>NC_084467.1:45207500-46407500 GCF_027409185.1 Cynocephalus volans
CACAATAAAAATGGCATAGTTCTTATACTATTCCTACTGTACCTCACACCTCAGCACTACTCGAGGTTACAGAGAGGCTAGGGAAGTGGAACTGTCTACCATAGATATGCAGAGAATACCTAATATACCCTCCTCTTGCTCCCAACCAAGCTGAAGGGTTTTTCAATTCCCTGTTGGATTTCTTCTGTGATTTGGCTATGAGCTACCCTTTACTGAATATTTACTATGTTCCAGGCACATATTTAGTGCTCAATAAATCTTATCTCTCTCTCTCTCTTTTTTTTTTGGTGGCTGGCCAGAACAGGGATTGAACTCTTGACCTTGGTGTCATCAGCACCATGCTCTAACCAACTGAACTAACCAGCCAGCCCTCTTATCTCATTTAATACTTTCAACAGTCTTGCTGGCATAGTTTGCCAAGCTCCGTCTTGATGCCCATTTCTTTGTTCCCTACTCCATAGTAATATTCTGCTTTTCCCTATCACTCCGTTGCTAAGAATTTGATATGAGTAATGGAACTGGTTTTAGTAGTGTAGTCAAGCTTTTTAAAAAAAAAAACCTAATGGGCTAATGGCAATTTGGTTAAAATTAGTATTTTTTTAAAGACATAATATTTTATAAGTTACATGAAAACAGTAGTTACTGAACAACATGGACAACAGGAAACCACTTATGTAAACCTGATCCCACAAAATATATATTACAGTTACATATATACATAAATGAACAGTAAAGGATCTGGAAGAATATACACTACACTGGTAACAATGGTTATCTCTGGAACAAAGATTGAGATTGGCCACAAAGCGGTCACTGGGGGACTTTCAATTTATCTATAGTTTCTGAATATTTTATAATAAAAATGTTACCACTATACTCTTGGAAAACAGGCTGACAGGCAGAACCAAAAATGATGATGATGATGATGATGGCTATTCTTGCTCACAAAAATATATTTAAGGTCTGATGTTCTCTGGTCAGCTTGGTATTTAAAAAAAAAAAAAAAAAAAAAGCAAATGGCTATAACCACCGCATTGCTCTATGGAGGCTTAGAAGGGACAGGAATGAGCCTGACTTCTCACATCAAGCTTGCAGTTTCTTAACAATCCATCCTACTTTCCTTAGCAACTTAAAACACACAAGGAAGGTCATACACTGTACACCATGCTCCTAGGCTAAGCTATGGTGTCCTCCCTTACCCCTCAGTCTTCTGGGGAGGCAAACCCACCCTGCTAGGTAAACAAAGACATTTACAAAGGATGAGGTACTGAACAGCAAGCTGACAAAGTCCTTGCTATTCTAGGAAAGCCAGCAAGGCTGGCTTCCCGTTTGCCTGCTTCCCCCTTCTCCCTCCCCTTGAGATCTGACCTTTGATTGAACCCAGGACCCTGAGAGCTTTGTAAATGAGGAACTTATGTTCTTATTTTGTTGATAAGTAGTTAGTCATGAACCTTCAAGCACCATGGCAGCTGAAGATGTTCTATAAATAGCTTTGCACCAGTCATAACTGATTTAATCAGTACAATTTGTTATTTTCACTGGCTTATAAAAAGGAACCTAAAATAAACTAAGATGCCTTGTAGGTCATAAGCCTGTAAGGTCCTCCTGATCCCATAAAGTGTATCTCTTCATTTCCCACCATCTCCCCTCGGGGTACTGGTCGGCAACAACAAACCTGATGGATGAAAAACTATGGTCCTGGACACCAAGATCTATCATTTCTACTGCTCTTGCCAAATCTTCACCTCCCTTACTCCACTGTCCTTCCACTATACCCTCCAGCAAAACCCCTGCTCCAACCACCCCCTGTTCTAACCATCTAACTGTGCAGACCAAAAACCACCACACACTCATGGTTACAAGAGATGCCCCAAATACATATTTTGACCAAATACTTAGTGGCCAAATGTTAAAAATCAATATTCTGCCAAAGCTGAAGCTGAAGCCAAAGGTGAATATTACCATCAGAGAATAAACTTTTGGGATACAAGAATAAATCTAAAATTTTATTAAAATAAATTACAAAAAAATTTAGTATTAAAATTTTACAGGGGCTGGCCAGTTAGCTCAATTAGTTAGAGCACAGCCTTATAACACTAAGGTCATGGGTTAGGATCCAATCCCTGTACTGGCCAGCTGCCACAAAAAAACAAACAAACAAACAAAAACTAAAATTTTACAAATCTGACATTGCATGGTAGAAATAATAATTTATCAGCATGGTCAACTACTGGACTGCTCCTATGTTCACTCCATTACATACATGCAATGTTTAATAGATGGTCACTTTCAATTGAGGTCCATGGAGTTCCAGCAAGGTATTTTGGGGTATTTCATTTTTCTCTAACACTTTCTTTTCTTCATTCTCTTTATTCTTAATTATGTTTGGATCAAAGTATGATTTACCATGGCTATTTCTGTATAGAATTTTGGAGTTTTTTTCTTAGTGAAATACTGAGGTAGTAAAATTGACATCCTATTTTTAATTCATCTTCACAAGATGTGAAAATTTCTAAATAAGACTTTTTTTTTTTACGCTCACAGATTGCAAGGAGGTAAGGGTCAGATCCTTTTCTATGAGCACTATCTGTAGTATGTATATTTTCATCAGATTGTTCTCATGCAACAGGCATGTCAAACAAGCGTGTGAAAACTTTAGCTAATTCTAATCCATCACATTCTCACATATTATGCCCTCATAACAACATACCATGTGCTTATATATCCCTCCCTCCCCACCAGACTTGGTCCTAGTGGGAAGGGGCTGGTTCTAACATTTTTGCTGAATGAAGTAAATAATAGCACAACCAGGAACCGTGAAAACAGGCTTGGGAGAGCCTTGATGCCACAGTGAGACATCTCAACCAATCTTTCTCTCTCTTGCCAGAGGAGGTGGCTCTGAGTTCCAGGGACAACTCCTACCAGATAAGATTTTTTAAAAACCTAACTGAAAGATAGTTTATACTATACCACTTAAGCAAGTCAGAAATGTTTTATTTATTTATACATACTTTGCCTAGTTCTGAAAAGGATGTGAGACAGTTAACTGACATATTATAAAACTATTTGCATATCCCCAAGCTCACAAGGTTCTGAAGTTCAAAAAGAAGTTGGCAGCTGCACAGAGGTACTTTGCATGAATGTCATCATCATCTTCCTCCAGTCCTGCTAGGTCACAGAAAGTGCAACTACCTAGCAGGAAAAGAGTGGGACAAAGCAGTATTCTAAGAGTGGCAAGAAGAAAGAGTAGCTATAGTTCTCAAGTCTCATGAAAATAAATCTCTTCTCTCTAAATGACATTTTGAGGATATCAGTCCTAAGTCTTACTCATCAAATCTTGGATTAATCAGATGAGGCCAGTTACATACATATACATCAGGCAATTTTAACTCTGTGAAATTCTGGCATAAGGTAATACTCAAATGATCTTACCTGTATTATGGGAAATGGAAGATAGTTCATGTTGTTAACAAAATACAAGAGGCTATAACTATAGCCCATAAATGCTCCAGCCAGTAGGAAAAAAAGATGATGTTCATTTAAGCAGGTTTGTGTGGCAGGGCTATCTAAGCTGAAGGGAGAAAGTTAGGCGATTAATTCAACAGTCAAGGATATGTATCACTGTTTTAGGCCCATTATTTACTGAACACAAAGCTCTGACTTAATCACTTAAGAAATGTTCCAAATTCTAACTAAATGGCTCATTTTAGGTGTAAACAAAAAATTAACTAAACCCTTTTCCCTGAAGCATGAGAATCTGACCTTTTTTAGTTAACTCTAGCTCTGTTCCCCTAGAAATCTAAGGGGGTAAGAATGTCAACTACAATAGTAAGCAATGTTGCCTACAAGTTGCTTACTATCATAGTAAACTGCATCTGGACTGAGAGGAACTATAAATAAATAATATATACCTGATAGAGATGCCATAACTTTGGGCTTCTCTCTGTGTTGTCTCTTATAATTGAGCATTCTCTCTTGGGATCCTGGATGCTACACCTACAAAGTTGTTACAAGAGATACTAGATCCTGTGGGACACAAGGCCTTTAAACCAGGGAGCCCCATGCCTGTTTGATGTGGATCTCTTCTCCTTGCACCTGAGTTGTACCACAGGAAAGAAGACAGCTCCTAGATGGCTGTGGGACCTATCACCTGTATGAACTGCTTCAAGAACTCCTGCTAAAGAGGAGCTCCTGATGCTTCCCAGCTGAAAAACTATAAATCCAAGAAGATCACCTGGAGGGCAGTGCCATAAGCTACTACCCTATCATCATTATCTTATGATATCTTTTAATTGTAAGAATAAGATCTTATCCAGTTGGTGAACATCAAGATCTTAAACTCCTCTGAGAATTTCCTGAGAACTTCTATCATCTATCAAATATCTGGGGGTATATAGAGTCAATACATCATAATTCAGTAGGGGTCAATTTTTCCTGAATGAGTACAGATTGTGGACCTGCCTCACCATCTCCCTCCATGAGAGATGAGGCTCCAGGTTGATTGTTTTCTAGACCCTGAGTTACAAGATAATGAAAGAGATTAGTTCTGCTAAAGATTCTGACTATGAAATCATCAGTAAATTATACGAGGGGTCTTCAAAAAGTTCATGAAAAGATTCATATTATCTTTTAATTCTATTTTTCCATGATCTTTTTTGAAGTACCCTCATATTTATAATAGGTACTAGTCTCTTTAACCACCCTTAGTTTCATTCTGCTCCCTGGAACTCCGACTGCCGCCTCTGCTAAAGAAAGATACGCAAAAAGAATCCAAGACTCATCCAAAATGAGCAGTTGGGATTTCCTTATTCACAGTAGTCCTGTATTTATACATGTCCTTTATCATATATTGTTTGTCAACAAGACAATTTTCACTAAAGAAAAATTATATTAAGGGGGAAAAACTGCCTTACATAATAGTAGCTGGGGGCCAAAAGGAAATCAAATATTCAGTAGTAATCATTTAACATTGTTTTAGGCAGTGGAAAATAGAGAACTTAAGATTACCTCACTAATCTTTTTGGATTTTTAAAGTCAGAACATCAACATGCAATTTATATAAATGCCATGTGTTCAAGAACTGTAAGTTTCAAAAATACAAAAGCACTCTATAAGGGAAGGTAGTTATAATAACTTACAATTTTCTTCATTCTTTCCACACTACCCTTCCTTCAAACTCCAACTAATGCAACCTCCTCCAGGAACATGTATGGATCCTCCCTACTTTCTGAATTCCCACAGGTTTTATCTGCACATCTCACTTTCTTCTTCCTGTTACATCCATCTGTGTCCATGTCTGAATTTTCCTATTATTCTTAACTCTCAAAAAGCTGACAGTCTTATGCATGTTTGAACCACTCTCATAAATCTGACAGTACCTAGCATAGCACCCAGCACATAACAAATGGTTTTTAAAAATTACTGAATTGAACAAACATAAAACATCAAAACACTTGATGCATGTAAAAAAAGCACATTCTGTAGAAGTCTGGAAAGCAAAGAATGTCCATAAGGTATTAACCTATATAAGTCACCTTCGGCTTAGTAACTAAACAAGGTTCCTTAGACAAAACATATTAAATATTACCTCTCAGTACCAGCGCAGGGAACCACAAGAAAACTGTATTGGCCCTTGGTCATCACTGCAGCACACCAAGCCATCACCATTCCCATTGCAGCATGAATAAATGAGTGCATGAGTTGCTGAGGATGAATGATCTTCCCAATCAGTGCCAGTCTGGAGCAGGGAATGGAAGGCACAACTGCAAAGAAAATACATTACTGTTGCTTTATAATCTGTAGCATATGAAGTCAGGGAAGCTAAAACTATTCCCTTTCATCCTTGCCCAAATACTAAAAAGGGCAGGAAAAAATCCATAGTCAATGTAAAATATAGTACAGAGAAAGTCTAAGTTAAAAATTTTTGAGAAAAGAATGAATAAAAAGAGATGCACACACAAAAAAAGAAAAACCAAAAAATCTAGAGGGATGGAACCTAAGGAGAGCATAATTCACATTTTTTCATTTCTTTTTAATTAACATTTCCTGATAGCTCAAATTGTACCCACCCTAGCACTCTCCTAAACACATAAAAAAATAAATAATAATTTTAAAGAGTTAGCTCGTGCCCTGCAGCAAGTTGTCTTTATTTCAGCACTGGAAATTGTCAATATATAATTCATCTGTGAGAATGAATGCTGGGTAAGTGGTGCTCCTATATACTCCCACACTATCCAATGTACTGTAATCAAATATGCTTACTGTCTGTCTCCCCATTAACTGTGATCCTCTGGAGAAAGCTGGCACCATATCACTTATCTCTTACCCCTACACAGTGCATGGCACTTGCCAGGCATTAAGAATGATTGGCTGGAGAGCCCTCGTCTGGCATATCTACTTATGGAAGACAACCCAGGTACAGGGGAGGGTGTGAAAGAACACATGCTCTAAGCCAGGGAGTTCTGAATAGGGCTTGAATAGAGAAAGAGGCCCACCAGCCAGTAGTAGGCAATTAAGAAAGCAAAGAAAAAGTAAATGTATTATAACATCCACAGTTAGCACTTGAAATTTTATACCATATTTTACAAGTAAGTAATGAAGAGCTAAAAAGAATAATGATGTTACAGTCAAAAAAAGAAGTGTCAGAAAAAGCTTTTTATTATATCTAAGGACAGACTCAAGGAATCTGAAAAGGCAGGAAGAGTAAGAACAGGAAAAAAAAAAAAAAAAAGCACTGGAATCTAACAGGTGATTTTCCCAAGGCAAAACATAATTACTTTTAAGCTTTTTTTGGAAAAGAACAGAATTATAGACTTTTGTCTTTAAAAAGAAATCACCTGGTCTTCACCAAGGTCAAGGGTTTGGTTCCCAGTACCAGCCAATCACAAACACAAACACAAACAAAAACAAAAACACATAGTCTTGATCTCCTGCCCTACAAAGGAATTATTTTTATAATACATCTGCTAAATCACATCTTTAACAACAGCTGTAAAAAACAAAATTTTTCATTGGGGTAAAACACACATTAATGAAATTTACCATCTGAACCATTTTTAGGTGCACAGTTCTGTGGCACAAGCACATTCGCACTGCTGTGCGACTATCACCACCGTCCATCTTCCTAATTTTTCCATCTTCCGCAAATGAAACTTTACCCATTAAACAGCTCCCTGTTCCCGCCATCTCCCTAGTTCCTGGGAACCACCGTTCTACTGTCTGTCTCTATAAATTTGACTACTCTAGGTACAGCATAAAAGTGAAATAACTTGTTCTAAAAGGTCTAAATATATTTTTAAAACAAAGAAACTAGTACCCAAATGAATTTCAATGTACGAAATTCAAAGCATATGATTCTGTATATTTTAAAATTTTGACACAAAACACAGCCTATTAAACACAACCACATATAAATTGCATTGAGTCTGCCCTTAGTAAATTCAGACATTTTTAAGATGATTAACATTTGAGGGTCGGTCCCTGGCTCACTCGGGAGAGTGTGGTGCTGATAACACCAAGGCCACGGGTTCGGATCCCATATAGGGATGGCCGGTTGCTCACTGGGTGAGCGTGGTGCTGACAACACCAAGACAAGGGTTAAGATCCCCTTACCGGTCATCTTTAAAAAAAAAAAAAAAAAATTGAAAACTCACCTGCATAGAACTCCACATTGAAAATACTTATTATTATTATTACCACTGACAGCAGCAGGAGGTAAAAGATTACGTAGGAACTATAAAGATCATTGAAAGAATCTGAAACACAAGAGAGATCAATTAGTAAAGTTTATTCAGTAACATAGTCATGTTCAATACACTGCAATATAAAAAAGGTTTGAACCACAGCTATAATTTTAATTTTAGGTTATCTTTCCTTCAAGAATTTAATTGTGCACTGCTGACAGGTCCAGTGGGACATCAACTCAAGAACTACAGTGGGAGTTATTTGGACCCGACTCCGGGTACGTTAAAATACTAGACACACCAGCCAGCAACAAAACAAAATAAAACAAAAACTAGAATTTCTTTTAAATCATCCAAATGTTAACATCAGACAAAATACTACCATATGTGAACATCTCATCATATGAAACAGAAGTACCATATTTAGTAATATACCAACAAAGTCTCTTTTTAAGATGTAAATATTTTTCAGATCAGAATCTTCTTAATAAATGCAATTGGTTCCTACAGCTAAAGTCAAAATAACATTTTTGGAAATGGCATAATCCATGAATCATCTAAATGAATTGAACCAAAAAACAAAAACTGTAATGTCCCTGTGAAATACTAATGCTTTCATATTTTGGAGTAGTTCAACCATCAATATTCCATTTCAAAGTTTAAAATATGGATATGTTATGCCTAACAACATGAATGAGAGAAATAAAAACAGTAAGGATGTGTTTGCTGAATAGACTAAGACTTAATAATAAAGGAAATTATCCTTAAAAGTACAATTCATTGACCAAAATTAATGAGGAATATTTGCTAAGCATCCACAACTAAACCCAAGCATACTGAGCCAAAAGAAAGAAATTACTCATGTGACTAAGGGTAAGTAAGAAGAGTACAATTTCTCCGAAAAAACTTTGTGAACCAAAAGTTAAGGACAAGTAACATCTGATGAGAAAAATGTCATAAATCAAATCCAATCTGGAGAGAAAGAAAACGTTATTAGGATTAAAGAACCCCTGGCCATGAAATGTGAAAAAGTTTTTATCCCCAGTGCCAATGTGAACAATTGGTAATGGCTCTGGAATACAATATTGAGTATTCTGAGGTTGAAACTAGAAAGCCATGATCAATAAGCAATACAGACACGAGCAATATGGCTACAGAAATACTTGCTTTACTGCTCTGGTTTATGGCTTAATTTCATCTGATGTATGGGAGCTATCCCAGAAATCATAGACATATATCAACCAAAATTTTAACACAACTTTAATTCTTTAGTAGCAATATCTCCATAGACCAGAAAGTGAAAATTCTAACTCTTTGAAATTAGGCATTTTCTTATGAAAAATGAAATTAAAAACACACTTCCCTCTTTCCAAAGCAAAAGAAATTTATCGTTATTGTTGAGAAGGGAGAGAAAAAGGATTTCAATGGTATTTGTGCTTCTTAGCCTTAGGCAAGACTTCAAAACCTATTCTTACAACATTTATCTTTTCATTTATTTTTTAATTCTAGTGTGGTATAGTGGGAAAACAACAACAACAACACAGGCTTTGAAGTTAGAGACCAATGTTCAAACCCCAGTTCACTTACTTAGTAGCTGTGTCTCTGCACAGATTATTTAACCTGAATCTCAGTTTCCTCATTTATAAAATAGAGATAATACCTCTTTATTATACAGGGTTATAGGAAGGATAAGAGGTAACATACATAAGGTGCTTAACATGGTGCCTGGCACAGAGTAGATGGGCAACAATTGGTAGCTATTATTAATTAGCATAGAACAATAGTTATATTTTAATAAATCTAGTAATTTTATTTTATTTTATTTATTTATTTATTTTAAATCTATTAATTTTATTTTGTCTGCAAGGATTTTTGAGAAGCATTTTGGCCTGCCTCAATCTTTTCTTCCTTATCAATTTTTATGTTTAACTCTATCTTCCCTAGTCTTTAACTCTTTCCTCCTTTTCTCTCTTCTCATCTTTTTTATTAGCCACACATAGAAATGAAGTATTCTTAATTTCTGACATATTTTTAAAGAGATATATATCATATTTTCTATCCCTAATTTAAATAGATGACTGAAACATTCTTCTAAAAAGACAAACAATTTCAATAAAGCTATCAAAAAGGAAAGACAAACAAAAATTAAGTTTTCATTTATGTGGTCGTCTAATAATCTTTTTGTTCCTGTGATTATACATAGTCCCTGACAGGTTTACTAGTCTTATTATATAATCAAAAGGTGGTTTACATTATGAAGGGCATGCCTTAAAATGATCTCAAAGTGAATGCTCTGACATGTCAATATAGGCAGTAAATAAAAATAAATTATTTAAAACACAATGCAATTTTTATGCTTAAAAGCAGATCCTGTAATATTCTTCCCCAAATTAAACGTTACTTACCTGTCAGCCACTGTATAGGATGAAATAAATCAATGCTGCTGAAGATTATAAATACTGTGGTACAGATGGGCAGAAGCAGCACTGACCAAACAATACTTGAAACTATCCTCCAGCCCAAAACCTATAAGTAAACAAACAAAACCCCTGAGTCATGAAGTCAGTTAAATGACTTCAGTTATGCAAATCCTATCTTTTCATACAGGATGTCAATGTTAATCACTAATATTTATACCCAGGTCACAGTCTATGCAGCTATATATAAACCCAAGTGGTTACTACTATTAACACTGCATACCACTACAAAATCTTGTAGTGTCAGTGAACTGATGCTTGCATTAGTCCAGAGACAGGTGCAACATCAAATACCACTTGGTGAGGAGGGAGGTTGGGCCATTGTTATTTAGTTTTATAACTATTTTATAGCAACTAACGTTTGTCTCTCTAGGTTTAAATGACAGTTATAGTAATACCTAAAGGCTGTATATACTTTCATTGGAACCATCTGTATACTGCAATTGTATTTACAGTTATTAGATATGCACTCCTTACTGGGCAATTACTACACTGCAGCATTGTATTCATTTCCGAATCGCCAGTGCCTACCACATGGGAGGTACAAGACTTACTGTTGAATAGTGAATACAAGGAGAGATACTAAGAGGTTTTAAGCATGAAAGTGACCATCGGATTTATATTCTGAAAGGTAAAACATCTTTGTGTTTACTGTAAAGTGATTGCCAGGAACATGGATCAGAAGGGACCAGAACAAGACAGGAGACAAAGACGTTAGGAAATAGTCCACCGCAATGTCCCGAGCTAAAGATTATAATCAATGTCTGAACAGAAGTGATAGCAAGGGGAAAGGAAAAAGAAACTGCAGCAAAATTTCTAAGGTAGAATCTACAGGACTGCGTGATTGATAATATAGGTGGTACAGAACAGATAGGACTGAAGGCCCCAAAAGTTGTTAGCTTGGGATACAGAAAAGATGGCAGTACAATGGGGTAGAAGTACTATTCACAAAGGGACCTTATTCCTATTTCTTTTTGCCTTCCACAGAACGGCTGCAGTACTGTTGATTAAACGACTTCGGCGAGGAAGCTCAGTCCCACAGTGCACCCATAACTGTAACTTAATACCTGCCCTGATTACCTGGTGCCCAACCCCAGCCTCTGCTAAAGCCACGCCACATTCTTTCCAATTCTGGACATTCCGTCCCACTTCTTATCCCAAAGAATCCAGTTACTTATTTTGCACCTACTGGATACACTATAAACTCTCCACTCCCTTCCCCACTTTCCAGTCAAGTCATGCCTCCCACTCTGACCAGCTTCCATTCAGGACTCCTCTCCCACCTGGTAACCAGCTTCCACTCAAGACGCCCCGGACCACCCTATAACCAGACCCCCACGGACAACCCTGTAACCAGTCCCCCGGGTGGTCTGCTCCGCACGCGTTCTCCGCACTCTACCACCAGACCCTCCCCTCCCCCGCCCAGCGCGCACGCGCGGCCAGAGCCGGCTCACCCAGCCCGACCCTTGCAACGCGTGCCACAGAGCGCGCTGCACTCACACGCCACAGGATGTCCCGCGACCTGCCGGCGCACGGCCCAGTCACAACCGTGGCCATGGAGATGGTGGCCCCCACTCTAAGAAGTGCTGGAGACAGCGCACCCGCCCGCCACCGCCGTTCAAAGGGAGGAAGGCCCCTTGAGGACCCCGTTGGGGCTGCCTCAAACACTGCCTGACCGAAGCCCGGCCCAGGCTCCAACTCATCCCTTCGAGGCTTCGTCTGGACAAGCTCAACGGCACCGAAGTGCTGCGCAGACACGCTTCCCAAAGTGGGCTGTGACTCCAGGAACTGCTCTCTGGAGTCCAAAAGATCCCTCCGAAGCAGGGCCGAGAGGGGCGCCAGAAACAGGGGGCGGCGCTGCACGCTGGGAACTGCAGTCTCAATGGCAGGCTGAGACCAAGGAGAAGAGCGTCGCATTCCAGGACTCGGCGTCCCAAAGTACAGCATGCTGGGAGTCGAAGTCCTCCCGGAGGTGCCCTGGGGCATGCTGGGAATCGTAGTCTTTATGAAGTACTGATTGCTAGGAATTCCGCAGTTAGAAAGACCTGGCAGGGCAGGTTTGCCCAGTTCGTTAGAGTGCTGTGTTACAACATCAAGGTCAAGGGTTTGGATCCCCTTAACGGCCATCTGTTAGCTGGAGCTTTACCACCATATTGGAAGAGAGTCACACTACAGGAATATGAAGTTCTGAGCTTAAAGGAGACTTGATTATTCGGAGCAACAATACCAGTCCTGGGTTACCTGCTGTTACCTCCTGACTTCATTTATACAAGAGAGAGAATTATTTATTGTTTAAGCCACTTCTGTTTTTATAGCACTTATCACAGTCTTAAATCATTTTGTGTAATTATTTGTTTACTTCTTATTGCCTGACTTCCCACTAGTATACAAGCTTCACAAGGGCAGGGTTTGTCTTGTTTATCATTGTTTCCAAATCGCCCATCACATAAAAAAAATTAATAAATGGGAAAAATTAACTGTATCAGACAGTGTCTATTGAGGACAACAACTCTGATATCTAAATCACTGAGGGGTTATGCAGGGAATTTATAAGAAAAGTGTTAGAAGGGATAAAAGAACATAGGGCAGAAAGAACAGGATTGTAGTAGTGAAAGGGAGAAAGAAGTTATTGCCCAAATATCAGGAAGCTACTACTTCCTCTGCATTTAGAGTCCATGAGACACATTCAAGGCTGAGCCCCTGCTGCTGCTAGAATCACACCATTGCTCTTGAGCAAGAACTGAGGACCTGGTACTCTGTAGCTGTTGAAACCACCACAAGTGCCCACATATATCTGAAGTTGCTCTCTGAGCCTTAGTTTCCTCATCACTAATAAAACCATATTGCAAGATGCTGTATTAAATGAGATTTTACTTGTAAATTATCTGGTACACTGTAGAAAGATTATAGGCTTTGGAGTCAGATAAATATGGTTATGAATGCCTGCTCTGCCACTTAGTAACTGTAGGGTCTTGAGAAGGTCATTTTATCTTTCTAAGCAGATGTAAAAGAAAGATTAAAAAGCATCCCTATAGACAATAAAAGCATTTCAGAAAGACACCAAATAGATGAAAATTATAACTTAATCCTTCAAAATGGAATAAAATTAAGAAAAGGATACAAGATATGAAAGAGCAATAGCAATTAGTATCAGAAAAACTCAGAAATGTAATAGAACTGAGGGAAGAAATATTTCAAAAAGAAAAATTATAATAAAAATAGAGGTTGAGCTAGAAGGAATTTCAAAGCAAAGAACACAACAGTAATGCCATAACAAAGGAAGAACTTTTTTTTTTCTTTTTTATCAAAAAGGAATAAAGAAAAAAAGGATTTTGGGGGGGGCGGGGCAGCTGGCTGGTATGAGGATCCGAACCCTTTACCTTGGTGTTATCAACACCACACTCTAACCAAATAAGCTAACTGGCCAGCCCCAAAAAGGATTTTTTAAAAAGTGACAAATAGGGAGCTGGCCAGTTAGCTCAGTTGGTTAAAGTGCAGTGCTGATGACACCAAGGTCCAGGGTTCAATCCATGTACTGCAAAAAAAAGAAAAAAAAAATGTGACCAATAGGGAAAATAGGCAAAGAAGATCCAACATATGACTAATGGGAGTCCCTGAATCATCTGTACTATCATGTTAAACCACCACTCTCTCACCCAACAGTATACAGGGATGTGGGAATTACTTTTTGTTTTCAAATTGCCCTAATATTTTTAAATTCAAATCCACATTTGTCTGACTCCAAAGTCTTTACCTATTGCCTCTCAGGCACTTAAGTATTCATGTGAAAAGCCTTTGATTCTGCCTCTTCCTCATATACTTGGAGATGAGGCACCATGGAGCCTCACCTTCACCCACAGATTTCATTTTACTGTCTCTGTATCATAGGCAGAGCCATCATTTTCCTAAAGTTTTCATTTCAAACCCTTCACTTGTATTGTCTTTGATATTTTATAGCCTTAAAAAATATGGGGTGAAGGGTGGCTAATAACCCTTTCTCCCCATCTGTAACCTGTTTAGTTTCAAATTCAGTCCTTCCAGGAGAGAAGGCTGCCAATTCTTGATAAAATGTGATTAGCCATTTGCAAAGGCAAAACAAAAGACATTTACATCTTCTTGGACATCCAAAGTCTCTTGTGCAACAGAGTCAAGCAAAAAATAAATTCAAAACACATGAATGATATCTCCCCATGGGGCATGGAGAACACATGCCCCAGGATAAACCTGAACCTTTATTTATTAATTTATCTGTTTAATGACCAAACTCCAAGGCTTGGGGAAGAATGTGAAAGATTCAGCAAACTGAAAAGAAAGCTCAGGCTCTTCCTCCTTCCCTTAATGTCCCCTCTCTGAAGCCAAGTGGCACTCCTTGTTGGCTGTTTCATGGGGCTGTACTCTGCCGCCTCCTTCTTGGGGGTCAGATCTCAGAGGAAAGGCCAATGAAGAGAGAAGGCGATCCATGAGGGAAAACCCACATAGTACAAGCAAAGTGTGTCATCCAGGCTTCAAAAATGTTTTTTTTTTCTCACTTTTAAATACTGCCTAGGTTGTTTACAAAGGCTGATTTAACCCTCTGCCTATGATACAGAGACAGCAAAATGAAATCTGTGGGTGAAGGTGAGGCTCCATGGTGCCTCATCTCCAAGTATATGAGGAAGAGGCAGGATCAAAGCCTTTTCACATAAATACTTAAGTGCCTGAGAGGCAATAGGTAAAGACTTTGGAGTCAGACAAATGTGGATTTGAATCCCAGCTCCCTACTTAATAGCAGATTAGCTTGAGCAAGTAACTCCACCTCTTAGTGCATCCATTTCCTCAACTGTACAAAGGGGATATTAGTGTACTCTGTTTTTTACTTCTAACTATCAACCTATCTAAATTGAGCTTCATTACCTGCCTTTCAAATAATGCGATAGTCATTCATACTGTTCACCAAGTATTTCCGGCCCTCTGCCCTCTAGGCACATGATAGGATTACACTCGATGGCTCTCTTTGAAGTTAGATATGACTGTATTACAGTTCTAGCCAATGAACTGTGAGCAGAAGTGACATGTGTCATTTATAGGTGTAATTTAATAGCCATTGTAAGAGTCTCTAAAGCTCTCTTTTCCTCTGGCACAGTGGCCAACAATAATTGACATGGCAGTTGCTCTATCACCCCAGGTGCCTGAATAGCTACAATGAACATAGTCTTCCTGCCAACCTGTGACGAACTTATAACATGAGCAAAAAATGAAACTTTGTTGTTTTAAGCTGCTAATATTTTGGCGTTGTTTGTTATTATAGAATAACCTAACCTATCCCAAATGATACCAATAGTAAGTGAATAAATGCAGTTACCTGAAGAAGACTTGAAAAGTTCTTGAAAAACTTTGTTTTCTGTATCACCTTATTAATTCACCTCATAAGCATTTCATAAGCAGTGAGTAAGGGCCAGGCACTGTGCTAGGCCCTGTGGGGGTATACATCAGAGCAGTCCCTGCTGTCAGGCCCTACCTGTTTAGTATACAAGGCCCCAACTTTAGTTACTCTCCTGAACCATACTCTCAACTAATGCATGTGGTGGAACTGGTTATCAGTTTGTAGTTTACAGGCTGTTCTTGGAAAATGGATGAAAGCAGTAAGTACTGGTTTAAGAAACTAAAATTGATCTGCTTACAGACCCCTCACCCCCTTACCAACACACTGTGTCTTTTTCTGCCTTAATGCCTCTGCATAAGCTGGATTCTCTGCTTCTTCAAATTCCATGTCGTCCATGAAGCCTTTCCTGTCACATCCCTCCTTCTAAAAATCCTGTAATTATGCCACTCATTGGATACATCCTGCCTTCAGTAGCATAGTAGAGAAAGCAAACTTTGGAGCCAGCCAGTCCTGGGTTCAAGTCCTGCCTTTGCCTCTCCCTAGCTGACAAAGCTAGCGACCTTGCTTTGGTTGTACACTTAGTATATGTTGGACACCGTAAGTCATATTATATAAATTTAATTGTCACACTTGCTTTTCAAGATTGATGATACGTATAATCTTTTACAAAGGAAGCCAAGCTGACAGAGGTAAAGTGAAGCAGAGATTCACACTCACATCTACTTAAACGTATCAATGCTTTTATATAAATAAACTTTCACTGTGTGGTCTATTTGCATGTGCTCCCCTTTTAAGAATATTTATAAAGGTTTGTATTTTTGCTGTAATCATTTCCTTTATATAACATCTTTAATCCCCTATGGGGGGGGGCGATTATTGTCTTACCGTTTCCCTCTTATGAACAACATAGACTTTAGTATTGCCTCCACCCCCTCTCCTCCAGCATCTGATTTGAAGCAATATTCTTTTACTCTTGGCTAATAACTTTGAGGTGATCAGCAACCTTATTCTGCTTTAGAAATGCTCTCCTCATTCTTTTTTTTTTTTATGGTTATACTGTATAGTTATTTTAAGGGTGCATAACCATTATAAACTATATTCTCTCCCTTATAACCATCATTTATTCTTAATTCTATAGGTAAATAGATATTTAGTGCTCACCACCTGTATGTCAATGTCTTGCCAGTCATTCTGAAGTATGTTCCCCAGAAGATGCCTCAGGAAGGTCTTATGGGAATATTCCGTGTGTTCTTCCATGTTGATGGCATCTTTTCTGTGGTCTTTTCACCTGAAGTCAGTTTAGTTGGATGTAATATCCTTAGCTCACATTTTCGTTCTTTGGGTATCTTAGATATGTTACTACAGTCTTTTGATGTAAAGTGCTGTTGTCAAAAAGTCTCATGACAATCTGATTTTCTTTCCCTTATAAGTGAATTTGTGTTTTAGCCTGGATGCCGCAAATATTTTTTCTTTTTCTTTGAAATTCACTTGTTTTACTAGATTATGCCTCAGTGTTGATCTTCTGTGTTGATTTCCCTAGGTATGAGGTGTACCCTTTATTTAGTTTCGTCTTTTTATTTTGTTTCCAAGAAAAATTTTAACTTAGGTTTTTCAAAATTAATTCTCCATTGCTTTGTTATTTTTTTCTTCTTCAAGGACATCTATCATCCACCTTTAGATCTTCTTTGCCTATCTTCTGTATTTATCAATTTCTCTTGAATTCTTTAATTTCTCCTTCTTCACTCTGGAATGTAAATTTTTTTCTTCTTTTCATGTTTTATTCGCTTAATGTAACTGGTAACCAAGAACAGCCTCTTCTTTGCCTGGAAATAAAGGACTTGAGAGTCTGATGTTGACGCAAGTTTAGGAAGCTTTATTATCAGGAAGCGTAACCTGGGAGACACTGTCAGCTGCAAACTGTCTCAGAAGTTTGAGAGCCTCAGTGAGAGTTTTTAAAGGGAAGAGTGTGGGAAACAAAAGGAGGAGCTTAGACCCATCAGAAAGCTGCTACGTGAAATTTTGCAGGTTCTGAGTTTTTTTTATCTGAGGGCCGGTACTATAATTCTTTCATTTGGCTCTGTAATTCTTTTATTCATCCTTGGAATGCGGTGCTATCCAGCTCCCACAAGCCAGATGCTGTCTGGTTCCTGGGCAGCTGTGACTCCAAAAGAAGAAGGTTTAGTTCACCCAGTTCCTGATTAGCTATTATCTCACTCCTCCTGAGCACCAAGTCCCACAATGTTTCCCACAAGCTATACTGTGAGCCAAGGTTACAAAAAGACTTCTTTACGAAACAAGCAAACAAAAACTTCTTTATGGCTAGCATTCTGCTTAAAGCCGCATTTTACAGAATGGCTCTTCTAAGCCCAATTGTCCGTGACCGTTTGTGTGCTGGGCTCCTACATTAAGGCATTATATGTTGTGCATATTTATTCTTGCTCTCTTTTTAGTTGGGACATGGTTTATTGTACCTATCTGCAGGGTGTGCATATTTATTCTGATATTTCTTCTAGTTCAGTCTTCATTTCTGAAATGAGTTCTCCCTTTTCTTTCCAATTCTTTCATGAGTTCTGTTACTTATTCCTGCTTTATAAGTCTGATTAGCACCTTAATTTCATACATTGTACCATTTTCTTAATTTCTTTTAGCTCATTTTGAAATATTAAGGTATAGTTTTTATCTGGCTTTGGGAGCATGCCTGTCTGGAATATTCTCATTACCATTAAGGATGTTACTCTAATCCTTCTTCCCATTTTTCTTATAATAACTTCATTATGAGATTTGACTAGGATCCTCTTTGTTGCTCTTTTCTACACAGAATTACTTTTCCTGCACATTTAGAAGGGAGAGGTGAGTCAGGACAACTTTCTTTTTGGGGAGACACACACACACACACACACACACACACACACACACACACACACACACACACACTGCTTTTCTAAACTCAAAGCTCTACAGCACACACACACACACACACACACACACACACACACACACACAGCTTTTCTAAACTCAAGGCTCTACAGTTTCCTTTTTTGTTTTCATGAAGGGTTCAAAAACATGGCTTCCTACTTTCTGAGATCTCCTCCCCTACTCTCGTCTGGACTCCCCGCCCCCCCCCCCCCCCCCCCCCCGCAAATATCCCTGGCCTACCCTATTTGTATTGTGTTTCCTGCAGTTTCTCCCCTGGTGTCCTGGAAGGAAGGTGATGGAGTTTGGATGTGTTGTCCCCTCCAAAACTCATGTGGAAATTTGATCTCCAAGGTGGCAGTGTTGGAAACTGATTGAGTCATGGGGGCGGATCCCTCATGAATGGATTAATGCTCTCCCTGGGGGAGGAGGGATTAATGAGTGAGTTCTCACTCTATTAGTTCCCACAAGAGCTGATTGTTTAAAGGACCCTGGCATCTCTTGCTTCCTCTCTCTTGCTTCCTCTTGCCATGTGATCTGCTTGTACCCACCAGCTGCCTGCCGCTTTTCAGCCATGAGTGGAAGCAGCCTGAGGCCCATGCCAGATGCAGCTGTCCCAGAATCGTAAGCCAAATAAACCTCTTTTCCTTATAAATTACCCAGTCTCAGGTATTTCTGTTATAGCAACACAAAATGGACTAAAACAAAAAGTTTGGCTGCTTTGGAGAGTTCACAGGACCTGGGCTGCCCCAGCTTCTTCAGACCTTACTGTGGAGCCCTCACACTTGTGGGCTGCAGACCAGGTTGTACAAAACTCCAGCTCCAGCTGCCGTTCTCCTATAGGTCCACTTTTCAGTGAGTAGCTGTTGGTTATTTGGGGGTTCTCTTCAGATTTCTCACACTCCCTGTTGCTTCCCTCTGCTGCTTTCCACAAAAATGCTGTTACCATGCCAGTCTTGAGAGCTGTCAGTGGTTTCCACCTACTTGAACTTTTGGGTCTGTGGGCATAGCTTGTCACCTAGTTTTGTTGTAGATGTTGTGCACAGGTTTTTGATTTTGCTGTCCCAGTTGCTGTCTTTATGAGGGATTCAGGGAGTTTCAAAAACTATGCTAGTGCTGCTGCTGTCTTCCCAAAATTCATTTCCCTCAGTTCTTTATATGATAACCAACCAATGGAATCAAACCGACAATGGACAAACCACCATCCACTAACTTTTCTAAAAGTGGGGGTTCCAAGATGTAGTAGTTATCCAACTTAAACCCATTTCTCTTCCTTCCATACTAATGGTATTCTGATTTCATTCTGGGTGGCAGCATGCCCAGTTAAAGAGCACTTCCCAGCCTCTCTTGCACCAAGGGGTTACCATGTGATACAGTTCTGACTTACAGGATAGAAGCAGAAGATATTGGGCGAGGCTTTGGAGAAAGCTCTTTCAAAGGCAGGCCAACTCAGCTGGCCTACCCCCTTAGCCCTTTCCCTTCTTCCTGCCTGTCAGAGCTGAACTGAGCTCAGAGCGCTGAGATGCCAGGTGTTTGAGCAGTTGATTAAGACAACTGAAAATGACTAGTAGCCACATCTTTAAACACTTACTGTGATGGCATAAGCAAGAGACTAGAGAGGAGAAAGTGCCAGCTCCCCCAATGTTCCATTTTCTCCCCGGGGTCAGTGCAGAAGTGGGGATTGTTTCACTACCAAAGGATCCCTAAACAAAAGGCTCCTGACATTTTATGGACTGGGGGCTGGGGAGGAGAGGGGAAAGGACAATGAGTCGAAAGTATAATACTGAGCATAAAGAAAACTATCTTCAAGGCCCTCTTCTTCTTTCACCCCAATAAGTTGGCATAGGCACCTGAGAGAGGCTGCGGCTAGGGCTCCCCTCCCCCTTATAAGGAGGCCTCCAAATGCAGGAGCCTGGTCTGGAAATGCAGATATGCATTAAGAGCACAGCCCGGGTGGTGGCAAGGAGGCTGAGTCCCTGACTACAATCCCTTCAGAGATGCAAGGCACAGGCTGTGCACCTAGTTTGATATGGGAGCACAGCTTTCCCCATGAGGCCTGTCAGGTAAAGCCCTTGTCGTGCCTAAAAGGTAACACACAGGTTTTTGGCCTGGAGCTGGGCTCCACACTACCTACACTTTGCTGGGGATTGAACAGGCATCTTGGGATCAGGTGATGACAAATTAACACTAAGGACTGCTGAGCAGAAGAAAAATAAGAAAATAGAAGTCATCAGAATACCTAATGGCATAATGGAGCAGCCATATGTGGGGAAAATAGAGTAGTTTGGTCAGGGCCCCCCACCCCCTCACCTCAGGTCCCTGTTGGGTGTGGTGCAGCACATTTCTCATAAACAAGTGTGTGGGTGGAGTTAGTGCACATGTGCACCCCTGTATCTTTTTAGTTTGTTGCTATTGTGTGTTCTTTAGTTTGTGAAGCAGCTCTGGCCAGTAGAGTTTGCATCTAAAAATAGAGCATGTTTACTTTGCTGGCAGCTGCTCAGTTTTTCTGTGGACTTTGCCAGTAGCAGTGGAGTTTGAGTTTCTCTTTGTACTGCCTATTAGATGCGTGTCTGCTAAATAAAAACTATTCCTACTTCAACCAAGGCTCCAAGGACCTTTTTCCTGTTACCTAGCTCAAAGACCTGCGTGTGAAGGGTTTGTGAATGGGCTTGAGGGGTCTGTGAGCTCCAGACCCAGCCCTAGCTCTACACCATATTAACCTCAGATTATCTTTAAGCTTCTAGATACATGAGAGACATATAATTGCTAATTTGTTTAAGCCACTGCTTGTCAGGATTCTTTTATAGCTGAATGCAATTCATAAGTGCTACATGGGGGTCCAAAGAGCAGTGGCTCCCAAATGATGGTACTGGTTGGTTCCTAAAATTTTCACTGGTCCTTGGTTAGGTGAGAAAAAATTAAGTTAGTCAGTTTTTCATAAAGCTAAATTTATTCAAGTTTTTAGTAATGAGATTATGCCCTTCCAGATTCTTGGATATTATTATGTCCTTTCCTGTATAAGATAATGGTGCTGATTTATGATGCTAGTTGTGTCTAAAATCCTTAATTAAAAACTAAATCCTGACCACTTTATTACAGAATATCTAAACATATTTCTGGGAAAATTTACCTATCATACCAACTTAAAAGCACTTAGTGGTAACCATATTTCTCCTTGTATTAGTCTGTTTCTGTTGCTTATAACAGAAATTCCTGAAAATGGGTAATATGTAAAGAAATTGAATTTATCCCTTACAGTTTTGGAGGATGGGAAGTCGAAAGTCTGGGAAACACATCTAGTGAGGGCCTCATTGGTGGCAACTCTATTTAGTAACACAGTGTGTCACCCAGCAGGTAACTTGAGCAGAGAGAGTGAGCTAACCTCTTCATTTGCTCTCCTTTTAAAGCCATCAGAACTACTCCCATTAATTCATTCACAAGGGTACGGTCCTCACAATCTAATCACCTCTTCAAGGCCCCACCTTCCAATTACCATAATAGGATTTCCCACCCTCTTAATGCTGTCACAATGGGGATTAAGTTTCTAATACATGAAAATTTGGGGTACGCAATTTAATCCTCATCACTCCTTGCATATGGATAAAAGATATTTATATGTTTCTGTTCTTCAATAGGACAAAAATCCTGCCCTTCTTTGTAGGAGATACAAAGAAGAGGTTGCAGATGGCTTGTACAGGAAAATTCACAGGATCTGCATGCATCAGAACCACTGCCTTGGGTAGCAGAAGGAAGTATTAAACAGTAAGCCAGGGTACCAGCTGAGGGTGACTGGTATGGACACTAAGTTCTCTGAAGAGTCCTTGAAGACAACAGAAATATTTGGCTGGACTCTTCTCAGTCAGGGGCACAAAACAGCTGCCTTCAAACATCTGAAGTCAAGGAAGGGAAAAAGGCTCAGACTTCTTCTGTGAGGCCCAGGGATAGAGCTAGGACCAGCCAGTGAAAGTGCAGAGGCACTTCTAGCAGAACAAGTTGTTCAAAAGAGGAAACTGCTGCCTTGAGAGGCTGAGGTTGGCAACCACTGAGCCAAGAGCACCATACTGTGAGATCTGCAAGAACAGGGAGTTTGTCTGTTTTGTTCACTGTTCTAGCCCCAGTACCTAGAATAGTGCTCAGAACATAGTAGGTGCTCAACATATATTTGTTGAATAAATCAATGGGAGAGATATTCAGTATTTGATGGGAGGTATGCCAAAGTGACCTTAAGCTCACTGTAGCCTGAATTTATGTGCATCTTCCTTTATCTGCATGGTCAACCCTTTAAGTCCAAATGAGTCTTTGTTGCTGTCTCAGAAATACACAGTGAGCTCTATCTGGAAGAAGACAACAGAAACAGCAGAGAATCAGCAATCCTGACCTGCTAGAAGCTCAGCCTCCCAGATAATATGCATTTTGAACAAAAAGTATAAAAAAGTATCTTTGCAGTGTCACTGGTTTCTCCCTTTAATACACTCTTACCAGGAAGTCATGCCACCTTGAAGAAGCACTCAAAGTGCCCTAAGAGAATTTTCGAAAATCTGTGTCAAAATAGGTTGTAAATGAGCATGTTCTTTAAACCCAATGTTTCATAGTTATAGGAGGAACAATGCAGATGTCCACTTTATTCTACACATCATAACACCTAGCACATTAAATCAGATTCCCAGCAGACTCCAGCATGCTACAGATAAAACATCAAGGAAAAACTAGAGGTCAAAGCCATGAAATGCAGACACGGGCATCATATGAGATATTTATTTTACAACCATTAGGTTCAGTTGTCCAGTTACCAAAGACAAATTTTCAGGTTCCCAATTAATCCCAAGGTTCATACTGTTTGGTTACTTTAGGATGGCATGCATTTGGAAAGAAGAGGGCCGGTCACCCATGTAATTGGTACATAATTCCCAGAAAGGACAGGTCCATTTCAGGTATTAAGGGTGCACCTACATACAGTGAAGCACCTCATATGACTGTGGGAGGCAAATGGTGGGGCACCTGAGCATGCCTAACCCCTTCTCTTGTGTGATGGTTAATTTTAGGTGTCAACTTGACTAGATTAAGGAATACCTACAGAACTGAGAAAGCATTATTTCTGAGTGTGTCTGTGTGGGTACTTCCAGAGGAGACTGGTGTGTGAATCAGTGGACTGAGTGCGGAAGATCAATGTGGGCAGGCACCATCCAATCAGTGGGGACCCAGATAAAACAAAAAAGGCAGAACGGCTATTTCCTCTCTCTCTCCTGGAACTGAGACACTCTTCTTCTCTTCCATAGACATCAGAACTCCAGATTCTCTGGCCTGTGGGTTCTAGGACTTGCACCACCGGCCCCCTCGAGTTTTCAGGCCTTCAGCCTCACACTGAGAGTTACGCTACTGGCTTCCCTGGTTCTGAGACCTTTGGACATGGACCAAGCTGTGCTACCAGCATCCCAGGCTCACTAGCTTACAGATGGCCTGTGATGGGACTCCTCAGTCTCCATAATCACATGAGCTAGTTTTCCTAATAAATCCCATCTCATATATCTGTATATGTATCCTACTGGTTCTGTCCCTCTGGAGAACCCTGACTAATATACCTCACATTTCAATCCAAATCAGCGCATAGTCACAATGGTAATCAATGAGTGAAAAAGAAGAGCTGAAAGACACATGTGCTGAACAACGTTTAATTTTGTTTGTTAAATACGTGATTAGGCTTCAGGGTGGCACCATCCAGATGTTGGGGGTTTGTACCATCCCATCCATTTTCCTGATGGCTTTGGTCATTCTGCTTTCCTCTAGTGGATGCCATGTTCAAAAGAACCACGCTCCAAAAAACATAAAAGAGAACTGAAAAACAAGAGCAACTTTCAAAATAAAGGAGCTACAAAACTTACAAAAAGGAGCTTACAAAACTTACAACTTACAAAAAGGAGCTAAACTGCAGAAAAGGGTGTTTGTTTATGTCTAGAGGTAAACTTCAAAACCGGAGCAGTCTGCCACCAGCAATTCCCAAAATCTTCAGCCTCAAGCTCTGATTTCTTTGCTCATAGAGATTACTATTGGAGGGTAGATGACATTTTTAAAAGTTTTCCTCTGTTTCCTTGGAAACCCAGTGACCTTCTCCAACCCAGAATAGTTGCTACCTTCACCCACCCTCTTCCTCTCTCTTCTCTGTGACAGCACTGTGTTAGGCACTAGAGGAGGAGAAAGTGGATATGGAGGGAAGTATAAATATCTGGGAACTGGAAAGCAGTGTGTGGTAGTTGAAACATGAGGTTATACAGGGGACAGTGCAGCATATGAACAGGACAAATAGGTCAAGGGTAGATCATGGCAATACAAGGAGTTTGAATTTTCTTCTTTAGACAACAGGAGGCCAGAATTGTTTTTTTTTTTTTAAGTAGCAGAGTGACACACTCAAAGGCATGGTCAGATTTATAAATTTTCCAAGACCCCGGTGGCTCCATATAGGATGAACTGGAAGGAGAAAAAAAAAAAAAAGAGGTGGAGATTGGGTCCTGAATGCTGGGTATGGATAAGACAGATTTGAGAAATAAGAGGTAGGAGAGACAAGTCTTGCTGACTGATGAGATGTGGAAGGTGAGAGGGAGGAATCTACATTGATGTTGGAATTTCTAGCTTGGGTGATGGGGTGGATTTCTTAATCCAACAAACACTTATTGAGGACTCATGTGCCAGGCACTGGGTACAATAATGAATTGGTCAGACATGGTCTCAACTCTCAAACTTACAGTCTAGCAGGGGCAACTATAGGGTAAACAAATACATAAAACATTACTTATTTATAATTCCAAATTACTGAAAGGGCATAATAAAGAATCTAGCCTAGTCTGAAGTCAAGGACAGTGTGGACTATGGTGACATCCACTGAGACTGGAAGACATAACAAGATCTGGCTGTAGAGGAGGACAAGTTTAAGTTTGGGACATAATGAATTTGAGGCATCTCCTGGTACACCTAGTTGATGATTTACAAGAGACAGGGACTTGGAAAGAGGGCCTAGAAACAGTTAAATCCAGGGGAGATTAAGGAGTGTGGCAGACAAGGTTTCCTAATGCACAGCCTTCCACCTTAGAGAACGAGCCAAGCCTCCCTAGAAGCCTCGCCAGGGGCAGCACCACATTCAGACATCAGTGTCTGACTACACCATGAAGGTCAGGCTAAGGCGACGGCTATCTGCCTGAGTCTACTGGCTCAAGAAAAGGGAAACAACGCCAACAAAATACCTGTGAAAAGCGGTTAGAGAAGGGTGGAAGCTATAATTTGCTGGAGTAAACAATCTAAAGCCTTCCAGTAAACATCAGCTTGGGTTTCTGAAACACTAAATAAAGGTACAGACCAGCCAGTCCACTAAAAGGCAAGCACTAAACATTTTATTTTCATAAATATATACTCTGTTTTTCTCTCGTTCTTCTAACTGTCTATTCCAAATTAATGTCAAGATGAGAGAAGAATTTAAAAACAGGAAATACCCTTCTGCTGCCAACTTTTAATGGGTGGCCTGTAAGGAAGAGGCTGGGAATTTTTGGCACTTAGGCCAAAGAGTGTAACATAAGATGATACCGCCCTTTGTGCCACACTTGATCCAGAATGTCACTATCAGCCAGCACTTCCTTGTTGCTCAAAGATTGCCTCTACTGCTTCTTGGCCCAAGACCTGACTCCTGTTCTCTTCTGGCTCCCGATATTGGGTGGCCCTACTGTGGCACAGGCATTCCCTGCTCCTTTCCTTGCCTCAGCCCTGTACCCCTGCCTGGCCAACATCACCACTGCCTGATCTGGGGTGTTCCAATCAGAAGTTCTTATAGTCACTATTCTCTCTTTAATTTAGAAGGTCCTTCTAGTCTATGAGGCATGAGATATAAAATTGGAGTATAGAATCTGAGAGGGTAAGGACCTCAGTAGCCTCAGCCCCTAGCACGTAGTAAGAACCTCAATGAATGAACAGGTAAATACTTCCCAAATGACGTGGCAAATAAACCCGGGAAAGTTTTGAGTGCCACATGGTATGCATATCAACGGTCATTTGTTCAAAACCAAGCTTTCTCCTTATGTCTGCTGGGTGCTGAGGCTATGCTGGTAAATAAAACTCTGCCCTCAAGGAACTCCCAGACTATGAAGTTATAGCAAATAAGAAAGTTGGCATAATAGAAGAGCATACAAAGAGCTGCAGTAGAGCACAAAGAAGAGAGTAGGTAATACTACCTGGAGAAGAAAAACTTCCCCAAAGGGAAGGTAGCTGAAGCGGGTCCTCAAGATTAAATTGGAAATTGCCAAGTAGACAAGGCAAGGAAGGGCATTCAGAACTTAAGACAAAATCCTTTTTTTTTTTTTTTTTAAAGATGACCGGTAAGGGGATCTTAACCCTTGACTTGGTGTTGTCAGCACCACGCTCAGCCAGTGAGCGAACCGGTCATCCCTATATGGGATCCGAACCCATGGCCCTGGTGTTATCAGCACCGCACTCTCCCGAGTGAGCCACGGGCTGGCCCAGAACTTAAGAAAAAATTCTTAAAGGAATTTAAATGTTTCCAGTAATTAGTGTTAGTGTTGGTGCTGTTATTACTAGATTGTTGTGAGTATATGGTGGATAAAACAAATAAGTACTATGTGATATTCCAATTCTATCATTATTGGTATCATCTCAGTATGGGAAAAAGAATATAAAGACATAAGATAAAATAATTTAGTAAAAACTTTATAGTACTACATAGGAATTAGAAGTATCAGTATGAACTCACAATGTATTTTCTTTAAAAAGTTAATAAACAAGCAAACAAACATATTTCCTGGCTTTGAACCCCAAAAAGGCCTGAAAACAATGACCAAGCCAGCTGCAATAAGCGTCACTGCCATCCAGACTGTGATCTTGAAATACCATTTCCCTTTGAAAGGAACCAAGACTCCTTAGAGAAATGGCTCCGGCTGGGTCTGGGACAGGAAATGTTCAAAATGAGCCTAGAACATTTTGTCATAACATAGCAAGGCATTTAGCAGAGACTCCTAGGGTTGTGTCAACAGGACTCAGGAGCCAACCTGAAGAGGCTGCCAACAGCCAAAGATGGGATAATTGAGCATTGATAACGATAATATTTACAATGTATTGAAACTACTGGGTCATTACTGAAGAGCACTGATGAACCAACTACTATTGGAAGCAGTAAACAAAGGAAAAAAATAATTTATCTTGCCTTTCTTATGCAAACTATATCACTGGATAAACAAATAGCAGATGAAGGGAGGTTTTTTTATTAGTAGTATTCTAGTTAATAAACAATGAAAGATAGAATTGAAATATCACCATTTTGAAACCCCTCATGAATTAACAGATTTAGGCATTTCTTATTAATGGCCACTAACATCAGAAAGAAAGAAATAATGAGACATCATGAGTTTTGAGATGAAAGAATTTAACAGTGCACACCAAGTAGGATTGCAAAAAAAAAAAAAAAATCCAACATGAATCTGATCAAGACTTTAGAGCCAACCACCAACCTACAAAAACAGAGAACAGAGTAACATTTTAAATGACATCATGGAGATATAATCAGCAAGATCCAAGGGCTGGCCCGTGGCTCACTTGGGAGAGTGGGTGCTGATAACACCAAGGCCACGGGTTCAGATCCCTATATAGGGATGGCCGGTTAACTCACTTGGGAGAGTGTCGTGCTGACAACACCAAGTCAAGGGTTAAGATCCCCTTACCGGTCATCTTTAAAATAATAATAATAATCAGCAAGATCCACACAATGAGAAACTACAGGATGAATGATTCTTCAACAGATAAATGGCAAGAAGAAAGGGAAGGAGAAGGAGTAAGAGTCTATAATTTAAAAGACACTTAAGGGACACATCAAACGGTTGCAATAAGTAGACCTTGTTTGTATCTGATTCAAACAAGATGGAAAAAAGTTTATAATATTTATAAAGTAAACTGAAATTCAAGTGTTGAAGTATATTTGATATTAAAGAGTTATTTGTTAGATGTGACTATGGTATTATGGTTATGTTTTTAACAGAGTCTCTGTCTTTTATACAGAATTTAAACCTTTATGGATAAAATAATAGGATGTCTTAGATTTGCTCCAAAATAATATGGAGTAAAGAGGTAGGGAGTAGATGGGTGTATGAATGAAACAAGACTGGCCATGAGTAGACAACTGTTGCAAGAATTAATACAAAACAATTAGTAGACAATAAGTACAAAACAAATAGTAAATTAACATTTACTGTTCACTCCGCTTTTGTCTGTTTAAAATTTCCTACTAAAATAAGTTAAAAAAATAAAAATAAAAAGTTATTGTATTGGCCCTCTAGCCATCCCAGTTTCCCCCAATCTACCTTAAAAAAAAAAAAAGGGAACGAAGAAGAAAACTGAGAAAGAAATAGCCCAGGAACTGAACATGGAATCTCTAGGCAGGGCCATTACAGACATGGTCTGGAAAGGAATAGGGGCCAGTAGAAAATAGTATCAGCTACAGTGTGAAATCATGCAATTTGGATGCTGCATTAAAGGGGATTATAGCATTGTGTTAAAGCTCATTTCACAATAAAAGAATTGATGTATATAAACCTAGTAAAAAGATTTGTACCTTCTGTTTATGAAAAGAACACTCTTGACATGAGGGAGTGAAAGGATAATTGCATACAAACTCTATCAAATCAGGAGGGTTTTAATTACAAAGGACTCTCTAGAAGCCCTTTGTTCATCTCTTATTAAAGCCCTATTACACTGCAGTACAGTGATCTGCTGGCCACCCTCCTCTGGACAGACCCACTTGTCACCACCCTTGAGAAGGCAGCCCCAGTCTGGATGTGCTCCTGCAGATACCCCATCCCTTAAGGCAAAGCAAGGCTTCCTAGGGTCAGTTTCCAGGCTTTAACAGTGTCTTGGCTCAGAAAAGAAAAGGCAATGGTCCTCAGGTGATAAGTTAATGAAAAAGGAAGGAAGGAAGCCAGATATTCTTTATACGATTTCAATGACTTATGTAGGGGTAGCCTCCATTACAAGTAATTGGAGGCTCCCATAAGATCCTGAGGTTCCAGGGAGAGAAAAGGGGTTAATGCTCTCGCAGGAATCCATTCCAGGCTAAGCCTTCCAATGCACAGATTTACATGGGGAAGGTTATCAGTGAGAATAGAAGCCATTCTTTTTCAGTGAAAGCTGGGAGTCCAAAGATTACGACAGAAGGCACAGCCAGCTCATAAATCTGCAGTGCCCAGGGCTCTGGGAAGGCTCTCTTATTGGCAAAGCGATTGATGCTTCTGCCAGGGAGACTACAAAGAAGCTGTTCATTACTATCTCATTTGGAGACTAGATACCCAAATGGAGGTACTGACACCCACATTTACAGATCTGAGCAAAGCCCAGAGGTGTCAAATCTGTGTAAACCAGGATGCGAGATCTTCAAGGGCCCTGAGAGCCAGTCTCTTCTCAGATACTGCTTTGACTCTCTGAGGCGTTACAGCACTTGGGACACTTGGTCCAGAGCCTTTACAACTAAAATGTAAGGAAGGCACTGAAGTCCCAGCTCAGGAGCTCTCACCAGGGTGATGTCATGTATTCCCAGCCAACAGAGAGACCCAGGCAACAACTGATGCTATAGTGTCCTCTACCTCTGTCCCTCCCCAGCTGGGCTCAGATTTTCTTGCTCTCAGTTATGTGAGCCCACATAATGCCATCAGGTCTGACTGAACAGCTTATACATCTCCACCTTCCCAAAAGCCATGGGAAACTGACTCCTCTTTTTAGAACGAATAACTGAACTGCTTCTAGTCAACCTTCAGGACCCTGTTCAAAGAAGACCCCTCTGCGAAGCCTTCCCCTGGGCCAAGTGAGTCACACCCTTCATGCCCCAACAGTGCACAGCTGACAACTTGTCTATGGCACTTCTCACATTATTTGTTTTGCTGTTTTACACATCAGATTGAGGGTCCTTGAGGCAGAGACTATACCTAATTTTCTAGGTCCCCAGTGCCTGGCCCACAGAGTGCCTCAATAAATGTGAGAATAATAGTCACTGATGACTTGGGGCTCAGTGAGCCACAGCACCTCTGGTAAAAGTCTACATCCTGACTTCTGCCTTAATCTTACAAAGGGTCACGTCCACCCACCCAACATTAACTGAGCACTTGCTCTGTCTGTGCCAGGTGGGCATTAGGCTAGACACTGGGGAGCCCAAGTCAAATAAGACTCTGCCCCTTCCCCATGGACTTTGGTCTGAGGAAAAGTCCCACCCTGCCCTAGGGCCTTCTCACCAACAGTCAACAAAGCCCATCTGCAGGATGAGCTATACAAGTGTGTAGACAATTAAACTGTAATGCAAACAAGCTACCATATGCTCATTCTAAGGTCACAGGCTCCAAAAATAATCCACTGAGGTGGTGAAAGGAAAATATTAGAATTCCTGTTTATATTTCATCAAAAAAATAAGGAATTAAGCTTTAATAGTTACTATATGGATTGGCAACAGTATATGCAAACACTTCAAATATACACATATCACTGGTGTGTGCCTGTGGCAGAGACTCTAAAATGGCCTCCAGTGATCCCTGTCTCCAGGTACTCGTGCCCTTGTGTAATCCCCTTCCCCACCTTGACTGTGGGTGAGAACTGCTTCCAATCAATAGAATACAGCAAAGGTGAGGGACATGACTTCCATGTTTACATCACATAAGACTGTGACTCTTACCTTGCTTACAGACTCTCTATTGACTCTCCCTTTATGGCTTTGATAAAGTAAGCCATCATATGAAGAGGCCCATGTGGCAAGCAACTGAGGGCAGCCTCCAGATGACAGTCAGCAAGGAGGCCCCCATTCTCACAGCTATAAGGAGCTGAATCCTCCTAACAAACATGTGAGTTGGGAAGATCTTTCCCCAGTCTAGCTTTCAGGGGAGACCTCAGCTCTGGCCGACACTTTGCAGCCTTGTGAGAAAACCTGAAGGACAGGAGCAAGCTTAACTATGCTCAGCTTCCTGACTCACAGAAACTGTGAGAATGTGTATTTGTGTTAATATTGTTGGGCAGCAGTAGGCAATTAATAAAGTATTCAAACTCTTAACTGATAGAACATGCAATCAAAGAAGTATGGAGACCAGGGAACTAAAGCCATCTCCAGACCAGCAAAGGGGGGCTCCAAACAAAGCCAAAGGTCATTAGTAGAAGCCTGTGAATTTTAGTGGTAAAAAGAATATCAGTCTAAAAAATGGAAAAGTGGAAAAGCTCAGAAATTGGCTTCCCAAGACTTAGGTTTGAGTCTTAGCTCTGCCTCTAAGAGGTAGGTCAACTCAGACTTATTAAGCCTAGTCTCATCTATACAACAGGATAATGGGCTGGTAAGAGAGAGTGATCTGGAAAGTATTTTGTATAATGGACTATGATATACACTAGTTTGCCAATTAACTCTGGGGTGGCCTTGGGCAAGGCACTGTTCTCTCTTGGCCTCAGCTTCCTCATTGTAAAATGAGGAGGGAAGCCCATACTGTCTCCAAGGTCTCGACCTTATTTCATTCTAACATCACATACCCATGAGAAGAGAAGAAGAGGCGAAGATGGTGGACTGTGACATTTTACAATAGGTCCCTAATTTAGCCAGGGCGACTGTCTTACCAAGCTCACTGGAGTCACCTTTGACCAGTCACACCTTATCAACTTGCAGGGCCTGCAACCTGAATTCCTCAACTAAGAGGAAAAATCCCCATTTGTTTTACAAAAAAGGAAATAAATCCTCATTAGTATAGTGGTGAGGAAAAAAAAAGAAAAAGGAAATAAAGGGTCAAAGTAAAGTTAGTGGGAACCATCAAATTTCAATACAAATTACTGACCCATCTCAGAGGGGCAGTAGCCTTGATTTTATTACAGAGCACCTTAACTATGTGCCAGGAACTTTTATAAACATCATCTCTAATCTTCATTATAATTATAGCATAATAATCTATACATAGGTTGTGTCATCCCTATTTTATAGATAAGTTAGCTGAGGCGCAAAGAAAGTTAGCCCCTTGCCCAAGGCACATTGCTAGTATATGGTAGGGCTGGGATTTTAATTTTAATTCTATTTTACTCTAAAGCCCCTGGTTTTTGCACATACCCTGCGCTGCTCTGAGAGACAGTAGCTTGGGCAGAAAGAACAGCCTGTGATTAAAAAACACAGTAAAGGTTCTTGGCCCACACTGAGATCATGTGCAGAGTGTGGCCTCATTCATTCATTCCACAAGAATTTACTAAGTACCCACTGTATACCAGGTTATGTGGTAGGCAATGAAGATATAGAGTAACACCCATTCCTTATTCTTATGGACCTTAGTCTAACTGGGGAGACACTAGCACACAGAGAACAAGTGAATAAATAAATGACTGAATGAATGAGGACAGGAGGACAAACGGACAGTCTACAATTAGTGTTTTAAGCACCGTAAGAGAGTGACATAATACGACGTGTAATGGGATCACAAGGTAAGTGATGACTGGTGGAAGGGAAGGAAATTTTAGACAACTAGAACAGCAAGTGCAAAGGCATGATATGTTCTGGCAATGGCAAGAAGTTTAGCATGGCTGTATCCTTGGTATACTGAGGAGGTGGAACAGGGAGGCAAGAAACAAGCCATGAACTTGGGTCTTTTTCCTGTACTCTAACCCACTGAGCTAACCACTGACAGTGAAATCACCAGAGGCCCTGAGAACAAATGAAGCATGAAAACTGTAAGCTTTGGAGAACCCTATGAGTAATTCAAGAGGGGCCACACTCAGCATCTGAGGCCAGCCTGAGAAGTCACAGACACACTAGGAAAAACCACCAGGACTATTATCAAGTGGAACAAACCCATAATGTGCTGCTGGAAAGAGCACAGGGAGTGGAGGACAGGGGATGCCGAGACCAGAGGCAGGAGCTCCTCTTGCAGAAGAATCTAAGAGCTCAGGTTCCCCAATTCTAGAAAGCCAATATCACATGGATTTCAAAACTGAAGCCAAAACAAGAGGGACACATCTACACAAAAAACAAGAAAAAACAAGAAAACAAAAGGGACATGTATACACAGACATGTACATGCACATACCTACATTAAAAAGGGTTTGGCCCTCTCTGTTCTTGATGCTAACAGTGACAGAACAGATGCTCCTACCCATTTCTGACTATACCACACAGCAAGAATATAAATATATAATCTCTTACATTTCTCATCAGCTGGACTTGGCTGCTGCAACTGTTTGGTTTGGAGTAGCTATAGTTGTTGGGAGATGGTCCATCTCTGGTGCATCAAAAAAATATGCCTACAGGAAAAGAGATCCAAAATAAATAAATAAATAAAATAAAATATATATGAAAAAAGAAAAAAAAGAACAACAACAACAACAAAAAAGAACAAAGAAAGAGATCCATGAGGGAGTTAAAAAACAATGATCCCTGTCAATGTTCTTCTAGACTCCATGCTAACAGTACTTCTGGGCTCTCGTGGCCCCTATGTATCCCTTACCATATTTGTCATCACAATGAACTACAACCATCTCTGTTTATGTCTGTCTCACTTACTCAATTGTGAGAACCTTTTTAAATTTAGCTACCATTCATTGAACACTTTCTATATTACATGACTTAATCTTCTTAACAACCCTGTGAGGTTGTTACGATTATCCTCACTAGACAGATGAAGAAACTGAGGCTCAGAAAGGCTGTCATTTGATCAGGTGCACGTGGCTAATGTGTAGTGGAACCAGGACCCAAAGCTAGGTCTGTCTGACTCCAAAATGCAAGCCATTAATCACTGCATTATACAGTCTCTCATCCAAGGTAAAGACTATCTTTCTTAATTTTTGTGTCTCCAGTACCTTGCACAGGGCCTGGCACACTATGTCAACAATCAATACTTAATGAACTGAACTATGATAGGTTGCTGCTAAACCAGTTAGCTGGCTCTCTGCAAAGACTTTGCAAAAAAAGTGTTAAGCATGCTCTACCTCATAATTCTTCAGCTTGGAAATGAAAGGTTTGATAAATACTTCCACTCACCATCTACAATTTTTTTTTTTTTTGGCAGCTGGCCAGTGCAGGGATCTGAACCTGTGACCTTGATATTATAACACTGCATTCTAACCAACTGAACTAACCGGCCAGCCTGCCATCTACAATTTAACTCAAAAATTAGAAGGAGGTAGAGGAAAGAAGACATTAAAGAGGATCTTCCCACCTGTCTCAAGGCCTGAGAATCTTCACTTTAGCCTAGAAAAATACCAATCACACCAGCCCTGAACACTGGTTGTTCAAAAGAAAGGTGAATCTGTTACTATGGCGAGGACCACTGAATGCTCACCACTCCCCCTTGACATCAGTGCCTTAGGAAGGTAAAAAGTTAAAAAGCCATCAAGAACCGTTTTTCACCACCTCTGCTCTCTATCAGCCAGAAGGGGGCACCAACATGACATGCTGGAGCTTTCCTCAACATATTCCTATACCATGTTAACTCTTCAACAGTCCTTTTCAAAGTTTCCAGCTGATGCCTTTTTCTGCAGACTCCCTCTAGTTTGTCACATTCCCAGAGCAATTCTATTACTTTCAAAAGGCTTCCTCCCCAGGGCCCCTTCCTGAAGCTGGTTTCTGGAACAGGGATAGAATAGTTTAACTTAAGGGGGACACAGGGGCCATGCTGCTAGTGCTGGGCTCCTCCATTTCTCTTGCAGGTACACTGAGCCACAGAGCCCCCATGTTGTGGGAACAATGCCATTTTTCCAGGCTACTGAAGGAAACCCTCATCAGACAAACTAGCCAAAAAGCCCAGGTTCTAAACCTGGCTCTGTTACTAACTCACTGTAACTCTGGACAAGTCACTCCACTCATGTGGGCCTCGGTTTTCTCATCTGTAAAATATAAGGATTGGAACAAATGATCTCTAAGGGCCATCCCTTGAACAAGCTTTAATTTTGATTCATTAATTCCATAAATGCTTAATAACAACCACAGCTATCTTTGGGGACTGCCTACTGTGCATTGGTTACACACTTGATCATTAACCTGCTTGAAAACCCTATAACAGGCAATTTTATCACCATTTTATAGATGAGAAAGCTGAGGCTCAAAGAGATAGAGATTTGTGTCTGAGCTAGGATTTCAATCCAGTCGTGCCTGCATCCACAGTACAGTTTATGCTCTTCTATTCTCTGACACAGTCAGTAACTTGGGCCCTAGTCTATGTATGCCCAGCCCAACTGTGGAGGCCTTGAAGGTGAATCACCAGGCTCTTTGGTAGAGGTAGGACACAGGTCCCTCTAATCAGCAGTAACCACCTCAAACATAGGCTCGTACATCTCTAAACATACAGCCAAGGACACACCTTCTGGGTGCTTCCTTAGTTCTACAAACTTAGAGATTATTTACATGTGCAGTCACCAAGGGGCCCTCAACAGGTGCAGGGCTGTCATACGCTTCATTGCATTAAGGCAAGAACACCAATCCGCGTTCCCCAGGGGAGAGAGAGAAAGCCAGGTTGTCTGGTTTAGCGGGTGCCCCTCAGCTCAAATAACTCCCCTGCCAATTCCTCACTCTGCCCTTCTAATAATAATAATGCCTTCCATTCATATGAGTTGTCATATTTTTCAAGTTCAAATATCATTCAGTCCTTACAACAGCAATAAAGATGTAACTACAGTGTGCACAATTAGCTCCTTTTTCTAAATGAGGAGGCGGGAGTCCAGAAAAAGGAAATAACCAAAGTAAAGTGATGCAAGTGGGACCAGAACCCAAGTCTCCTAACTGCTGGGTCAGCCCTCCTGCATAGCACATCTCCTCCAGAAAAGAGAGGAGGAGCCAATCTCCAGCATGGAGAACAAAACCCAGACATGGTGCGCCCCTGGCTAAACACCCGACCACAGGATGGTGCCCTTCGTCCAGTAGAAAACTGTGCCTGCCCTCCTATCTCCCACAATTACCTCCCTGCTCCATGGTCCAATCTGCTCTGCTCCCTGAGTGCCTTACAGAAGTGAACAAGGCAATGCCTTTTCTACAGCCTCCCTCTATCCACCAATTTCTCAACCAGGTATATAATGGGTAAACAGTTCAGGAGAGAGATGGGAAGATGCCAGTGAGAGAGGCACCAATGAAAGGGCACTTTGTCAGAGTGGAAGATCAGAGCCTTAGTCCATGTCCGGGTTGTGTGACCTTGGGACCACTCTTACTGGGGCACTGAGGAGGAATACGCAGCACACTCGCGCTGGCAGCATCTGATTACACAGGGCTCCTTTAATAATTTCTTTACATCTGAAAAACCCTTCTCAGTATATGAAGAACCTCCACAGCCATCTCACTCAGTCTCACAAAAGCCTATAAAAATTTGAATCTCGGGCCGAGCCCGTGGCGCACTCAGGAGAGTGCGGCGCTGGGAGCACAGCGACGCTGCCGCCACGGGTTCGGATCCTATATAGGAATGGCCGGTGCACTCACTGGCTGAGTGCCGGTCATGAAAAAGACAGAAAAAAAAAAAAAATTGAATCTCTTTGAGAGATGAGGAAACCAAGGTTCTGAGATTTAGGTCACTTGCCTAGATTCACAAAGCTGACACCTCCCTGTCCAGGGCTCTTTCTACTTTGTAATTATGCTCTCTTTTAGAAAGTTTCTGAGCAGGAAAATGAGCAGGTAAATCGTAGCTTTAGTGCCAATTACCACAAAAGGGAGTAGCAGGCATAGGAAGTAAAAGATCCTGCTGTAGGTACCAAATGAAATGGGTTCTTAATAAATAATAATAATAATAATAATAATACCTCCCTGTTCCATTGTTCAATCTGCCCTGTTCCTCTCTACTCCTTACAGAACTGAAAAAGGCAACACCTTTTCTCCCGTCTCCTTCTCTCCACCAACTTCTCAGCCAGGTATATAATGGGAAACAATTCAGAAGATAGATGGAGTGAACACCCGTGAGAGGTGTTACAGTGAGTTAGTCATCATGAAAAGGACATTCTTCTTCAGCAGACAGAAGGGTCCCAGAGGATCACAGCAGCATTTCAAGGGATCAACCCAGAGATTCCATAGTGTCACTGTGCCAAAAGTCAAACCAACAGTCCTGTCTCAAGAGTTTAAAGCTGAGGCACATGGAAAGTGCATGTAAACTTGGTCTATGTTTCACAACTTGGCACTTTTTATGAGACTTGCTTAATGATAAAGTATCGGGATCTTATCAATGCACTTAATGAGACATGGTTATCCATTCAAAAATATTAAAGATCAAATGGTGCCAAAGAAACATTTACTCCCACAATTGCAAAACTTGACCAAGGGTCTGGACACCTGTTGTGTGGACATTTTTCTGTGTGCTAAGGGACATCTTTCCATGGGCATGTCCTTCATCGGTGATCTCAACAGGGCTTGTTATAGCCACAGGAAGGCAATTTTTGTGCACAATATGTACAGAAGATATTACACCATGTCTCCCTTAGGATCAAAGGAAAGGGACTTAATTTATGGGCATTATGGGACAAGTTCTATGTTAAGTGCTTTATAGATACTATTTTATTTGATTCTCAGAACAATCCTATGTGTCAGGAAATATTATACCCGTTATGTATTAAGAAATTAAGATTCTTAAGAAGTAGGTACCATGCCCAAGCTCACACACAAGTGAGTGACAGAGCTGGTATTCAACCTGAGCCTGTCTGACTCAAAAGCACATGCTCTCCCTAAAAAAAAAAACACCTAAACAAATGAACTCAAAAACGGTTTTAAATGTTGTTCAGCTTAAAAATAACTCCCCTTTCCTACATTTGACTTCATTCTCAGACTTTCCACCTATGAAACTTTAAATTTCAAAAATTTTTCTAGGTATGTGCAGAAAACCGGTAAAGGCATCCAAAGGCAGAATTCCTCCCATCCTGCTCCCCAACCCTATACATAGACATTCATTCTCCCACACTTACGCTGGCCAGACACCAAGTCCTAACCAGATTTCAGAAATTAGGTAAAGCCAGAGATTACAATCAAATTCTCATGACTTTACCACTTCCCACCTAGGAGAGTCTATTTAAAACAATACGTATTTCATGGAGCCAGTTTTAAAAGAACCATTGTGTCTAACAGTTTGAGGTCTTTTAGCATTTGCATATAATGAACATAGGAATGAATATAGGAATGAGACCATACCAAGCAGCCCACAGAAAGAAACATGTGAAGCAACACAATTGTCACAATTGTGGCCAACGCAATGCGCCGGTTGTCCTCACGAACAGCTGGCCAAAATGTCATTGCCAAGACAGATCCTGAGATGCCCAGGGCAATCATGACTAGAATCCAACGAACAGCCTTCTGGGGGATAATCCACAGTATCTGAAATAAGAGAAAAGGAGGAAGGAGAGGGGTTCTTTGGAGGGACTTCAGAGAGGCATTTGTTCATTCCAGGCACATATGTTTATAAAGGTCCCTGAGCCAATCAGCAGCTGCACCCCCACTGCCACTGTGGTTTTTCAGTATAGGCTGGAGAAACACCACCAGCATGCAGACTGAGGTAGATGCTTTCATAATGAAGGGCCCGAGATGCAGTGAAGGGACTTGGCTCCCCAGCCCCATTCATGCTGAACTTCTAAATTCAAAGGGGATTTTTCAAGAGCACATGAGTGTTAGGCTGGATATACTGATGCATGGTCAAATTCTTGGTTGAATTTTCAACCCAGAACAGAACATCACTCAGAATGTCCTATCAGTGTGGTACTTACTGCTGTGGGGATATAAATGAAGAGTGAATATCCATAGACACACACAATCTCCAGAAACGAATAGGAAACGATGTTCATAACTTTGCTGTTTCTCCACATGAGGAAACCCCAGAGTGAGAGAGGAACCAGCCAGGCATAGGCATAGATGATTGTAGCTGCTATGGACACTGAGGATGACAGGACACAGTTTTAACCTCCATCATGCATTTAATACACTATCAGAGCACTTCCAATACCTTCCTGTACTTATTTCCTGACATGTCAACCTACCTCAATGGACCATGGGATCATGTCTTACTGGCCGGACACATAGCAGGCCTTCTGTAAATGTTTAACTGATAAATCTTCAGCATTTGTCTTTGCAGTGATGATTAGTAGTCTCTCATATAATTTTTATAATTCATTTAATAACTAACAACTAATATTATTAAACAACTGAATTTTGCAATTAAAATACTTCAGAGGACCACACTGCAAGTGTTTAATTATACTGAGCATTTCAATCAAATAAAAGCCAGCTATCCCCTTGGAAGAAATCTTCCCCTTCTCTCGTATAACAAGAGCTGACACTGATTTCCTTAGCAAATTTATTAAAATACCCTGGGTACAGATTAACGCTCTCCATGCTATTTAGAGTTCCTTCTGTCTCTGAAATAGGGAGTTCCAGCTCATTGATGAATTGCTTGAAATACTCTCCAGTTTCACTTTCTTCCTTAAATAAATAATTCTGCCTCTGTAGTGGAAATGCTAGTTAGTGGCTCCTCAGAACAGCAATGTTCAGTATATCACTGTAACTCTCTCCTCCTCCTCTAGTAGCAGCATGCCCCAGAGGATTCGTTTTCCTTTTTCTGGAGTGGAGGCTCATAAAGCATGGCTAAGCCCCTGGCACCAGCCCTTCCTACATGAAAATCAGCAGGGAATTCACTTAATGCATCTCAGCAAGAACAAAGGCCCCCCTAGCAATCACAGTCAGATTCTGGTTAAGACATGTAATTGTCCAAAACAGTTTTAGCTCTCAGAGCAGTATTTTCATGTTGGGAACTCCCTTATTAAGCCAAGTGTAATTTTGCTGACATACTGCCTTCTCCTTGGATAACTAAGGGAAGGGGAGGCGATTACTACTATGACTATAGCTACCACTTATTGATTACCAACTGGGCATAAGGCATTACACTCACTGCTTTACTGAGAGGCAATGTAGTATAACAGACAAGGGCACAGACTCTGTATGCAGACTCCATGGGTTCCAATCCTAGGCAAAGTAACTCTGGATGGTGAGTAGATTCACCTTCCTGCCTCAGTTTCTCATCTATAACAGGGGAATAAAAATAGTACACTACCTTATAAGATTATTAGGTGAATTAAACAAGTAAAAACAGGTAAGAACTGTTCTATGTAAAACAGTGATTGATAAATAATAAATGCTCAATCAAGAATTAGTTTCTTAAGGCAGGCCGACTGACTCAGTTGATTAGAGCCCAGCCTTGTAACACCAAGGTCAAGGGTTCTGTTCACCACACCAGCCAGTCAAAAAAAGAAAAAAAAAATTAACTTTTTATATTATTAACTAAAATGTAGATATATTATTTCATATGATCTATATCTTCATTTTATTTATTTATTTATTTTTGGTAGAACAAATCATGAACAAAACATTTTCCAGAGGACAGCACTGTAAGTATTAACATTGGGATCAATGGAAATAATGAATATAAATCCAATTTTTGAAGGTGATAATTTCTCAGAAATGTATGTCTTCAGGTCATTGAAAATCATCTATAAGCAATTGGTCTTGGAAAATCACAATTTTTGAAGAACTCTCTCACACTGCGAGAGTGACCTTATGTGAATGAATAAAACATATTTCTCTAGTTGAACTGAAAATAGGTACACCTCTATTGTTAAACTTGAACAATCCTTTTATTCACTTTTCAAAAACTTATATAGTAAAATTACCAGTGTTCTTTTGATTTGCTACTTTCTCCAAATTTATATAGCTATCTCAATAATACTCTTAAAATCATAAGTATAATAATTTATAAAGCCTCTTCTTTCAATTTTTCCTAAAATCTCCCTTTTAAATGACTTTTTAAAATGTATGATCTTTGGACTATTTTACAATTCAGGGTTTTATTTATGTATGTTGGTTGCTTCAAGCCACTTCACACCACGGTGCTGCATGATGAACGCGAGAAGAGATAAGACAGGGCAACACGGGAAAAGATGATGAGACAGGGTGAGTATGGATCGCCAGTTATGTTGCAACTCAGGCGCTTTAAAGGATGCAAGAAAGAACCAGTAATTCAAGCTGGATAAAAGCTGAACAAACACACATTGGATGCAAACAAACAACAACAATAAAATCATTATGGCTTTGTATACCTTCATTTTAGAGATGAGGAAACAGGATCAGAGAAGCTAAGTGGTTTGGTCAAGGTCACAAAATTAATAGGTTAATGATGCAGGATCTGACCCCAGATGTGACTCACACTCTTTACATAAAATGGAAAAATATGTATTGATAGGGCTAGTGACTACCTTACTGGTACATACACCACATCATTCCCTAATACTGGGATGCACAGACAAAGAGGATAAGAACAAATAAAGACCCTTCTGGGTTTCCAGATCCCCAGGTAGGGTGGGTTACTCCTTCTTATGGGGCAATATACCTATACGTACCTTTGATATAGAGGTTAACCCACATTATTTACAGCGATATTCATTTACCTATATTCCTTTACTTAACCATTGAAGGCAAGGTTTATATCTCATGGATAACATTTATTGAGTTAAGATCAAACCAAGATTATTTGATAAATGGAGCTGGGACTGAATCCAGGTCTGACTCCATGATGAAAGAACAGAAGAAGGGAAAATGTGCATGGGAGATAGAGAGGAGGGAAAGAAGGAAGGACACATGGATACACACATACACACCCATACATATACACATAAATATATTTCTCTCTATACACACATGTATATATGTACACATATAGCAATAGTTAATATTTATTGAACTCTTTTTTTGTACAAATCACTATTCTACCCTCTTTATATGTATCAACAATTTATTCTTACAATAGCCCTGTAACATAAGTATTATTATTCCCATTATACTGATAAAGAATCTGAGGCCAAGAGAGATGAAATAATTTGCCCAGAATGGCAGAAGCTAGTGAGTAGTGGAGCTGGAACTTGAAGCCAGCGGTCTGGTTTCAGAGCCATCGCTCTTATCCAGGCTATTACAGCCTCAACAGGAGAGTGGTCAGGGAGGGAGGCAGGCAAACAGGGAGGGAGGTAGGGGATTAAGAAAGTGATTCAGGTCAATCTCCTACAAAGCCAAACTTCCTCATTTTGGGGCAGCTGTCATCTGCAGGTCCCTACAAGCTCTTTTGTTTTTCTTTTAATTACCTAATATGACAAAAGAAAGGACTTTTTAAAACAGAATGTCATTTACAAGTCTATCACCAGGACACACACATTTCTGTATTTTCTCTTCCAGGTCTTCACCATTTGCAGACTTCCCTTTAACAAAGTTGCTAACAGAACAGGCACCAGTTGGCATTAAGTCATCAGTTTTCCACATTGCTCTAGTGCTTCATAATTAGTGGTTACAGACTATCCCATCTAGTTGAGCCATTACAATTTAAGTAACAATGCCTTTATTGTTTCCAATATTGGGATAATACAAATGTTACCATGGAGACCATCAATGCACACTGTTTTTTAGTTATTTTGCACATTTTCCTTAGAATAAATTCCAATTTTTGGGGGGCCTTGCCTCACAGCTTTCCAAAAGATTATGTGGATTCACAACATTGTCAAAGTACTTAATGCCACTAAATTGTACACTAAAAATGGTAAATTTTATGTTACATATGTTTTACTACAGTTAAAAAAAAAAAGATTATGTGGATAATGGGTAGTAAACTGAGATAGTAGGTATGTCTAAACCCTAAACCACAAAAAGCGGGGACTGCAGCACCTAGAGATGGGGCCCAAGAGCTCAGCGGGTAAATGGAACTCATGGTTAGAAGCCAACAGCATTCCAAATGAGTCACACTATTCACCAACCTTTTCGGAATTCGGGTACATAATGGTACGTCTTCTCTCCCAGATGGATTAAGAAGTTGGAAAGATTCCCACTAATTGCTATGGCAAAGACCAATGTGGCACATATCCAAAAGGGGCCTGCAAAGGAAACCAGAAAATTCAAAGAAGAAATGAAGCACAAGCCTTTAGACCCCTATGGAATAATTTTTTATCACCCTCTTCCTATTCACGTAAATAAGGGAAAATGAATTTTAGATGCAATCGACACTTGCTTAAAGAAAATTTTCTTTTTTAAAAGGTCAAAACACAACTCAGTAATTAGCTGCCTTCAAGACTAGGGGCATTAGACTCTACAGGCTAAAACACCTTCCACAATTAAGTGAATAAAGATACTGATTTGTGTATGGCTTCTTTTATTGGAAGATCATCAAAAAAAACACAGACATTTTGTTAAACCTTCCATCAGAATACATCCAGCAAAGATTACTTCCCTTATCTAAGTGCTAAATGTTAATGCCAGAGAAAAATAACTTAAATCAGACAGTTCTTTCTGCAGTATAAATGAAGAGTAGAGCAAGCAGAGTTAATTTAATCTACCATGTTACTGTGTCTCTCTGTGTGTGAGGCTTTCTTTTTTTCTTCTTTTTTTTAATGAAAAAGTAATACATGTATATAGTTCAATGCTCAAAAGGTATAAAAAATATATAGAGAGAGAGAAAAGCATGCGTCCCTCCCTCTTTGTGACCTAACTCTATAGTTCCCTTCCCCAGAGCTCACCACCATAACCAGTTTCTGGGGGATCCTGCCAGAAATATTCTATATATATATGCGCAGATGCTTATGAGAGTACTTCAGAAAGTTCATGGAAAGATTTGTATTATCTTTAAATTCTATTTTTCTGCGATCTTTTTGAAGTACCCCCGTGTGTGTGTGCACATGTTTTACATAGATGATAACACAGACATATATCCTGCTTTGAACCTTTCTCTTTTCACCTTACTATGGCCTAGGATTCTACTGTAGCTATTCATAAAAATCAGCTCGTTCTTTTTTAATGGCTATAAAATATTGCACTGAGTGGATGAGTGCATCATGCTTTGCAAATCCCTCTTCTCATTTGCTTCATTTTCATGAACACCATCCTTGTCTCTCCCCACCTAGGAAAAGTACTATGTGGAACAAATACCATTTTTAAATTGAGAGATTGTAATAGATGTTATGAATTCCACTGTTCAATTTCACTAATATTTTGCAATACCCTTCGGGATAGTTTGAGGTATCTTGACATATCGCAGAATAAAGAAAATTATTGCACTAGGGGAAACTACCAGAAATGGATTGGTCCTTTTCAAAGCTAAGCACTGGCTCCTGAAGGTCAAAGAGGGAATATACACAATCAACTGGGATGCTCCAAAGACTTACCAATATCAGCTTTCCATAAATCACCTGTTTACTCACTAGACTGCGAGCTCTTTGCTGTAGCCAAGGACTAAATCTCACTGTATTTCATATTCTGAGTGCCTACCACATAAGAGATGCAAAAAAACAAAAATCACAAAAACCCCACTACCAAAAAGTTTTATTGAATTAATGAACAAAATTGACCATGTGTTGTACACAGACTGAAACCATCCAAGCATATGACCACAAGTGATCAAAATATCAATTTATAGCACCCATATAACTAGAAAGCAAAGAATACTGTATCCAATCAGCCATTATTTACAAAGTACCCAGTACCCTCTAGGCCCCAAGCTAGGTGCTGGTGACACAATGATATGCAACAGAGACACAGTCACTGCCTCTAGTGCCCTCAGGCACACTGGGGAGACAGATAATAAAATATCTAATCTCAGGAGTTTTGATAGCATGAAGTACAGGATGCCCATGGGAGCACACAGGGAGGGCACCAAAAGGGAAAGTGGTGTCTTAGCTGGGATCTAAAGAAGAGCAGGAGTTTGCCAAGTGAAGACAGAAGAGAAGAATGGTCCAGGAAGAGGGAATAGCATGAGCAGAGCCCCAGAAGCAAAAAAGAACAGTTTGAGGCTAACGAAATCTGAGGTTGCGAGTAGCTAGAGATTGCAGAGATGGGCCAGGGTCAGATCGTGAAAGGTTTTAGAAGCCCAGTCAGTTAGTTAAGAATTTATCTTGAGGGCAACAGGAAGCCTGGTATAGGGAGATATTTATACTGATTTAAAGATTTCTCCAGCATTCTCTGGCTGTCCCATGCCCTAAGCTACCTAACAACCCTGGCATAGGGACAGCTGCAGGAAAGATATTTTCAGGTAGGCTTAAAGGTCATCAACACCGCCCACCCAGCTTTTTAATGGTGTCATACTATTCATATCCTTCTACAACATGCACTTTTTTTTACATTTACTATTGTTGTGAAAGTTATCCATGTCGATGTTTATAGACCTGGTTTATTTTTAAAAACTACAGAATTCATGTATGAATACAACACTATTTATCCACTCTCCTGATGATGACTACTTTGGTCATTTCTAAATATTGCTATTACAAGCAATGCTGCTACTACAGTGAATGTTCTTCTTCTATATGTAATATTGTATATATGAGGGTACTTCAGAAAGTTCATGGAAGGGCTGGCCAGTTAGCTCAGGTGGTTAGAGTGTGCTGTTACAATACCAAAGTCAAGGGTTTGGATCCCCGTACCAGTCAGCCACACACACAAAAAAAAAAGTTATGGAAAACTACAATTAAAAGTTAATACTAATCTTTCCATTAACTTTTTGAAGACTCCTCCTATGTGAGTTTCTCTAAAAATATATATCTAGGAGTGGAACTGCTGAGTCTTAGAGTATGAGTGTCTTCAAACTGCTCCAATTTGCGTACCAGTTACATGCCCTCCAGCATTATACAAAAGTTCCCATTGCTCCACATCCTTGACAACTCTTAGTAACAATATTTATGAAATCTGACTTAGAGTGTGTCACTCCTGTGCTCAAACCCTCCAATGGATTCTTACTCAAGAAAAGCCAAAGCCCTCACTGTGCCTTACCTACATGATCTGCCCCTCCACACTTTCTCTCTGACCTCATCTCCGACTAGTCCCACCTTGTTCACTGTGGTCCAGTCACACTAGTCTCTTCGCTGTTCTTTGAACATACCAGGCCTGTGTAGTTGCTGATCCTTCTGCTTCAAATGCTCTTTCCTTAGGTGTCTACATGAATCAGTCCCAATTCTTTCAGGTCTTTAATCAAAATTCACCTTTCTAAAATTTCCAATTCACATACCTAAACAAACATTTCATGTCCTTCCTCTCTGCTTTTAAATTTTCACCTTAACATTTGTTACTAGCACACTTTTACTTTTATATTTTACTTTTCTTCTTTGTTTATTGTTAGGCAGTTTATAATCTACTGAGCTGAAGAGAAGGAATTTTTGTCTGTTTCTCACTGCTGTATCTCAAGTACCTAGAATAGTAAGTGCTCAGTGTCTGTTGCATTAATTGAATGAACGAATATGAGCCAATTTGTATATGTTTGCTAAAATGATGGGCGTAAATAAATATCTTGTTTTAGTTTTTTATTTCCCTTATTACAAGTGGGATTAAGCATCTTTTCATATATTTATTGGTCATTTGGATTTCCTTTTCTGTAAATCTGTAAATTGCCCATTTTCCCCCAGAGTTGTTTATTTTATTCTTACACTTTGTAGGAGTTCTACACATATTCTTGCCTCTCATCTTTAGTGGTTAGGTACATTGCAAATATTTCCCCTGATTTGTGGTTATTTTTTGACTTTGCTTATGGTTTATTATTTCATTGTGTAGAAATTTTTCATTTTAGTTGAAATTTAGTCAAATTCATCAGTCTTTTTCTTAAACTGTTCAGACTGTCATCTTTTTTCCTAACTATCTTCCTCCAATCCACCACACCCCACAAGGCCTAGTCCTCTCTGCTATAAAACATCTCATAGCTTAGTTGGTTAGACCACGATGCTGATAACATGAAGGTCTGAGGTTTGATCCCTGTACCAGCCAGCAAAAAACCAAAAAACAAAAAATTTCACCTATATTGTACCTTCTTCTTTTCACAACACCAGCAGTCTCATGAGCAAGTTTTGGGTTCAAACTCTGGCTTTGTCATGAGAGGCAGCATAGCATAGTGATGAAGAATATGGATTATGAGCCACAGTATTAATTTGAAAACTGAGCTTGGCACTTATTAGCTGTATGATCTTAGGTGAGTTAGTAGACCTCTGTGTGACTCAGTGTTCTCATCTATAAAATGGGGATTATAGTATCTGCCCCATAAAATTGGATTGTTATAAAGATTAAATGAGTTAATATAGGTTCTGCCCTAATAACAGTGTCGGGTACATAATAAACACTTTTCATGTGTTTGCTATTACTGTTAATATTGCTAACTCTCTGACTATGGGCAAGTTACCCTCCCCAAGCCTCAGTTTTCTTTTTTGCAAAATAAGGCTACCTTGGAATATGGGAAAATAGTATAAAATAGTAAAATAGTGGTATCTCCAGGCTTGGCTAAACAGATGTTAGTTCTCTCTTCCTCCTTGGGGCTGGAGACTGTGGTCTTATCTTAAAATCCTGAGCCTCTAACACAGGGCCTCACACAAAATAAGGTGCTCAAAAACTGTATGAGCACCTACCTGCTCTGTGCCAAGCCCACTGCCAGGCACTGAACACATGGCTTATTCAGACACAGCCTGCCCCTCAAGAAGTCCTCAGACTAGAAAGAATGCATGAGACAGCTAAAAGAGAAACCACCTTGACAACCTTTAGAGGCACAGGACAACGCCAAAGTTTTCACACCAGGCTCCCTGGAGCTCCAGAAATTCCACAGAGCCCATATTTATAATCAAAATATATAATTTGCTTTACTATTTATTATTTAGGATTGAGCACATATATTAAGAAACCTTACTGAGCATCCGGTTCCTCATTTGAAAAGTAGGGATTCTTTGCAAGGGGTTGTTGCAAGTCTGATCTATGACCAAGTACGCAAAGTTTTCAGAATAGTACCGGACACACAGCCAGCACTCTCTTCTTCCCTCAAACACTTCCCTTCCACTATTGCTGGACACTGAGTGGATCTCTCTGAATGGATGTCAACCATCAGAGAGATCGGGGATGACAGCCATCCCTAGCCCAACCCTCTTTCGGACTTCCAGGGCTAGTGATCAGATGCCAAGGGGAGCCAGCTCATCTAAGGACAGAGCTAGAACTCAGCACATCAATGAAAACATGAGAATACTTCTCCACATACACCCCCCCAACACCCAAATCCTCCATAAATTGAAATCAACAATCTACTCTCAGTTAAAATGATTTAATTTGTCTCAAGTTTCTAATGTCATTTGAAGACTTTTGAAGGAAATACTATACTTGTAATCACAGCATTAACACTCATATAATACATAATTGCATTTTCCCCAAATTTCTTTGCAAGGGTCATGACTGCGGCTCAGAAGAGTCGAATGAAACTGTGCAGAACTGCAACTAACAGTGCAATTCTCAACTTTACAGGCAACTCGCACACCTACCCAAGTTCAACAGGAATACGGTAAGGAATGAAAATGGCACCACACATACCATAGAGATCTGGATTGCTGCGGATATATAGCCTCACAAAGTTTTTTCCGGGTATTGGCAAAAGAGACCCTTTTATTCTGTCAAAGACCTGGAAAACAACATGCCAGTAACTCTCCCAAAGATTTTTTTTTTTAAGTTTAAAAAAATTCAACTACTACAAGATTGAAACTCAATCATTAGCGCTTTTATGATAATATTTTCAAATGCTAATAACCTTTTACTTTTGTAAGACCATTTCCAGCACACAAAGGCTTTCCCATCATTTGATTGTTTAACCATGGAAGAAACAAGTCTCCATTACATATAAAAGGAAAAGCAAAATTGATTTACAAACCTGGTGAGTGTCCACATCAAAGAACGTTTGATAATATTCAAACGTCCAGAAGGGAGAGCTTTTCTTCTGTCCAGCGAGTAACTGTCAGAAGTAAAATAAAACATAATGAACACAGAAGCAGTTTCCTAATTCCAGCTGCACAGAGAAAGAGAGGGAGTTGATCTAATGGAAAACCAAAGTGCATGAAACACCAAGCATTCAACAACCAACTCCGTAATAGCCAATGCCCAACTCAGCCTGATATAAAAACAAGCACACTTTCTGAGTGAAGTCACACAGAAAGGCTCCAAATCTTGACCCCTCCACTGGGAGGAGCTTTGGCAAATCACTAGATTCCTCTCAGGCTTAGTTCCTTTATCTAAAACGTACAGCTCACAAGATCTACTTCATTGGATTATAGGGAGGATTAGACTAAATAGTATACAGAATATATATTATGTACAATGATATATACATATATAAACACACATGCACATAACAGAAGGCAGTCAGTGTAAATCTCTTTTCCTCCTCTACTCCTCCAAGAACGTTCCTACTATTGCCACCAAAAACCTGATATATTGACTCACTCAAAAACACTAAAAATATTACTCCTCTGACAAAAAAACAAAGTCCAATTTAGAAGAGGCACATGAAGGGCCGGCCCGTGGCTCACTCGGGAGAGTGCGGTGTTGATAACACCAAGGCTCCGGGTTCGGATCCCATATAGGGATGGCCGGTTTGCTCACTGGCTGAGCGTGGTGCTGACAACACCAAGTCAAGGGTTAAGATCCCCTTACCAGTCATCTTTAAAAAAAAAAAAAAAAAAAAAGAAGAGGCACATGAAGAGAGAGGGTCATTCCTGTCCCAATAGCACTTGCCCTATGCCAAGAATCATAACTGCCATCTTTAAATATCTGAAGAGGATTCATACAGCAAAAGGCACAGTTGGACTCTGAGCAGCTGTGCAGAAAAAAGGTAGATGTTATGGGCAGATATTTCTTGTTCATTATGGAGGAAAAGATTTTCACGAAGTCCAACAGTGACAGCAGCTGCCTTACATGGTAGTGAACAGGCCGTTCCTGGAGGTATTCAAGTGTTGTCTTTCTGATATACTACAGAAGGCAGTAATATCTTGGGAGGGAGGCTGAAACAGAGGTTATTTGCAACTCTAATATTACAAGATAGTGAAACCAGAGACCCATATTCCATAAACGAGGCCAAGGAGTTCTGTCACTGTCATAGAATATTGATAACCTCTTCCCAACTCACAGACAAAATTAAGATAATGGATAGAATTTTTTCAGTTTTAAGATTTTTACTTCTTAAACATTTCTTCTTAAAATTTGATGCCTGCTGTTGGTCAGTGTGGTGGTTAATTTTATGTGTCAACTTGTCTGGGCCATGGTGTCCAGATATTGGTCAAAGATTCTGGATTTTTCTGTGAGAGTGTTTTTGCATGAGATTTACATTTTAATGGGTGGAATTTGAGTAAAGCAGATTGCCCTCCATAATGTGGGTGGGCCTCAGCCAATCATTTGAAAGCCTGCATAGAACAAAAGGCCAACGCCACCCTTCACCCACCCACCCCAGCAAGAGGGAATTCTTCAGCAGACAGCCTTTGAACTGCAACTGTTTTTCTAAGTATCTAGCCTGCTGACCTCCCTCATCAGACTTTGGATCCCCCAAAGGCTATAGTTTGAACGTCCCCCAAGCTCATGTTGAAGCTTAATCCCTATTTTAATAGTTTAAAAGGGTGGGAAATCCAACTAGGGTATTTGAAAGGTAAGGCCTTTAAGAGGTGATTGGCCTTTAAGAGAGCCCTCATGAATGGATTAATCCATTCATCAATTAATGGGTTAATGGATAAACAGGTTATTGCAGGAGTGGCACTGGTGGCTTTATAAGGGGAGCAAGTGAGGACATTAAGATGCTCTAGTTCCCCCATCATGGGATGCCCTGTGCCACCACAGGACACTGTAGTCCCTATCAGGAAGATGGCCCTTACCAAATGCACTGCCTCAACCTTGGACTTCCCAGCCTCCAAAATGTCAAGAAATAAATTTTGTTTCTTTATAAGTCACCCAGGTGCGGGTATTCTGTTATAAGTAACAGAAAACTGATTATTACACCAAGCCTCCACAATCACATAAGCCAATTCCTTAAAACAATCCTCTATATACAATCCTATCGGTTTTCTTTCTCTATAGAATCCTAACACACTCAGATGCACTAATAATCACTCCTGGATCCTGAGGGCGCCAACTACTTGAATAAAAACTTAACATGCATTAACTCTAGTGCAGAGGCGAGGAGCACAGGCACTGGACTCAGACGGCCTCAGTTCAAAGTTCCATCTGCTACCTGTCAGTTGTGTGTCCTGGGGCAAGTTACTTAAACTCTACGCCTCAAGTTTCTCATTTATAAAATGAGAATAAGAATCTCCTCGTTCATAGTGTGTTTTGAGGATTAAATGAGATGACGCAAGTAAGGATCTTTAAATGGTGTCTGGCAGCTATTAAACACTGAATACATACTAGACACTGTGATGATAATGATAGCAAGAGTCAGCATATTATTTTCTCTTATTACAGATGAGGAAACCAAGGCTGAGGGAAGTTAAGGTACCTTTCCCAAGACCACACAGCTATTACTATTGGCAGGACCAGGATTCAAACTCAGGCTCTTAAGTCTGAGATTTTCCCACAATATTTAGTATCTAGCGGTATTTAGTTTAGCATAAAATTCAATACTTATTTTGATACTCATGGAGTTCCACAGAGAGCATCAGGTCTCCAAGAACCCCACTATTTTAATAAGCCTGTGTATCTACTGCTATAAACTGAGTGCTCCTCTAATGCACTACAATCACAATTCAACTTGTAAAATATTAATAGAAATACCATTTTTCTTAAACGCACCAACTGTGTACACGGAAATATATCTTTGTGATCAAAATCATCCACATGATTTATTTATCATCCAACCAGACGGAGGAGACCAAGATCTGAGAATCCTCCCTCCTTCTACCTCACCTAACCCTTCCCATCAAGTCCTACTAAGCCCACTCCTAAATATCTGTGTCCAACTCTAGTTCAGTCTTCATCACTTCCAGTCTAGAGCACTTCATTTGTCTCCTACCTGCTCTTCTGGTTTCTAGTCCATCTCCCTCCAATTCATTCTCCACACGGCCACCGTATGTTTAATATCTTTAAATGTATCTGCCATATTGTTTAGAATCTTTCGGTAACTCCTGATAGTTTTCATAATACAATTCATACTCACTGAATTGAGTCCTGGCCTACTAGTGTAGCCTCATATGTCTTCATCTATATTTTGCTTCCAATTTAGGTGAAGATGGGGACATTCCTGTTGGTACCATGTTCTTTCATGCCTTTGCGACTGCATCAAAACTGGTCCCCTTGACTAGATCACCCTTCCCCACCTTCCTCCCCTGACTACCTTATCCTCCTTCATCAGACTTGGTCCAAGTGTCACTGCCTCCAGGAAACCTTCCCTAACCCCTCTCTAGGCTCCCACCACCTGGTGCTCCCTTATACCAGTGGGCTTCCCACAGACAATAATGGTCTGTTTCTCCCACCAAAGCAGAGGCCATGTGTCATTTGTCTTTGGGTTGTCACTGCCTGGCACTGTATCTGGCACACAGCAGATAGCGATTAAATGGATGAACAATCTTTTAAAAAATTAAAGGGAAAAAATTCCAAAGACAAGTTCAAACCTCAGTTTTGTCAGAATCATCGTTTCCCAGTAACTCATCATCCTCTTCTCTCCCTGGGCTTCTTGGGGGTCCTGGATGATGCTTTGGGGTTTCACCAGGATCTTCAATGCTTATTGTGGTGACATCTGGGTTTGTTGCTAGAGAAGTGGCTGCATCACCAAATTCTAAAACCAATTAGAGCACAAGGATCTCAGAAATCATACCCACACTAGAAATGCTATACTTTTAATTTAAAGACAAGCTGTTACAACCTCAGCTTTGCTCTAGAGCCTATCTGATACAAATGGCAAAAGGATCTGAAAAAAACCTCATCTAGAAATCAGTCTCACGTAGAAAGATGACTAGAAAGACAACAGAATTTGGAGTCAGACCCAGATTTTAATTCTGGCTCAGCTACTTACTAACTACATGAGACGGAGTAAGTTAACCTCTATAAACATTAGTGTTCCCATCTGTACAATAGGGAGAATAATACTTATTTTAAAGAATTTCAAGAGAATTAGGAGTTTTACCTAAATAAAGTCCTAAACTTCTCTTCTTTGATTCAAGTTCAAAACGTTTTAATGGAAGTTATTTTTCCAATTAGTCCATATAATTGCTATAGAAAATATGGGGGGCTGGCCAGTTAGCTCAATTAGTTAGAGTGAGGTGATATAACACCAAGGTCAAGGGTTCGGATCCCCATACAGGCCAGCCACCAAAAAAAAGAAAAGAAAATATGGGGATAAAAATGAAAGTGGAATACATAGAATAAAAATCACTGTTAGTCCCACCACATAAAGGCAAACACTATTAACATTTTGCTACATTTCCTTTTCTTTACATAGTGAGACTCATGCCACTGATGACCATTTATTTGTTCAACAACTATTTGCTGAATACCTACAATGTGCTAAGTACTGATCTAAGATGTAATAGCACTATAGTAAACAATTTTGTATCCTGCTTTGTCTTCTGAGGATTATATGCAAAACTGATTTTCATAACAGTCTTTAAAATGATCTTATGTGGCTGCATAATATTCCATCAGTAAAGATTTTATTACAAATATGCAGGAGTGTCGGTGTAGAGAAAGCTTTTGGGGTTACTACCTTAGGATAAACAATTATTGAGGTGATCACAAGGTCAAAGGGTGCAAACCATTTTTAAGGCCCTTGACCCATACTGCTAACTGCGTTTCAGACATCTTGGTAAAAGACTGTTGGCCATGTTCAAGATCTGGATTATGAGTTCTAATATCTCTCTGAACTTTTTCTCCAGCATTTTCATAGTTTGTAGATACACATTTAAATGATCATTTAGCAAATGAATGTCTCCCTCACTAGACTGAGAGCTTCATAATGGAAGAAACTGTATTGTTCACCCTTCTATTTCTGACAACTAGAACAATGGCCTGGTTCATAGTCACACTCATGAGATACTTATTGATTAAATGAAGGAATGATCTGATCACATTTCATCAATATTAGCTTTTTATACTTTTATATCTACTCCAGCGTATAAACAACTTTAATTTTTTTTTTTTATCTCTGCTATCTAATACAGTCCTAAGTACAAAGAAAGGGCTAAATAAATGTTTGTTGAACTAGTGTGGGAACTCTATAAACATTTTCTGTAATCACTGCACTAAATTTATGATACCTGTTATCAATCTGAAGGGCTATTTAGCAAAAAAGAACAGCTAGTCTGGACAAACAGGAAAAACCTGAATGTGGCCAACAGTCTTTTAACAAGATGTCTGAAATATAAGAGTACTTCAAAAAAGTTTGTGGAAAAAACTCTTATTCTCTTTTAATTCTATTTTTCCATTAACTTTTTGAAGTACTCTCATAATATTTTTTACCATGAGGCAGCGTAGCAATGCAAATCTGTTGCTATGACTGCGGAAATAGTGATCTCAAAGATAAAGGTAGGTACTCGAATGATGTACCTTCAAACTGCAAGTCATCTACAGTTGCCATTCAGCCACTGGGTCTTCTCCCAATTATGAGGAAAAAAATTTGCAGGGGTCTAAAAGGAAAAAATAAGTAAACTTAATAGAATAACAGAATAGAGTATCTGCAAACAAGTCTTGTTTCAGTATTAGAAACGGTATTGCTTTCCTTTGCCTCCTTTTTCAGTGACTTTACCTAAACCCATTTGCCTCCTTTTTTAGGTTTAAACAAAAATAACCACTAAGCATCAGATATTATTAAAACTGTTATAAAAAAACTAACGCTGGCGGTCCAAAGATTCCGTCCAATCTCACTCCCTGTGTGAATGTCTAGGAGCCAGGTGCAGCCTGGAGATGGAAGAATGAGGAAGGGGAGACTGAGGTTTGAGAGGAGTGATGGGGACAGTGAAGAACAAAGGCAGTTCAGCCTAGCCAGTGGTTAAGGGCACAGGCTCTGGGGTCAGACAGACCTGAGGTGGATTGCCGATTCTGCTGCTTCTCTGTTGTGTGTGCGCTCCTCGGGGCCTCAGTTTCCTCATCTGTAAAATGGGTTCATAAAGGCACCTACTCACACAGTGGTGGGGCCATTAAATGAGACAGAGCGTGTAAGGCGTTCAGCGCAAGGCCAGGCGATTAGTAGGTGCTGGAGTGTTGGAGACCCTGCAGCCTGGGACACCGCGAAGCAGAGTCAGTGGATTAAGGGGAGGAGCTAGGCCGCAGCGGCAGGAGATCTTGGGCCCCCTCAGCCCCGGACCGGCCCCGCAGACCCGGCCACCTCACCTCGCGGGGTTCGGCGTCCAGCCGATCCCGGAAAGGCTCGGGCCTTAGAAGTTCCGCGCCGCTTCTGGTCTAGCCGAGTTGCCGGAAGCCGGAGATCCGGGGGACGAGACTGCTCCGCTTCCTCCGCAGAGCCCCGCCTTCTTAAAGGGGCAGCAGCACCAGGAGAAGACGCTCCCAGAGACGTCAGCAGGCAGCGGCGCGCAGAGCCCGCTCCCTACTCCGCTCCTCCGGAGGGTGAGCCTCAGGTTCTTAAAGAGACAGGCTGCGGTCGCCTCGCTCTAGGGGGCGCAGAGGACTCTTAAGAGTTTGGGAGTTTCTTACTGTTTGTTTATACCTTTTTCTTGTGGAAATATAAAATAGGGTGATGAAAGACCATTGTGAAAAGAAAAAATGTCACGCTTGTCACCAACCCCCCAGTTTCTTTTGGCCATAAAAATTTAACCAGTGCGGGAGTGCATGAGTCAATTTCATTCTGAGTTTGTGAATGAGTGATCGAGGGCAGAATGATGTCTCTTCATATGAGCAACCCCAGCAGTAATTTGTTTCTTCATTTTCGGCTTTTGCCCCTGGAGGGGCGGGGCTCGGGGGAGGAGATTGATAGAGATCGGCCTCAACCACCTCTGTGTCCCCCTGCAAACGATGTTAGAGTTGCTCTGCGAGGACGTGGAAACGTTTTGCTCTGCCTCTTGCCTTTGCTTGGTTAATTCCTACACAGCCCTCCAGACTTTGGGAACCATTTCCTCCTCCTACGGGAAGGCTGCCTTCGCCTCCCAGGACTTCTTTTGCTCCCATAGTCACCTGGGCTTGCCAATACCACGGCATGTTTACCCATCTCTGCCAGCCTATGAGTGCTCTGAGGGCAAGGAACAGGAATGATTCCGGTCTCTGGGTCGCCGGTGCCCAGCCCAGGGCCGAGCACACAGTAATTGCTCACTAAAGGCTAATGCAGAGTGAAGACGTTCTTGCTGTCTGGAGCAGCATAAGCCCAATTCATGGCTCACACAAGGTGGAACCTTGTGGTGACTTTGGCCTCGCCACACTGGGCCCTTGTGGCCAATTGGAAAGACATTGTATTTGTTTAATAATAACTAGAGAGAGAAAAAAAAAATTTTTTTTAATTGGAGTCATGATCGGCTTTCATACATGCAGTATCTCTAATTCTCAGACAATCCTGCAAGCTTGGGGTAATTATCCTCATTTCAGGTGTGCAAGTGTATCACACACCTCTTATGCCCTATTTCAGATCGTCTTGGTCTCACCTGCTGCTTATTTCACCACCACTAATCTTCCAGCTTCAGCAGGTATAACCTGAGTAAGCGTCACCTCAAGCCCATGCTTCAAGCTTCTCACCTTTGTGTCAAGGCTGGTTTCTTGATGCCATGGGGTCATGGGACTGCTTGAACTGCTCAGCACCCACACAGGTGCCCAAAAGTGCAGAGGTGGGGAGTGGATAATGCCTCATGGGGCAAATCTGTGACCAATGGGGTCAACAGATGATGAATACATGCTTCTCCCTTTTCCCCTTCAGGTAGACGCCCTCATACATTTCATATAGCTTTCAAACTATCTTGCAGGATTAAGAAACCAAATGCCTTTGGAAGTGGCCAATTTGATAATGCATCCTTGCAATGGCTCTCCTTCCTCACCACTTTACAACCCCTGTCCTTCACTCCTAGTCCTTGAACTCACACTTGCCAGTAAAATACTCATGAGGAACCCACTAAGGCATGTTGGTAGCAATAATGGCCCCAGAAGACAGAATCTCAGGTTGGCACTTTGGAACTGTACTGCTTACTAGTCAGATGGGAACAACAACCCCATTGCTGGTGAGGGGGGGTTGTGGAGGAGTAGGGGATGTGATAACACCTAGAATAGAGTGGCATCACAATTACTAAGGCATCTATCTATGGTTGATTGGGATGAGGTTCAGGTAGAAGATAAGGTGTTGGGGTATCTAGCATACAGATATGTAGTACGTGCTGGAGGACAATGATAATTATAAGGATTATGGAATGGACTGGCTTTTCTTAACTTCATTGGAAGCCTTAAAAAAAAGATAGGGTTAGAACAAACAGCTGTCAAGGCATTTTGTGAAAGCTAGAGAGTCTCTATGGCAGCTTTGAAGGAGATTCTTATTCTTCTACAGGCTTGAGAAAGACTGGGCTGAAAATTAGGCCCAAGATCTAATTGTAAGAGTGGCAAAATTTCAAAGAAGACTGAAGGCACAGCCTTTACACGTTTCCTCCATCAAAGTTGGGGCCCTGACAGAAAATGAGTGGAACCTGAGAACTGGAATGGGGATACTTAGGAAGAAATGCCTGAGATTCTTGACCATCCCCTGCTTCCAGATTCCCTTGAATCTCCCACAGAGGCAAAAGTAGTCCCCCCATTTTGCCAAAGAAAAGCAAACCCTTCTTGCTCAGAGACCCTGTCATGATAACCTTAACCACATTGCTTCAGACCAAGGAACCAATTTAATTGTAAAAAAAAAGTGCAGCAGAGACACATGACCATGGGATCCACTGGTCTTACCATGTAACTCAGTCACCCAGAAGTAGCTGGCCTAATGGAATGGTGGAATAGCTTGTTACAGGCACAGCTAAGGCTCCAGCTTGGGTAAAACACTCAAGGGGATTAGGGTACTGTCCTCCAGCATGTAGAACATGCACTAAACTAATGGTTTATAAATTATTTACAATGGTGCTTTGTTCTAAATACCTAGCATATTTGGATCTGCAAACCAAGGGGTAGCACTTTCTTTCACTTCCAGTGAAATCCACTCATGGAATTTGTACTTCCCACCTCACAAGTTGAAGTTCTATTAGCTTAGAGGTCTTGGCTCCTGGGGGTGAGGGTTGGGAGAGTAGAGAACACTTCCATTCCACTAACAGTTCCACTGAGTTGGAAGCTGTAACTACCACCTAGAATTTTGGCTCCTCATGCCAATGTGCCAGCAGGTAAAGAAAGGAGTGCTACATGGTGGGGATAATCAACCCTGATTAAGTTGAGACACTGGGGAGGATTATGTCGGGAATTTACTGAGCATCTCTTGGGATTTCCACACCCTGTGATGGTGGTTGTAGTGGATTGAATTATGTGTCCCCCCGCAAACTCATTGAAGTTTGAATTGTGTCCCCCCAAATTTTATATATTAGAAACTTAGACCCCCACTGTGACTGTTAAGAGGGTGGGAAATCCTATTATGGTAAATGAAAGGTAGAGACTTGGGAAAGTGACTGAATTGTAGGACCATGCCATAGTGAATGGATTAAAAATGTTGGTCAGGGCGTGGTTCTGAGGGCTTTAAGTGCCCTCTTAAAGGGCTCTTATTTGAGAAGAGGAGAGTCTGTCTCTCACTGGTCTCTCTGCTTCCATCTTGCAATGTGAGCCCCCTGGATCAGTTGCCACCACCAGGTGGACTTTGGACTTCCCAGCGTCAGATACTGTAAGCAGTAAATTTTGTTTTCTTCTTAAATTACCCAGTTCCAGGTATTTCGTTATAAGCCACAGAAGCGGACTAACACAGTGGTAAATGGGTAACTGCAGCAACTGTAGCCTCAAAGGGCATCTAAGTGCTCAGATCGCCCAGGAGTGAAAGTCTAGGTCAATCCAAAGTGCTGGCTGAGGGCAAGGGAAATCTAGGACAGGTAGTAGAGGAGGGAAATGATGAATATTAACTTTGGCCTTGACATTCCTTGCAGCAGCAGGGAGTATGGTTTGTTTTAATAACCCTCTTACATCAATTCTTTGTAGACTAAGGCTGGCCTCTGCTGCCTTGAAAGGGACTCTGAGAGATTGGACTTGTTCCTCCCAATCTTAGGGAAGCAGTGAGGATATCCTGATATCACAAAAACAGAGGGTCCATATTATACAGTGGGGGAGGCTAATATTATACAAGGCACAAACCTATATGTAGACTGCATCAGGTTCTTCTCAAGCATCACTTCAGGTCTTCTTGGCCTTGTCTTCCAGTCAGCTCTGTCATGACCAGTTCTGTGTGGGCTTCTCACAGGGACTACCTCTCAGTAACTTACCTCAGAGCTTCTCCACTGGACCCCTCTTTGTGTCCACACGTGTATCCTGGAAAGGTGGGGGAGTTAACATTCCATGGGGCAAACCTTTGACTGTGGGACAATGGGTAAATGTTTCTCACATTTCCTCCAGACAGATGGTCCTGAGATTCATTTTACACAACCTCTCAAATGTCTGAAGTGGTATGCTGATGCTGTGTCTTGTCTTAGCTCTCTCTCCTTCCCTGCTTCATTCCCCTGAACTTCACACCTGGCCTGTCTGCAAGTCTATTTCTCTTTCTAGCCTTTATTATGCTAACTTGACAGAAACTTAATCTCAGACAGTTCAGCATCCTCCCCTTTCCTTGGATTTGTATCTAAGTTCCTAAGGGCTTAGGTGGCCACAGCTTTAGGCGGGGCCCACTTGGTCCTTGCTGTCATCTCTCCACACTGACATCCCTGGGTCACCCATGGCCCCTTCATTTGGAAGGTCACTGAGGGTATATCCTTATTCCCACAGCAAAGCCTCTTCAACCCCAAGAATGCTGTCTACCATTTCCAGGGTGAGCTTCTAGGAATCATTCTCTGCTTTCACACTGTATTAGTCAGTTTTCTGTTACTTATAACAGAGTGCCTGAAACGGGTAATTTATAAAGAAACAAAATTTATTTCTTACAGATCTGGAGGCTGGGAAGTCCAAGGTCTTGGGGGCACATCTGATGAAGGCCGTTTTGCCGGTGGGGACTTTCTGCAGAGTCCCAAGGTGGTGCAGGGCATCACAAGGGAAGAGGGCTGAGTGTGCTAGTGTGCTCAGGTTTCTCTTCTTCTTATAAAGCCACCAGTTTCACTCCCATGATAAACTATTAATCCATTCATTCACTAATGGATGAATGGATTAATTCATTCTTGAGGGCAGAGCCTTCGTGATCCAATCACCTCTTAAAGACCCCACCTTTCAAATACCGTAGTGAGATTTCCCACCTTCTTAATACTGTTACACTGGGGACTAAAAGTTTAAACATGAGTTTTGGAAGGGCCATTCAAACCACAGCATGCAGTACACTGAAGTATGGTAAATCTCTGCTGTGCTAAGCCCCACTTCCCTAGACAAAATACTTGATCATTTTCTCTCTTCGGGGTCTTTCTACCTTGAGATGGAACTCTTAGGGCTCTGCCTGGGAATTAAGGCTCAGATCCTCTCTTCTCTTGGGGTTCACAGATTAGGGTTTATCCTAGGGAGATGGCACACAAGGGGATCCCATTTCAAGAGAACATCCACATCTACACTGTCATTATTACTCAAATTCCTTCTTCCCTGCCCAGCCTGAGGAGTCTTTTCTAGCTTAGCTCTTATTCGTGAATCTTCTTCTTGTCCACTCTCCTGAGGACCTACATAAGCCTTTAAAACTAAAAAATCCCAAAGAGACTCCCTTTTTCTCTGCACTTTGCTACTTCTCTTCCCTAGGCAATTCACTCAGTTAACTAAAAACCAAAGGTTTAGCATAAGGGTGCACACAGGAATAATGGAGGCAGGTATTTGGCTGGGAAGCCATGAGAACCTGAGAGTAGCACTATGGTTCTAGCTCAAAAGAAAGAAGGCCACCCAGGATCCAAGGCAGCTCTAGCAACTGGGTTTGCCATCATCTCTAAGCAGCAGGAGTCCCCCAATTCCTAAATTGACACTTGGTCATTATGACTCCCCTACATCTCACACTGAGGTGGGTCCTTCTGAGGCTACAATGAGTCAGAGAGATAGAACTCCCACTTAAACAGAATGAGGGAAGGTGGAGGGAGAGAGGAAGCTGAGGAGCACTTCTTGCTCTGATGGACAGGGACTGGGGGTGGAGGGGATACTCCAAAAATTATGAGCTTTGGTTAGGGGATGCTGACCGAGTCCCCTGGCTATCCATGGAAGTGAAAGCTGGAGACCACACAGCTGACCCATGTCACGAGCAACACCCATCCCAAGGAGGAGGCTGTGGGGACTGTGGGAGTGTCTTACTGACTCCAGGGGTCACAAATGAGGGATGGGCAGTTGGAAAAACCACTTTAATCATTTACTTTTGGCCTCTTCCTTTCTTTATGTGCCTGGTGTTAAGGGCTTAGGATGTTTGAACCCAGGGTGTGGGTGAGGGAGAACTTGAATAGACATACTTCTGAGCAACAAGTTGCTCAGGCGAGTCCAGAGCCATCCTGCAACAAGCAGGTGTATTAGTCTGTTTTCTGTTGCTATTAACAGAAATACCTGAGACTGGGTAATTTATGAAGAAAAGAGGTTTATTTGGCTTACGATTCTGGGACAGCTGCGTCTGGCACGGGCCTCCAGCTGCTTCTACTCATGGCGGAAAGCGGCTGGCAGCCGGCGGGTACAAACAGATCACACGGCGAGAGGAAGCAAGAGAGAAAGAGAGAGAGAGGAGGTGCCAGGCTTCTTTAAACAATCAGGTCTCGTGGGAACTAATAGAGAGAGAACTCACTCACTACCTCTCCTCCCTCAGGGAGAGCATGAATCCATTCATGAGGGATCCGCCCCCATGACTCAATCAGTTTCCAACACCGCCACATTGGAGATCAAATTTCCACATGAGTTTTGGAGGGGACAACACATCCAAACTCCATCAACAGGGCACAAAATTCACGTGTCCCCACCCCCCCCACCGCCAAAATTTGGTTATGATAATCTGTAAGCAAACCACATACATTTTTTACAACAAAACAGGAAATTTCAAAGAACTTTGAAAACTGCAATGGGCTAGAACCAGATACTCAATAGTTAGAGGTACCTGGGAGATGAAGTTGACAAGCCTGGCCTGGGACTCTTTCCTTAGCTTGGCCTGCATTCTGTTGCATGGCTTGGGCCTGTTTGGTAGGGAGAGGGTGAGTGACTGGCCTTGGTCATACAGCTGGATGGAGTTCAGGACAGTGTTGTGCTAGAGCATGTTTGAACCAGTTTATGAGAGCCAATTGTTAAATTTTCAGGAATTCTATGGGCCAGTTATTAAACCCAGTCATTAAAATTAAATAATACAAACTTAAAATAAATTATATTAACAACAGAGGTAATAAATAATATTCAAAACATCACTTCATACATTTTTTTTATATTTTATTATTATCTATGCTCTTGAGGTTACTTATGTCCATTTTACATGTATGGTGTGCAAGTAAGCATCTCTTGCAACTCCATGTACATAGTAATGTCACACAGGGTAGCTTAAAATCAGCAATGGTGGAATTATTTACATTACGGAAATCAGCAAATGCTACATATCTGGGGTTGGTTTATCATTATGTTAAAAACGTTATGTTATATTATCTATATAAAGGCTAGCAAACTTTTTCTATAAAGACCCGATTAGTAAATATTTTCTTTTTTTTCTTAATTTTATTTATTTTTATTTTTTCCTTTTTTAAAAATTCTCCTTGAGATTCGTAAATATTTTCAACTTTTTGAATCATACAGTCTGTTGCAACTACTCAACTCTGCTGTTGTAGCACAGAAGCAGACATAGACAAAAGTGTAAATGAACAGGCAGGCTGTGTGCCAGTTAAACTTTATTTACAAAATTAGGTGAGGGACGGATTTGGCCTGTAAACTACAGTTTGCCAACCCCTCCCTGATCTAGATTCAAGATGGAGACAATGTTAATAATGCAGATTAAATATAAAATCTGTAGTGTTCTATGTGTAGTAGTAATAGTGTGACTATCACAAAAAAATTGAGGCAGTATTCTTTGAGTATCCAAAAACAAGTTGCTCACATCATGAATGAACAAATGAAATTGTTTGTTCAATTTCATCTTACTCCTTAACTTACAGGAAAATATTAACCAACATTCATGTCCAAACTATCCTTGTTTATCTGTTGCAAACATAGGTGGGCTATAGAAACAAGCACTTGGCAAAAATCAGTGAAGGCGTTCTGTGAGAATCAATTAACTGTATAGAATTTACAATAAGGAATATTGTATATTTTATTATTATTTGTAAATTATTTACTAAAATCCTTTATATCAGTAGAATTTATAATAAACTTATATATGTATATGTGCATAATTAAATATGTATATATGCATACTTTTTTTTCAGGGTACCAGTGGTTAAACATTTAGGTTCAGGCCCAGGTCTCTCACCAAAGCCCTAACTCTTCCTCCTCACTGGCTATAGGAGAAGGCTAGCAGTAGCTCAGTGCTCTCCAAACCTCAGCCATCCAGGACCACCACCACAATTTCTGTCAGACCTGAGAATACCTGTAACTAAAATATCTTATTTATGTAATTCTCCTCTGCCTTGGAACAAAACATGACAAGTAGTTAATATCCTGGCTTTGCAGATATCATAAACCAATCTGTATCCGTTGGCTAACTCTGTCTATAATGTCCGCGTTGTTTTTTTCCCACAGAAATCCTTAATTTTGATTTAGTCAAATCCATCCATTTTTTTCCTTTTTGATTTGTGCTTTTCCAGTCTTTATATAAAAACCCAATGTTTTTATATAAAAAACAAAGTTATTCCCTATTATTTTCTTCTATTAATTTATGGTCTTGCTTTTTATATTTTTAGGTATTTGTTTATTTATCTATTTATTTGCATTTACTTGTTTATTGTGAAGGATAAAACTCAGAAACAGCCAAATGAAGAGATGCATAGGGCAAGGATTGGGGGTGAGGCATGGAGCTTTCATGCCTTCTCTGGGGCACTACCTCCCAGCACATCCACATGTTCATCAATCCAAAAGCTCCATTTGTAGGTCTTTTGTCCATCTGGAGTCTACTATGCTGTAATGTAAGTTTCCAGCTGTATTTTTCTCCATAATCATGAACCAATTTACTCACAAATTCATCTTTTCCCTACTGATCTGTGGTTTCGTCTCCATAACATGTATCAGCTCAGATAGATTTTTTTCTTTTTATTTCTTTTTATTAGTTCAGATAGATTGATAGGTAATGTATCTTTTAATTTGGCTCCCTATTCTTCCTGCTGCCACTACCATTCTGTTCTTTAAATTACTCTGGCTTTGTTGTATTTCTTTATGCTCTTCTTTTTCAAAACTGACTTAGCCTTTTTTTTGTAGTTGATTATACCTGCATATAATGAGATTAGTAAATTTCCTTTCTATCTTATTATACTTTTTTTCTTTGACTTATTATATTGGCCAGTACTAATTTCTCCACGGAGTTTACTGGGGGTTTTGAGGTATGTACATATACATATATATATATATATATACACACACACACACACACACACACACCTCAAATTTATAATATTTCCAATTAATGAAGCTTCCTCTTATTTTCAGTTTTCTTAAAGATTTTCTTTTAAAAATATAAATAGATTTTGAATTTTATTAGATGCTTTTTCTAGGTTTAATGAAAAATCATGTGATATTTCTACCTTAGTCCACTAAAATTATGTGCAGTAAAAGATTAACTCAACGGATCCAAGTGTCCAAATCTTGCATACTTCAAAAAAAGGTTTAACCCTTGCCTGGCTTCTGGGTGATAACCTCTAAGCCCTTGGAATATTCTTCATAGTGTCTTTGTTTACCTAAGGCTTTGAGCCATGCCAGATAGTTCATGCTAACAATGTGATTTATGGTACAAACCTTGGGCCCTGTGGTATCAGTTTGATGTCTGGAGGGTTTGGAGATGGAAAGTCAGCCACATGAGACTGTCAACCACGTCATGTGATCAACTACCAATGAAAACTCTTGTTTGGGTGAACTTCCTTGGTTGGCTATGAGAACTGAGGTCACAGGAGAAACTGATATCCCTCATAATTGAAGAGAAAGACAAGCATATATAGAAATTCACAACTTACTGGGGCAGAGACCCATGAGCAGAAGCCTCTGCAGGAACCAGTTCCAGGGAAGAGAAATCTCAACTGTAATTGATTACTTTCTAGGGGCTCAATACACTCAAGTCTGAGAGTTGGGAACTCCATGGGGCACTGTCTTAGGGGAGTGCACCTACACTTCAGTGAGATTTACCTCCTGGAGCTCCACCAGGTTTTCACAGTGAAGACTGGAGGAAAATCCCCTCATGCTTCCAGCAAAAGAATGGAAAAGTGGAAAGATTTTACAATATTCCGGAGCACTTTGTCCTTTTTAACAAGGCATGCCCTCAAAAGAAACTATTTTGCCAAAGCCTAACTTATAGTGGTTTTATCAGAGCCTAAACTGACCTGGAGGAAGGGAAATACCCAACTCCAGCCCCCTCTAGCCATCCTGTACCACCTAAAAGATGGAAAAAACTAAGAAACACTTGTGAAGTTCAGTCCAGGGACACAGGCTCACTAAAAGACTGAGAGCTAATTATAGGACTATAGAACACTTCCCCTCCCCAACACCTTAGCACCACATTATTAAAGCCCTATTTACTGCAGCTATTTTACCCAGTACATCATTTTAGGCTTTGTAGAGCATTGAATTATGTATGTCCCTGCCAAACTTACTGAAGCTTGAATTGTGTCCCCCAAGTTTTATGTATTAGAAACTTGGTCCCCCGGGTGACTGTTAAGAGTGTGGGAAATTCTATTACAGCAATTGAAAGGTGGAGCCTTGAAAAGGTGATTAGATTGTAGGACCATGCCATAGTGAATGGATTAAAAATGGTGGTCAGGGGCACAGTTCTGAGGGCTTTAAAAGAAGAGAGAAGAGAGTCTGTCTCTGTTTCTGCTCTCCCTGCTTCCACCATCTTGCAATGTGAGACCCCTGGGTCACTGTTGCCACCACCAGATGGACTTTGGACTTCCCAGCCTCAGAAACTGTAAGCAATAAATTTTGTTTTTCTTTGTAAATCACCCCGTTCCAGGTATTTTGTTATAAGCAACAGAAATTGACTAATACATGCTTACAACAAAAAATTACAAGACATATTAGAAGCAAAAAATACAGTTTGAAGAAGTAGAGGAAGCATCAGAATGAGAGTAAGATATGGCAGGAATGTTGGAATTATCAGACCAGGATTTAAAATAATTATGATTAATATGCTAAGGGTTCTAACAGAAGAAATAGACAACATGCAAGAACAGATAGGTATTATAAGCAGAGAGACTGAAACTAAGAAAGAATCCAAAAGAAATGCTAACGATCAAAAATACTGTAACAGAAATAAAGAATGCCTTTGATGGGCTCATCAGTAGACTGAACACGGTGAAGGAAAGAATCTCTGAGCTTCAAGGATATGTCAATAGAAACTTCCTTAACTGAAAATTAGACAGATAAAAGAATGAAAAAAGCAGGACAGAATATCCAAGAATTTGACAATTACAAAAGTTGAAACATATGTGTAATGAGAATACCAGAAGGAGAAGAGACAGAGAAAGGAGAAGAAATGTTTGAAATAACAATGACTGAGAATTTCCCCAAATTAGTGTCAGATGCCAAATCACATATCCAGGAAGCTCAGAGAACACCAAGTAGGATATATGCAATAAAACAAAACAAAACAAAAAACAAACCCACTACACCTACGCATGTCATATTCAAACTCCAGAAAATCTAAGATAAAGAAAAAAGTCTTAAAAGAAGCCAGAAGGGAAAAACCTATAGCCATGAAATATTTAACATGTTGAAAGAAAAAAAGCCCCATCAACCTAGAATTCTTTATCCTGAGAAATTATCCTTCAAAATTGAAGGAGAGAAAAAGGTTTTCTCAGACAACAGAATTGAAGGAATTTGTTGCCAGTAGACCTGCCTTGGAAGAAATAAGAGAACTTCTTCAGAGAGAAAGAAAAGAATATAGGTCAGAAACTCAGAACTACATAAGGAAAGGAAGAGCATTATAGAAAGAAGAAGTAAAGATAAAGTAAAAACTTTTTTTGTTCAAAGCAATAATAGCAACAATGTATTTGATTATGTATGTTCATATATATACATTTATGTACATTTAAGTATAAGTAAAATGAATGATAGCAATGACACAAGGGATAGAAAAGAGGAATTAAGAAAACTTTGTTATTAGAAGGCACTTGCACTGCTTGTGAAGTCATATGTTATTTGAAAGTGGACTTGGACCAGTTGTAAATGTATATTACAAACTCTAGGGTAACCCTAAAATTATTTTTTAAAAGTACAATTGATATGCTAAGAAAGGAGAGGAAATGGATTCATTTAAAATGCTCAATTATGGTGCTGGTGTTACCAACATACTGGCCAGCTGCCTACATAAATAAATAAAATTCTCAACTATAATCACAAAAGATAGAAAAAGAATGAAGACAGAAATAAAAAAGAACTAGGGCAATAAATAGAAAACAGTAACAAATATGGTAGATATTAATTCTATTATATAAGTAATCACTTTAAACCTCAATGGTCTAAATACACCAATTAAAAGACAGAGTTGTCAGAGTGAGTCAAAAAACAAGACCCAAGTATATGCTGTCTACAAGAAACCCACATTAAATATAAAAATACTTATAGATTAAAAGTAAAGGGATGGAGAAAGATATATCACCCTAACACTAATCAAAAAAGCTGGAGTGGTTATATTAATTTCAAACAGAACAAACTTCAGAGCAAGGAAATTTTTAGGGTTTAAGGCAGGCAATACATAATGATAAAGGGGTCGATTCTCCAACAAGACATAACAGTCCTTAATGTGTACATGCCTAACAACAGAATGTCAAACTATGAGGCAAAAACTGATAGAACTGTGAAGAGAAACAGATGAATTTGCTATTGTAGTTGGAGATTTTAACACCCCTCTATCAGAAATGGATAGGTCCAGCAGGTAGAAAATCAGTAAGGACATAGTAGAACTCACCAGCACTATCAATTTACTGAAATAATGGACAGCCATCGACTTCTTCATCCAGCAGCAGCAGAATACACATTCTTCTCAAGCTCATGTGGAACATTCACCAAGCTATCTTGGTGACACATTCTGGGCCATAAAACACACCTTAACAAATTGTAAAGAATATAAATTACACAATGTATGCTATCACATCACAGTGGAATCAAACTAGAGGTCAATAACAGAAAGATAGCTAGAAAATCCCAGAATATTTGGAGATTAAATAATATACTTCCAAATAACATGAGTCAAAGAAGAAATCTCAAGAGAAATTTAAAATATTTTAAACTAAGTGAAAATGAAAATACGACTTACCAAGATTTGTGGGAAGCAGTGAAAGCATTACTTAGAGGAAAATTTATATTATTAAATGCATATATTAGAAAAACAATAAGCTTCCACGCTAAGAAACTAGAAAAGAAGAGCAAATTAAATCCAACGTAAGCAGAAGAAAATAAATAATAAAAATTAGAGCAGACAGTTGGTTAGAGTGTGGTGTTACAACATCAAAGTCAAGGGTTGGAATTCCTGCACCGGCCAGCTGCCAAAAAGAAAAAAAAAAAAAAAAAAATGGAGCAGAAATCAATGAAATTGAAAACAGGAAGTCTATAGAGAAAACTAATAAAGCCCAAAGCTGGATCTCTGAAAAGATCAATGAAATTAGTAAACCTCTAAACCAGGATAAGAAAAAAAAAAAAGAGAGAAGCACAAATTACTAGTATCAGAAATTAAAGAGGAAACATCACTACAGATCCTATGGACATTAAAAGTATAATAAAGTAATACTATGAATAACTATGCCCACAAATTTGATAACCTAGATGAAATGGACAATTCCTTAAAAGATGCATCCTGCCAAAACTCACACAAGAAGAAATAGGCAATCTGAATAGGCCTATATCTATTTTTTTTTTTTTTTTTTTAAAAAAGATGACCGGTAAGGGGATCTTAACCCTTGACTTGGTGTTGTCAGCACCACGCTCAGCCAGTGAGCGAACTGGCCATCCGTATATGGGATCCGAACCCGAGGCCTTGGTGTTCTCAGCACCGCACTCTCCCGAGTGAGCCACGGGCCGGCCCGAGGCCTATATCTATTAAAGAAATTGAATCAATAATTAATAACCTGCCAAAACAGAAGGCACCAGGTCCAGATAGGTTCACTGATGAATTTTATCAAACACTTAAAGAAAAAATTATACCAATTCTGTACAATCTATTCTAGAACACAGAAGAAGAGGGAATGCTTTCTAACTCATTCTATAAAGCCAGAATTACTCTAATACCAAAACCAAACAAAAACATTGCAAGAAAAGAAAACTATAATCCAATATCTCTTATGAACATAGAAGTAAAAATCCTCAAGAAAACATTAGCAAATCCAGTGACAAAGAATTATATACCATGACCAAGTGGGGCCTATTCCACACATGCAAGTCTGGTTCAACATTCAAATATCAATTAATGTAATCCGCGCCATCAACAGGAGAAAGGAGAAAAATCACAAGACCATATCAATAGATGCAGAAAAAGCATTTGACAAAATTCCAACATTTATTCATGATAAAACAAACAAACAAAAAACTCTCAGCAAACTAGGAATAGAGGGAACTTCCTCAACTTGACAATATCTACAAAAACCCCACAGCTAACGTGGTACTTAATGGGGAGAAACTAGAAGTTTTCCCACTAAGATCAGGAACAAGGCAATGATGTCACCTCTCACCACTACTTTTCAACATTGTATTGAAAGCCCTAGCTAATGCAGTATGACAAGAAAAGGAAATAAAAAGGTATACACATTGGGAAGAAGAAATAAACTGTCTGTTCACAGATGACATGATAGTCCACGTAGAAAATATGAATAAATTGATTAAAAACAAAAAACTCCTGGAACTAAAGTAATGACAGCAAGGTTGCAAGATAGAAGGTCAGCACATGAAAATCAATAGGTGTCCTATTTACCAGCAATGAACAACTGGAATCTGAAATTAAAAGCACAATACCATCTAAATTAGCATCCAAAAAATGAAATACTTAGGTATGAATCTAACAAAACATGTACAAGATATATAGAAGAAAAACTAAAAAAATCTGATAAATGAAAGAACTAAATAAAGAAGACATATGCCATGTACATGGATAGGACAACACAATATTGTCAAGATGTCAGTTCTTCCCAACTTGATCTATAAATTCAACACAATCCCAATCCAAATCCCAGCAAGTTACTTTGAGGATATCAACAAACTGATTCTTAAATTTATATGGAGAGACAAAAGACTCAGAATAGCCAACACAATAATTAAGGAGAAGAACAAAGTTGGCAGACTGACACTGCCTGACCTCAAGACTTACTATAAATCTACAGTAATCAAGACAGTGTGGTATTGGTGAAAGAACAAACAAGTAGATCAATGGAACAGAATAGAGCCCAGAAATACACCTACATAAATATTGTCAACTGATCTTTGATAAAGGAGCAGAAACAATACAATGGAGAAAAGGCAGTTTCTTCAACAAATGCTACTGGAACTACTGGACATCCACATGCAAAAAAAATGAATCTAGACACAGAAATTGCGCTTTTCACAAAAATTAACTCAAAATGAACCATAGACCTAAATGTAGAATACAAAACTATAAAACTCTTAGAAGATAACATAGAAGAAAATCTAGGTGACCTTGAGTTTGGTGACCACCTTTTGCATTCAACATCGAAGGCATGATCCATAAAAGAAATATTTCATAAGGTAGACTTTATTAAAATTTAAAACTTCTCTGCAAAAGACACTACCAAGAGAATGATAAGACAAGCCATAGTCTGGGAGAAAATATTTATGAAAGATATAGCTGGTAAAGAACTGTTATCCAAAATATACAATGAACTCTTAAAACTCAACAATAAGAAAATGAACAACTCAATTAAAAAATGGACAAAGGATAAGAAGGGATACCTTACCGATGAAGACATACATAGGTGACAAATACGTATATAAAAAGATGCTCAATAACATATGTCATTAGGGAATTGCAAATTAAAATGAGATGCCACTCCACACATGTTAGAATGGCAAAAATCCAGAACATTAACAGCACCAATGCTGGAGAGGGTACGGAACAACAGGAAATCTCATTCATTGTTGGCGGGTATGTAAAATTGTACAGCCACTTTGGAAGACAGTTTGGCAGTTTCTTACAAAACTAAACATACTCTTACCCAGCCCAACCAGCAACTGCACTCCTTGGTATTTACCAAAAGGAGTTGAAAACTTATGTCTACACAAAAACTTGCCTATGGATGTGTATAGCAGCTTTGTTCATAATTACCAAAATTGGGGAGCACCCAAGATGTCCTTCAGTAGGTGAATGGAGAGATAAACTGTGGTACATCCAGAAAATGAAATATTATTCAGTGCTAAAAAGAAATGAGCTATCAAGCTATGAAAAGACATGGAGGAAACTTAAATGCATATTACTAAGTACAAGAAGCTAATCTGACACTATACGACACTATATGACAATATGACACTATATGACACTCTGGAAAAGGCAAAACTATGGAGATAGTAAAAATATCAGTGGTTGCCAGGGAATTAGGGTTTGGGGGAGGAACAGATAGATGGAGAACAGAATATTTTTAAGGCAGTAAAACTATTCTGTATGATATTATAATGGTGGATACATATTATTATACATTTGTCAAAATCCATAGAATGTAAGATACTATGAGTGAACCCTAATGTAAACTATGGATTGTAGGTGTCAGTGTAGGTTCATCAATTCTAACAAATTTACACTCTAGTGCAGGATGTTGATAGTGGGCAAGGCTATGGTGGGGGTGTGTGACGGGATATATGGGAACTCCCTGTACTTGCTACTCAATTTTGCTGTGAACCTAAAACTTTTCTAAAAAATAAAGCCTATTGAAAAATAAAGCCTGGAGTGATACAGGGATGTAGGAGTGTTTTGTACATGGCACAAAGCTCTGCACATGTGAGGGGTTGTTATTGAAGAGGCAGATGCTATACTTTGTGGGCATAGCACAAGGCATTTGCAGTGCTCAGAAACAGAGCATTCTTACGGAGCTTTATTTTCCTTCTTTTTTTTACATATTATTTATTATAAGCATATTATTATTATAAATTATGATTTTTCTTTATGCCCTTTACCCAACCTATCCCTCCCTAAGCACCGCCCTGCCCTCCACCTCACCCCCATCTCTAGTATTCTGAAAGTTCAAGGAGTTGTGTGGGTCTTTTCTTTCTTTTTCTTTCTCTCTTTCTTTCTTAGATAAAGTTAATGTGGAAGAAGCTACTGGACACAAAAGCCAAAGTTGACACCTTTTTTGGAGGTGGCATCCAACTTTTATGTCATCCTTCCCTCTGTGCCCTTACTGACACACAGAGTACAGTCATCCTTCAGTATCCAGGGGATTGGTTCCAGGACTGCCCCTCATACCCAAATCTGCAGATGCTCAAGTCCCTGATATAAAATGGCATAGTATTTGTATATAACCTATGCACATTCTCCTGTATACTTTAAATCATCTCTAGATTATTTATAATACCTCACATAATGTAAATGCTATGTGAATAGTTGTCATACTGTATTGTTTTTATTTGTATTATTTTTATTGTTGTCTTGTTGTTGTTGTTTTTTCTTGAATATGTTCTATCAGCAGTTGGTTGAATCAATGAATGTGGAAACCACAGGTAGAGAGGGCCAACTGCATTTAGCTATGTAAATATCTCAAGGAGGGGTAAATTTAAAGCTTTGTGAACTAACACCTTACATAATACCAGAACTGGCTTTAGTCAGGCCACTTCCCCTCTCTGGTCTTCAGTTTCCCTGTATTAAAAAAAGTGGTTTCAGATGTGTTTTAAAACACTTTCCAAATCTGAGCCTCTATGATTCTTCTTTCAGTTTCTCCAAGGAGCCATGCGCTCTCTGGCCTTCTAGGCCTTTGGCCAAGCAGTTCCTTGCACTGACATCACTGTCCCCACTTCTCCTGGTTGACTGCTTGCTGTCTTTCTGGTTTCAGCATAGACGTCATTTCCTCAGAATTAGCTGCCTCTTCTCCATGCTCCCATAGGCCCCACACATCTTCCGTCTTTATACTTAATATACTAAATGGTAATTTTCCGTTTTCTTGTCTCTTCCCTGCCCTAGATTATGACTGCCCTGAGAGCAGAGAGAGTGTTTTATTTATCTCTCCACTCCCAGTACTAAGGGGAGTCACAGGCCCCTGATTTTCTTGGGGATGAACCCAGCTCTATCTCTGCCCTGGGAAGTTCCAGATCCATATCCTCTGGGGAGGGCTCTGACTCCAGAAATATTCAGCCACCAGCGGGAAGCTATGAGTGTGAGAAACATCTTTCATTAGTAAAAGAACAATTTACATTATTAAGAGAATAATTAACATTAGAACCTATTCACTTGCAATACATCCTTTAACAGGGTCCCTTTAAGTGTGACCTTTTTTAAGAATTTGTTTTTAAAAATTAATCAAAGGGAGAATTTAAGATCTGGAATCCCAATCCAAGAATTTCTCAAAAGCTAAGGCAAAGAATCTGAAATGATAATGACTAGAACAGACCTTTGTGCACCTAGTTTGGAATTTTCCATTTTGTTGACAGGAAGGCAAACAAACTTCTGTCCTGGCACTTCGTTCTTGCCCGGGGTTGGCCGCTCCCACCCTACACCTTTGTTCAGCTCCGCCCAGTGTTGCCTGGCTGTGGTCTCTCTGCTCATCGGCCTCAGAGCCAGCTCTGGCTGTGTCGAGATGGGGCTGCCCTGGCCAGGGCTATGGCTGAAGAGGCTCTGGGTACTTTTGCAGGTGGCCGTGCATGTGGCCATGGGCAAAGTGCTACTGACATTTTTTCCAGAGAGAGTCAAGCAGCACATCCTGGCCATGGGCCAGAAGACTGGTATCGCCAACAACCCCCACTTCAGCCATGACAACTGGATCCCAACCTTCTTCAGTACCCAGTATTTTTGGTTCGTCTTGAAGGTCCAGTGGCAGCGACTCGAGGACAAGACTGAGCTAGGGGGTCTGGCTCCAAACTGCCCAGTGGTCTGCCTCTTAGGACAGAGGTGCAACATCTGGGACTTCATGCAAGGTCAGGAGGCTGCTATGTGCTTGAGAGTTGCTTGAAATAGCAGTGGTAAAGGGGGATAAAGAGGTGGGTGGGAAAGTCCTGAATTATTCTTCTAACACTCCAGTTGTTTCTTTCACAGATTCTTTTTCTCTTTCCACTTCCTGAAACTAGGAACTCTCCTGGATTCTGTTTCTTTGAGGCATCGACACCTTCCCAGGCACTCAAGTCATACACCGTCCAGTCTGGCCTTTCAGCTCCTTGAATACTGCTCTTCCTGTGCAGTCCATTCTACCTGCAATGCTCTTTGCCCACCTCTCTGCCTGGTTAACTCCTGTTTATCCTTCAGACTCCTGCTCAATGGCACTTCTTAGGAAAAGCCAACCCACCTCCCCCAGACTAGATAGCCCCTCTATGTGCTTGATTAACAGCCTAAACTTTTATTACACCTGTCATGGTTTGTAATTATGTGTGGGTATTTGATTAATGTCTATTGCCCTCCCTAGCCAAAAACTCTGTGCAGTTAGAGACCATCCCTCTAACCTATTGCGCCTATGCCTGATGCTGGCACATGGGAGTGACTCAGTAAATACTTATTGAAGATCTCTCTGCCCCAACCCCACCCCCCATATCCTGGCAAGCCAGTTCCATCTATTTGGGTTCTTAAAGACCTCTCCAATCAGTTTTCTCCTTTTTGTCTTCACAGCTTCTCTTCCTGCTAGGACTTCCTTCCCCCACTCTTGCCCTTTCTTCCAACCCAACTCTGAATGGTTGCCAGATTGCTCTTCTCTAAGTACATCCCAGCTCAACAACCTTCCGTGGCTCCTCTCTACATTCAGAATGATTACCTAAGCACAAGTCTTATCTCCCTGCACAATGGGGAGCCTCAGGAGAGGGTTTATATCTGATTTATCTCTGACTTCCTCAGCATGCTTAGCCCAGGGCCTGGACACAGGAGGTATAGTAGAGAAGGCTCTTGAGTCAGGTGGCTAATATTGTGTTTTTCAAAGCGTGTTCTTTTTGGAACCCAAGTCCAACAGATATACTTTCCTATGTAGAGGTCCCTGGTCAAAGGAGTTTGGGAAACCCTGCATACCATATCCTCCTCCTGGAAATTCCCAGGGCCTGTGAGCATATAAAAGGCTCTGAGAAGCCCTGAAGCCTAAAAGCACACACAAAACTTGAGAAAACATTGTTTAACACAACACTGACTAATTTTACTAATGTACACACACCCCCAACTCTCCATTATGGAAATGTCTATAATTATTGTATTGGTTCCAAAGAACAGCCTTTTGGAAATGTTGATCTAATTCAATCCTCTCATGTTAGAAGGGAAATGGATAGAACTAAAAGGCCAAGGTAACACAGCTGGTGTGTGACACAGTCAGACCCAGAAGCAGGGATTCCTCTTGTTTTTTCAGTGCACCTCAACAAACATTCATGAGCACCTTCTATGTGCCAGCTACTCAGCTAGATACCAGGGACATAGAGTTAGGACTCCTTGACTCAGGGAGTTTATGGTTCCACAGAGCAGATGGATGTAATAAATCCTTACAGTCCCGTGAAATGGAGGAGGCTCTAAAGGTATGACTTTTGCTAGCAGGACTTGGAAGGTTTCCTGGAGGAGGTGGTTTTGGAACTAGGCTTTAAAGAGTAAGATCTTTGTAACGTGATAAGGGAAAGGCAAAGAGTGTTTCAAGCAGAGGGAAAGGCAAGGGTTTCTTTCTTTTTCTGTTCATGATTTTAAACCACAGTGCACAAATGACCTCAGTTTATTCAACAAACATTCACTAAGTAACCACCAATAATAAGAGCAATGAGAATGACAACTAAACTATTATCTTCTATGTGCCAAGTACTGTGATAGCAGCAGCCCAATTTGCTGAATGCCAAACATCTAAAGATTAGTTCCCTGAAAGCCAACTTGCCTCATGGCCAATTCACAGAATTCACTTGCATCATTTAACTGTCCACTTTCAGTGGGCCAGTTCACATAGTAAAGTGTTCGATTTGTCTCTGCTCCCTGCTGCTGCATCTGAGACTCAAGGATGGCAACAGGAAGAGACTGAGATGCAAAAGAGAACTCTATTTATAAAATAGAGTTGGCTTCCACCACACTGACCTAGAGTCCCCTGAAATAATGGACACTGGCAATACAGAAATAAACACAACTGGCCTCTGCCCTGGAAGACCTCATAACTCAGAGCGAGACTCAGTGTAGTGAGAGAGGGAAACAGAGGGTTCTGGAGGAAGGGACCCCTCTCATGGAGTGCAATAAGGAGGTGGCCAAGGGAAGGCTTCCTGGAGGAGAGGAAGGTGAGCTGATTGTCTAGGGGCAGTGAAGCCTTGGGGCAAGTGAGGAAGAGGGGTAGGGGCACAGGGCAGTACAGAGGGGAGGAGCAGCAGAGGTCCAAGATATAGAGCATTGTTAAATTTGGCAGAGGTAGGGTGCAAGAGGAAGGAAGGGGTGAAAGAGGAGGCTGAAGGGCCAGCCTGTGGCTCACTCTGGGGAGTGTGGTGCTCATAACACCAAGGCCACAGGTTCGGATACCATATAGGGATGGCTGGTTTGCTCACTGGGTGAGCGTGGTGCTGACAACACCAAGTCAAGGGTTAAGATCCCCTTACTGGTCATCTTTAAAAAAAAAAAGAAAGAAAGAAAGAAAGATGAGGCTGAAGACATCATCAGGGACCAGAGCTTGGGGGATCTTACATGTCTTACCTGAGGTAGACTTTATACTGAGGGTACTGGTGAATTCTGGAAGGGTTGGCAAGTGGGGAATTAACATGATCATCTCTGCTTATTAGAAAGACATCTTATACTACTTTGGAAACCCACGAGGCCACTAAAAATCTCTGATGTATGCTTTGGGTGTAAACTCTAAACTCATATTAGAGCCACAGACTGGGAGACCTGGAATAACATAATCTAAAGCAACCCCTTCATTTTTCAGAGGCAAAGGCCCAGAGAGGTAAATGACTTGCTTAGAGTCATACAGCAAGTTCTTAGTAGAGCTAGAACAAGAACTTATGCTTCTGACACTCAGATAGTGCACTTTCTGTTATTGGATCAGACAACAGGGGCTCAGAGAAGTTCTTAGCCACCTCTTATCCTCTGTATGTCCATGTACATGCACACACAGGCAATATACACACATTCAGTGACACACACACAGAGCAAAATTTTATTGACTGGCAGGTTGTGGCAGAAGGCAAGTTCTGGATAATTTATTTTCTGGGTACTTGAGAGTTGATCCGAAACTGACTTTGTTTCAGCCCCTGGTTAAAATCCTCTAAAATCTCTCCCAGCGTACATATAAAAATGTTGCTCAGTAACTATAAATGGGATTTCTCCGCTGAGAGAGACTGATATAGGGGTTAATTTACTGGCCACGAGTTATGAGGGGTGGGTTCCAGTTCAGCTCTACTATGGAGCTATTTTCCCATTTACACAAAGGAGTTGGACTTGACAGCTCCTGCCCAACATTCTGGAAATGGTGTTCTCTGCACGGTGGCCTGTGCACACGAACAGTCAGGTTGCCAGCCCTCAGCACGGCATCCCCTTGTGCTCACCTTCCTCTCTCTGCTACCAGGAAAGCAGGGAACTAAGCTTAAACTTTGCCCTCTGTTCTGACCACTGTGCCCAACCACACTATAAATAATTAAACAAATGGTTGTTTCTTCCAAGGCTCTAAACAGTGGGTATTGATTTTTTTCCAATTAAAAAGAAAATTCCAGACAGCTAATATTTAGAGTTGGTCCTGACCCCAAGTCTTTTGGGTCATTATGTGAAGAGAGACTCCCTGGGGTCACAAGAGACCAACAACTGGACACTTGGCCATGACTGGCCTCTGAGCCTCCCCTGCCGAGGCCTGGGCTTCCCTTTCACATGGGTGAGGAATCATCCTGCAATCAACCAGCAGGACTGTGGCCCACTCAACACCTCCTAGGGCCTCCTTTGAAAAAATCTGTGCACCAAGGACAAGAAGAGCCTTGTATCTCTGGAGAAACTCGCCTGCTTTCTCCTCCTATACTGAAGAATGAGGAATATAAAACTGATCATGTTTCTCCTTTTACCTGGCCATCAGGAAACTCAGAGTCAAATATATAGCTCAGTTACAAATGCACAGGACCTTAGGGACTGTTATTTGTGTTCCATTTTTCCCTCCCGTTCTCTGACTCTCAGAGTGGCATGATTTTTTTTTTTTTTTAGTTTCTATTTACTATTTTATTATATGTATAAGCTGCTTCAAATCCTTTGCAGATCAAGGAGGATCTATAACTAACCAAATAAATCACAAGAAAGTTAAGATGCCCTTATCCCTGTCTATCAGCAAGCCCTATCAATTCCACCTTCTCCCCTTCTCCACTGCCTGCACACTGGCCCAGGCTCCTGTTATCTCTCACGTGGACTTCTCCAGTGCACCCTAACTGCTTCTACCCCACTTCTATTCTCACTCATTTCATTCTCCATAGAGCAGCCAGAGTGATCAAGTGTAAATCTGATCATTACACAGCCTTACTGTAGCAATCAGGGTTCTGGCTTTTAAGCAACAGAAACTCACTCTGGTTTTCTTGGTCACACACACATATGTCCATAAAGGAACATACTGGAAAGATGTTGGGAGCTCCAAGGAATCAACAGCAGCTGGAGCCTGGGCCTGGACTGTCTTTTAGCATCAACAGTCAGGCCTGGATCTTGTTGTCATTGTGGTTGCCATGGGAACCCATTACTGTCCCTGACAGGTGCACCACCACTAGGCTGTGAATGAATTCTACCATCTCACTGACTCCAGCATCAAAGATCTATGTGGGAGGGTCTAATCAGCCCAGCCAGCATCACTGCCTGTGCCCTGGCTGCTGGGGGCAGAGAGCGAACCTGGCCCCTTGTCTTCCATGGAGCAAGGCTGGGCACAATGTCCCATCAATGAGCATAAAACAGGGAATTCCAAGTAGGAAGGAAGGTTAGGATCTGGTCAGCCAAAATTGCATCATACATCCACCACCCTTGCTTTATATCTCCATGATCTCCCATTGTACCTAGAATAAAATCCAGATTCTTTACCAAGGCCTATGAGAACCTGCCTGCTCTGGCCCATACCTAACTCTCCAACCATCTCTCTCATTGTTCTTCTTGTCTGGTTCTGGCCAGAGTGGTATTGAGGGTCCTTGAACACACCAAGCTCTGTCCCTCCTTGGGGCCTTTGTACATCAAGTCCCTTTGCCTGGAATGCCCTTCTCCCCTTGCCCAAGGCTGGTTCTTTCCTACCCTTCATTTCTCAGGTTAAATGGCAGCTCTTCAGAGGCCCTCCCTGACCCACCTGTCAAAAGTAGGTCGCTCTGTTATAGTCTCTTTCATAACACTTATCACAATCTGAAATTACTGTACTTCATTTACACGTTTATTTGTTTTTTGCTTGACTCCCTAGTTAATAGACCTCGAACTGTATGCAGGTAGAGATCTGCTGAATCCCCAGTGTGTGGCAGGGAGCCTCGCACTTTATAAGTGTTGAGTAAATGCTTGTAGATAGAAAGAGAGTGTGCTTGCTGTTGGGGATATGAGGATGACTAAGGAGCAGATCCTGCCCTCAAGGGGCAATGAATAGCATGGGGGACATGGACACTTAAGCCATGTCACAGTACAGGACCAGCCACGCTCCAGTAGTTGTATGGTAAGGGCACAACAATGTCAGCTCTGGCCAAAAGAAATCACAGGTGCTGGCAGCTCCTCAGAGTAGTCCCCAATCTAGGCTGGGAGTTACAGAAGGTTCCTACCCAGGGCTGGCTTCATGCACATGGAACCAGTGAATCACACAAGGTCCCACACTCAGAAGGGCCTTGTGCTTGGGATTTAATGCTCTGTAGTAGCTGTCTTGAAATTCTTAATAATTTTATCTTTGAGTCTGCATTTTGTAAGTGAAGCCCAATGGGACAATGGAGCATGCCCCAAAGACTTGGAGCCTTGGCTTATACAGGATTCCACCTTCCAGGCCTCCCTTCTACCCGCTCCACGTTCTCCAAGGCCCACTCTTCCACCCTCAAGTGCCCCTTCTTCCTGCTCCCACCCAGTAACTGCTGCCACTTTCTGGCCCCAGAGAGGGCCTGGGAACAGGCAAAGGGAAGGTCATGGACAAATGTGGGCATCCCCAGTGTCTCATGGCAGGGCATGGAGGCAGCTGTCCCTGTCCCAGGCTGGCAGTGCCATGGTGCAATTTGGCAATTGACTGGGGATGACTTGGTGGCAGAATCCATTTGCCCTCCTCCTCCCCCATCAAGGCACTAGCATGTCCCTGCACAGTGGCTGCAATACCCTGTGGGTTGGGGTGGTGGGCAGGTAGGAAGGAGAAATATCTGGCTCAACTTCTGTGCTCCTGGCCAGGGTGTGGCATGTTGGTGTGGTGACTGGAGGGAGAGGGAAGTCAATAGCCAGCGGCCACAGGCATACATGCACACAGGCACACACGCACATAGGCACACACGCACATAGGCACACACGTACACAGGCACACACGCACACAGGCACACATGCACATGCCCACCGAGTTGCAGGGCTGCTGGGTGACTATGACAATCTGTACTCACCCTGTGAATATCATTCTGTGCCCAGGGGGGTGTGACATTAAATAGCAACTAAAATACACCATGCTAGGTCAGGAGAGAGACTGTGGATGATAAGAAACATCTTTATATTTTAATACATTTAATAGCACTTTTTCTCCATTTTTTTCTCTTTTTGGTCAGCTGGCTGATAGGGGATCCGAACCTGTGACCTTGGTAATATAAGGCTGCACTCTAACCAACTGAGCTAACCGGCCAGCCCATTTTTCTCCACTTTTTGAACAGGGAGTCCTGCATTTTTATTTTGCAGCAGACCCAACAAATTAAACAGCCAGTCCTGCTCTTTACTCCCTTTGTGGAGCCTCCTTCACCTCCTCCCCACTTCATAGCTGAGGAGGAGATAAAAGCTGATAGCAACAGCTTACATTTATTGAGCACCTAGTATGGGCCAGGCATCAGTTTAAGCTCTTACCTGTGTTAACTTATTTAATCCTCATAACAATCCTACAAAATAAGCTTTATTATTATGCCCGCTTGTGGATCAGAAAACTGAGGAGTTTTGAATGGAAAGAGGACTGAATTGAGAGTCCAGAAGCCAGAGTATTCATTTTAACTCTGCTGCTGACCTGCAGCAAGTCTATACACCTCAGTTTTTTTGTAAAATGGGAGAAAAGTTGCCTACCTTGCAGTGTTACCAATCACATCACATGAGAGAATGGATGCATGCCTGCTTTTATCATATTGTAACTACCAAGCAGTGACTGCAGGTGGTCCACTGAGACCTAACAAAACCTCCCATTTTGGAGAGGATTAAACCAGCTCCAACCCCTGCTAAGTGGTACTCTCTAGGCTTCAGCCCCCAACTGTGCCCAGGACCCATCCTGGAGGGGCAATAAAAGTAACAGAATTGAACACTGGAGTGAAAATGGTACTTGCAAAAAAGCTGTGTGTAGATTTTTGGTTTACGATGGTTCTATTTCCATTTTAGGTAACAGACCACTGGTGCTGAATTTTGGAAGTTGCACCTGACCTTCATTTATTTTCAAATTTGACCAATTCAAGAGACTTGTTGAAGACTTTAGTTCCATAGCAGATTTTCTCATCATCTACATTGAAGAAGCACATGCATCAGGTACAGAAAGAGTCTCTGCCTCTACCTCTTCCTACCCTTTCTTTTCTCTCTCCCCTTCCCCCAAGCCCCATCTCAAGGCTGGGGGTGGAGGAGGAAGAGGAAGAGAGAAAAAGCTACGATTCATTGAGGACCTACCATCTCCCAGTCCCTCTATTAGGTCTATTCACCCTTGCAAACCCCACAGTCTGGGCTTTCAACCAGGTCACACAGAGAGCAGAAAACCTGGCATGATGGGTCTGGCTAGGAGAGAATTCTAATATCCTGAATGAATAAATAGGGAAATCAAGGGAGAGGAACTGATTTGAGCACATTTACAAGGAGTTTAGAACTGAAATGTCACAAGTCAAATGACTGTTACAAAGCTATTTGTAAGATACCCCTAAAGGGACGGTATGGTTCATCTCAGTCAGTAGTTCCCAAGCTTCAGTAGAGCATTAGAAGTATCTGGAAGGCTTGTTAATACACACTGCTGGCCTCTACCCCAGAGTTTAATAGATCTGGGACAGGGGCCCGAGAATTTGCTTTTCTCACAAATTCCAGGTGATGAAGATGCTGCTGGTCTGGGGACCACATTTTGAGAACCACCTCCTAGGCCAACTTTTGCCTAGAAGGGGAATCCTTTCTACAGCCCCTCACTGGTGGTCACCTGTCTTTCTTACATCACAGGAAATCTTGTCCCTTTGCTGGACAGCTCTGTTCATGAGAAAGTCTTTCTTACAATGGGCAGACATGTGCCTCCCTGAAGTTTTCAAAGTGGTCAGATGCATCCCCATCACCTTGATCTTCATGGGGCTTGAACCAAATTTCAAACTCAGAGACTGAAGAAGGCAAGAAGACTTGTGTGGCCAAGTGGAACAAGTGTCGTTCACTCACCTATCTCCCCACAAGATGGGAAAGATACTGATTATTCATCACTATCACCCAGCACCCAGCACAGACCATGTCACACAGTCAGAGCTCCATAAAAACTGGGTGAATAAGTGTTTAGGCCAATATTAGCCTTGCTGTTTGGTCTGTTTGTTGTAACTGTAGAGATTACTATTAATTAATTTTCAGCCAAGTTGGCCCAGTGATACTTTTCCCAGTGTGGATCCCCAATGTCAGAACCTGGGTGGCTTTTTGAAAATGCTTATTCCAGGGCCGGCCCGTGGCTCACTCGGGAGAGTGTGGTGCTGAGAACACCAAGGCCCCGGGTTCGGATCCCATATACGGATGGCCGGTTCGCTCACTGGCTGAGCGTGGTGCTCACAACACCAAGTCAAGGGTTAAGATCCCCTTACCGGTCATCTTTTAAAAAAAAAAAAAAAAAAAAAATGAAAATGCTTATTCCAGTGCCCCATCCCAGGCCGCTTGTATCTTGATTATACACACCCAAAGGTCTGAGAACTACTTTCAACTTAATGCTGTATTCTCTTAACTGGCAGCTTCTGTCCTCATTAAGACTTTGGGGCAATTTAAAATATTAGCGTAGGATAATAGGTACCTGGAGGTTCATTAATCTATTCTCTCTACTTTTATGTATATTTGAAAATTTCCTTAGTAAAAAAATTAAAAATCCTAGGGAACAGGAGAGCAAACACAAGCACAGTGTATCTCTTAGTCAATTACCCCTTTGTGAGAGCAGCAGCCATCAGTTAAAGAGATCTTGGGCAGTGACATAGGCCTCTGTGGTCTCCATGGCTGAGAAGAAACAATGCCTTGATGTCATCACAGCTGACAGCTAAAGTTCAGCCAAAGCTGATTTAACTGTCCTGCAGCAGTGCTTCTCAAACTTTAATGTGCACTCAAATCACCCGGGGATCTTATCAAAATGCAAATTCTGGCTCAGGAGGGCTGGGATGGGGCCCAGGTGAGGCCAGTCTGCTGGTCCAGGAACTGTACTTTGAGTAACAAGGTTCTAGAGGATCCGGCTTTAATCTCTTAAAGAAAAAATTGCAAACTCTGACAAGAGGGGTTGGATCATCATAGAAATTGTTTCCTGGTCCTGATACCTGTCTCCTGACCCATCTTTCCTGGAATCAGACCAGGCAGGTTTAACCCTTTTTAGAACCCAGAACTGTCTACATCAAGCCACTGAGGAAAGGCTTCCTGCCCCTGTCCTGATGAGACCAGTTTCCATCCTCTGTGACTTGTCACTCCTAGTGCAGACAGTTCTTCCTCCTCCCCATCTCCTTCCCCAGAGTCTTTGTTTCTGTCAATCAGACAGAAGTGGGTATGGCCTGAACCTCAGAAATAAGATGTTCACCAGTTGTAGGAAGTCTGAGGTCTGTGCACCACGCTGGTCCAGGTAAAATATGGGGAGGCACAAGGTGCGGTGGGAAGAACACAGACTTTAGAATTTCAGATCTGGGTGTGAGTCCTAGCTCCATCACGTGCTGGCCACATGACCTTGGTCAACTTACCTTCCATGCCTGTTTCCCACTAAAATGGGATGACAACACCCACTTCACAGAAATCACTCATTCAACAATATTTAATAAGCACCTGCTATGTACCGAGCCCTGTGCTGAACCTAGGGATATAGAGACTGAAGATACACACAGTTCCTGCCTCTAAGGAACTCACAGTTAAAGTTGGGAAGGCAAATCACTGCTCCTCTGTGGGTCTCCATGTTCTCGGCTGCAAAATGGGGATGAGAATCCCTGCTTGTCCTCCCATAGGAGGTTGCTGTGAAGCTCCCAATGAGCTGATGGGTGGACAAGGCTGCCTAAACACGGTACAAATATAAGCTGTAGCACATTTGATGACAAGTGATAGTACTTCAGTCTGTGGCCAGGCACTGGTATGGTTTGAATTTCTCTTGAGGACTGGTTTTATCTGGGGGAAGGTTACTGAGCAAGGAGACTTTGAAGCACTGAGGAGGTGAGCCAACTCCACTGGTAGAATTAGGCAACTTATATCACCCACAGAGGCGACTATTATTGTAAACTCAAGCAGCAGGGCTTCCAAAGGAACCCATGACCACATTATCTGGGTTCCAAGCTCCCCAGAAATGAGGCAATTAGAAGAACAAGACCATCAGCAGTTTATGGTTGTATTTTCAATTTGTGGGCCCATTGTTGTGAGTCTCTAAAGGACAGATGGGATGATGGGTTGGAAGGTAGTATGATTAGAAGGCTGGAAGACTGCTTAAGAGGGGATGAGAACAGGGTCATTGCCAGGCTAGTGGTGGTACTTGGCCATGAGCTCACCAAGTGGCTTATCATGAGGCTGTAAGTAGAGCTTGCACAGCATCAGCCACAGGAACGGAAGTCACAGTATCTGAACCAAGGAAAGAGAAGGTCCCATTCTGCTCACTCTTCAGGTAGAGGCAGCTACTGTGATGAAAAGGGTGGAAGTGAAAGACAGCTTGGGGGTGGGTGGGTCAAGGAATCCAAGAATTTCACCCATTTGACTGGAATGAAGAGGTGAAGGCAGGCTGGAGAGATGGGCAGGGGCCAGGTCACTTAGGGACTGGTGGACCACACTGAGGAGTTTGAGACTTATCCTGAAGGTGATAGGGAGCCACGGAAAGATAGAAGCAGGAGAGTGGCATGGTCAGATTTGCATTTTGGAAAGAACACTATGGTGAAGAAGGATTAGGAGAGGAATTGTCTAGGTGCTAGAGCAGCAGTTCTTAAACTTGGTGTGCATTAGAATCATCTGGAAGAAGCAGTCCCCCATTCTCAGTCAGTCTAGGGTGGGGCCTGAGAATTTGCATTATTAACAAGCTTCCAGGTGATGTTCATGCTGCTGTCTAAGTGGACCACACACTTAGACAACCACGGATCTAGACCTTTGCCTTTCAAAGTATGGTCCAGGCACCAGTGGCCTTGGCATTCTGGGAGCTAGTTAGACTCTCAGTGCCACCCTAGACAGACTGAATCAGAATCTTCTTTTAATGAAGCCCACAAATGATTCATATGCACATTAAAGATTGAGGAGTACTGGTTTATTGGACTATCTCACATTAAAGAGTGGCAGCCTGGCAGTCAGGAGGCCTGGGCTTCAGTCTGGATCAATCTCTAACTCCCTATGTGACCTCGCACATTCAACCATAATAGGAAACTGGACCAAATCATGGCCAAGGTCTTCTCTGTATGAGACCCACAGTTAAAAGTGGCGGGTATTCAGTCTGCAGGAAGCGTGTGCCATGCCTGTGGGGCCTGGTGCCTGGACTTTCTCTTGTAGATGGCTGGGCTTTTAAGAACAACGTGGACATCAGGAATCACCAGAACCTGCAGGAGCGCCTGCAAGCAGCCCATCTGCTGCTGGCCAGGAACCCCCAATGCCCTGTGGTGGTGGACACGATGCAGAACCAGAGCAGCCAGCACTACGCAGCACTGCCTGAGAGGCTCTACGTACTCCAGGAGGGCAGGATCCTCTATAAGGTGATGATGACCCAAGGGCAGGGGGTCCAGGGAGAACAAGGGGACCCAGGGAGGGCAAGTGCAAAGAGAGGGCTTTTTATCAAGCAGAGCTGGATTCAAATCATTGCCCAGCCATTTACCAGCCACGTGACTATAGGTGAGTCCTTTCATCTCCTGGAGCTTCAGTCTCCTCTTCTGCTAAATGGGGATGTTGGTCCTCACCTCGCAGAGGATGAAATAATGCATGTGAAAGTCACCTGGACTGGAGCCGCTTCCTCCTGGCTGCCTTCTGAACCTGGATGACTGGCCCAGCCCTGGTTTGGTTTTAAGCTGAGAGACAGAGAATGTTGTTTTAATTTTATAAACAATGCTCAAAGAGAGGAATTCACTTGCCCAGGGTTACACTGGGCAAGGCTCTGATTTCAGTTCTAAATCCCCTGAACAGAATAGGGCAGGAGTGGGAGGGTCTGAAGGTGCTAATCTCTGAGGCAGGCCTGCGTCTGGAGGGGATCACCCCTGTAGTTAGGAGCTAGAAAGGCCGAAACAGGGATGCGCGGCAGGAAGTGAGTCCAGGCTTCCTTTCTGGTGACTGTTTCTTCTCAAGGCTCCCAGCCTGGTCAGGGCAAGGCAAGTAACCACAGCCTTTGACCCGTTGGACACTGTTGGCTTCCCTTGAAAGGACAGAAACTAAGTTTTATAGCTACTGAGTGCATTTCAAGGCTTGGTGAACAGATGAAACCCAACCATCTGGATGCTCCTCTGCCCACGGGTCAAGTTAGTCCTACTTATGTAAGGATTTAGGTCCCTCTTCCTTTTCCATCCCCTGAGACTTGGTTCTAAGATGGTATGACTAAGGCATGCTGGACACTGAGTCTCTGCTCTGAGTTAGGTCCTGTGAAAATGCCAGAAACAAAAAAATGAATTGGAAATGGCCCATGCCTTACTTCAAGATGCTCATAGTCCAATGTCTTAAGTGCTGGGGGACTCCAGAGCAATGTAAAGGGCCTGTAAAGGGCCAGATAGTAAATATTTTCTACTTTGTGAGCCAAATAATTCCTGTCACAACAATTCAGGTCCTCTGTTATAGAATAAAAGTGGCCGTAGACAATGTGCAAATGACAGTGTGAGGTATCAAGACTGGTGTGGCTCACAGACTGCGAGTTTTCTGATACCCGGGGAAGGGTAGGATTCTCAGAGCAGGTAGCAGTTGCTTGGGCTTTAAAGGATAAGGAGTCAGCCAAGGGAGCATGGTGAGTGAAAAGCATTGCAAAAGGGCCGGTCCGTGGCTCACTTGGGAGAGTGTGGTGCTGATAACACCAAGGCCACGGGTTTAGATCCCTATATAGGGATGGCCGGTTAGCTCACTTGGGAGAGCGTGGTGCTGACAACACCAAGTCAAGGGTTAAGATCCCCTTGCCCATCATCTTTAAAAAAAAAAAAAAAAGAAAAGAAAAGCATTGCAAATATAGGGAAGAGGGTGGGCAAAGGCACTGAGGCATATTAGGGCAGAGTAGGAATAGAGAATTGGGGGCATTTGGGTTACAGGGATCTCATTCTGGAGTTTGGCCTTCATCTTAGGGCAAAGGGGAGCCACTGAAGGGTTTTGAGCAGGGGAAAGGCATGATGAGATCCATACTTAGAAAGATCACCGGCTATTGGGTGAAGGGACAGGGACTGAGGACTGGGAGCAGCTGGGAGGTGTGGCAGCTGCCCAGGTAGTGGGTTAAGAGAGCTGACCAAGGGCAGTAGGATTGGAGAGACAGAGGTGGTTCTGATACAGAATGGGTAGAACTTGAAGTGCGGGCTGGAGAAGATAAGGCCAGTCTAAAGGTCTGATTATGGGAGAAAAGCTTATTTGTATAGATCCCTTTCTCCTTCTGAAACTCTTTGTTACTTTACCTCCTCTGGTTTTCCTCCTACTTCTCTATCCAGTCTATAAATGTTGGTGCCACTCTACTCACTTTCCCTGGGCGATCTCATCCACCTCACGGTTGCATTTGTCATTTACTACATAGATGATTCCCACATAGATATCATTTGCCCAAATGTTGTAACTAAGCTGCAGACCTACATATTCCTTGCAAGTTGGGAATCTGGGAATGCCTGATTCATTTCTCTTGCAGGGTAAACCTGGCCCTTGGAACTACAATCCAGAGGAAGTTCGTGTGCTTCTGGAAAAGCTCCACAGTTAATCTGGACAGATCCTCCAGTTCTAGGTGATCAACAGGAGGGCTCCTCAAGGGTTGGCTCTCCCTCCAATCCAGCTGGCTTCTACCTTTGACCTGTGTCCCCAGCTGAATCTGATCTAAGCAAACAACTTCCAGCTAGGGAGTGCAGGTCACAGCCTTCAATCAGGACAAGTTGTTATAACCAGGAAATGAAACAACATTTGATCTGTTCAGGCAAGTGAACAGTTAAAGAAAGTATAACTCCACACTTCTCCCACTGTGGAGGCCACATTCATTGCACAATGTTTTCAAGTGAAAGAACAGTCGCACTCCACAGCATACTTCTGAGATGTGGTGTCTCTCTACAGTCACTCTGATACCAAGTGGTCCATTAGGGCATCCTTTCTATTAGATAAATTTGCCATTTATGGAATTGATTATTTAAGACACTAAATTGGTTTTTAGAACCAAGCATGGAAAGAATTCCAGTTGTAATGGAGAGATGAGGAATTGGAAGAGGAGAGAGTAGGAACAGAAGAAGACAGTAATCCTTTCCTTGCCAAAAAATTTAAACTAGTTGATGCTGGTGGTTGTGATGGGTGAGTTTCCATGGTAACACATCTCCAATTCTACCAGTGAAGAGAGTATTTACTTTAACATCTTTGAATACATTTCATAGAAATCTGACTCTCTGTACCCTGGAATCTTCCACTATCCTCACTTATCAGAGTCATTTGGAGGGGAGGACTGCCTTCCCAAAAGCCTTATATAACCTTTGGTTATAACCTGGACCAAACCAGACACTAGGCACCAGCAAAGCTATCATTCAGTTATGTAGAAGCTCATATTTGAAATGTTTCTCTGATTTCTTCGCAAGTCTCCTCCTAAAGGTCATTTGTGTTAGACTACATCACACTAATGGATAACCATTGGTATTCATCATGGTTTTAACTCTGCTTCTTTTCATATTTCTTTATGACGGCCACAGCCTAAAGTGTACACAGCTGTGACTTGATTTGAAAGAAAATGTTTTAAGATGCAGCAAGCTAATACAGGATGATTAAACTATATTAGGCTATTTTGGATGGCTTCAGTGTGATCTTTATATTTTCTTTTCCAACTTGCATCAGCCTGATCTGTCTTTGATTAGAGCCCAATGTAATCTGATCAGTGAAAATACCATATGCTGGAAGGGCCTCATCTGGTGGGAAGAACACTCAGTCTCTATGCATTACATGTCAAATTTGGTTTTGTCTTCTGAACTCCTGCTGGAGGGGAATAATTTTTCACATTGGACTCAAACTGTAACATGACATAAAATAATGGATTTGGGAGACATTCTGATAACATGAAACTTTCTCTTTGGCTCTGCTGTAGTTGCTACAATGCTAATATTATTATTGCTGTCATTTTACTCTTTTAAAAATAGCTATTATTAATCATCTACCAGGCAAAGGCAAATTCAGATATGCTATCTCACTTAATCTCCCTCTATCCCAAAGAGGAGATTATTATACCCATTTTACAGATGAGGAAATCAAGGCACAGAGAGTTAAGTGACTTTCATAAGTTCTCAGGACTAGTAAGTAACAAGCTGAGATTTAAACCCAATCTCTAACTTCACAGCCAGAGTCCTGGCTCTGTTCCTGCTGGATGTGTGACTTTGGTTAAGCTGCCTTGGTATCTTCAACTATAAAATGGGATCTCAATAGTGCCTACCCCATAGAAGATTCATGAGCAAAGCACTCAGAACTTTGCCTGGGCTTGGAGAAAATGCCATATAAGTGTCGGCTATTACAATTATCAACACTATTGTTCCAAAGCTGCCTCCTTGGGTCCCTTTTTGGGGTTTGAGGGATGGAAGAAAGACAGGACAGCAAGGACACTGAATAAAAATTCTCCATCCTGCCAAAGCAACTGACCAATACACACATGAGTTTGTGAGCTTATACTGAGAATGAGTAGCTAGGAGAATGGTAGAACTGAAGCACAGCTGAGCACTGACTGTCCTTCCTAAGTACTAAGTTCTACAAAAGGATACAGCATATAAGGGAATGCTCTTCTGAATCACTTCTCAGAAGGTGTTCCAATTCATGTCTATAAACGCATAGCAATGTCCCAGTGTTCAACAAATAATAGTAGCTGGAACTGAGGAATTTTCAGAATGATAAAATATACCCCAGGCTTTCCAATTCAATTCTCTCCAATTTAATGCATCAAACGTTGAGTATTTATTCTTTTCTGGATGCCAAGATGCACAAGGAACAGCTCTTATCTTCCGGCAGCTTAATCTCATGGAGAACCACACAGACACAACAATGACCATAATTCAAGGTGGAATATATATTAGAGCTGAGGCAAAGACTAAATGCTCAGAGGGCACAGAGGAGAGAGCAATTCCTCTGGGCTGGGTGAATCTGGCAAAACTTTATGGAGCTGGTAGCTTTGGGGCTTAGTCTTCAAGGATGCTCAGTACTTCTACAGTTTGGGATGGGAGCCTGGAGAACATGGGAAAGGAGAAGGGCATTTCAAGTGGAGAGAATTACATGGGCAAAGGTGGAAAAAAGAACATATGTAGGGGACTGAAAGAGGTTTGGGCTCAATTCTAATTCATGATGGAAAGTATCTGGATATCAAGAATGAACCCATTCTGCCTGGCTAACATTGTAAAGTACTGGTAAGTGAAAGAAGCTTATTAATATATCCTGTCCAGATGTGAGTGTAGTTTGTATTCAGAACATCAACTGATTTAAAGGAAGTGTTTCCCTCTAGTTCACATATTCTCTGAGGGTGACGCCCTTTGTAGTACTTGGCTTTATGTGAGGACTCTTAGCCTGCACCTTATTGTGGCTGGCCCAAGACATTGCCTCCTGTGCCTGGCAAGAGGCCTAGGAAACCAGACCTCTGACTATCAGGAATTGGCAGATACCCCCAGAGTGGCCAACAACTTTAATGCTTGTTTACCTCCCAGGAGCAGGTCTCTAAATTTGTTCCTGGCCACAAAGTACTTTCTTTTATTTGATGTAAGCTCAGCCATTAATTTTAAAATGTGTATTAAAATATTTTTATCCAGAATTGTTAGGTGTTTGATTGAGGAAGGATTCCAGGATACTTAATCTGCCAAACAGATTAGATCATTGAAAATTTCCGGTAGTTTTGTCAAGAGGGGCACATGTGTCCTGTATTCCCTGTAGTCTTACATGCTTGTGACTACCAGTTGTCTTTAAGCCTGAATGATACGTGGCTGGGTTTAAGATTCTTGTGTTTTGGTCTCTCTCAGAGGTTTGTGGATGTTGCTCCACTGTCTTCTAGCAGTAAGGAGAGGAAAAGTCTGAGGCCAGCCTTATTTCTCCTAGCATTTGAATTGCTTTTATTCTGCCTGGGAACCTATCAATTATTTCTTTATACTTGAAGTGCAGTAACTCTGCTAAGACATATTCCAGTGTTGATTGTTCTGTATCAAAATTTCCTGGAATATAATACTCTCTCTTTTTTTTTATAATTAAGCATGCATCTTTTATTTCAAATTTCAATTTAACAAAATATAAATCCTGGGGCCGAGCCCGTGGTGCACTCGGGAGAGTGCCGCGCTGGAAGCGCGGCGACGCTCCCGCCCCGGGTTCGGATCCTATATAGGAATGGCCGGTGCACTCACTGGCTGAGTGTCGGTCACGAAAAAAAGGCAAAAAAAAAACCACAACAAAATATAAATCCTGGCTATTTGAATATTTTTATAAGAACTCTCATTTATTAAGAAATAAGAAATGCATCTGCCTTATTGCTAATAAAAACAAACTCTTCCGTGGCAATATTTTTTCCTTAGAATCCTTAAACTAGAAGAAATAGGACCAGAAACTAAAAGCCATGGATTTTTTTACTAGTGCATCTTAATGGTCACTTCGAGTCTGAATGAAAATTAATATTCCTTATGGGATAACTCCCAGGATTTATTTATTTATTTATTTATTTATATTTTGTCAATATACAATGTGGTTGATTATTGTGGCCCATCACCGAAACCTCCCTCCCACCTCCCTCACCCCCCTCCCTTCCAACAATGTCCTTTCTGTTTGCTTGTCGTATCAACTTCAAGAAATTGTAATTGTTATGTCTTCTTCCTTCCCTCCCCCTCCCCCCTGGTTTTTTGTGTATTTATTTATTTGTAGCTCTCTTTTGATCCTAAGATTTAATTTTCTTTTTAATTTCAGGGACATTTTCTTCTGTTGCCTTGAATATCTTTTCTGTTGCATTTGTCCAATTCTCTTACTTAGGACCTAAAATTGTGGATATGTTGTATCCCTTTTTCTTTCATAACTATTATCTTCTCTATAACCATTTTTTCAATCTTTGTTCTTTTCTATTTCATGTTGTGATTTTTCTCAAGTTCACTCCTCCAATCTTGATTATTTTAAAATTGGTTTTATTATTGTGCCAGATATAGTTTGTTTGGTCCCACCCATTCCCACTCTTCCATTCTTACCTCTGTATTTCAGGGAGCTGGAGGCCTGAAAACTGCATTTCCCAGTGTAGGGAAAGTAAATATAAATGTTCGGGATCCCTCGAGGGGTTTGGAGTCTTGCCGAGCATTTGATGTAAATATACATCTGTGCCCAGGTGTTTCTTGGTTATTGTCTAATGTAATTGCGTATGTGCACCCAGGTGTTTTGGCTTATCGGACTTAAGTATAAAGTAAGAGCAGCTCTGATCCACAGTGCCCTTGGGACACCCCGGGAGGCCACTAGGGTGGCTGCTGCTAGCTACCTGAGCTTGCATCTGAATAAAGCCTATTAATTTTTTACCCACGGCTCCCAGGATCTTTTACTATTACCTAGCTCATGGACCTGCAGGTGAGGGGTTTGTGACCCAGACTGTACAATGGGTTTGTAGGGTCTGTGAGCCCTAGCTCTAGCAACACACCCAGGCTCTCTTTTCAGCTGCTTCCTGGTTAGGTTCTGCCAGTGGGAAGCTCTGGTGGGAGATTAGAAGGTGGCTGGAAGGGAGGAGGCATTTTTTCCTCTTCTGGCTGTAGGGATTGCAGGTGACTGTGCTCTGCAGGTAGTAGCTTTGCTATCATCAGCCATGGTGGTGGGGTGGCTTCTGTTCAGAGGCAGTGGTGATGCCTCTACAGGTCGACAGTAAGTGTGGCTCATGGGCTTTTAGCTCTGGTTTACATCACATCTTCCATTTGCTCTTCTAGCCTTGTCAACTTCATAACCGATTGCTCTTATTTCCCTCTCTGCTTGAAATATCTAAAGTGATTTCAGTTTTCCTAATTGAATACTGATGGCTAAAATTACATCGTCATTATTTCTTTGTTTATGTGGCTTTCAAATTTGAAAAAGTTTTTTCTCTTCCATTTTGTTTTTCTTAGCTCTGCCAGCTCACTTCTCATCTTGTGTCTGTAATTTGAGAACGCTTGTGTCTCTTCTTTGAACTCTTCTTGTCTATTTGAGGGATAACTATGGGTCTCAACTCAATATGTTCTTTGTGTATTTTCTCTTGCAACAAATATTCTGTATCTGCCTTATTTTTCTGTTTGTTTTTCATCCTTTTGTTTTACAGTTTCTAGTCATGGGCCCCTATAGTACAGTGGTTCTCAAACGTTGGCATGCATCAAAATCACCTGGAGGGCTTGTTAAAACACAGATTCTTGGGTTCTACCCCCAAAGTTATCGATTCAATAGATCTGGGGTTGGCCTAGAGAATTTGCATTTCTAACAAGCTCTCAAAAGAGGCTGATGCTGCAGTTCTGGGAACCACACTTTGAGAACCACTGCTATAGTGGGTGTTGTTGGTACCTTTTATTTTACCAAGCCAATGAACTCATCAGCCAGCTGCTGTGAGTGCTGGCTGCTAATGGCTGCACCTTTTCCTAAAAACTGCCTACACAACAAGAGCTATCTTATCCAGAAATGTCTAAGGGATTATGTCCTTCACCTGAGTGTGGCCCATGGCCAATGACTGACGGATTTATGAGTACAAAGGCTTGCCCCCTTGATGCAAGGTGGGGGAGTATACCTCTCTGGTGCCATTTATGCTCCAGAATTCCCTCTGCAATCAGGCTGAGGCTAGACTTGGGCTGAAGCAGTATCTTTGATTAACTTTTCCTTCTGCACTTTCCTGCTTCCCTCACTTGCTGAGAAATTTCTCCTGGGAGCACTGTCTCAATAAATCACTCTTAAAAGAATTCCTATCTCAGGCTGTTTTTAGAGAACTTGACCTAAATCAGTCCCTTTCTGGGCCTTTTCTAATTATTAGTATTTTTAATGGGGCTTGTTATTTGCTGAAACATAGCATAGGATGAGGAGTCAGCTGGGGCAATCTGCAACTTTCACTTAGATTAGTTGTCTTGAATACCCCCTTATTATTACTGCCTTTGCAGTGGGGCTCACAGAAATCCTCTTCAGTCACCTTCTGCTTTGGCTGTCTTCTTACTTTCTGCTATGAACTGATTTGTGCCCCACGACCCTCAAAATTTATATGTTGAGCCTTTACCCTCAATGGGACTGTATTTGGAGACAGGGCCTATACAGAAGTAACTATGGTTAAATGAAGACATAAAGGTGGGACCCTGATACATAGGAGTAATGTCCTTTAAGAGGAGACACCACAGAGCTCCTTCTCTCTGCACATAAAGAAGCTACCTACAGTGCAGGACGGAAGCTGACCATGCCTGCACCCTAATCTTGGACTTACAGCCTTCAGAACTGTGAGAGAAAATAAACGTCTGTTGCTTAAGCCATCCATTCTACAGTTTGTTATGGCAGTCTGAGCTAGACACCTTCCTTCAGTGTTTTTACCTTCAGCAGCCTCCTTTGGTTTGTCTTGCCTGGTTTCTCATTCAGCTCCATCTCCCTCGCCATTCTGTTATTAACCTGAGCCTCTATGGGGACAGTCTCCATCCTCCTGAAGCCACTTACAGCCCTTGTCAATCTAACCAAGGGATTGTTGGATAAACCTTTCACAACTGGGACATGTTTAGGGAAGTCTCTAGCTTTGAGAGAGCAAATGCCAGTTCTCAGCTTCCTCCTTTACCGAACTCCCGATTTTACTGTACTTAGTGAATGTGCATCCCTGTTTGATGTTATGGTTATTAACTATTTCCTTGAAGATGAAATTTTTTTCTCCTTATAATTCTTTTTGTTGTAAATAAAGAGTTTTGAGAAAGGGGATGGAGTAAAAATCACTTTACTCCATTTTTAAGCAGAAGTATCTATTCTATATTGATATGATTCATATTCCATTATAAAGTATGGTATATGATGTCTTTTTAATGTATGGACGTGTAGTAGTTTCCAGTTTTCTTATCTTATAAACAGCATTGCTGTAAATCTTTGTCCATTCATCTTTGTACATTTGTCCTTTATCTGATTATTTCATTAGAATATATTTCTAGAAATGAAATTTTTGTGTCAATGGCTATATGAATGTTTAAAATTTTGATGTACACTGCCACACACTATCTTTTAGAAGTCCTGCTGTATTAGTCTGTTTTGTGTTGCTTTAACAGAATACCTGAGACTGGGTAATTTATAAAGAAAATGAAATTTATTGCTTACAATTTTTGAGGCTGGGAAGTCCAAAGTCCATGTGGTGATGGTGACAGTGATTCAGGGATCTCACATTGCAAGATGGTGGAAGCAGAGAGAGCAAGACATACTCTCCTCTTCTTTTAAAGCCCTCAGAACCACACCCCTGACCACCATTTTTATCCATTCTCTACTGTGCAGTCCTAGAATCCAATCACCTCTTCAAGGTTCCACCTTTCAATTACCATAATAAGATTTCCCACCCTCTTAACTGTCACAGGGGGGCTGTTTCTAATACATAAAACTTGGGGGACACAATTTGAGCTTCAATGAGTTTTGGGGGACAATTCAATCTACTACACCTGCTATCAGGGCCAAGGTACAAAAGGTTATTGGAACATCACCTAGAAAGTGAAGCCCACAAAGAATGCCCCCCCCCCCCTGCAGAGGAGCATTCCTGAGACAGGACTCACAGTTGCAATGCTTTAAAAAAAAAAAAAACCCTGTATAAATGAATGATAGACACAATTTTCATTTCTGTAATATTTGTCTTGACTGGGTACATGATTAAAATGCTACTAGATTTTTACTTTTTTATCCATTCCTTTACATAAATATTGATTGGTTATTTAACTTTATGCAAAGCATTGTGATAGGCAAGGGCCCTGGTAAGCGATCCAAAAATAAATATATTATTAGCTAGCTTTATTAAAAACTCCTCAAGGATTTCATAGTATAAAAAGATACAATGTTCATTTATTCAGTCGACAAATATTTATTGAAAATTTATGTGCTAGGCACTATGCTAAAGCTCTGAGGATTTAGTCATGAGCAAAAGCAACAAAACTCTCTACCCTTATGGAGCTTACCTTCTAGTGAGAGAGACAGTAAACAAGATATACATTACAAATAAGGAAAACATAAGTTAGGGATAAGCAGGGCTATCCCTATAAGGGTGTGGGAGCCTAGGGCAATTCAATCAACCGAAGCCCCTACCCAAGAGTCACACTTGTTGTAAAGAGGCTGCACGCCCCTCATCTTTTCATAAGCTGCGTGGGATATCATTAAAGGTAAGATAATAATTGAATCTTTTTTTTTTTTTCCTTAATTTTATTTTGTCGATATACAATGTGGTTGATTATTGTGGCCCTTTACCATAATAATTGAATCTTAATGATAATGTTAACCTAAATAACAAATGGAGGGCTTGCTGGTGGCTGAGCTGGGAGAGCATGGTGCTGATAACACCAAGGTCAAGGGTTCGGATCCCCAAACTGGCCAGCTGCCAAAAAAAAAAAAAAAAAGTTTGTTTTACACTCTAAATAACAAATGGAGAATCTCTCTAAAAAGAGTAATGAGTTTAATGGGGAATATAACATGGTAACAGGAATACACATGCTATAGTAAACTACATGCACATTCAGGGAGGTAAAGGAAGACAAAAAGTTTTAAAGAAAAAACGATGGAAGATTACATAATTATTTGGGGATAATTAGCCTTGGCTACAAGGATCAATAACAAGGATGACACCAGTCCGAGGCTGGACAGACAGTTGCTGGGCAGATGTACTCACAGAAGTATTTTTTTGTGTAAGGTTGTGATGGCCTTTGTGTAAGGTTGTGGTTTTGCAGTCTGTTGTGATAATTTTTGTTATCAGCCATTTGTGCATGGGAACCCTCCCTTCATGGCCTTCCTCAGCTCTATTTGTCGGGGGTTTTTTTTTTTTTTTTTTTTTTTTGTCGTTTTTTCGTGACCGGCACTCAGCCAGTGAGTGCACCGGTCAGTCCTATATAGGATCCGAACCCGCGGCGGGAGCGTCGCCGCGCTCCCAGCGCAGCACTCTACCAAGTGCGCCAAGGGCTTGGCCCTGTCGGGGTTTTTTAAACACAAGTGACTCCATTTTTATTCTGACAATTTTCATGATAGTCAGAAAAGAGGAATAAGGTATAAGAACCCTTGAAGTACAGAACACAAGGTGGCTACATGTCCCTAACCCAAGAAAAAGAGAAAAATAAAACAGGGAAGGAAGATTGAATGTATTTATGTTGTAAGGAGAGCGGGGCAGGAAGGGGAGAAAAGAGAAGCCATAATTTTAAGTAGGGAGGCTAGAGAAAGCCTCACTGAGGCAAAGCTAGTTAGACAAATACCTGAGGAAAGAGCACTCCAGGCAGAGGAAACAGCAAATGCAAAATCCTAAATCCCATATCAGGCACAGCACAGTTGCAGGTGGAAAAGAGGCCCAATGAGGGGAAAGAGGAAGCCAATTGAGGACAAATGAGACTTTAGAAAGATGATGGGTTTCAGCAATGAAAAACAAAACAGCAAAAAAGGTAAAGCCACGTGTCATATCTATTGTCTGAAACTTGGAGTGGTTTTGTGAGTTGAAAATGAGTTTTCTAAAGCCTAGGGTATTGAAAGCTAAACAAGCTGTTTTCAAATATCATTTATAAAGTGGTATTACAAGTACTACACTGATCACTTGTTCTCTGCATCTACAGAAGATAGAAAAGACTTAAAGATAATTCACTAGACCTGTGCCAAAGAGATTAATCAGATAACCTCTAGAGATCCCTTCCAGCAATCTGTAAACCTTAACACAGTGTGTCTTACACAAAGAATTATTGACATTTCAGTTTAGGAACTTGGCAAAAAGAAAATCTTCAGCATTTCATTTATTGGGCATGAACACAATTGCTCTAAGTCACATTCTTTCTCAAAAACCTTAAATGGTTCCAGTGTTATGAGAGAATATCAGAATGCATTAAATGTCTGTGATCTAGCTGTAATGTCTCATTTTAGTCGTATTCTGTGCTCGAATCAGTTTTTTCTATTCATCATTAATTCCAAATGTGTTTTATGAATGAGTATTCACCTTCACATATTTGATTACACCAATGTTGTGTTGCTCTTGAAATGCCTTTCATACTCTCCTGTACTTATCTAAGGTAGATTTAGAGTAAATCTGTGTAACAAATCTTGGTAAGCAGCTTATCAGGAAGTACCAAGAGCCTTAAAACTGTTCCTGACTTTAACTGTCTAATTCCCTTCTGAGAATCTCATCTAAGGAACTCATCTGAAGGGCAGGCAAAGATTTATGCACAAGGATGTCCACTGCAGCATTATCTTTATTTTTCCATTATGACGAATTTTAAGCATATGTAAAAGTAGAAAGACTAGTACAATGAACCCCCATATGTCCATTGCCCAGATTCAACAACTTATTGCCACATTTGCTTCAATTCAACTAACCCCTTTTCCCTTATTAAAAAATGTCTCCTTAAGTATTTTAAAACCATTCCCAGATATCATGCCATTTTACCATACATAGTTCCATATGAATCTTTGAAAAACATGCACATTTTCTTACATAAGCTTAATGCCAATATCACACTTAGCAAAATGAACAATACCCAGTCTACAAGCAAATTTCCCCAATTACCTTAAAAATGTTCTCTCTGTTTGTTTAAATCAGCATCCATCAAGATCCACACATGGCATGTAGTTAGTTATAGGGGCTCTTATGTCTCTTTGGATCTAGAGTGGACTCCCTTTCCTGATTAACATTTTCCATGCCATTGGCTTGAAGAAACGAGGACGCTTGTCCTGGAGGATGAACCATATTCTAAATGTGTTTGTGTATCAGTTAGGATAGGCTATCTCCTCTCTCTCTCTGCTCTCTCTGCTTCCACCATCTTGCAATATGAGGACCCCTGGGTTGCTGTCGCCACCACCAGATGGACTTTAGACTTTCCAGCCTCAGAAACTGTAAGCAATAAATTTCATTTTCTTTATAAATCACCCAGTTTCAAATATTTTGTTATAAGCAACAGAAACAGACTAATACAGAAAATTGGTACCAGAGAAGTGGGATGTTGCTTATAACAAAAACTTGAAATGTAGAAGTAGCTTTGGAACTAGGTGTTAGGCAGAGACTGGAGGAATTTGGAGGAACAGGCTAGAAAAAGCACAAATGCTGGCAAAAGTTTAGAAGACAGGAAAACCAGGGAAAGTTTTATAGATTGGTTAATTGGTGGTGACCAGAGTGCTTATGTAAATATGGACTGTAAAGACCATTCTAAGGAGGTCTCAGACAGAAATAAGGAGTTTTTCAGAAACTGGGGCAAAGATCAACCTTGCTGTGAACTGGTAAGGAACTTTCTGCTTTGTGTCCATGCCCTAGGACTCTGTGGAAGTCAGAACTTAGGAGTTGTGAACCAGAGTGTTTGGCATAGAAATTTCTAAGCAGCAAAGTATTAAGGAACTGCGTGGCTGCTTGTAACAGCCTATGCTGAATTATGGCGGCAAAGGCATGACGTAAAGCCAGAATTTAAAAAGGAAGCAGAGTGTAAATATCTAGAAAATCTGCAGCCTGGCCATGTGATAAAGAAGCAGAGAGCATGCAATGAACATTAGCTAAGAAGATAAATACAAAGAAAGGGGATTATCAAGAGAAGGGGAAAAGGGCCCTGAAGGCATTGCAAAAGGCTCTGGGGCCAACCCTTCCATTTTAGGCCAAAAGACCTAGGGAGACAGAATGGTCTTGGGGAACAAGTCTGAGGTGCCCTCCATAGATTTGCTGCCCAGGGCCACCTTGGGATGCTGCTCCCCACACCAGCACCCCAACTGCTTTGGCTGCTCCAGCTGTGGCTAAATTGGCCCTAGGTATGGCTGGACGTGCAACTTTGGAAAATACAAGCCAGAAGTCTTGGCAGTGTCCACATAGTGTTAGGTCTGCAGGCTTGCAGAATGCCAGAGCTGAGAAAGCTTGGGAGCCTCTACCCCAATTTCAATGGATGCATGGAAAAGTCTGGAGGCCCAGAAAGAGATGTGTCACAGGGGCAAAGTCATCACACACAGCCTTCGCTAGAGCAATGCTGAGAGGAAACGTGGGGTCAGAGCTGCAGCAGAGAAACCCCATCAGTGTCATGCCTAGTGGAGCTGTGAGAGTGGAAAGTCAATGGAGACCCCAGACTTGTGGAGCTACCAGAGTGAAATGCCAGCCTGGGAGAGCTGAAGTGTAGCCTGTGACCAGGAAAGCCATAGGAGCAGAGCTGCTTAAGGACTTGGGGACCCAGCCCACACACCAGCATGCAGAGGAGGTCGAATATGGAGTCAGGGTCCCTGATTCACCAGCTTTGAGATTTAATGCCTGCCCTGCTGGGTTTTGGACTTGTTTGGGACCTGTTACCCATTTCTTTTGGCCTATTTCTCCCTTTTTGAATTGGAATATGTACCCTATGTTTGTTCCACCATTGCATCTTGGAAGTAGATAACTTGTATTGATTTCACAGATGGGACTTTGAACTTTGGACTTTTGAGTTGATTCAAGTTAAGACTTTGGGGATGAAATGAATGTATTTGCATGTGAAAAGGGCATGAGTTTTGGGGAGGCCAGGGGTGAAATGTAGTGGATTGAATTAGGTCCCCCAAAACTCACTGATGCTTGAATTGTGTACTCCGGGTTTTATGTATTAGAAACTTGGTCCCTGCTGTGACTGTTAAGAGAGTGGGAAATCCTATTATGGTAATTCAAAGGTGGAGACTTGAAGAGGTGATTGGATTGTAAGACCATGCCATAGTGAATGGATTAAAAATGGTGTTCATGGCTTAAAATGGTTTAAAAGAAAAAGGAGGAGAGTCTGTCTCTCTCTGCTCTCTCTGCTCTGCCATTTTCATAATGTGACACCCTGCTGTCACTGAAGTCACCACCAAAGAAAGCCTTCATCAGATGTGTTTCCCGGATTTTGGACTTCCTAGCCTTTGGAACTGTAAGCAATAAATTTTGTTTTCTTTATTTAAAAAAAAAAAAAAAGGATAGGCTATCTTATACTGAGCTAACAAGCATTCCAAAATCTCACTGGCTTCAAACAATGAAGCTTTATTTCTCACTCCTTCTATATGTCCATCTCAGATTAAGTAGGAGCTCTGCTACCTGTTAATCATCACTCTCACTCCCAGACCCAGACTGATAAGTAGTTACTACGTAGAACACTGCTGGTCACTGTGGCAGAGAAAGAAAAGAGCTCTGATGAGTCTCATGCAGGCAAATTATTTTTTGTTTGTTTTTTATTTATTGAAACATAAATGATTGTACATATCTGTGTGGTACAGCATTGAATATCAATACCTGTGTGCAATATGTGATGCTCAAATCAGGATGATTAGTATATTCAACATTACAGAATGTAATCATTTTTTTGTGGCCCTTTACCAATTTCTCGCTAACTCCCTCTACATCTCCCCCTTTCCTCCTCTGGTAACCTCAGTTCTGTACTCTCCTTTTGAAAGTTCAATGAATTATTGTGATTGTTGTATCTTTCTTTCTTTTTTTATTTATTTGTTAATTTTTTTTAGCTCCCACTTATGATGAGGACATGCAGAATTTCTCTTCTGTGCCTGCCTTATTTCACTTAACATAATTTTCTCTAAGTTCATCTATGTTGCTGTGAATGGCAGAATTTCATTCTTTTTTGTGGCAGAATAGTATTCCATTATGTATATATACCACATTTTCCTTATCCAGTTGTCCATTGATGGACATTTAGGTTGGTTCCAACTCTTGGCTATTGTAAATAGAGCTGTGATAAACATGGGAGTGCAGATATCTTTTTGACACGATGATTTCCATTCCTTTGGGTAATATGCTCAGCAGCGGGATTGTTGGATCATATGGCAGTTCTATCTGTAGTTGTGTGAGGAACCTCCATACCGTTTTCCATAATGGTTGCACTAATTTGCAGTGCCATCAACAGTGCAGGAGGGTTCTTCTTTCTTGGAATCCTTTGCCAACATTTGTTATTCTTTTTGATAATGGCCAGTCTAACTGGGGTGAGATGATTATTTCAATGTGGTTTTGATTTGCATTTCCCTTATGCTTAGCAATGTTATTTTTTCATGTGTCTGTTGGCCATTTGTATATCTCCCTTTGAGAAATGCCTGTTCAGCTCCTTTGCCCATTTATTAACCAGGTTACTTGTTTTTTTACTGTTAAGTTGCTTGAATTCCTTGTATATTCTGGATATTAATCTCTTGTCAAATGAATAGTTTCTAAATATTTTCTTATTCTGAGGGTGTCTTTTCACTGTTAATTGTTTCTTTTGCTGTGCAGAAGCTATTTCGTTAGATGTAATCCCATTTGTTTATTTTTTCTTTTGTTGCCTGTGATTTTGGGGTCTTATTCATAAAGCCTTTGCCCAGTCCTACTTCCTGAAGTGTTTCCCCTATGTTTTCCTTTAGTTTTATAGTTTCAGGTCTTAAATTTAAGTCTTTAATCCATTTTGAGTTGTTTTGGTATATGGCGAGAGGTAAGAGTCTAGTTTCATTCTTCTACATATGGATGTCCAGTTTCCCAGCACCATTTATTGAAGAGGCAGTCTTTTCCCCAATGTATGTTCTTGTTGCCTTTGTCAAAGATCAGTTGGCTATAAGTATGTGAGTTGATTTCTGGGTTCTCTATTTTGTTCCATTGGTCCGAGTGTCTGTTTTTATGCCAGTACCATGTTGTTTTGGTTACTATAGCTTTGTGGTATAATTTGAAGTCACATAATGTTGTGCCTTCTTTATTTTTTGCTCAGGATTGCTTTGGGCTATTCAGGATCTTTTGTTGTTCCATATAAATGTTAGGATTGTTTTTTCTATTTCTGTGAAGATTGATACTGGTATTTTGATGGGGATTGCAATGAATCTGTAGATTGCTTTGGGTAACATGGACATTTTCACAATATTAGTCCTTCCAATCCAAGAGCATGGAATGTCCTTCTATCTTTCTATGTCCTCTTTAATTTCTTTCAGCAGTAAGTTGTAGTTCTCATTGTAGATATCTTTCCACCTCCTTAGTTAAGTTGATTCCTAGATATTTTGTTTTTTTAGTGACTACTGTAAATGTGTTTGCTTTCTTGATTTCTCTGCTAGTTCGTTATTGGAGTATAAAAATGCTACTGATTTTTGCATGTTGATTTTGTAGCCTGCAACTTTACTAAAATCATTTATCAGCTCCAGAGTTTTTTTTGAAGTCTTTAGGTGTTTCTATATATGGGATCATGTCATCTGCAAAGAATGACAGTTTGACTTCATCTTTTCCAATCTGGATGCCCCTAATTTTTCTCTTGCCTGAATGCTCTGGCTATTACTTCCAATACTATGCTAAATAGGAGTGGTGAGAATAGGTATCCTTGTCTTGTTCCTGTTCTTAATGGAAAAGCTTTTAGCTTTTCCCCATTCAGGATGATATTGGTGGTGGGTGTGTGTTTTTTATGGATTTTATTGTGCTGAGACACTTTCCTTCTATACCTAATTTGCTAAGAGTCTTTATCATGAAGTGATGTTGAATTTTGTCAAATGCTTTTTCTGCATCTATTGAGATAATAATATGGTTTTGTCCTTGGTTTTATTGATGTTGTGTATCATATTTATCAACTTGCATATACTGAAGCATCCTTGTATCCCATGGATTAATCCCGTTTTATCTTGGTATACAATTTTTTTAATGTGGTGCTGTATTCTGTTTGCTAATATTTTGTTGAGGATTTTTGCATCTATATTCATCAGAGATACTGACCTGTACTTATCTTTTTTTGTTGTCTCTTTGCCTGGTTTTAATATTGGGGTGATGTTTGCCACATAGAATGAATTTGAGAGAATGGCCTCTGTTTTAATTTTTTGGAATAGTTTGAAGAGAATTGGTATTAGTTTCTCTTTAATTGTTTGGTAGAATTCAGCAGTAAAGCCATCTGGTCCTGGGCTTTTTTTTGTTGTTGGGAAACTGCTGATTACTGCTTCAATCTCACTGCTTGTTATTGGTCTGTTCTGGTTTTCTGTTTCTTATTAGTTCAGTGTTGGTAGTTTGTATGTGTCCAGAAATCAATTCATTTCCTCCAGGTTTTCAAATTTGTTGGTGTATAGTTGTTTATAACAGTCTGTAATGGTTCTTTGTATTTCTGTGGTATCAGTTTTAATGTCTCCTTTTTCATTTCTTATTTTTTGTTATTTGGGTCTTCTCTTCTTTTAGTTAGCCTAGCTAATGTTTTGTATATTTTGTTTATCTTCTAAAAGAACACAACTCAGGGGCCAGCCCGTGGCTCACTCGGGAGTGTGGTGCTGATAACACCAAGGCCCCGGGTTCTTATCCTATATAGGGATGGCCGGTTAGCTCACTGGCTGAGCATGGTGCTGACAACACCAAGTCAAGGGTTAAGATCCCCTTACCGGTCATCTTTTAAAAAATAAAAATAAAATAAATAAAATAATAAAAAACCACAACTTTTTGTTTCATTGATCTTTTATATCATGTTTGGATCTCTATTTCATTTAGTTATGCTCTGATCTTATTTCTTTCCATCTACTGATTTTGGGATTGGACTGCCCTTGTTTTTCTAGTTCTTTGAGATGTGTTAGGATGTTCATTTGAAATCTCTATTCTTTTGATGTGTTTATTGCAATAAACTTCCCTCTTAATGCTGCTTTTGCAGTATCCAGCAGGTTTTGGTAAGATGTGTCTTTATTTTCATTAGTTTCAAGAAATTTTTATTTCTGTTTTATTTCTTCTTGGACCCATAGGCCATTTAGGAGCATGTTGTTTAATTTCCATGTATTTTTACAATTTCCTTAGTTTTGCTTGTTATTGATTTCTAGTTTTAATCTGTGTAGTCTGAAAAGATACTTGAAATAATTTCAATTTTTAAACATTTGTTGAGACTTGAATTGTGATGTACCATGGGGTCTACCCTGAAGAATGTTCCATGTGCTGATGAGAACAATGTATACTGTGGTTGCTGAATGAAATGTTCTGTAGTTACCTGCCAGGTCCCAGTTGGTCTAAAGTATGGTTTTAGAAATCCTGTGTTTCTCTTACTTGTTGCCTAGATGATCTGTCTGAGAGAGGGGTGTTCAGGGCCCCAATTATTATTGTATTGGGGGTCTATTTCTTTCTTTAGGTCTAATAGTGTTTGCTTTATATATCAGGGTGTTCCAGTGTTGGGTGCATATATATTTATGACTGTTATGTCTTCTTGCCAGATAGATCCCTTTATAATTATATAATGGCTTTCTTTGTCTCTTTTTATAGTTTTTGGTTTAAAGTTTAATTTATCTTATACGTGTCACATATCCTTTTTCATCCCTTCACTGTTAGTCTGTGTGTGTCTTTACAGGTGAGGTAAATTTTTTGAAGACAGCATATAGTTGGGTCTAGCTTTTTAATACAATCAGTTTGTGTCTTGTGAGTAGAGAATTTAATCCATTTACATTTAGGATTGTTATTGAAAGGTATTGTCTTACTCCTGGCATTTTATTGATTTTTTTGTTTGGGTGTTTTAAATATATTTTTTTCCTTCCCTAAGTTTTATTTATTTTGAGTTTCTTTTTTTTAATTATTACTATTGATTATATATATTCGTGGGGTATAGAATTGAATATCAGTACATATGTCCAATATGTGGTGATCAAATCAGGATAATCAGTATACTGTTTACAAAATGTAATCAATCTTTGTGACCCTTAACTAGTTTCTTACCAATCCCCTCACCCCCTTTCCCACCTCTAATAACCACAGTTGTTTTGGTTTTTTTTGTTTTTTTAAACTTTAATGTATTGTTATGATTCTTTCTTTTCTTTCTTTCTTTTGGGTCCCACTTACGAGTGAGGACATGTGGTATTTCTCTTTCTGTGCCTGGCTTATTTCACTTATAATTTTTTCTAAGTTCATCCATGTTGTTTGTTTTAAATATCTTTTGTTTCTTTCTTCCCCTCTTACTGTTTATCTTCGGTTTTTTGTTGAGTTGATAAGATATAGTTTCTCTTTCTTGTTTGCATTTTTGTTCTACCAGTGGGTTTTGTTCTTGTGTATTCATGGTAGTGATTATTGTTTTTCAAATTCCAAATGCAGGACTCCTTGAGGATTTCTTGTAGGGCTGGTCATGTGGTGATGAACTCCTGTAGTTTTTGTCTGGGAAATATCCCTCATTTCTGAAAGATAGCCTTGCTGGGTACAGTATTCTTGGCTGGCAGTTTTTTTCTTTTAGTATTTTGAATATATCATCCCATTTTCTTATGGCCTATAGAGTTTCTGTTGAGATTTCTGCTGTTAGGCTGATAAGGTCTACTTTATAGTGACTTGATGCATTTCTCTTGCTTCTTTTAAGATTCTCTCTTTGTCTTTCAGCTTTGTCAGTTTGACTATAATGTGTCTTGGAGAGGACCTTTTTGAATTCAATCTGGGGATCTCTGAGCCTCCTTCATCTAAAGGTCCATATCTTTCCATATACCTGGGAAGTTTCCTGCTATTATTTTGTTGAATAGGTTTTTAATTGCTCTTCCTTTCTCCTTCTCTTCCAGAACACCCATGATTCAGATGTTTGTGTGCTTAATCTTGTCTGCTAGCTGTTTTAGATTTTCTTCATTTTTTTGGATTCTTTTTTCTTTTTGTCTACCTGGGTTATTTCAAAAAGACCATCTTCTAGTTCAGAAATTCTTTTTTCTGCTTGCTCTAACCTGCTGCTTAAGCTCTTGGTTTTGTTTATCTTGTTGAATGAATCCTTCAGTTCCAGGAGTTCTGCTACATTCTTTTTTAAGGTATTACTCTCTTTGTGAATTTCCTCCTTCATATTCTGGATACTATTTCTGATCTTGTTGTGTTGTCTGAGTCTTCTTGTAACTCACTGAGTTTCCTTAAGATTGTTGCTCAGAATCCCTTTTCAGTCATTTCCAGGGTTTCCTGCTCTACAGGGTCTGGTACTTAAGAATTACTGTATTCCTTTGGTAATGTCACATTTTCTTTTCTTTTTTTTCCATATTTCTAGTATCTCTACATTGATGTCTGGGCCTATGGTAGAGCAGTTGCTTCTTCTATTACCCTAGAGTGGGCTTTGAGGAGATAGACTACCTCCTGCAGATGTGTTTTATATTGACTGTTGAGTAGGATGTTTTAGTATTGGTTCTGGGTAGACACAGAAGTGTTGTCTCCATGTGGGTACTTCAGCCATGTTCAGTGTTGGAGTTGCATGTGAGTGACTCCATGGCATAGGCACTGGAGCACTTAGTGATTCCTTGCTGAGGTTAGTGACACAGTATTGGTTTGTTGAGGACCTGAGTGAGCTCTTGAGTTCTTGGGAGAAGTGCCTGGTTGCACTCTCTCTCTTTGGCTGGGGTGGGTGTCCCTGGGCAGGCTTGTTGGCACCCCAGGTAGCGTCCTGTGACCCTGATGGATGCACAGGGGTATACTAGAGTTCCTCAGTTTGAATGGGTGACCCTGGGCAGGGATTCTCTCTCCTCTTTCCTACAGGCAGAGGCTCCTCCTGGGTCCTTGCTTCCCCTGGTTGGGGGATGGGTTGGTGGTGATTAGGGATTTTCTTTCTTACTCTATTTGGGTATCCAGAGTTTCTGCAGTCTCAGGCGTTTCCATTATGCCTCTCCCCAGATCAAAGCAGTCATGTGGGCTGGACACATACCTCCCACCCCCAGGTGTGCTACCATGTGTGACAGTATAATTCCCTCTGTGGGTTGGGCTACTAGGTCACAGGCGTGAACTCACTCACCTCTTTCCCTGGGCTCCGCTGGTAACTATCCTTGTGTTGATGCAGCTGAGTGGTTGGTGGGCTGCCTCCATGGTAGTAGTGACTGCTGCTGTGGTGGCAAGCTGCCCTTGTGGCAGCAGTGGATGTGACAGACCACCTGTACAGAAGCAGTGTCTGCAGCAGTGGTAGGGGCTGCCCATGGCTGCTGAGCTCCCTGGGCACCCTCATGTCATCTGTTGGGTAGGGGCTGCTGGCAGCTGCTGAGGTTCCCAGGCCTCAGGCAGACAAATTAAATGCTCAGCCTAGAAGTCAACTACTCTTCATCTCATTGGCCAGAACTGGTCACATGGCACTACCCAAACAGAGAAGACCAGGAAGTGTACCTTACCATGTGCAGGGAAAGCACAGATCTAGATATTTCAGTGAGCTGCATTAATGGCTACTAGTCTATTTGCTTCCTTGTGGTGTCATTTCATTTTTTCCTCTAGCACTTGAATTTCCTGAAAATGGAAATTAACTCCAGAGCTTGATTAGACTTGGGTTCAGTAATATTGGCAACAGTACTTTATAGGTTGGTCTGTGTACTTCACATAGTATCACATCAGGAGGCACACAGTGTTTGATTGTAGTAGACTGTAGCAGTAATAGCTCCCACTGCCTCTACCCCCAACTTGTTCACACCTCCCTGTATTCATGCCCTTGAGCAGACCCCTCTTGTTCTGACTCTGGGCCTGGCCACACATGACATGATTGGGCAAACAGGACAATATAAAAACTGATACAAGCAGAGACTCAAAAAGTATTTGCATATTGGGGCTTTCCCTCTCTTCCTACTTTTTAGAATGCTGAAACTACCATCTGAAGAAGCCTGGGCTAGCCTATTGGAGGATGAGAGACTACTAGGAGCGGAGACGAATAGTCCCAGCTGAGGCCACCTAGACCAACCAACCTGCAAGTCATAAGACATGTGAGTGAAGTCATCCTAGACTAAAAGACTATCTGAGTTGCCAGCTTACCAGAGATCAGGCAAGCAGGCACGAACCAGAAAAATTGCCAACAGATCACAGACTTGTGAGAAAATAAAATTGTTGCTTTAAGCCAGTACGTTTTGGGGTGGTTTGTAAGAGCCTAAGCTAACTGATACACTGGTTAATCCATTTTTTAGTAGATTCAGGTGGTATTAGCCTGATCCCTGCATTGTGAGGTGGTAACAGCCTGATCGCTGCATTGTAAAGTTCCCCGTCAACCTTTCAATTAAGATTCCATGCACGATGATTTTTGCCTATATCAAGTTTTAATTCCACCCAAATTAATGATGATTTTCTAATTCTATTATACCTTCTACGTTAATTAGGAATTCTTCTGCAAAGAACTTTTTCTCATCTACTAGGGTTACTTAGTAAGACTCAAATGCAGTCTGTACATAATAGATGCCTAACTCTTTCCTTTTAAATGCAAATTTTCAAAGGAGAAATTTTGCCCTAGTTATTTCCCATGGAGTCAAATCAGGGTTTTATTTGTTTTGTTCTTATATTTTCTCTCTTTCTCACTCTAATATTAATATGAATTAATTTTTAAATATATTAAGTATGGTTTCAATCAACTGTAGATATATTTTTTTTCCTGCTCAAATTTTCCCATTTTTGGCCAGCAAGAGTGCTTTCATGTTGGCTTCTGTATCCTTTTGACATGACCCATTAGTCTTTATTTTCTGACACAATAAAATGTCCCAGGCTCATCTTGTCTATTTCTTGTCCCAGATTTGGAATCAGCCATTCCTTCAACTACGTTGGTTCCAATTAATGGGAGAGGTATTTAGAGTCCACCATCTGGGTACTTGGTTTGCTCACTGCTATTTGGATGTCACTGCTCCTAGACATCTTCAGTGAACAGACTCAAAAAGTATGCACTTAGCTGGCCAGTTAGCTCAGTTGGTTCGAGCATGGTGTTGGTAATACTAAGGTCAAGGGTTCAGATCCCCTTACTGGCCAGCTGCTTTTTTAAAAAATAGAATTTATATGGGCTGTTTCAGTTAAAATTAAATCACAGAGGAATTTACTTAATTTCTTTGATTTTATACTTCTACCTGTTTTATTTATAAATGATAATCTTGATTCCTAACTATATTAACATAACTTATTTGCATTATCGTATAACATACAGGATATTAAAATGGTTTCAAGACAAAGTGTAATACTACTACCAATAATTAACTGTGGAATAATTAACTAAAGGAGGTCTAAGATTTCCTTGCAGCTCTACTTGTCTTTACTAAAATCTGCATTAGTCAGGATTCTCCAGAGAAACTGATCCAATAGGATGTATATATAGAGAGAAAGGGATTTATTTTAAGGAATTGGCTCATGTGATTATGAAGGCTGACAAGTCTGAAATCTGCAGGGTAGGCTAGCAGGGTGGAGACTCTGGGAAGAGCTGATATTGCAATTCAAGTCTGAATGCCATGTGCTGGCAGAAATCCTTCTTGCTCAGGGAAGGTGAGGCTTTGTTCTTTTAACGCCTTCAGCTGATTGGATGAGGCCCACCCACATTATGGAAAGCAATCTACTTTATTCAAAGTCCACTGATTTAAATGTTTATTTCATCCACAAAACACCCTCACAGAAATATCCAGAATAATGTCTGACCAAATACCTGGGCACTGTGACCCAGCCAAGCTGTTATATAAAATTAATGACCACAAACATATTCCACTGAGACTGTGTTGTGGGTTGAATTGTGTCTCCCAAAAAGATGTGTTGAAGACCTAACCCCTAGTACTAGTGGTGAATGTGGGCTTACTTGGAAAAATAGGGCAATTGCAGATATAATTAGTTAAGATGAGTAGGGTGGGCCCTTAATTCAATATGACTAATATCTTTATAAGAAGAGGGGAAGACACACAGAGACAGATATGCACAGAGGGAATATGATGTGAAGATGTATAGGAAAAATGCCATGTAATGGTGGAGACAAAGACTGGAATGCCAAGGATTGCCTGCAACACCAGAAGCTAATAGAAAGGCATGGAACAGATTCCCCCTCAGAACCTTCAACAGGAACCAAACCAGCCAACACCTTGATTTGGGACATCCAGCCTCCAGAACTGTGTGAAATAAATTTCCTTGTTTTAAGTCACCAGGTTTGTGGTACTTTGTTACTGCAGGTGTAAGAACTAATACATACTGCATGGACAAAATACTATGCCACTTAAAATAATTATCTTTTCCTGTGTGTTTATTTTACCAACTGTGATAAAGTTAGGTTCATGCATTTGTTTGTTTTTGATATTTTGGAATTGCTTTTTTATTTAATTTTTGGCTATAGTAATTATTTATGTTTCCAAAGTCAAAGTCACATAATAAAATATAAAATAATACCAATAATAGTTGTCTTTGGGAACTAAGATTATGTGTTTTCTAACCCTTTTCTGAGGTTTTCAAGTCAGAACAACATAGGATTAAAAGAAAAAATAAAATGACTTGTATTACAGGCCTCAGCTCAGGTTCCATGACTTCAATAAAACCTTCCCACAAGTACTTTCTTTCCTCTGAATGCTTATATTGTTTGCTGTCTATATTGCTCACTTAGCCCTGTGCATCAATCAATAAATTAGAAAATTAATCCATTGAGATCTGAAGAGCACCATATTAGATGTTGTGGGGACACAATATATTATCAGTTAAATTTTCATGTATAGTCATTTCCCTGATTAAGCTGTATATTGAAGCCAAAGTTTCCTCATACCCTCCCTGGGGGACAGTACTGCTGACTGATGAAACCAGAATTCCTTTGCCCAAAATACGGAAGAGAATATAAATAAAAACTGAAACAGACTGATATAAATCCTTTTAATAAAGTATATCAATGACAACTTCATGTTTAAATAAATACATTGTTAAAAAATGTCATGCAAGAGCATTTTGTTATAATTACTAAGAAAGATTTGAGACTACTGTTCCCTCTGCAGAAATGCTATGCACAGATGCAAAATGATCAAAGGCTGATATAATAATGAATCTCAAGTAAGTGGCGTAGCCATCGTGTGCCTGTAGAAGAAAAATCAATATGGATGCTTTTAGCAATCCTAGTAAACTCTTAATAAGCAGTTAGCAGAAGAAAGGGTTTGATGCAAGAGTAATATTCTGAATATATAACAATATATAAGATATAATATTCAGAAGAGAGGCCAGCCATATATAACAGTTGTTCTGGTGCATATCAGCTGAATATTAGCCTTGGTTTGCTGAAAAATAGCAGGTGGAGCTAAAAATTGCAACTGTACATTTCTGATCAATTTTTTAAAAGTGTCTTTCTGAAGTATTTTTCATAAGAGGTTTCCCTTGGTTAATGATGCCTCAGAATATACTACCCTGAAGCATGACTATACTTTTTTACATTTATATACTTTCTCTGGAAAGCAATTTGGCAATATATTAAAAAAGCTATAAATATGTTTATAATCTAGCACACAGTAACTCTACTCCTTGAAATTTAATCTTAGAAAATAATAAAAAAGGTGAAGGTTGTGGTAGCAGGAACATGCATAAGATGTCTCCCTGTGAATTGCTTATAATGGCAGAGAAAAGAAAAAGAAAATTAGGTTAAATGTATGCAAACAGGCAAATGTTATTTTAAAATTATATTTATGAAGCACATGTTATGTAAACAAAACAGATGATACAAAATTGTCCATGCATTGTTATTATAAGTATGCGATGCACGTGGTCAACAACTAGAAGAAAATAAGTACAGTAAAAGCTGTTGTGACTGCGTAATAAAGTTATGGGTGATTTCCAGGTAAAGATGGAGAAAAACAGGATGATAAAATTCAGTATAATTAATCATTTTTCTGGACCCCACTGGCCACCCCAGTTATTGGGCAAATTTTGGTGGGAGAAAAGGAAATTAATGGGATTCAAGAACTTCCTACAGAATCTTCTGAAACACTGATTCCTTAAGCAGCTTGCGGCAAGTTGTGAGGAAGTACACTTAATGGACGTAGTACCACTTTAACCCTCACTTAGAGAAAACTTAATTAAACAAACACTACCACCTAAAAAAATACACATTCAGTTGTTTTACTTCTTTGTGTTTGTATAAAACCAGGGCCTGACAAGCTAGTAGGAACAGACAAACTCCAGATGACGCAGCAACTTCCTCATCAATGGACATTCATTCCACTTGACAAGCAAAGCCCAGTGGAATGTTGTCGAAAAATACTGGTTCTCTTTCCACCTCATCTCTCTCTGGCCTATTTATTGCTGATCCTATGCTCTAGTTCCCCTTATCTGAATTTCCCTTGTCCTTTCATGCTTAAATTAACATCCAGTTCTGGCATCTCAATCTTTTTTGATTCCTATTCTAAAAGGACTACAGAATCAAGTGAAAGATGGCAAAGCAAAGCAAATAAATACTTCAAAATAAAGGAATAAGAAAAGTAAAAAACTAATAATTGAATTGTTTTATCCTTGCTGTTACACTCTCTATGACGGATAAGAGCCTAATTTACAAATGCTACATTAGGTTATAATGTTATTGAGAATAACTTTCTCTATTGGTTGATTAGGTACAGAATCTATAAATCATGAAGATATTTATTAACTCTATGATTATGGAGATAGGTTTAAAATCTAAGCATACTGTACTAGTTAAAGATAATGTTTATCTCTACAAATTATATTTACTTACCACAATTTCTTCATTTTGAAGCTGCCCCTCTGTGTGTACTAAATCTAAAACACAAATTTAACAGAAATGAGTTAAGGCTCAAAATATATGAGGATAGCTACTGAAATTTATGTTCAAGCAAAACGTGATATTTGGTATAAATTTAGAATAGATTTAAAGGAATTACCTGTGTTTTGTGGTTGAAATTTGATACAAAAATAGAGACATGATATAAAAAGTTTAAAAAAAAGATAAAGTATGAGCTATAAAATATCTCTAGTGAGTATAAGCAAAAGGAAATGCAAATGTAAATTACAGTAAAGTAATATAAAGTAAGGAATTGATAAAATGTGAAAATTTCTTTTAAGGATTGAGCTACTAATAGTAATCACAGGCCTGAAAGGAGCCATTTCATTGTACACATGGGTAACGGCTAGAGCTCAGTTTCTCACAGTGAATTTTCACTATGATGCAGAATTATGTGATCCACAAATTGATCTCTTCTGCTATACAAGTTTAATAAACCTTTACTTCCATAATTTTAGGACAGACTGATTTATTTGATCATGAGTTAATCATATAAAACATTCTTTTGGAAACATAAAGTATTTAATTGATATAGTAATAGCTATTGACATTATTAGACATTAATTTTATTTGAATCAAAATAAATGTACATAACTTTAAAAGCCACATTGTACTAAAACAGAAGTCTCTGGGAAATAAGACTATATGTGACTTTCTTTCTGCTTCCTAACCCTTCTCTAAGATAATGAAAAACAGTAATCCCCTGCTTTACTCCTTCTTTCTCCTCCAGTCCTGTTCCATACAGATAAATGTTTTCAACTCTTTACGCTGTTTTTCCTGGAATTATATATACTTATATTCCCTTCCTAGTTTATCAATTTTTTACTGACTTTATAATAGGACAGGTAAAAATTTAGGTTTCTTAAACTAATATCCCCTTCCTGCTCCTCCTGCAACTTTTCTCTCCTCCCAATTTTGAAATCAATACTTGGTGGTTACATTATTATCTCTATGTAAATGTTATTTATTGCTGAAATAAATAACCAATTATCACATTTTCTTTCTAACCCCCCACCAGGAGTTAATAATAAACTCTTTTTCATTTGCCCAGTTTTTTTAGTTATAAAAAATTATAAAATCTCATACATAAAAGACAGAACATAACTATATATACATAACATAACCATATATACCCATCATCTAGATTTTACAATTCCTAACATTTCACCATAGTTGATTTATCTAATTTTTTTTGCTAAGGTATTTTAAAGCAAGTCTAAGACATCATGACATTTCACTTCTAACTACTTGATTATCCATCTCTAAATAACAGATTTTTTATACAACTACAATATCATACTAACATTAAAAATAATGCTTTAGTGTAATATCTAGTCCCTATTCAAATTTCCCCAATTGTCTCCCCCAAATGTCTTTTTAGAGTTGGTTTATTCAAATCAGAATTAAGTTGCTTTTAATCTTGAACTGCTTTCTCTCCCACACACTTTTTTTTTTATGCCATTGACTTATTGAAGAGACCAGGTGAGTTGTCCTGTAGAACGTCCCACATTCTAGATTTTGTCATCTTGCATCCTGATGGTTTCATTTAATTTGTTCCTCTATCCTCTATATTTCCTATAAATTGGAAATTAGAGTTAAAAGTTGCTAATATTCAGGGTTTGACGCCTTCATCAAATGTCTGTGATCCTTGGGTGTCTTTTATTACTTATAGATAATAAATCATTTGAAAACTGAGTGCATGAGCCAGGCTTGTTTACTGGTGGACTTCAACGGGGTGACCAGGAATAAGAGCTTTTGTCAGTATGCATAGACCTTTTTCCTGGGGCCAGTCAGTTACTCCAAAGATGAATCCTCCAGTCTCCTAGCTGGGGGTATATTCTTGGTTGCTGTCATTAACAGCAGAGCACAGGAAGGAGGCTGGAATTCCAGCTGTTCGTCATGTAGGCTTCCACTTAAATCCCCTGTCTCACTCACTCTCTACTATGCCTGATCTCGAGTCCTCGCCTCAACATTCAATATCTTTAATCTTCTCTTGAGGGTGGTGGTGGAGGTCTGTGGTCACCTACTTTTGTTGCGTAGAAGAAGGTACCTAGAGTCCAGCCACTCTGTATATAGATGTTCAACTAATCACCCTTGTCTTCTGGTTCATGTCTCACTCACACTTCCCATGGTACCTGTTGCCTTCAAGTTCTAAACTTTTCTGGGGCTCTGTGTGGCAAACTGGCTTTCTTCTCTTTGACATTCTCCCTGGCAGGCACTTAGGTTATTACCTAATCTGTTCAGCTACAGAAGTTACTGCTCCTCCATCTGCTTGCCCTCTATCATAGTAGATATTGATTTCTCACATTTGCTTTAGTTTCCTGATTTTTTGTTTGTCTGCTGTTATTTTTTGTCCTTGTAAGTTTATGCCTATTTTTATTCCTTTACTGCTATTTTCATGGTATTGTGGGAGGGAAGGGAGATAGACACATGAAGGCAATATGTTTGTGTTTAACTGGAGTCTAACATTCTGCTGATGATATTTAAATAGTACCATTAATCAAGAAGGAAGGAAAGAAGATGAGAAACTAATATTTGTTGTTTGTTTATTACATGCCAGATATAAGTTCACAAAAACCTTAACTCGCAGGTACCATCTCCATTTTTCTGATAAGGATTCTGAAATGCAGAAAATTTAAGTAGCACGTTAGCAGTTATAAACAGTAAGTGAAGAAGCAGTCTCGTATTCAAACCTGGGTTTTTCCAGGCCCTAAATATGTCACAGGAATCATCAAGGTCATTTTTTTCCCCACTAAAATGCAGCCAGATTAGAAATGTAGAGTTAAAGGACAATTATCTACTTCCTTATGCTCAGAACAATGCTGGTGAGACAAGTACGTACCTTTTTCAACCCACTGCTCAAAATCAACTGGCTCTTTAGATGTGCTCTTTTCAATCCTCATAGTCCGCACTGACGTTGTAAATAAAAGAAATATAAAGGTTAATTACCTACCTGATTCCATGTTGCTGTCCCTACATTTCTTTGTCTCTCTGTCCGAGATTTCATGCATTGGTGGGACTACACAGAGTACTGGGATCAGGAACACCATGTTCTGGAAGTTACTCACGTACTCTATAAGTCCCTATGGTAAAATGCAGTCTTATGTAACTGTAATCTTACAAATGTTTGTAACCATACAACACAGAGCTAGTAGAGCTTTTTTGAATTTGGTCTCATCCAGATTATTTTTGCATACTAGTGATAGTGATAGTACTATTGGTGGGCTTGGTCATAAACCCTCATGGAGAACTCATTCCATTCATTCTTGACGACAATCTTATGAAAAGGTATTATTAACCCACATTACGGATGAGAAAACAGAGAAGCCAGGTAAGATGTTTAATGATATAAAGCTGCTAAATGCCAGAACTGAAATTAAAACTTTAGGTCTGATTCAAGAGCCTCTACAATTAATGACAGAAGAGAGACTTATCAGAAATGCAGTCACCTTGGGGCTGGCCTATGGCTCACTCGGGAGAGTGCAGTGCTGATAACACCAAGGCCACGGGTTCGGATCCTATATAGGGATGGCCGATTAGCTCACTGGCTGAGAGTGGTGCTGACAACACCAAGCTAAGGGTGTTAAGATCCCCTTACCAGTCATCTTTAAAAAAAAAAAAAAAGAAAGAAAGAAAGAAAGAAATGCAGTCATCTTCCTTCTGCACTGGTTTTTTTCTCCACTGTCCCAACCAGTTCCTGCTACCCCACATCTATCCCTTCCCTTCTCTGTCTTGTTCTGTGCACTGAGGGCTGACTTCTGTGGACTACATCACCTAGACTCACTTACCCACTGGCTTCTGGTTGGATTTAGCCATTGGGAGGCACCAGGAAGAAACCATAGCTGTGGGGAAGTGAAATCAGGATATTTCATCTCCACTCTCTCCCTGCTTTAGAGCCACATCTTTGACATTGGTTATGTCTCTTCATGACTACAGCTCTTGCCTGCAAGCCCTTCTGCACAGGCTCCAGCTCTCACTGGGCTCCGATAACACTATTTCCTTCCCTTGTTCTAGGGGCAGTAATGGCTTCCTGCTATAACTAGTTTCTGAGGACCTCATCATCCCTTGTTTGTTCCCTTAACCCACACCATAATTTTGTAAGTAGCCCCATCAATAAAGCCTCTTCATTTGAACTATCTGGGATGTATTCTGTTTCCTGCCACTGCATTGTCTGATACACTTTATCCTTAAATAAACAAAGATACAATTAGAATGATGTTCCAATGGGAGATTCTCCTCCTAAATCCCTCAGAAAATGCCATTAGTAATAGACGAATCAAAACTATCCAATGTGAATAATCAGGATTGTCAGATTTTCAGCAAGAATTTGGCAGAGAACCCCAGGCCTAATGAATCTAAAATAAAGATGTCATGGAACCTAATGTTCTGGCAAGCTGGCTTATGTTCATAATAGGGCCTTTTGCCAAAAACTTTCACATAGTAAAATGCATGGAAATTATTATGTGCTTTGGAAGGATTTCAAATTTGCAGTTTCAGACAGGCTAACTGTTAACTATAATCCCCACTTCTCACCCCAGCAATAAAAATGGATTCCATGCTGTAAAGAAAAACTAATGTTTTGCCAAAAGTTTACATACATGCCCTGTGCCTATGAAAAAATTAAAGGATGATGAAAATTAATACATAATTTTCTTACCAAAGTAACTCTGGATTACAAGCTTTTCAATCTTTACATGTTTGTGGAAACAAATAATGAACTCCTGGGGAAACATTCCTGTGGTGGTCCAAAATGTTTCTGGACTCCTATTGTTAAGTTTAAAGAAAAGAGAAAAGGAATAAGCAAATATAAATGGTTAATCATAAAATTCTAATAAATAAGTATTTTTAAAAAATTAACAACTATCGGGGCCAGCCCGTTGCTCACTTGGGAGAGTGTGGTGCTGATAACACCAAGGCCACGGGTTCAGATCCCCATATAGGGATGGCCGATTAGCTCACTTGAGAGAGCGTGGTGCTGACAACACTAAGTCAAGGGTTAAGATCCCCTTACCGGTCATCTTTAAAAAATAAATAAATAAATAAAAATTGACAACTACTAGATTCTTGCAACCCCTTTCTGTTAATTCTGCTTCTAATATCTCCCCAAGTTTAATACTTCTTTACTACTACCACATGTTTTTTCTTTTCTTTTTTTTGGTGGCTGGCAGGTAAGGGAATCTGAACCTATAACCTACTACTACCATACATCCCTTTCTAAAACAGAAACATAGAATCAGTGTCACTCCTGTCTAAAAACCTTCAGTGGACCCTTATTGCCTATAAATCTAAACTCCTTAGCATGGCATTTAAGACTCTGTACAATCTGGTTTCATCATTAAGGTTTATTTTCTCCCATCACTATACTACCTACCATCACCGTAGTCACATTGGGCCACTCAAAATTCTGCAAACATGTCATGCAGGCTCATGCTTCTGTATCTTACAACGAGGTTCTCTTGACTTGAAAAGCCCTTCCTCCCCTTGTAAAAGTTTATTCACTTTTTGGTCCCAACTCTCCAACTTCAACAAATTGGAATCACTTCCTCCCTCCTTTGCACTTGCTTCATACTCAGCATAGATTTCTACACTGGCAGAACATGTTTTTCTGGCTCCTACTAGATGCTGAGCTCTTTCAGCTCAGCCACTTTCTGTTACTCATCTTTGTATTCCTAGCAACTACCACAACGGCTAACCCATAGTAGATGTGTCATAAATGTTTGAGAAAAATTAAAATATGCACTCAATTTTAAGTCCTAGATGTGTGCATGTGCACACACATATACAGGACTTAAAATTGAGTGCATATATATAAAAAATAGTATATAGTATATATGGTAGTAACTACAGAAATAATCATTTCTATTTTTGTGTGTGTGTGTGGCTGGCCGGTATGGGGAGCAAACTCTGGACTTTGGTGTTATAGGCACCATGCTCTAACCAACTAAGCTAACCAGCCAGCCCAATCATTTCTATTTTAACTATATAAACTTTTTTCTGTCTTTTTTAGAGTTAAAATTTCCTACAGTGAAATTTACCTTAAGTGTGTAACTTAATGAGTTTTGATAAATGTATATATGCCAATACCCAAATCAAGACATGGAACATTTCCATGACTCCAGAAATTTCCTTTATCTTTCCTTCCAGACAATCCCCACCTCCCTTATGCAATCACTGCTCTAATTTCTATCACTATGGACTCTGCCACAATGTTTTTATTCATTCTTTTGTTTGATATTTTTGTTGGATATATGGATTGCTTCCAGTTTTTGACTATTATTAATAAAACTTTTATAAACATTCTGGTACAAGTGTTTTTACAGGCACATTTTCATTTCTCATGGGTAATTACTAGGTAATTTATGCCAGGCCATACAGTAGAAGTATATTTAACTTTATAAAAAACAGATTTCCAAAGTGGTTACACTATTTTACACTCCTACCAGCAATGTAAGAGAGTTCCAATTGCTCCACATCCTTGCCAACATTTGCTGTTTTCAATTTTAGCCATTCTAGTAAATGTGAAATGATGTCCTACTATGGTTTTAATTTGTATTTCCCTGATAACTAATGACACTAAGTGCTTTTTTCATGTGTTTTGGCCATTCATGTATTTTCTTTTGTGAAGTGTCTGTTAAGTATGTTCTCATTGTTTTTACTAAACTCTTCTTATGTTTACTATATATTTGTAGGAGTCCTTTGTTAGATATATGTATTATGAATATTTTCTCCCAGTCTATTTGCCTTTTCATTTTCTTAATTGTGTCTTTCAATGGGAAGAAGTTTTATTTTTGATGAAGTCCAGTTTTATTACTTTTTTCTCTTATGCTTAATGATTTTTGCGTCTTCCCTAAGAAATCTTTTTGCCTACCTCAATGTCACAAAGGTATTTTCTTATATTTCCTTCTAGAAGCTTAATAATTTTAGCTCTGAGGTGAGATCTATGGTCCTTTTAAATTAATTTTTGTGCTCAGTATGAGGTAGGGGTCAAGGTTCATTTTTATCCATATGTTTATTCAGATGTTCCAGCACCATTTGTTAAAAAGACTTTCCTTTTCCTGCTGGAACTGCTTTGGTGTCTTTGTCTAAAATCAAAGACATTTTTGTTGAAAATTAACCTCATATAACCTTATAAATGTGGGTTTATTTCTGGATTCTCTATTCTGTTCCATTGATCTTTACAAAAATGCCACCCTGTTTTGATTACTATATATTTGATTATTGCTAAGTCTTGAAATCAGATAATGTAAGTACTCCAACTTTCTTCCTTTTCATTTTAACTAGTCTAGGTTTTTGCATTTCCACATACATTTCAGAATTAATTTGTTAATTTCTTTGTAAAAGTATATTGAGATTTTAATTTGGATTGTATTGAATCTACAGGTCAATTTAGGGAGAAGCTGGCATCTTAACAATATTGAGTTTTCCAATCATGAATGTACTCTATCTCTTCATTAATTTAGTTCTTTATTATATTAAAATATAGTTTTCTCAGCAACATTTATAGTTTTCAATATAAAAGTCTTATGTCTTATTAAATTTATTCTTTTTTTTTTTTTTTTTTTTTTTGTCGTTTTTTCGTGACCGGCACTCAGCCAGTGAGTGCACTGGTCAGTCCTACATAGGATCCGAACCCGCGGTGGGAGTGTCGCCGCGCTGCCAGCGCAGCACTCTACCAAGTGCGCCACGGGCTCGGCCCTTAAATTTATTCTTAACTATTTTATGTTTTGAATGTTATTGTAAATGGAATTTTAAATAATTTCATTTTTCAGCTGTTTCCTACTAATACAAATACATAGCAATACATTTGATTCTTGTATATTGACCTTGCTAAATTCACTTATTAGCTCTAGAAGTTCATTTTTGGAGACTCTTCAGGGTTTTCTGTGAAAATGTTCATATAATCTGTGGACACAGGTAGTTTTACTCCTTTCCTATCTTTACATCTTTATGTCTTTTCTTTCCTTACTGTACTGGCTAAGATCTCTAGGAAAACATTGAATAGAAATGTTGAGAGCAAACATTCTTGTTTTGTTTCCAATCTTAGGGTGAAAGCATTTACTATTTCACCATTAAGCTGAAAGATTTTAATAGATGCCTTTATCAGACTGAGAAAGTTCTCTTCTTAGTTTGCTGAGAATTGTCACCATGAATGGACACTGAATTCTATCAAACGCTTTTTCTGTATCTATTGAGATGATCATATGACTATTCTCCCTTGTTCTGGTAATGTAGTGAATTACACTCAATCTTGTATTCCTGGATAATGGGGGAAATGTGCCAGCCTTGCATTTGCAGGATAAACTCCATTTGTTGGACTCTATAATGTTTTGTTATGGATTTTTGTGTCTATATTCATAAAGGATATTGGTCTCTAATTTTCTTCCTTGTAATGTCTTTGTCAGGTTTTGATATTAGGATTATGCAGTTCTCATTAAAACAATTTGGGAAATGTTTCCTTCTCTATTTTTGAAAGAGTTTGTGAAAGACTGGAATTTGTTCTCTAAATATTTGATAGAATTTAATTTCTATAATAGACATAAGGCTGTCCAGATTTTCTGTTTCATCTCTCATCATTTTTATAGGTTGAATTTTTCAAGAAATCTGTCCATTTCATCTAAGTTGTTAAATTTATTAGCTTAAATTTGTTCCTTATATTGACTTACTGTTTCTTTAGTGATATTACTTTTTTAATTCCTGGTACTGGTAAATTGCATTTTCTGTGTTTCTTTCTTGGTTAATCTTGCTAGATGTTTATAACTTTTTTTAATCCTTTCAAATAATCAACTTTTGGTTTTGTCAATTTTTTCTAATTGTCTATTTCCCATTTCATTGATTTCTGCTCTCATCTTTATTATTTATTTTCTTTGGGTTTAATTTGCTCTTCTTTTTCTAGCTTCCTGAAGTGAAAATTTAGAGTACTGGTTTTAAAAACTCAGTTTTTATTTACTTATTTTTATTTATTTTTATTTATTTTTTTTAAAAGATGACCGGTAAGGGGATCCCAACCCTTGACTTGGTGTTGTCAGCACCATGCTCTCCCAAGTGAGCTAACCAGCTATCCTATATAGGGATCTGAACCCGTGGCCTTGGTGCTACCAGCACCACTCTCTCCCAAGTGAGCCATGGGCCGGCCCCCAAAATTCTTGTTTTTAAATATAAGTATTCAGGGTTGGCCAGTTAGCTCAGGTGGTTAGAGCATGGTATTAATAACACCAAGGTCCAGGGTTTGATCACTGAAATGTTGTGGAAATGAACTCAGCAAGGAAGCAGCCTCAAACACTCAGAAGGTTGGAGACCCAGGTGTGTATTACACTAGTGAGACCAGATGGGCTCGGGCCCTGAAATCCTGGTCCCCAAACCTAGATCTGACAAGGCTTTTTATAGGCGGACTGTTCTAAGGCTCTTTACACATTTTTTTTTCTTTTCTCAGCCGTTTAGTTAGCATATGCGGTTGTGCAGATAAGCTCTTGTTACAAAAGCCAAAAGAGCAAGCAGTGATTTATAGCCAGAGCTAGCAAACATAGTTTCAAGGACAAGATATTACTTCTAAAACAAAGCAGGCCTGTGAGAAAATTATTTCAAACTAGTGAAGCAGGCAAATATAGTTTCAAGGACAAAACAGGTTTATGAGAAAGTTATTTTTACATTTTCCAACAATACCAACCAGCCACCAAAAAAAATTTTTTCTATAACTTTCCCTTGGATCACTGCTTTAGCTGCATCCCACAAATTTGGATATGTTGTATTTCATTATCATTTAGTTAGAATATTTTCTAAGATCTCTTTTGATTTATTTTTTTGATCCATGGGTTATTTAGAAGTGTAGTGTTTAATTTCTAAGTTTTGGGGGATTTTCTAGATGTCTTTTTGTTATTTATCTCTAATTTAATTATATCGTGGTCAGAAAGCATATTCTTTAAGATTTTAATCTTTTGAAATTTATAGAAACTTAATTTTCAGCATATTTCAATAATTTTCAATATGTACTTGTTCCATGTGTCACTGTTGATTATAGTGTTCTATAAATATCAATTAAATCAAGGTGACTGATAGTTTTGTTCAATTCATCTATATCCTCACTGAATTTTTGTCTAGTTGTTCTTTCATTACTAGAGAAAGGTATTAAAATCTCCAACTGTGATTGTGAATTTGTCTATTTCTCCCTTTTATCTGTTGCTTTTTGCTTTATGTATTTTGAAGATCTCTTATTAGGTACATATACATATAGGATTGTTATCTCTTGCTAACAAATTGACCCTCTAATATCACCTTTATCTCTGGTAATACTCCCTATCTTATACTCTACTTTTTCTGATATGAATTTATCTACAGCCATTTATTATGTGTACTGTTTGCAGGATGCATCTTTTTTCATCCTTTTCTTTTCTTTTTTTGGGGGGGGGAGGGGTGGCTGGCCATTGCAGGGATTCCAACCATTGATCTTGGTGTTATAACTCCATGTTCTAACCAACTGAGCTAACTGGCAAGTCCACTCATCCTTTTATTTTCAACCTATTCATATCTTTATTTTTCAAGTGCGTATCTTATAGACAGTATATATTTGGGTCTTGCTTTTTTACCCAGTCTGACAATCTCTGCCATTTAATTGGAATGTTTAGCTCATGGACATTTAATATAATCATTGATATGTTTGGGTTTAAGTCTATCATCCTGTTATTTATTTTCTATTTGTTCCCCATCTATTTTTTTCTTGTTTTGTTTCTCTTTTTCTATATGCTTATGAGTGAATTTTTTTAAAATTAAAATTCCACTTAATACCTCTATTAGTTTTTTAACTATACCTCTTTTATTTATTCATTAAAACTTTTTTTTAGTGGTTGCTCTCTAGGTTACAACATAAGAACCTCATGATAGTCAATTTATGTTGAACTTCACTTTTGTGCCATTGTTATATATTTTACATATGTAATAAATCCCAGAATACAATTTTTTTTAATTAAGTGATCAGTTGTCTTTCAAAAAATTAAAAGAATAAAAAAAAGACTTTCATATTTACCCGAATTTTTACAATTTCTAGTGCACTAATTTCTTCCAGAAGGTTTAAGATTCCATCTAGTATTATACCTCTTCAACATGCAAAGTTTCCTTTAGCATTTCCTGTGATATGGTCTACTTGTGATGAATACAATGTCTTTATTATGTCATCATTTTTGAAGGATATTTTAGCTAGATACAGAATTCTGGGTTGACAGTTTTTTTGCTTTTTAAAAAAAACTGTTTCTTTTCCCCCCCAATATTTAAAAGATATTATTCCATTGTTCCCTGGCTTCCACTGTTTGTGATGCAAAGTCAGCTGTCATGAGTACTATTGTTCCCCTGTATATAACATATTTTTTCCCCTCCAGCTATTTAAATTTTTTTTCTTTCTCTTTTTTTTACAGCAGTTTGACTATGATATGGTCTCTAGGTATTTATTCAGCCCAGAGTTTCCTGAGTTTTTTAGATCTGTGAGTTGGGTATTTTTAAAATAAAATTGGGAAAAATTCAGCCAAAAAGTAGAAAAGACCTAGATGTCCATCAAATGATGAACAGATAAATAAAATGTATTATATCCATACAATGGAATATCATTTGGTAATAAAAAGAAATGAAGCACTGATATGTACAACAAAATGGATGAATCTTGAAAACATGTAACTGAAAGAAGCCAGTCAGAAAAGACCACATATGTATGTTCCATTTATATGAAATGTCTAAATAGGTAAAATCTACAAAAATAGGAAGTAGATTAATGGTTTCCTAGGACTAGTGGGGACGGGGCACTACACAGTGACTTCTAACAGGTACAGTTTCTTTTTGGTGTGATAAAAATGTTCTAAAACTGACTGTGGAGATGTTTGCATAACTCTGAATATGCTGGAAGCCACTGAATTGTACACTTTAAATGTATGAATTGTATGGTATGTAAATTATGTCAATAAAGTTGTTAGACACAAAAAAGCCAGGTCTCCTAATTCACAATTATGGGTTTTTTAACACTATACTTAAATTTCACAATTTCCATTTATTTATATGGTTTTAAGTTTTATTTATTTAAATAAATTAAAATTTAATTGCACTATGTTCTTCCTTAGGAATAACTTTCCTTCACTTTCAATGAATATGACCAATGTAATAATATCGAATATTATGTAGATACACACCTGGATTTTGAGTTCTTTTTTGTGTGTGTGTGGCTGGCCAGTATGGGGATCTGAACCCATGATCTTTGTGTTACAAGGCTACACTCTTAACCAACTGAGCTAACTGGCCAGCCTGCACTTGAATTTTAAAATTACCTATAACTGTATCCTCATAATTAGCTATAAGGAAATCATCAAGATACAGTCATGAGCTGCAGAATGATGTTTTGGTCAACGATGGACTGTATATACGAGCAATAGGCTACAACATGTGCTTAATGGTGCACTTCTCAGAACACATTCCTGTTGTTAAGTGATGCACAACTGTAATTTTATTTATAATAAGGATTTATAGCTAACTACTGCTTTACATCTATTATTTCATGTGTTTTTTCCACAACTCTGAGGTGGGCAGGAAAGGTGATATTATCCCCATTTTACAGACTAGTAACTTAGGCTCAAACAGCAACATATATGACTTCAAACAGACATGGAAAAATAGAATTAAAATATAATACAAATCTTTCCACGAACTTTTTAAATTACCCTTGTATACTCTTTGCCCGAAGTAACACATTGTATTAGTCCGTTTGTGTTGCTTATAACAAAATCATGAAACTGGGTAATTTATAAAGAAAACAAGATTTATTGCTTACAGTTTCTGAGGCTTGGAAGTTCAAAGTCCATCCGGTGGTGGTAACAGTGACCCAGGGGTCTCACATCACAAAATGGTGGAAGCAGAAAGAGCTGAGAGAGAAAGACTGATTCTGCTCTTCTTTTAAAGCCCTCAGAACCACACCCCTGACCACCATTTTTATTCCATTCACTACAGCATGTTCCTACAATCCAATCACCTCTTCAAGGCTCCACCTTTCAGTTACCATAACAGGATTTCCCACGCTCTTAACAGTCACAGTGAGGGCAAAGTTTCTAATACTTTAAACTTGGGGGACACAATTCAAGTTTCAGTGAGTTTTGGGGGGACATAATTCAATCCACTACACACATATAGTTCACTTATCCAGGAATTTAAATACTAAATCTAGTATTCTTCCACACTATGCCAAAAGTAACAATTCTCTTTCTTCTACTTTTTTTCTTGACTCTTTTTTTTTTTTCTAGTGTAGATCCTCTTTTCTCCCTTTTCATTGACATTTAAATACAGAGGACAAAGGTAGGGTCGAGGTGAAACAGAAGTATAATCATTTTCTTTAACCTTTATTTCTGAGGAGATTGAGTTTGGAGCAGGGCCATGAAACAATACTCGCTGTCCAGTAAGGAAAAATTCATAGCACTGTTTTCTCCAGATAATTCTGATTATTTTCATTTAGATAAAACAACAGAAAATAATTTTTAACATCTATCATATAAAATCTAATTGTATTTGTTGGAACTTCATATGTATTAAAAGTTTCTGATGTACTATGTTTAGTTATCAGCATAGTAACTACCTTTATTCCATATGGTTTTCTGTCCTGAGAGGTTTTGTCTAACCTAAAAAATATTATGTCCTTAATCATTCACTAATATGGACTAATACAGCCTAAAATATTATCTGCTACATATGACAACTAATCCTAATGATCTAGAAACGTATTCCTTTGAGAAAAAGGTCACCAAAGGAATTTAAGGTAAATTGATCTTGCCTTGGAAAGCTGATCTATCTCTAATCAGATACAAGGAGTGTTTCTGGAAAAATCTCTATTTCTATTTAAGCAAACAAATTAAGGCAAATCTCTATAGTTCTGAGTGTCCTCATAGCTGCTCCCACATTAATTTTTCTACTGTGAGTCAGAGTGGGATAAATAAATATTAACTGAATTTTGGGAAGTAAACAACTGAGAAGAACTAAGAAGAGATACAGGCAAAAAGCAGATATTAAATTTTTGATTCAAATCTTAATTTTGAGTCATCATAGCATATGGTACAAAGAACCATGAACCAGGAGATAGAAGATATAAGTGTTAGTGGATTCTGCCACTTGCTTATTTGCATGATTCGAGCAGCTACTTTACCTCTGATAACCCTTTTCCTCATCTTTACAATAGGGTTGAAGATACTTTTTGTGCTTCTTATTCCCCAAGCTTACTGTGAGGTTAAAGTAATATAGTATCTATGAAACTATAAAGACCTATGCAAATGTACAGTAGTATATCCACATACATGTATGTGTTTATATGAAAGGTATGTGTGTATGTACACACACACACACACACACACACACACACACACACACACACACACACACACTGGCATTTTCCAGTACAAGTGTACTTCAAAAGTTCATGGAAAAATAGAATTAAAAGATAATATGAATATTTCTATTAACTTTTTGAAGTAGCCTTACATTAGTGGAGTTTGACTAATATTTGATGGTTTCATTCAACAAGCTACTCAAGAAATATTTCAAGACACTGTGGAGTCAAAGATGAACAAGACATAGTCTCTGACTTCTAGGAATTCACAGTTGAAGGAGACTAACATTAAAAATAAAAAATTACACAATAAAGGAATAAGTAAGGTAATAGAGGTATATACTAAATGCTATTGAAGCCTAGCAAGGAGATAAACTAATCCTACCTGAAAAGGGCATATATCAGAAAGGAAATAACAACTAGGCTTAAAGGAAGAGGTTGAGTTACTAGAATTTTATTCAGACACATGGGCTTAACAATAGAACACAAAGAATCACATAATCTCCATTTTACAACTGGCTCTGCTTCCAATAATTAAAACAAGTACTTAACCACTTTAGCCCTCTCTTACCACAAGTCTAAAATAAAGGGTTTAGACAAGATGAACTCTGTAGTGGATTGAATTATGTCCCCCCAAAACTCACTGAAGCTTGAATTGTGTCCCCAAGTTTTATGTATTAGCTTAGCCTCCACTGTGACTGTTAAGAGTGTGGGAAATCCTATCACGGTAATTGAAAGGTAGTGCCTTAAAGAGGTGATTGGATTGTAGGACCGTGCAGTAGTGAATGGATTAAAAATGGTGGTCAGGGGCGTGGTTCTGAGGGCTTTAAAAAAAGAGGAGATGCTTTCTCTCTGCTCTCTCTGCTTCCACCATCTTGTAATGTGAGACCCCTGGGTCACTGCTGCCACCACCAAAACCCTCACCAGATGCATTCCCTGGACTTTGGACTTCCTAGCCTCCGAAACTGTAAGCAATAAATTTCATTTTCAGGTATTTTGTTATAAGCAACAAAAATGGACTAATACAAACTCAGTCCTTCCAGCTCTAAAATTATAAGATTCTATGCATCAAACTTTGATCATTGTATAGATATCAAGAGAATAAGAAAATAAGCCATATCTATTTTAAAAAATTCTCCCATTAACTACTTTTTCTTGGAATTAAAAGTCTGAGAATAATATTTATCTCTACCTAGAATAAAGTCTAGCACAGTGAAGAGTGGAAATTGGAATGATATCAAGAAGGGTAGAAGCAAACAATGCAGTAGGAGAGCAGAAAGTAAAGCATTCAGTTCAGCAAAGATGTTATCTAGATTAGTAAGGAAATATGCAGTAGACAGGAAGTTACAATGTTTGTGTTCCTATTTCCAAGAAAAACTTGGAATAAAACCATAACCAGATATTAAAATGTACACTTCCATAAAATGAAGCTGTTGTTATTTGGGTTTTTACCTCAGTTAACCAGTTCTGAAAAAACCTATTTGTATAAGGAGGTCAGTTTAGGAATTATAAAGAAAAAGATCAAAAACCTAAATATACATAACTGAAACAGTTTCAGGAATGGTACCAAAGGTGGATATTATCATATAATCTAGTTTACTGGACATTTATTAAACTATGTTTAGCAGTGCTAGTTGTAAAATACATAGTTCCAGTACTCAGTTCACTGACCTAATAAATAGTAAGGCTTCAAGTAAGAAAGTAAAGTAACTCTTACCCATCAATGATATTTTCAGGTGGGTGTTTTTCATCACTTGATGTAGCTAAAATCACTTCAGCCCCTTCAGAGCTCAAACAGAGATCAACTTTTCTCATCTTAAAAGTGTTTAGCCTGCAAATAAAAATAAATAAATAAATAACAAAAAAGCAACTTCTTGATTCTCTGAACTTTATCTGAGAAGAGAGAAGGAAAGCCTGTTGCCTAGCACTCAGCTGAACAGCCTTCAACAAGTGGGAGGGACTCTAACATGTTTATTTACATAAGTAAACTTCTGATCTCTCCCAGGGACAATCTGTAAGATTTGACTATTTGCACTACTCTTCTCCATAAAATAAGTTCCTAACTACTCTAACCAACATGATTTTTCTGATTTTAAAATTAAAAGCCCTTAATAATCGTATGCAAACAGTTAACAAGTTAGGAATTAGTGGGTAAATTTTAAAAAACTGTTTACAGTTGTATTGCTGAAATTTAAAAAAATCTGGAGGATAAAAACATATTTGTGACTGTTTATCTATATACTTATCAATTGAAGTGGCAAACAATATTATATACATCTTAAAGGATACATTATCATCATTATTATTTTTTGAGAAGATGTAAAATAAGAGATAACAATTGACTTATTTTAAAACTCTAAATCAGTCACTTGGGTCATAGACTTAAACACATTTTTGCTGTAAAGTTTCATGTACATATATGTATATTTTTTCATAGTTCTATTTTAATAAAAAGGATCCTGAAAAAATATTGTTGCGCTCTTATGGAGACTGGTGGGGTAAGACAGGAAGAGGAAAGACGATAGTATTAGATATCAGTCACCCTTCTACTTGAACTGGTGGTGACAGGATGCAGACCAATATACAAATTCAAAATGACTGGGAAAGTTTTATCTATGAAGGGTTAAAGGACAAAGTGCTTGGAAAAGGGAGGAACATTTACCATGGCACACAATAGCTTTTATATCCTGGCCCCAGTCGAATTTTTATTTTTTATTTATTTTTTTTTTTTTATTTTTTTTTTTTTGTCTTTTTCGTGACCGGCACTCAGCCAGTGAGTGCACCGGCCATTCCTATATAGGATCCGAACCCGCGGCGGGAGCGTCGCCGCGCTGCCAGCGCAGCACGCTACCGAGTGCGCCACGGGCTCGGCCCCCCAGTCGAATTTTTAAAAATGAACACTTTTCAAGTAAACAAGCAAACAAAAAAGTAAACACATTAAGCTATTATGTACCCACTGCCAGATTTAATAAATGTTAACTACTGGGCCAGCCCGTGGCTCACTCAGGAGAGTGCGGTGCTGATAACACCAAGGCCATGGGTTCGGATCCTATATAGGGATGGCTGATAAGCTCACTGGCTGAGCGTGGTGCTGACAACACCAAGTCAAGGGTTAAGATCCCCTTACCGGTCATCTTTTAAAAAAAATAAAAATAAAAAAATAAATGTTAACTACTTTAGTTTTTTCTTCTTCTTGGAGAAATAAGCAGCCCCTCACCCTTCCTTGCCCAGAGGTAATAGCTATTTTGAAGTTGATGAATATCCCTCCTGAGAATATTTTCATACTTTTACCATGTATGTATCCATAAACAGTATGTACTGTTCTTTTAAAATTTAAGGTTCCACAGTATATATATACTTTTGGTATTTGTTTTTTTCACTCAATATTACGTTTTCAAGATTTTATTATGTTGATACATAATAGTACATCAACCCTTAGTTTGAAGAGGAGAAAGACAGTGAATTCCTGTAAATACAGATTGCTGTACTTGGATTTTAATTCTCGACAAAATTCTAAAATTATTAAATTTCATTATTAAAATGATGGCCTTGAAAATGCAACCAAAAAAGTAGTAAAACTGGAAGTAGCAATAACATTAGCTTACAAGTCATATTAAACCTATACTGTTTTTGTTTGTTTGTTTGATGGAGTTCCTAACAATTAGGGACATATTGTGAACATTTCAACAAAGCATCAGACAAAGCTGCTTAGGATCCCCTATGGACTAGATGGAGAAATGTAGGTTGGGTGACAGGCAGTATTTTAGGTAGATATTTATAACTCTTTGAATGGCTATACTCAAAGAATGAGGATTAATGGAACAAAATAAACTTGTAGAAGATTTCTATCCTTATTCCATTCAACATTTTTATTAAGGATGCAAAAAGTATACTTATCAATTTGTAGACAACACAAAGTTGGGATGTCAGCTAATATGCTAGATGACATCGAAAAGAAATGAGAGAGCTAGAAATATGGACTGCAATGAACAAGATGTTTAAATGTGGTGGGCCAGTTAGCTTGCATGGTTAAAGCACGGTGTTATAACACCAAGGTCAAGGGTTCGGATCCTCATACCGGCCAGCTGCCACACAAACACACAAAAAGATATTTAATATAGATAAAAGGCCTATACCCAGACTTTAAAAATCAGTCATACTAGGGTTAGTCTAGATCAGCGGTTAGCAAACTACTGCCTGCAAACCGAATCTAGCCTGCCACCTGTTTTTATATGTCCCATGAGTTAAAAATGCTTTTTACATTTTAAAATATTTAAAATCGAAATAATATTTTGTGACATAAAAATTGCATGAATTTCACCTTTGAAGGTCCATGAATAAAGTTTTACTGGAACATGGCCATGCTTATTTGTTTATATATTTTCTATGGATGCATTTATGATACAGTGACAGAGGTGAGTAGCTGTGACAGACTATCAGGCCCACAAAGCCTAAAATTCTTACTATCTGGCCCTTTACAAAAAGTCCGCCAACCCTTGATCTAGATGTTTAAAACTAACAGGTTTGGTAGATCACAAAGTTAGTACAAGGCAACAGTGTACTACTATATCTGCCTCCAAGTTAAAATAATGCTATCTTCAATTATATTAAAAGAATTAAGGATGTTCTACATTCTGTCAAAATTTGTGAATACCAACTAAGGCCCTTTTGAACTAAGGGCCAGGCACTGTGCTGGTATTGCAAAGATGAATGCAACTTAAATGACTAAGACTTGGTTCTTGCCTTCAAGCTTAGTGTCAAAGAAGATGGACAAGCAAGCAACTAATAATATATTATTACATTATGTAAATATTAATATGCTATGTGCTAGCATAGTGTGATCCACATCCAGAATACTGTGATCAGTTCAGGGTAGTATAAGCAGATAAATGTTGTCAGGCTCGATATTGTTCAGAGGAGAATAAAAAGTTCTTGATGATCTATAACCATGTTCCATGGAGAAAGCTGAAAGAACAGGGCTGAATCGTTTCAAGACAAGATATCCCATAATCCAGTGGTTCTCAAATGGACTGGGGGTGATTTTGCCCTTCAGGGGACATTTGACAACGTCTGGAGATCGTTGTCACTGTCACAACTTGGTGGGGGAGGATAGGATGACACTACATATACCAACATACACAAAGCAGCCCCCCTGCCAAAAAACAATTATGTAGCCCAAGATGTGAACAGTGCAAAGATGGAGAAACCCTGCGGTAATCTGTTTGGGAGCAGAAATTTGGGGGATTTAGGGACAGAACTTGTTTTTTAAAAAGAGTTACATTTTAGGGAAACGTATCGAGCATTGATGTGCAGTAGATGAACAGGAAAGAGCGTACTCTCCAAATGTTCAGTTTTCTTATCTCACATTCTTAATTATCTAAACTGTCTGAGGGGAGCAAACAAGTGCTTTAATACAAAATTCATTTTATACTTTCTATACCTACCATTATCTTTCCTATTTCCTGTGTTGGGTAGAATTACTTAAATAACAAGTAAGAAACAGCAGAGGTTGGGTACTCTTTAAGCTTCCTTTGTTTCAGTTAATGAGAAAGAGGCAAACAAACCCCAAAGAAATCCATGGAACAACTCAGTAGATGTGTTGCTTCCTCACTCTTAAGTGTAGGTTTGGGATGTAGTCTAATCACCCACCATGAGATGCCCTGCTGTAAACACACATGTATTACCTCAGGGCCTCAGTTTACCAAAGGTGGTGCAATCTGGGGTGCCATCCATTCAATTTTTAAAAATCCCTGCCCCTGGACTTCTCTGACGCCTTAGCCTATCCTCTAAACCAGGGCCACTGGGTTCCTCTGTAGTTCACCCTTTCATCTTGAGTTCACATGCAAGTTCTGGTCCTTCTTTCTGAAAACTTCTCCGGGTCAAGTCTTCGGTTGACTTTCTCCTTGACCAGCCCCCGTGGTTCTAGTGAACTCCTCAAACCTTTTCCCATAACATCATCAATGGGAACTTTGGTGGAAATTAAAACGGACACCACCTTCTCATCTCCCCCCAAACCCTCCTCCTCAGACCTAACACAAACACTTTTGGAGGCCCCGCCCCAAATGATATAAAATATATTAAAGGCAATCGCATCTTACACATTGGTAATTTATTAATTCGGTTTGCAACTGTTTTTCCCTTTTGGGCGTCAAAACGATTTCTGGCCTCAAAAAGTTTCGTGGGCTGGCACTAGCGCCTCCAGGGCCAAGCGGAGAGGGCAGGCCTACCTCAGACTCCCCCGCGCCGAGGCTCCCCCTCGGAGCCTCCCGCCTCGGCGCCGCGAGCGTCCTCCCAATCCTCTCCACTCTCCTCCATCCCTTCCCACCAGCATCTCCCTCCGTCTGCCTCGCCCGGCCACGCTCCCACATCCCCCGGTGCCGGCCCACCCTGCCCCGCCGACCCGCTCGCCTGGGCCTCCCGTTAGCTCCGGTCGCACAGACGGGCCGCCTCGGAACTTCCCTTGAGCCCCCGCCCTTCGCCCCGGCCTCCTCGTAGTTCCCGGGCGCGCGCACCCGGCTCTTCGCTCCACCCTGCCCCCAGGCCCCGCCCCTCCGGCTCGCTCGTACCGAGCTGGCCAAGCTTGGGTACCCCGCCCCAGCGCCTTTCCCCGGGAAAGTGCGAGAGCGCGCGCTGCCCGCCCACCCCCAGCTCAGCTCAGTCCCTGGGGCTCGCAGGAACCCAGGGGACCCGCCCTCACACGAGCACGCACGCGCAGTGCCCTCTTCTGCCGCTCGGCGCCCTCGGCCCTCAAGTCTTCGGCCCTGGGCCCGGCCCCGCCTCCAGACCCGGCCCCGCCCCTCATGCCGGGTCCCGCGCACGCGCGCCGCCCCTGCCCAGCCTTCCCTTCGCCCCCGCCGGTCCCGCGGTCCCACGGCGCCAGGTCACCCCCAGCCCCTTCCCTCTTCCCACCCACGCTCTGTCCTATCCTCCCCGGCTTTGTGCCCGGGGTGCCGAGCCGCTTCCCCGTCAGCCGCGCCGCCGGAGGAGGGAGCCGCCACCGAGAAGCTGCCTCTCGCTGCCCCGGCCAGGGGTACAGGTAGGTGGCGGTCGCGGGCTGGGCCGCTCACGGAGCTCGGGGCTGCGTGTGTGGACGGGGGGGTGGAGTGGGGGAGGGGAAGACCGGAGGAACGGGGTGGGGGGTGGGCAGAGGGAGAAGTGGGAGAATGAGGATGTAGGGGTGTGGGAGATGGGTTTAAGGGTGGGGTCGGGGTGCCGGGGTAGGCTCTGGGGCGTGTGAGACTTGGGGTTCGGGGCCTGGGTGGGAGAAGGAGCTCGATTAGCTTGGGTGGACTCGGGGAGGGGCATGCGTGGGAACTGAGGGAGGGACGAAGGATTGCTGAACTGGGGAAGAGGGAAACGGAATGGGATTTGAGGGGTGCAAGGAGGAAAGGGGCTGGGATTGGTATAGGGGAAAGGGTGGAGTGTTGGGGGAGGGGAAGAAAGAAGTTGGAGCTGTGGATTGTGAAGTTGAGGATAGGGAGGCATAAAGGAAGGGAATTTTCAAGGTGAGGACAGAAGCCAAGGGAAGGGATGTAGAGATTGGGGTCCTAGGAGAGGGACGCCCTGGAATGGGAGGAAGGGAAGAATAGATGGTGAAGGAGAGAAGGGCCGGGAGGTGGATGGGTTTGGGGAAGGAGGGAGAGGCAGGTGGGATTGGGTCTGGGGGACAGGGAGCCACATTTCAGAAGGCAGGGAGTGATTGGAAGGGTATGAGGTTTGAGAGGTGGGGGCAGGGGCGCTGAGAGCAGAGGAAGGGAGGGGGGTTAGGATTTGGGGTGTGGAGATTGTATTTTGTGTGAGAAGCTCTAGAGTTGGAAAGATGTCAAGATGTGGGAGAGATTGGCGTGTTCTTGGGGGGAAGTAGGCAGCTGAGTGTGATGTGACCCTCTGGAGCTATGAGTGAGAAGGCAGGTAGGGAAGTGCAAGTTACTGGGAAAAAAGTAGTGAGGAGAGTTGAAAACTGAATAATGGCGGTGACCCACAGAACAATGAAGGTGGATTGTTAGTTGGTTATTGGTAGTTTAGAACTAGTTTCTGTTCAGGTTTTTATGTTAGAAAATTTAAGAATACTACATTTTCAAATAAACTGAGGGTGTCTGCAGCCTTGGGATGAAGGCCAAGGGTTGACAGATATTTTCCTGGTTTGTGAAAGTGGCTAATTTCTGCCCTGGCAGAGGGAATAAGTGAGGCCTCGTTGTAACTCTGTCCTGGCTCTGTTCCTGCCAACTCTTCCCTTGTTGTTTTTTAATCTTATCCACTGTTTTTTAATCTTCTCGCTGTCATACTCTAACCCCACCCCCAGCTCAACCCAGTGAGTACCAGAGGAATCAGACAGGTAGATGAGATTAATTTTTAACATTTAAAAAAAATCTTTAAGGCCAATGTCCCATTTTTATTCTTGAAAGACAGTATCGTGCAGTGCAAAGAGCTTGAGCTTTGGAGTAATATAGCCCTGAAATTGAATTCTAACTCTGCCGCTTAACTAGCTCTGTTCCTTAAGTAAGTTCATTCCATTTCTCTGAGCCTCTTCACATGTTATATGGCAATGCTGACCTCATAGGATTGTTGAGGATTATGTGAGATCATTTTATATAGTACCTAGTACAGTGCTTGGCAACTGTACTAATAAATGCTTAATAAATGGTAGCCATCACTCCTGGTATCATTAACATCATAGTCATTACTGTAACATTATTCTTAGGGTATATTGTTAACTTACTTACCTACTATAAAGTTAGGTGTTTTCTTCTCGTCAATTTAGATAGCCATAGAATCAGCTCACAATTTTAACCCTGTTACCCTTTCCCCTAACCTTTCCCTCAGTCCACCTGACTGGGAAGCATGACTCAGTCATGATTTTTTCTTGGTAAACTGCCTTTAAGGTCTAGAAAGCTGTCACAGTTAGTTATCGATTATTTTATCTTGCCATTTATTCAAGGAAATTGTAGAGAACTGAGGTTTTAATGTAGCAAGGCTATATTTCATTTGATGAAATGATATACTTCGTGGTAACTTTGGCTCACTTGTGGTGACCAAATACTAGAACATGCACTATCATGGTATTTTTCAATGATGATAAATGGTTTACAAAGAAGCCTCTCTATAGTGGACTGGGAGACTATCAGAATGCTCTATTATTCTGTTGATCTAATGTGTGATATAGTTACTACAGATCTACACTAGATATTATTCTTGCAGATACTGTTATTTTAATTTTCCAGTTTGTATGGGGGTTTTGTCATGGTATAGAATAGTCCTTGTCTCCTGAGGGAGCCCATTTATAATACAGTTCCTCAAATACCAGAACCAGAGGCCTTGGGCTTCTGGACAAATGATGTGGGTTTACTCTTAAGGAAATACTGGATTTTTTTCACCATTTAGAAAGAGAAAGAGCATATGATGAGTAATCTAAAGATAAAATATAGCCAGAACTGTGCCTTTTTAAAAAAATGATCCCTGGAAGCCAAAGCTGCCAGGAGTTGGGCAGCTTAGGTTAGCGTCCTTACTCTGGTCCCAAACTGCTTGTGCCACCTGCTGGATGGAATCAGACTTTTCTGATTTTCATCCAGAGTGGTCATCCATCTATCCATCCATTTGTCCATTTATTCCAAAGTTTGTGGAAGGCGCTATTGGGGGTGAGGGTAGGGGGCAAGGCAGATAGGCAGACCCAGTTTTATTGCTCAGGGAGCTCACAGTGTGCTGATTCATTATACTGTGTTATCTTACATAGAATTTGCCTTTCTGCTATTCAAATCCAGTTAGTCCTTCTTAAGTCTGTGATTAGTGTCTACTTTGTGATCAACAGGTAGAGTAGGACTCTGAATATCCAATCACAAGGATAAAGACCACAGGAGATCTGCTTTGACTCTTCATCAAGGTTAAGGTCTGTGAGGTTGAAGAGGCCAGATGCTTACCCCTTCTGGAAGAAGAGCTTAGTTATAAGGGAGGCGTCTCCTTAGCAGCAGGCACTGAAATGCTGGCAAGAGAAGGCTATGGGTTATAAGAGCTGGCACTGTGACAGGATTTTTTTTTTCCTGGTTTTTAGTTTAGTGGGTCCCCCCCCCCCCCCCCCCCCCCCGTAGTACCAGTAGCAGTATACTCCCATCATCTGCTTTGCTTCTACCACCTGCAGAAGGGTCTGGCGAGTGGGGGAGGAGCCTGCAGCTGTTGCCTGGAAGAAGAGCTGGCTCCTAGCAACAGTGTCAGCAGGCCCTGCAACTCAGAGCACTCAGTCTGTCCCTTTGAGATCTCACTCTTCCTCTCATTCAGTTCAGCAAATATCTGTTGAGGGCTTACTCAGTACTAGACACTATGTTGGGCTGGGAAAGAGAGATGAATCAAATAAGTGCCTTGTGTTCAAAGAGCTCACAGCTCTGGGTACATTAACATTTGAACAGACATAGTACACAGTGCTGAGTGCTATGTGGGAGACACTGGGTGCTCTGGGAAAACCAGACAGGCTTGTACTGGTGCAGGGGTTAGGGAAGGTTTCCCAGGAGAGTGATCATGGTTGAGCTGAGTGTTAATGATGAGTAGGAATTAGCTAGGTCAGGAAGACAGAGAAGGATGTTCCAACCAAAGGAAGCAGAATGGGCAAAGGCCAGTGGGACAAGAGGGAATGGCCAGTTTACCTGGGTAGTATGACATGGCCAGACAGTACGGCATAAGGAAATGAGCAGGAAAGGGTGAGGCTCTAGGGCTAGGCAGGGCCCACTTTTCTGATGTGCTTTTACACACATAATTATCCTCGGGAGAAACATGGATAGTACTGATTCCCACAAACAGGATCATTGTTTGATCTGCAGAGACTCAGCATTTTTGATCATTGACTTAATTGTTTGCTGACACTTGTAAGTGACTTCAGGGCCACATTGTGACCCTGCACTGATGTACAAGAAACTGAGTTGATTCACTCTATAAGTCAATCAGAGTCTTTTAGGGATTGGGCCTGTATTATATTAAATTTTACCTCTCTCCCTTTAAATTGTTGTAGAAATGATGATAAATACATTCATTTTATTTAATATAAAAATTTCTTATGTATTTTGAAATCTCACAATTAGTTAGGAAAAGAAGAAAGAAGTATTTACTCCAGTTAGTTCTTGGACACATTAATGTCACCTACTTGATTGCAGAAATACCCAACTGTGTTTTATTTTTTGCCTTAGCTTGAAAGGGCTAGAATAGCTTATATTTAGCTACTGTGATGGAGGTCTTTATTTGTAGATCTAAAAAATCCTGTTGCTTGTGGTCTATGTAAGAAACAAGTAAACTGTAATTCCAAAATATCACAGGGATTATAACACACCAGAGCACTGTGTTAGAGAATCTGGATGAATTAGACATGGTCCTTCCTCTCAAGGAGCTCAAAGCAGCGGAAGGCAGGCACCAAAACAAATCAATAGCGGAACAGTGAGCCAAGTGCAACAAAGAAGTGTGGAAGGTGCCAAGCTAGCAAGGGTATTATTTATTTCTGGTCTTTTTTCTGCGCGTAAACACGTTTTTAAAATTTTTTACAACTTTAATAGCTCTATAACATTCCATGGTCTGCATGTATCATAATTTATTTAATAACACCCCAATTATCAGACATTTAGGTTGTTTCCAGTTGTTTTGCTAATATAAACTGTGCTGCCATGTATTTACTTGTAGATAAATCTTTGCTGACATCTGTCATAACTTCCTCAGGGTGAATTTTAGAAATGAGATTTGAGCTGGGTTTTGAAAGATGAGGAGGAACTCACCAGATAGGTGAAAAAAGGAGTAACAGATGCAGCCTATGTTCCCAGATGAATGATGAGCTTTGCTTTCCCTACACCAGCCACGGGGCCTGCCTGATAGTCTCATAAAGCTTTGGGCACAGTAAGATGAAGTGACATGTTACAAATGGCATTTTAATTGGATTTGCTTCCCTGTACCTTGCTTTTACAGTTGCAAGCAAGGCAATGTCTTACTACCTCAACTCAGAAAACCACCTGGACCCTGGGCCCATCTATGTACGAGAAAATGGGCAGTTGCACATGGTCAATCTGGCTCTGGATGGCGTCAGGAGTAGCCTGCAGAAGCCAAGGCCTTTCAGACTGTTTCCCAAAGGCTTTTCTGTGGAGCTTTGCATGAACAGGGAAGATGATACTGCACAGAAAGAGAAGACTGATCATTTCATCTTCACATACACCCGGGAGGGGAATCTTCGGTACTCTGCCAAATCCCTCTTCAGCCTTGTCCTGGGCTTCATCTCCGACAATGTTGATCACATTGATTCCCTTATTGGCTTTCCTGAGCAGATTGCTGAAAAGTTGTTCTCTGCTGCTGAAGCCAGACAGAAATTCACAGAGCCAGGTGCAGGGCTGAGGGCTTTACAGAAATTCACTGAGGCCTATGGAAGTCTGGTGCTTTGCTCCCTGTGTTTGCGAAACAGGTGGGTGTTCTGATTAGGATATTCAGTATTTTATTGAGTATGTTAATTCTGTCAAGCTCTGGGGCATGGTGGGCTTGGAGGCTTCCCCTATCAAATAGCACTTCCATTTAGAACTTTCAAGTACAAAGTGGTGGGCCATTGTAAGAAAAATCATTGTCTTTCTTCTACCTCCTCACTTCCCAGACAATACTTAGCTTTATTTTGAAAACGTTTTACAAGAATTAGTTGATTGCCACAGCTCCTCCAGTAGGTAGAAAATGCTCTTCTACCAATTTTTCTAGTAAGAGAAAATAGAAAAGACAAGATGTGATCTGCCAAATATCTCTTGGTGTGCTCTTGGGGATGTGAAGATGAGTACTGAAAGTTCTCGGCCCTGTTTCAGTTTTCAGACCATTAGATATTGACCATTAGATAAAAAGTAACCTTAAAAGAATGAGTGATTAAAATTTCAAATATCCTAAAATTTGGAAATTCTCAGATGTAGTTTCAGCACCATGGTCTGTCTTCTAACAAAGCAGAGGTTTTCTCCTGTGATTTGCCTTTGCTTATATACTTTCATTTATTCATTTAAAAGTTTTTTTGTGTCATTGTGTAAAAACACTCTCAAAACATCTATTAATTTTTAAAAACTTAAAAAAATAATAAAAATGTACATGGCAGCCAATTCAGACACAGAAGGGTATAAAGTGAAACACTAGCCTCTCTCCCATCTCATCTCCCGTTTCCTTACTCCAGAGGCCAACAACTTATCAATTTCTTCTATATCATCCCAGAGATATTCTGTACATACGCATGCTTATATAGCTTTCCCATTTGTTATAAAAATGGTAGCACACTGCACAGACTGTTGTGCACCTTACTTTCTTTACATAATTGAAAGTCACCAGTACTTCAAAAAATTTTAAATAGCACGATAGATACTACTGATAAACGTTTTGTATTAGAAACTGAAAGACAGCTACTGTTAAGATGCACAATCAATATGACTATTAAAATGAGCTAAACAAAGAAGTGTATAATACAAAAGTTCGTGGAAAATGGAATTAGAAGATACTGCGGATCTATCTGTGAAACGTTTGAAGTACTCCCGTAAAAGAAGAGAAAGTCGTACCAGAAAACATAAGTTAAGCTCACAGGCTTAAGAAAATATGAAGTAATTTTTATTTACTCAGCTCATTGAATTAATGGTTTCAGCCGCAGGCCAGATATTGTACTTTAAAAAGAAAAGACATAAACATATGCAGAAAAGAATAGAACCTTGGACTCATGGATTGAGCAGGCACCTTATGAAAGCTCTGGCTCTGGGCTGTGGTCTCAGTCATGGCTGGGCTTGGGGCTGCTGCCAGTGGAAAGGAAAAAAATTACCTTACCTAATGAAAAAGTCAAGCAATATTTCATTGTAGCTCACACGTTTAAAATACATTTTACTCTTTGTGGCTGGCCGGTTAGTTCAGTTGGTTAGAGTGTGGTGCTGATAATACCAAGGTCTGGGTTCAATCCCCATACTGGTCGGCTGCCCCCCCCCAAAAAAAAGATAGAATACATTTCACTCGTTCATTTTTTTATTCCATGTTATTTATGTTCATTGTAGAAAAATTAGAACATTGAAAAAGAGAATTATGGTGAATACCTTGTTTTAAAATTATTTTATAAAATAATACATACTATTTGGGAAATATATAAAACTGTAATATTTAAAAAATTCATAATCCCACCATTCTAACCTTTTTAAAATATATATATATATATATATATTTATATGTTTCGGAATATATTTCTTCAACAACTTGTATTCTATTTTTTCCCCCACCTACCCATATCACTTAAGTATTTCCCATGCTATTGAAAATGCTGTTTATCCAATTGTGATGTCTGTATACTGTTCCAGTGGTCAGATTGGTCAGATTGTGATGAGAATAGCACTTTCGTTAACGTTGGATGAACACATAAATTAGTGTGGCATTTCTGGAAAGCAATTTAGCAATATGTATCAAGAGTCTTAAACATTTATTTGACCCATTAATTCCACTTACTAAGAATCTATTCTAATCTCTAATGTAATAATCAGAGATGGGAACAAATATTTTTACATAAGGACGTTTGCTGTAGTACAGTTTGTACTAGCGAAAATCTGAAAACTATATGGTACATTCATATGATGAAATGTCATATAACTATTAAGATAATAGTTTATGATTATTTAAAATGATATAAAATGTTCATTACATAATAAATGGAAAAAAGAATGACATACACTGTATGATCCTAATTTTGTTTTTAAAAAGTAGATATTTTTTATATGTGTATTGCATGTATAGGAAGAAAAAAACCCACCAAAATGTAGTCTAGATGATGGGATTGAAATTGGTTTTATTTTCTTATTTTCTTAATTTTTTCACCAATGAGCATGTATTACATTTGTGTCGCCCGCACTGTGCTCAGCCAGTGAGCACACCAGCCATCCCTGTATAGGATCCGAACCCGCGGCAGGAGCGCCGCTGCATTCCCAGCGCCGCACTCTCCCGAGTGAGCCACGGGGTTGGCCCTCATGTATTACATTTGTAATCAGAAAATCTAAGATACATTTTCAGCATAATCTTTTGGCACATATTTTATTGCAACAATTCTAAACTTTACTGTCTCATTCAGATATAGTAAGACTTTCTATTGTGATCTAAAACCTCTCCTCTCTGGGAGAGAGGGCTGAAGCTACAGGAGCAGAGGTTTTACCAGCACAAAAAGGTTTAGTCAAAGGGAATGAGCTTGAGAAAATAATTTAAAATAAGATAATTGGGTAGGTGCAGGCACTTGCTGTCTTGGGGTTAGGTCACACAGCTGCCTGCCAGAAGGAGAAGCCAGTTTCTTTGTAACTGTGTTGCAACCCTACAAAAACTCTCTTCTCGGCTGGCTGGTTAGCTCAGTTGGTTAGAATGTGATGAATGTGATGTTATAACACCAGAGTCAAGGGTTAAGGGTTCAGATCTCTTCCAGCCAGCCACTAAAAACAAAACCAAAAAAAAACCTCCCTCCTCCCTCGTATTGAAACCCCAGTGATTTTTAATCCCACTGGTAGTCATGGGGAGGAAAGTATGTTTTCTTTAAGTTATTGAAGTAATAATAATAGCTACCACTTAATGAGAGTCTGTGAGATAACCATGTACATTTTAAATAGTCTTTCTGTTTTTCTTAATAATCCTGAAAAGTAGTAGTCTTCACCCTCTTTTTGTAGCTGGAGAAATTGAGGCTCAGAAAGATTAACTTTCTTGCAGTCACACAAGTAATTAGTGCTGTTAGAATCCAAACTCAGGTATGTCTGTCTGGAACTAAGATATGTCTCTGCTTTTTCTCTTGTTTCTCCACTATACTGTTCTGAATCCTTTAAGGGACAAATTGGAAGACTAGTTGCAAGCAAGAACCAAGAGCTTTGATTATGACCTAGATTAGCATCTACTAACCTCTGTGGCCTAGCATATTGGTTCCTCAGTCTTGAGTTTTGTAAAGTTTCTTAATCACATTACACAGTGTTATGTCCTTTGCAGATAACCCTTGTTTCAGAATTACTAAAAATCTTTTGGTTAATTGATCAAAGGATATGTGTGTTCCTTTCTCTGATTGCCAGTAATCCCCCAAATCCCCATTAACACACTTCAGCTTAGTGATTGGAAGGTAGAAAACACCAGCTTTATTTACAGTGCAATTAAAATATGTCTGAGTAAATAAGGCTCGTTTGTGTATCCAGCTGAGCTCGGTCTCCAGGCAGCTTAGTTTGCACATTTTAAAGTGGGTATCATGCCTCAAGCCATCTGTACCTAGCAGTCAGGCCAATGTCAGTCAGTTTGAGTACGTCTTATTTTGGTTGAAAGTAGAAAGAAAAGCAATCTAACTCTTCCCATCTTGCTTTCTGATTATTCCATCATGTTTTTGGCAATTAAGATCCTGCTAACAGAAGAGAGATGTGAACTCTTTTAAGTATAACCCCACTGATCCTAACACACCATCTTGCTGTGGAAACTTTTAGACATTCAAGAGGAAAGTGGATGAGAAAGGCATGCTCTTGCCCCAAGTCAGTTTCCCTACTCCCTTAGGATCCTCTCCTCTGTTTCCTGTCACACCTAATCTCTTTCATTTTTTCTCACTGGCCTCATCTGAAATAGATAAACAACTAGAAAGCAGGGCAGAGGCCCCATTCTGAGGTGTGGAATGCCATTTTTTCTCCTTTTCCTCTCCAGAAGCTTCCCTGATGCTTCCTGATAACAATTTGGCGGGGTGCTCCAATGTAATTAAGTTGCTCGTGTTCATGGTTTGTCTTAATAAGCGTATAGGTTAGAGTGAGTCCTTGTGGCAATCACGCTGCACCTGTCTTTGGAGTAAAGTTAGCGAAATAACAGGCACAGTGGAGTGGACAGGTACTCAAACTTGTGTTTGAATAGAAAGAATAAAATGTGATCTGCCAAATATTTCTTGGTATGTGTTTGGGGATGTGCAGATTAGAGCTCAGAGTTCTTCGTGTTGTTAATAGTTTTCAAATCACTAGATAGATCATTAGATAAAAAGCAGCTTTAAAAGAATGAATAATTAAAATTTTGAGTATCCTAAAATTTGGAAATTCTCAGATAAGGTCCCAACATCAACACCAAGGAATGTCTGTCTAATGACAAAGCACATGTTTTCTCTTGTGACCTGCCTTTGCTGATATACTTTTATTTATTTATTCAAAAAAAAATTTTTTTTTTAAAGGATGACCGGTAAGGGGATCTTAACCCTTGACTTGGTGTTGTCAGCACCACACTCTCCCAAGTGAGCCAACCAGCCATCCCTATATAGGATCCGAATCAGTGGCATTGGTGTTATCAGCACCACACTCTCCTGAGTGAGCCACGGGCCGACCCAATTTTATTCCACCATTGTGTAAAAAAGACTTTCAAGGCATTTACTAATTAAGAAATTCAACGTGTGCCCAGATAGTAATCAGTGAAGCCTGCTTATTATATAGTACTGTGTCCTTATGGGACAATGGGACGTTGACTGTGTCACAAAGCCACAAATGATAATGTTTTAAAAAGAAAAGAAAAGTTGTTGATTGCTTTCCATGCTCCACAGATATCTGGTGATTTCAGAAAAACTTGAGGAGATTAAGTCTTTCCGAGAGCTGACCTGCCTGGATCTTTCCTGTTGCAAGCTTGGAGATGAGCACGAACTTCTAGAACATCTTACCAACGAGGCCCTGTCTAGGTAATGACCTGCCACCACTTGTAGATGAATTGTTTCATTACTTTTTTAAAGACTGATTCAACAGGTTATCTTGAGAAATGCTGATTACTTCTCATTCCAGTGTTTATTTGCTAATTTTTTTTTTTCTAGAACATTTTCAAACTCCATTTACTTATTACAAGCAATATAGATTGGACAACCCTTAGGAAAGTCAGTCAGTTAGTTCACTTAGTTCTTTTTCCTAAATAATCTTTTTTTTTTTTTTTTTTTTTTTTTTTGTCTTTTTCGTGACCGGTACTCAGCCAGTGAGTGCACCGGCCATTCCCATATAGGATCCGAACCCGCGGTGGGAGCGTCACCGCGCTCCCAGCGCCGCACTCTCCCGAGTGCACCACGGGCTCGGCCCTTTCCTAAATAATCTTTATTTCAATATGTAATACTTGAACTACCTGGATTGAAAAATGATTTTGCCCTTTATTTGTTCAGTCCTAGTTTGTTCTAGCAAGAGATGAGAAGTTATTCCATTTCCCACAATCATTGTTGTTTGCTATTTTAATTATCAGTAAAATATAAATTATAAAGCAACTAAACTATTAAAAACAGCCAAATCCTTTTCAAGAACGATGATTTAAAGAAATGGCCCAGTTCACACCATTTACAAATAGTCCAGCTCATCTCTGGTTTCTCAGTCTGGCCAGCAGAGAGGAGGCCAGATGGATTCCTTTGTGGTTTCATAAACATCCAGAAGGATAATAGCATTACAAACCTGGGTCTAATCTGCTACCTGGGGCCTGCTTCTGACAGCAACACCTACATACTGCCCAGTACAAAGGTATTTTTGTGTGAGGTTTGTTAGTACTGAGACTCAGATTTCGTATGTGAAGGACAGTGGAGCATATTAATACACCAGTTTCAGTTTAGCTAGACGGATTGGGTTATCGGTATACCTTATAAACCCAATCTGAAAATCTAGATGTGTAAAGCTGGTTAAAATTAAAGGATTATTTGCTTTGCAAAATGAATTCTCGTAGGAGTTCTTTAGCAGACCTTCCTGACATATTTAGAACATTTTTCATTTTCACACAGTTTGTCAGAAATTCAGCTTTTGTGTTAGTTAAACTAGGTATATTTATCCCCTTAATGGCAGTCCCTGTTTACCTCATTGGACTATATACCTTTAGTGCCCTCTACCATCTGAGATTAGTACTACATGACACTTTGATCCCTAAATTAACCCTCACTTGGTAACTGAAATAGCACCAAAAGATCTTTAACTCTGTTAAATGTGTTGAGTATAAAATAGCAGGGGATAGAAGATATCATATTTTTTAACAAAAATTTTCAAGTAATGTTCTCATACTTACACTTTCTCAAACTCTCTTTGAGTAATTTATTTATGGACTTTGTTTCCCTAGTGTAACTCAACTTCACCTGAAGGATAACTGTTTATCTGATGCTGGAGTGCGGAAAATGACAGCACCAGTTCGAGTGATGAAAAGAGGACTTGAAAATCTAACATTACTAGACTTATCTTGTAAGTTTTATTAAAAATCATAGATTATTAATGATGGAAGAATGGCCTTAAAGATCATCTGGTTTTTCCCCTTCATTTTAGAGGTGATAAAGGAAAGGTGACTTTCCTAGATGCCACAGCAAATTAATGTCAGAGCAGGACAAAGCCAGAGGCTCTTTACTCCTGGCCAAGAGCCTTTTCCGGCATACTGCCACCTCTTTAGGGTAGGAAACATCCTTGCAGATTCACCCACACCACTCACGATGTACAGACAGGGTGCCTTGCATCATGTTCATACCATGCACAAAGGACATCTGGCTCACCTTTACCTTCTTCAAGACTCTGATCCATGGTGTCTGTCAGCTAGGTCCTTTTTATAAATATTTGCCTGATGAAAAGCTGGAAGAATCCATAATTGAACTAACTTACTCAGGATTAACCAGCTATTGACTCCAGTGGTTGAAAGTTGACAGAGATCATTTATAATTTAACTGAGCATCCATTGAATATATGACAGGATGATATGGTGCCAAAAGAATAGCGAGAGTAGGGGTTTGAGGTTGGAGGATCCTCCTTGTTCTGCTACTTGTACTGGCAGCTATATGTACCCTTGGGCAAGCCTCTCTGAGCCTTGGGTTTGGCCTCTGTGAAATGAGGATGTTAATGCCTACCTCCCAGAGAAGTATATTCATTGAGCAAATACATTTTTTGAGCATCTACGATGTGCCAGGCATTGTATTTATGGCCTTGAGGACTCAGTGCTAAATGCAGTACTTTCTGATGTAGAAGGCAATATATAAGAAAGGATTCTGAAAAAAATGCAAGTTAGTGAGAGTAGTGATAGTCTCTGTGTATAAGTACCCTTGGAAATCTTTTTAAAATAAACAAATGCTTTTAAATTTGAGGTGAAATGGCTGTGATTAAAGTATGATGAACCTTTTTTTTTTTTTTTTAAGATGACTGGTAAGGGGATCTTAACCCTTGACTTGGTGTTGTCAGCACCACGCTCTCCCAAGTGAGCTAACCAGCCATCCCTATATAGGGATCCGAACCCATGGCCTTGGTGTTATCAGCACCACACTCTACCGAGTGAGCCATGGGTCGACCCTATGATGAACCATTTTAATGCATGTTTATATATGCTGTTTTTATATGGTTCCAAATTAAACCCTTTGGGATAACTACTTGGTTCATTTATTTTTCTGCTAACCCTCAACTCCTAGAAAACTAGAGCAATAAAGGATCTTAAGGATCATCTAGTGTGGCTCCTTCATATTACAAATAGGAAAGATAAGACACCTATATTTAATTTACTCTGAAAGTTTGCTCACTCAATATTTTATTTTTTTCTGAGCTTATAGTTGGCATTTCAGCAACTGTTATATTATAACAGAATGCAACCTTGTTTTTGACATCTAGGTAACCCTGAGATCACAGATGCAGGAATTGGATACCTCCTTTCTTTTAGAAAACTAAACTGCTTAGACATCTCTGGGACGGGACTCAAGGTAAGACTTCTGGTTCCTTCTCTCATTTTCCCAGACTCATAATTTGATATTTTGCTTTTGCAAATTGGTGTTTAGAAAGGGCTGGTATTTATGATGATCTTGATTTGCTACTGAAAACAAGAAAGAATTGACCAAGTGTATTCGCATTTCTGGTCTGTCTCTCCCTCACTAGGACATCAAAGCCATCAAGCAGAAGCTCCAGACACACATAGGCCTTGTTCACTCCAAAGTGCCTTTGAAGGAATTTGATCATAGTAACTGCAAGACAGAGGGCTGGGCTGACCAGGTACTCCAGATTTTTCTCCCCTACAGTTAATACAGCTTTTCATTTTAATTCCAGGTGTCTTATCCAACACATTGAAAAAACATTAATCCTCTTGGTATTCTTTGGCTGAATTGTCATCTTCATGTCAAGTCCAAGACACTGATGGGCTGTAACCAACCATCTACATGAGGATTTAGCATTGTATGTCATATCTTATATCTCATGCTCTGGTCACTACACTGTGCCTCATCTTTACTGGACCTGGGAGAAGATGGCATCTTACAAATGACTCAGAAAACAAGTGAACTCTGGCTTCCTTTACAAAAAAGAAATCTAAGCCAATTTCAGAAGGAGAGATTCTCTTAGCAGTGTGTATTTCCTGGAGAGAGTAAGCTCTGGTATCACACTGATAAGGCTTCAAATCCAACTCTTCCCTTCTTTTGGGAAAATTTCTTATCTCCCAGAGCCTTAGTGAGGAAGTGTCTTTTTTGTCTTGTCAGTGAGAGAACCTTACTTTCTCTCTCTCTCTTTTTTTAAAAATTTTGTAAAGTTTATTTGAAGCCAAATTTGAGGACCAACCGAGGAAACACACCATCCGACAGAGTCAAAGAAGTGCTCCCGGGGCCGGCCTGTGGCTCACTCGGGAGAGTGCGGTGCTGATAACACCAAGGCCGTGGGTTCGGATCCCATATAGGGATGGCCGGTTGGCTCACTGGGTGAGCGTGGTGCTGACAACACGAAGTCAAGGGTTAAGATCCCCTTACCGGTCATCTTTTAAAAAAAAAAAAAAAAAAGAAGTGCTCCCTACTTTGACTCTCTCTTGTTTTCTTGATAGGCTTTCTCACCTTAGTAAAGGACAGATTTAAATTAGAAGTGAGAAAGTAACCAAGAAGGACAGGGCGAGTAGCTGCCACCTTGCCTGTGACTCGTGCCTTTCTCCTTCAGACACTTTTAACAAATGTTTCTTGATGGAGGCCTAGAGGACCCACCACACTGTTTTATTCTGGATCCCTCCTTGGCTCCAAGCCATAATGCACGATGGTAGACCTACCAGCTGCCTAATTGTAGCATCACTTCCTCATAGTTAAGCAAGAAGGGAGACCGATGAGTCAGTGTTTCAGAAGCACTTTGAGCTTGGTCCAGAACAGGCATGATGAAATAATTAGCACAGTGCTTTGCCAGACAAAGTTTGTAGCACTGGATGAATCCTAGATACGTCCAGTGGACTTGGGGCAGGTGTTGGATGCTCATGCAAAGGCTTGATGCAGTTTGGTAGCAGGTGACATGATGGAAAGAGCTTAGGCTGTGGGGTCAGAGACACCTGGGTTTGGGATCCTGGCTCAACAACCCAATAGCTGTACAACCTAAGGCAACTTGAGTCTCTGTTTCTTTATCCGTAAAATATGGAAACTAGGACCTCTCTTGCAGGGCTTGGGTAAGGATCAAGTAAAACACCTTGCAGCCTGTCCTGAAAGTAAGTTGATTGGGCCAGTGCACCTTCCTGCCATCCAGCCTCAGCTGGGCTGTAGGGCTTGTCAGCAGTGCTTTACCTATCTCTTGTTGATCCCTCACTGAACCTGTATTCAGGCTGACCCCATTCCCCTAGTGCCCTCATTCTCAGCAGATGACACAAAAGAATGAGGCCATATAAAGGGTCCACTTACTTCCTTATTGCCATCTCAAAATTTCTCCTTTTCTTCAACCATATTCCACCTCCCTCCCATCAAAGGGAAACAGGTATGCACTTTATTCCATTGACAAGCTCTTTACTTATTTTTTTTCTTTTTTTCAGTTCTATTCGCTAAGATCTCCAGCTTCCTCTGCGGTATTTACTGATAATTATTTCCACCTACTGCTTGCCACCACATCTTCGATGTCACCCTCTGCTGGCTATTTTCTTTCTGTGTACAAATTTAAACTGTCTTTATTCTAACATGTTCTTCATCCCACAGTGTATCTATACATTGTTCCCTTTTCTTACCTCTTTCACCTCCTCCCTGCCTACTCAGTTCCTAATCCCTTGGAATCTCACTCCGGCCCCCACTGCACCACTGAAAGTGCTCTCTTGAAGGCAGCAGCTGATCTCATTCTTCACCTTCTTCTTCGGCTTTTCCGCAGCAGTTGACGTAAACATGCACGCATTATGGTTTTTCTCTCTTGGCCTCTCTTCTGGCTTACCCCTAACTTTCTCAGTTCTCCCTCTCTCCATAGCGGATTCCTCCTTCCTCCTTTCCTCTTCTCTTACACCTCCACTCACTCCCCCAGCGATCTTCACTGTGCTCAGGGCTTTAACTGTCCCTGCGAGGATGACTCTACTTCTCTCAGATGTTGGACCTATTCCCAAATATTGCCCATAAATCTTCACCTGGCACCTCAAATTCAGCTTTTCCAGAATCAATCTCTTTTTCTTCTTCCCCATCCCTAAACAGCTCACCTTATTGACTTTCCTATTTTTGTTAGTGGAAATGTGATTTTCCCTATTTCCAACTGAGTCAACAAGTTCACTTAAACCATTTTGGCATTTTCTTAGATCTGCTTCCATTTTCCATAACTAGTAAAGTATCATAGAAGCGATGACAATTCATATTCAGGTGCTGTCTGTGTCCTAAACCTTTCATCTGTGTTATCTCATTTAATCTTTACAATAGCCATATGGAGTACATATACTGTTATTAATCCCTATTTTACAGATGCAGAAATTAAGACTCAGAAATTAAATCACTTGCCCAGGGTCCCCGTCTAGTAAGTGGTAGAGCTAACCCTGGAACTGTATTCTTAAACTCTGTGTTGTGCTGCTTGAGTCCTGAAAATATTCTTCTTGACTTTCTTTATGATCATTTCATTGCATCCCATAATGAAGAATATTAAATTTAAAGTTCTTGGTACTCATGGTATATTGAAATGATTATTTACTTTATTTTGTTTATGTATAGTTTATATGCAACCAAATCTCTAAAAGAATTTGTAGTGGCTTATAATAAAAATACACTTGTAACAGTTAAAAAATGGAACCTGATCATGAAGTGTTGTGAGAATATGGAAACATGGGCATTTTACATAGATACAAAAATTCAAGTTGGTATATTTTAAGGCATGATGGCGGGTCTAGGAATGTGTAAAAATATTATGACTAAGTTTTTAAATTTCAGTATTTGGTTTAATAAAATACAGTTTACGTCTAGCTGAAAATAAAGATGAAAACAGGGAGTCAGCTGTATAGATTTTCCTGAGTTGTACATTTACATGTATTTTTTTTTCTTTCTTTTATTTTTTTTTAAATCCTATATAAAGGGGATCCGAACCCGTAGTCTTGGTGTTATCAGCACCACACTCTCCTGGGTGAGCCACAGGCCAGCCCTCCGTTACATGTATTTAACATGTTTTTATTCTGACTCAATTTCTGCATTAGAACAGAAAATCCAGACTTGACTTGGTTCTTATTCTTATCACCAGTCATCTGAAGTAAAATTTACCACAGGGGTTTGTGATTATGGAAAGAGAGAAAGGGGGAAGAAGGTCTTGAGATTAAAAGCTTGAGATTTTGTTCTTTGGTTCAAACCTTTTCAAATATGTTTTAGATTGTTCTACAGTGGGAGCGTGTGACTGCAGAAGCGGTGAAGCCACGAGAAACCTCAGAGCCTCGAACAGCAGCTCAGCACTTCTGTGAGAAATTCCTTTTTATTTGGAGTCTATTGCCCTTAGGTTATTTGCACCCTTAAAGCAGTTAGCCTGTCTTCTCTCAGTGGGAAAATAAGTATTGACTTATTTATGATCGCCATGACTTGTATTCTTTCAACATAGCGTACAGAGTAAATTCACACTTAGCTTTGAGCAACAGCACAAGGAAAATAGCTTTTTAAATTATTTGAGCTTGGTCCAGAACATGCATGATGAAATCATTACCACAGTGCTTTGCCAAAAAAGATTTGTGGTGGCACAAAAGTAGAGTACAGAAGATTAAAAAGGAATTAGGTGTAGCTAAAAGGTAGAGGCAACTCAAGTGTCCATCAGCAGATGAATGAATAAGTAAAATGTAGTATTTACATACAATGGAATATTATTCTATCTTAAAAAGTAAGGAAATCTTGACACATGCTACAACATGAATGAATCTTGCAGATATTATGATAAGTAAAATAAACCAGTCACAAAAGGGGGCAAATATTGTATGATTGCTCTTGTCTGAGGTTCCTAGAGTAGTCAGATTCATAGAAAAAGTAGAATAGTGGTTGTCAGGGACTGGTGGGAAGGAGAATAGAATCTTATTGTTTAATGGGTACAGAGTTTCAGTTTTGCAAGATAAAAAGAATTCTGGAGATGGCTGGTGGTGATGATTGCCCAACAGTGTGAATATATGTAATACTGCTGGACAATACACTAAAAAATGGTTAAAATGGGAAATTTTATGCTATGTATATTTTACCATAACTTAAAAAAAAAGGATTAAATGATGAAGTCGAAGTGAAAGAACATAAAGGTAGCAAAGTAAGAATCCAGAGCATATCAAAAATACGTAGAATAAGGTGGTATCATTTACTAGAGTTGTGCCACAAATTTGGCTCTTGGAGTCAAGTCTAGATTTTGAATAATAACAACCAACATTTTTTGAGCTTTTTGTATGTGCCAAGCATTTCACTAAGCTCTTTATATACATTATTCCATTTTTCTTCATATCACCCTTATGAAATAGGTTTTATATCTCTATAAAAATATGAAAACTGAATCTCAGACAAGTCACTTGCCCAAGACCACTTATCTAGGAAGAGGCAGATCTGGGGTTTGTATCCAAATCTGTCAGACTCCAGTAGGAGTCCATGACTTCAACCTGTGCCAGTACACATGCCACTGCTACTTTATAGGGCATTCAAAACAAAATGATATTAATCCAAACATCACCCTGTTTGGGCCTTTGTTGTTTTCCTTGGATCGTTTTTCTAGATATGCAGGCATTAGCATGCCAGCGTAGTTCACTCATCGTTCCCTTCTGTCACTCTTACAGATGGGCAGCGGTCTCGAACAGAAGTCCCATTGAAGTATCCCCTGGCAGACAGCCACATGAACTCTTCTGAGAAACTCCAGTTCTATAAAGAGAAAGCCCCAGACTGCCATGGGCCATTATTGAAATGTGAAACAGTCTCAAGCCAGGAGTCAAAGAAGAGCAAGAAGAGAGCTTTTGAGGAGTCAGAGAAGGAACAGAATAACTCTTCACAGTCATCAAAGCAGAAATATGTATGTCTTGCTGTGGAAGACTGGGACTTGTTAAATTCCTATTGATTGGCAGATATAAGTTGACCTTTTTTCCCCAAACTCTAATGTATGAGGAAAGGGGACCAGTGATGATTTACTTTTTGTTTGAATTTACCTATGGTATTAGCATAGCAAGCAGATATTTCTACTTTTGTGGTGGGGGAGGGGAATGCTATGGAAGTATGTAATAATTTCTAATGTATATTTTCAATACATAGTAATTTTTTCAAATAAACGTTTTTGCTGTCCTTACATTCTGCTTGTGGATTATAGACTGGAGCCACAGGAGATAACACTGTGGTTTGAGATAGAAGGCCATGTGAACTAACAAGGCAGTTTAGTATGATTTGTTACTAAAGCTTGGCCCAGCTGATAGAATATATTTATATGAGTATAGGTACCATTAATTGGATAACCCCTCTGTGCTATTCCCTGTCCTCACAACAACCATGGAAGGTAGGTACTAGCCCCAATTTAGAATTAAGAAAAATCACTTAGCCTCAAGTTAAATGACTTGTTCAAGGTCTCAGAGTTTATAAGTGACAGAGCCAGAATTTATATTCCTTTCTGTTCAATTCCAAAGCCTATTCTGTTGCATTGCCTTCTTAAATAGTTACCATTTATTAAAATCCCAACTATTAAGTCTATTAAATAAATCATGAAGAATATTCACAGTCGTGGTGCACATAACTGAGACCAATGACTCACCTGAGAAAGAGGCAGAGTTTGTCTTCCTTTAAACAAACTTTTTTTGGAAAGGGTCATATAGTAAATATTTTAGGCTTTGCAGGCGATAAGGTTTCTGTTGGAACTACTTAGCTCTGCCCTTGTAGCACAAAAGAAGCCTTACCTAATGTATAAATGAGTATGGCTGAATTCCAGTAAAATTTTATTTACAAAAACAGATGACTAACTGTATTTGGCCTGTGGGCCAAAATTGCTGACATCTGCCTAAGACCAGTGTTTCTCAAGCTTTATTGTGTGTACAAATCACCTGGGGATCTTGTTAAAATGCAGATTCTGATGCAGTAGGTCCCAAATAGGGCTTAAGAGTCAGCTTTCTAACAAGTTTCCAGAGGGTACAAATGCTTCTAATTGATGGGCCACACTTTGAGTAGCAAGGCTCTAGACCTTCACTGTCCAATACAATAGCCCCTGGCTTATTATGGCTATTGAACACTTGAAATGTGGCTAGTCCAAGTTGGGATGTGCTATAAAATACACTCTAGGTGTCAGACATCAAAGGCTTAGGACCTGAAAGTAAGAATTTAAAAAATTTTCATTTTTAAATATTGATTACATGTTAAAATGGTAATTAAAAATAATTTCACCTGTTTTTATTTTTCTAATGTGGAGAAAACTTTAAATTATATACATGGCTTGTGTTTGTAGTTTGCATTATATTTCTATTGGGCGGTGCTGCTGTAGACCATATCCATCTTTGAAAGGTGACCTAAAAGCAAGACTTACAGACAAGTAAAAGGAAAGGAGAAAATACCTCAAGAAGTTGAAAGTTAGTTTGACATTTGGAAATGCTCTAGAGTTTAACCAGGATTTTAATAAAAGGGGATCTTGGATATGTTGTTTTACTTGCTCTTCAGAGAAAGGCAAGGTGCTACCTCTGTAAAGGTGGCCTGTTACCCAGAATCATATCAAGTGCTCTGATTTCTGAAATTTATAAAATGAAAAAGGCAAGTACAGTGCAGATTGTTTTTCATTGTAAAATGTCATTTGATTGGACAGTACCACACCTTGCTAAATTCCTAGTGCAATTAAACAGCCAGCTTTACTTGTCAAACTTGGCAAATATTTTTAGTCAAACTTGAGTCTAATTTGATGACCCCCCACACACACACACACACACCACCCCCACTCCATTGTTGCCTGTGGTGCAACACTATGTCAGAAGATGGGATCTGGAATTCATCTTCAAACATCCCACCTGTTCAAATCACTTTGGAAGGCAAATCTCCCTTCCACATTTACTGCTTCAGAGCAACTTCTGATTACAGCTATGCACCACACAGTGACGTTTTGGCCAACAACGGGCCGCATATACAATGGCAGTTGGAGCAATAGGCTATGCCATGTATCTTAGGTGGCTAGGTTTGTGTAAGAACAGTCTATGATGTTTGCACAATGACAAGATCGCTGAAGGACACAGTTCTCATGACTAAGAAACACATGACTAACCCAGTGTACTTTTTAAAGCTAGCATTTCATTTTCATTAATCCTTTCTTTCTTTCAAGGATCTCATTTTTCTCTGCTGGTGATTCCTATAAACAAATATTTCTTGTTTTGATCTGAACAATCCATTCTAGTCTTTCAAATGGAGTTATTAAAGTCTAGGCTTTGTTTTAGTAATTGAGATGAAGGTCAGGAATTTATGACCAGCATAAGATAGATGGGGTAATTTCTGCATGTTTAACTCACATGAGCGGATAAACTATTTTTTTAAGTTAGAATTTCTTGTTCTGTCATCTTAGAATTTGCTTGCCGACTCATGAACTTTGGACAAGTGACTCAATTCTTCTAATTCTCATACCTCTTTAAAACTATGCTGCCTACCTTACATAATGCTTACAGAAAATGAATATATCATTGTTTCTCAAAAGCCAATATGACAAGTGCTTGACACATGTAAGAAAGAAAGAAGGAAGAGAAGAGGGCTGAGACTGGGCCTAGGTCCTTTCCACTCTTAAGATGAAGCAGAGAGGAGTGGATGTTGAGGTTGGAGATAAAACCAAGAGAGTGTTAATATGAGCTTAGAAATGAAAACATTTCAACAAAAAAGGGGAAAGTGAATAGTGTTGAGTGCTCCTGTGAGGTCAAGTTGGATGAGGACAGATAATTGACAATTACATTTGGCAAGTTGGAGTTGGTGGCCTTGTTGAGTTGCAGGGAGCAGTGAATGTTAGAAGCCTGATTGGGATAGGTTAAAGAGAATGAGAGATGAGGAAGTGGAGACTAGAACTACAGAAAAGTTCAGGAAATCTTACTATGTAAGGAAGTATAAATTCCAAACTCTGGTGGTAACTGGGGTCTTGGGGTCAAAAGAAGGTTTTCTTTTATAATTTTTATTCATACATATTAGAAAGTAGAATAGAGCAAACCCCCACGTACCTATTACTTATTGTGGTAAGCTGAATAATGCACCTGCCACCAAAGATACCCATGTCATAATCCCAAAACTTGTGAATGTGTTACATGGTAACAAGGATTCTGTGGATGTGATTAAATTAAGGATCTTGAGAAGAAGAGATTATCCTGGATTATCCAGATGGGCCCAATGTAATCACAAAGGTCCTTATAAGAGGGAGGCAGGGAGCAGGGGACCAGACCCCATGTCCCGCAATCAGGCACACCACCAGCACCAAGGAGCATGCCAAAAACATCACGTCCATGTGGGTGGCCCACCACAGCCACCACAGTAACCACAGCTGCCGTGAAAGTGGCTAGACATCACAACTACCACAGAGATGGCCCACCAGCCACTGGAGTGCATTGACACAAGGAGAGTCACCAGCAGAGACCAAAGAAAAGAAGAGGATGTCTCTCTCCACAAAGCCCATTCCAGAGTGACAGAAAAAGCACCTGCTCTATGATAATATTGGGGGACATGAACACACTTCTCAGCATTGGACAGATCATGTAGGCAACAAATCAACAGAGTAACCATTATTCTTTCAGAGGGAGAAAAGAAATCTAGGGTAATTAGAGGGGGGCAGAGGGGGATAGGGAGAGATTGGACAAGGGGCGTAAAGAATAAGTACAATTTGTAACAATATACATATTAGTAATATTGATTTGATCAACATATATCAACATTGAATCCCAAAAATATGTATAATCAATTATGATTCAATGAAATAAAATAAAATAAAAGGACCACTGCAGCTGCTGTATTGAGAACACATTGTAGGGAAGCTGAGGGCAGAGCCCAGGGACCAGGTGGGCAGTTGTTGCAGTAATCCCAGTGAGAGGTAATGCGGCTTAGATGAGGGTGGTCGTGGTGCTGAGATGCCTTTGGATTCTCTATATATTCTATAGGTACAGCAAACCTGATTTCCTGGTGGATTATGTGTGCAGTTGAGAGGAAAAGAGGAGTCAAGGGATTGAAAGAAAATCCCTCCAGGGTTGAGAGAAAAAAAGGAGTCAAGGGATACTTAAAGGTTTTTGGCTTGAACAACTAGAAGGATAGTAGAGTTGCCATCAACTAAGATGGGAATAACTGTGAGTGGAGGTTTTCTTGGGGAACTCAACAACAAAAAGAACTGAGCTATGGAAACATGCAACCACTTGAATGAATCACAAAGGCATTTTGTAGAAAGGAGAAAGCCAGTCCGAAAGTTTACATAGTGTTTGATTCCTTTTGCATGACATTCTGGAAAAGGTACAACTATATGGGAGATGAACAGATCAGTGTTTGCCAGGACTTGAGGTTGAGAAGTGCATTTGACTACAATGGGGAAGTATGAGGGAATTTGTATGTGATTAACTATTCTGCATCTTAATTATTAGTAGTTACGTGAACTTATATCTGTTAAAATTCATGAACCGTACACCAAAGCAAAGTTAATTTCATAGTATGTCAATTTAAAAATGAACAAATATTAAAATATCTTAAAATATTACATTAGTGTTTCAGGAAATTAACATATTTATCTGTGTATAGTAATATTTGTGAGATTTGTCAGCTTTTAAAAATTATATTTTGGGCTGACCCCGTGGCTAACTCGGGTGAGTGCGGCGCTGGGAGCGCAGCGGCGCTGGGAGCGCTGAGGCCGCAGGTTCGGATCCTATATAGGGATGGCCGGTGCGCTCACTGTCTGAGCGCAGTGCGGATGACACCAAGCCAAGGGTTACGATCCCCTTACCGGTCACAAAAAAGAAAAAAAAAATGATATTTTGATTTCTTATTTTAAATAAATATTCATTCGTGCACCCGAAAAAATTAAAAATAAAGAAATAAAGTAAAATAAAAAAGAGGGAGGCAGGAGGACCAGTCAATAGTAGGACACAGGACAGTGGAAGCAAGATTGGAGTGATACATTGAAGAGTCCAAGAGCCAGGAATGCAGTAGCCTCTAGAACCAGAAAAAGGCAAGGAATTGAATTCTCCCTTGAAGCCTCCAGGCAGAGGGAAAATACAGGAGAATAGGAAAGCCCAGGAAATGTTAAAGAGCAAGTAATTAGCTTTCCCAATCGCAGAAGTGCTTGGGACATTTGGGATCTGAACCCTTGACCTTGGTGTGATCAGCAACACACTAATCAACTGAGCTAACCAACCAGCCCATTTGTTTTTGTGACAAGTCTTGCAGAGGTGGCTTGCAGATTTTTTTTCTGCTTTTGAGATTCTCCCCACTGCCCTTTTAAACTTAGCTCTGCTTTTCTTGGGTCCTGTAAGTAAACAGAAATAATATCAAGTCAAAATAAATAGAACACCTTGTGTGAAGGCTTTGCTCTGTTTCTAGTCCTTCCACTGAAGGTCTTTTCACAGCTTTGGTCTGGGAGTAACATGCAGGCCTACCTTTAGAATAGATTTGTAAGAGAATATTCTGGCATGTTAAGTGCTACATTACACCTCGCGAATAGAGAGCAATGGCCCAACTTTCCCAGCCACTTTTAACATGCATCCTTTGCCGCCTTAACTTTTTGAAAGTTATCCTAAACCCTAAGTTCTTAATACACCAGGTATTAAGCTCTGGCCATACCTGTACTCTCGCAACTGGAGAAGAGAAATTGCATTCTGAAATTCCTAGGTTGGCCTGACCAGGCCCATTTTGACATCTCTGTTATGGTCTTACTCTGAATTTCTGTAGCAGAAGTCCCCTCTTCTCCTGCTTCAGCTTCCTGCTCCTGGCATCTTCCTTTCCATCAGCTCTCAAAGATGGTTCTTTGGGGCCCAAAAGGATCAGCTGTAGACTGGGAACCAGAAAACCCAAGCTCCACTCCATCTGCCATTTACCAACAAATCTCTTCCCTTCTCTGGGCCTTACTTTCCTCATCTGTAAAAAAGAAAACAATAACAAACTTGCTTGATAGAATTGTAGGAATTAAATGATATACAAGTAATGTAAGTATAAGCGCATTTAAGTCTAATCCAGATGTTATTGAATTATAATTATGTATTTGTAGAATCCTAGAACAGTATGACAGCTTTTCATTTTACAGATAGGGAAGGTAAGTAAGCCCAGAGAGAAGTTTATTTATCATGATGGTTAATCTTATATGTCAAGTTGGCACCCAGTTGTTTGGTCAAACACCAGTCTAGATGTTGCTGTGAAAGCATTTTTTAGACGACCTTCACATTTAAATCAGTAGTCTTTGAGTAAAGCAGATTACCCTCTAAAATGAGGGCAAACATTATCCAGTCAGCTGAAGGCCTTAAGAGAAATGACTGAGGTTCGCTGAAGAAGCAGGAATTCTGCCTCCAGACTGCTTTTGGGCTCAAGACTACACCATCAACTCTTGCTGAAATTTCTAGCCCATTGGCCTGCTCTGCAGATTTCAGACTTGCCATCTCCCACAATCGTATGGGCCAATTCCTTAAATCTCTTTCTCCCTTCCTCTCTCTCTCTGTACATATATAGATGTAGATATAGGTTATAGTTAGATTACAGATATAAAGATATACACACACAGATACCTTATTGGTTCTGTTTCTCCGGAGAACCCTTGCTAATACATTTATCTTTTCACTCATGTGGCACCTATTGTGGGCTCTATTAGGCAGGGCAAGTAAAACAAGGTCCCTGCCCTCAAGTAGGGAACAGACAAGTGACTTCCCATGTACAGCTCACTGTGATCAGTTCTGTAATTTGGGTATGCTTTGGGAGCTGTGCGTCCACAGTGGAAGAATGTTAAAGTAGGTAACCAGGAGCTGTGAGGCAGGAAATGCTTCCTAAAAGTTAATGAAGCTTGAGTGAGTTTTGAAGGATGAATATGAGTTAGCAAATCAAAGAAGAGAGGGGCCAACCTTTTCAGGCTCTGTGGAGTGTGGAAAATGGTGGCAGAATTTCCACAGGTAAGACTCTCAGGAGTTCTGGGTGGCTGGAGCAAAGGTGTTGGAGACAGTTGAGCGTGAAGCTAGAGCAGTCAGCAGGGACCACTTTTATGGAAGCCTTTATCCTGAAAATCATAGGGAGCCGTGCAAGGAATTCAAGCAGGGTGACAGGAATCTGTGCTTCAGACAGGTGCCTCTGACTACCAGGTGGAAGCTGACCCAGAGAGGACGACCAGTGAGGAGCCAGGTGAGGCCTGAGGTAAGGCAGAGGGAGGAAGAAGAGGGGATAGCAGTGAAACGTGGTCATTCACTGCATACATACAACACAGACACTGCTGCTGGGGAGCTCAGTGGGGGGATGGAATGGATTTGGCACTGATTATTATTACTCGCTACAGGCCTGGGAGAGAGATTTGGAAGAAGTCAGGGGTGGGAATAAAATCAGGCAGGGAAAACAGGCCGTGGGTTAAGAACCTGGAATTGTATGCAAAATGTGTTTGGATATGAGTTTTTCGTCTGTGGAGAGGATCCACAGTCATCATCACATTCACAAAGGGGAGAAAATAACCTCAAAATTAGGAACCACTGAGATAGAATGAGGTGAGCAGATGGCTAAGGACAGAGCGCTAGAGAACGGCAGTATTTAAAGGGTAGCAGAGGAAGAGGCAGGTGAGATAAAAGGGTCAAAGGGGAAACCAGGACAGTACCCCTTTATGGAAACCAAGAGAGGGCGTGCTCCCAGAGGGCGGGGAGTGCTCAGCTATACCTGATGCAGAGAGGGCAAAGGACAAACACAGGCAATTTGATTTGGAGTTGAGAAGGTAGCCAGAGGAGAACCTGATAGGAAGAAAGCTGTTTTAATATCAGAAAGACCACGACACAGCATGTGTATTGCTACAAGGAACAAGCCCGTGAAAGGAGAGTGGCCAGAGGGCTCCAGTCTTTACCCTTCAGGAAAGCAGCAGCCATGTGAATGACGACAGCCATATGCAGCTCTGCATGTAGACTTGTTCAGGAGGCTGAAAACCTTGATCTCAGGAGGAACAGCCAAAGACTCAGGGGCTCTGCAGCTTGAAAGGCCTCAGAGGAGGAAAGGCTTTCCTGGGGCAGATGGAACAGCTGTTTTCTGGATCCAGGATTAATTAAAGAGAGAGTGGATTCAATAGCAGAAGGAATTTTCTAGTCACAGCTACCAGGTGGGATAGCAAGGTTTTTGTCTTCAGAAGTGTGCAAACAGAAGCTGGGTGATTATTTGGCAGAGCCGGTACATAGACAATTCAAACCTTAGGTGGGGGGTGGATTTGATGACCTTTAAGGTCCCTTCCAGGCTTAGGAATCTCTAGCACTTAACAGGTTTCTATGGTCATATTGAAAGTTTTGTGAAATGGTCAAAAATACTATTTTGATTCACTATTTTTTAAAAATCATGCCACATAATGCTCATGAGGTTAGGAGTAGAAGGGGACAATGCAGTTTAACAAAATAGCACTTGTAGCAAGTGTTGTAGCTCTTAAGAAGGAAATCATTGACTAAGAGTTTGGATCAGTGCTTCCCAGAAGTTCCCAAAGTTCACGTGGGGAGCCTGTAAGAAAAAGGGCAGATAACTTCCATTCCTCCATTCTAATTCTAAAATCCATATGGAAATACAAAGGACCTAGAATATCCAAAACAGCTTTGAAAAAGAAAAAAGTAGGAGGACTAATACCACCTGATTTCAAGACTTATTGTAAAGCTACAGGAATTGAGACAATGTGGTATTGGCACCAAGATAGGCAAATACATCAATGGGGCAAATAGATCGACACATACATGGATTACTGATTTTTCATGAAGGTGCAAAGGCAATTCAATTATAGAAAGGATTGCCTTTTCAACAAATGGTTCTGGAACAATTGAGTTCCATGGGCAAAAAAAAAAAAAAAAAAAAAAAATTATTTTTTTGATTCATTCCTTGCACAAAAATTAATGCAAAATGCATCATAGGCCTAATTATAAAACCTAAAACTATAAACCTTCTAGAAGAACATATAGGATAAAATCTTTGTGATCTTGGGTTAGGCAATGATTTCTTAAATACAACCCCAAAAACATAATTTATAAAAAAACTTGATAAATATTTTTATATATGACTTCATCAAAATAAAAAACTCCCACTCTTTGAAAAACTTGCTTTTTAACATATATAACATATACATATGTTAAAAGAATGAAAGCCACAGACTGGAAGAAATATTTGCAAATCATGTATCTGATAAAGGGTGTGTATTTGGAATATATAAAGAACTCTCAAAATGCAATCATGAAAAAACAAGCAATCTAATAAAATAAAATGGGCAAAAGATTTAAACAGACCCTTCACCAAGAAGGATAACATGGATGGCAAATAAGCACATGAAAAATGCTCAGCATCATCCCTCATTAGACAAGTGCAAAGCAAAAGCACTGAGAGATACTACCACACCAATTAGAATAGACCCAATAAAGAGGCTGATCACACCAAGTGCTGGTGAAGATACAGAGCAACTGGACCTCTCATACTCTAACGGTGGGAATGTAAAATGATACAACCACTTTGGAAAACAGGTGGTTTCATAAAAAGTTAAACATACGCCTACCACATTTAGCCATTCCACTCCTAGGTGTTTCCCCAAGATAAATGAAAACATATGTTCACATAGAGACTTGGACATAAATGTTCATAGTAGCTTTACTTGAAATGGCCAAAAGTAAGAATAATCCAAAGCCCATCAATAAGTGAACAGATAAGTAAAGAGTGCATCTCTTCAGCCTGGAATGCACAAATCATGGTATAACCACACAATAAAAGAAGAATGAATATTGGACATGCTACAACATGAATGAGCCTTCTAATAGTTATTCTGAATGAAAGTGGCCACACAAAAAAGGGTATATACTGTATAATCCCATTTATATAACATTTTAGAAAAATGCTAACTATACTGACAGGAAATAAATCAGTGGCTGCCTGAGTATGGGGGTGAAGATCAGAGAGGGATGATTATTACAAAGGAGCACGAGGATACTTTTGAGGGTGATGGATATGTTCACTATCTTAACTGTGATAGTTCATGGAAATTTATGAAATTGTATAATTTTGTCAAAATTTATGAAAGTGTATACTTTAATTACATGTAGCTTATAGTTTGTCGATTATACCTCCATAAAGCAGTTCAAAAAAAAATTCATTGACCTATACACTTAAGATCTGTGTATTTCATTGTATGTCATATATATTTTTTAAAGGACTCAGAGACATCACTTCCTACCTTGACCTGGAGTTACTGGATGGCCCTGAGAGACCCAGCAATAGCCACCAGGCAGTGCAACTTTGGGATGGTTCCCTTCCTCTCTGGGAAGCAGTGTCCTCTTTTGTCAAAAGCCTGGCTGGGCTCTGAGATCCTTCCCAGCTCTAAGGTCTGTGGTTCTGTGAGTCTAAGGATGAAAGCAGAGTCCCCAGCAAACAGTGACCGCAGACAGTTAAACCAGACCAGATTTTCAGTTCATACCCTGGGGCCTAGCTTGAGCCACCTTAAATTCCATTAATCTATCCCTGCATGTTTGTACAGCAAAGAACCTGTCGTACTGATCTTGGAGCCGGGGCCAGGGAAGCTGGGAGACGGCAAATATTGATGCTGGCTGCCTGGGTTCTCTTTCCAGGCTGCTCTGCTGATGTGAGCCAGGGGAGGGACCTGCCTGGCCACCTGGGCAGTGTCTTCCTTCCTGGACCCGCCTTATGGGGTCCTGTTTGGGAGGTTGCTACAGCACCTGCTCCTTTCTGAAAGGAGAAACCAGTAAACAAGAAAAGAACAAATGCCTGTTCTGCCAAGGCCAGCCACCTCCCGTTTACAGCCTGCAGCCCTTTGGCCTCTAGGGAGACCTGGCTGAGTAAGAGAGAGCCCTCAGCACGGGCATGGTGGGCTCTGGATCTGGGAGTATCAAGGTTTGGACCCTGGCCCTGAGTGTTAAAAGCTGTGTGATCTTAGGCAAGCAACTTCATCTCTTTATGCCTCTGGAAAGTGCAAATAACCAAACCAGGTGCCTGGAGTGGTTGTGAGGATTAGAGAAAATGAAACACCGGAGATAAGACGTATAAAGATTTGTAGGGGCTGGCTGGTTACTCGGTTAGTGTGCAGTGTTGTAACACCAAGGTTGAGAGTTCAGATCCGCATCACCAGCTGCCAAATAAATAAATAAAAATTTTAAAAAATAAATAAATAAGATTGGACTAAATGCTCACTAAACGTGAGATGTTAACATTCATTAAAGCCCGTGGCACAGTGCTTGGCACCCCTTTCTTCTGCATGAAGCTTTCCTGTTTCCAAATGGCACTTGCATTCCGGATCTCTTTCCTCCCAGTAAGCCTGCAGGATAGTCTGGGGCTCTCTCCTCATTCCTGATGAACGAGGAGGATGGCCTTCTTTGCAGCTCCTCCTCAGAAGGCGCAATCAGATGTGTTCCAGCCCCTTCTCACCTGTCTCACCTCTTCTCCTCTTAACTCCTTCCCTCCACCCCATGCTTTGGCCACTGTGGCCTGCTGGACATTCCCTGGCTAAGACGTACCCTGTCACACCTTCACGCCTTTGCCCACACGGCGTCCCCTCCTCAGTCTGGAAAGCCCTTTCCCTCCACCCTTACCTCCAGAAATTCTCCTGGCCTCCAGAACCAGCCCAAATGCCTCCTCCTCCGGGAAGAAAGTTTCCTCTGGCTCAGTCATCAGAACTAAGGATGTGCAAGGACTCCTGCAGCTCCTGCTTGTGCTGCAGTTGGAGAGGAGTTTAGCCAAAGGTGCCAGAGCGGAGGGCTGACTGTCCCTAGGGCAGGATCCCTGGGCACCCTGTTCCAAGAACTGGTCTTCAGTTGATTGTGATCAGAAATGTGATTGTCCTGGCTCCAGGTGGCCCCCACTTGGTGCCCTGAGCCCAGCATTTCCTGCTGTCTACCCACTCGTCCAGGATGTGAGGGACCTCCTCCATAAGACCCTGTGTTCCTCATGTGCTAGGATCCAGGCCTCTTCTCTGGGGACCCAGCACCTTGCTCATGGCTTAGCCCAGAGCAGGTTTGCAGAGACTCTTTGATGAATGTATGAATGAATGTGGCAGTGAAGGAACCAGAGAATACCAGTCTCTCAGATGTCCATGATCAGTTCAAAACTCACAAGAGACTGATATATAAAACCAATTTTATTAATTTCCAATGAGGATATGTCTGTCTCCCTCAACAGGAACCCTCCCACTGGCCAGATTCCAAGTCTCTCTTATAGAATAAGGACAGGATAATTTCTGACCCTCAAGCTACCTTTTAAAATATTGCACAGAGACTATCTGGTAGCTGGAAAGGCTTCTAAGATGGGATCCCACAGACTGTGTTTGAGTCCCAGTTCCAGCACTGACTTTGCTGTATGATTCTGGGCAAGTCATTTCACCATCTGGGCCTCCGTTTTCTCATCTGTCTAATGGGGATATCCATCCTTTGTCGGCTAAATCAAGCCTTTGTTAGTGGATCACTTAATTGCCTAACAGAATGTCATCTGACTTGTTTTTACTGAATGTTACCAGCTTCTATTGTAAAACTTGTTAAACTGTACTTAGCAAAACCCCACCTATGTCTCTTCCTGTAACCTCTTGGTCTGGAGAATAAATGCAGGAAGAGAACCCCGATTCGTGGTTAATTTCCCAAATGGAAGGAATGCCTCTACCTTGAGGTTTCTGGGAGATTAACCCCTTTCTGGGGCTTCTCACCGCTCAAAAGAGATGGGCTTTGAGTAATCTTTGGTGGCTCCATCACCCAGGGGAAAAGGGGTGACAAATCCGTGTGAGGCAAAGCAACAATCCTTGCCTGCCTGGGTGTTGTGAAGCTGGAATGGTATGCAGAGAAACAGCTCATTGGGCTCCAGAACCAAAATATAATCCCTACTTCAAGAAACCTGGGCTGTTTAGCTGGGGGCGGGAGGGGGATGGTAGGGTGGAGAACAAGATGGACCGTGAGTAGTGAGGAGCTCCTCAAGCTGCTGTTTCTGCAGACCTTCTATTGTTCAGCTCAGAGCCTCTTGGGATGGCTTCCCACTGGTAGGATGATAAATACCCTGTCTCATGTGCAATCTCAGGTGATTAATCAGTAAGGTCTCCAAGGACAAGTGAGCTGAGAAAAATGCTAAGGTTGCCTCCAAGCCCAGCAATACCTGCCTTAGGTACCAAAGGGGCAGGAAGTGGCAAACACTTTACATATGTGCCATTCATGAGGGCTCATCTCCTCAGCATGACATTTAAGTCCTGGGATATCTTCTCTTCAAGGGATGACCAGATCAAGATCCACAAGGCTGTCTTCGAGCAGAAGAGCAGATTCCCTCTGTGTGGCCCCAGAGATCTAAAATCATGGAAGCTGATTCCCCTCACCGTTGTTAGAAACTGTCTAACGTGGTAGTGAGCTCTCTGTCATGGGAGACATTCAAACAGAGGCTGAACAACTTGAAAGCAGGAGAGGCAACTCCTATTCAGAAATGATGCGTATATCCCACTAGATGATTGCAAAGGCTCCTTCCTGCCCTTGTGCTCTAGGATTCAATGTTCATGTGAAGGGTTATCAGTGCCATGCCAACCAGCCTTCCATGCTGGCCTGGGTTGCCCACTCAGAGTCCAGGACAGGAGTACTCATCAGACCAGTCGGAGCAGTGCTGCACATGGTCCTGGCAGAGACTCCTCGGGATGCAGCCACAGTACTTGAAGACAGTCGAGGAGCAGCGCCACCACCCAGGGCCGCAGGGCGGGCACACAGTCACTGGGGAGACAAGAACCGTGGGAAGAGCAGCTGCTGCGTCCTGAAATGCCCCATGCAGCAGGACACTCCCTAACTCTGAAACCTGCCATAGCTCCCATTGCCCCACAACATCTGCAGTGGGTTGACTGTACTCCTGGCTTCCTAGACTCCACAACTCATAGGCTGCATGACCTCACTTACCCTCTCTGTGCCTGTTTCCTCATCTGCTCAAGGCACTCGTTACATAAAGCAAGGTAGGCAGGCAGTGCTCAAATATTAATGGGTGCATATTGTCTCCCCCACTCTTCCTGTCTCCCTCACCTTGCCTCAGCCACCCCGCTAGGACTCCCTGAGGTGCCTCACAAACTTCTCTCCTTGGCCCTGTACCCTGGGCCTCCAGCATTCCTCCTCACACACCAGCCTCTGCCTGCTGAAACCCTATCCATTCTCTAAGGCTCGCCTGGATGCCACCTTTTCTGAAAAGTCTCCCTTGATTCCTCCAGTGTCTCGTCACTCTCTTCTGGCATCAGCATGATGTGAGTCCTGGGAGCAGGATACTTTCCTGAATCCTGACTCTCTCCCACCAGAATCTGGCACCAGGCCCAGCCCCCAGCAGTGTTCAGAACACGTTTGTTGATGGAACACTGGGGAAGAGGTTTAAAGGACAGTCTGGGGCAGTGAAAGGACTCCAGAGGTAGAGTCAGAAGACCTGGGTTTAAACCCAAGCTCCCTTCCTGTCACTCACTGTATTAAGTCCCTATTCATTGTGGAGCCTCAGTTTACCTACATATAAATTGGGGCAGTGATTCCTGCCCTGCTTTCCTCACGGGGTTGCTGGGAGGTGCAGAGGAGATGAGGGAAACCCAGGTTCAAATCCCAGTTGGGCCACGTATGCGCTCCCTGCATGACCACCCTCTGGGCGCCAGATTCCTTATGCCCTTGAAGGTAAGTTCCCCACCACAGAAGAATGAATCTCCAGAAGGAGCTACTTAGAGTGGTAGTGAGCACCCCATCCTGGAGGTAATTAAGCAGGGGTAGAAAACTTCTTCCTGGGGGGCGGGGAAAACATGCAGGGAGAACCTTGGACATTCCCTGGTCAGCCTCTGCCCTCTGGCCACCTGCTCCAGCCTAGTCTGACCCAACCTGGGCTCAGTTCATCTGAGCAGTCTCCGCAGTTGTTGGTCCCATCACACTTTTGGTCCGAGTAGATCCAGGAGGCGGGGTCTCCACAGTGGGCCACAAGGAAGCTGGGGAGGCTCTGGGGCACATCTCCTGCAGAGGGACAGAGGAGGTAGGAAGAAGTCCACATCTGGCCACAGCTGTCTCAGGGCTGTATGGAAGTGAAGCACCCTGGCCACCCCAGTGTTGTCACACTCAGGGTCACCTCCCATCCATTTCAGGAAGGGCACAAGAAGGTTTCCTGGGGGAGGAGGTCAAGTCAGAGGGAGAGGAGTGCTCTTTCCCAGGATGCCCAGAGGGCCCAGAAGGCGCCCAGAGGGCCACCTCTCCCTTCCTCTGTGTGCTCCTCCCACCCCACACCGTTGCTTTCACTCTTCCTCCCTCCAGAAATGGCCTCCTTGACACCTATCCAAAACCATTCCACCTTCAAATCCAGATTCCAGTTCCTTCATCTCCAGGAAACTGGAACATAAAAATAAATGCAAAGCCTTACACTTGGGCCTCAGATCTCAGAGAATGTAGGTTCATGCATCTTATAAGAGGGAGCCATAGCACCTCTCTCAAAAGTGCATTCTGTGTTAGGTCGCACTGTGACAGGGCTACAAAAAACGCACACACAGGCCACATCACTAGAGGTATAAATCCAGACTGGGGAGGGGACAAGCCTTTGTTCCTTGGACTGCCCAGACCCAGCCAGAAGTGAAATGAATGCTTCTGAAGGGGCCTGTCCAGGAACAGGGACATGGGCAGTTGGTATGTTTGCTGTGGAGCATTGGTGGAGTGGGGAGGACCAGGAACTGGGTGACAAGGGCGGTGACTGTAAGAGTTCAGGGTGTAACCTGGAGAAGGGGACACTCATGGGGGACAAGAGAGAAATCTCCAAATTCATGCAGGATCACCATCATGAAAGAGGGATGGTCTAACATGGGTTGATGGGAGGCAGAGTTGGAACTAATCAGGGATACCACTGGGAGACAGCTCCAGGCTCAGGACAAGGAAGATCTTCCCATGGAAAAACCATCAATTCTGGGGGAGGCTGCTTCATGTGGTAGTGAGCAGAGTCTGGATGGCTTCTGTTGGGCTTGCTATAGAGGGGATTTGGTATGAGCTAGGGCATGGGCTAGATGACTTTTAAGATCTATTCTTGAGGGTCTGTAATGCAATGTCTATCCCCCTAACAGATCCCCCACCCCACCCACTCCAACTCACCAGTCTTTCTCCCTCCTGTGGGTCTAGGCACTGATTCATGCTTTTGATATCTATTCCACTCAGCCACGGCTCCTATCTCCTGAGAACTGTCAAGTTTCTAAGGTCTGGGGCTAGGTCTTCTCATTCACTCATTCATACACTCATTCAGCAGGCCATTCTAGGTTCCCCCGTGTCAGGCACTGGAGCCCCAAGATCAAGACCAGGCCTGCCCCAGAGGAGTTCACATTCTGATGGGGGTGGCAGATATGCCAATCAAGAGCGACAACCAATTTGGCTAGGCCTGGGACACAGGGAAGCACAGGGGCTGTGGGAGCCCAAAGGAGGGATCTTAATGTAGTATGGGAGTCAGGGAAGGCTTCCTGGAGGAGGTAACACTTGAACTCTGCCTTGAAGGGTGAATATAGGTTCTCTGGGAGTGGAGACACACAGAATGAAGGCCTTCCTTAGTGTGGGCACGTGTGTGTGTGTATATGACTGGGACAGGGGTGAGGGCAGATGTTCCTGGCTGAAAGTATCATATAATCAAAGGCATGGAGATAAGAAGGTGCCTGGTGTGTTCAGGGATGGTTGAGCTTCAGTACAGCTGCAGGCAGAGTTGGGGGCAAGCCCTGGGGGGGCCTCTCTGGGAGAGGGGAAGGACTGATCGGGTACTCACGGCACAAGCCCTCATCCTCATCCTCGCCGTGGGTGCAGGTGCGGATGCCATCACAGACCCCGCTGGCTGGGATGCAGCTCCTCCGGTCATGGCACAAGAAGCCTGTCCTGTTCGTCAGTGTCACACAGGCCTGGGCCCCTGAGTGGGCAGGGGGAGGCCCCCGAGGGTGAAGGGTGGGGCTTACAAGGGCATTACCTGGGTGGGCACTGCCATAAAACCTGCCTGAGTCCCCTCACCTGAGCCCCACCCCGAGCTGGCCTGAGGGGCTGGGGCAGTGGGGAGGATACTGAACTCCAGAGAAGGGGTTCGAGCCTCAGCTCTGCTGCCTGCCAGCTACGTGACCTTGGGCATGTGACTGACCTTTCTGAGCCTCAGGTTCTTCATCTGCAAAATGGGGATCATAGCACACACCCCATAGGATGTTGTGGGGATTAAAAAAAAGCTTCTCTTCGAGTAACCATGGAACACAGAGTGTGCAGAATAAGTAATAGTTCTCTCCTCTACTGAAAACATATTTACAGTCTCACAGGAAGCTTCCAAGGACAATGTTCAACTCAGTGAAGTAGTTTTAATGGTGAATCTCCTGGTACCAGTTTAGGTTGTCGGAAGCAGTATATCTGGGCCGGCTGGGGACTGTATGTCCATAATCCCTTACATCTAGGCACAACTTTACAGTTGGCAAAGCACTTTCACATCTTTATTCCATTGTTCCACCCAACACCCCCAAGAATTAAGGGAGAGAAACTTGCAGATGAGGTGGGAGGCCACCTGGGCCCCAGACTGCACATGTGAATACATGAGCATAATTGGGGGTGGGAGCAGGCTTGTGCGTTCGTGTCTGAGCACTTGTGAACCATGTCTCAGCTCCTGGGGATGCCGTGGCTAGTGTGAGGGAGCCAACTCTCAGAGACACTCATTTTGTCACAGACACATGCACACACGTACACTGATACACACGCACACTCTCACACAGACATCTGCATACACACAGACACCTGCATGCACACTGGCGCACACACTCACAGACACACATAAGCACACAGACACACGCATGCATACACACGTGACTACAGCTCCTCATGTATCCACATCTACCCTTAGTGCCCATGTTCCTGCACAGGCAGGTAGAGTACTGTGAATTTTACCCCCTAACCCCATCTCATCCCCCTACACTCACCTGCCTGGCTATAGATCCATCTCTTAGAAAGGTAGATCTGGTGACACCCTGCCCCCAGCTTAATCCCCTTTCCATGCCTCCTCAGTCATGATCTCTCTACCCCCATGTAGCCTTTGAGGCCCTGGGCACCTGGCCCCACCCACTGCTCTAGCCCTTCATATATACCGGCCTTTCTGCAGTCAGTCCCTCCTTCTCATGCTTTCTCCCAACCCAGGAACCCCCACACATACTGTTCCCTGTGCCTGGGATGCTTTTCCTGACACCCCCTCCACTAACCAATCCCCACTTTTCTTTCACACCTCAGTTCCCTTTTACTTCCCCATGGCACCCACCCTGATCCTAGTTTGGGTCAGAGCTGCTGTTCCAGACCCTCAGAGCCCCCATTAACTCTACTTGCTCTCCAAACAGTTAGCAGCTCCATGGGAGCAGGGACTATGTGGGGGTCATTTACCACTGCAGCTGGAGCTGCAATGAGGTATCAGACAAATCCCTGCCCTCTATGGTGGAGACAGACACACAGATGGACAGCACCACTCAAGGGGGGCCAGGCCAGGGGAAGAGGGAGTTTGGTGGCTGTGGGGGTTGAGACGAGGCTCCTAAACCAGCCTGGGGGTCAGGGAAGGCTTCTTGGAGGAAGTGACATCAGAGCTGGGTCCTTTTAGTAACTCATGTCACAAATGTGCAAATGGAAGCTCAGAGACACGTATATATCAGTGTGTGTACAGGTGTTTATGTGCACCTTCAGGAATTGTCTAAAAGTCACTTAGTGGAGAAGCCAGCAGGTTCAGGGCTCCCCCATCTCGCTGTGTGCCCCCTTCCCCTGCAGGTCTGACCCACCCTCTCTCGGCCATCTGACCTGGTGTGCGTGGTGGGAGTCCAAGGATGGTGACCAGGGCGACGAGGGCCGCAAGAATTGCCAGCAGCAGCAGCACGGAGGCAGAGAGGCAGGCTGCACGACGTGAGCAGCAGAGGGGGCTGCAGCCTGCTGTGAGGGGCAGGAGACAGGGCGATGGGCAGCATAGGTGACAGTGATAGGCCCTCCAGCACTGGGGCCCAGGGGTCCCCCTCTCCTACTAGGGTAGGCTAGGGGCAGGGAGGGCTGCCCTGGAGAAGAGGGTTCCTGGCCCTCCATAATGCTCTTCAGTTCTGCCCGTGGGCCTACCCCCACCAAGTGCCCATCCCTAAACCAGGTCCCACAGCTGGTGAGTGGCAGAGTCGGAGCCCTCACCCTGTTAGCCTCCCATGAGATGGCCTCCTCAGGATGCAGGGACATATGGACACCTGTGAATCCAGCCTCTGCCGTGCGGAAGAAACTACATCAGGCCCTTAATAGCCATTACTTTTATTTTTCAAAACAACCTTTTATTTTATCGGTCAGAGAACAGGGGCTCAGAGAAGAAAAGGTCCAGGTCACCCTCTGCAGAGCTGGGATGTGAGTCCAAGCCCATTTGATGCCAAAACCCTTTCCACCATTCCAACCAATCATCCATTCTGGAGCCCAGCAGGATGCTGGTTGGAATCCCAGCCCCACCACTTCCTAGCTGAGCCACACTGAGTAAGTCACTTCACTTCTCTGTGCCTCAGTTTCCTCATGTAGAAAATAGGATCATAATAGCTACCTTAGAGTTTGTTGAGAGGATTGAGTTAATGTATTAGAATAGTGCTTGGCACATAGTAAGTGCTACATGTCAGCTATTATTAGTGTTTATTGAGTACCTACTATATGCCACACACTGTTGAAATAGTAATATGTGCCATCACTCCTATAGAACTGTACTTTGCTCCTTTAATTTTCACTTATTTGTAAAATAATGGCAGAAAGCTTTATTGGGAACCTACTGGGTGCCCTGCTCTGTAGAGGGCACAAAAGTAGCTGTGGCTCTGGTCCTTGCCATCTGAAAGCTTGTAGTTGCGCTTAAAAGGCAAGACATGGATGTGTACCAAGGAGAACAAGATCTACTGTCCTGTCCAGGCCACAGTTACCCCAGAGAAAGGGCAGGAGCAGGTCTGATTCATTTCTGTGACCCCAGGATCCAGCCCAGGGTTGGACACAAAGTAGGTGCTTTGTGAATACAGGACTTTATGGATACACTGACCCAGAGATCCACAAGATAAAGGAAGCCCTCCAATTTGGGTTAGTTCTTCAGGTCATTTCCATTCAATCTACTTGCATTTTCAGAGCCACCTACCAGTCAGACCTGTGCCTGTATGGTGGCAGTTCATAGCGTCAGGTGTTAGGTGTGGTTAAGAAAGCATAGGCAAGGTGCTGCAGCTGCTTGATGCAGGGGCCTTGGAAACACAGGTGGGATTTCCACTGGCTGGGGAGGGGAGAGTGCAGAGAGGGAATTCCAGGCCAAGAGTGTGGAAGGGCCTGGTGGATGGCATGTGGGGGCAGCAAGTGGCCTGGCATGGCTGGAGCCCAAGTTGGGTGTGCGTTGGGAGAGGAGACAATGCTAGGAAACACAGCATAAATCTAAAATCCCTACAGCACAGTCACTGGCAAACATAGAGTAAACCCAGGTAACCAGGAGACAGCATGAAGCTGTCAAGGAGAGGTGTCCTGGTCAACCATACAGCTGTTCCTCAAATATTTGTGCAGCACAGGCCTGTGCTAGGTGGGCCACAGGGCAGACTCAAGGGAGACCCAGCAGAACTGAGGCTCACCCCAGGTGAAAATGCTGCCCTTCAAAGCTGGCAAGTGCTTAGGTGCCAACCCCCTCTGGACAGATGGAGGAGAGGAAGTGATTCTTTCCATAACCATACCTACCAAGACCAGGACTTGGAAATAAACAAAACGCCAGCCTGGAGCAATGAAGGCACTGGGCTTTGCAACCAGAAGGACCTCAGTTCAAATTGGAACTCAGCCCCTCCCACCTCCCAGCTGTTTGACCTTGGCCTGGTTACCCAACCTCTCTTAGCTTCAGTAGCTGCATCTGTTATTGCCCCATAGCAAGGCCCCCTTCTCAGAGCTATCCTGAGGATTCAAAGTGATCACACAGTGCCAGACACGTAGGAGGGGCTGGATTCTTCATAGCTATTATTGTTATCTACCTCTCTGGGTCTGTTTCCTCACTGCTCAAATGCAGGTCAAGATAGAGCTCACAGGAGATGCTCAATAAATGTGTGTTTCTTCTTTCCTTTATTTCATAAAAGCAAAGAGAACTGTCCTGGCTGCAGAGTGAGTCAGTAGCACATAGCAGGTGCTAAATAAGTGTGTGATCCCAACTCACTTTATCCCTCAGAGGTAAAGAGAATTGCCCAGACCACTCAGAGTCAGGAACTGGACTCTGAAGCTCTTTTCTCTAGGCTACAGTGGGCACTGTATGCAGTGCAGTGACTGAGAGGTAGACAGCACACAGTAGGTGCTCAGTAAATGCTTATGCATGGAGAGAATGAACAACACTATTAAGCAAGTGGCTGTCAGTATGGTGGCCAGGAAGCTGGGAGTTGGTGACATCATCATGTATGGCACAGGTCTGAGGGACAGCAGGAGCCTTGGATCCTCTTTGTGCCTCTGCAGCCACCTGCTCAGCTTTAAGGGAGCCCCAGCTGGGGGAGGGGGATCTCAGGGGACATTGGTCCCAGGCCCTCCAGTCTTTTACCTTCCCCTCCAGGATGGGCTTTTGTTCCAGCAGCGTTGCTCTTGACTCCTTCCTGCCCAGAGAACAGAATTAGGAGTGGGCTTAGGTGAGGTGAGCTCCAGCCTCAGGGGGTCAGACTGGAGTTTTTCAGAAGGGGTCATCGAGAGCCTTAGGTGGAACCACTGGTCCTTCATTCCCCAGCATGCTGAATGCCCAAATGCACCAAGCCTGCTGCATACTTCCACCCCTGTGCCTGTACTGTGCCCTCTGCCTGGAATGCCTTGTCCTCCACTACCCACTCGGCAAATATTTGTCCTTCAAACCAGCTCAGGCACTCCTCCTCGGGGAGGTTTTCCCTGAAGCCCCCTCCCCCATAATGTTGCTCACTGTCCCCACCTCCTGTCCACCTGGCTCCTCTGTCTCCTTGCCAGTACACAGTGCCTGAACTGCATAATAGGGTCCCCTACAACCTGGGAGTGAGCCCCCAGGGCCAGATGGGAGCCGACCCACCTCAGTGTCCTCCTGTGCTTCTTTTTACTGCCCACTCCTCACCCAGGGTCTGCTGAGGTCAGGAGCTGTCTCAGGGCAGCTCTTACCTGGGGGAAGACCTTGTTCATGTCGTCAGCTCCCAGCTCCCAGTCTCCAGGGACTGGGGCTAGGTGCAGAGAACTCAAAGCAGGTTCCCTGCCCTGTCACCTGGGGCAGCCTGGAGGAGGGACGACAAGAGACCTCGCCCTATCCCCATTCTTCCCTGCGGGCAGGCCCCTCCCAGGCAGAGGAAAGGGCAGGCCTGTCCCTACTCTGCAGTCTGACAACACTCGGAGGTTGGAATTCTCATCTCCATTTTACAGAGGAAGAGCTGGAGGTTCAGAGGGAGAAACTGCCCCACATCACACAGTAGGTGGGAGAGGTGAGATTTAAATCCAGGGACATTTCAGGATGTGCTTTTTCCTCATCGATGATGACATTGAAGAATCTCAGGCCCCCAGCTTCATGAAGATGCAGGCAGAAATACCCAGAATTGACGTTTCAGTGGCTAGAAAGGGGAGGACATTTTCTTACTGATCTTCTGTTCAATTAAACAGGTAATCTAGGTTGAAAGAATATGCATTTTCCACTACAAGTATAAAGCAAATACAATTTTATTTTTATTTTTTATTTATTTTTAGTTGAAGACCTCAACTGGCTTTATTGCAATTCAGGTTACTTCAGGCTCTTCTGTGTAAGGATTAAATCAGAGGGAAATTCATCATCACACCTACTGAAGATTTAAACTGGCCTGTTGTGGAAATTGGCCGTTACCTTTCCTCTGACTTCTCAGAAGGTCAGACCACAGCCTAAGTGACATGGAATTTAGCAAGGGTGACTCCATTTTGATTTTTAGTCTGGTCTTTTGGGACCTAGTGCAGGAACTTAGTCCAAAAGAATGGCCTCCTATAATTTTTATTTAACAATTCCCCCCTTTTGGTGAGAGGGTGACCAAAACTACAGGCATTAGCTCCATTCTCAGTTACCATCATTCTGGGTTCCAGGTCTCAGCATGTCATTTATGGCATTCATAGGTTAAGGTGTCCTCGCTATCATGCATTTCTTTGCGTTTTGGTTTTTCCAGCTCCTTTGATCATTCGACAAGAGACCATTTGACATTTGATGGATGGCTGCACAAAAACATTTAAAACTTTTGAGAGAATACAGCGCACCAGGGAGGTTACTATCATTACCACCTGGAGGATAATACTAAGAGTTTAGAGTATGCTCCTTAAGCCCGTGAACAAAACGAACGAAAATCTAATAGATCGAAGAACAAGTCAGATGAGTAGTCTACCAGAGTAGCCTGTTCATTAATCTTGTGTAGCTGAGTTTCTACAATACCCTATGGATTTACCCATGTGCAGCAAGAAGTGTTCGCAACTGCCCAGACTCCTCTCTGTTCAGTCAGTGGGTCATCTAGCATCCCGTGACCGGGTTGAAGCAGGGAGTGACAATTTGCAAGTTACCCACAGAAGATACTTATTTGAAATTTTAACTACGGCATCATTCTTTCAAGTGAAAGAGGAAGGCATAATTAAGAAAATGATTAAGAGAGGTGAAGTCTCATTTTAAGAGGCAGTCTTGTTCCGATGATCTTGGAGAACAAAGGTGTCCACAGCATGAAGTCAGCAACTTCTCATCCAGGTTTTCAGTTTGAATGTCTCTGGTTATGGCATCAGGTATTTTTGGTGAACTCTCGGTGTGATCCACACATCACACATGAAACTTGTACCTTGAAATTTACATTGAGCTGTGCAGCTTCAGCTTATAAATCTTCAGGAACAGAACAGTTCTTGTTCTTACAGAGTTGTAGCCAGGTATTACAGAAAACTAGAATTCAGAATCAAGTCCAGTCTACAGGCAGATAATAAAACTCAAAAACAGTAAATGGGGCTGCGATCTAATAACAGGTGTACTATAGATTTCTTTTGAAACAATTTTTTCTCTCTACAGTCACCCCCTTTTCTCCCAAAGACAGTCATGGTGTGACCAATTCGCCTGGTTATTTACATAAATGTAGCAGGAATAACCACATAGGCTCCTTTTTAATTTGTTTTGTTGGAAATTTTGACAAGGAATATCAGATTAGACTTTTTAAAATCTCAATGCTAGGAAGCTAAACCAAGGCAGATGTTAGATTTTGCCTGCTGTATCTGATATCTTAAGGTTCCTGGGCATGTCAGGAAGTGACAAATTTTTACTCACTCACTTGAAACCAGGCATTCTACGCACATTTTCAAATATGACATTCCAATCAAAGCCTTGGTAATATAGCCAATGTTTCCAATTGTATCCTGTTAAAGAGAACCGATTCTTATTGAACTCATGTAAATAACCATGTTGCCACAAAAATAAGAATACTCACAAATAGTTTCCAAATTCTGGAGGTAGAGAGGAAAAGCAAATGTTTTAATTTCTGTTTACAAAAGTATATTTTACCAAATTGCTATAGCTTAAAAAGTTTCCTTAAATCTGGAAAACAAAACATTTTGAACCAACAAAATAATATTTCAAAATAAAGAAACTGTAAAAAAGCCAAAGAGATCAGGGAGCTCAAATGCAAAGAGAGCAGAACTCAGACCTGAAAGGGACTTACAACTCTAGGGGCTAGTGGTCCCCTCCAAATGTTACCGACAGGCCAGGCTCGGCTTGCCCTCTCGCCTTAAACAAATGACCTGAAAGTCCAAAAGTTGATGCAAGGCTTGGAAGGTTTATTCAGATTACCGGTACTCAACTAAACGTCTAACCAAGCAAACAAACAAAGAGAAAAGAGGAGCAGTGGGGTCCAGTTTAGCCTAGTCCCAATTGGCAGGGCTAACCTATTCCATTAACAGTAATTGATAAAAGCAGTTCTCCCCACTGTTTTTGGCATAAAGAAGAAAAGTATCAACTAGATTTAAATTAGAAAAACAAAGCATAGACAGGAGCCCTCCAAGGTGCACCTATACAGAAGTGGATACAATCCAACCAAAGAGAAGAGGGCTCAGAAAATCAGAGAAAGGTAAAGAGAATAAAGCATTGCCTTGTCAGAATTTAGGCCGGGGACTCCAGGAGAGATCTACCAGCAGCAGAGACTTGGGAGCAAAATAGTCCCAGTGGCCACTTGCCTCTTGCAGCTGGAGTCCTCTCCAGTGCCCAAAGCTTTCCAATTTTTGCCAGTGATTAAAATAGGCTCTTGGATTCCAAAGTCATAGAAATGAACAATGTACCCAACAGTAAAGCAAGCAGCGCTTTATTAAAAGAGGAGATAGACTTATGCATAAGGGGGGTAGCGATAGTAAAGCTAGCCCCCCGAGGGGAGATGTTCAGGGTCTTTTATAGGGAAAGGAGTTAAGGGGCACAGGCCAGTGTCACTGGAGGTGGTTCTTCTGTTCTTCCTGGTGGCGTCATGGGCGAATGCTCAGTAGGCAGTGGTGTTCATCATTGTCACCGCAGGAGGGTCATTGTAGCAGTCACCTTGATGCTTTGTGAGCAGGTGGAAATTACTAAAGGGGTCTTAAGGTTAATCTGTAACTTTTACAATTATATATCAACAATCCTTGGGGAGGGGGTTTACAACTCAGTAAATATCTGTTTCCTCTCTTTTCTCAGTCTGTTTTGTCAGGGCAGCCCATGGGGTAATCATTTGCCCTGAGGGGTCTCATGACTGAGGAGTGGAAAAGTAACAAAGTGTCCTCTGCAGGGAAAATGGAGTCAGTTTGGTTCACAGGCCTAGCCTTACTCTGTTTCACAAAGAAGGGCTTAGTGGCACCTTCTGCATTCCTCAAGGGGCCTCTGGTGTCACCAACAGTCTCCTGCAGCTCCCTTCATCAGTTGCCAGAACTGTCAAAGAACAAAATTACAACAAATTTAGCTGAAGATTTCAACTGGCTTTATTGAGATTCTAGAATTGGGCAACATGTTATTTCATAAAATAAAGTGCTCCAGTGAGCCACATACAGGAGGCTGGTTTTATAGACAGAAAAATACTTGGAGGAGCAGGGAGGGGGAAAAAAAGGTTAGAGAATGATTTTAAATTGTTTTCTTTAAAAAGGTGGCAAATCTTGAGGTCATTATGTTAAATTAAATAAGCCAGACACAGAAAGACAATACTGCATGATATGATTTATATGTGGAATCTAAAAAAAAAAAAAAGTCAGGGCTGGCCAGTTGGCTTAGCTGGTTAGAGCGTGGCCTTGTAACACCAAGGTAAAGGGTTTGGTTCCCCACATCCAGCAGCTGCCAAAAAAATAAAATTAAGAAAAAAAAATCAAACTCATAGAAACAGAGTAGAATGGTGGTTACCAGGAGCTGGCAAGTAGGGGAAAAGGGAAGATAATGGTCAAAGGACACAAACCTTCAGCTGGAAGATGAATAAGTACTGGAGACCTAATGTCTGGCATGGTGATTATAGTTAACAATGTATTGTATGCTTAAGATTTGTTAAGAGAGTAGACCTCAAGTTTTCTCACCACGTATACAGAAATGGACTATGGGAGGTGATGAATATGTTAATTAACTTGATTGTGTAATTATTTACAATGTATACATATATCAAAGCATCACATTGTACACTCGAAATGTATGCAATTTTTATTTGTCAATACACACCTCAATAAAGCTGGAAAACCAAATAAATAAATAAACGTGTGGCAATGTGCATTTTTATCTTTCCTGAGATGGGCTGGCTGCTTGCTTGAATAACCCTTCTACCCACCCAGCGGCTTTCTATTTCCCCACCAGCCTACCCCATTGCTGAGGAGGCCAAGGCCCTGGAAGTTTAAGGGACTGGGGTAAGGACCCAAGGAGATGGAGAGGTGTCCTCCAGAAATGAGCTCAGGGGTCCCAGGAAGGTGTACCTTGCTACCTGCCTCTGATGCCCATAGATTTTCTAACCTGTGATCAGCCTTTTCTTTTGCATTGGGAAATAAAATGCCAAATCCATGGGGATGAGAGATCTGGGACAAGCTAAACCCTAGGCCAGGAGAATGAGGTTCTCACTAGGGCCCTGCCACCAGCTCTGGCTTGGGCAAGTCACTCCTCTTCCCTGGGTATCAGTTCCCTCACCCATCAAATGAAGGAATAGACTAGATGAAGGGGTTGTTTTAGTTTAGGGTTCCACAGAATCAGACCTCAAGACAAGATTTGAGGGCAAGTAGATTTAATTGGGAATGATCCCAGGAAACACTGAGTGGGGGTAAGGGAGATGAGACAGGGAAAGGAAGGATCCAATAACCAGGTATTAGCTATCAATCAAGTTCCCCTTGCGGGCAAGTGGTATTTAATCCTGCGAGGGCATTCGGGGAAGCTGCGGAGAAGATGCACCGCAGAGCCATGCCATGTGAGCAGGAGGGAACTGGGGTATTTATCTGCCAGCTCCTGCCAGTCATTGGTTGAGAACTGCCGGAAGTTGTTAGTTCCTGGCACCCCTGGCCTGCCTTAGGCAAAGAGATGCCAGTGTTGACAGCTGCAAGCTAGGCTGAAGTGCCCTGAAATGGAAAGGGTTGGGAGTATGGGCAGGTCACCCAGGGCATCTGCTAATGACGCTAAACTAGATTTCATATTGCGTACCAACTGCAATTGGTTGGTAAAGGCCGTCTGGAACATGGGGTTCAGACGAATTCTGAGGTCAGAACTGTGACTCATTAGTGATGTCTGCCACGGGTGTAAGTGTGGAGAGTGGTATCTTACACGATGACCATTTGCTGTTCCTGGACCAATTCATGCTCTTCAGTCTCTAGCTTTCCTTGACTGCATGATTCTTTAGTGTTCCTTAAAAAGACTCTTCAGGGATGTGAAATGCCCTTTCCTCTAGACTCCTGCTCCAGTCCAGGTACAGGTACAGCTACATCTGACTGTGCCGTCACTAACAATCCTTGAGGGAAGGGTAACAAAGGTCCTGGCAAGATGGAGGAGGGGCAAGATATCCAATCCCTGAACTCTCTGGAGTCACAGCCCCTGAGAGTCACAGCTCTGACCCTCAAGGGGAGGGGATGGAAGGAAGGGAGGCAGCTACTCACTATTACTTATTGAGGCTCTATACCAGCCACATTACACACGTCCTCTCACTTAATCCTCACAACCACTCTGTGAGATAGGTAATATTATCACACCCACTTGACAGATGAGGAAACTGGGGCTCAGAGAGATTAAGGAACTTGTCCAAAACCACACAGTGAGTAAATGGCAGAGCTGAGGTTTGATTCCGGCCAGTTTTGATTCCAAGCCTGTGGCTCTGTGGAGCTGAGTCACACCCTAACCTTTGTGTGTATGAGTTTCTGTTTATCCTGTCCCTGCAGACACTTAGTATCATCGGTCTTGACTTCCACCAGCCTCATGGCTGTGAAATGGCATCAGGGCCTCACTGATGTTATGATCTGCAGTCCTCTTTCCGCTTAGTCTTGCTCTTGGGTGTGTCTCATTTTAAGGTGGGGAGAATGGTTGGTGAGACAGTTCTAGCAGCAGGTTAAGGCAGTGCCCGTGTGAGGGCTAGAGGAGGAAATTGAAGAGTGGAAACAGGGCTGCCAGGGGCCCTCAGGGAAACCCAAAACCTCTACTCAGCAGAGAAAGAGGGACCTCGGGCTTAGTGAGTAGAGTGGCTTCATTTTACAGAAGGGGAACTAAGGTCCAGAGAGGGGTGGGGACTTGCCCAAGGCCACACAGCAGTCAGTGGCCTAGCCCAGCAAGTGCTCCTTCCTCTGCAGCAGGTGACCTTAGGACTTGGCATGTGCAGCCTCAATCCTTTTTTAGCCTCACCTTGTCCCTCGCCTGGGGTAGAGGCCTCAGGCTGTCAGCCGCAAGTGCCCCAGTGATTGTTCCTGGTGGGCCCATGTTGTCCTCTCCTCCTCTACTGTCTGCCCTCTTTCTCGTTAGATAGAACTTACTGCAGGGGTTTCACTGCTTATTCTTGTCCTAGTGGGAGGCAGTGGTTGGGATGGTTATATCATGAAGAAAGGGCTTGGGCTGCATCATTCAACCTCCATCTCCACCCTGCTGGGCTCCCTTGGCATTAGCTGGGTAAACTTCTAGCAAGAGCACAAGCTTTGGAGCTGACAGTACAAATAAATGGTCCTACCATTTGGTGTGTGGTCTCAGATAGGTCACCTAACCTCTCTGAGCTTTAGCTTTCCCATCTACCTGTTTAAACTTCTTTTCCACTTAATTTTGAAGAAAGGTGGTACCCCAATAGGTGAATCTCTCTGTCCCCTGCCCCGCCACCACCACACCAAGTCCACTCCCTTTACTTGCTCCAATGCCCTTCTCCCTACCTGCCTTGGCCCCCAGAAGAAAACTTCCAAAAATCTAAGAAAAATACAGAAAAGTAGCAAGAATAATGTAATAAATAATCATGTATCCACCATCCAGACTTAACAGATGATAGTGTTTAGTCACTTTGCTTCAGATTTTTTCTATTAAGTATAGCAGAATTGAAGGAGTCTTTCCTCCCCCTCCCTCTCCAGAGCCAATCGGTTTCATGAATATGCTGCGTATGCTTCCGGTGACGGGTTTTTGTATTTTTACTACATGTGTATATATGCATAAAAAATACACAGTACCTTCTTTATGGTTTTTAACATTTACATAATTATCATCTTAGTGTACATCTCTCTCCCGCTCTTTACACACAAACACATTTACAATCATACTGTAGGGACATCTTTAATTTTCCAAGAAATTATCAAACTGGTCTTCAATGTGGCTGAACCAATTTGTACTCCCATTAGCGTGTGTGAGAGTTTCTGTTTCCCCAGTCTCACTAGCCCTTGAAATTGTCAGATGTCCTGATACCTACCAGTCTGGTAGGTGTGAAATGGTATGTGGTTTAACTTCACTTCTCTAGCTATTCCTACTGCTACTACCAACTGCTAACCTTTACTGAGTACTTTTGACACGTGCTATACTACATGCTTTATGTATATTAACTCATTTAGTCCTCCCAACCATAGAAGATGGAGACCATTATTATCTCCATTTTACAGATGAGGAAATTGAGGCACAGGGTTATTTGCCCAAGGTTCACAGCCAAAACTTGGCAGAGCCAGGATTCAGACCTGGGTGGCTGAAGAACCCACACTCTCATCCGTCCTCATGACCTCACGTTCAAAAGCGTGGTCCTGCGGAGCAGCAGCCTCCATATCACTAGGCAGCTGGTTAGAGATGCAGAATCTTGGGTCTCACCCTAGACCTACCAAACCAGAATCTGCGTCTTAAGATACCCAGGAGATTCGAAAACACATTGGATTTTTTTGTGTTTTTTGGTGGCTGGCCAGTATGGATATCCAAACGCTGCGACCCTGGTGTTGTAATACCATACTCTAACCTATTGAGCTAACCAGCCAGCCCAACACATTAAGTTTGAAAAGCCCTGCCCTACCCTATGCTGTTACGCAGCCTTTTAAAAAATACATTGGTCATATGGATTTCTTCCCTGGTGAATTGCTTTTTCATGTGGCCCATTTTCTTGTGAGTGGTTTGTCTTTTTATCTGTCTATGGGTTTCTTCACGTTGGATGGAATCACTCGTTACATGGGTTGTAAACATCTCTTCCAGTCTGTGGCTTGTCACTTGCTTAGGGTGCTTTCTGCTGGCTCCCTCTACCTTTCTAAATTCATTCTTCTTGCCCAGAACCGGGTAAAAATCTCACTCCACGAAGCCTTCTTTGACCCTCCCTCCTCCCCTGGATTTACCTTTCCCTATATTCCTTATGCTCTTGGTCTTTATCTAGCCTAGCTGTGGCTAGGGAAGACTCACTGGTCATGAGATCAGCAAATCACAGCTTGAGTCAGACAGACCTGAGATTTCATCCTGACTCTGCCAAATGAATACTTATCTAATTTAAGGTGGCAAGTGGCAGCTCTCTAAGACTCAGTTTCCTCATCTGAAGAACAGGAATAAGAATACTTAACTAAGAGATGTGGTTAGGATAAAGTAAGTGCACATATGTGAACGTTCTCTGCATTCTTTGAGGTTAGAATATTGTTTCTGGATGCCTTGATTTGTTTCCAATTACAGAGAGACCTTTTTCAGGACTGGGACTGCTTCTTAGTCCATGGCTTAGTCCAGGTCTTAGTCCAGGAAGATGCTAAGTGGGCAACACAATTAGATTGATCCAGAGACCTGAGAGATCTGCTTGCAGACCTGCTTATGTAGAGGTGAGGCCCAGTCCTTGCCTCTGCATTTATGGCTCCTCCCCTATGAGTTCCACAACTCTGGGATTCCTAGCAGGCCGCCTTTCCTCTCTGAGACTCTGTTTCCTCAACTGAAAAAAGGAGAAGTTAAACCCCATCCTACTTTCCTAAAGGGATGTTATAAGGATCCATTTAAGGTGATACATAAGAATGTTATAAAGGGCTTTGCAAATGTCATGGGGAATCAACAAACAAATCCCACTTGAATAATTTAAGTAGACACTTTTGATAAAATAGCATTATAATATTGTTTAACGCAGATGATCCGAATTTTATTAAAGTTTACATAGTTAAGCACTATGAAATTAACATATTTGGAGCCCCAATAATGATGGCATGATGGTATACCTTGAAGTAACATTATTAAGAGCTTCCGTTGAAACCTTTCATTTCCAATCAGTTGCTGATTTCTTTCCACCCAAGCCTTCAATTATTGCTGTTCTAACATTGCAAAAACAATTCAAGTATAAAAAGTACAGAAGAGGCAGTAAAATAAGCCCAAATTATTTAGAACTGAACAAGCAAACAAAAGTAATTTGCTCTAAGATGACAAAGTAAAATCAGACAACCTCTAAACCAAGGGTTCAGTGAACTTGGATAGGAAAAAAATTAAATATTTTCACCAACTTCTAACTGCAATATAGCATTTCCTTCAATTATGTATGTAGGGAACAATCCACAATAATTTTAGGAGTACCTGTGACTTCATCACCAACAGAAATCAGACATTTAGATATATCACGATTGTTGCAGATAATCCAAAATATTTATTTAAAACTACTTTGAAATTATAGTCATCTTAGAACCACCACTTCCTCTTGTTATTTTGGGTTATTAAAGGAAGTACATATAACACTATATCAGAATTTTGAAAATATCTTAATAACTATTTTACTATACTTAGTTTCCTTTGCAATCCTGCATGTTTAGTTTTACGTATTTGAAAACATTCTGGGAATGCCTTCACTGTGTCACCAAAAAGGTCCATGGCACAAAAAAGAACATCTGTCCTAAACAAAGTCATTAACATGACAGGAAGAGGGTACTTAATAACGAAATACATGAAGCTGACTTCAACAATTACAAATCTCAGGAAAGGTACAGACTGCTTCAGAATGTAATTACTGCAAGGAGTCAGAAAATCCACACTAATTGTATAATCTACCGTCTCACAGAAGACTGTATTTCCCACTATCTCAATTTTTATTATTGTACATACGCCAACCCAGACTCCAGTCTACAACAAGTAGTCAAGGGAAGAAAGATAGAGAAGGTAACTCATGCTGAGGATCCTCAAATGCAAACGTGACGTGCTTAGCAACTGGAAACCTGGTGGTAGCGGCTCTAGAGCACACTGAGTTCGTAGAGGTTGGCTGGCAAACCTAGAATTACAGGATGGTGATAAGTTGATCTAGCACTGTAGTTTAAAAATTTAGCTCAATGTGAAGAAGTCTGGTAAGAAGCCTGGGGTGCACAGAGCAGCCTTCCCAGTTTGTTTGACAACACTCAAATTGTGACTGGACCCAGAGACCAGTCGTAGGCTTACCATCCAAACAATAATGCGGGGAACAAAGAGCTTAAAAATATAAGTCAAATGAAAGGAAGTAGGATTATTGGGCATTAAAAAAAGTATGGGGCTAAGATACTGTTGGCCTCTGGACTTGCTCCCTGTGGTCTATCTTCCACATTGTTGTCTGAATGAATCATTCTAAAACACTGTAACTTTCTTGCTTAAAACCTTTCAATGGCTCTCCACTGTACTCAGGACCAAGACCAGGTTTAATAAGGTCCTTTATTATCTGGTTTTTCTAGCCCCACCTATTGGTATGCTTTTTGTATGCTATATCTCAGCCTACTTAACAATTTGCAGTTCCCTACCCTCTTGCCTCTAGGTCTTTGAGCATATTGTCCCCACTGCCTGAAACACTGCACCCACATTTTGCTTGGCTTTCCCTTTTCTTCCAGGTTTAAGCTTGGCTATCACTTCCTCCCAGGAGTTAGGGATCCTCCTATGTGCCCCCATAATACTCTATGCTTATCTAGTAACAGCATTTGTCACATTAATAATAAGTCTGTCTCCATCAGACTCTGAGCAACTGGAATCAGGCACTGGGTCTCATTGTAGTTCTATCACCTACCATACGCCCTGGCACTCAGGCTCTCTCTCAAGTGGTTGCTGAATGGTTAAATTGTGGATCTATAACAGGCAATCTGGGCAAAATCACTGCTTTGGTGTGGTGGTGGTAGTAACTAGAAATCTCTAGATCAATGATTCCCAACATGTGGTCCCAAGATACTGAAGAGTCCACAAAAATTAGAATGGAGCTATTTTATGTATTTAAAAAAGCATAAAATGGGTTTGGATCCCTGGGCAGTTGCAGACAAGCTGCAAACCCAAACCCAAACCCAAACCATAATAGAAATGGCTCATTTATTCAAGATAAAGCTAGACAAATAAGAAAGGGTAAATTGTTTGCTTTTGGCTGGAATATCGGCTCAAAATAACAATACAAAGTTTTATGTGCTGATCAGCAGCTCAGATTGCCTGAAGATCATCACAGAAATTTCTGAGACAACACTAAATAGACCAGATGATCTGGTAATTTCTGATTTACCAAAAAAATATATCACAAGTGAGAGGTGTCTATGAAGTGTGGTGAAAAGATTTGGAACCTGGGCCTAGATCATTCATTATGGCAATGACTACCATCTTTGTAATTGCCTGAATTAGTGTTTCTTAAATGAGACCTGAACCAAGAAGGACCTTAGGAATTTGGGAGGTTTGAACCAGAGACCCAAAGGTCTTGAGAATTTGCCTGGGACCAAGACAAGATTCTTAAGAAGATGCTTTCTGTGTAGTAGGAAGAAGATAATACCTGTTTCATGGAAACAAGGAGCTAAGTTGGGCTCATCCAAGAAGGGCAAAACTGTCATCTAAGGAGAAGTGGCCTGGAGGCTGATTTATTGCTTTGGTTGGGATTTTCGAGATCAGAAACTTCTATGTTATATAAATTTGGGGGTAGGGTGTGTGTGTGTGTGATTTTTTTCTTTTTTTAAAAGTAAAACATTTTTTTTTTTTGTCGTTTTTTCGTGACTGGCACTCAGCCAGTGAGTGTACCGGTTAGTCCTATATAGGATCCGAACCCGCGGCGGGAGCGTCGCCGCGCTCCCAGCGCAGCACTCTACCAAGTGCGCCACGGGCTCGGCCCAAAAGTAAAACATTTTTTGAAAATGTTTTTTTTTTTTTTTTGGCAGCTGTCCAGTATGAGGATCTGAGCCCTTGACCTTGCTGTTTGTTATCAAACACATTCTCCCAAGTGAGCTAACCAGCCAGCCCAAAATGTGTCTAGTTTTATCATGCTGAAACATAAAGGAAGAAGAGACAAATATTTAAGTGCCTATTAAATATAAAAAATGACTGGGAATTTCCATATACTGTATAAGGAATTGTCTCTTACAAAAAGAGGGAAAATAAGTTGTCTAAACTTGGACTAATACTTTGAAGAAGGAAGATATCTCAGGTGTATCTCATTTGGGAAGCAAAGAGAAACAAAACCAAAGTAAGGCAGAATATAGGACAATTGTACAGTTGCTTCTTCTTATCCAAATATTTCTTTATAATGTTTTGTTTTTTTAAGGGAGGCCTTTCCTAAGAGTGCGTTCTCTGACACCTATAAGACTTAAGCATTTTGTATATTTCCCCCTCAGTTTGCTTCACTGGGTGCAATGCAATGAAAACTGTGCCCGATTAAGGAATGTTAAGTATGCACTATGTATTGGAGACAAGATAACCAGGCTTTCTTTTTTTTTAAAAAAGGTAATTCCAGTACATTTCCCATGTTTTATAACTGTTTTCTCACAAAAATAAGAAAGAGACAGTAACTGCTTAGTAATTCCTCTTCTCTTCTCCTTCTGGATGTGGTGATGACTTTCTGACCCTCTATCTTCCAAATCTAGACAAACTATTTTAAAAACCAATATTTAAATTTTGTGACCAAAGTCTTACTTGCTTAGCTATTAATGTATTTTCTTTCGACTTCGAGAAAGCTGAAGACTAGGCTGTGGGGTGAATGTGTGACTGACTTTAATCAAGCCGTACTATCACTGCCCCTGTGGTAAAGGGAAGTATTGGTTTACAAAGTTATTTAACATTCCATGGTATAATGATACTGAATCATATTAAGATTCATTTATTATGTTACCTGATATCACTTATTTTTAAATCCATGTTATTGTTGGTAAAGAAATGGTAATAACACTAGTTTTTGCCAAGCAAAATCTATACTTAATTCTGCATCACAGGAGTCTAATTCTTATTGTCAAATGAAAAGTTTTCTTTGAAAATATCTTTACCTTACACTAGATATAGTATCTAATAGAGAAAAACAGTTCTTTGGAAAGACTTATCCAACAAAAACCTATAGCCTGTACAGAAGAACATAAAACATACTGCTGAGAGGTTCTTTTTGCTTCATTATGTTCCCTGTTCATCATATTATATAGCAATAGACACAAAACATTTCACAATTCTTTTCTAGGTTAGATAGCGGTAGGAGGGAAGATATGGAAAACCAGATACTCAAATTTCAGCATACAATTATTCAAATAAAATTTTAATGATTTCAGTTCAATACAACTGAAAATGTAGTGTCATTAAAGGCCATTTCCTGCTAAATTTCAAATTACATTAGTGGACCATTTCTGAGCAGAAGCATCATATCCTACTAAGTATTCAGCTTATTAACTAAGGTAACTGACATTACCATGTTAGGAGGTGGGCAAAAAAAATGATCAGCTCATAGAATTTGCCTAAGAAAGGTAAAAACCAAAAAAGCCAATACAAATAACAATTAAAGTTACTACAGATATTAGTAAAATAAAAATGTGATCCCAAACATCCATCTCTTAAATTACTAGAAAAAAAAAAATACAGGTAAAGTTACAGCAAATACAGTCTTCACAGATTTGGGTAACTTTATTTGCATTTTATAGTGATTTCTTAAGGCCTATATCCAATGAAATCATTTTTAAAAGCTCTATGAGGAATGAAAATTTAGATGTCTATTACATTTTTCGCTTAAATTTCTGAATGAGCAAGATTCACTTTTGTAGGCAGAGGCCCTGCTTCTTCATAAGCTTCAGTTTTAGATCTAACAACCACAAGAGAAGAAGTTGGATATCTGTTTAGCTTTTGTTCATTCACAAATTCCAAGTCACCATAGATACTCAGCTTCTGCAAAAGAAAATCAACGCACATTAGTAATTTGGATAATTAGGAATCTCTCCGAGTAAGTGTTCAAATAACAGTTTAATCTATGGATACTTGGTAAAAAAAAATTCTATAAACATCTTCGAGAATGACAAATGCTTTTTACTTAAAGTGTTATATGTGATTCAGCTCCCAGTGAATAGCCAGAGAAAGCTTTTCTGCATGTCCTAGCTTAAAATCCTTAGAAGTGTAACAACTGATATCAAGAAAAATTGCTGGGTTTAAACGGAGTTAGTGTGGTCATTCCAAGAGCACTGATGCTGAATGTTTAATTACTGCTTTAAGAGATCAAGTCCTTTAAGATCTTAGCTCTTTTACTGAGTTGTAAGATAATTTGGTGCAGGTTTTTCTGCTACTAAATGTTTTAACATATATTGAAAATGATACTTGATATTTTATTTATTTTTTTGCAATATTTTTATTTTTAAATTTATTTTTGGTGGCTGGCCTGTATGGGGTTCTGAATTCTTGACCTTGGTATTATAACACCATGCTCTAACCAACCAAACTAACTGCCCAGTCCTGTGTGCTATTTTCAAAGGCTGTGAGAACAAAGAACATACAAAAAATACTAACACTGATTGAAAGGTCTTAAACATATAAAAGCTCCTCAAATTGTTGCTATTATATCCAAGAAGATACTAAAACAAAAGAATAAAAGCATAAGACAGAATCACTGCAAATGTCATAAAACTCGCGGGAGAATAATGGTAATATAATATCTTTTGAGAGTAGGTCTAGTTAGATGTATGTCCATCTCCTAAAAGTAGAAAAGCAAAGTGAAAACTCTTTACTAAGAAATGGGCTAAGCTGGCTGGCCAATTAGCTCAGCTGGTTAGAGCACAACCTTGTAATACCAAGGTCAAGGATTTGGATCCCTGTACCAGCCAGGTACAAAAAAAAAAAAAGAAATGGAATAGATTTTGTTGTTAATTAACTCATACAGCAACCTATCTCTGAATCCGTAAAGCACTGACATCATTGGCATGGCAACCGACTAGATTATAAAGCAAGAACCACACAGAAGTACTTGATGTCGGGAAGGTGCTTTCAGAAGATTCTGAATAAAGAGCATCTTCAAGAGTTTATCAAAATTGATACATGCTACAACATGGATCAACCTCGAAAACATTACACCAAATGAAAGAGGCCAGTCACAAGAGACTAGATATTGGTTGTCTAGGGTTGGGTGGTGGTAGTGGTGGTGCTGCAGTTGCATGGGAGGAAATGGGGAGTGACTAATGAGTACGGGTTTTCTTACCGGGGTGATGAAAATGTTCTAAAAGTGACTGTCACAATGGTTGCTTACTTGAACATGTTTCTGAAGTGGTATACTTCACTATATTGTCTCAAGGCAATGACTATCCTGCAACAAAGAGGTGCTCCAGTACCTTATGCTTTTCCAGTAAGAGAATATCTTCAAGATAAATTGGACATGGAGCTGATACAGTGTGGCCTCCTTAAAACTCAGAATTAACATGGGGCACTGTGAAAGATAAATGTTCCCGACACTACCTAACAACATTGAAAGACCTTGAAACAGCAACTTCAAACATCAACATGAAAGAACCTATCTAGAAAGAGGAGAAGGAAGGGGGATTGAGGAGAGGTTGGTCAAAGGATATAAAATTTCAGCTTGAATTTCAGATAGGAAGAATAAGTTCAGGAGATCTATTATACGACATGGTGACTATAGTTAGTAACAATATATATTTGAAAATTGCTTAATGAGTTGATTTTAAATGTTCTCACCACAAAAAAAACAGTATGTGAGGTAAAGGATATATTAATTAGCTTGACTTAGCCATTTCATGATATATTCATATATCAAAACATGTTGTAAATGCATACAATTTATATAATTTATACATAAATACATACAATTTAAAAAATTAATTAATTTTTAATAAAAGAAGAATAGGGAGAAAGTAAAATCTGTGCAGAGAAGTGGATGGGAACATATGTATAATCTGGCTGTTATGTACAGTGATTTTGTGGCTACTGTGTATACTCAAATTATCAATCAAATATAAGAATACAATAGACATTATCAAAAGTATTAACTTGGGAAGTCTATTACCCAAATACCTTTATGAAAAAAATTACTTAAGAAACTTACAGCAAAAGTAAAGAGGAATCCCTAAAGAAAAACAACATACAAGAAACAGTGGCAGTTGAGATGACTTAGAAAATGGGAAGAAAGCTACAACAAAACAAAAGGATCTGTTAAGGGGAGGTATTTGGAAGACTCTTCTGGGAAAACTTAAAATAATTCATGTTTATATTTGCTTTTACATGATTCTAATCACCAATCACAGTATTTGGTTCTATTGTGAATATTTATATAATCATAATACTGTAAATTCTGTCTACTGGATTTTACTTTTTCAAACTAACCTACAGACAAAACATGGAAGTATAAATATAGAAAAATATTTATATTTTATTGTTGTGGTCATCTAATGAGAATTGAGAGAGTATGGGAAAAAAGGGAGAGGAAAGCAGTAATAAGGTTTCAACAAAAATTTATAAAGCAATCATAAAAGTATACAAAATAATAATACCCATTACAAAAATCAGAAAGTGAGGACAGGATGGTGAGGTGGGAAATAGTATAAGGGAACTAAATTCCTCATCCTTCAGTAGGAAGATACCAGATAATGTTGAAAGTTGCTAAAACAAAAAAGTGAATATAAAATTTAATAATGGTAACTACCTGGAGAATTTTTTAAAAAACTACTGACTGTGGTTCATCTAAGGAGTAAGGAAGAGAAAGACTTAATTTTATGTCACAAATATGCTTTAACTTGTAAAAGTTAAAAAATAAATTCCATCAGTAGATATGTACTTGGGCTTGAGGCCTTGCTTTGCCACTAACTAGTTAGGTGATCTTGAATGTTATCTTTTCTAAGACTCAGTTTCATAAAAATTTGGATTAAGAAGCTGTACCACTTACATTGTCTTCTGATTGTCTAACTCTGCTATGTGACTCAAAGTTTCTAAAGGACATGGTTCTTGGTCTTATTCTCCATTGTATCTCCAATTCCTTGAACAGGGCTTGGCACATAATAGGTTATCCCTAATGTATGTGATTTACTAATGTGAATGGTATTTAGAGTCTTCTTAAACTCTTTGTAACTGATCATATGAAATCAGACAATCGTGGTCTTGACAAATAGCTTAGAATACTGCTCTTCTAAGGCAAGAATAAAGGAAGCACACAGATAATGACATAACACCGAAGTAGCATCTATCATCAACCTCTACTGCTATAACAAATTTCTGAGGCTGCCTGGTCTCTCAGAACTATCTAATACTGCTGAACGCTGCTGTCAATCTTCAGTGAAAACTTTTAATTTCTATTTTTGGCGGCTGGCTGGTGTGGGGATCCAAAACCATGATCTTATTACCCATTCTTCAAAGTTCAAGACAGGACCCCCATTATCTAAAAGCCTTCTCTGACAATCACAGCACATAGTCTTTGCTTTCCTTAACACTTTATACAATTATTGTTTGTGCCACTTAAACACCTTATCAGTCATAGTAAAGATGGTATACAGAAAAAAACACAGTTGTTGTCAATCTCAGGACATGAATTTAATTCTAGCCTCAATACTTTCACTGTTATGCAATCCCAGGAAGGTTACCTGGACTTTGTAAAGCTGTTTTTTTCATCTGTAAAATGGATAATAAAACTTGCTGTAGAATATTGTTGGATGTTGGACTGACATACCAGATATATGAAAATATTTTAGGTTCTATTTTCATTTCCCTCCTTTCTTCTTCTCTCTTTTTTTTAAATTGGTGGCTGGCTGGTAAAGGGATCTGAACCCTTGACCTTGGTGTTAATCGGCACCACACTCTACCAGTGAGTTAACTGGCAGCCCCTTTTCTCTTTTTTTCTATGCCACTTTGGAGGCACAGGAGAACTAAAGTTTATTTTAGTTGGATTTGATGTCAACAGACACTATTATCCTATATTTAGTTATATAGGTTTATTTTCCCAAAACAAAAATCCTTTACCTTAACAATTATGTTTCTTGGGCCAGTTAAATTTTAATTATCAAGGAAGTCACAATAGTCTTCCATCTCTCTCAGGGTTAGATACCAGAATACAATAACTCAAAATGAAACACTCCAGCCTTACTGCTTCTAAAGCAGCAATTAGGGGCTGGCCAGTTAGCTCAGTTGGTTAGAGTGCAGTGTTATAACATAAAGATGAAGGGTTCGAATCTCTGAACCACCCAGCAACCAAAAAAAAAAAAGCAGCAATTACTCCCTAACATTTGTGGCAATTAATTTAAAGTTGTAAGCGGTTCTACAAATATTCTGTCCTATATACCACCTTAGAAAGTGATGCCAACAGGTTCTTTATCAGTCTCAGAGAACCAGAGAGAAATCCTTTACTCAAGCTAGTCAACCTTTATGTCACTATGGTAGTTAGCATCACAGAAAACTGGGAACTGATTCCTGTGTTACAAATTTTCATGTGTGCCAACCTCAACTGGATTAAAACCACCAAAACTTCTCTCATTCTTTTAGTAGAAAGTCCTTGTTTTTCTAATTAAATAAGGCAATTAAAATGATATCACATGGCTCAGGCTTCAAATGGCCCACGGTTAGAATTAATTTTACCTCAGAGGGAACATACTGCTCCACAGCTGTAGCAACAGTAGCACAACAAATCCAGAGCAATACCATCACCGAGAGGATAAGAGTTGTAGTTAAAATCCACCCAGAGTTACTGAAAGAAAAAAAAGGCATATTAAAACTTCATAATATAATAGAAGATTCTTAATAATTAAAGGTAATCAACCTCATATACTTTGCTTAATTACACAATTAAAACTTTGTGTACTATCTTTATTCTGTTTTTGGGTTTTGTTTTTTTTTTTTGGTGGCTGGCCTGTATGGAGATCTGAACCCTTGACCTTGCTTGGTCTTACAGCATCATGCTCTAACCAACTGAGCTAACCAGCCAGCCCTAAGTTATTTTTGTTTTTCTTTTAATCTTTGAAACTATTAAAAAAACATATGTATAGAAGAAAATAGTATAGTAATAGCTATTACATTATGGTGGTATGATGTCCTTTCCTCCATTTCTAAAGTTTCTGTAACATGGCTATATCAGTTTTATAATAATAATAAATCAGACATACCGACTTTCTGCTAAATATACAAAATTAAACCAAATTACCATCAAGAGTATATTCTAATTACTAAATGAGATAAGGCGAATGAAATTGTCCTATAAATTAAACAGTTACACAAAATGTAGCATATTATTTTGCAAGGTATTATGATGATACTTGCTTTAAGAAAACCCGATATCCCAAAAAGTTAAGGTATAGAACAGGTAAACTACATAATGATTCTTTGTTTTATAAAAGAATTCATCATAGGCTTCCTGAAGTCAGCTTTCCTAGAACTTTTCAAGTATTTAATTTGCAACAATTTACTTACACTTCAATTTAAAAGAGCACATCTATTCATATTATAAGGCATTCTATAACCATTACAGTATATCTTAGTAAAGAGATAGTTATATTTTCCTTATGATTAAAATATCTTAAGGTATAAGGCCAGCTATGAGAATCAGCAACTGGAGTTCTCTTTTTCATAGCTGACCTATTAAGATTCAAACAACAGGAAAAAGTCAAGCTATTGGCCAGTATGGGGATCCAAACCCTTGACCTTGGTGTTGTAACACCACGCTCTAACGAACTGAGTTAACCAGACAGCCCTCAAGCTGAATATTTAAGAGTCCAATTCTGAAAAACTGTGAAATACAGATAGTCCCTAATGTTCAACCTCTGCTCAACGAACACTAAAAAAAGATCTTTACTTACCACCATAACACATTCTCTTGGTAGTTTGCCAACACTTGAACATGCTAAGGAAATGGTATGCACAGTCATTGTCTCAGCAAAAGAAGTGGACTTTGGGAGAATGCATTGCATCTAAAAGCAGGGAACTCCAATATGATGCTTTAAATATTTCAACTTAGAAAGATAATAGAAAAATATTTTTAATGAAAAAACACCCACTTTCTCCTACATGTTTCAGCCCTAACCTGGGGTACCACGGAATTTTTTTTTTTTGGCGGCTGGCCGGTATGGGGATCCAAGGTACTAACAAATTTATTTCCATGAAATGAAAAGGATGTATTTGATTCCTGGATTCCAGTAGCAACTAGTTAAGCCAGAAAACTGGGGCTCGTCTTAGAGTCCATCTTATTCCTCAACCTCTACAACAAAACAATCACCGAATCCTACAGATCTCAACTGTCTCCATTATCTCCTGTTCTCCTTGTCCACTGCCCTAGTTCGGGCCTTGTAATTTCTTGCCTGATTTATTAAGACTCTCCAAACTGGTCTTCTAATCAATTCTTCACATAGAGGCTTCTTCCTGACACTTATAAGTGACAGCAATCATCATTTTGATGTTCGTAATTTCCATGTCTGTCTATACTTGAGGACTCCATAGAGGAAAAGACTGAACATCTTTTCTAGGTCTCAAGTCCCTAGCACAGTGCCTGGCATACAATAGACTCTCCAAAAAGAAATGACAAGTGAAAAAATGAGTGTGACCTCAATTTCCGTTCTGGAGATAAGGGTGTCTCCATAACAGTTATGAGGTACAATAAAAGGAAGCACTGTAATAATAGTCAGAAGACTAGATTCCACTAACTGGCTGGGTGATCTTGTATGTAATCATGGAAAAAGCATGACACTTTAGGAAGTAGGTAGCTATGGCTGAAAAGCATGAGTTCAAGATGTAAAATTAGAAAAACTAGGTTTGAATTTTAACACAGTGTATTTATAACCTTGGGAGTAGACGACTCACCTCTTATCCACCTACATATCACATGGCATTGTTCTAAAAGTCAAATGAGATCAGTGAGGGCAAAAGCATTTTTAAAGTAATACATTTTAAGGGCCAGCCCGTGGCTCACTTGGGAGAGTGTGGTGCTGATAACACCAAGACCAAGGGTTCAGATCCCTATACAGGGATGGCCGGTTAGCTCACTTGGGAGAGCGTGGTGCTGACAACACGAAGTCAAGGGTTAAGATACCCTTACTGGTCATCTTTAAAAAAAATAATAATAATACATTTTATTTAAATGAAGGATACTATTATAACTCATGTTTAGGAATAAATCTCTAGTTAACAAAGTTAGTTGTTTCCTAATATAAACATTTACAAAATTACTTTTAACATGTTAGATTTAAAAAAACAACATAAAATATAATGACAAAATGTTACAGGGCAATCCATAAGTTGCCAGTAAAGTGCCAAGTAGTTCCATAGGGAGAATAAATTGTAAAGTAAGATTAGATGATTACTTAGGTTTCACAGAATTATCAAACTGCAACAAAAATCCTAAATACTGGAGAGCAAAAAACTGCCTTTTTGTACAAGGTCAAAAACAGGTTCAGAAATGAAAGGAAGATAAAATTTAAAATTAAATCCTCATTTTCTCAGTCTAAACATTTTGCTTAATAAAAGGCATTAATTTTTAAATTCCATATAACTATTGATATCTGATAAAACCTGTCAAGAAACTATTTCTATCACAAGGAATTACAGGAAATATGCAGTTTGAACTACTGCAGTGTTACACTTGAGACAGAACAGGCCACTAAAATGTACACATTGTGAGGTGAGGACTTGTTTACTGCTATAATGAAGTGCTTGGCTTGGTATCTGACACAGAGCAGATGATAATCAACAAATAATATAGCCCACTGTCCTTCTCTCTCCTTTTTGGGGGGAGGGTGGGTTCACATCAGAACTCTTTGGAGGAGAAGAATGCATACTTTGATAAAACCCTCTCACCCTCAGAAGGCCTGATATTCCTTCCTAGGAGTGCATAAGGTACCCATTAGTTCCATGTGCCCACTATCCCGTTACCCCTAAGAATCCCTGGCATAGAGTTGACATTCTTTAGTATAGCATACAAAGCCCTTCTTAATCTATAGTCCTTATCTCTCTCCTCTAGCCTCATATCTGGCCATGCAAATAAAAACAAAAATAAAAATCCATTCCCCAAACCATTTGGACATACTTTAAATTAAAGCTTAATTTAAATGTCTGGAGAAGCACATTTCTTAACATAACTCAAGGAAACCTAACAAGAAGAGAGCTCTGTGAAAAAACTACCTGCTAGTAGTATGTATATTAACATCACATTAAACAGACTAAAATATCTGAAAGTACAAGTCTGGTTGGGAAAAGGTAAAAAGAGTTTTTTTACTTTTGAGCTACTGATATAGTTTAATAAAAGCCAGATTTTATCTATTATATACATAATAAAGAGGAATACATACAGAGAGAAGCATCTTAAAAAGCCATCGCTTTCTCCATCTTCAATATAGTTCCTGTGTGCTTGTGAACTCATTTGCAGATCTGCTGAAATAACGTACAAGTTTATGATATTCTATATCCCAAAAGCTAGTCTCACATGACTTATAGATATACATATTCTATGTATACATATATATATATTCTATAGCTATCCAACGGCCTTTATAAGTGTAATTTGATACATTTTGTAATGCCTGCAAGTTCATCTTGCATATCGAAATCAAATGGATATTCTACCACATTATGGATTTTCTGTTTTATTTTCAAATTCTTATTGACACTGATGCTTTCTATTTAATTACTGTGGGCTTGAATAATAAAATCTGGTTAATCCTAATTTAATTAAAGTTAAAGATGGTCTTATGTTACATGCTATCATTATCCACCTGCTCTCACCCACCAATATAATTAGAAGGTTAATTAAATCAGTATCTAAAATGAGATATGAGCTAGTAAACTTGAAAAGGTAAGCTCTGCTTTAGCTTGATGTTTAGGTTCATATGAGCTAAAATTCACTTATAACATGGAAATAAGAATAGACTAGGGACTGTAATTTGGGGGTAGTTTCACTGTTTGGTTAATTTATTGGGAAATATTGGAATATTTGACTAGTTCATACTCAAAACATCCTTTGAAGCGAACTGTTTTTAGAATAGTGGTTCTCAAAGTGTGGTCCCAGATCAGCAGCATCAGCAAGATCTGGAACTAGTCAGAAATGCAAATTCTTGGATCCTCTCACAGACCAATTAGAAACTCTGGAGGTAGGGTCCAGCAACCTGTGTTTTAATAAGCTCTCCAAATTCTAATGCACATTAAAGGTTGACAACTATTGTCTTAGAGATTATCTGTTCACCTTCCATCATAAGAAAAAAAAAAAAAATACTACTACTCTACTACAACCAGGTTTGACTGCTAATGTTTTTATTCAAACTACTTAAAATAAGACTTACAGGACATTTTGCTTAAAGATGATTCTCTCAAATTTGTAGGCTCCTGATCCAACTGTGGTGCATACTGAATTTCTGGCTTAGACTAAAATGATAATGAAAGCAATTAAGTCATTTGTACTTAAGCTTTTTTCAGTAACAAGTTCTATAACACATCATCTTTACAAACATTTAAATTCAGAAAAAGTAACAGAAGTATGGTATAAAAAATAAAACACATTAACCACAATATATTTTAATTGCACTTCCTAAACATCAGATCCAGTGCCTTGAAAAGAACAGACAGATTTCTGGCATCATCAACTGTTGAGTTTAACTTCCTGACAGCATTAAAGAAAAACAGAGGGAGAGAGGGACAAATTATGACATACTGCATTAACTACTACCATAACCTGCAAAAATGAGTTTTAATTCTAGTTGATATGGAATAATTTAGCAGGCTGCCAAAACTTTTGGCTAAACAAATATCATCTCTATTTTTCCTTTCTGAAACATTCCATACTTCCCTAAGTATGAGCAATTCATAAATTATAGCCAAACACTCTATCTTCTATATAGCTCTGATCCTCTGGAATGGGAGTTTCTCCATCCCAGTTACATTAAAGTTTACATAAATGGTTAGAGAGAAACAGAGCTAATCTCACATCTAAACAGGGATAAATGAGGGCTCCACTCTGAGAATCAACTAAAGCTTTAGGGTAAGTAGCTTCAGAACTTAAAAATGAATTTAAAGAGAGAAAATTCCTGTGTTTTACTTACTGCAAAATTAAGTACAGAGGCTCAGGTTGCTGAAAATCACATATTTGGCTGGCTGGTTAGCTCAGATAATTAGAGTGTGGTATACTAACACCAAGGTCAAGGGTTTGGATCCCCATACCAGCCAGCCACCAAAAACAAACAAACAAACAAACAAACAAAAAGTCACATACTAGCCATACAGTAAGCCACTCAATTAGCAATAATAATTAATAGGTTTATTTTAGTTATTACCTGAGAGGAAGACAGTGCCACAACATAATTTGTTGGTTAGTAAATTTGAGGAATTGAACTGCTTAATTAAAAGGAAGACAGCATGACAGGGTGGTATATGGGCTTTGGGGCTAAACTGCCCTGAGTGTGAAGCCTAATTCTCTTACCGACTGGCAGTGTGACCTTAAATAAGTTAGACTCTCAGGTTCCTCATCAATAAAATAAGGATAATATAATCTTATAAAGCTGAAGAATTGAGATAACATATGTAAAATGCCTAGTACACTAGAACCTTCAAGAAACAGCAGCTATTATTATTATAATATTACACAGTAAATAATGAGATGGGAGAAGTTACCACTCTAGGAGGCAAAATGCTTCTTCAAGTTCTCTTATGAGAGTATGAGGAAAAGCACTATAAACAACTAAAAATTATGTCATACCATTTTTCTCTAATATCCATATGTGATCATATGTGTGTCACTACTTATTTTTAAAGTATATTAATTATTCTTATCTCCCATATCTAAAAATTTCATTTTATCAATTTAACCACTATAAAATTTAGGAGACTCAAAATTCTGGTTAGATAAAACCAATAGGCTTTAGATAAGTTTTCCAATGGACAAAGGAAATAGTAATCACACTGTGTCCTGATGCCCAGTGTTTACATGTAGGCCAAATAAGAAACAATTATTTGATGATAAATATTTGTAACTGATTACACGGTTCTATGCCAAGACACTCAATTAAGACATTCACAGTTGTTGGTATTTAGACGAATTTATGAAGCACAGTTGTCACCTGGAATATAACTATTTTTCCATTATCAGCTTGAAGATAAAAAGTCCACGAAGAGGTTATGAAGCTCTGTGCAGAGTCCATCATGTCACTCCAGAACGATCTCACCAGAGTTAGAGGGAAGAGTAGATGCATTTTTGGCATCAGGGACATGAGCTAAAATAAATAAATAAATCATGAGAAATAAATTATTTTTTATACTCATTATATGTACATTTAAGAGAACATAACCAAGATTCCTCAAATCCTTACTGGGACAGGGTATAAACAATTAAATGAATCTACCATAATTATTAGCATTAGAGTAAACTACTAGTTATCTATCCAAATTAACTATGGTAAAGCCTAAAATTCCAGGTTACTTTAATTTGCCAATAAACACACTTATAAGCTACCTGTCACCTCTATAAGAATAACAGGCTTCTGAACCAGGTCCAAAAAGATAGACACTCTTAAGATTTCATTAAATAAGGACTAGCATAGCCTCCAGAGATAGAAGGAGAAGGGACAAATCATACCATTCTCATCTTTAATGCTTTCATGTAGAATAAATCATGCTATAATGAACATCAGTGGGAAAGAGGAAGGAAAAAAACTCAATCAACAACATATGCATAAAATGTGAGACATCTGATAACAGGGTGGGGTGAGGGGAGTATCTACAGGCTGAATATACGTAGTAAGCTACTGATAAGATTTTTTTTCTTTTTTTCTTTTTGACCAGTAAGGGGATCGCAACCCTCGGCATGGTGTGGTCTGCACCACGTTCAGCCAGTGAGTGCAGCAGCCATCCCTATACAGTATCCGAACCCGAGGCCTCGGCGCTACCAGCGCTACACTCTCCCGAGTGAGCCATGGGACCAGCCCTTACTGATAAGATTTTAACATTAATTGGTATCATCTGTTCTTCGATTCTGATTTGACTTATATAGAGCACTGGGCCCTTCTAGAGCACAAGTGTGAGATGCCACTTGCTGAACTCTAGGGATAGCTTTGGTTCTGCTACATTAGAGGCATCATAGGGTAGTAGAGAGCAGTTTTCAGAATCAGAAGATCTGTATTCAGGATCCAATTTCCCCACTTAATAGCTATTAAACCTTTCATTGATTAATTTACAGAACAGGTATGTATTGAGATTATGAATTTAGAGATCAGGAACCATATGTGTTTTATTCATCAATGTATACCTGTGTTTAATCTGCATAATCTATACAGGACAGAGGTTAAACACAGGGTAATATGTGTATATGGGGAGAGGCACCTAACCCAAACTGGGGTGGATGGGTGGTTAAGAAAGTTTCACAATGGAAATGACACCTGCCTGGAGTCAAGGATTCGCGAAGAAGATAAGGAGTAGAAAAAACAGAAAAATAAATAGCATGTCATATTATAAAAATTAAGAACTGTTCAGTATGTACACAATCAAGAGAAAAGGAACTTAAATATTTGAAATGTTTAATGGCTCTTAAACATTTGAAAATATGTTTATCTTTTGAGTTTTGTACTGTGACTATATCTCCTATATCTTAATTAATAAAATTAAGAAACTCTTCCTAGTATATATGGAGTATAAAGTATAAGGGTTAAGTAAGAGATGGCATTGGAGAGGGAATCAAGAGCTAGGTTGTGATGAGCAGTTTGAACTTAAATCTATATGTAATTGGGAGCTACTGAATTACATAAGATAGGAGAATGACATGATGAAATTTCCATTCAGAAAAAAAATATGGACACAGAGGAAAGGATGGACTAGAGAGGGTTAAAGTGGAAAAACAATCTGGAAGTTAATATATATATGAAATGACGGTGATCTGAGTTAAGGCAATGGCAGTTGGGATGGAGAGAAGGGACTCTGAAAAAACAATTTCTCTGAGCCTCAGTTTTTTCACATGTAAGATGGGAATAATATCTTCACTGGACTCTGAGAAGAAAGAAAATGAGACTATGGATATAAATATTATTTTTAACAGTAAAGCATTATACAAAACTATTATTCAATCGACTTTTCTATTTGCAAACATAATTTTGTCTGCTGAACACTAAATATAAAATATAACATTAAAGTAGGATTAAGTGGGCAAAAAACACTTCAAGCAATATAAGTCAGTGATATCTAAGCAGGCAATTTTGAAAGGCAGTATTGCTTCGTACTTGTTCTTGTCTCAATTCAGCAAACGGCAGCTGATTCTGGCAACCGAGATGGCAAGCATACTGCTCATCAGATTGGGAATATGCTTCTGTACATGCTGTTAAAGAAAAATAGTCAAATTAAAAAAAGAGAGAGAGAAAGAAAAAAAAGGAGGAAGAATAGAAAAGAAAAAGATTTGGCATTTTATAAAGAAATTTCTTATACTAAAAGCATTTCATCATTATGAATCTCCAAATTTGGTAACACTAGGAAATGCATTATTTTAAAAAAAACCTCATATTGTCTCCCTCCTACAAGTCAAATGTTTCAGGTATAAATCTATTAATCATAACACCCAGGCTCTGACTACAAGATGATATTCATATAAGGGGATACTCATGTTTAAGGTTTGTGTAGTGGAAAAAGCATTGGACTGGCATCCTGAAAATGCCATTGAAAGTTTTGGCTCTATCATCTGTTGGCTGTGTATGTGACCTGGGCGGAGTTGTTTAATCTCTACTGACTTCTATATGTCTAAAATAGTAATACCACCACCTACTGCATAAAGTTGAATGAAATAATGTATTTTAGTGATTTACCCAAAGATATGGTATTACTGTTAAGAACTGGATCATTTAGTTGAGAAGTAAGGGTATTCACATGGTAAGGGGAAAATAAAATGAAGCAATCAGTTTAACACTCTAAATTCTAAGAAAACTGTACTAGAAAACGTCCTACAGCAGATGTTTTAAAATCGAAATGGGTCTCTACCAGATATACTCTGTTCATTTAGTTCATTAAAGCCATTTCTTCCTTGTGATCTAACACTTCCTCATTAAACAATTTAATTTTTCTTCTCAACTCAGTCATGCACTTGTAATACACGTCTCAGACGTGGTAGATAATAAACCGAACAGCATTATGCATACCTAAAGATGGCCAGTTAGGAGACTTAACCACAAAAAAAGGTTATGATATCACAGAAGACTGGATGTGAGCCATGGTACTGAATAAACAGTGTAATGAATGGAGAAAATTCCACTATAGTTCTTTAAAAACTTAAATATCAACTGTGTCCTAATTACAGGTTTCTCTTATTAAACATCTCTTTCAGCAAAAGATAAGAATAGTGGTTTAAAAGATGACAAAGCCTCTGGTTAATTCTTTTCCTGGCATGACCAACAAAGAACATACTATTAAATACTGAGTCAAGGGCCTGATTCAGTAAAAAACTTGGAGCTAAGTCAACTAACATATGACTGAAAGGTTCTGGAAAATTATACTACCCGTGAAAAGGTAGTGATAAATTATGAGTTGGGTAATTACTACTGCATTTGTCTAAACAGAATGCTTGCTTAAACAAAGGCGTCCTATCCATAGTACAAAACAAACGCTCTCTCAATAGATAAAATTTAAAGTGCATGATACTTATAGCATGATACTTAAATTCTAAATTATTAATAATTACAATATGTTCATTAATAATTATGATATGTTAAACGACTAGTTTAAACAGTATGTTTGTCATTTTCTAACGAAAATACATAATAACACAACTCAAAAAAAACACCAATGTTATATACAGTTGAAGATATCAGCATAGCATCTTACCAGATTCACATTCCAGTTTGGTCCGATTTAAATCAATTCCATCATCCACAAACTGACAAATTGAAAAGAGCCTGCAACCTCTCTGACATGCATACAATTCTTCTTCCTAGGGAGTCCAAGAATAGGGAGGATTACCAAAAAATAGTATTTTTCTCTCAGGAGAAAAAAGGGCAAGAAAGCAAAGTTAGTAGGGTTTATAATAAACCATCCAATAAGTTTCATAACTGAAGGAGAAAAAATGATAGGAGCCAGGAAATACCCAAGAACTCTGCCATATAAAGAGGATTTAGTCCCTTATTCTAAAAGTGATACCAAGAAAAAAGCCTAGTGGGTTAAAAATACCACCATTTTTCCATATTCTGTGGTCACAACTTATGAGGAAAAAAAAATTAAATAAAAATTACAGTGACATAATCAGAACTTTAAGGTAGAAAGGACTAAACAAGTACCCTAGGACCAATGGCATATTTCTGCCACATCCTGTTTATATAAATCACCAGGCTTATCAGGAAAAGTATTATAACTAGCTTCACATGGCAAATGGTAACACAAAAGCCCTGACAAAATGAGGTATACACCTACAAAATGCTTATATGAAAGGATTTTTTAAAACTTGGCTTACTTGAACTGAAAACACAAACAAGAGCAACAATGTGATGGATGGGAAAGGTCATTGCAACCAGCCAGACCTGGATCAAACCTTTTAGGTGAGTCACTGCACAAGTTACTTTACCTGTCTAGATCTCAGTTTTCTCATCATGAAAGGAGACGATAACTTAATTATCTCCAAACTCCTCAATAATTCTGGATGATAGTTACGCCTAGTACAGTGCCTGGGACACAGAAGATGCTTAAGAAATGGTACTAGCGCTAATCATAATAGATTTTAAAAATAGAAACCAACAATTACAGACATCATTGTATATGTGTGGGAAACCAGGATAAGATGGACATATAATTCTTCATTTCTAGAAAATATTAACTACTTAATGAGACTAATAACAATGTCTTCAACAGGTTTTTCTTTAATAAAATACCTATAGTGTTTGAAACAAACTACTGCACATGGGGGAGCCCCTTCAACTTACTGTGTGATCCACTGTGTACAAACTGGCAGGCACCTAATAAGGAAACAGCATGTGCATATACCAGTTAGCAACCAATGGAATACAAAGGTATGCATTTCTTTCCAGCAAGGATTAGTAAAATTTACGCAGCAGCAATGATCCATTAAGAGATGATTGTAATCTAATATAAAGTAATCTTTATTATACAACTCTGAAGGTAGCACATTTTTGGATCTCATTCTAGCTGCATTTATTGTTAAGGTGAAACTGAAAGAATTTTATCAATTAACAGAAATTTCATACCTGAGTAGCTTTTGTAGGCTTCATAAAATAGGTAAAGAATGCTCTATGTCTCTGGAGCACCACATACTTCCTTTCCTTACATTGCACTTGGAAGCATGAGCTCATTAGCATGAGCTATACCATATACGATTTCATTTTCAGATATGACTTCTTTTGTTAAACCAACCCAATAAGCCATCCAGTACCAACTTCAGAAAACTGTATGGCATGGTGAAAAGAGCCTAGGTTCAGGAACCAGCCCTGGTTTGAAGCCTGGTCTCACCACTTATTCTGCATAACCTTGGGCAAGTTACTTACTCTCTCTGAGCTTCAGTTTCTTTCCTTGTAAACTGAGAACAATACTCTTAAATCAGTCTTGAATATCGGAAGGATTAGACATTTATATCCACATAGCATTACTATTATGTTGTACTATCTAATAGACATAACATTAATTATATATTTAATGAGCACCTATAATGTGCCAGGTACCATGCTTACACCAGGCACAGAGAAGGCACTCAATTGGTAGTTATTAAGAACCATACCGTAATTCCAAGTATTTCATGTTCTATAATAATATTCTTCCAAGTAAATATTTCATGCCCTCTCTATCCCAAATGACTGGCAAGCTTATATAAAATGTATCTCCTCTGATTTACGGCACAGGGAAATGATGCTCCCTACAGTACTGAATACCATCTAAGTAATTAGAAGGTCCTTCAACAATACTATCCATAGCTTCTATATGCATTTTCTTCTCTTTAGCTAAGTCAAGCTAACTATTCTCTCATTATTTAGTACTACTAATACTATACACACCAGATTTTATAACATGTAAACAAAGAAATTACCTGTAGCTGCGTGTTAGACACTGTGCTAAGGATGTCACAGATGTTATCTTTAATTCTCATACTAGCTCTGTGAGGTGACAAAATGAAGCCATGAGAAGTTAAGTGACCAGCGAGGACATACAAATAGCAGTAGTGGAGCTGGGAATGGAACACAGATTTCTATGGTTCCAGAGACCACACTCCTTTAAAAAATGACCAGGCTGGCTCTAATTAGCTTTGTTATTAATATGACTTACATCTTTTGTATTTGAACCCAGACAAACTATGCAATTGTATTTATGAAGACAGTTAAAAGATAAAATAATTTAAAAATAACTACTTACAAACAGGTATTCTACTTTCTTGCAACAGATAATTAATTCTGAAAGAGTCATTAAAATGAGATTTCTATCTGCCAGTTACAAATATCTGAGAGAGGCTAAGTGAGCCTGTAAATTCATCTAATTTCTTATAACACACACTGCTTTTTCTAGAACCGCAAACCACAATAATTAGGAGAAGGGCTAACGGAAATCAGCGAAATAAATAAATATTTTTAATACAACTTTTAAGAGGCAGCATAGTATAGCTAGTTTTAGGACTGAATCTCTACGCTACTATTTCTTGAGTATGTGACCTTGAGTAAGTCACTTACCCTTTCAGAGCCTCAATTTCCTCAACTGTAAAATCCTCCTTTGCAGGATGGTTGTGAGAATTAGAGATAATGGTATAATTCTCTCATCATGCTGACTAACAGCAGAGAGTCAAGAAATTTTAAGTCCTGGACATACATGGGGCCAGATGATTTAGAGTTCCTGGTGAGAACAGCTTTAAAGAATAAGTAAAAATGATTTCTAGATATCACATCAATTGTTAGAAAATATCAGATATTATAAAAGTACCTGAAGGTTCCAGGAATGTATATCCTTTCAGATTAATTATTTTCCCAGTATTCTGGTTCACACTACAAATTTGCTAGGAAAATCTCAAAAAAAAAAAAAAAAAAAAAAAAAGGAAACACTAGGAAAATAAGTCTCCGCCCAATTCCAGGCGAAATCGATATTAATGAGTTTCTTCATCCAATCCTCCTAAAGGTGTGAAGTTTATAAGAAGAAAATAATGTAGTTAGGGGCAGCATTCATTGATTTAAGTCTGGAAATCAGAATTTCTCATTTCTCTCTTGATTGCTATATTAATCTCTGACTCTGAAAAATTTAGGATAATCCCCTCTCTCACACTTTTTTTTGGGAAATTGATAATCCTTATGCGATGTAAAATCTAGCAGTAAACAAAATATGAGAAGTGGTAGCATTTAGAACTTTTCAAAGTATGGAACTTCCTAAACTTCACTGGAACTGTCTTGACAGCAACTTTGTAATTTAAGAGAGCAAAGAGTGCTAGCCACAACGGTTAAGCAAATAGCATACAAGGAGAAAAAGACCAGCAACAACAGCAAAAGTTCTTATAAAGTAAGTGGGGGGAGGGGCAATATGCCCAAATTATATATGAGGAAGCTGTGGGAGAGTCAGCAAGCACTTTAGAATGTTGAGTAAACAGAGTTCTCAAAAAGCAAACGAAACAACCTGAGGAAGTGGACAGAATTAAAAGAAAAGCTGCAGTTGAGGGGGAGTGCGGAGTGGGGGGGGGCAGGCAATGAGAGTAGGGTCACTCCTCTCGGTAAAGTGGGAACCCCCTTCCGAGGGCAGTCTGGTTTCTTTACCCACTCCACGAATTCCCCGTCTTCTGCACTGAGTGGTAAGTTTTTTGAAGGCAGAAAACTGCTTCTTCTCTAAGACTTCCCAGTTCCAAGTGACAGCGTCTTGCACACAGTAACAGCACAGGCGGAAGACCATTCCTGGGGTCTCACAACTCCTTGGGCTGACTTCCTGACACTTTTCATGCTACAGTGGAATTATCTACTTGTCTGATTCCCCGAACAGACTGTGCTCCTGGCCTGGAAAGGAGCTCAATAAACATGGGTGATGAATTAATCTTTTGTGGACTCACGTATCTGCGCCTCCCTCCCCACCCCGCTTCCGCTCCTTCAAGGTAAGGACCCCTCACTAATCACCCACATCCTCCTCTCTCCGAGTGCTCGACTCCTCTGCAGAAGGCAAGCTCCAAGGGAAAGGGATCATGTCTTATCAAATCTTTGTGTCCCCCAACCTATCACAGAGGAGTGCAGTACAAACTTCCGGTAATTACAGCAGGAACGGGGTGCAGGCAGGATTAGGGAGGAAAACGGGAGCTACACAGGTGGGAGACAGCAGTTGAAGGACGGATTCAATCGCCAGGTTCCCAGAGCCGACGTAGGTGTGGGGAGCTGAGAGATGGGCAGCTAGGGAAGGATCGCAGCCCGGTTCCGACGGGCCCTACCTTGGGGTAGGTGTGCAAGGGGTAGGTCAACTGACAGGCCCGGTGGCAGGACGCCGTATCGCCCAAGACCGAGTCAAACGCTTCGGCCGAAGCGGTCCCCGAACCTCCGGCCAGGGCCACGGTCTGCAGCAGCAGCAGCAGCGGCGGGAGCCTCAGTTGGGCCCTGACCCAGAGGCTCCCCTTCGGCGCCGCCATTTTGTTCCCCTCTATCACAGCAGCTCAGCTTGCTGCTGTTTTCTTTTCAGGGTTTCCTCCTCCTTCCGGGGCCAGCTCCTTCCCCGCCCCACCAGCCGCCGCTTCCGCCTCAGCCGTTGCTTCGGTTTAGCCCTGACCCGCCCGACACCGCCTCCTGCCCCACCTCTGGGATTACGAACTCCTCCTAGGCTGGTGTGAGGGGTTGTATCCAACCATCGCGAGAATTGGCGTCCCCGGCTCCTCCCCTTCGCGGGGCAGGCTGGGGCGTGTAGTTTTCCCTGGGCGGGAAGCGCTCGGCACGGTCGGGATGGTTGGTCTCCGAGAACTACAGCCACCCGGGTTGCGCCCTCCGCGCGCGCCCTTCGCAGTGCATTCTGGGGGATGTGGTTTACTGTGGGCGCGCCGTTGGTGCCTCCCGAGGAATTACTGCCCAGTGAGGAAGCGACCGCTTAGTTCCGACCCCGGCGGTCCGGCTTGGGGACCTCAGAGGGTGTGCTCTGAAGGGGCGTAGGTGCTGCTGCTGCCAGGGCTGCTTTTCCCGGTGGGTCTCATGTTAGACCGTTGTTGGGTGCCCGTTTCCGGGCTTTTGAGTGCTGGGGGCAGAGGAGGATGGTGTTTCTCCATCCATGCTCGGGAATTCAGAGCATGACAGTCGTGGTTAGGGTCCTGTGACCACCAAGCAATTGTTCCTGGAGATGGATACTTACTGTGAGGACCCCTGCTGGGGTCTGGTAGTGATTGTTGGTTACGGTTACTTACTAGGGCAACCCTTGGGATGGTGACTGCAGTGGGGTGGTTGTTAGAGGGCTTCATTGAGGCCAGTGGAACTCTAACCCTGCCACAACCCAACCTGAGTTAGAAGGGGGATTAGAAGTCACCAGGTTCAACGCTTGGCCCAATGTTGGAATCCCCTCTACAGCGTGCACTTCTGTTATCTAGGAATCTCCTAATTCGGAATGTAGACCAATTGTTGTATAATTTCAGTTCTTAGGAAGATCTTTCTTTTCCAAGAGGCAATTTTCCTGTATATTCCACCCGAGTCCCCACAATGCGGAAATGCGTTTAGAAAGCCCCATCGTGTCACTTTGGGGGACACACATCAGTTTTAGTGAGGTTTTAGAATCTGTCCTCTTTCTTGAGCAGAACACGCTGCAATCACGTGAAGGTAGTTGGAGTCCCCTAACAATGGATAAATTCGTCATTCGAACGCCTAGAATCCAGAATACACCTCAGAAGAAAGATCCCACAGGAAAGATTTACAAGCAGGCCACGATCGAATCTCTGAAGGTGAGAGGGGATCTGGGATTACAGAATATGTGCAAAGGACTGTGACAGCAAGGCAGTGCCGAAGGGTTCTATTATGGAAGACCTATGGATTATTTCCTGCTATGCCTCCTCTCCCAGAATATACCTGACCACTCCTTCATTGTTTCCCTCATATCCTGTACAGACTTCTATTTATCAAATCCTGCACCTCTGCTACATTCTTCTAATTACTCTGGCTTTAGAGTATGTTTGCCAGCTGGTAGGACCTTTGTTATTATTTTTTTGCAAAATTTTCTTGTCTGTTAGGAATGCTAAAGTACCAAATATGATTCTATATACCCTGTACAAACTCAGTAAGGAGTGGCTGATGATGCTGTACCCGTATTTTTCTGGCTAGAATTGTATCACACAGCCTCCACAGCTACAGCTGAGACTGGGAAAGAGACTTTTAATGGACTCTTTGCTACCTGGAACTCAGTCTGCATTCTGTTAACAAGGAAGAGGCAAAGGATATATAAAATGAAACAATGAACATAGGTACCCAATAAATGGCAAAGTAATTATTATTTCACCAAAAATAAAACAACTTGTAATTATTGCCTTTTGTCACCTTGAACCTCTCCTCCTACATTTCTTTTTCTTTTCTGTTTCCTTTATTAGTTCCTTTTCCTCCAGTAGATTCCTAATGTTTTTGTTCACCAGAGCTCTGTTACTTTTTATGTATTTGGCTAGAATCTCAAAGCTTTCTATGCCGAGGACTGCCAAACCTGAACCTCCAGTCTAGATTTCTGAAGGTGAAAGGGGAATCTGAGGCTAGACAAAATGTGCAAAGGACTATGATAGCAGGACGGTGTTCTGAGTACTTGACTTACATACTTAGCTAGGACTCCTTTTCTGGATGTCCCACAGGCTTACCAGACCCATATTAGAAAGCAGTGAAGGGAATATAGACAGAAGCCCTAGGTTCTAGGTCCTATTGTGCAAAGGTGTGATCTTTAGCAGATCATTCCCTTCTCTGGGACTTTTGTTTCCTCATCTGTAAAATGTGGAGGTTGAACTATATCAGTGTTTCTTCAAGGGATGTTGTTGTCGTTTGGGGCAAGATAATTCATTATTTGGAGCTGTCCTGTGAATTAAAGGATGTTTAGTATCCCTGGCTCTTAGGCACCAAATGCCAATAGTTCCTCCCATTGTGATAACCCAAAATGCCTTCATATATTTCCAAGCACCTCTTACTTGAGAGCTAGTGAACTCTAGATGCTCTTTAAAGTCTCTCCTAGTTTGCAGGTATGTGACTTCATAGAACATGTTCAAGTTTTTCAGCTGTCTCTACTTTATCAGAATGTTCATGGATAATTGTATATAGCAGTGATTCTCAATGAGGGATCGTGATGTCAGACTCTCTGGAGGAAAAGTGGGGATAGTAAGTGAACTACACATACAGTCACCAACAAACAGCGAGATTCTGCTATACCTCCACCTGCCTCTTTTCTCCTCTATGTCTGCACTTGTACCCCAGTTGAGAATCATTATGTGTGATGATGAAAATAAGTGATGTGAAGATGAACAGGCATATGGAATAACATTCCCCTTAAATATATTAGCTTTTTTCCAAACCTGTCCCTTATTCTCCAGTGTTTACTTTTATATCCATATACTGAGTAACTGTGACTACAAATCTAGGAACCATCTTTTTTTTTTTTTTTTTTTAAATAAAGATGACCGGCAAGAGGATCTTAACCCTTAACTTGGTGTTATCAGCGCCACGCTCTCCCCAGTGAGCTAACTGGCCATCCCTATATAGGGATCCGAACCCGTGGCCTTGGTGTAATCAGCACCACACTCTCCCAAGTGAGCCACGGGCCGGCCCTTAGGAACCATCTTTTAACTCTTCTCATATATATCCAATTTTTAATTCTGTTTCCTAAATATCCTTCTTGTCCATACTCATGTCTCCCACTTTAAATTCAAAATCTTGTTACAGTCCTAACTCATTTTATTGAGGTTTGCTTTATTGCACTTCACAGATAATTGCATTTTTTACAAATTGAAGGTTTGGGGCAACCCTGCATTGAGCAAGTCTATCAGTGCCATTTTTCCGACAGCATGTGCTCACTTCGTATCTCTGTGTCACATTGTGGTAATTCTTGCAATATTTCAAACTTTTTCATCATTATTATATCTGTTATGGTGATCTATGATCTTTGATGTTACTATTGCATTGTTTTGAGGTGCCAGGAACTGCACCCATATAAGGCGGTGAACTTAATTGGTAAATGTGTGTGTTCTGACGGCTCCATCAACTGGCCGTTCCCACATCTCTCTCTTTCTCCTCAGGCCTCCCTATTCCTTGAGACACAACAGTATTGAAGTTAGGCCGGCTAATAAGCCTACAGTGGCCTCTAAGTTTTCAAATGAAAGGAAGAGTTGCACATCTCTCACTTTAAGTCAAAAGCTAGAAGAAATTAAGCTTAGTGAGGAAGGCATGTTGAAAGCTGAGAGAGGCCAAAAGCGAGGCCTCTTATGCCAAACAGTTAGCCAAGTTATGAATGCAAAGGAAAAGTTCTTAAAGGAAATTAAAAGTGCTCCTCCAGTGAACACATGAATGATATAAAGTGAAACGGCCTTATTGCTGATTTGGAGAAAGTTTTAGTTGTCTGGATAGAAGATCAAACCAGCCACAGCATTCCCTTAAGCCAAGGCCTTATCCAGAGAAAGGCCCTAACTCTCTTCAATTCTACAAAGGCTGAGAGAGGTGAGGAAGCTGCAGAAGAAAAGCTTGAAGCTAGCAGAGGTTGGTTCATGAGGTTTAGGGAAAGAAGCCATCTCTGTAATGTAAAAGTGCAAGGTGAAGCAGCAAGTGCTGTCATAGAAGCTGTGGCAAGTTATCAGAAGATGTAGCTAAGATAATTAATGATTGCGGCTACACTAAACAACAGATTTTCTGTGTAGATGAAATGGCTTTGTATTGGGAGAAGATGCTGTCTAGGATTTTCCTAGCTAGAGAGAAGTTGATGCCTGGCTTCAAAAGACAGGCTGACTCTCTTGTTAGGGATGAATGCAGCTGATGACTTGAAGTTGAAGCCAGTACTCATTTATCATTCTGAAAATCCTAGGGCCCTTAAGAATTATGCTAAATCTCCTCAGCTTGTGCTCTCTAAATGGAACAACAAAGCCTGAATGACAGCACATCCGTTTATAGCATAGTTTACTGAATATTTTAAGCCCATTGTTGAGGCCTACTGTTCAGGAAAAAAGAGTGTTAAAGCTCATTGATGATACACCCAAGAGCTCTGAGGGAGATGTTCATGGAGATGAATGTTGTTTTCATGCCTGCTAACACAATGTCCACTCTACAGCCCATAAATCAAGGAAAGGATGTTCCATTTATAGAGCACAGGCTGAGTAGAAAGTACTTTTGACTTTCGAGTCTTATTATTTAAGAAACACATTTTGTAAGGCTATAGCTGCCATTTATAGTGATTCCTCTGATGGATCTGGGCAATGAAAATTGAAAACCTTTTGGAAAGGATTCATCATTCTGGATGCCATTGAGAACATCCGTGATTCATGAGAGGAGGTCAAAATAACTACATTAACAGGAGTTGGGAAGAAGTTGATTCCAACCCTCATGTAGTCAAAATAACTACATTAACAGGAGTTGGGAAGAAGTTGATTCCAACCTTTGAGGGGTTTAAGACTTCAGTGTACGAAGTAACTGCAGATGTGTAACAAGAGAACTAGGGTTAGAAGTTGTAACTGAATTGCTGTAACATTATGATAAAACTTTAACATATGAGAAGTTTCTTCTTATGAATGAGCAAAGAAAATGGTTTCTTGAGATGGAATTTACTCCTGGTGAAGATGCTATGAACATTGTTGAAATGACAATAAAGAATTTAGAATATTACATAAACTAGTTGACAAATCAGTGGCAGGGTTTGAGAGGATTGACTCCAATTTTGAAACAAGTTCTACTGTGGGTCAAATGCTATCAAATAGCATCACATGCTACAGAGAGATCTTTTGTGAAAAGACGAGTCCGTTGAAGCAGCAAACTTTATTTCCGTCTTATTTGAAGAAATTGCCAGAGTCACCCCCACCTTCAGCAACCACCACCCTGATCAGTCAGCAGCCATCAATGTCGAGGCAAGACCCTCCACCGGCAAAAAGATTATGACTTGCTGAATGGTTGTTAGCATTTTTTTTTAGCAATAAAGTATTTTTTAATTAAGGTATGCACACTTTTTTTTAGACATAATGCTATTGCACACTTAATAGACTACAGTATAGTATAAAGATATAATATAGCATATTATATGTACTGGGAAACCAAACAATTCATGTGGCTCACTTTATTGTGATATTTGCTTTATTGTGGTGGTCTGAAACCAAACCCACAATATCTCTGAAATATTCCTGTATTTCTCACTTAGAGCAGTGCTGTGGTCTGTTGATTTGTCTCCCTGCCCTTGACGTCCCCCATTATTCTCTCCACACTTATGCCAGAGAAATATGTCTAAAGCAAAAGAAAATCTACTCAGGTCACCTCCTTGCCTAATCCTTCAGTAATTTCTCATTACCTACTGATAAAGACCACATTTTTTTAACACGGTACCCAAAGCCTACCATGACCTGACACCCACCCGCCTCATCCCTTGCTACACTCCATCCAATGTCAATCAGTCAGAATTCCCCCAAAATGTTGTGCTCTTTCATACCTCTATACCTTTGCATATTCTTTCTTTTTTGATTGTAATGCCCTCACCCTCTTATCTTGAAGGCAATATAGTGTAGTAATTAAGAACACATGCTCTGGAGCCAAACTGCCTGTGTTAAAATCCCAGCTCTGCCACTTACTACCTTTTTGACCTTGGGCAAGTTATTTAACCTCTCTGTGTCTGAACTTGTCTATAAAATGGGGATTAATAATAATACCTGTTTTATAAGATATTATGACGTTTGAGTCAATATATGTAATATGTTTAGAATGGAGCCTGACACATACTATCAACTGTTTGCTATTATTGTTGTTATCATTACTTTATGAAATCCTATTCATCCCCTATGACCTAGTTCAAAAGTCTACTCTAATATGAGTCCTTTCCTGAATACCCTTCTCTCCCCCAGATAGAGTTAATCTAATCACTCCCTTCTTTGAGCCATCCCATCCCTAATTTAAACATGCCCGTATTATTGCACTTGTTTATAGTATAATTGATTCTTTACATGCCTGTGACCTGCTACTCCCTGAGCTTCTTGAAAGACTATGTCTTATTGATTTTGTGTCCTCAGTACCTGGCACAGGACTCGGCATGTGGTAGGCCACAATACTTTTTGCTAAAGGACTAAATGAACTAAAACTCTAAAAGCCTTGCCATAGCATATGAGACTTTTCCTATTCTGCTCCAATGTGCCTTATTGTCTCATCCCTTGTGGTTCCCCATTTACATGAATGCATTCTAGCCACTTTTCTTGTTCTTTATATAAGCTATTCTCTTTCAATTTCCAGGGCTTTCTTTGACTTGATGCTGGTTCCTTTTCCTGGAAAGCCATTCTCTTTCTTTTTACAGAGTGAATTCCTACTCATTTGTCAACCCACTCAAGAACCACTACCTGTGAATCCTGGATTATAGATTCCATGAAGACAGAGACCTTGATTATTTTATTTACCTCTGTGTCCTTGGACCTAGCACAGTGCCAAGCACATATTAAGTTGTCAATAAATATTTGTTAAATACATGAATGTATAAATGATTTCTGGGTCCTTTAGAGTAGTTAATCCTTCCCTCTTCAGTATTCTCTTAGCACTTCGTTCAAATATCTGTCATAGCACTTACCTTACTGAATTGTAATGATCTGATTACCTGTAGTTTTCTCCAATCAACTGTGAGCTCTTGAGTCCTGGGACTGCAGTATCTTGTTTTCTAATACTGCTCCAAGACCTACCACAGTGCCTGCTACACTGTAGGTATATTTATTTATTTTGCCATGCCATGGTAGGGTTTTGATAAGTAAACAGTTCTACAAATATTGTAAAACAATGTTATGCCCAGCACTATGCTAGGTACTATAGGGAACGTGAGAAATTTAAGGTCAAAATATGAGCCTTCATGGGACTTCTTGTAAGGGTATTGAATCATAAAAAATTAATAAATAATTATACAAAATCACATGTGATCCATTACAAAATTGTCATCTAGACAGTAAGTGTTAAGAGTTACGAGAAGGGCCGAGCCCGTGGCGCACTTGGTAGAGTGCTGCGCTGGCAGTGCGGCGACGCTCCCGCCGCGGGTTCGGATCCTATATAGGACTGACCGGTGCACTCACTGGCTGAGTGCCGGTCACGAAAAAACGACAAAAAAAAAAAAAAAAAAAAAAGAGTTACGAGAAGAGAAAGCTTAGTGTCTATTTTAGTGGTCAGAGAAGACTGTATACTAGGACACCTTAAAAGAATGGAAAGATTTGGCTAGGTAGAGGGAAATAGCATATACCACCAGTAAGTGGTACTTGATGTTCTGTTTCCTATATGCATGCACAGTGTTTGCTTTCATGTGTACACAATGGCAAATTAAAAACAAGTTGACTGAAATGTGAATTCTAGAGAGGTCCACTCTCTGCCAAGTGACCTGTTCCCACACACAAGCATTGTGTTCTAATGCTGTGTGAGTTCATTTTCTGTCACTTGTAACAGAATACCTGAAACTGGGTTATTTATGAAGAAACAAAATTTATTTCTTACCGTTTTGGAGGCTGGGAGGTCCACGGTCCAAGGGGGGTGCATCTGGTGAAAGCCTTTATCTGGGTGGAAACTCTCTACAGTGGTGATGCAGGTAGTCACATGGTGAGAATGGCAAGAGCTCTTTTATGCGCTCTCTTTATAAAGCCTCTGGTCCACACCATGACAGCCCATTAAACCATCAACCCCTTATTCCATGAATGGATTAATCCATTCACTGGGTGCAGTCCTCATGATCCAGTTACCTCTAAAAGGCTCTACCTTTCAAATATCATAATCAGGTTTTCCACCTTCTTAACACTGTTGCAATAGGGATCAAGTTTTCAACACATGAACTTTTGGGGGACACAGCTGACCCATAGCAAATGCCAAGAACTGGCTGAATGTTCATGCCTCAGTTTCCTCATCAGTAACATTGAGAATAACAACACCTAACAATAACCTGAAGGATTATTATGAGGGTTAAATAAATAACTGCCTGTTGAAAGGGCTGAGCTTTGTGCCTGGTGTGTAGTAAAAAGATAAATAGTTTCTGCTTCTCATGTAAGGAAAAGCAGAGGTTTGTGTAGCAAAACTAGAGCTGATAATGATGGTGGTGATAGTAATAATAATGATTATTACTACATTTATTGACCCTATTTCTATGGGCGAGGCTTTGTACTAATACTTTACATATATTAACTCTTTAAAACCTAATAACAGCTCTGTGAAATGTATGCTTTTGTTACTTACATTTTACAGATGAAGAATCTAAGGCACAGAGAGATTAAGTAACTTGCCTAAGGTCATGCAACTTATAAGTGACAGAGCTGGGATCTGAATTTGACAATCTGGATCCATAGTCTGTCCCCTATAGGGTGAACTTAAAGAAAAAAAAAGTAGAGGTTTCTGAATGCTGAACTGAGGAGGTATAAAAATCTTAGACTATTAGGACCATTGTACTTCTGTTATCAGTTTATTACAAGTAATTTTGCCATAGCCTTATCACATTCAATAAATGTGGTACTCAGTAGAGCTCACATAGTATACATTTAAATGGTAAAGGTTAATTTGGTTAATCTCTTCATATTCCCTTGAGAAGAAAGGATTTCTTCTGTTGATTACAGTAGGAGATTTTTTTTTTTTTTTTTTTTTTTTTTTGTCTTTTCGTGACCGGCCGTACCATGCTCAGCCAGTGAGCGCACCGGCCATCCTTATATAGGATCTGAACCTGCGGCGGGAGCACTGCTGCGCTCCCAGCGCCACACTCTCCCGAGTGCGCCATGGGGTCGGCCCAGCAGTAGGAGATTTTTTAAATTAAAAGATCTTAGAATATGCTGATTCTTTTAGGTTCAGCACTTCAGAATGCTCTATAAACTTTTCCTTCCTTTGTAGGATTGACTGGCCAATGTTGTCTCCTGCCCCCAACAGTGGAATAGTGCCCACATTAGTGCTTATGAGTGAATCATTTTCCCTAATTGGTTTTGTCAAACCTGATATTTCAGCCATCCACAACTGTAAGACCAGATGGTATATTGGAGAGCACATCTTTCTGGCGATAACTGTTCCACTCACTACTCATTGTAGCTTCCTCATTGATATTTTGTGTCCATTTCTTTTGTTCCTCAATAATTCACATAAGAATTTGCAATATCTTCCGGGCCCATATTTAGACACATCTAAGGAAACATTTAATATATGGAATTCTTTTGCTGTGGAATGGACTGCTTATATTCCCTGTTTCTGCCCTAAAACTTCAGATCTGAAGACTTTGCTGTACTTAGACCTTGAAGGAAGAAATAGTCTTGTTCAATTATACCTACTGTACACTGGTGATAGAGAGATAAATAAGAAATTATTCTGACCCTCAAGTTAGTTATAATGTAGTGGGGAAGATAGCCTTGTTGACAAGTATATGCAGAAAGCGTAGATGTAATAATGGGAGTCTACACAGGTTGCAAAGGGACCCAAAGAGGACGATGGTCAAATGTGGTAGGAGAGAGACAAGAAAGGTTTCATAGAGGAGGTGACACTTGAGAATCTTAAATAAATAGGTGTTTATCAGGTGAATGAGGCAAAGAAAGAGCATCCTAGGCAAAGGGTGTGAAGTACTATATGATTCATTTAGGAAGCTGCAAATAGTGTATCTGGAACAAATGATGAGACTGAAAAGGATGTCAGGAACCAAGTCATGGGAGGCCTTTTATGCTGTGCTAAACAGTTTGGACTTCTATAGTTCCATAGGTTGAAATGATATGATATTGAACCCCTAACCTGATTCCAGCCATATAGAGATGCTGGATAAAAAGTGTCCAGTACGGAGCTGAGCTTGAAAGCAAGAAAAAGAAATTCTCACGTGCTAGGAAGAGAGAGGAAATCCAAACCCAGAGCTGTAAGTGAGAGCTGAAGCTGAATAATTTCGGGGACTGCTGAAAGCCGATATAATGCTTAGTGGCTGGGGTTTTAAAGCCACTATGGGGACAGGAAATAAGATCTCAGGCTAATATGATGTAGGGAGCTGTAACTGACCCCCACATGAAGCTGGGAGCCCAAACAGGGCGACCATGTTTGTGAAAAATGAGCTAAAAAAATTTCATCCATTGTTCCAAGGAAGCAGCATGAAAAATTGTAATCTTCTCAGTGTCTTGGATGGAAAAAGAGTTGTCTGTAATAAATTAGAACTACATACTTATTACTATGCATGAATATATATAAATTCACACTATCTGCAAAGCTGAAAAAAATTAACGTAAAAACTGGTCTAGAACCAGGAAAATCTAAAGACTTTGGCAAAGGCAAATGTGAAATTTCCCTGTTAAGATACTTAACATCCTGGGGCACACATGACTCACATGGTAAACATTCCCCTTTAAAAATAAACTCATAGTCAAAAATTACAAACTCTAAGAAAAGAAATTACCTGGAGGGAGAATGAGCAGATAGATCTAAGTAATATAATTTCTACACAAAGGAGTAAAGGTAAGAGAACAATCTGAATGAGACCTTAAATATGTTTACAGTGTTCACAGAGATTAAAAAAAAAAAAAAACAACTAATAGAAGCCATAAGGTACGATCAGAACAGTATGAAAAGAGAACAGGCATGTTTGGGAGGAAAAACAAAAACAGAACTTGTCCAATGAAAAAATATGTGTTAAAGCAAAAACACATTGAACAGGTTAAAAGTAGGCAAGCCATAGCTAAAGAGAGAAATAATGAATTGGAAAGTATATCTGAGGAGATCACATAGGATGCATCACAGAGAAATAGAGAAAAATATGAAAGAAAAGAAGACATAAAGGACAGACAAAAAAGCCATGTAATAGGGGTTTCTGAAGTAAAGGCTTGTGAGGCAAATACTGGTATAGATTTTATTGAGCATACATCTTAAAAATTGTAAGGATAAACACTAAAATGATAGAAACACAATGTATAACTTCCAAACTATAAAGAAAAATAAGATTAAAGAAAACTCATGTTAAATAGAAGAAAGGAGAAAAGAGAAAATATGTCCAATTATATCAATAATCACAATTAATACAAATGGATTAAATATTCCTATTAAAAGATGGAGATTCTCAGACTGGATTTGGGGGAGGGGAGAGCAAAATAAAGCAGCCATAGGATATTTAAAGCATAATGACCCAGAGAATTTGAAAGTAAGGGATGGAAGACAGTATACAAAAAAAACTGACATAGATAGGATTTCATTGAAGCAGTGTTTATAACAGGAAAAATTTGGGGGAGAAAAACCCTAAATATGCATTAGGGGAATAGATTTAAAAGTTCTAAGACATTTCTGTATAAAAATAATGGAATACTATCCAATACTATCAAAATAAATCAACTGGGGTCATATGTATCAGTATGGATAAATCAAGAAATACAATGAGTGGAAAACGCATGATATTTGGTTTTTTTTTTTTTTTTTTTGGCGTCTGGCCAGTACAGGGATCTGACCCCTTGACCTTGGTGTTACAGACTGCACTCTAAGTGAGCTAACTGGCCAGCCTGAAAAAGCGTGATATTTATACCTTCTTCCAATTGAACAGATCTCCTTACTTGGACATATTTTATTTATTTGTTTACTTTATTTATTTGCTTTTCATACAACTGAACACTAATAATACTATTTTATATTATAACAGATCATAGAAAGGACTTTGTTTCAATTTTGACTAAGACCCTAAATGCTAAAAACAAAACAATAGGCATCAAATGATATTCCCAAAAGAGATTCTAGACCATCTATACAGAATTTGTGAAGGCAGTACATGAAGACCAGTCTTGAAATTCTGAACTCATCGCCCATGATAGGCTGTGAAGAAGGTTGAAGTTAAAGGAAGAGTGGAGAAAAAATTCCTTTGGTTGAAGTGAGAGTGCTGTGGTATTTTCACTTGGCGAACTTGACTTCAGCTCCTGGAGTTGGTGGAGAGAGATATCAGACCTGTGCCTTGGAAATCTAAAAAAAGAGAGAGTGGCTGACTGATGCCAGAGGGAGAAGTGGCTGCATTGGGAAGGCTGTTATTCTCAGACGTGTTTAGAACAAGATATGGGCATTCGTGGGAGAAAATGCTGGCTCGCCTGGAGTTGAATTAAAGTGGCTGGGTTCACAAGGATCCTTGGAAGGAAAATGGGATCCCTACAGAGAGAGTGTGTGTGAGTGGGTTGCCAAAACCTGGGGACTTAGAGGAGAACTTGTAAGCAGCTTGCTGGAAAAGGCATTGCCCACATTGTAGGAACTGCAGATGAGATCTCAACAATTCAAGTTCTCCAAGGAACTACAAAAGCACCTTGTAAGAGAAAAAGAAAGTCAGCCAAATCCAGAGAGCACTAAAACCTGATCAGCATAGTATCACAACAGAAAATAAGGCTTTTCCTGTCCCTTTCCTCTCCTCCTTTTCCCAGCTTTGAACCTGAAAGAAACCAAACAAGCAAATTGGGGAGGAGGAAAGTAAAGGGATGGAAAACAATGTACAAAAAACCTGTCACAGGCAGGAGTCCATTGAAGCAATGTTTATAACAGGGAAATTATGGGGGAAAAGATGGGGAAATAGAGGAGTCATACATACCCTCCTCCCACCACAAGGTTCTAGGCTGGAAGCAGACCCCAGCCAAGTGAAGGAGATGAGAATTTTTTTTACTTGCTTTTTATCAAACTATCATGTGGAAAACATGTAAAAAAAAAAGTACACAAATCCCAAGTGTACATCTCGAGGAATTTTCACAATGTGAACACACCAGCATCCAGATCAAGAAACGTTACTAGAATCCCAGAAGCTTCCTATGCCCTCTTCCAATCCCTAACTGTGCCTACTTCCCCAGGGTAATAATCCAAGATGAGGGTTTTTGTTTATTTGTTTGTTTGTTTTGTCATTATAAAAGCAATTTTATTTTTTATCTCCCAGATTACTTTTAAAAAAGATTCTTAGTTGTAATAATAGCAAAACTACAGAAAAGCTACAACACAGTACAAAGAACTTTCCCATCTCTTTCACCCAGATTCCTTAACTGTTAATATTTTATACTTAAGATGGTAGTTTCTTCTAGGAAGGAAGGAGGGGAATGAGTTTGGTGAAGGGACTTAAAATAATAAACATTATAAAGTTTATGTGAAATGGCAAAGTTACTTTTTTTTTTTCATTGTAATAGTAGGTTACTATGAACCTTTCTATGTGTTTGAAATTTTAAAAAATTCTTTGAACAGGAGAGAGTTTGAGTTTTATTCTCTAGGAAGTGGTAAACTGTTAAAGTGTGCTTTTTATTGTTGAAATAAACATGTCTTTGTGACTTTTCTGCTCTGTGTCCTTGCCTATGAATTAAGACACTCTTAAGAGAGCTATAGGGTTTATTCACCTCTGCATCATTTTTCTTTTTGTCTCATCCTTATTGCTAAGTGCCCAGTGGTGTCTGACATGGTAAGATTAAAACTTGCACTTTTCCTAATAGATGCAACTCTTCCTGATTTGCAGTAAGCAGGACCTGCTTTTAAGCAATTACTCATCATTTGGGGCCATCAGGCACACGGTGCTTTGGTTCAGGTCATAATCAATAATTCATATGTCAATAGGAGCCCCATTAGCTCAGGTGAAGGCAGATGTCTTTCTAATGAAAATGTTCCATTTTCCAAATGACTTTTCTTTTTCCCAGAGAGTTGTGGTTGTAGAAGACATAAAAAGATGGAAAACTATTTTAGAGCTGCCTGATCAAACCAAAGAGAATCTGGTTGAAGTCTTACGAGAATTAAAGAAGAAAATACCCTCCAGGGAAGTGTTAAAATCAACAAAGATAGGTATGTTCCTTCAAATTTTATGAAAAGTGCTTATATTTTGTCTCATTCCTTCTTCCTTTTCTCCCTCCCTCAAACATTAAGTTATCTGCCATAACAGTCCTTTTCAAACATCTCTGGTAAAGGATCATTGTTTAAAAAATTCTCCATTGGTTGCAGGCCAATGCTTTGGTAATATGTAATTAAAATTACTAGACAAATGAAATTAAAATACACAAAATACAGGACCCATTTTAAAAATTAGATTCAAGAGATACAGAATCACTCTGTCAAATTGCCATAAAAGTTTAAATGTTTGCATTCAGTTTCTGTACTTAGCTCATGGACTGGTAGCTGACAACTATCTGTTGCCATTTTGAGTGTGCTTAATGCTGGTGTGCAGAAGTGAATATGACATGGTTCACAAGCTCAAGGAACTTATGGTTTGGTAGGACTGACAAAAATGTAGACAAATGGGAACAGTGAAGTGTAGGTTATAAATAAAAACATAAATAATGTCCGATCTATACAAGGTATATGCTGGCACAAAGGACCGAACAGTCACTTACATTTAGGGACTTCAGAAAAGGCTTCATAGAGGTGACATTTCAGGTAAATCATGAAAGAGTCTTGGCTTTTCTGTCTTGAGTAGAAATAACTTGCAAAGAGTGATTTATAAAACAAAATGGTAGCAACATTTGCCCCTGTGTCACTTAGTATATAGCATTGGAGATATTTAAAAGGTAAGTGAGGGACTACGTTGAATTGCCATTTTAGTACAGTACCCACTGTGAATGATATGCAAGAGAGGGCCAACATGTGTTCCTCAAGCTGCTCCCAACTCCCCAGGGAGTTCAGGGCAGTCATTCACAGCTGCTGTTCCTGCCCTCACTAGTGCAGCCATTGCCTTGTCTGCTTCCCCTTGACCTCTTGTTCATAAGGAGCAGGAGAGAGAGCAGCCTCAGACTGGCACTAACAGCTGGGAAGAGCTGTGCAAAATCCCCAGAGGGCCCCCCAAGAGTCTTAGAGTGGCACCCCTGTAATATAAACCAAATCTGAGAAAATTAGATGCTTAAAGAACATAAAACCCTATCATTGTAGCCAAGGAGTCTCTCCCATCTGCTGCTGGATTTTGTTTTTATAGGTTGTGGTCGCTAGAGGGCAATAAGACCATTCATGTGAGTAGATAAGGTATTTCTACCAGTAGAGGGTACTAGTGATTAATATTTTATGACATGTATATATGTACATATGTGTATGTTCATATTTAGGCACACACCACAAATACCATATATGATCAGATAGTCAATATCAATATAATAGGATGGAATTGTCCTACAAATGTAGAACAAATGATCATTTTTAAAAAATCATTTCTATTTAGCCTTTGAGATCAATTGTGAGTATGCTTTCAAGAATAGGTGTGTCTGATGTTCAGAGATTTCAATTCAAGGATTATAATGAAACTACAGCAGCGAGGCTTGATCTGGGAGGAACTGGAAACCATCCAACATTTTTTTTTTTTTTTTTTTTTACTGGTAAGCACACATGTATTTACATAGCCTATTGTGTGACGGGGAGGTGTTTTTCACTTTCCAATAATTGATTAGGTTACAGGAAGGGTGACAGGGACCACTGATAAGACATGATATATGATATTAATCAGACTTGGCTTCTTTCTCTCCTGCTTCATCAGAGGCTGGAGTCTCCTTGTTTTTAGTTTCTCTGTTTTCTTCAGGTAAATCTTTTAGTTTCTTGGTTAGTGACTTCGGCCTGTTTTCCTTTGCCCTCCCTTTTCCCTTTTGTTTGCACTTTTTTGTCTGAAGATTTATCCTTTGCTGCTGCCTTTTTTGGCTTCATTTCCACTTTTGCAGGAGCAGGTTTAGCTGACAACCTTGCTGATTACCTCTTGGGCTCTCCCTTCATCACCCCTTCAGTTGAGCTGAGCTGACCTTCCTCTTGGACATCTTGGTGGTGGAGGGTGCATGCCAGGTGCCTGTGGGCCGCAGCATGCCGAGAGCCTTAACGAAGCTGGGCTGCCTGGCTGCTGCTGCTCCTTCTGTCACCTGAGGCCCGTCCAACTTTTGAGTCTTGACCATGCCCCAAGCCTTCCCTAAACCTAAGGTTGTATAGGATATAGGGGTTTCTTGTTTTTTTTTTTAATAGTTACATCAGTTGCTATGCTGAAGATTTTATTTGGATGATTGCCTCAGAGTGTTTATGTTCTTCAGCCTATAGCCTTCCTGCTTGTCCTTATGCTGTGGGTTGTAAGGGTTAAATATTTACTGAGTTCCTTCTTTGTGCTGGGAACTGTGCAGGTGTAATAATGTAGACAGGTATTGTCCCTGCCTTTTTGGAGCCTGAAGTCTAATGGGAAGACAGACAATTTAACAAGACTTTATCATACACTGTGACGGTGCTCTGTTGATGGGGAAAAGTTAGCCAAAGGAGTATATGTGTTGGGAGTAGGGAAGAAGGTATTGAAGAATGTGTCAGGCAGAGGATACATCATGTGAGCTCTGCAGAGGATAGAGATAGGAGAGAAAATGGTGAATTCCAGAAACTAAAAAAAGTTTGGTGTGTTTGAAATGTAATATGCTATAGAGAGTATGGCAAGAAATGAGGCTAGAGGACCAGATGGAGAAGGCTCTTTGTAAGCCATTCAAAACTGTTTGGTCTTGGCATGTGTATTAGTTATCTATAGCTATGTAAAAATTAACCTAAAATTTAGCTGCTTAAGACAGTATTCATTATTTCACATCATTTTTCTGAGGGTCAGGAATCTAGGAGCAGCTTATCTAGGTGATTCTGGCTCAGGGTCTGTTGAGAGGTTGTAGTCAAGCTATCGACTGGGGCTGCAGTCATCTGAAGACTTGATTAGGGCTTGACGATCTGCTCCCAAAAATGACTCATTCACAGGATTGCTGGCACAAGGCCCCAGTTCCTCATCATGTGGGCCACTCCTTAGGGATGCCCATGACATGGCAGCTGGCTTTCTCCAGAGCAAGTGATCCAGGAGAGAACAAGGAAGTTAGAGAACAACCAAGATGGAAGCCACAGTGTCTTATATAACCTTATCTTGGAAGTGGCACCACCATTTCCATCAAATTCTGTTGGTCACACAGACCAATCTTGGTACAATTTGGAAATCAACTACACAAGGGTGTGGTGTGAATACTAGGAGGTGAGAATCATTAGGGGCTATCTTATAGACTGGCTACCACAGGATATATTTCTTTTTATTAATCCTAGATATATTGTACTTCCTACACCTGCAGATTCATGTTAATTTGTTGAAAATTTTACAGCTGTTTTCTCTCCAAGAGCGCTTCTCTTTTTCTATATTCTCTCCTTCTGAGACTCTACAATTAGAATTATGTTAGGTCTTCTATTTTCCATACCCCTTAGCTTGTCTGTCATATTTTTTATCTCCTTGTCTCTCTCAGCATTCTGGGAAATTTCTTCAGGTATATATTTTCCAAGTCACTAATTCTCTCTTCAGCTGACTCTAATTTAACCCATTTATTGAGTTCTTTGTTTCAAAACCTCTGTTTTTCATTTTTACAAGTTTCCTTTTCCCCCAAATCTGTTTTTTGTAAATGTCATTTGTACATTCTGTGACTGTGCTTTTTATTTCTTTAAACATTTAATACATAGTTCTTCTGTAGTCTTCATCTATTCTAATATTTATAGTCCCTGGGGATTTAAATCTGTTGTTTATTATTTCTGCTGATTTTTAATTGTGAGTTCATTAAATTAACTTCTTTTGTTTCTGCCAATAGTCAGGAACTGCTTCTGACCTAGAATACTTTGGCACATGTCTCAAGGATCCCTCCTCAGTATGGGAGTCCCAGGATTAGCTCTCTCACCTCACCACTGGCCTAAAGTTAACTATTTCAGCAGCACTGGCATTGATAGCAGCCCTTAAGATAACCCCACCACTCTCTGAACCTACACTTCTAGCTTCTGCTAACTTTTTTGTTGGTGGGAATGAAGTGGCTTTTATCCAGCATCTAGTTATACTACAGTGAAAGGGTAGCTTTAGTTCACTGTAAAGCTTGAGAGTTTGCACTTTGTCCTAAAGATAATAGGATCATTATTGAAGAATTTTGAACGGAGTGACATATCCAGATTTTCATTTTAGAAAAGTCTGTCTGGTTGCCATGTGGGAAAAGTGTTGGAGAGAAGTAAACCTAGAGGCACAAGCTTAGGTAGGAAGCTACTAAAACATTTGGATAAGAAATGGGGACAACCAGGATGAGGAAGTACTTATGGGTTCATAATTGTAACAAATATGCCACACTAATGTAACATGTTAATAATAGGAGAAACTGTGGGGGGTGGGGGGTATGGGAACTGTCTGTACTTTATGCTCAATTTCTTGGTAGACCTATGAAAGTAAAGTGTATTACCTAGGGGGAAAAAGATACATTGATGTAATAAACCCAAAGGATATAGAGATTGATTGGATGTTGGGAATAAAAATGAAGGAACAAAAGCTGAAGCCTAGGTTTCTGGATATGGATGAGTAGATGGACAGCAATAGGGAAGAGCAGGTTTGGAGGTAGGGGGGATAATAAGTTCAGTTTTAGATTTAATGCATTTGACGTTCTGTGGAACATCCCAGTAGGTCTTTCCGAGGCCAAGAAAAGAATATATAGGAAAGGGGTGATACTGGAGAAACAAAGATCAGATAGGAGGTCATTCAGACATTCATTCAGCTAATATTTATTGAATGCCTGCCACATGCTTTGCACTGTGCTGGATGCTTGTGACCAAAACAGACAAGAATCCCTACTCTTGTGAAGTTCACATTCTAGTGAGGTGACAGGCAATAAAGAAGAAATATATGGCTGCTGGTTGGCTCACTTGGTTAGAGCATGGTGTTGGTAACACCAAGATCAAAGGTTCTGATCCCTGGACAGGCCAGCTGCCAAAAAAAAAAAAAGAAGAAACATGATAAGTAAATTGTCTAGCTATGTTAGAAGATGATAAGTGCTATGGAAAGAGAAAAAAAAGAGAGAGCAGGTTAAGGGGGATGATAAATGAGGCTAGATGGGGTTAGGAGTAGCCCTCATTGAGAGAGTGACTGAGCAAAAAATTGGAGGAGGCGAGGGAGCCATGAGGACAAGGGATGGCTGTAGTCATTGAGGGGAGACTGGAAGTCATGGAGGGCTGAGCGGAGGGGAAAGAGAAACAGCTCCTTAGAGAGACCTTATCAGGGAGAAGGGACTGGACTTAGCCAGGACTGACTGCAGAGGTGAGGGGAAACGAGGACACCCAATGCTGCTCACTTTGTAGCCACACTTATCCTCTCCACTGGCTTGCTCTTTCTGCCTTCAGACACGCACAGAGCTTCCTCTTTCATTGTCTCTGTCACCTTTTCCAGACACCTTGTTTCTCTTCTTCCTTTTATAGCCAAATGCCTTTAAATGATGGACACTCACAACTCCCATTTCTTGCTCACCCACTCATTCATTAAAACCTTTCCAAGCTGGCTTCTCCTACAACCACTGCTCTCTCTCAGGACATGAGTGATTTCATTCTCTCTGGATCCAGTGGTCTTGTCTCAGTTCTCATCTTCCCAGACCTGTGAATTTGAAACCATTGGTTGCTTTCTTTTCTGTTGACATAAATGACACTGAACTGGTTGCCAATTCTATATCTAAACTGTTTGGTTCCTTCATAGCCCTTATCTCAGTTTGTAATTCTTTAATTATTTACTTTTTTATTTTGTATTTGTTAGTCAGTAACTCCACACCAGCAGGACGACACTATTTTATTCACCAGTGTATTTCAAGCATCAGCGTGACATATAGCAGGAGCTCAGGATGTATTTGTTAAATGAGTGAAAATGACAAGGTTGGACAAGATTTTCTCCATGGCTCTTCTAGCCTTCTAGATCTCTGTTTCTTGCCTTTCTCTATTTTGTTATTCCATGTCTTCTCTCCCATAACAGGGCTGCTTTTCCATAAAGCTCGGCCCTCAGTCTTTTGCTGATTCTTTAAAGCACGTAGCCGGGGAGCTTGTCCACTTCTCCAGCTTAACCAAGGCCTTAATTCAGATGCCTTTTAGATATGCACCTTCTGTCCTGAACTATTTTTTGAATCTTAGATTTTTAGAAAGGTTGTTCCAATTTACATTCTTACCGTTTTCTTAAAATCTTGCTAATTTAATAAAATGCCATCTTGTTCTCATTTGCTACATAGGATGAATTATTTTTCATGGGTTTATTGGCACTTTGTCCTTTCTCTCTTTTTTTTTGTAAATTGTCTGTGTTCTTTATCCACATACTGTTGAGATATTATCATTTTTTTATCTATTTCTGTGAGCTCTATAAATATCAGTGTCATGGCCCTCTTAAATCAATTTAGTTACCTCAATTTACAAACAAGGAAACTGAGACTGCGAGAGATGAAGTGATTTATCCAGGGCCACATAGTGAGTTAGCACCAGAGATGTAATGAGAACCCAGGTCTCTTGGGGCAGTGTTCCTTCCTTGTTAGCAGATTGCCCTTGTGCCCCAGACCCCAGCCGTATCTGCCTTTATTTTATTGGACTATCTCTATGGTCCAATCAAACTTGCTTCTTTTAGGTCAGAATTTAGTGCTTTTTCTTTTGTACCTCAAATGAGAGTTTTCTCTTAGTATTTCCATTTTAGTTAATGTCCCTAGCATTTTGCTCTGACATAAACTCTTTAGGTGGAAATGTCTAGCAGGAAGTTGTGGATTGATGCCCAGAGAGAAATTTAGACTAGAAACACATTTTTTTTAAAAAAAGATGACTGGTAAGGGGATCTTAGCCCTTGACTTGGTGTTGTCGCCACCATGCTCTCCGAAGTGAGCCAAACGGCCATCCCTGTATAGGGATCCGAACCCATGGCCTTGGTGTTATCAGCACCACACTCTCCCGAGTGAGCCACAGGCTGGCCCTGATTAGCTCATTTACAGCATGAACCTTCCTATTTTTAACTGGATAAATTTTTATTCTGTACTGGAAAGGAATAAAATTACACATATTTGGAAGTCATTTGCCAGGAAGTGTTTCCTTAAAATCACCTAAGTGGATAAATTCTCTAGGTAAAAAGAAAGATTAAAGGGCTGAAGGACTAAACCTGGGAGAAAATCCATGGTGGGGAAGTAGGAGGAAGAAGAGCCAGTGAAAGAGGCTGAGGGAGTGCAGTTAGAGAGAGGAAGAGAGCCAGGGCAGTACAGTGACTGCAGGCCAAGGAGGAGAGTGTTTTCAGAGGCAGGGGAAATGAGTGGCCTCAGTGTTCTCAAGTGGTCTGGGAAGTTGAAGGCCAGCTGGGAAAAAGCCTTCAGACCCGGCAGTTGTAAGGCCCCTGTGAGTGGATACTTTTATTTTAAAGGAAACCAGTGGGCAAGGGGTGTATTGAGTAAACAACTGATGAAGCAGTGGAGTTAGGCCTTACCCTTTCCTGGTAAGCAGGCATGCCCCACTTTTGCAATACTGTGTGTATGAATATTCTGGGTAAAGTTTTATGTCAGTCATATTGATCTGATTTCAGAGATGCCTTATTTTCATTTATGATTGATTAAAAATAACAATAAAAAATAACATTGATTAAAAATACTTATAAAGTGCTTTCACATCTTTGACCTTATTTGATCCATCTAACAAATGTAATTATTATCTCCGTTTTACAAATGAGAAAACTGAGGCTTGGAGAGTTTAAACTAACATGCCGTAGGTTAAACAACCAAATAACAAGTGACAAAGCTAAGATGTTCTTAGACCATGTCATGCTACCTCCTGAAACCTAAAGGTGCATAAAAGGCTAAAATCAAGGTGTTGACAGGGCTGCATTCCTTGGCTTATGGTCCCCTTTCTCCATTTTCAAAACTAGTGATGGTAGGTTAAATTCTTCTCACATCTCATCTCTCTGACCCGCCCTTCTGCCTCTTCTTCCACTTTTCAGGACTCATGTGATTAGATTGGGCCCACCTAGAAAATCCAGGTTGATTTCCCTATTTCAGGGTCCATAACCTTAGTGATATCTGCAAAGTCCCTTTTGCCATGTAAGGTAACATAGGCACATGTTCTGAGGACTAGGGCACGGACATCTTTGGAGACCATTATTTTGCCTGCCACCGTCCTCAAATTATGCCATGCTATTTCAGGCTTCTGTGCTCTTGTTCACTCATTTCTTTTGCTGGTCCTGTCCCCTTTAGTCATTGTCAAGACTCAGGATAAACATTACCTCTTTCATGTTGTTCCCTGGCCTCTTTGCCAGTTGAATTGACTCATCTGTCCTTTTGGCCCTCCTGGGGGTTCCCACTTCAATACAATCATAGGACCTTCAGTACTATCTTAGTTCCCCCCTTCAATACTATCTTAGGGCCTTCAATACTACCTTAGGACTATCTTAAGTGTTACTACCTTAGTAATACTTGCATGTGTTTGTTTAGGTTTCTGATGCTTAGACTTACCTGGAACTCCTTGAGTGCAAGGCTGTGTCTTGCTCAACATTCCTTCTCAACGCCTAGCACAGGGCCTGGTACATATTTAGTATTTGGTAATGTTTGTTAAATGAGCAAAAGACTGCTTCCTGCAGGGAATTTGTCTTAACAATGTGCTGGGATGCAGAAAACCCCTAACCTTAAACCCAGGGGACTTGACCCAGGTCATAAGACCAGCACTGCTTATTTTAAAACATAAACTTCATGGAGCAAATAATGACTTTTTGCAGATCATTAACTTCCTTGATGTAGCTACTAACCAACGTGACCTTGGGGAAAGGTCATGGAGCCTCATTTTTTTCATCTGAATCAGGAGGAGGTAGGACTGTCTGATCACCAGAGGCAATGGTAGAGAGTTAAGCATAGGCTCTGAAGCCAGCTGCCTGTATTTGAAACCTGGCCCTGCTTCTTGCCATGCTTCACTAGTTACTTAACCTCTCAGTACCTCAAGTTCTTTACCTGTAAAATGGGAGATTATAATAGCACCTATTTCACAGGGTTTTTCTGAGGATTAAATGAGTTAAGATACGTAGTGTTAGCACAGTGGCTAACTGTCATTATTAATATTATCACAAAATTCCCTTTGTGATCTAAAATTTATGATTCTGCCCTGTTTTCTCTAGAATGTAGCTCTCCAGACACCCTTTCTTCTTCTCTTTTCTGTACCAGACTGGATTGCCTTTCTTGCTGTCACTCTGGAAATTCCACACTTTCGCTGACAGTCTTGCATCCCCCTGGGCTTCCTTACAGCCCTGTCCTTCCTGGGCTGGTTTCCTTGGTATTGGCAGAGCCTCCTGACCAGTGTGGGTGTGGATCTTGTCAAGGTATCGGTGGGATATACTGCCCCCTGCAGGCCAAAAGCAGTGACTCCATTGTCCTAACCTGAGAGTTGAAACTTTCTGAAGCCCTTTGGTTACCTCTCAGGGTGCCCTTCTGATTTGGGAATACCAAGAAGGTGAACAACATTATCTCAACAGAGCCTTATTGAACATTCCCAGCGTGCCACTCCCTAATAACAGAGAAGGATAGGGTATTAGGGGTTAAGTTTGGAGGCTCTGGAGTCAGGCTGCCTGTGTTCAAATCCTGGCTTCCTTACCTGCTAGCAGCGAAACCTTGGGCAAGTTACTTTACTGAGCTTCAGTTCCTCATTTGTAAAAAGAGATGTAACAATAGTATTTAATTCATTGTTTAGTTATAAAAGTTAAATGAGATAATTCACATAAAGCCTGGAGTGATAAGCAAGAAGGATTCTCAATGTCTAAGAATTAAAAACTTTTCATTTTTCCCAGAATTTTCAGATGCAATGCTTTACAGTATAGTTCCATTATTTTGTTTGTAATTGTGTGATTTTCCCAAGCAATTGCATCCATATTCAAATGTTAGTACAAAGCCAATTTGAAAGCCAAATATAAATGGTTTTTTATTTAACCGTTTTATTCAATTCACCAAATATTTATTGACTGTCGCTTTTATGCTAGGAACTATGTTGGAAGCAGGGAATAGAACTTGGAATAAGGTTCTGCCCTCAGGGTGTTAATAGTTTAGAGGAGAAAGGGGGCATTTAAATACTCTAGGCAGAGGGAACAGTATGAGCTAAAGCACAGAAATGTGAGAAGGCCAGACAGCATGACCCAAGAGATGGACATGCAAGCTGGTCTCTATGGCTAGAACTTAGCTCATGGAGGCAAAGGGGCAGGAGGGCTGGGGGCGAGAGGAGGAGGGGAAGATGGCAACATGGTGAGAGGTAAAGACAAAGAGGATCCAGGCCATCCAGAGCTTTAATGCTATACTTAGAAATTTGAGAGCAGTGGGGAGATATTTAAGGAATTTTGGTAAGGGTGTGGTATGATCAAATTGGTTTTTAAAAGGTCATTTTGTCTTCAGTATAGAAGATCAATTGGGCCAGAATGGGCAAAGAGATTGGTTAGTAAACTATTGCAGTAGACCTTGGAGAGGTGATGAGGACCTGAATCAGGGCAGTGAGAATGGAGAGGAAGGTGAGGAGAAAGAGGAAAAGATACAGGGAATATTAAGGAAGAGGATCTGTATGACTTGGAATGATTGAATAAACATAAGGGTAAGAGAGGCAGTGGAGCCTAAAATGATTGGTGTGTGAGTGGTGGTTCCATTGTGTGACAAGAAGTGCTGAGTTAGAGGTGCTTGAAGAATAAGCAGTGGAGATGTCCAGTAGGGAACTGGATATTTGGGTCTTGTGTTCAGTTGGAACCTTTGGCTAGGGGTCCATAGTTGAGAATCATCTGCTTGCAGGTGGTAGTTGGACCACAGGAGTGAGTAAGATTACTCAGGAAAGGTGGAGAAAGAAGAGAAGAAGCCAAGGACAATGACCGAGCTGGAGTTCACAGATAATTAAAGGTTGAGCAAAGGATCAGCAGCCAGCAAAAGAGATAGAGAGGGCAGAGGAGAACCAGAGGGCAGGTGGTGTCTCAAAACGCAGTGGAAGAGAATATTTCAAAAGGAAGAAGGCAACAGTGTCAGATGCCACAGAGAGGCTGATGGAGTTTGGATGTATTGTCCTCCCAGAACTCATGTGGAAATTTGATCCCCAGTGTGGCAGTTTGAGTTATGGGGGCAGATCCCTCATGAATGGGTTAATGTTCTCCCTGGGGGCGGGGGGGTCTGAGTGAGTTCTCACTCTATTAGTTCCTGTGAGAGCTGATTGTTTAAAGACCCTGGCACCTCCTCTCTCTCTCTCTCTCTTCCTTCTTCCTCTCTCACCGTGTGATCAGCTTGTACCTGCTACTTTCTGCCATGAGTAGAAGCAGCCTGAGGCCCATGCCAGATGCAACTGTCCCAGAATTGTAAGCCAAATATACCTCTGTTCTTTATAAATTACCCAGTCTCGGGTATTTCTGTTATAGCAACACAAAATGGACTAATACAGAGGCCAGGTAATGTCAGACAGAGAAGGTCCACTGGATTGGACAAGTACAAGGACTCTGAAGGATTTCTGCATCTTCATTCTCAAATATCAATCTGGGTCAATGGTGCCTTTCTTGGAGAGAGAAAAGGATAAGGTGAGGATCACATGAAGGGAAGGATTTCTATTCCAAAGAAGCCTGAATGTACTTCTATTATAGCACAGCCTGGGCTACTAGGATTGTTTACATGGTGAGCCAATTTACTAGATTGTGAGCTGAACTATATAGATAGATGCAGTCCCACTATTCACAGGAGACCTCTGTTAATAATTTTATTATAAATTCTTAAGGACTTTTTTCTTTGCATATAAACAAATATGTTGTTTATATGTATACACATATGTAATCTTAAAAATAAATTTTGGCTCACACTGTGTGCACTCTTCTAAGACCTGCTTTTTTCGCTTTAACTAAAGTGATCATCTTTCTATGTACTACATGTAGAGCTATTCCAGTTTCTAATAGCTGCAAAGTATTTACTGCTTAAATGGACTATAATTTACTTAACAAATTGGACCCTTAATGAAGAGCTCGTACTGTTTTTCTAGCTTTTCACTACTGCAAGCAGTACTGGAATGAATATTTTTGTACATATGTCTTCTTTGCACATTTTGGCAGGGCAAGTGTAGGCTCAGTTCCAGAGACTGTCCTACTCATCTCTGTATCTTCAGTACCAGACATAAAGTAGGTGCTCAGTGAAAGTGTTAAAATGCCCTGAATTTAGGTCTCTGAAGTCCTTCAGTATCTGGTTTATCTTTGTATTTTCAGCATCTATCATAGTGACCAAACAGCACAAAATATTGTTTGCTGAATGAATAATCTCAGGGATATGGCAAACTCCACCCAGAAAAAGAAATTATTCGGTAGTGGTTTCTGCTTTTAAGTGATGTATGTTTCACAAGGGCTCTCCTAAGCATTGCCAGCTAGGAAACACCTTTGGATATTTCTAGTGACTGCTCTTCATTCCTCCTTCTCCTCCTCCCCCTCTTTCCTGTGATGAGTATTGATGTACTCTTTTCCCTGGTCAGTGGGAAGCTTGATAAAAGTTCTTGATAAGTAACGGGTTAGAGTGACAAGTTACAGACTCTTAATATCATGTTACCCTTATCTTCCCTTCAAAGTTACATTTTTTTTTCACCTCCAGGGTTCTCTTCACAGAACCTTTAAAACATGGACAGTTTCTTGTTCAAGCCCTGAATGACTAGTGCCTAACATAGTATCTAGTACAAATAGGTCTTCAGTCAATGGATGGAAAATAAATGAATCAAGCAGTATTGGGTATGCATTAGCATAATTGGAGAAATGTTCTAAATGTTTTGACCATTTTTCCAAATTTAGATTATTTTTCTGCTTTCCTTTGTTCAATGATGCCTCTTTTATTATATATTAAGTTCTTATGTAGTCTATTTCTGAGCTTCATTTTTTATTCCATAGATCAATCTATCTATTTTGGTTTTTTTGGTGTCAGTCCATATAATTTTAATTATTGTTGCTTTATAATATGTTCTGATATCTTACAAGGCTAGTTGTACCTCATAACTCCTCTTTTTCAAAATAGTATTTTGTATTCTTGCCCAGATAAATTTCTAAAATATATCTAGAAATATTTGGTTGTATTCTAATAAAAACAGCCTATGAAGATGTTTTTATTGAGATTACATTAAATCTACAAATTACTTGCTTTATTGGCATCTTCATGCTAATCTTTCTATCTCATAATGTGGTAAAATTTCCCCTCTTATTCAAATCTTCTGTTATGTACTTTAGTAAAAATATATGTTATTCTTCATATGGGTCTCTCATTGAACCAATCTACTCTCCTAATTTCCATCTTCTGCCACTAGGCACACTGCTGGAGATACAAAGATGAACATATCACAGCTCTTTCCCTCAAGAAGCTCACTTTGGTGAGCAAAAGTGATAACTGGTCAGATAATTACAACTAATTGTAGTAATTATTGTGATAAACAGAAGCCCAAGGTGCTAAGGAAGCATAGAGAAGCGGTACCAGCCAATACTGAACATATGAAGGAAGACTTCCTGGAGGAGGAGACCCCTGAATGAGTCTTAAAGGCTAAGTGGAACTTAGCCAGGTGAAGAGGGAAGAAAAGGTACTACAGGCAGATAGAATGTTTATTGGGTGTATGTTCAAAAGTAGAGAGATAAGAAAAAATGTTCAAGCATTTGTGGAGCTGTCAGTAGCTCGCGTATTGGATGACAGTGGGATAATAGCTGGAAATGAAGCTAGAAAGTAGATAGGAGAGGGACAAATGGTAAAGGGACTTGTGTGAAAAGGTAAGAGTTTGGATATAAGATTGAAGGATTTACGTGAGGAGTGAAGTGTTCAAATTTATGTTTTAGAAAAAAATGGCCCCAACAGAGAAAATAGTAAAATAAAGACCAACCTAGCTGCAGTGTGAAAGATGGCATTAAGGTGTACCAAACTTAGCCAGAAAGGTCAGACAGGGGGCCCTTGTAGACATGCCCTAAGGCAAGAGCCGCGCCTTAAGTGATGTGCCCTAAGGCAAGAACAGTTGTACTAGGGACAGAATAAAAGGAGTGGTTCCAGAGCTATTAAGGGGTAAGTACACACACAAACAGCACACATGCATACAAACACACCCACTCTTGTTAATATATTACTAAGTGGTTTATGGTTTTTACTAGTTTAAGCAGGATTTTTTTCCCTATTGTATTCTTACTGGTTATTTTTTTTTTTTTTTTTTTTTTGCTTGCATTCTGTCTGGAAGATTGCTTTATTTTTTGTTTCATTATGTTTTGTAATATAGTAAAGCAAAAGTAGTAGTATTTTGTACTTTCAAAGGTGAATCGAAGAACTGAAGTAAATTATAGCATGTTCCATTTCAGCATGAATTGTCTGGATCTTCAGATTCATTGATGGTATGTCATTTTCTGAGGCTGGGAAGTCCATAGTCTAGGGAACACATCTGGTAAAGGCTTTGTTCTTCCTGGTGGGTCTACAGGACACAGGGTATCAAGTGGCAAAATGGCTGAGCAAAAGAGAGTTGAACTTTTATTTATTATTATTATTATTATTATTTTTTAAAGATGACCGGTAAAGGGATCTTAACCCTTGACTTGGTGTTGTGAGCACCACGCTTAGCCAGTGAGCGAACCGGCCATCCGTATATGGGATCCGAACCCGGAGCCTTGGTGTTATCAGCACCGTACTCTCCCGAGTGAGCCACGGGCTGGCCTGAGAGTTGAACTTTTAATTCTTAGTGTTTAGTTGATTTATTTGGCTTTTCTCTCCGTATATACTTTTTATCAAAGTACTGTTGCATATTGATATATTTTTCTTTCTTTTTTTTTTTTTTTTTTAAAGATGACTGGTGAGGGCATCTTAACCCTTGACTTGGTGTTGTCAGCACCACACTCTCCCAAGTGAGCTAACCAGCCATCCCTATATAGGGATCCGAACCCTTGGCCTTGGTGTTATCAGCACCACACTCTCCCAGGTGAGCCGTGGGCCGGCCCTGCATATTGATATTTTTAACCCTTCTCTTTTTTTCCATTTTTATTATGAAAATCTCAAACATATGCAAAAATAAATAATACAACAAACTCCAGAAAGCCCTTCACCCAGATTCAATAACTATTAAGATTTCACCCCACTTTTTTTGCTTTTGTGTTGTTACTGAAGTATTTTAAAGCAAAATCTCAGACCTTTAGTCATTTCAGTTCTACGTACTTCAGTATATATCTCTAAAAAATATGCATATTTTCTTATGTAACCATAATGCCAATTTGTTCCGATAAGAATTTGAATCACACATTACATTTGACAGTTTGGACTCAAAAGACTCTTAAACTATAGTAGTCCCTAACCCTACACCTCTTTTTAAAAAAATGCCATTGACTGTTGAAGAAACAATGTCTGGTGTCCAGTAGAATGTCCCATATTCTGATTTTGGCTGTATCTTCATACTACAATTTAATTTATTCCTCTGTTTCTCATATTTTCTATAAACTGGAGGCTAGCTTTGAATAACTAATTGGATTATGGTTTATGTTTTCTTTTGAGGGAGGATATAAGACTACTTCATAGGTATGGCTATGAAGTGCTTCCTCTGTCTGATAGTCCTGCTCTTAGGGATGCTCACATTGATCAGTGCATTCAGGTGATGACAGCTCATTCCTCCGTTGTAAATTTCCCCACCATCCACTGATGATGTTTGTCTTCTGAATGAATTATTTCATCAGGGATTTTTCTAATTCTGTCAATCTTTTCACATTTATTAGCTAAATAAATTATGTTCCCTCAACTAGGGCTATTTCGTTGTCTGAAATATAGTATGTAGAAATAAAAAAAAAACAAGATAAATGCTTAGTTCATTTCCTTTTATTGCAATTTTTGGATTAAGGAGTTGGTACCTTAGTTATTATTCTTTTTGACACTCTATTAATCATGCTTCTGGTTTATGACTTACTGCATTGGCTAGACTGGTGGTTCTCACCCAGTGATTATCCTGTTATCTCAGCCCTCATGAAACGGGTCTCATTTGCACAAGAGCCTTTACATCCTTGAGTATGTATGTGAATGACTTTCTCATGGCCACACATCTGCCCATCTAGTCCTGTGCCTTTCAGAAGACAGAACACCCTTTCCTTTGGTTTCTCTTCTGTTTCAGATCACACTGTGAACAAGATATGTAAACACTCAGATTCAGAAGTGGCTTGTCTTGCCAGAGAAGTTTACACTGAGTGGAAAACTTTCATTGAAACTCATTTGGATAGACCTTCTATTGAAGTCCGAAGTGATCCCAAAACTGAGTCATTTAGGAAAAAAGCCCAGAAGTTACTCTCAGAAGCCTTGGAATTAAAGGTAATGTCTTGATTGGAATGTGATTACTTGGTGCTGTTGGTTAAGTGAGCCTCATGTTTTCATAATGAGCTTTCATAGTCTTAATGCTCTGGCTTTATTCTAATCGGTTATTCTGTAAGGGTTCTGAATTAGTAAGTAAGCATTCTGAGAGACAGTGTTGTAAGATTACAGGCTTTGGAATTAGCAAGATCTGGGTTGAAAACCTGGTTCTAGTACATTCTAGTTGTGACACCTTAGGCAAATCCCTTAACATTTCTGAGACTTGGCTTCTTTATTTGTACCTACCACCTAAGGTAATTGGCAAAGTTAAACAAACTGTTTATACAAAGGAATAATATATAGTTCCTGCTGATTAGAAGTCATTTAATGGATGTCGGTTCCTTTCCATTTAAAATTCTTTGCCTTCCTACTGAAGTAAAAATTCTGGGATGGACTATGTTATGGAATATTAGTGGCAAAATAAATAGCTCTCTATTGAAAAGGTTCTATTCCCCCATTTTTTGTCCACACCCATACCTTTAGTTCAGGCATAAAATCAGTTGGGTAAACATATTCCCTGTCATCTTCATAGCCAGCAGTCCGGATGATGTTAGTGTTTGGAGGTGCTAGAAGAAGGATTTTTGCTTATTAACTGTATTAATCACCATAATCATTAAACATAAAATCTTATAAGCTAATTAATACTCTGGAAAATCAGGCACATAGCATCCATATTTTTTCCTCTCCCCAGGATATCCCAGGGTATCCCTATAAAAGTATCCTTAAAGAACAATTTAATATTAACAAAAGAAGCAATTCAAAAGTCTGGTTTAAATGTTAGATCTGTTACTGCATTCTCTAAAAAAATATTTTAACCTTTCTATCTCAATTGTTTATTCACAAAAAAAGGCAAAGGGATTTGTGGTATATTATTTACTTTTTTAAAAGAAAGTTTTGGGTTTTTTCAATACAAACTTATAATAGAAAATGAAAAGTATAGAAAGGGAAAAAAAATCACCATTGAACCACCAACCCAAACATAATCTTGTTAACATTTTGATGCATTTCCTTTTTTGGCAAATTATTATAGCTGTTTAAATGAATGCTGGGCAACTTATGATTATCTGAGATTTATTAAGAGTGATTTATATGCCAAATGTTCCATAATCAATTTTATTGATTATTTAAATAATATTGCAGAAAACTGACATAATTATTTACATTTGTTTTGTCTCTTTAATCCTGATCAATTTCAGTTACTGTCATTTTGTATATACTTTTCTATATATCTTTATATTTTATGTTTATACTTTTTAATGTCTTTTATTTGATAGTTCAGTGAATTGATGTGCTGTAGTTTGCTTAACTTTTCCTAAAGGAAGCTTTAATGTGAATATTAAACCATTGGAAAAGAGAAAAAATATGAAGGTTGTAAGTCTAATTTTCCAGAGTATTGATTAGTCAACAAGACTTGCTATTTTAAATAAAGGTTTTTTGTTTGTTTGCTTTTTGTCTTTTTTCTGTGACCGGCCACACCGCGCTCAGCCAGTGAGCACACCGGCCAGGCCATCCGTATATAGGATCCGAACCCGCGGCGGGAGCGCTGCTGCGCTCCCAGCGCTGCACTCTCCCGAGTGCGCCACAGGGTTGGCCCAATAAAGTTTTTTTTTTAATAAACCAAAATTATTGCAAAAACATACAATATGGGTATATAATATGTGGTTAATGTGGTGGTAAATACCAGTTCCCTGTGGTATCTTTTTAAGTAAATGATAATAACGAAGCTATGCTTGTAAGGATTAATGAGCAGTTTGCCTACTATATTAAACTCCATAATAATTATCCTTTTAGTTTATCCATTAATTATCCTTTAAATGGCACATCAAGTGGTAAGCACTCAAGTGTTACAAAGCAAAGTTAAAATAGTGATACATTCGTTAGTGCTTTCCAACATAATTGGAAAAGAAATACGATTAAGCATAGCTGAATGATTTTGTTCCCAAAAAGTAAATTTTAAAAATTTAAAGTATGCAGCTGACTGTCTTCCTTGGCAAAAGAAAAAAAAAAAAATCAATTTTCCTTGCATAAACAGTATTCAATAGTATTTTTATCAGTTTGGTATATCAGAGAATAGAAATACAAACACTTTCACATAAGAATAACACTTAGCACCTATCATCATCTGAGACATTTCCATATTGGGGTATCAGTGAACTATCTAATCCAGTATCTGGTCTTTGACAGTAACCAATGTCGAGTGCATTTAAATCAGTCATCAGATTTCCATAAATATAGTTTATCAGGCAGTAGTAAACCATTGGGTAAGTTATTTGTCCAATGACTAAAAAACCTTTACAGTTTGATCATAGCATGTGTTTTTTTGCAAATATCAGATCTACTCATTACATTTAGGTAGAAAAAAATGTTTTCATGTTATTTGTTTCAGTCATATCCTTTAATAGTAAAAGCCACAGATGAAGAATATACACATGGCCAAAAGGTGCATATTTTTATTACCCTGTAGATCTGCTTTCTAGATTCATGGATTATTTCCTTGTTCTTGGAATAATGGAATAGATGAATAAAAACTCCATTGCTGAAACCCAGGCTCCATTCCCCTTTACTTTCTCTCTTCTGGGTCTTCTTTGTTCTTTCCTGTCTTTTAGATCTTTCCTCACATGAACGTCCCCTGTGGTGTCATTCTCTTACTTCCCCTTCCTCATTATCCACTCTCCTTCCTACCTCACGGCCTGTGATCATTTTCCTATTATGTCATTTTAAAAAATGAACCTGATTCTCAAAGTGAGCCTGTATCATTAAGAGTTATGAAACACTGGCTAGTTGGCTCAGTTGGCTGCAGATGGTGCTAATGAGATCCAGGTCAGGGGTACATCCCCATATGGGACTGTTAGTTTATTCTTTGTTCGATGGCCTCAGACAGCACCCCTGGCTTTGACCAGCTCTCTCTCCTAGATGTATTCAAGTGGTCAAAAAGAAGTGGAGGTAGATATGTACAAATCCAATCATGCTATTGGAAAACCCACACCAAGTTTGCTTCCAGTGGCTATTCAGTTCAACAAATATTTAGTAAGGATCTATTAGGTGCTGGGGGAGAATACAAATATAAATGTGTTGCATTCCCTATCCCAAGACAGCTTTCTATCTCTTGGCTGAAAGCCTGTAAATGACTAACTAAAATATGAAGCAGTCTGAAATTGTGGTACTATCAAGTGGTGTAGACACACAAAGTACAGAGCAGTTAAATCTGATGGGGGCGTCTGGGAAGGTTTCATGGAAGAGATGGCAGTTGAACTCATCTTTGTAAGAGGAGTAGGATTTTGCTAACTAGAAGATACACATAAAATAGAAACATTTCGTATTTTATCTGCCATTTGTTATTTGTTATTGAAAGAACAGGAAAGGAAGTACAGATGGGGAGAAAAGACATTCATTTAACAAATATTTATTGAGCACCTATGCAAGGCATGGGGAATTTAGAAATGGATCCAGTATGGTACCAGTCCTAGAGGTGCTCGCAGTCTTCTGAGGAAGACAGACAAATATAGTTACAGTACAATGTGGGAAGTTCTGCACTTAAGGTAAATACATGAAGAAGACCTTGTTCTCTTGCTTTTAAAGAGCTTGTAGATGTGGTAGACATCACAAATTGATTTTGGCACCATTTCCCAATGAGTCCAGAGTCCTTAATGAAGGACAGCTCTAGGTGGTCATATTTTACATCTTCTCCCAGCTATATAGCCAATTCGTCTAGGATTACACAACTGAATGACATACACTTAATTAACAGGCACAAATAGATAAGGAAAACAAATCAGAATCTCTGTCTCTGAGAAATGTGAACTAGGAAATACCAAGAAAACATCAGTGTGAGTGTTGGGGGAATTAAGAGGAAGCAGAAGTTGTGGGTAGAAAAAAGATGCATAGAATAGGGGGAGAGAATAAGACAGAATTGGAGGTGAGTAAGGCCCATAAAGAGGAGCAAAATGTGTGAGAAAGAGGTCAGGCAGATCATGAGAGATACAGAGAAAGGACTTGGTCCCTAAATAAATCCCTAGGTTTCTTCCAGCCTTCCTGTTTTCATTCCCATTAATACAGATGTATCTTGCAGCAAAACCCCTTTTTCTCAAGGTTTCAGTGACAAAAGGACTTATGTAAAGCACCAGGTTAGGACCCATTGGAAAGGACTCATCAACACTTAAGGGGGTTTGGATTACCCAAAAGCAGTTACAAGATAGGCGTTTTTCCTTTTGTGCAATGAACTGGTTATACGTAACAGTGCATGATGTATCATTTTCCCCTTTGATTTATGTATTAATGTTACAGATATTTTTCTTCATTTTGATTGGTCTTCATTTAACAAGAGGCACGCATGAGAACTGTTAGATGCATGCTTCCTATTCCCATCACACCACTGGCATAGCCTGTCACGCTGCCCCAGTTACCTGTGCACACACTGTCTTCTTACTAGGCTTTGAGTTCGTGGAGAGCAGGGGCCAGGTCTTCTCTGCTCTGTCTCTCCAAGATCAGGCCAGACTCAGAGTAGTGACTCAATAACTATTTGGTAAATGAAGTATGATATCCAGTTATGTGAATTCCAAGGCAGTCTCAAGTTCTTTTTTGTTGTTGTTAATACTACAGTGTGATGGAATGGCCATGACTTGTTTTATAAACATACACATACTCTTCTTTTTACCTTGATAGTTACTCCCTTAAAAAAAAAAAAAAAAAGACTTTTCCTTGCCTGTTACACTAAGTGAATCTCTAAACAGTCAGTGACTAACCCAGCCTCACACTGGGATGAGGAACCTCTCTGGCAAATGCTCCAGGACAGATGCTGGACAGCCAGCCAACCACCTTTCCTGCCTTCTAAAGTAGTCTGGTACCAGGGCTGCCTCAAGCCAGGGCCTAGTTCAATGCCCACCCAAGAAGCCTTGAAAAACTCAAAGAGTCTGGATTCTGGAGAACCATCATGCCAAGTTTACTCACTCCAGCACAAGCCCAGGAGATTATCTGTCAGTCATTAGGACCTTTCGTGAACATCTTTTGTTTGCTAGTCCTAAGCAGATTTTTGGGCCTGGATATTCGCTCTGTTTCCCCCCTCCCCCAATTCTGCTCCCTGCTTGGTCCTTATAACTTCCAAGTTTCTTTTTTCTGTTTATTTTGGTCTATTTCTCATATTAGGACATTTTATCAAATATCAGGTGACCCTTTTTTATTTTTGGTGTGTTTTTTCTTTTTTTGAACTTTGCTTTTTACGTGGAAGTATAGTACATATACAGCACAGTACACAAAACATATGTACAGATCAATGAATTTATCACAAAGCAAGCCCCCACTTCACCTAGTCAGATCCTGTTCATTCTCCAGGTCCCAGGTCACTTCCCCTGAAGCCAGGTACTGCTCTGTTGGGTTGGGTCACTTTGTTGTGGCTGCACTCAACAGCACTCGTTCCTCTCCCCTTTCCTGGTACGTAGTACTTTTATAATCCCCATTCACTGCCCGGCACCCAGTACCCTTACAATCCCCATTCACTGCCTGGCACCTAGTACCCTTACAATTCCCATTCACTGTTTCTCCTACTGGACTGCACTCCCCATGGACTCAGGGGCTGTGCCTCCCTGGGCCACTGCTTGTCCCTCAGCCAAGCACAGAGCCTGGCACATAGTCAGTGATGAGTAAATATTTGAATGAGTGGCTGAGGTAGAGAGAGAAGGCATGAGGGAAAAAAATAATTGAGAGAAATTTGTTTTCTGTTTTCAAGGAATTTAATGCCAGGAAAGACAAACTCAAAATATAGGTCATTATAATATATTATAGTATATTATAATAACGACTAAGGGAAGCTCAGGACATTGTGGCAACCTGCAGAATAACTTTCAGTCCTTTGCACTAGAGGTTTTCGGTTTGATTGGTTGGTTTTTGTTTTTGTTTTGTTTTGTTTGCCCAAGCTTAGACATGCGGGTAGGTGTGTGTTTCCTAGGGGAAGGTGTGGCTTGCTAAGGGAACAAGTGCTCGTGCAGAAGCGTAGGGGTGTGTGAAAGTGGCTGAGAGTGCTCAGGCTGGGCTATGGTCAGGACTGGGGAGAGGAATAGTGGAGTTGGGCCTGGAAAGGAAGGTAGGGCTGGGGGTCCCTATTCAGACTGTGTGGATAAAGTCCAAGACCTGTCCTGCTTTGATTAGGTCTGTGACCTCAGGATAGCTTGGGCCTGAGCCAGACCACCCCAGAGTTCCTACAGGTCCCATCCCCTAGGCCTGCTCTGCTTAACTGAACCTGCAGGGGTCTCTTGAAACTCTCCTGCAGTTAGTGTGGTGAAAGAGAAGAAAAATGAACTTTGGAGGGGAAAGGGTAGGTCCAGGTCAGAGTCCCTCAGCTCTGTCTCCTAATAATTCTAAGACTTTGAACTTTTACCTTTGAGCATGTTTCCTTACCAGTCAAATGTGATGATGAGAGTTATGAATGCTGGCTGGATGGCTCAGCTGGTCAGAGCCCAGTGTTGTATATCAAGGTTAAAGGTTCAGATCTCCATACTGGCCAGCCACAAAAAAAAGAGTTATAAGCATGAAATGTGAAAAGTGACTTGTAAACTGCTCTATACACATATTAGGATCCAGACCCAGTGTTTCTAAAATGCTGTAAGGGGTTAAAAGGCACTTAAAAACAAACAAACAAAAAGTATAAACCGTTATACTGATTTATTATCCTTGGTCTTTGTTTCCTGGTTGGGAAAGTACAGGGCCCGTTACTTAGTTCAGACCAGGTTCCTGTTATAATGGCAAATATTACCACCCGGCAGGGGTTGTGAATGAGGTCCCTGTCACAAAGCACATGGCCTCGTTCCTTAATTGCCAGGGTGGAATTAATTTGCTCTTCCTGTTTCTCTTGTGACAGGAAGTAGATGTCCTTGAATTTCAGTTGATTAATGGAGGCCTCTGAGCAGAGTGCTCCAGCCTTTCTTACTTTTAATACTTATGCAATGCAAGGCCCTAATTTGATAATTTTGCTGTTTTTTAGATGGATCACCTACTGGTTGAAAATATTGAGCGGGAAACGTTTCATCTCTGCTCCCGCCTCATTAATGGGCCATACCGGCGGACAGTGAGAGCCCTGGTCTTCACATTAAAGCACCGAGCTGAAATCCGGGCTCAGGTGAAGAACGGCTCGCTGCCAGTCGGCACGTTTGTACAGACCCACAAAAAGTGACCTGAGGACGGTTCCAGTCCTGGGCTGGGCAGACAGGAAAATGGGCCTCTCTCTGCCATTCAAAGACTCTTTTGAGTTTGGCTGATAGCTGCTGGTGGCTGTGCTAAATTTTCCCATGGTGCCATTGCATTGCAGACAGAGGATGCAGAGAGCCTTGGGAGACAGGCCTGCAGGAACGTGCTTCATTAGCTGTAATGTCTGGTGCTGCCTAACAGGATGCACTTGGGCTGTCACTAGGAAGTACCATACAGTTGCCATCACCCAACACCGTGAAAGGGTGACGGATTTCACTGTGAGTATGCCAAGGACACCTCTAAACTTCCCCCATGTCAGACAGATGAAGTTACTACTTTATTTCGCCACCCTGCAGGTAACTGAAACTCAATTACTGCTGCCGCTCACTTGGTTCCATCCCCCTGAGTTTAGATAGCTCCCGTGCCTCTCAGAACTCCCCTCTGTTCTCTTTGCTCTACCCCAGGGGTGAGCCTGCCAGAGCCTGCTGACTACCCCTTCTTTCCAGAGCTCACTTATCTGAACGTTTCAGCTCTCCCTGGAAGACCTTCTGCATTGGTCTCTGGAGCCCCCATGCTGAGGCTTCTAATGAGGAACTGGCCTGAAGCCTCCTCACACCTCAGGGTTTATTTGAATAAGTTGGTGCTCTTGGTTTAAGGCTCTGTCGAAGATACATAATGAAATTTCTCTTGAAGTGAATTACTGCAGTAGAAAGAAATACATGCATATATATTTTAAAATGAAATGCCTCTATATAGGCCTGCTTGAACAATTATGTAAATGATACTTGCTTTTTAAAGTAATAATAAACTGGGACTTTTTTCCTAAAACAAAAAGTGTGGTTTGTTCATTGAAAAGTGTTTCCAACTGAGAAAGTGCGCAGTTGGTGAAATTAAAGAATGATGGGATAAGAATTTGAAGAAAGTAACAAGACCCAAGAAAGGTTTTTTTAGACTAGGGGAGGCTGGTGCATGTTTGTAATCTGAAGTAAAGTAGCCAATAGAAAAGGAGAGATTTAAAATTTTTTAAAAAGGGGGAGGCGGAATGGGGTGAAAAGCAATGATAAAAAGGAAGGGACTAACATTATTGTCTACCTTCTAAGTGTTGGGCACTTTTCCTAAGACAACACATTATCATTTACATGGGTTTTTATATAGTTTTTTTTTTAATCCTGTTTAATTTTCCCACCTATTATATTAAGTGGGTTTTGTTTCAGTTTTTATATTCATTCATTTATCCAGCAACCATTTACTGAGCACCCATTCCATGGGGCACGGTGGATGCTAAGCAGTAGCTACAGATAAGACCCTGAGGCTCACAAAGCAGAGGTATATTGTCCAGTTTCCCACCGCTGTAGTGACTACTGGAACTAGAATAATTGAGCACTTACCATGTGCCCAGCACTGTGGTAAACATTTTACAAAAAGAAAATACCTAATTAAAGATGAGTAAAGTGAGGCTGAGAAAGGTGTAGGAACTTACTAAAGGTCAAACAGATAGTGAATGAAAGATCTAAGATTCAAAACCCAGGTCTTTTTGACTGTATACAGTCTCATTGGTTGATTTTGTCCACTCTTACTATTTTTCAAGCATCATTGCTTGAATGCTGATGACATTCCAGTTTGTATCTTCAGCCCAGACATGGCCCCTGAGTTTCAGATGATATCTACTAGATGTCCCATGGACATCTAAGAGGTAACATGTCTTCTCTCAGTTGGCAATACTGGCAACCTAGGCCTCCATCCAGGAACCCAGGGGATCAGCCTGCACCCCACGTCTCCCACTCTCAGCCAAACAGGTTCTGATGGCTTGACTTCCCAATTACATTTAGAATCCCCTGCCTCTTCTCCATCTCTAGTATCACTTCAAGACTTTATTCTCTCTTGCCCAAATGACTATACGGCCTCTTAACTGGCCCCTCTACCTCCAGTATTACCCTCTTCAAATTCACCTCTATACACTATAAAAAAAGTGACATATTAAAACTGGAAATCCCACTGTTATTCCCCCATTAAAACCCATTGGTAAATTCCTATCACCTATAGGATAAAATATAAGCACCTTAATGTTGGTTTGCAAGGCTATCTGTAATCAGCCCCTGCCTGTCTTCCTCTCCATTCTTACCTCTTTCTAATCCCTGCCCCAAACTTGGTCCTCCATATTCTCCAGACTGCTTGTAGTTCACCACATCAGGTTTCCTGAAGCATCTGAGCATTTTTACGTGCCATTTTCCCTTTCTGAAATGCTACTCTACCTAGTTCCTTCCCTGGCCCTGCCATAATACCCTGTATACTGTTCTGTATGCATGCACGTGTTCTATGGGTATGCTTATGATTCTGTCTTTCCACTAGATTGTAACCTCGAAGTCAGAGATCCCGTCTTATTCACTGGGTATTGTCAGTGCCTAGAATGGTGCTTGTCCAGCATTGTAGCTGATAAATACTTGTGGAGTTAATAGATATCCAGTCTGTGCTCTTCCTTGTTCCCCCTTAGCCTATTAACTAAAGAGTAGCCAGAATGAGCCTTTTAAAATGTAAAACAAAATATATCTCTTCTCTGCTCAAAACCTTGCAGTGGCTTCCATTTTACTTGGTGTAAAATCCCAAGCCCTTACCATGTCCTACAAGGCCCAACATGATCTGGCTCTTAGCTGACTCTTTGACCTCATTTCCTAACATTCTCTCCCTTTCTCATGTCTCTGTGGTCCCACTGGTTCCTTTACTGTTTTGCATACACATAGCAAGTATGCTCCTGCCTCAGGGCCTTTGCACTTACTGTTCTGATTGCAATGCTCTTTACCCAGATATTTGCATGTTCCTGTCCTCACTTGATTCAGGTCTCTGTTTCTCTTATCAGAAAGGCCTTCACTGACTACCCTAAATAAAATAGCACTCCCTTCCAACTCTTCTTTAATAATACTCTACCCTGCTATTTATTTTTTCTACCTCCCCTACCCCCCAAGAATTTAAGCTTCATAAAAGCAGAGTCTTCATTTTGTTTTCTGCTGTATCATCAGCACCTCAAACAGAGCCTGGTGCAAGTTAGGTCTCCATAACTATTTACTGAATAGTTGAATGGTTGTGGGTATACAGGAGAGCCATCTAATCCAATTAGGAAATGCTTCTTGAAGGCGGTGATACCTGTGTGCTGTCGTAAAGGGCAGAAGGAGTTAATTGCGTAGTTGAGGTGCATGCCTGGCAGAGAAAGCAGAGTATGGAAAGACCCAGAATTGGAGATATCTGGAAGGCAACTGAATGGTTCAAGTGGAGGACACAAGCAGGAGAGAAGCTGGAGATGAGGTAGGAGAGGAAGGCAAGGGCCAGGGCCAGCTTTAGGGTCTAGAGCATCAGGTGAAGGTTTGGATTGATTCCAAGCAGGAACTGGTCAATTTTGTGTAAACAGCCTATGTGGAAGAGAAGTTGGGGCAGGGAGAGAGATTGGAAGTAGGAAACCTCATTTGTAAACAACCAAAGAGTTCAGCTAACTTAGGAATCTGGAGGAAGTTGAAAACAAATTGCTGTCTGACTAAAAGGCTTCAGTGGTGATAGCTGGAAAGTAAAATGATTGCAGAGATGTGCTTTGGAGATTTGGAAAGCAGGCTGTGTTATTTGTGGCTGTTTTCTCCTTGATGCATGTGCAGAATTTCCATGAACGCTAATAGAGCTATTCTGAGCACTTGCTGAAGGGAAGGAGGCTTGCAGACATCCATCCAAGTATGCCCACCTACTAAGAAGCACCTCTGAGCTCCGTCCTATTAAAAATGAAAATGTTGCTACTGAAATGGGGGGAGAGGAGTTCCTAGGACCTCTGAGTTACCTGTAAGTCTAGGTGTGAATATGTCTTCTAAGCATGTTCAGTTGCTAGAAGAAATTTGGGAAAGTAAATACCATTTATTGATTCTTGTGGTGGCTAAATTGGAGGTCCTGGTCCTTTGGATAGGGACTAAGTCTCTGTTTTCATTCATTCACTCAACAAACAAATGTTGCCCATCTTCTATGTGCCAAGGACTAGACTGGCACTGGGAGAAAAAGCAATAAATGAGATATAATTTCTACTCTTGATGAACTCTTAGTCTGGTTAGGAGACAAATAAATAAGTATAAGATAGCATATTAGGTATTTACTGTAGACATTTATTTAAAATATTGAGAAAATGGGGAAAGGAGTGATTAACACCACTCTGAGAGGAAGAAAGTCTTCACAGAAGAGTTCATGTTTGAACCAAGGCCAGGGGGATAGGTAGGAGTTGTTAGCAGAGAGCCCAGTCTGTGTGCAAAAGCATAGAAGTAAAGTGCATGGCTGGTTTTGGTAAAGGCCAATAATGTGAGGTGGTTTAAGCATAAAGTTCTTTGGAATGGTGGTGAGAAATGGGGCAAAAAAAAGTAACCAGGGCCCTGGAGGCCATATCAAGGGGTTTGGACTTTGGCCTTCAGATAATGGAAGACCACGTAAAGTTTTTGAGGTGGTGAGGGACTTAATAAGATGTGTGTTTTAGGAAGATAAAAATATTCCTACAGATATTTATGAAAATTTCAAACATTCAAAAAACCCCAACAATTTAGGGCAAAGAAAACAAACACTTGAAATTCGGTAAATTAGAGATTTTTTTTTGACAAATGAAGTTTAGAGTTGCCCAAACAGATATCATTAGAGAGTCCCAGATTTGAAAAATGGCAGGAGGCCCAGATAATGCATTTACTGTGTTCAGTGGTGAAGGAACAGGCAGCTGCCCTTTTTTCATTTATAGAATTTCAGGTTCTTAAACTTGTGCCTGTCAACCTTGGTTTTCTTTTGCTGCAGCCTCAGGCTTTGGAACCTCACTCTGAGGTTTGTAATGTGTTTTGGATGTGTTTATCACAGCCAGATGGGGCGAGGGCTCAGTTCGTTACTGCCCATTGTTGCTATCGAAGGCAGTCCATCCAGAAAATAAGGCTTTGGGAGCTTCGATTAGTTCGGTGACACTGCCTTAGTTTCAAACAAGAGACAAGTTGATTGGATGAAAATGTGTTTTCTTTTAAATCAATCAAAACGGTACAATTGCTGTCAGGGATGGACTTACTCATAAGCTGGAGGAGTTGGTTTCAAGATCCAAGAAGACCAAGATATCCAAGTAAATGCTGTTTTTTCATCTTGTTAAAATCATTCACTCAGCATGAAATTGTTGAGTTCTTATGTGCCAGGTACAAGGGTCACAGAGGTAAATAAGACATGGTATCTGGCCTCAAGAAGCTCATAGTCCAGTGAAGGAGACAGACAATAAACAGACCATTAAAAAATGCAAACAATTATAACTTATGGGAATTCAGAGAAAAATAAGAAGAGCTAATAAATATATTAAAAGATGCTCAGCCTCACTGGTAATCAGGGAATGGCAAAAACGAATGCCATCCTTAGAGGTCTAAAAAATACAGAGGTGGTGATCCCCATATCTCCCTTTTTAATTCACTGGTCTGGCCCCTACAAAAACCCTATGGATCCTGGAGGATGGTGACAGCAAAAGAGACCGAGTGGTAGTTCTAATTGCAGCTGCTGTGCAAAAGGGGCATCTTTCCTAGAGCATGTGAATAAGTTCTCAGGTACACGGTATGTAGCCATTGATCTGGTGAATGTTTTCTTTTCCTTTCCTATCAGAAAAGAATGAGAAACAGTTCATGTTCTCTTGGAACAGATAAGAGTATACATTTGTGGTCCTCTTGTCTCAAGACTAACTTCATTGCCCTGTCAAAACCTAGTCTGAAAAGACCTGTGCTGCCTAGACATCTTGTAGAACATCACATTGGTCCAATATATTGACAACATCAGCTAATTGGGCCAGATGAGCAAGAAACAGCAAGTATATTGTAAGCCTTAGTGAGACACATGCACTGAAAGAGTGGGAGAAAACCCTATAAAGATTCAGGGGCTTGACAGATCAATAAAATTTTTGCAGGCCAGTGGTCCAGGATATGCCAGGGACCCTCCAAAGCAAAAGACAAATTACTGCATCTATCACTCCCACCAATAAGAAGGAATCACAATGCCTGGTAGACCTCTTTGGGTTTTGGAAGTAGCATATCCCACACCTGGGAATACTGCTCTATCTCAAATACTAGATGACACAGAAATCTGGCAGTTTTGATTAGAGCCCAGAGCCAGAAAGGGCTCAGCAGCAAGTCCAGAGTACAAGTGGCCGTGCTGTGTGGGCCATATGGGCTGGCAGAACCCATGGTATTTGAGGTGTCTGTGGTGGGAAAAGATGTCTGTGGAGTTTATGACAAGGCCCAATAGAGAATCACAATGTAGACCCCTAGGGTTCTGGAGCAGGGCCGTGCTGTCTATAGCGAAGAATTATACACTTTTTGAAAAACAGCTCCCAATTTGCTAAAGGGTTCTGGTAGAGACAGGTCGTCTGACCATGGATCATCAAGTTGACCATGTGGCCAAAGCTGCTCACCACGAGCTGGATTCTACCAGATCTACTAAGTCATAAGGTCAGGCAAGGCCAGCAGCAATACATGAGATGGAAGTGGTGCAACTGGGATTGGGTATGGCAGGGCTAGAAGGCAGGAGGCAGCTGCATGAGCAGGTCTGTATCATCCACCACCTTTGCACCAGTGCCTCACCTTCGGCTCACCACTATGACCACCTGGGGACTCCTTATATCCAGCTGATGGAAGGGAAAAAAAGCCAAGCTTTGTTCATGGATGGGCCAGCTCCATACGTGTGAGCAAGACAAAAATAGAGCATGGCTGCACTGCAGCCCCATACAGTGGTGTCCATGAAAGACAGTGGGGGGGCGGGGGGGAATCTTTCCAGTGGACAGAGCTTTGGATAGGGCAGCTCGTTATCCACTTTTTGTGGAAAGAGAAGGGACCTGAGGTTAGACTATACATGGATTACAGGGTCAATGGTGAATGGCTTGGCTGGTTGGTAAGGGTCTGGAAAGAATAAGGTTGGAAAATCAGGGACAAGGAGACCTGGGGTAGAGACATGTGGATGGAACATGAGAGTGGGCACCAAGTGTGAGGATTATGGTATTCCATGTTAACACCCAACACAGAGCATATACCATGGAAAAAGCACTAAACAACCATGCATACACAATTGACATCAGCCAGTCTCTATCTGAGAGCACCTCAGAGCTGACACATGGGTGCACAGAGTAACCATAATGGCATGGAGAGGAGGGTATGTATGGGCCCAATAGTGTGGGCTCCCTCTCACCAAGCTGACCTAGCTGTTGCTACTGCTGAGTGTTCACCTGTCAGTAACAGAGACCAACTCTGAGCCTCGGATGTATCTTCATCACTGAAGGAGAACAGCCAGCCTCTTGGCAAGGTGATTATTTAAACCCCTTCCACCCTGGAAAGAGCTGCGATTCATTTTCCCTGGAATAGTCATATATTCCAGGTATGGGTCTGCCTTTGCTGCTTGTAGAGCTTCATCCAGCACAACTTCTGAAGAGTTTACAGAGTGTCCAATTGACTGGGATAGATTATGGGATCTATAGATTTTGAGTTAGTCAAATGGGATCTCATATAACCTTAAAGCAAAGGGGGTGTAGCAGTGGGCGCATGGCCATGGGATCCACTCATCCTTTTACTTACTATACTATCCTTAAGCTGCCACTTGGAACTGTCTGTTGAAGGTGCAGCTGGGGCACCAGCTCAGAAATGACACCTTGAGAGAATAGGATGCTGTCTTCCAGAATGCAGCACACATTCTAAATCAAAGACCATTACATGGTGCTTTGTCTCCAATAGGTAAAATGCATAGGTCCAGGAACCAAGGGATGAAATAGGAGTGATCTCACTCTTGACATCATTCCTAGTGACCCACTCTGGGCTCTGCAAATTTAGAGGTCCTGGGTCCCAAAGGAGGAACACTTCCACCAGGAGAAACATCAAGATTGCTATTGAAATTTTAGCTGTGACTCCACCTTGGCATTTTGAGCTTTTTGTGTCAAGGGACCAGCAGACAAAAAGAGCAGTCATTTTTTCAGGGATAATTATCCCTGGTCATTAACAGGAGGTATAGTTGCTGTTAAGCAATGGAGGGCAGGGAGGTATATTTTTGGTACCCAGGTGATCCACTTGGAGACCTGTTAGTACTCCCTTGCCCAATATTTGTGTGTGTGTGTGTGTGTGTGTCTGTGTGTGTGTCTGTGTGTATGTATTTGCAGCTGGCTGGCATGGGGAACTGAACCCTTGACCTTGGTGTTACAAGGCCGTGAGCTAACCAGCCAGCCCCGCAATATTTATAAAATAAATAGACAAGTGCACATGCCATGAGTAGGATATGGTGACTACAGACTCAGCCCCCTCAGAGCCAAGGGTCTAGATCACGCCTCCATGTAAGTCATGAAGACCAGAAGAGGTGCTCGCTGAGGGTAAGGGGAATCTGAAATGGACAGTAGAAGAGATGATGAGTATCAGTTGGAACCCCAAGACCAGTCATAGTGGTGGAGGTAGTAGTTTGTCCCACTAACTTTATAAGTTTCCCTCAGGAAAAGAGGCCCATAGATTCCTGGAACAGCTGCTTCCAGAACTGAAACCAAGAAGTGGGGTTGAGCGGCACAGGGTGTGGGCTGTAGTGGATACTATCCGGTATTGGCTAGACCTCCCACCGCCATGCCTCATAGGCCTTTCCCACAGCCACTGGGAATGCTCTCAGCTGGCAGCCCTCAGCTATCAGCCCTCCTGGGAATTTCCCTCAGCCGAATTTCCCTCACCCAAGGACATACGTATCCCTTTCCCAGGACAGATCAATTCAGGATTACAAAGGCCGGCTTACTGCCCCAACTCAGGACAACTCTGAAGGGCTGTCCCAGGTTCTGAGCTCCCCATGGGGCTGGCTGAGGTCTTCATGCTGCATTGTAGCCCAATTTATGTCTCTGCTTAATCCTGCTTCCTTCTCGCCCCTGTTCCCAAGAGCCATTCCTAATAAACTTCCTGCATGCTAATCTCCATCTCAGTTCTACTTTCCAGGGAACTGGACCGGTGATATAACTCTTCTAGTTGTTGGTAACAACTCTAGATTAGGGCTAGCAAACTTTTTAAAAAAGGGACAGATAGTAAATATTTTAGGTTTCATGGGGTGATAGAGTTTGGATGTGTTGTCCCCCAAAACTCATGCGGAAATCTGATCCCCAATGTGACAGTGTTGGAAGCTGTTTGAGTCATGGGGGTGGATCCCTCATGAATGGATTAATGCTCTCCCTGGAGGAGGAGGGGTAGTAAGTGAGTTCTCGCTCTATTAGTTCCCGTGAGAGCTAGTTGTTTAAAGGACCCTGGCATCTCCTCTCTCTCTCTCTTGCTTCCTCTCGCCATGTGATCTACTTGTACCCGCCAGCTGCCTGCTGCTTTCCACCATGAGTAGAAGGAGCCTGAGGTCCATGCCAGAATCAGCAGTCCCAGAATTGTAAGCCAAATAAACCTCGGTTCTTTATAAATTACCCAGTTTCAGGTATTTCTGTTATAGCAACACACACGGACTAATACATGGGGCCACACGGTCTCTGTCACAACTACTCAACTCTGCTGTTGTAGTGCAAAAGCTGAATACAATATGTAAATGAATGAGCGTGGCTATGTTCCAATAAAACTTTATTTACAAAAACAGGAGGTGGGCTGCATTTGGTCTTATGGGCCTTCATTTGCCAGTCCCTGCTCTGGAGAAGTACTTTTACATGTGCACAAAGCAGGCATGTACAAAGATTTTAATTACAACATGGTTTGTAATAGCAAGATTTTAGAAACAATTTAAATGCACATGAGAAAAAGCATGGTTAAATAAATTGCGGTGCACCCAGAGTTTGGAATACTATGCAGCAGGTAAGAATAAGTTAGGTCTGTATAACAGCACTGTCTGATAGAAATATAATGCAAACCACATATGTCATTTTAAGTTTCCCAGTAACCACATTAAAAAATGTAAAAAGAAACAGATGAAATTAATTTTAATAATACATTTTGAGCCCAATACACCCAAAATATTATCACTTCAACATGCAATCAACATAAAAATCACTGAGATGTTTTACTTTTTTTTTTTTTGTACTAAGTCTCTGAAACATGGTGTGTACTTTACTCTTATAGCACATCTCAATTTGGGCTAACTGTGTTTTTTTTTTTTTTTTCTTTTTTTCTTTTCCTACTTTTTTTGTGGACTGTGTTTTCAAGTGCTTTTACCCACATGTGCCTAGTGGCTACTGTATGGGAAAGCACAGATCTATGAGTACGGACAGATATTTGGAAGACTCTTCCTCAATTAAGGTTTGTCTGAGGATTTCCTCTTGACTAAATTGGGATGGTGGGTTTTGGGGAAGCACACTTCGTATCACATCCTATTGGGGGCACATAGTGGCCACGTGACTTACAATCGGTGATGTTAGCCTTGAATGCTTGGGTCAGGTGGTATTGCCAGGTTTCTCCATTGCAAAGTTACTATTCTTTACCTTTTCATACTCTATTCTCTGGAGAAAATTCACTAAATCCAGATAGCACTCAAAGGTTGGGGGACTGGGGAAAAATTAAAACCCACCTCCTGGAGGGTGGAGTATCTACTTATATTATTTGGAAGTCTTCTCTAAGGAAGATTTGTCTCTTCTTTCCCATTTATTTATTTATTTGATAACTTATTTATATATCAATATGGACTCACGTATATTTATTTTATCTGTTGGGTTGTAATATGATCTGATTGTTTTTTTCACAATGAAGATTAATTCATCTACTGTATATATATTTTTTGATGCAGAAAACATACAAATTCATGCTGTGTGAGAAACAAGTTATATGATTGGCAGGGTTTTTTACTCCACAGTTCATCATGACTGCCTTTGGGTAGGATCATTATTGGCTTATTGCTATTCAACTAGCAAACTTAGACAAGCTATTTCAACTTTCCAGGCCTCAATTTCCCCATTGTATTAGTCCATTTTTGTGTTGCTGTAACAGAATACCTGAGACTGGGTAATTTATAAAGAACCGAGGTTTATTTGGCTTATGATTCTGGGACAGCTGCATCTGGTACAGGCCTCAGGCTGCTTCTACTCATGGTGGAAAGCAGCAGACAGCTGGCGGGTACAAGCAGATCACATGATGAGAATCAGCAAGAGAGAAAGAGAAGTGCCAGGGTCTTTTAAACAACCAGCTCTCGCAGGAACTAATAAAGTGAGAACTCACTCACTACCCCTACCCCCCAGGGAAAGTATTAATCCATTCATGAGGGATCCACCTCCATGACTCAAACATCTCCCAACACTGCCACATTGGGGATCAGACTTCCACATGAGTTTTGGGGGGACAACACATCCAGACTCTATCACCCATCTAAAGAAGAGGATGTTTCATGAAATGGTCTCAGTGATGAAGAAGGGGATGATGTTTGTATGTTTGTAAGTAGCCAGGCATTTTGTTGCATATTAATAGACCTTATGTCCTTAATGGTTATCTTCTTTTATTTATGCTGGAAAATGAACTCAGAGCTAATAGCCTTGAGAACATCCCATAAACATAATCAATATTTATATCCCCTATCCCAACCCCGAATAGTTTTCCTTCCCTGCACTTTCACCCTCTCAGTGGGATTTAGTCTTCCTCTTCTTCCCCAGCATTTTCTCCAGTGGCTGCATTCCACCCCAAGGCCTGGCATTCAAGACCCTGCCCTACCGAGCATCGGCTGGCTTCTTTGGCCTCATTCTTGTGCCTCTCATCTACCCATGCTACACCCACACTGATGTCCTTATCACCCTAAATTGTGTACCCCCAAAATTCATTTGTTGAAGTCCTAACTCCCAGTACATCAGAATGTGCCTGCATTTGGAGATAGGGCTTTTAAAGAGGTACGTAAGGAATAATAATTTCATGTGGGTGGGCCCTAATCCAATATTTTTGGTGTCCTTGTAAGAAAAGGAAATTAGGACACAACACACAGACCATGTGAGGAAACAGCAAGAATGTGGCCATCTATAAGCCCAGGAGAGAGACTTCAGAAGAAACCAAACCTGCTGACACCTTGATCTCATACTTATAGACTCCAGAACCATGAGAAAATAGATTTCTGTTGTTTAAGCCACCGTGTCTGTGGTACGTTTTTATGGCAGTCCTAGTAGAAACTGAAACACATGCCTATGAATGAAAATGCTTACCGAATGCCTTCCTGCTCTATGCCAGGCTCTGTGATAAGTCCCAGGCCATAGAAATGAACTAGCTAGGGGCCCATGGTCCAGTGGGGACCAAGTCATTGTTCCATAGAATCTGACGTCACAGGGAATGTGATGACATCACAGTGGAGGGACAACTTAACTAGGCCTGTGGAGGGGCCTGGTCTGAAGGAGATCAGGCAAGTCTTGGCAGAGATGCTGATTTTTGAGCTGGCTTTGACAGGTATAAAGGAATTTACCAGGTAGTGAATGGGACAAGTGGCATTCCAGGTACAAGGCATGTACGAATGTGCAAGCTAGACGAATGTCAAAGAACAGGGAATGAAAGTTGATGTGGCTGGAGCCCAAGTGCAGGAATAGGAAGAACAGTCTGAAGTGAGGCTGGAGAATGAGGTGGGGCCCGTAGAGGAGTGGCCTGAATGCTGGGCTGGAAATTTCTACCTGGAGCATTTTAAAGATTTTGAAATGAGGAAACTCCTAAGTTACATTATAGTGACAAGTAGCAGGGGCTTGCTAAGTGGGTAGCTGATGGTTAGCCAACAGATGTGGAGCACCTATAGCACATCAGGTACTTTTTATCTATTTCCATCTCCACCTGACTGTGAACTGCTCCTGGACAGGGACTGTGATTCATTTCTGTGTCCCCAGCAGGGCCTGGTACAGATCAGGGGCTCAATACACATGCACTGAATGAGTGAATGAGAAGACCAGGCAGGAATGGGGGCCAAACCCCATTTCTCATGGTTCTGAAGTTTATTCTGGGTCAGTAAATCTCCATATGTGCCCTCCTGCCTGATGCAGAGAGGGTTGGATTGCTTCAGAGCCAGAAAACACATGGCCATGGCAGGTTTAATTCAGAGGAGATCAGCCCACATGGCCGTGGGAGACAGACTTGAGGCCAGCTCACAAGGGAAAATGCATCTAGCATTGTCACAGGGGCCTCCAGGCTAGTACTGATCAAATATCGGTAGTTTTCAAAGGTGTTATGAAGGAGAGGTTGCGTGGCAGAGGAGAATCAAAATACAGTCAGCCTCCATATCTGGAGGTTCCCCATCGGCCAACCAACCATGGATTGGAAATAGTAAAAAAAAAATACAATAAAAAAATTAAAATAATACAAAAAATACAGTATACCAACTATTTACATAGCATTTACATTGTATTGGGAATCATAAGTAATCTAGACAGGATGTAAAGTATACGGGAGGATGTGCATAGGTTATATGTAAACACTATTCCATTTTATATCAGGGACTTGAACATCTGCAAATTTTGGTGTTCATGGACGTCCTGGAACAGTCCCCCTCAGATACTGAGGGACAACTGTATAAAAAAAAAGAAAAGCCCAGCCATCATGTAGTGAGTGCCTGCTGTGTGTTAGAGACTATGCTAAGCACTCTACATGCTTTATCTTATTCTCACTGCTACCTCCCAAAGGTATTCCCACTCCTTAACCTTTTCCCCATCCCCAATGCCAGAGCCTCTTACCTGGTTTCCTTGGGGACACTCTTGTTCTTCCTGTAATTGATTCTCCACTCAGCAACCAGAGTGAACATACTGCAGGTCAGGTCACTCCCCTGCTCAGAATCCTCCAATGGTTCCCATCACACTAAGAATGAAACCGAAGTCCTTGAAGTGACCTACAAGGCCCTACGTGTCCTGACCTCTGGCACCATCTCCATCCTGTCTCCTACCTCTGGCTCCAGCCACTCTCACCTTCTTCTGTCCCCCAAACTCACTGACTGTGCCCCTTCCTTGGGGCATTTGCATCCTCTCTTCCCTCTGCCCAGCACTCTCTGATCATCCTGTGGCAATTTTTTGTCCTTCAGGTCACAGTTCCTCAGAGAGGTCTTCCTGGCCACCCTTTCTAATTAGGCCCACACCCAAGTTACTCTGACACATCAGTGATTTTATTCTTCATAGGATATAGTACCATCTGAGCTTACCATATTCACATATTTATTTCCTTGCTTATTTGTTTTGCCTCTCCCTCCAGAACGCACTCTTCCTGGGAGCAGTGGCCTTGTCTGTCTCTCCTCCACTGGACCTCCGGTGCCTGGAGAGGGCTCGGCACATGTGATGAGTGAGTGTGTATGTGACTGAATGGATGGCTCCCCTCCACAATCCCTGCCACACCTGCAGGCTGACCTGAGAGTCCGCACAGCTGAGCAGCACAGTCCGTGCCACGTAGGAAGAGCTAATCCCAGGCACGTGGACCGACAGATGGTGTGGAGCCCAGGCTGAGGCGTAGCTTTTTATTAGTCTGAGTTGCTTTTGCTTGGAATAGGATTAGCATAAGTACCGTTCCAGGCAAGTGGATAAGGTAAAGCTCTGTTAGTTACATTCAGATTTTGTTTCTCTGCCACAATGCTTTCAGAGCCATCCTTTTGTGAGTTATTCCAGTTCACGGCTAAGGGTGCTCCTCAGAGGTCAAGTGGGGTGAGTGTGGGGAGGGTCCCACACAGAGAAGCCTTCTCAGTCCCCTCTCCACGTCAACCTCCAGAGGTACCTCTCTAACCCCTAAATCCAACCCTACCACACCAGGCAGAAAGGCTTTTACTGGCCCCCATTGCCCAGAGTGAGGCCCACATGCTCCGTGATGATGAATACGAAGAAGTGATGATGGTGGCTGTCACACAACTCTCCCGCATAGCCCTCACGACAGCCCTGCAAGGCAGACCAGTGTCGCTGTCCTCATTTGACAGATGAAAAGCTGATGGCTCGGAGAGATTAGGTACCTTGCCCAAGGTTACTTGGCCAGTGGGCTGCAGAGACAGGCTTCAAACCCGGTCTGTGGGCTGGTGGGCAGGCACGCCAGGCCCTTCCTGAGTGGCCGGCTCCCTCTCGGGCGAAGCTGCCTTGCTTGTCCAAGTGCCCACTCTGGCCTCAGCTGAGTCAGCAAGGAGCCAACTCAAAGTCAGTGTTTGCCTTGTGAAACTCTTACTTTCTGGCCAAGAAGTATCATTTGCCTTCACCTCTTCAGCTCCATGAAGGAGCATTTAGCTTTTAGGAGGAATCACTTCCCACAAAGAAACAGAGTTCTTAAAAATCACTTTGTAATAATGTGTCTAATAACAATAAAAGCTAACATTTATGGAGTATTTATTAAGTGCCAAGAGTGTGCTAAGTGCTTTACATGCATTATTTCATTTTGAAATTCCATTAATTAATATATTTGAATAAGGAACCCCCTAACATGATTTTAAACACACACACAAACCAAAAGATTACAAAAAGGTGTACAATGAAAAGTATGTCTCCCTCCTTCTCTACACCGTGCCCCACCCGCGCCACCCGCCCCAGGCCACACAGTGACCAGTTCCTTGTGTATCCTGCATAGAGAGCCCATGAATCACTATCGTCTCATTTCATCCTCTCAATATCTCTTTGTGGTAGGTATTATTATCTTCGTGTTACATATCAGGGAACAGAGGTTCAGAGAAAGGGCATACAAATTCAAGCGGCAGAGCTGGGATTTAGCTCCAGACGGGCTGTCTCTAAAGCCAAGGTGTTGAGAGCGACCTCACCTCCCACAAAGAGGAGAGAACTGGAAAGTTAAGTTGAGCAGTGAATGCTGGGCAGTCAGCTGCACTCGCTCCCTAATAGGCTTTTGCTCCACACACTGGTCTTGGAGTGAAGAATTCAAATTTGGGCCTTAGTAAAATGACAAATTATGACCTGTCACAGACCTTTGACATTATTGACAAATAGTAAAAACCTCAGATATTACAATCCTGAATCCTGCTAGTCATCAGTTCTTGCTGTTTCCAGCCTTCTTGCACCTTTATACCCTTGGTTTATGCTATAGGTTAAATGTGTCCCTGCAAAGTTCATGTATTGGAAACTTAATCTCTGTTATAACAGTGTTAAGAGGGTGGGAAATCTAATTATGCTATTTATGCTGAGGTCTTTAAGGTGATTAGATTATGAGGACCATGCCCTAGAGAATGGATTGATCCATTTATGGACTCATGGCTGGATGGTTAGATGGGTGGTCATGGGCATGGTCTGATGGCTTTATAAGGAGAGCAAGTGAGCAGGTTAGCGCTCTTGCTCAGCCCGTTCTCACCACATGACACCCTGCATCTCTGTGGAGAGTCACCACCAAGAAAAAGACCCTCACCAGATTTGTTCCCCAAACTTTGGATCTCCTAGCCTCTGAAATGGAAGAAACAGACCTCTTTCCTCTATAAATTACCCAGTTTCAGGTATTCTGTTATAAGCAACAGAAACGAACAACAGAAACAAATTAATACAGTTTGTCATTTGGAGGTGTCCAAATTACACCTCTGGGACCAGCTGCTCAGTCTAAACAAGGTCAAGTGAAGCTGAGTAGGAAGAGCAGAGCTCTGCAGCTATGCCCCAACTCAGCCCCTCAGGCCTGCATGGCTGGGGTGGGTCTGGCCCCTCTCTGGGCCTCAGTGTCTTCACTTGTGAAATGAGAATAATTTCATCTAACTCAAAAGGTTTGGGGATCCACAGGAGGGTACCGAAAGCCAAGAGGTAAGTAGCAAAGCCCCATGCAAATGTCGTTACTTTTTTTTTTTTTTAAAGATGACCAGTAAGGAGATCTTAACCCTTGACTTGGTGTGGTCAGCACCACACTCTCCCAAGTGAGCTAACCGGCCATCCCTACATACGGATCTGAACCTGTGGCCTTGGTGTTATCAGCACCACACTCTCCCAAGTGAGCCACGGGCCGGCCCTCAAATGTTGTTGCTTTTTAATAACCATAAAGTAAAGTTGGAGTAGATCTGGTAGCCTCTCTGTAAAATAAGCTGGCTTAATTCACACCTACTATCCATTCACTTTCCTTCCCTCCCACTCACCCACCTGCATCTGTAAAATCGTTCACAGTTTTCACCCATTGTCTCATTAGTCCTATACAAGCCTCCTGAGACAGGGATTATCACTCCCAGTTGACAGATAAGGAAACTGAGATTCCAAGAGGGTAAGTGACTCACCTCAGGTCACAGAGCTAGAGAGAGGTGATGTGGTTCTCCTAACCTGCCCTGTCACTGCGCTGCCTAAAACCTTCAGCAGCTGTCATTGCCCACTGGCTCCTCAGGCTCGCACCAGAGCCTTGCCATGATGGCCCCCGCCTCCCTCCCCAGAGTCACTGCCCAGAACTCCCCTTCACACTCCTGTCTTTCCGTGTGTCATCATTCCACAAGCACGCAATGACCTTTCCCAACCCCTCATCTTTGCCCCCGATGTTCCCTCTGCCAGGACATCTGGTGGACTCCTGCCCATCCTTTGTTAACTCTCCTCTGGCCTCTGTGACAGGTGCCTGACACAATGAGTTTTCATTGTCATCACCACTGGATCGATCATTTCACAGAGTGGTTCAGAGTCCAGGCTCTGGGGCCAGACTGCTTGGGTTTAAAGCCTGGCTCAGCCACTTCCCAGCTGAGTAATTCTGCACAGGTTACTTAACATCTCTGTGCAGCTGAGATGTTTTCTTAACTATATCATGAGGGTAACTCCTGGGATTGTTGTAAGGAGTAAAAATAATAAATATAGAACAATAAGCAAAGGGCCTGGCACAGAATAAGCACTCAGTATAAGCCAGCTATCATTATTTTCTATTATTTGTATTCGGTGATACCTACCCTTTGCCATTCCCTGTGCTGAGCACCCCAAGCTGACTCAGGTGCAGTCTCTGGCCTCAGAACTCAGGGGAGGAAAGAGGTATGTAAACACTCATGACAATGCCTTCATTCTGACCAGGTCACTGTAATGTCTAAATTGCCCTGTGCCGGTGTTTGTGGGCTCTGATGCACAAAGGCCATTCTGCAGCCACTGCTTCCCACCAGAGGTGGCCTGGGCCTTTGTGCCCCTCGCCCCATTGAGTGTTTCATCCATGGGGAATGACTTTGTCAGCTTCCCCTTCTCTACACGTTAACCCTAGAGACAGGCTGTTCCCGGAGCGAAAGGAAGAGCCAGCTGCAGTACAATTTATCTCCCTGGGCTGCTTCTCTAGCTGAGATTTATGAGCTATGCCTGTCACAGTGACCCTGCAGGCTCAATTACAGATCTGCTTCCAGGCTAGACTGGGGCAGAAATCTGCCTAGCTTTGCCAAGTGGCCCCAAGGGAGAGCCACGGGCCCTATCAAACCTGGGACCTCAGAGAACAGGGGGCCCATTCAGCTGCCTCTCTTGTCACACAGAGGAAACTGAGGCTAGACACAGAAAGACACATTTGAAGCTCCCACCAGGAAAATGGGCCCAGTGTGAAGTCTAATGTGGACCCGAGTAATATCAAGGGAGCATATTTTACTATACACGAGTGTATGACTTCATCACTACCCCAATAGCTTTCTTTCTGTATAACAGAAGTATTTACTATGAAAACATGCTTGAAACTTAGACCAAAAGCAAAGCATTGCATTTCCATAAACAAAGACCATATTCTGTCCCCACAAACACATTAGAAATTTATTAGGTACAGCCTAAACATTGTCTGGGTTCACTGGCCTGTGACTACGAAATGGAGTCCCATTTTTGCTCACAAGACAATGACCCAGAGCCCCTTCTACATAAACAGGAACTTGTCCTTCTTAAAGTGTCCCCCATTTATTCCTGGGAGTCCCCAAAAGTAGCCACAACTTAGCCTGTCAATTGCAGTCACCATAAGATATTTGCATGTTCTTCCTCTACTGTGCTGGCTTCCTTCTTCATCAATATCTTCAGTTAGTGAGGCCCTTGGAAGGAGTCCTACTGCTGCTACTGTTAATGGTGCCTGCTGCAGGGACAGTGTCAGGGCTAAAGGTGCCATATCCTGATGCCCCACACTGACTTTTCTCTGGACATGACCCCCAGGGGTAGTGGGGGCTGGGCTCAGGCCCCCAGGAAGGGAGCCAGGTGCTTTGACTCCCAGTCCTACAAAGTGCAAAGAGTGGAGTCTGACCTACCTGTGGGTTGAAAGCTTATCAGCTGAAGGGCTGGCCCCTGGCTCACTTGGGAGAGTGTGGTGCTGATAAGACCAAAGCCACGGGTTCGGATCCCTATATAGGGATGACCGGTTAGCTCACTTTGGAGAGCATGATGCTGACAACACCAAGTCAAGGGTTAAGATCCCCTTACCGTTCATCTTAAAAAAAAAAAAAAAAAAAAAGCTTATTAGTTGAGAGTCCTTGGTCAGGACATCTCCCCTCTCTGAACCCAAGCAACCTCAACAGTGACACAGAGGTGATAACACACACATGGAAGTGGTGTCATGAAGATCAGACGAGGTCTTCCGTACACATTGCTCGACAGGTAGTAAGTGTTGGGTGAATGGCAGCTGCCATTCTTATTATTATCGTACTGAGGCTGGGTTCCCCCAGGAACAGACTCTGAAACATGGATTTGAGACAAGTGGTTTACTTGAGAGGTGATCTAAAGAAGCACCTGTAGAGGTGTTGGAAGGTGGAACAGGGAGGGGAAGAAGCCAATAAAGGAGGTGTTAGCAAGCAGGTTTCAGCTATAACCAGCCAGGGCTCAATTCCACTGAGGAATTCTGGATGACAGTGTAGAATATGCCTTAAAGTTGTCCCTACCAAGGGATGAGGGATCTGGGGTACGTATCCACCAGTCATTGGCTGGGATCTTCTGCAGGGGAATGGACATTAGCTCACCAGCATCTCTCCTGCATGCATGCAGGCTGGGTCTAGTGGGCTCCGAGGCCAGAGAAAGTCCTCAGGCAGAGTTGCTAGGGCTGGCATTTAGAAGCTGTCAGGTTGGCATGCACAGAAAAGGTGAACACCAAAGGACACGGGCAGGAGACTCCTAGTATCTACTACAAATACCAAGTAGCATCACTTCATCTGAAAGACAAGATGCTAAAAGCATCTCTTCAGGCCGGGGGAGCACAGGAGAAGGATGGAGGCTACTTGGGATCTAGTTCCAGCTGTCACCTTCAAATCAACACGTGACCTTGCTCTGTGCCACCTCTGGTCCTCAGTTTTCTCTCTTGTCAAGCGGGGAGTTCAAAGCAGATGGATCTTGAGGTCCCAACCAGTTCTCAGAAATTCTGTAATTCACCTGGCTTTTTTATTTGAGCCTTACAACACCTGTGGAAGGAGGTAGGAAGAGCCACTGTGATTCTCCCTGTTGAGAGCTGAGGACATTCAGACTGTGAAGGGAAGTGATTAGTCCAGTAGGTCCTCAGTGTGAGGTCCTGACACCAGCAGCATTGGCACCACCTGGGCACTTGTTAGAAATGCAAATTCTTGGGCCCACCCTAGATTGGCTAAATCAAAAACTCTGGGAATGGGACCAAGCAATCCATGTTTAACAAGCCCTCCAGGGGATTCTCATCCCTTGCATGCTCAGGTTTAAGGCCAAGGTGAGACAGTGAGTTAAAAGCAAAGTTGGAACTAGAATCTAAGCCTCCTATCCTCTAGGTTGTCCTTTGAGCCATCTGTATGCAGGGCCAACCTTGGTTTTCAGTGCTCCTAGTGCCTCTCAGCTTCTTCCTGATGCCTTGCCCCTCCCATCTGATATGAAAAATCTCACCTTGGAGGGACGGAAAGAAACTATTTTGGAGTCCTAGAAACTCTGGCAGAGCAGCTGGAAGCTTCTAGTTATCCCTTCTCCACCTACCTACTTCCCAGGGCCACTTAAAAACAATGGCACCCCTCAGTGTTTCCCAAGGTTGGAGCCTTCTCTCTGCAGAGCCAAAGGGGTTGGGCCACAGCACCAAGTGAGGGCTAGTCCTGAGGCAGGTCGTGAGGAGGGTGCAGCTGGTGAAGGATGTAGTGGAATCACTGCAGATCCTCCAGGAGGGACCCTTCAATGCCTGAGGGGAAGGGGACTTAGCCACAGTCACCCAGCCAGATTTGGGCCTATTCACCAGAGCCCAGCTGCACAGAGGAGGCTTTTTGGCTCACTCTCTACTCCAAGCACTTCTCCTGCAAAGGCTCTTGGGATTACCCCGTCTTTGCACCATTCTGCAACTCTGCCTCCATGCTACTGGGCTCCATGCTTCCTGGGCACTGGGGTGCAGAAGTGTGAGTCAGCCTCAGTTGCTGTCTTGAGCCACCCAGGAAATTTTCCCTGGGCAGCGGGTGGGTGCCACCATGAATGCCTAACCTCCAACCTTGCTCAGGGCCCTCATATCTTCCATGGACTCTGGTTGGCTCACCCATTCCTGGGCTCCTTGGCAGCAGTTCAGTCTTCTCCCCTTGCCTCAGCCCTCCAACCCCACTGCCACCTCCGATACTCCTACCAGATGGCCTTGCCTCCCATTCCATGAAAAATAAAAGCATTGCGTGGGAGCTCCCTCAACCTCCATTAAGGAGAGTTCCCGTCAGTGCCTGTCCCTCCTCCATGCTCCGCCCCTGCCTCCCACTCTGTGACAAGCCTCGCTCCACTTCAATGTCCACTTCTCCCCCTTCCTTGGCTTTTCCCATCAGTATTGAAATGCACTCAAAGCCCTCCCAGCCTAAACAAACGAAAAAACCCCACAATCAACAGACAGAAAGGCTAGTCACCATCTACAAAGTCAAGGCCCTGCCTCCGTCCCCGCCCGTCCCCTCCAGCTCCTCCACGCCTCGCTGCTGATCCTGTCCACCAAGCTTCTCAAGGGAGCTGCGACTCTCCCCGTCTCCAGCTCCTCTCCTCTGCCTGTCCCAGGCCCCAGCTTCACTCATTCCCATGTATAAATCAAGGCTGCAGTTCTTACCCAGACTGGCAGCTGTGACAGTGCCACTGTTTTCCCCTTCATCCTTGTCACCATTCCACCTGGTGTTTCCAACATCACACCCTTCTAGGTCTCAGGCCTTTGCGGATGACTCTTCATTCATCCAACTATGATTGAAGTGGCTACTTTTTTTTTTTTTTTTTTTTAAAGATGACCAGTAAGGGGATCTTAACCCTTGACTTGGTGTCAGCACCACACTCACCCAGTGAGCTAACTGGCCATCGCTGTATAGGGATCCAAACCCGTGGCTTTGGTGTTATCAGCACCACACTCTCCCGAGTGAGCCAAGGGCCGGCCCCTGAAGTGGCTATTTTTATGTGTTGGTCACTGTGCTTGGGTCTGGTGCCTCAGTGAGGAGCAAGACGGTCAAGACCTGCCTTCCAGAGCATGCAGTATAACAGGGTCGTTGGGGCTCCTGCTCTGAGTCTCCTCCTCTCCCCTCGTCTTTTCCTGATAATCCCAGCTACATGCCAATGACTGCCAAGCCCCTGTCTTTCACCCAGACCTTTCTCCTGAGCTGCACACCCACACCTCTAACTACTTATAGGACAATTCCACCTGGATGGTCAACAAGCAACTCAGACTTGCAGGGTCCAAACCAAACTCATGTTCCGCTCCTTAAATTTCTCCTCCTCCTCTATCAGGAATGGGGCCACTATCCATATAACTCACAAGCCATAAACTTGGGAGGCATTTTTCATTTCTCCCTCCAGCACCACTTCCCAACCATCTGCCTTCTAAACAGATGCACCGGCCTTGTCCTTCCCATGGCCAGTGCCTGAGGCCCACATCTCCAACATAGCCCCTTAGCTCATCTTCCTCGCCCAGTCTTGTCCCCTCCAAACCACCGCATGGACACAGCTGGAGGGATCAAAAGTAAGCCCAAATAGGGCTGGTTAGCTCAGTTAGAATGTGGTGTTAGTAACACCAAGGTCAACGGTTTGGATCCCCATATTGGCCAGCTGCCAAAAAGAAAAAAGAAAAAAAGTAAGCCTGGATAGCCCAAACATCTGTCAACGGACGAATGGATAGACAATTTGTGGTCTATCCATCCAGTGGAATATTATTCATCTGTAAAAAGAATGAAGTATTAATACATGCTACAACGCTGATGAACCTCGAAACATTAAGCTAAGTGCAAGAAGCCAGACATAAAAGGTCACATATTGTATGAGTCCATTTATGTGAAATGTCCAGAATAGATAAATCCACAGAGACGGAATGAAGATCGGTGGCTGCCAGGGCTGGGGGGTAGGGGAAGCGGAACAAAAGCATTTAATTGTAAGGGGTTTTGCTTGGGCATGATGAAAATGTTTTGGAACTACATAGAGATGTTGGTTGTACAACACCGTGAATGTACTAAATGCCACAGATTTGGTCACTTTAAAATGGTTAATTTTATGTTACATGAATTTCAACTCAATACATTATTTTTTAAAGTAAATATGACCTTGCCTACCTTTTTGGTTCCCTATAATGGTCTCATTGTTCTAGGATTAAGTTCTAGCCTCTCAGTGTAGCAACCCAGGCCTTCTATGGCCCGGCTCCCTACCACCTCTCAGAGTCATCTCCTGCTCCTCCCACACACGGTCTTCATTGCACACGGTCACAACGACTCACAGTTCAACACCCAAGCCAGCCATCTTCTCTAATGATTCTGAGCCTTTGCACATGCTGTTCCCTCTGCCTAGGACACTTTTCCACGTCTTCTCTAGGCTCATGCCTTTAACACTATGTTTGGGGATTCTTTTCCCTGGGAAGCTTTTTTTTGCCTCCCGTGGGCCTCCCCTTCATCACAGCGCTGATGTCCCTGAGTGTCGCCATCTGTTTACATGCCAGTCTCTGCCTCCAGGCTGTGTGCTGCACAAGAACCCTGACGAAGTTTTGTTCATCTCTGCTCAGGGTGGGAAGGGAGAATGCTGGTGTGGAGTTAACAGGCTGTGAGCTCTCAGTTTAGGCAGTGCATAAGACAAGAACACAAAGGAGGTGGAGATAAAGGGCAGCGGTGCACAGAGGAGGGAGAATCCTGTCCCTGTCACTGAGCTCAGGAGATTCTTGGAGGGGGGTGCATTTGAGAGGGCAGTATTTCTACCGACGGAGATGCAGGCCATTGGAAGTACATGGGTAAAGACCCACTTGGCATGGGGCAGGGACAGTGACAACTGAGTCTGCTTAGAGCAGTGACATAAACCTTCAAAGCCACAGAAGCCTTTTTACAAACTAACTCATACAAGTATATGGAACCCCAGTCTATAGAACAGATACCAGTGGGACTGTTGTGGTTGAAGTAGAGGGGAGGGGTCTGATAGTCTTGTTCTTTTCTTGCCACACACCATCAAAACCACCATGGACACACACTGTCACAACTACACATACCATTATAGCCACACACACACACACACACCATCACAACCACCATGCACACACCATCACAACCACACACACCATCGCAACCACCATGGACACACCATCACAACCACCATGGACACACACTATCACAACCACACATACCATTATAACCACACACACACCCCATCACAACCAACACACTCACAAACCATCATGACCACATGCACACACCATCACTACCTACACACACACACTATCACAACCATCATACTCACACATCATCATAACCACCACACACACCATCACACACACACACACCATCACAACCACCATGCACACACCATCACAACCATACATACCATTACAACCACACACACACACACCATCACAACCACACACACCATCACAACCACCATGGACACACACTGTCACAACCACACATACCATCACAACCACACACACACACCATCACAATGACCACAGACACATATCATCACAACCACACACACACACACCATCACTACCTCCACACACAACCACAACCACCACACTCACACATCATAACCACCACACACAGCATCATCACACACACACAACATCACAGCTACCACACACTATCTCAACCACCATACTCACAATCACAACCACAACACACATTATCACAACCACCACACACACCATCAAAACCACCATACCCAACACAGATGCCACAACACGCACGCACACCATGACACACACATCATCATTCTCCACAGAGCACAGTTAGAAAATCAGCAGCACAGCAGATACAGGCAGAAAAATGATTAGAGATGTCAGTCCAAGAGTGATGGGGGCCAGGTCATGCAGGGCTTTGTGGCAAGGTTGAGGACCTCCGACTTCACCCTGAGGACAATGGGGAGTCACAGAGGGGTCTGAGCTGGAAGATCCTTCTGGCTATGGGGTAGGGATGGAGTAGAGGGGCCTGAGCCAGCCGTGGCCAGCCTGCCCGGACAAAGCCCCTAAAGGACACAAATGGAGCCCTCACAGCCCCTGCAGTGCTGGGTAGGTGACAGGACATGTTCCCAGGCTGGCAGAGCAAGAATCTCAGGACCTAGAGCCTGGAACCAAGTCCAGGCCAACATTCTCACTTATCTTCAAGCTGGGACAAGTCTCCATGGCCATGCCACAGTCTGGATGAACTCAGGGCAATGGCTGAAGGCAGCGAGGCCAGTGGAGGATGTGGTGGCAGTGGGGATGAGAGACAAGGGAGAAGACTAGAGAGATGGTGGTACCTGGACTGACAAGATGGACTTGGGAGATGAAGGGGGGCAAGGCTGGGTGACCAGCAGATAGGCCACTTGTTGAGACCAGAACTCAGGAAGAGGAAGCAGCCCAGGAACGTAACGATTATTCCATTTGAGGCTGTCACTGTCATCCAGAGCAGTTGATGGGGACTGCACCCAAGTGAGAGGCTTCGGTGGAGACCCAGATTGGGAGTCACCAAATACCATGGAGATGGCAACAAAACCCACAGAATCTTAGCGATTGTCCGGGGAGTCTGTGGTCCGCAAGGCCCCTGCTGGGTGCGGGGACAGGGCCCTCTCTGAGCACTCAGACCAAGCTAGTTTCTGTGGCACCCATCATTCCCCTTGGCCACACTTGCTCATGCAAGGGGACTAGCTAGTCCCTGTTTGCCCAGGACTTCCCAGATTTTAAAACTGAAAATCCTACACCCTAGGATCCCCCATGAGTCCCTGGAAAACTGGGGCAAACCAGGACAATTGGCCACCCTTCATCATCTCCGTTTTAAGATTTGGCCAATGTCCGTCTTCCTCAGTCAACTGTGATGGTACTTCAGAGTCAGGAGGACGATGCCAGGAGGGACTAGGGACTGGTTTGAGATGGAGGAGAAAAATTGCAGGGAAGCATCTTGGCTCTTCTCCCTGCTAGGAAGAATATGGCACCTGTCCATTCATATGTGCCACCTGTCAGGATCTGGGGGCAGTTTGGCCTTCTGGGTCCCCCAGGCAACTCTTCCCCTATCTCTCTTTCACCTGCGTGTGGCCATCGGCTCCCTGGTGATGCCATGGATCCGTCCTGGCAGCCCCACAAGGTGGCGCTGTGTCCAATGCCAGCTCAGGCCTCTGCCAAGGTGGGCAAAGGGCCCTAGAGCTGCTTGACCCACCCTCGAGCTGGCAGCTCAGGAATGCGCCCACAGCACATACAGGCCTCTCTTCCTCCAGGCAAAAGTACTCAGACACATGCTCCTGCCCACCCAGACCCCAAATACCCCCCACACTCCCCTCACTGCAGGAACATGCTGGACAGAGCTGAGAGGGACCTGAGGGAGCACTGGTTCCAGTCCCCTCTAGAGAGAGTGCTCGCATGTGTACACGCACACACACACATGCGGGAACATCCCACACACACCCCCATGCACAGCCCTACCTCCTGCAGCCAGGCACCACTGCCGCTTCTGGCCCTTCCCCTCCCGCTCTGCTGAGGCCCTGCCTTCCCCTTGTAGCCGCCCTTTCTCGTGCCCCCTGCCACTCTCCCTCACAGCCCTGGGGTGGACATCGAACAAGATACTGGAGGAGACGTGGGCCAGGCACGCATGAGGGTGCAGTGGGGGTAACATTAGACATATGTACATACACAAACACACCCAAACACACCTCACACACAGCAACATGCAGCCCCTCACACCTGGGCCCCAGACACACCCAGGAAAACTCACATCTGGCCATGCCTGTGAATGCCAGCACAGGGATACCCAGATCCATGGCACACAAACTTGCTCCGCTGCTCAGAACTGTAGGTCTGGTCTGGATGCCTGACCCCCAGCGGGCCCTCCTTTCCAGCGTCCCTTTCTGCTATAAAACTAATCTGGGGAAGAGGGCCAGGGTTGAGGTAGGGTTTACCCAAACCCCTGGACTGGCCCCCAGCCAGCTCCCAGTTCAGCTCTGGCTGGGGATGTGCTCTTGCACCCTGTCTATACCCTGGCCCTGGTTCCAGCTTCCTGTCCCCTGGCTGTGTGACCATGGGCAAGGCCTTCCCCTGCTCCCTGAGGCTGGATTTTCCTCTATCTGACCTTAAAGGGGGTTTAGGGGATCTTGGTGAGAGACCTGGGCAGTGAGGGACACAATGGGCTGGAGGGTCTCACACATCTAAATCAAAACTTCCTTTCTACCCCTAACTCTCTGGGCGACCTTGAGCACTTCAATGAATCTCTCCGAGTGACACCTATTTGTAAGGAGCCAGCACAGGGCCAGTACACCAGAGGCAGATGGGAACTCCAGCTCCTCTACAACATGGGATTATTACTTTGTGGCAGGGGACTGTGTGGAAGGAGGAGACTGTGTAAAAGAAAGGATCTCCAGAACCCTGACAGAGCTGGAGGTGCCTAATGATAGGGAGCTGCATCCCTGGGGAGAAAGGGGGTTAGCTGGGCTCAGAGCCCACCTGATTCCTTCCCATCCACTCTGCCCTCAACCTGGCACCGGGCCCTGTAAGCTCCTTTGCTCTGCCAAGGTGTGAGCGAGTCAGGGGAGGTGTGGGTGTCCAAGAGCATGGGGCTGTGGCCTGGGCATTCATGTGGGAGCATCTGTGTGTATCTGTGTATGTGTGTGTGGACACGTGTGTGTGTGTGCACGCCTGTGCTGGAGGGCAGCTCTCCATGTGCCTGAGAGTGTGCGCAAAATAGCTCAAATGAGCCTTGTGGTTTGGGTTTGAATCCCAAAGTCACTTATGGGCTTTGTGACTTTGTCCAAGTTACTTCACCTCTCTGTGCCTCAGTTTCCTCATTTACAACATGAGGATTATAATAAAAATAAAATAACTAAATAACAGCACAGGTCTCACAGGGATGAAAATGATGACACAAGTAAGAGCAGTTAGCCGCGTGCCTGGTGGTACATGCTTGGCACTCGAAACACTGTTACCAGCTATTCCATGTCTGCAGCTGGCACTACGTACTCATTCATTCATTCACTTTCATTCATTCACTGACTCCATCTCTGTGCCAAGCTAGACCTGTGCTGGAGACTGAGGACACAGAAATGAATTGAACAGAGTCCTTGACCTCCAGGAGCCTCCAGAATGATGGGGAGATAGATCTGAACACTGACGTGAGGCACAGCAGAGGTTGAGAGAGGCAGCTGGAGACAGGCGAAGGGTGAAGAGAGCCATTGGAAAGGAGGATGCCAACGCCATGGGTCGCCACACTCCCTGTGCACCAGCCCCATTGGAGCCTTCCCTGTCCCCAAACTCTCCGCCTGCCTCCCTACCTCCAGACCTTTGCACACGCTGTTTCTTCAGCCCAGAACGCCTTCCCCCGTTCTGCCTGGTGACGGCTGCGCATCTTTGAAGGACTTGGCCTCAACAGCATCTCCTCCCTCGCACTCAGGCCAAATGGCTCTTGGCCTTGGCCACCACACAGAGCAGAGAGAAGCCATTTAATTGATATGTGGCTCACATGTGTGGCCTCCTGGGGTTACTTGTTTCTAATCCTAGATCCATCATGAACTCACTGTGTGATTTTCAGCACATGAATTCACCTCTCAGGCTTCAGTTTCCACCTCTGTAAAATGGACAATGCCTCCTTCCTAGGACAGGTGGGAAGATCAAAGGCAAATGTCTGGGGAAAGCACTTTGCAACTGTAAATTGCTGGGCACCTGTAGAGGGGAGTTTTTATTTAAACAGCTTCCTCCCCTCTCCTGGATGTGAGCCAAAAGGTATGTACACCCCATAGGTTTGGGCTGTGTTTACCCGGAGCTCAGATGTGAGGCAGTTTCTGTTTGGGGTTTGTTTGTGTTTGATTTCAAAGACAGGGAAACTCCCTCTCCCAGGTGATGTGGGTGGAGCCTGGCCAACAGAGTTGTCAGGGGAATCCCTAAGGTTGGGGGCCCTGATCACCCCCCACAATGATCAGGCAGAAATTCACCCCTGGCCGCAGCTCCAGGGAAGAAGAGGCAGTGAGATTATATTGCAGGGACAGGGCATCACTTGGAGTCAGGTGACCTGGGTGTGAGTCCAGCTCCTCTGGGCAACTGTAGGCCAATCACCTGCACAGGATATGTGATTTGGGGAGCCCCTTATAATCTAAGGAGACTGGGGGCACCAAATAGGGACCAGAAGCTGGCATGGCCACCCAAGGTCTCCCAGGGCTTGGCCCTGCCGTGTGAGAGGTCTCACCAGCCAGGCCCTGTTCCCACCTGCCTTTCTGGCCTTGTTTCTCCACTGTCCAACCCCCTGCACTGCAGCCCCCTCTGAACTCAGAGTTCCCTGGAGCCTTTCAAATCTCTGATCTCTAGCCACCCCCTGCTTAAAACACCCTTCCTCCCCTTCATCTTTCTCCTTTCATCTGTTCTGTGTCATGTTGTCTTTCAAAATCCTGCCCAGGCTTCACCTCTTCCAAGGGGTCTTCCCTGCCCCCAGGCAGGGCTGGCTCCTCTTCTGGCCACAGCACTCATTTGCTCTGTGTCACTGTTGGTTTGTATGTAGGTCTTCCTAGACCACTTATATTTGCCACTGTCTACCCAACACCCACCTGGTTCAGGGCCTGGTACCCAAAGGCATGAATAAATACCCCTGAAGTGTCCTTTAGTTGGTGGATGGCCACCTGGGAGAGTCCGTGTGGTTTCATGGAAAGATCCAGAAGAGCTGGTCTCCATCATGTGCTCCATCACAAGACCAGCTGGGTGGTCTTCAGTAAGCCCCTCAGTCTTGTTGAGCCTCAGCTTTCTCACCTGCAAAGTGAGCTGGTTGTGAGGAGTGGAGTGGGTGGGCTGCCTGTGTGCCCAGGGGCTCACTGAGCAGGAGCCACTGCGATTACATCTCCATGTCGGCCAGCGATCACAAGGGAGATGTCGTGCAAGCTCTTTGTAATGTGTTCCCTGGAGCTGTGGCCAGAGAGGCTGTGGGTAGCTGAGAAGTCCAGGCCCAGGTGGGGCCAGAAAGCTGGAGCTGCCTTCCCAAAAGCTCCCAGAGCCTGGATAGGCTTGGAGAAAGCCAGCAGAGGGCAGTGAGCCCTGTTGATTTTCTAGGAAGGAGGCCTCCCAGGGCCTCATTGACTTTGGAGGGGAACGTCCTGCAGCCCTGGAAGGCTCTGAGTCTCCAGTTCCAGGGCAGCAGGACTGGCTTGGTCACTGTGTGTTCTGGTGCCTGCGGGGGCACAACAGGCAGGCCAGGGTGGCCCTGGGTTCCTGGATGGCTTGACTGCAAGCAGCTGGGAGCGCCTACAAGGCACCTGCAATGTGTCAGCAGTTGGGGCTTCTCTGGGACCTTGGGAGCCCAGAATCCATTTTATAGCCTCTGAGTGGAGGCAGTAGGGTCCTACTGGCCAATACTTATGAAGCTCGTACTCTGCACCAGGCACTGTACCAAGAAAAAGTCTTACAGCTGGTGGTTAGGAGTGGGGACTCTGAAATCAGACCACCTGTTTGAGGCCTGGCTGCACCCCTTACTAGCCATGTGGCTGTGGGTAACTAACCTCTCTGGGCCTCAGTTTCCTCATTTGTGAAATAAGACTCATAACAGTACCCACCTCATAACATTATTACAAAGATTAAATGAACTCATTTATGGAAAGTGCCTAAATCCTTAGAACAACACCAGGCAGAAAGTGCTCAATATTAATGCCTAAGATGTATTTTGTTACAGCTACAAATGTGGATTATGGTTGTTATCTGTTTTTCTCATTGACCACCCCTGACATGCTCTGCTGTAACAGTTGAGGCCTGGGCTCTGCCGACTGATCTATTGTCTGTGTTTGAAATCCGCCCTGACCATTTCTTAGAATAAATAATAATTACTATTTAAAGAATTAAATGACAAAATAAATGCAAAAAAATCTAGAAAAATGCCTGGCATAGAGCAAATTTCAATAAATGTTCCTACTATTATTCCCAATTTACAGATAAGGAAACTGAGGCTTAGAGAGGTAATGGAATCTGCCTGAGCTCCCTCAGACAACGAGTGGCAGAGCCAAGATGGGAACAACTCCAGCCCCATCTCCTGACACCATCTGTGCCTCATTCTTGTGTGGGTCTAACGCTGCAGCTTGAGTCCTGCTCATGGCAGGTGCTGGGGAAGCGCTGGAGAAGCGCCTCTTGAAGGAGGCCCAGGGAGTTGGTGGACGGGTAGACCAAAGTTACTCTGGGCTCAGCTGATTTACTTGCAAACAGCATGTGTGGTGCCAACAGGTCAAGAGCCTTTCTACATGGTGGGTCGTGTCCCAGAGACATCAATGGCAGAAAAGAACATTCATTTGTCCCTCTTGGTACAGTGGTTACCTCCATTATGAAGCCAAGGACGCAGGGGGCCACTTCCACAGTTGTTCTGAGAGAAGCAGCTGGTTCCATTTTGGTGCCTTAAATAATGACTTCCCAGACCGTCTTTCCAGCTTCACTCCCAGAACGCCTCCCAGCCCCCGACAGCCCTCTTCCTGGCTCCCAGGCACAATATGCTCCTTCGTGCCTCTTACATTAGCACATGCTGTTCCTGGGCCTGGGATGCCACTCCCCCGCCTCTGCCTGCCGAGTCTCACACAGCACAAGTCTCCCCTCTGTGCTCCTCCAGCACTTCTACACGTTGAGTCATTCATTTTCAACCCATCTTGTTCCCAAAAGTCCTTGAAAGGAAAGCGCTTTGTTGATTTCTGTACGAGTCTCCACTTGCCCCTCTGCATCCACTTGCCACTCTCTCTACCCTGCTCTGTGCCCTGGGGAGGCTGCGTTCACCGCATGGGAGGGCCGGAGGAGAGCGAGGTGAGGTCCCCTGCACCCGCATAGGGGGGAGCCCTGGCTGGCTGTGCCCCTCCATGGAAGCACACATCTCCTCTCCCCACTGTTACCAGCCCAGGTCCTGTGGCTTCTCTACACCCTGCCCATGTCTTTGTGAATAGTCCCTTTATTAAACACTGTTTCAATTCCCAATTTCAGTGGACTGGCTACTGGTTCCTGCCACCCTGACTGGTACATGGTTTCGTCAAGCCTTGTGTGCCTTAGAGTTAGTTTTATGTGTCTCTTCCCCTCTTAGGCGGGGAGTACCTGGAGGGCAGGGACCATGTCTGAGCCAGTCTGCATCTCAGTGCAGGAGGACACAGAGAAGACACTTGAGAAATGTCCTTGACTTGGATTGCACCAAAATACAACAATCCTACACATGTGGGATTGAATGAATTGAATTCAATTGATTCCATCCATTCATTCACTCATTCACTCATTCAGCCACAAATACTCATTGAATGCTGCGAGTGCCAGCTCTGGCAGGGGTGAACAAGACAAAAAATGCCTTCACTGTGGTGAGGGGAACCAAGCGCAAACAAGCAAAAGCAAGCAAACAAACATGTCATATCATTTCAGATGGTGACACACTCTATGATGGAAATAAAGCAAGGCAAGGGGATATCCAGTGCCGGGGTGGGTATGCTATTTTAGAGGAGTGGTCAGGGGGCTATTGGAGCAGAGAAAGATGTGAAGGCAAAGTCAGGAAATGCTCTGGTGGAAGGACACTCTGTGCAGAGGACTGTGGTGGGGATGGCCTTGGCTTATTGAAGAAGAGCAGGGAAGCTGGGAGGCTGGGGCAGATTGAAAGAAGGGGTGACTTGGAGATGCTTTCTTATGAAGCCCCTTCCAACTCTGGAACTTGAGGATTCCTTAGGGAAGCCCTTTCTCAGTCCAGCACCTACCAGCCAACCACTTCCTGAATTTATCCAGGTGAAAGCCCCATGTGGGGTGCTCTCCCCATATTCTGTCACATAATCCTCACAAAAACCTTAGGAGGAGGGTGTTTCTACCCCTATTCAACACATGAGGAAACAGGCTCAGAGAGGTTAAGCAACCTGCCCAAGGTCACACAGAGTCAGGGAAAGAACTGGAAATGAGCTCATGTCTGTCTGACCTGAAGCACTGAGGATGCTTTCCATAGACCAGTGCTTCCATTTGTCAGAGACCCCCTCATCAGTGACATCAGCCCTACAGGGACAGGCTGGCAGCAGAACCTAAAGCTTCCGTCCAAGGTAGGCACATCCTGTGGTGACACGGCTGATGGGGAAGAAGCTGGAGTTCAAGTGCAGCTCTTTCCATAGCTGCTGCTCTGTGAAAAGGGAAAATCAATAGGTGAGCAGGAGGGATGCACCACGCCCACCGTGCCCGCCACTCTTCCAGGGCCAGGGCGCGTTGGCTAATGGGTATCATTTCAGCCCTTTCATTTCTAATAGACACTGTGCTGTCATAAAGACTGTCATTTCCCATGGCTCACGCAGATAATCAACATGCTGGCTGCCTGGAGGGCTGGGAATGGCAGTATCTGGGCACATCTGTAAAGAAAAAAACCATCTTCTCATTCTCTGCCATTCTAGACTTTTCCCAACCAGATACAGCCCTCACATTTGAGAATCCCAAAAGGATCCCAAGAAGCCCCAGCCCACTACACAATCCCCTCAGCTCAGGGAAGAACTGTGTCCTCTCAGCCTAGCTTCAACATTTCATAGCCATGTGACCTTGGGCACAGCACTTTCCCCCCAAGACCCTCAGTTTCCTCATCTGTAAAATGGGGGCAATTATGCCTACTTTGCAAGGTGGCTTGAGTGAGATGACACATTTTAAACACCTGCCACATAGTCAGTGCTTAGGAGGTGGTAGCTGTAACAGGGATGGTGCTGGAGGTGATGAGATTTGTCACATTTTGCAAATAAGGAAACTGGAGCCAGAGAAGGGAATGGGCTCCCCCAAAGTCAAACAGCAAATCAATGGCAAAGCTGGGCCTAGAACTTGGGTTTCTAGGTCAGAGCTTTTACATGGACTCATAGGTTCATAGTAATAACATTTACTGAAACCTCCCTGTGTTTGGGCACTGTCACACACTATCTCATTTAAGTCTCACAATGACCTTACTTTGTTGCTAAGAAGGCTGAGCTTAGAGATGTGAAGTGATTTTACCAAAGTTACACAGCAAGCAAGCAGTGGAGTCCTGGTTTGACCCTAGGTGGTCTTGCTACAGAGCTGGAGCTCTTGGCCTCTGTGCAGTGGCCCTTAAAGATCAGCTTTAGGGAGCAGAGAGTGAGCCCTGAGCTTTCGTGCATATGTACCTGTGCACACACACCCATGCACTCACACACAATCACAAACACAGCTTTGAAAATTGGGCTTGGCACAGCCTGGGCTATTGCCCCCCTCCCTGCCCCCACCTTGATGAGCTGACAAGGACTGCCCCAGGTCTCCCCAGCTGCACCCCAAGGCTCAATCCATGGTCCTGGAGGGCAGAACCCCAGAGCACACTCAGAGAGTATCTAGGGTGAGTCCAGTCCTCCCCAGACAGGAAAACCAAGACCCAGGGAGTTAGTGAGGTGTTGTTCACAAAGCAGGCTGGTGAAGGTACTTGGCTCAGAGACTGAGATCGAGAAGGTGGGTGAGAGAAGAGAAAGAGGCCTCTCTCCTGCCAGCACATCTACCCTGAGAGACATCCCTAATTCATCACATTGCTGCATCCTCACAGCAAGATAGGGACTGTGGTGCCATTTTGCAGATGGAGAAATCAACACTCATAGAATCAAAGTGACTTGCCCAGGCTCACACTATTAACAAGTGGAAGTGCTTGGACATGAAGGCAAGACACTCTTTGACTTGTGTATTGCTGTTTGCCTGGAGCTTGTCACAACAACAGACACAAAATCTGGAAACCAGTGGATGCTTGCAGGATTGTTGAATAAATTGTAATTGGGCTACAATTTTTCTTAACTTATATCAGGGGTAAGCATGGTTAATTTGGAGATTTCTGTTATTGTGGAAAGACTCACTTGAGTGATCATTATGCAAATATAAAGGTGAGCAGGGGAAAGTGGTGTATTATAAATGCATTTTTTGTTTATTTTTCATTAATGAGGTTGCTCCACTTCTTTGTATCAGGTAGAGCTCTGGAGAAGGGTGAATCACTTAATAATGTATGTAATAATCACAGAGGTCTTTTCACAGGGAAGGGTTGGGAACCTGACTCATACTCCCTGTTATATGAACTTAGAAAAATGTGGGTGGGCTGGAGTAGCTGAGTAGACTGGAGTAACTCTGAGTTAAGTCCAAAGGCAGTGGAAGGTACAGAGGGTACCAAAGAGAGCTCCTCTGGAGGGCAAGGACGGGCTGGTGATCTGAGCTCAGCATCAGGGCAGAGACACACAAGACTTCAATCACCTTTTCAGTCAAGGATCACAAGACATTTAATGAAAAACTCCAACATGAAAGAGAAGCACTAGTCCTCAGCCTCCAGCCTTTCTACTGAGCACAGTGTGGGGCCTACCTGTGGTTTATATAGGGATCTGACCCAGTAGGGCATCACCTCGGTGGACAAGCATCCACCAGGATGAGCAGGACCCGTCTTCAACAGCGACATCATGTGGCAGGGGCTGAAATGACAGCACTAGATAGAGTTTCAGCTTCCTTCCTCTGTTCCTGGAGTTTGGAAGCAGAGCTGGCCTGCTTTAGATGAAGTCCTCGGGGTTCCTGGGTCAATTCAGGAGGGTGGAGGCCCATGGATAGATACAGGGCTTACTGCTAATGAGGGCCTGGGGTGAGCAATTAATTGGGAAGATAAGAGATGCCCTTATTTGTACCCTGAGTTGGTGAAGAACTCGTACAAATTATGGAATGAGTCAGTTTTATCCACGCTCTGCTACCAGTGACCACAACTATCCAAACTGATAAGTAACACACATGGGAGAATTCTTTTCTATAGCAGAATATCTTTAAAATTGATAACAACAATTGCATACACATACATGGCATGCTACAGTTTATAAAGCTCATCCTTTCTTGCTCTTCTCTGAGCCTATACCAGTCTTGTGAGACAGCAGGGCAGAGTGGTCATCCCTAGGAAACTGAGGCTCAGAGAGGAACATGACTTGCCTATGGTCACCCTGTGTGGGTCCCCAAGCTGCCTCCCAGAGATGCCAGATGCCAGGTCCCTATCCTGCCTGCTCACAGCAGCATCAGGACAATGATGGCAATGACCATGAGGACTCCAGCCAGGATGCAAAGGCCCAGGAAGACAATGTCACTGGTGTCCTGGGCCACCATGGTCACTGGGCCCTCCAGTGCCTCCCCCTCATCCCTGGGTGGCACTTCCTGAAGGTGCTCAGCAGCGGCAGCATAGGGCCCAAGCCAGTTGGACCCGGACAGCAGGTGAACAGAAGCCTCCTTGCGCCGTGGCTCGCAGCGGACCTCATACTCATGGACGTCCTCCTGCCCAGCAGCTGAGAAGTCGATGTACAGCACGCTGGCAATCACCAAAGTGTTGTTCCTTCTCTGTGGGGTCATGGGGCACTGGCTCACACCTGAAGGAGCTTGGGCTGACCCTGTTCTCCTAGATATTTGTGGGGGTCTCAGTACCAAGGAGGTAGGGCCCCAGGAGCCTGGGTTCCAGTCCTAGATTGGCCACTGACTCCCTTCCCACACAGAGCCTCAGTGTTCCCATCTGTAAAGGGGGCACTATGAGACTGGGCTGCCTGGAAGGACAATATCAGATTGATGGACCAATGTTTGCTCTGGTTTCAAGGAGTTGGGATCAATGAAAGCTAGTGACAATAATAACAGCTAACATTTGGGGGATATTTACCATATTCCAGGCTCTATATTTTAAGCGCATTATCTCCTTTAATTCTCCCAACAACCTCTCTTATTAGAACCTTTAATATCCCCATTTTATTAATTTTTTTTCCTATATAAAGATGACCGGTAAGGGGATCTCAACCCTTGGCTTGGTGTTGTCAGCCCCAGGCTCTCCGAAGTGAGCTAACCAGCCACCCCTGCATAGGGCTCTGAACCCGCGGCCTTGGTGTTATCAGCACCGCACTCTCCTGAGTGAGCCACGGGCCAGCCTGGGCCGGCCCTTTTAATATCCCCATTTTACAGATAAGGAAACTGAGGCCCAAAGGTTGAATCCCTTGTCTGAGGTCACACAGCATACACGTGACAGAGATCATATTCTCACCCAGATCTTCCCAACTCTGGACTTTGCTCTTAGCCATTACACCTCTCTCAAAACAAAGAATACAGAATCAAAGGGACTTTTCAGAGCATCTAGTCCAATCCCCCATCCTTGGCAAATTTTCAGATGTAACTTCTGAAGCCCAGAGGGGCAATAACTTGCCCAGAGCTACGTCCAGAAGCCAATCTCCTGCCTCTCAGTTAAAGTCTTTGTCCCTGGTGTTGTGTGGCCTTCCTTCTGGAATCCTTTCCCCCAATTATGTCTACAGCAGGTGTCCCTGCTGTTGAGTCCCTGGTTACCCCAGGGACACCACCCTAGGGGTGGGAAGAGCCACTGAGGAGTGAGGTGTGGGGGCCTGGCACACTGCTGCCCTCCCCCTCCCCACCACGGGTGAAGGAGGAAGGAGACAAGTTGCCCTGAGATGGTGGGACATTTGGACTAGGGCCTGGGAGGCAGTGTTTTGATGTGCAGCCTGGTGTGGACTGGAGAGGGGGGCTGGTGATGCAGGGCCACCCTCCCCACCCACACCAAATCTGCAGCAGCTGAACTGTCCCCATCCAGTGGGTGGCACTTCTGAGACGGGGCATCTAAAAATCGAAGCTGCCTAAAACAGAATGAGTGGTTGGGCATCAGAGGAAGCTCTCATCACTGGAGACTGGCCGACTCCTTTGGGAAAGGGGAGAAGGTGTCACAAATCAGGAGTTTGGGCTTCCAACTCCGGGGTTCCAAAAGGCTCTCATTGATGTCCCCCAACGAGCCATCTGCATTTGTGCCCTCAGCCTGTCTGCCTCCCCATCCTCTGAGGAGAGCTTGTGCTCTGGATTTTGGGGATACAGAGTGAGGACATTGGGCAAAAAAAGACAGGATCTGAGAGTGGATGAGCCAAAGTTAATCTACATAGTAAAGAAAGGAAGCAGAAATTACAGAGGATGGAGGTAGGGGAAGGTGAAAGGGTTTTGATGAATGAGAGACTTGAAAAGGAAAGAAAAGCCTCCACCTGTGCTGTTGGTGGTTATGAAGTCGAGTCGCTAATGTTTTTAAAGAGATGCATGTAAATGTTGGTGTTACTTCTTTATTGCTTTTGGCCAATTGAGCTGTGCATCTTTGAGAGCAAATCTATGCAGAGATTGATTCTCACGGGTCTAGGATTTATAAGGGTTACATTAAGAATCTACGAGTCTAAGGTTCTCAGATTTTATGTTTCCAAATATTGACTCCAAGATTCTGTGGTTCTGTGGTTCTGAGTTCTGGTGGTGGTTCTGTGACTGAGACTCTCAGTGTCTGAGTCCTTGGTTCTAGGATCTCATGATTCCCTGCTTCTGGAATTATTTGTCTCCATCATTCCATGACTCCATGGAATGTGCTTCTGTCCCAAAGAAAATCCCTCGGGGACTCAGGGCATGGAGTAGGGGTGAGGGTGGAATATCTTGGGAGCCAGGACTGACCCCCTGCCTCTCCTCAGCTTGAAAGGACAGTGGCTGCCAGGATCCTGGGGAAGGCAGAGGGGCGGACAGGAGGGGCCAGAGACAGACACTTGGCTAATGCTGGGGGGGCGGGGCACGGTTTGCTGGAAAGCACATGATTTCTGCCAAGCCAGACTGCAAATCCCCCAGATTTCGAGGCTGGGGAGTCTGTCCAACAGAGGAGACTCTTCCTTCCCTTCCCACCACCTTGCTGACCTGTCGCTAAGAGTACAAATATCCAGGGTGCTTGGGTCACTGCCCAGTGACTCTCTGAGGGCCCCAAGCCTGGGTTCATGGCCTCCAAAATGCAAGGATAGTAGAAAAAAATAATTTGTAAGCCTCTCAGCCTTTTGAGGGAGGTAGATCCTGTTACTTGAAAGGCTCTTTTGTTTTGGATCACCAGGTTGGAGCGGGGTGGGTGGGAGGTGAGCAGGATTCTGACAGCTCTGCATATTAAAGGAGTGAGGGCTTGGGGCCCCTGAGGGGCTCTGAAGGAGAAGTGGGGGAAACAGCAAAGAACTCCAGCAGCAGCTCAGCCAGTAGGGCCTCTTAGGAGCAGTGGCCCGAGGAGGCTTTAGGTTGTTGCTGGGATGTGCAGGGGGACCCCTCCTCTGTCTCCACTATTTGAGTTGTTTGCTTCATCTACACTGAGCAAATTTATTGAAGTAAATACAGACAAGAAGGGCTGAGCTCTGTATCCAGACTTGTCACCAGAGCCAGGAGGAGAAGCTGAATTCTTGGGAATGGCAGGTGCCTTTCAGCAGGGGTAAGAGCCCCTTCCTCACACCTGCCCTCCCCACCCCCACAGCCCCCTACCTGAGACTCAGTGCCACAGGTGTCAAAGCGGGCCTGGATCTTGAAATTGCTGCCGACTTCCTGGGCAGAACAGCTCCGGCTGCCCAAGTAGACCTTGGTCCGCTCCAGTGGGGCCAGTGCCTGTGTGGAGATCAGGATCTGGAAATCTGTGCGGGAGCAGCTCACATTCATGGGCACCACTGGGAACGGGAGGGAAGGGCGAGAGGCCTTAGAGGCAGGCACTCTGATCCCCACCTCCCCAACCCACCCCCTTCAAAGGGCGGAGGATGGGGAAACCAAGGCCAAGAGTGGGGAAGGCTCTTATGGAGTCCTACAAGGCATGGTGTGGGATATTTTACATGTTCTACTACATTTAACTCCATGAGACTGTGAGCTTCCAAGGGCAGGAACCATGTCTGACTCTCTCAGTGTCCTTTGAGCCCAGCTCGGCAGGCCCAGTGAATGCTGAATGAATGATTGAATGAGTGATTGAATATTCTTAATTTAATAAAAGCTACTATTTGCTAATCACTTTGCCATGTGCCAGGCAATTCAATCATCCATTCAATCATTTAACAAATATTTATTGATGGCCTATTTTGCGCAGGCACAATTCTAAGCACCACTGATACAGAAATGAAAAAAAGACAGCCCCAAATTCCTGCCCTTGTGGAGTTTACATTCTAGTTAGGGAGGGAGCAATAAATATGTAAAATGCTCATAAATGTCAAGAGTGCTCTGAGGGAAAATCATGCAGAGCAGAAAGAGGGCAATCAGAGTGTGGGGGAGAGGTGGGAAAGGACGAGTCGCTTCTAGAAACGGTGGTGGGGAGCCCTACTCCCTGCCTATTTTGACCCCATGGTGTGGACATGACTAAACCTCTTTTACAGACTTGGAAACCAAAGCTGGGAGAGTGAAATTGTTTGCAGTGGCTGAGTTGGGATTTTAACTTTTGGGTCTATAGGATTCCAAAGTTCGTGGTCTCTCCACCCTATATGGCAGCCCCCTGCACCCCCTCTGGGCCAGGACAGTGCGTGAGTATAACTCTAAGTGTCTGGGTTCGTGTGAGTGTGTGCCTGAGTGTGCACGTGTGTGTGGGAGGGGGCAGTGGTGAGTGCAGGGGAGAAGGAAGGGGGTGGCTGGTGGGAGGAAACGGGAAGAGCCGGCAGGCAGAGGCCAGAACTCTCACCCCCTCTCCGGGAAATGCCTCAGACATAATTCAGCCTCTGGTGTCTGGGCAGCCAGGGATTTATGGGCCGCCGTCTCCCACGATGATCTTGGTGGTGCTGAACTGTGTGTCACCCCTGATTGATGCGGTGGCTGCCCTCCCAGTGGGGAGGCTGCCTGCAGCCTGGGCCACATCTGGAGCCTTGCCCAGCACAACTGCCCCTGTCTGATCCTAGCTCCCTCAGGGATCTGAGGAGGGAGGGAGGTGGGCTGGGTGGGGGTGGACACTGAAGCCCCTGGAACAGAAGGCAGGATTAGAGCTGCCCCTACCCTCAGTCTCTGGAGGCACCAAAAGAAGGGATTTGTCCTAAATCACACAGAGCTAGGAGAGGACCCAGGCCTGAAAATAAGACTGAGAGAGACCCAAAAAAAAAGACTGTAAAGATCCTTTAGTCAAGTCTTCACTTCAGGTGGTAAAACTGAGACCCAGAGAGAGAAAGAGACATGCCAGCTAGCTGTGGCAGAGCCCTGGTGGAAGCTGGCTCTCTGGAGCTCTTTCTCTCCCACAATACAGAATCAGAAGGGGACTCCACTAACAGAGCAACAGCTCTCCTGCCCCAGGTGGATGGAGTCCACTGAGGCCCAGAGGGGTTGGGTCTTCCCAAGTTCACTTCTCTGCCACTAGCTTGCTGCAGCCCTGCTATTTCCTGCTTCATCACTGGGCCCCTAACTTCTCTTGCATATGGGGTCAGAAAAGAGGGAAGATCTTTTGAATGCTGACAGGCCTGAGACATGTGAGGGAAAGTTGTTCTTGGAGCCAGGCATTGTGACCTGTATTACCTCATTTAATATTCATGGCTGCCTGTCTAGGGCATTCATCAATATCAACCCATTTTACAGATGAGCCCACTTGGATGGTCAGTGAATGGCAACACTTGGATGTGGCCTTAGTCTGTCTGAGCTCAGCCCTGGGCTCCCCTCACCAATGTCCTGCTCAGACATGCAAGAAGAAGGCAGGAGAGTGAGTTCTACTTCTGGCTGTGCCACTGACTGCCCGTGCGACTGCAATAAAGTCCTTTCTCCTCTTAGCACCTCCATTTCTGTACCTGCATGATGAGGAGCTTTGTCTGGCCAGACAGAGGGCACAATGGGTCTGCAGTGCAGGAATTTCTGGGCCTATAGCCCAGAGAAGCGTGGTGGGAGGTGGGGAGAGACGGTGAATACTCCTGGCTGATATATCTAAGCAACACTATGGAAACTGGAGAAGCCAAAAACCAGCTTCCCCAGCCCCCTTTGCAGTAAGTCATGGCCATCTGACCAAGTTCAAAATAACGAGACAGAAGAAAATGAGGGCTTCTGGAAACGCTTTTGCTTTCCTGATAAAAGGACATTTGTGGCCGGCACCTTCCCTGCCCCCTTCCAGCCTTGAACATGGACTTGATGCCTGGAGTTGTGGCAGCCGTCTTGCAACCATGAGGCTAAGAGAATCCCAGCCATACCATTTGGAATAACATAGAACCCCTGAACCAATACAGCAGTTGCCTAGCTGCAGGCTTCTTGTTGTGGGAGGAAAAACAGCACCGTCTGTTCAGTCAGTGTTTCTGATGACACAGCAGGGCTGCTAGGCATCTCCATGGTTCTACCAATTGCTTTCCATGAACAATATTACCATATTTTGTGTATTACAGGGGGTCAACCACAGTACAAGAGATGCCAGGGGCCCACAAGGAAGGAACCAGATGGGGAGGACTTATGAATCATAAAGTTAGAAGCTGAAAAAGGAGGGCTTTTTAAGCAAGGGCCATGCTGGTATGGTCTCAAAGGTCCCAGGAGTTGGCAGTGGTAGAGCCAACCAAGAAGGGGCTGGAGAAGACCATTCATGGGGATCAAGACAAGTTGGGGGGATGGAGGAAGGAGGCTACAAAGACCTAGGCTGCAAAGTCTCAGCTCCCCACACCGGTGCACCCCTACTCTCAACCCCAGCTGACCTCCAATGTAGGCCACAGAGAAGCCCCTGTGGGTGGTGCTGCGGTCTGTGTGTAGCAGCAGCAGGAGCTGGTTGTGGCTCGAGGTGATGGGTGGCGGCAGGTGGTGGCCGCACCAATTCCCCAGCAGGGGTGCCTCCTCACTGGCCCCATCAAAGGCTGCCAGATGGTCGAAGTCACAGGTCCTAGTCAGGCTGTTGGGCTCCTCCAGTTCCAGGTCCAGGAAGAACACCTTGACCCGGTAGCCAGGTGGCAGGCGGATGGTCCAGTGGCACCGGATGTTGTTGGGGTAGGAGCTGGGGTACTGTGGGCTGGAGAAATTGCCCCGTACAGCCATATACACCTCCTGGCATTCTCCTGGTTGGGGGAGAGTGGGAAGGAAGGAGCAGTGGTGAGGAGGGTGAAGAAGACCCCCCCGGCAGCTGTGGCTTAGGCAATAAGCAGGTGGTGGGCACCATGGGCAGCAAACCAGACAATTGATCCCAAAGCTTGCTATAAACTGAAGCTAGCTGAAAGCTAAGATTCTCATTCCAGTTGAAAATCTTCTTCAAGAGTGCTGGCCCTGTTAGGAATTCAATAATAATACCTAATACCTATCCTCAGAGTTAAGCCCAAGTTCCCTGGCTGGACAGACAAGGTAGATCATGACCCAGCCTTGCCCCTTTTCTCACTGCCTCACCCACCCCCTACATTCCACCCTTACCAAACATTTCCTGGTACTATGAGCACACTACATCCTCTCTATCCTCTGTGTCTTTGCTTGGAATACCCTTCCCTTCCCTCTGCCTCTGGTTAACTCCTTCAAGTGACTGCTCAATTCTCTCCTCCTCCAGGAAGTCACCCAGGATTCTTACTGTTAGATAGCACAGATCACAATGCTCCATCATCATCTATTTCCTTATCCATCTCCCCCATTAGACTGTGAACTTCCCAAGGGTTCATTCATTCCTTTGTACAAACACGAATTGAGTATCTACTATGCGCCAGGTGCAAAGACAAGCCCATAAGGAAATCACAGTCAGGCAGGGGAGCTTGACATGCAAACCACATACAGAAATAGTAAGTGTTAGATCGAGTGTGAAAAAACTTCTATAAAATGTTGAAGGAATGGGCTGGCTGGTTAGCTCAGTTGCTTAGAGCACGGCGTTATAACACCAAGTCTTCACAGAAGAAGTGACTTGCTTATTGGCCAGGCAGAGAGAATGCAGAAAGCCCAAGGCCCCAGTGGGGTGTGTGTGTGCGTGTGTGCGCGTGTGCGTGCGTGCAGGAAAGTGTGACCCTGCAAGTGTAATGCCCAGCATGCACAGGGGAACTCGGGGGTGCTCCAGCCCTCGTACCTGAGAAGTAGTAGGCCTTGAAGCCCCGGCCTCCAATGTTAAAGTCAGACTTGAAGATCACCTGCAGCTCGTGGCCCAGTGACACAAGGGTCGGGGGCCTGGTGCTGCCACAGTAGTTGTGTCCACGGATAGGCCCAGGCCCCCCAAGCACAACCACATAGTCATAGGTGCACTTCTCACTGCCTTCCACCTGGAAGTCCACAAACACCAGCTTGATGGTGGCAGGGCCAGTGGCCCGGATCACCCAGCGGCACTCCACGTTGTTGGGGTAGTTGTTGGGGTACTCGGGGCTGGTGAGGACCCCCGACAGGCCAGTCAGGACACCACCACACACATCTGCAAGGAAGCCCACTTGAACGGAACTTTCCCTTTTCCCGTGGCTCCCGACACCCTCCCTTGAAAACCAGACACCTGCAACATGCTGCTCCCACAGCTTTCTCATGGGAACCTCATGAGCATCCACTGAGCGCTTGCGAAGTGGCAGGCACAGGCCTAGCACTTAGCACCTGTGCCGTCTTTATTTGTTTGTTTATTTATTTATTTATTTAGGCAGGGAAATTAAAATGGTATCATAAGTACTTCTATTTGGTTATTTATTTAAAGTTGATTTATTATTATTATTATTATTATTTTTACATTCTATAATATTGCAGAGCAGTTGTGGGGGAAGGGGAGAGGGGAAAGAGGAAGGAAATAGGCTGGGAGAAGGAGGAAAAAGGAGGGGGTTGAGGCCTGTGTATGCCATCTTTTTAAATCTTCACAGTAACCCCATGAGGAATGTGCTTCCAATTTTATAGTTGAGAAAATGGAGGTGCAGAGAAGTTAAGTAACTTACCTGTGTGAGTTTGGGTTTGCCCAGGCAGACCCTGAGATAAGGATTTGAGTGTAAGGAGTTTCTTCGGGAGCTCTAGAGGACCGCAGGTAGGGAGTGGGACAGGGTGAGCTGGGGAGCTCTGGGCATGGGATGAAGTGCACACCTCAGAGTTACGTCACCCCAGGAGTGAGGGAGTTGGGGCACTTATACACCAGGCAGTCACATGTCTACTATGTAAATCTTCAACTCATTACAAGCCATTGATGTTGACTTGTTATTTCAATCATTGGCTTATAATAATGAAATGTTAAAAATATGAACTTACAAAATAAATGCATACCACTAAAACATTGCCTTTATCTCTTTTATATATCAAGGATTAACACATTTCCATTTGATAGAAAGGTATTCCTGTTTATAAAAATGTCAGAAAACATGGCCAGTGCTAGTATGACTTTGATATCCCAACATTCTAAAAATCCAAGGGTCTAAGATTCCAAAACTGTGATTAAATTGGTCCAAGATTCTTGCTTTTTAGCGTTCTACAATTCCGTGCCTCTCACTGCAGCAGGGATCAGGTGTCCTACCCGAGTCCCCTGGGGTTGCTGTTGGTGGACCCTGTGGACCAGGAGCCTCTGTGGTTGTCTATTGCTGGAGCTGATGTGAATAAGGCCTTTGGTTCTGGTCTTGGGAGAAGAGAGGATTTTGAGTGTGCACAGAAGCCTGAGGACAAACAGGAATGAGTCCAGGAGGAAGGCAAGAAGAGCAAGTCCTGCTCTCCCCACTCTACTGAGAGGCAGGTGTCCAGCCTGGTTGAGGGGGAGGGGTTGGGGACCCATGATATAAGAGGCGAGTTCAGGAAAAGACTTTGGGAGGGAGCGAGTGACTAGCCCTACACAGACTCTGGTGCACCTTCCACTCCCGAGAACTTGGGCAGGATTCCTGTGCCTGTGAAGGAGTAGGATGCAGCAGCAGCAGCAGCAGCAGTGGTGTCCCCTCCTGTGGCCCAATGCCATGACATGGGATAAGAAAGACAGGGAGGAAGAGCATGACAGGCCTCGTTCCTGAGCACAGTGGGACCCTCTGGGGGCTCCAGGAGTGATGGAGGGAGGCACGGGGAGCATTGCCCTGAAGGTAGCAACCCATGACCCCGGTTACAAACATGACCACGAACACTGAGGAGGCTGCCTTTGCCCCATTGGCTAGCATGAGAACAGAGTCATCCAGACTACAGAGCAGCCTACATGCTAAGATGCTGAGACCCTGCAGTTCTCCCCTCAGCCCTGCTGCCCGTCCCCTGCCTCCACCCCAGGGCCACCCTCTCCACTGCTAAGTCCCCCCATGACCTTTCTGGTAGCCTGCTGAAAAGCCACGGCTGGCAACGTGCTTGTCTGAGTGGAAGATGACAGACATGACATGCCAGGAGGAAGTGAAGGGTGGTGGGGGCACCTGGCCACAGAATCTCCCCAGCAGGTTGCCCTTGTCTCCAGAGGCCCCCTTGTAGATCTCCAGGAAGTCGAAGCTGCAGGTGTCATGGTACTCCAGGTCGAAGGCATGGAAGGTGAGCAGCACAGAGGATCCCTCTGCCACCACGATCAACCAGCTGCACTCTGTGTTGTAGGGGTACAGCCTAGGGAAGTTGGGGCTGGAGAAGTTTCCAGAAGGTGCTGAGAGCACACCCCCACATTTGATACCTGGGGCAAGAGAGAGAGATGGCTCGGAGTCAGTCCTGGAGTCTCAGGTATGTGCAGCACGGGCGGTGGGCTCAGCTGCAAAGCTGGATCTTTGGGATGGGATGAGGGAGCACAAGACCATGGCCCTAAACTCTTCATTCATTCATTTGCTCATGCACTTATGCTTCAAATACTTATTGAGCATTCTTGTATTCATTCAACAAATATTGTTTGAGCACCAGGCATTGTTCTTGGTGCTAGGGTCACAGCAAGAACAAAACAGACAAAAATTCCTGCCCTCATGGAATTTACATTCTGGTGGGAGGACAGACAATAAACATAATAAGTAAAATACAGAGCATGTGAAATAAGTGATAAGTGCCATGGAGAAAAAGCAAGCAGGGAAGGAGACAGGAAGTGACGGGATGTGCCCATAAGTTTAGATAAAACATTACTATATGTCAGGCCTTAGGTATATGCAGTAGGAATGGAAAAATTAATAATAATAATACACCCCAGTGAAAATGTGCACAGTCTATTACAATGATAAAAGTGCATTCTTCTATGTGCATATTTGCTTATATTTAAAAAAGAAAACAATGGAAGGAAACTAATAAGAACAATTCTCTGTCAGGGGAAGGTATAAAAAGACCTCTTTAACGTACCTTGTTTCAAAATTTTGACTTTGTAATTAGTAAGATATTTAATATAATTCTGTGAGATCAAAATAATTTTTAAGTACCCCTAAATATCCCAAGCCGAAACAAATAATTTTAACTATCAAGTTGGAGACACGGTCAGATGGGGAAAAATTATTTCAAATGACTTTGAAATATAGTGTTTTGACTGTATCTTCCTAATGCAATATAACCCAAGGACAAAATGAATCACAAAGAAATTTGAAACTATATTCAGCAGACTTTCCATTAGTAAAAATATTAAACATTGTTATTTTACAAGTATTATATATTGGAATGAAGCAATAAGTATGCTAATGTCAATAAAAACCAAAGTTTTCAGTGTAAAAGATACAAATATAAAACTTTGAAAATTAAGTAAAACCTTTGTAATCCTTAATTTGTTTTTACTTATTTATTTATTTATTTTGGTGGCTGGCTGCCGTGGGGATCTGAACCCTTGACTTTAGCGTTGTAACACTGCACTCTAACCAACTGAGCTAACTGGCTAGCCTTATCAGTATAACTGTGATTTACTATTTTTTTTAAAAAAATGTATTTCCTAGCTCTGTTAACGAAAAAGGACTAGAAGAAATTATATTCCAGTAGAATTTTACAACCTTAGGCCTTGATTAGGATTATTACGTCCAACTAAAATGAACCAGGGCTCTTTAGAGAAATGGCTGGTACCAGGTCTAGGACAGGAAATATACACAATATACTTGGATATCTTGCCATACCAGTCAGCAAAGGAGCTATCAAAGACTGCTGAGATTGTGTCAAGAGACACAGGAACCTACTCGAAGGTGGTCCCATGGCTAAAGAAGGTACAAGTTGAGTAACTATTGCAGTGGATTGAAACACATCAAATATATAAAAATTCATGAATTCATAATGCAACTCAAAAGAAGTTAAAAAGAAACTCATTGGTTTCTTTTAGAGGTTGTTGGGGTATTAACTCATTTTTTTAAAAAAATTGATAAATAGAAAGGGAAAGAAACTAGACATCTACTTTGCCTTTCCTGTATGGACCGGATTTCTAGATAACCAAATAGCTGGTGAGGGAAAACTGTTACTTATAGAAGACTTCAGAAAGAATAACAGCCTTAGAAAATCATAATTTTGCAAACCTTAATGAAATAATGAATCTAGACAACATCAACAATGTCTTCTAATCACCAAGTAAAAAACTGATGAGAAGTTAAACCTAGATGGCTACAGGTATTCCCCATAAAATTCTTTCAACTTTGCTAAATGTTTGCAAATATTTATAATTTAAAAAATACCAAAAAAGTTAACTTAATAGGAAGCTTTATAATAGATGGCTCAGGCTAACAATCCCTGAACCCACTGATGAATCTTAGCGGCAAAGTGGCTCACTGGACAATGTGTGCCTCCTGATGTTAGGCATGTGTATTACCACCCAGGAAGCCTTCCTGAAAAAAAAAATAATGGAACCTGAATCTAATGAAGTCTCTGGATCTGTCTACAAGTTGGAGCAAGTATGGAAGCGAGAGGAACATTTTAGATGACATCATGTGGATACATTCAGCCAAGTCCAGAATGCAGGAAATTCTGTAAGATAAATGACCCCAACACCTCAACACTAAATGATATGGGTGTGGGGGGGAAATAAAATGTTATATTAAAAGGATCAGATATCAACCAAATGCAGCATGAACCTTGTTTGAATTTGATTTGAACAAATCAACAGTAAAAAAAAAATTGGGGGGCAATAATTGGGGAAAACAATATGAACTGAGCATTAGATAGCATTAAGGAATTATACCATCATAATGATATTGGGGTTATATATGGTTTTATGTCTTTCTCTGTTAAAGATATATCCTGACATATCTATGGGTGAGATAATATGATATTCAAGATTGGCTTTAAATTTCTCCAGATATCCCAGAATGGGGGGGGCGGGGACAGAAGAGACAAGAAAGGCAGAATGTTGGTCATTGAGGGCGATCGTTGGAGACATAGGTATTCATTGTACTATTTTTCTCTACTTTGTGTATATCTAAAATTTTTCAAATTAAAAGTCAAATAAAATAACTAGCACATTCTTGGTCACTTTCTCAATGAGGCTTACCCTAACGACGCTATTTATACTTGAAACCCTCTCCCTGCCCCTGTACTCCTCTCCCTTTAGTGCTATATTTTTCTCCATAGCATCCATCACCATCTAACATAGTGTTTATTTTACTTATTTATTTGGTTCATTGCCAGTCTCCCTCCACAAAAATGTAAGCTCCACAAGAGCAAGGATTTTATCTGTTTTGTTCCCTGGTGTATCCCAAGCACCTAGAGCAGTACCTGGCACAAAGCCGGTGCTCAGTGTATATTTGCTGAATGACTGAATGAATGAGTGAATGATCTTATGTAATCCTCCCAACAGCCCCATGAAATAGGCAGGGCAGGTGTTACTGACTCCCTTTTACAGATGAGAAAACTGAGCCCCGGGAAGGGACGTTACTTGCTGTAGCTGACGTCTATTGCTTTGGTCTGCCCAGCACCACTTCCCCCACCTCTTGCAGCAACACGCCCCCTCTTTTAGACTCTGCTGCCCTCCGTTGCCACCATGTGGTAACCCTCCCTCCTCTTCTTTGCCACAGAGGTGGACACTTGACTCTAACTGGGCAATCCAGGGGCAATCCACAGTGACCAGCCTGTTGTTGGACATGTGCTCCAGGCCAGGCCAGAGTTCTGCTCAGAATGTCTGGATGAGAATGTTTTCCTCGCTGGTCCCTAGGCTGGGAGTGGGAGCTCCAAGGGGAACCATGCCCAGGCTTATGGAGAAATCCCTTGGCAGATGGCAAGAACCATGTGAAAAGTGGAAATGGCCATGTATCCAAGAGGCCCTGGCTGCCAGCATGCCCAAGCCCAGCTCAGCTACACCCGTCACCCTGGTTTCAGAGCCAACGCCTTCCTCTTTGTGCTTAAACGCATCCAGGATGGGTTTCTGTCGCTTGCAACCAAAGGCATCCTGAAGAATACAGTTGACTAAAGTCCCTGAAAGAGAAGACACATCTGTCCAGCATTTATCCTGTACTACCAGGCTTGTGCTGATTCAGAATGGGCCCCTCCCTGGAGAGCTCAGAGTGGGGGCATGGGTGGGGGGAGTCAGGCCAATGAGACAAAACCACACGGTGTGACTGTGGCCACACAGGTGCTGTGGGGTTGAGGGGTAGAGAGCCAATCTTGCTGTGGCCAGCAGTATTAGGGGAGGGACACAATTCACAGAGGATGCGAGATTTGGGTTTGACTTGAAAGAATGAGAAGGTTTCATTAGAGAAGATTTGGGGGGAGGAAATGGCACAGAAAAAGGCTCAGACCCACGGTCCCTTATCCTCCATAGCCTCAGTCGTGCATCTGTGGAATGGGGATAACGCCACCTCCCCTGCTGGGTGGCTGTGAGCACTGATGAGATGAAGGCTTTGCAATGCTGCACAGGTGCACACCAGTCACATCATTGGCTCCCTGCCTGGCCCCTGGGGCAGGACAGAGCCGGAATTGTGTCTAAGTCATGCCTTAATGGAAAGAGGATGGAGGGACATTCTGTCCAGTGCCTGTCCTTGTCCTTCCCATAGGTCTTCCCACAGGGCAGGAAAAGCCACATGAGCATCAGAGCAGAACTACTGCTCAGGCAGACCTGGGCACCAAGTGGAGCCCTTGTCCACCAGGACTCAGCCAGGCACACTGACCCTCTGGATCACCTCAAGGCCCTGAAGCCCTGGTGGCTGGAAAATAGAAACAGCTAGCTCCTACCACCACCCAGGCATGGATGGCGACGCTTGGTTCCCCTCACATCTCTGCCAGCGACTGTGTGACTGGCAAGTCACCTTTCCTCCCTGAGCCCACCTGCGCCTGCAGGAAAAATATGTGCTGATGGCTGTTTGCTGAGCCCGCATGTACATGTACTCTCCCTGCAGGAGGGTGAAATGATATAGCCCTGGCTTCACAGACAGGCAGCACAAGGCCACCTGGGACCACAGTGCAGGTAGAGGGTGCTGGGAGCCCCAGTGAAGGGTGATGGGGGAAGTGGGAGGCTTCATGGAGGAAGGGGCATTTGATCTGAGCTTGAAGGATAAGCCAGATGTTCTCTGGTGGAAAAAGAGAAAAGGGACTTTCCAGGCAGAGGGGACAGCAGAGCTTAAGATCCCCGAGGATGAAGTACCTACAGAAAGAGTGTGATTCCCCTGCCAGAGCATGAGGTGCCCAAGGAACATGATATTATATGGAAATTGGAGCCAACAGTCAAAGGGCACTGAATGCCGTAATAAAGAACTGTGATTTCACTCGGCTGGCAGCGGGAAGTATAGCAGGCTCTCAGGAGGAGCATAAAGACTCCTTCCAGCAACAAACCTTCAATAGTTCTCTGACACATTCCCTTCACCCTTGGTAACATGAAGCTGTGGAGAGGTTACGTAACCTCTCCGGCCCTCAGTTTCCTCATCTATTAAATGGGGGACTAATACCCACCTTGAAGTTTGTTGTGAAGATTAAATGCAATCATATATGTAAAGCATCCAGCACACAGCAGACACTCAACAATATGGTCTCCCAACCCCCATCTCAGAAACAAATACATCCAATTCCCTCTCAACTCAGCCAATTCCCCTAAAAGGGCCTTCTGCTTTCCGGTTTCCCACACAGAAGCCTCCTGAGACCCTGGCTGCCCCGGCCCACCCCTCTCCCCTCTTCCGGTTCAGTTCCTGCCCGTCCCCAGGAGCCCCTACCTTTCATGGCTTGGGCCCTGGGACCTGGGCCCAGCAGTGCCACTGCCAACAGCAGACAGGACCCCAGCTCTGCCAGCATCTCCTCACCAGGGGCCCCCAAGCTCTGCAGGGTTCGGGTAGGCCAGGATCTGAGGGTCCGGAGATGGGGAGAGAGGCGAGGCTGAGAGGGCCTCCTAGTTAACCGCGGCGTGAATAATTCATAGGCCTCTGAATCAGTAAGCTGATCCCCAGGTGCTCCCTTCACTCCACCCTAAGGTGACGGATCTGGTGTCACCAGGTTACACATTCTGAGATCTGCACAGGCCACACTGTGTCAGGAAGGGAAGCACCTTAGGCCTGGCAGGAAATTGGGTGGTGGAGAAAGGGCATTAAGTCCTCTAGCCATACAGAAATCTTGAGGCCTCTCATCTGTCCAGTGTGGGCCCTGCCTTCAGGGCCGCTGAGGAAGCAAGATGAGATGACATATGCTAAAGCACGTAGTAGGCACTTGCTACAGGTTTTCCCCATCCCCCGCCCCTGAGGGCACTGAAGGGAGCCCCTAATTAGTGGGACAAATGAAACAAGCTTCGTTCAGACAAGATAATTTAGCTCAGAGGGAGACTGTTGTGGACAGCTGACGACAGAAAAGTCTTTTCTATGGAAGAATGCAGCAGGAATCACAGAATTAGAAAATCATGCAACTCCTGATGCAGTAACTGATCTGGGCCACGGAATCAATTCTGGCCGCAGATATTAAATGTTCACTCCTTTATTGATCCACAAGCCTTGCTTGAACACCTCTGTGTGCTGGGCCCTGTGCTAGGAGCTGGGGCCACAGGAATTCCCTCAAGGACTCTATGTCCAACAGAAAATAGGATCTTTCTTTTCCTCTGGGAGTCTTTTGATTTGGTTCAGTTCAGTCCAGCATGCGTTTCTAAGCTCCTTCTCTGCCTGCGCCGGGCACGGGGGCATCTGTGGGAAACGTGGCATGTCCCTGCCCTCCCAGTGCGGAGCCTGTGCTCTGGATTCTGACAGACTAAGGGCTGAATCCTGGCGCTACCGCTGCCTGGCTGTGGGAACCTGGGAAAGCAGCCCAACCTCTCTGAGGCCAGCTTCCTCGACTGTGAAATAGAAGCGATAGTAGCAGCGTGCAGTTCTCTGGGAGGATTAAATGAGATCATGCATGGGAAGTCTCAGCAGTGCCTGGCTCAGTACAGAGGAATGAGGATGGTTTTTATTTACCCCAGAGGAACCTAGACGTCCATCTGCCAGACCACATGTTGCCTCTGGCCCACCCTTTGGTCAGGAAGTCCCCAGGGAGTCCTCTGCTGCCAGCACAGGAGGCCAACTGGAAGATGTTCAGCACAGAGCATCAGGAATGGTCAGGCCTGAGGGACTGACTTACCTGAGAGGCTTGACTGGCGGGAAAGAAAGGTTCAGCTGTTCCAGGCAGTCTAAGGGGATGGGTGCTTTTATTATACACCTACTGTGTGTGTGAAAGAGGGGCTCCTGCTAGGTGCTGGGCACGGTGCTGGATACCTGCATAGTTCGAGTGGGTGCAGCCCCCGAACTTTCACAGCACACGTTATACTCCGCACTTGCAGATGAGGAGACAAACTCAAAGGGTTTGAACTACTGATTTGGCTCCCTCTACAAGAAAACCCTGTGACAAGAAGTTTATTTGGGAGGTGATCCCAGGGAGCACAGGTAGGGAAGTGAGACTGGATGGGAAAGAAGCCAATTCAGGGTGACTGAGCAGATCACCACTGTGGGCAACCGGGGCTCAACCTCAGTGGGCACCTCCAGGAGACAGTGTAGACCATGCCCTCAAGTCATTCCACCTGTGGGGCGAGAAAGCGGTGTGTTTATCCACCAGCTCCCAGCGGCACTGATGAAGGCTGCTCTGAAGGCGCTGTCTCCTGGGCACTTCCAACCTGCCTGTACAAGGCAGAAGGTCCGGGGGCTGCAGGCTGAAGCTGTCCGCGAGCATAGGAATGGCGAATGCCGCAGGGTGAGGGCAGGGCCGTGGCAGCATCTGCTGAGCCATCCATAACAGAAGACTGTCATTATTGTGACCACACCCTGGACTGGACATCCTCAGAATCACCCACCTCTGAAATATTCATCCCACTTCCTGGAGCAGCTGCCTCACTTCCTGGAGCAGCTGCCTCGCTTCCTGGCGCTCTCGGGCAGCCTTTCAATTACACACGTTCCTCAACCTCCCCACTCCTCTGCTGTCTTTCTCCCCCTTTCCCCCCCTGCCTATCATATCTTTTGCCCCTCGTCCTTCTTGGGCTTAGATGCCAGGGTCAGGGTCATCCTGCTCTCCTTTCATGACGTCTGCCAGACAAGCCCCACTGGCCACTCCCTCCCCCAGTGTGTACGGCTGGGCAGGGTCCTGTCACATACATTCAGCACTGACACCCATTCATGGTCTCCAGCCTCATCCGAGGTCTCAGGTCGGCCCCACAGCCTTCCCGTGTTTCCCCAGATGGCTCGCTCTGTAATTCCCCTCAGAAGTCGTCCCAGATGTCCACCAGCCTCCCCAAGACAGTGCATTTCCACCCTGCCTCTCCCTGCAGATGACCCCACTTCCTCCTGCCGAGCAGAAAGGCCAGCCATAAAGCAGAAAGCCCTTCATCATGCAGCCCCTGCCCTGTCTGCAGGTGCTCATGCCGGCTTCCTTCGGGCCTCCTATGCGAGGCCGCTCCTTCCACCTGTGCCCAGAGCCCACCTCTCCCTTGGGCTCAGGCATCTATCGCTCCATTAGTTCCCCTCTCTCTCCATAACCTCGGCCTCTCCTGTGTGGCTGGCTTTATCCCATTCGTGCTTCAGCCCACACAAATCTCCTCATCTTGAGGTGGCAGGAGGGATACAAACACTTCCCCCAAGCGTGCAGTTCCCGTCTGCTCCCGCCCCATCCACCTGCAGGCTTCCACAGCCAGGCTTCTTGAGAGCAGTGTCTACACTTCTTATCTTCACTTTCTCCCCCCTCCCTCCTGCAAGGTCTGCTAGGCTGCACTCCCCTAGTGCAGTCAAACTATTTTTGCCCTGTCACCAACAAATTCCTGGTCACTAAAACTTATCATTGTTACCTGCTTCTCCTAAATAAACCACATGCATGTAAATCCTTGCCTCAAGGTCTGCTTCAGGGAGAGCCCAAACTGAGACACATGTGCACCCCTAGATCATTGCTGGCAAAGAGCAGGGGTTCCAGGATTGGCTCTGTATGATTCGTCCCCTAAGATAGGCACATTCGTCCCCTAAGATAAGAGCAAGGCAAAAATGGCTGTAGGGTTGGAAACCATGGTAACCACCATAGTGGCCTTCGGGTCCCTAAAATCAACAGCTCCCAAAACTGAATTCATCACTGCCCCCCAACACCAAGCTTACTTCTCCTCTGGTGTTTGCTATTTCAGGTAGTGGCAGAACCAACCCACCAAGCCAGCAATGTCGGAGCCTGCCTCGACTTCCCTTCACCTCACATCCATCAGTCACCACTTTTGCCGCTGGCCATTTTATTTTTTGTGACTGTCTGGTGTGGGAATCCCAACCCTTAACGTTGGTGTTGCAGGGCTGCGTTCTAACCAACTGAGCTACCAGGCCAGCTTGCACTTTTGCCTCTGAAATGGCTTCTGGAGACTTTGCCTCCAAGCACACCATCTCCCTGCATTTTTACAGCTGCCTGCTCACACGTTCAGGTGCCTCTGCTCTTGCCTGATCCACTCCACCTCCAAACCACTCTACTCTGATCTTTCTAGAATGCCAATCTGACCATATTGCTCCTCTGCTAAGGATAAAAGCCAAAGTCCTCTGCTTGGTGCTCATGCCCCTTCAGGACGCCTCCCATCCCCTCTCAGTCTTTCTCTCCATCTTGAGCTCCACATCCCAGCATCCCCATTTCTCTCATTTCTCTGCACATGCTGTGCCCTGAGCCTGGATGACTCTTCTTTCTGCCCCATCGTCCCTAGATGGACTCCTAACCTTCAAAATGGTTATCACATGTATTAGTCCATTTTTTGTTGCTATAACAGAAATACCTGAGACTGGGTAATTTATAAAGAACAGAGGTTTATTTGGCTTACGATTCTGGGACAGCTGCATCTGGTGCGGGCCTCAGGCTGCTTCTACTCATGGTGGAAAGCGGCAGGCAGCTGGTGGGTATGAGCAGATCACATGACGAGAGGAAGCAAGAGAGAGAGAGGAGGTGCCAGGGTCCTGTAAACAACAAGCTCTCATGGGAACTAATAGAGCGAGAACTCACTACCCCCACCCCCAGGGAGAGCATTAATCCATTCATGAGGGATCCACCCCCATGACTCAAACAGCTCCCAACACTGCCACATTGGGGATCAGACTACCACATGAGTTTTGGGGAGACAACACATCCAGACTCTATCACCCATCTAAAGAAGAGGATGTTTCATGAAATGGTCTCAGTGATGAAGAAGGGCATGATGTTTGTATGTTTGTAAGCGGCCAGACATTTTGTTGCATATTAATAGACCTTAAGTCCTGAATGGTTATCTTCTTTTATTTATGTTGGAAAATGAACTCAGAGCTAATAGCCTTGAGAACATCCCATAAACATGACTCGATCATGACTCAATCAGTTTCCAACACTGCCACATGGGGGATCAAATTTCCACATGAGTTTTGGAGGGGACAACACATCCAAACTCTATCATCTGTCCTCCAGGGAGTTGTCCTGACCCCACCCCACGCTGGCAGAGTTCCTCCTCGCTGGGTGCACCTCTAGCACAGAGAGGACAGCTGCACTCCAGCTGGCTGGGCTTTCTGAGGACACCCTCCATCTTTTAGGGCTTTCATTCCAGTGCCCTGCACAGGGGTTAGCCCAGCCCTAACCGCTCACTCGTCCCCATCCCCATTCTCTCCTAGCAGTTCCTAAGCACTCAGCAGCTGTTTATGGATTGAACTGCCCAGGGCCCCACAGCTAGGAAATGTCCTTGTCCCCTTGATCCCACGTTCATCTGTGTTCAAAGCCTGTATTTTAACCCTGCTGTCTTAGTCCACCCGGGCTGCTGTAACAAAATACCATAAACTGGGTAGCTTATAAACAACCACAATTTGTATCTCACCATTCTGGAGATTGGATAGTCCAAAATCAAGGCAGCAGCAGCAGATTTGGTGTCTGGTGAGGGCCCATTTCCTGGGTCACAGACGGCGCCTTCTCACTGTGTCCTCACATGGTGGAAGAAGCCGATGAACTCTCTTGGGCCTGTAAGGGAACTAATTCCATTCATGAGGGCTCCACCCTCATGACGCAATCATCTCCCAAAAGGCCCACCTCCGAATCCTGTTGCCCTGGAGGTTAGAATTTCAACATACTGTGTGAATTCTGGGGGACACAAACATTCAGAACGCAGTACCTACCCAGTGGAGTGGCAGGACAGTCTGGTGCAGTAGTTAAGCACGGAGCTCCTAGAACCTAGACCATGTGGGTTCAAGCTGCAACTCCAGCTGTGTGACTGTGGACATGTCACTCACCTTCCAAGCTTCCCCTTCCTCCTCTGTGAAGTGAGGAGGAGGGCAGCTATCTGTGGGCACTGTGAGGAGTGAGTGGCTTCAGACACGGGAAGTGTACAGAATAGTGCAGGCACTTAGTCTGGAACACGTCTTTCCTCATCATGCATTCATTGTGTGAACTCCAGATGCCACACAGATCTCAGCTCTTGAGTTTTTCTTTTTAACCCATCTCCCCTCAAAGTCACCTCTGGGTGAGGCCTCCTACTGCCTGGCTGCCCCTCCCTCCAATCAGCAGCCCAGCCATGGCTGCTGTCCTAATTCCCAGGGGAGATGGTTGAAAAGGAACAAAGGCTGCCTGCCTGCCTGCCTGCCAGGGTTATTAGTGAGTGCCTTAGTCGCCCACAAGACGAGTCAACCCTGGGTGCCTGCCAGTGCCCTCTGTGCTAATTCCCATGGGCTGAGCCCAGAGCACCCACCCTCAAACTTCCAGGGTATCTCTTGGCATAAGATGACCTTCCTCTCCATGGCTGGCTCTTAAGCACCCCGGAGATAGTGGTCACAGGGGTTCTGCCTGAGTAACAAGAGCTCCACGAGGTTGTGCGTATGCTCCCAGGACAGATGCAGTCCAAGGCAGGGGGATAGATGCCAGGCATGCCTGTTTCCGTTGCTGTGGTCATGCTATTTCCTCGGGCGTGTGAGCCCATCTTAATACCTATGCATCGGGCACTAAGTATACTAGTCTGCCTGTGTGTGACTGTCCTTTTCTGAGAGTGAATATACCCTTGTGTGATTGCATTCATATCTGTTTCTTTATACACATATCCATCTCTGTGCATACACATGGATCACACAGTACTTCTGTCTCTGTGTACATATGTGTCTCCCTGTATGTCTACGGACATACGTCTAGATCTGCATCTAGCTGTTGATGTGTATATTTCTCCCTCTAGATATATACAAAGATTCTGGGTGAATGTCCCTCACTCGGTATACATCTTTGTCCAAGTACAAATGTCATAGTCGTGTGTGTGCATGACTATTAATATGTACACTTCTATCTCTAAGTGCACATCTATCTTCATGGGTACACACTTCTGCTAGTGAACAGATCTGTGTCTCTCTCAGTGTGCACATCTGTGCCAGAGTGCATGTAACTGTGAGTCTATGTGCTCACAGAACTCTGGGGGTACACATCTCTGTACCTCCGTGCATGTCTATGTAGATCTCCAAGGGTGCACATCTATATCTGGGGTTCCCCTCTAAGCCAGTTTTGTCTTCGTATCTGCATTCTGTCACTGGTTCTTGGGTACAGGGATAGTGCCCACGGGATAGCAAGGCTGCTGCCTAATGCCTCCCTTTTCCCCCAGAGGCCTGGGCTGACAACAGGGGGTTTAGCAGAGGGCAGGGAACAGGGAGGCAGTTCCACTCCTGGGGATTCCTGGCTGGGTCCCAGGAGTCACATCTCTCCCTTAACTAGGGCCTGGGGACCTAGGGAAGTTTCCCATGAATATGGGCCCTGTGGCAAAGGCCAAGAGGTAGGGACACTCAGGGAGCAGCCCTCAACTCCTGCTCCCTGAGGTCAGCAAGGTCTGGCCCTGCCTGGTGTGAGAGAGGCATGTTTCATCTCGGACTTCCTCTGCCAGAGCCTGATAGAAAGCCATGAGTCAGCGCGGTGTAAGCGAATGTGTGAGGGGTCCCTAAGTGACAGAGGAGGGGAAGGAGAAACAGGCAGGAATACAGGAGAGAGAGGGAGGTGAGGGGCAGAGAAAGGTGGAAAGCAGAAGGCCAGGGAAGGGAGGCAGACTCCCATGGAGTGAAAGTGGGCGGGGGGCTGGAGTGGAGGCTGGAGTGCAGTCCCAGGAAAGTGGGAGGTGGTCTTGCTGGCTCCTCACACCCCTGGGGCCATACCTGGACCCAAGGCTGGGCCTTTGTCAAGAGCAGGACACCACATCTCCTCCTTCTCTGTCCCCTCTGTCTAATTCCCTTTTTCTCTCATAGTCACTCTACCCTGTTTTCGTTACCAAAGGCTGGGGTGTGAAGGCCACATGGCAGGAATGACGTCCGGAAAGTCCAGACAGGCCAAGGACAAGGTTTCCCAAGGGCCCCTGGACAAGGGCGTGACCTTCACAGCCTCCTGCTCCCAGTCGCATGGGAAGAAAGTGAGGAGGTGCTAGAATCTCTGCCATTTATGGATCCCTATCCCCAGTTCCGAGCCTCCTCAGGTCCCAGACGAGGAAACTAAGGCACTATGAGGACTCACAGTCCCAGGATAGGGAGAAAACTGGGGGTCAGGCAGAGAATGGGCCCCTGCATGGGTGCTGCTTGCCTCCCGGCAAGGCTGGGTCACTGCCGTTATCTACGGTTTAGTAGAAAGAGCAATGTCTTGGGTTCGAACTCCCTGGGTTTGGATCCCAGTTCACATCTGACGTTCTGTGTAACCTTGGGCAAGTCATCATCTATCCCTTGAGCCTCAGTTTCCACACGTGTAAAATGGGGTTACTGCTCTTATTCCACCTCACTGGACTATAACAGAACTTGAGTGCTGACTTGTGCCCCGTGAACTGAGCTGGGTGCTTCGCCCAGCACTTGACTTGGGTCGCTCCATGTACAACTCTTACAACCCTCTGAGTAGCTGCCAGCATCATCCATCGCACAGACGAAGACACTGGGGTGGCATAACTGCCCAGGATCCCACATCCTGTTAAGTGCAGAGCCAGCACTCAAACCTAGGACTGTCTGGCTGTGACGCTGGTGCTCAGATGAGGTCACAAGTTGGGGTCACCAGGGCAGCCTGACAGAAAGAGGTCCTGAAAGGGGATCTGCAGGGATAGGAAACAGAAGTTGCGGGGAGACACACAAAGGAAGCCTCCTGCAGGCCCAGCCTCTCTCCTCTCCCTCTGACGACCAATTAGTCCTGCTTCTTTGGCCAAGCTGGGGCTTTTATCAAGCCAAAGTGCGCTAGAGGAAGTTCATGGTTACATAAGGAGAAACGGTCCCGGTGCGCTTCTGCCTCAGGGGAGGCTGCTGGAGTGGCTGTCCCAGGACTGCAACCTCTAGGAGCTGTCTGGGATGTTGTGCTGCCTCCTTGCACCCCTCTGGGCCCTGCTGTCCTCAGCCCTTCCCATCTTTCCCACCACGCTCCACCCCTCACCAGCTGCCCTCAGCCACTCACTCACAGCCAGACCTGAGAGTAGGAAGAGCTCAGCACGGGAGCCTCCCAGAGAGCTCTGTCTTGCACTGGACACCAAGCCTAAAACCTCCCTGCTCCACAATAAAGCAATTATTGAACCCCCACTGTTTGCTAGGCACATTCATATCCAGCCACATTCAAATTCTGTGACCTTGGGCAAGATCCATAACCTCCCCGACCCTCAGTTTTCTGACTTGTAAAGTAGGAATAATGAATTAATGTTTATAAAGTGTTTACTAGGGATCTTCCAAAAGTTCATGGAAACATTCATGTTATTGTTTAATTCTCTTTTTCCATGAACTTTTTGAAGAATCCTCATGGAAGAGTAGTCCATGTCCATGTGGTAAGCTCTATTTAAGCATTCACGAATTTAAATTAAACTTATCTTTATAACAACTTTGCAAGGTAAGGATTATGAGCTCCATTTCACTGCTTGATGATTAGGGCTCAGAGAGAATTACTTTTATTAATTTTGTTTATTCAGCGAGCTTATATTGAACACCTACTATGTGCCAGGCCCAGTGCTCAGTACTTTATGCACATTATCTCATTTAGTCCCTACAGCCCTGTCAGGAGGCGTTAGTGTCCTCTGACACTTCCAAGCACCCCCTCGGGGGCAGTACCACCCTGGCTGACACCCTGGCTGTCTGTTGCCTGTCTCCCCCTCAAGCACGTAAACACCTGGAGAGCAAAAATCTGCATTTTGTTCACTGCTATATCTCAGCACGTGGTGCAGAGTAAGTGCTCAATAATATCTGTTGCAAGAAGGAATAAAAATATCCCATTTACAAATGTGGGAACCGAAGTTCAGAGAAATTAAGTGATTTACCCAAGATCACACAGCTGCTCAGCGGCAGAACTCTCCAGGCCTATGTCTGACCAGCTTGAAAGCCTGTGTTCTTACCTCAGTGCTAATTCTATCCATGTGGAGCCCCATTTGTGGAGAGAATGAACAGGTCTGAGCTGGTGTGCAGATTTGGGTGGTGGGTTATAGATGCTTGTAATAGTAGGTAGCTGGGGTCCAAGACCCTGTAGACCCTTTCATTGAGAGCCCTGGGTTCCTTCCACCTCTAACCTGCCCACCTGGGTCTACCCTCAGAATGCCGGTCTTTATGGTCAGGGGAACAGCGCTCCCTCCTCAGGTCCTCCATCAGGAAGGGGGGCCAGCCAAGCTTCAGAAAGTCCAGAGGCAGCAGCTGCCACATTCAGCATCAGGGGCCTCGTCGCTGTGTGCAGATCACCCAGGAACTCAAGGTGAGAGGGAAGGGCTCAAGTGCAGGAGGGATAGGGCAGCCCGAAAAAGGGCCTCAGAGCTGGAGGTAACTTCAGAGAGCAAGTCCGACCCCTCTTTCTACCCATTTTCTCACTGTGGAAACTGAGGCCTGGAGAGGACAGAAAGAAAAGACAGAGCCCCACCCTCACTGACTGTTTGCTGAGTACCAGGCAGAGTGCCAGGTCTTTCACATTTGTTTTGACAGCACCTGAAGCCCCCCAAGAGATGGTGGGCACCTCCAGAGTCAGGATCCTCAAGAATGCAGCAGAAAACCTGCACACAGCCGGTACTCTGAATGTTTGCTGAACACCTGAATGAGGTTGGAATTATTATCCCATTGAGGAAACAGAGGCTCAGGAAGAAGGGAATTGACAACAGCATCAAATGCTGCTGAGGATTGACAGCTGGACACCAAGGGCCTTATCAAGAGCACATGCGGTGGAAAGGGGGAGTGGATGCCAGATTGCAGTGGGTAACTAACCCAGACAGAAGATAGGTAACTAACTCCCTGTCTATGGCTTTCACCAGCTCATTCGTTCATTTGACAGTTACTACTCCAACACTGACTGGCCAGACATTGTGTTACGTGGGGCGATGGGGTGGGGTGGGGACACAGGGTTGATCCTGGCCCTCATGTAAGAACACCACTTCCTCCACTAGCTACCTTACCTCTTGAGCATCCATTTCTTTGCCCATAACCTGGAGAAACTACTGATCTCTAAAGATTGTGAGAACTAAGTGAGATGATGTAGTGGACACTGCTGATGTGTCAGGTATATCACCCCGCCCACTCTGGAGGTAACTGCAGAAAGTTTCCTCTGTGTCTCTGCCAGGGGGCTTCCCTGGCTGCCAGGCACTGAGCCCACCTGGCATAGCCAAAAGTGCCAGGAGTTTACGCCTTCAACCAGTGAGGAAGTAGGGTTGTTGGTGGATAAATGCCTGGCTTCCTTGTCCCTCGGGGAGATAATTCTGAAGTGTGTCCTGCCCAGTCTCTTGACAGGACCCCAGCAGGATGAGCTGTAGTTGCTGACAGGGGTAACCTGCCCACCCATCCTCCACTTTATTTATTTTAAGGTTTTATTTATTTATTTATTTATTTTTTAAAAGATGACCAGTAAGGGGATCTTAACCCTTGACTTGGTGTTGTCAGCACCACGCTCACCCAGTGAGCTAACCGGCCATCCCTGTATGGGATCCGAACCCATGGCCTTGGTGCTATCAGGATCGCACTCTCCCGAGTGAGCCATAGGCCAGCCCCTAAAGTTTTATTTTATTTTTAATTGACATATAATTGTACACATAATAATTGTGATGTTTCAATATATGTATACAATGTGTAATGATCAAATTAGAGTAATTAGCATAGCCATCACCTCAAACATTTATCATTTCTTTGTGGGAGAACATTCAAAATCCTCTCTTCTAGCTTTTTTGAAATACACAATATGTTATTGTTAACTGTAGTCACGCTACTGCGCGATGGAACACTAGAACTTATTCCTTCTATCTAACTGTAACTTTGTACCTGTTGACCAATCTCTCCCCATCCCCTCCTCCCTACTCTTCCCATTCTACTCTCTACTTCTACAAGACCACCTTTTTTAGACTCCACATGAGTGAGGTCAAGTATTTGACTCTCTGACACACACCCTTTATTGTCTTTCCTCCCCAACTCCCTCACCATGCTTCCCTAAATCACCTCCCATATAACTTCTTACACCCAAATCCTTGCTCAGAGTCAGCTTGGGGGCAAACCCCATCTAAAACAATGACATTTTAAACCTGGCCCTCAGTAGACATTCAGCCAACAGTATTTACCTCAATGCTCGTTTCCATTTTTACAGAATCGGGCATCTTCAAGAACACAGTTGCAGCTCAAGCTGAATCACCACTTGCCTGTCAGCATCATCCAGGAGCAGGTGTGGGCAACTGGCCTGGGGGCACAGCCCGAGGGACAGGAGTCAGGGCCAAGGGCCTCAGGGCACTTATTGTAGACTGAGCCCGTTGTATGCTAGGTTTATCTCTGCTATACATACAGCACTGTAGTTTGTAAAGCAATTTTCTTGTTTTCCAGGTTTTGTGTTCCATTTGCCATTCCATTATTCCAAATCATATACTCCAGCTCAGGGTTCAATGTTCAACACATTAGGCTTGAAGTCTAAGTTCTATGTTTTTGCTGCAAAACACCCCCCACCATTACCTCTCTCCTCTCCTCCTTCCAGGTTCCCTTGGGGTCAGCCAGGCCAGAGGTGGAGGACATGATGCAGTCTCACCTGCCCTCCAAGCTGGCCAGTTTGGCCTACCATACATACAGCCCAGTGTGCCCGCCTGGCTGTGGCTATGAGTGCTGAGATCTGGGACCTGGTCAAGGCTGTCACCCCGCCCCACTACAAGCTAGTGTGCTCCATCAGAATAGGGAGCAATGGGTGGGATGGTGTGGTGGTCTCCAGCTAGAGCCTGTGGGACCCATATGCAGACTGCTTTGCCACCTCCCACTGTGTGAGCCCCATGCTCTTCTGTGTGGCGCTGGCGCATGCCATCTATTTGGAGTGAGTCCCGGGGGGACCCACGTGGGGCCTCACACAAGAGCCTGGCACTGAAAACTCAGCCACCAGCCCACCAGTCAGTGACCACCTGGGAAGCAGCACCCACCTGGGCAAGGCCAGCAGCTTCCAGGACTCATGGCCAATTAAAAAAAAAAAAGAGTAAGATGCATCTACTTTTACCCCTCCTCAGGCCACCCAGACCACACACACAGTTGAGTTCCTTTGCCTCGGGCTGGAATTATGTCAACCACGTGCAGCTCCCAGTTGGATGTACAGATCAGAGCTCTGAAGGGCAGCTCTCTATGTCTGTGATTAATAAAAAATGGGAGATAAATTAATAATGACTTAAAACATGCAATTTGGGATCAAAATCTTCCAAAGCATGGGGAAAATAATAAAAAGGGGAGTTCTTGACAGTGAGAAGTTTGAGAACAAATGCTATCCTCAGGGGTCAGCCATGAGCTGGGCACTGCTGGGGAGGGCCATCAGGGAGAGGAAAGAAGGAGGGGCCCGGGTCTTATATCCACTCCGTGCCAGGTGTTGTGCTTGGGGTTTACACGTTTCCCTCATCCTCACACAACCCTGGGAGACGGCGCCACCATCCCCATCTTACAGATGAGCAAACTGGCTCAGAGGCCAAGGTACTTGCCATGAATCAGTAGGAGACTTAAACCTAGGAGTGTTTCATTTAAAAAAGAAAACAAAATAAAAACAAAAAAAGAAAGGAAAAAGGAGCCCAACACTGTGGTGTCTGGAAAGTTATTCTGGTTTAAGTTTCTGAAGAAAAGAGAGACAAGTAGAGGGAACAGCCCGTCAGCTGTAAGTGCCAGGAATGGATTCTACTATTGACTGTTGTTGTCTCCTACACCTAGAACAGGGCATGGCACACAGCACGTGCTCACAAAGAGTCTTAGATGAATGACTAAAAAGCCTGGAGGCAATAAGGGCATAGCGTATTCTTGGGTGGAAGAGAAGGAGTGAATGTTTTTAAGCCCCTAGTTTCTGAAAAGCATTGACCATGCACATCAGATATTAAAAAAAAAAAAGTCTTTAATGATGGAACAATTTCAAACACAGAAAAAGAAAAGACCATAGCAGACATTGGGAACCCGTTACCCAGATTTACCAGATGTTCATATTTTGCCATGTTCCTTTCAAATACTTTTGTAATAAAAAACAAATACAGATATGGCTAAAACCCCACCACCCTATCCCATTCCCTTCCGTCTATCATCAGAGGTCACCACTATCCTTGAAGTTTCCTCTGGAGCATTTAGCATTATTTTGGGTTTTCACAATTTCCAAGTACAGGTATCTCACCGTACCTATTCCTTTACATGTGCATTTCATTCCATTGTTACGCTTTTAGGATTAAGTCTATGCTGACACGTGTAGATCCCGTTCGTTCATTTTAACTGCTGTGTAGTATTCCACTGTATGGATACAGAACTGTTTGTTTCTACATTCTCTCTTTGATGGATATATAGGTAGTTCTTATTCTTTGCTATTTCAAATGATGCAACAATAAAAATCTTTATACACATCTCTGGCTACACTCATGTGTCACAAACCTTTATGACAATTGCAACATGTTGGAATTCGTGTACCCCTACATGACCCTGGAGAATTGCTCACTGTTTCAGAAGCTTAGATTCCTCATTCATAAATTGGGATAATAAAATAGCATGCATATCAGAGAAGATCACAAGCTTCAATGTAGATGAAAAGCATCTTGCCACCTGTAAAGCAGTCCGTGAATATCAGTTGTTTATCACTCAGGTATTCAACACTTAGGACATACCAAGTACCCTCCCCCATTGGGGATGTGATGGACAGGCCCTGGCACAGGCCCTTGCTGTGCTCACATGTGAATGAGACATTCTGATGGGTGCGGCAACAGAAGAGCACATAAGCATCTCCGCTCACTAATTCAGCAGGCGAGGCTTCCCAGAGGAAGCGACAGTGAGCTAAGAGCTCAGAAGATGAGGAGGCAAAGAACAGCAAGTGGGAGATGGAAAGGGGCAGGCTGGCCAGGCAGAGGGAGTGGCACATGTGAAGGGCCCTGACTGATGCAGAGAACAGGTTTAGATTGAAAGAGGTGGGTGTGAGGGGGCAGCAGCACAAAATAAGTCTGGAGAGGTAAGCAGAGCTGAGATGCCATATCCTGAGGGTAACAAGGAGTCACTGAAGGATTTTAAGCAGAGTAGAGACAGGCTCAGATTTGCACATTAGGAAAAGTTTTCTGGTCACAGTGTGGAGGGGGATGAGGGGAGAGACTGGGGGCTGGGAGACCAATGAGGGAATGCTGAAGTGGTGCAAGCAAAACAGTGAGGGCTGAACTAAAGCAGTCGTTGCTTTTGCTACCAAGAGTCTGCCCCACAGTCCCTTTAGCAGCTGTGGCCTTCCTGAAGCTTGGGCTCATTCAGAAAAGACAGCTCTGGGGCTGAGCCCGTGGCTCACTCGGGAGAGTGTGGCGCTGGGAGCGCCGAGGCCGCGGGTTCGGATCCCATATAGGGATGGCCGGTTTGCTCACTGGGTGAGCATGGTGCTGACAACACCAAGTCAAGGGTTAAGATCCCCTTACCGGTCATCTTTTTAAAAAAAAAAAAAAAAAAAAAAAAAAAAAAAAAAAAAGAAAAGACAGCTCTGTCTGGCTCACAAAATTGTGGACACATTGTTGACCTCTTTCCTGCTACCTTTGTGTCCTGTCTAGCTCATAATCTCCCTTCTCTCATTGCATCACTGCCCAATGGCACACTGCCACGGCGGGGGCTTTGTCAGGAGAGATAGGAGGAATGGGCCAGCTGATGAGGACTTCACCCCCAATTCCAAGAGCTCTGTCCTCACACATCTCCACCTGTCCTCTACTTCTTGGGCTCGCTTAGCACCTTGAGAGGCACAGCACCCAGCCATGACCTCTCAAGTTTCCGGATGACAGGAGCCCTTTTGAGTGGATCTTGGCACTAAGGATATGGCTGGGTCCTCATCAGTGTCCCATGATGAGACCCCACCAGCCACCAGACTGCATAGACCCTACATGGAGTGAGGGGAAGGGGAGGACAACACATTCTAAGAGGGTCTGTCAGTCACCACTGGGTGGCCATGTCTAATATTTAAACATCAAATATCTAAAATGGGACAAAGACAGACAAGAACTTCCCCAGACCCTCCACTCCTTAAGTGGGGATCCCCTTAACACCGTTAACTATGAGTGAGAGTATTGTTTTTGAGGCCTTTACCCTCAGTGGCAGTGGCATGTCCTCGGCCCTCCCCTAGGCTATGTTAAAGCCCCTGCCATCCACCCTCCTAGCACGCCATACTTCCCCTTTATAATGCTCATCTCTCTTAGAATTAAGTTTAATTTCTGCCTTCTGTGCCAGGCTATCAGCTCCCCCATGGAAAGGGCTGCATCTGCCTCATTTACTGTTGCTTCCCTGGTGCTTACAAGAGAGTCACGCTTATAACAGGCCCTCCAGGAGTATCTGTGAGTAGAATCAATAGGACGTGCTAACTGAGGGAGAGGAAAGGGTGGAGGAAAACTTGCAGATTTCAGAGCCCCGAGAGAGGAAAGTGCCTTGCCCAAGTCACAGGCTAGGGAGGAAGAGGTCACAGATCCTGCTCTGGAGCTCTGAATCTCAGTCTGTGCCTTTTCCACTCACTACCCTGTGCTAGAAACCCACAGAAAAGTGTTCCATAGTTAAATAAGCTTCTTTACCATTGGTCTTCTCAGAGCCTTATTACACTCATATGCATACGATTCTTGGAGAAGGTCACATACCATATCCCCCATATGTATGTGACTGTAGAATACTGCCTGGGAAAGTTTGAAGCCTTTGGCACCACCCCCTGGTTGCTTATCATGATTTAGTGAACATGGCATGCACAGAGATTTGTTGCAACTTTTGGGGCAGAATAGGAAAATACTTTTCCACAAATGAAAACTACTCCAAACTCCAATATATAAATGGGATAAAAGACTCTGGTTGAAGGGGGGCCTGGAGATCCATCTGGCTGTCCCTGCACCACTGCCATTTGAGAAACTCTAGCGCCCTGTGGAGCCATTGGTACAGAACTCAGCACAGGGTTGAGATTAGGAGACTTTTCGTGCTGGCTCTGCCATTGACCGTTTCTCCTTGAGCAAGTCATCAAGCCTCATTGGACCTTGGTTTCCCCATTTACACAATGAATCTGTTGGACTAAATGCTTTCTGGTGTCCTGAACTTTCAGCATGGATGTGATGAGGACTGCAATTCTGTGACTCTAAAAGTCTAACTCTAAGATCTGATGGCTTAGTATTCTGATTCTGGGACTGCCTATAGCCAGCCTGAGCTGGTGCACACACTGGAGCCTAGGCTTTGAAAAGCAGAATTCATTAACTGCAGTACATTGCCCAGGGGTGCTGGGCTCCCTAGGCAGGGCATGCCTTGTGCAGGATGGAAGTGGTGGGGTGGGGTGGGAAGGAGATGGGTGGGTGAACTGGAATCAGCTGCTGCTCAGTGGGCAGAGCCAAGAGAGGAACCCAGGTCTCCGACTCCAGCTCTATCTTTAGATCTCCATAGCAACTGTTGCCAGGGCTCTGGAGCTGAAGGCGCAGGCTGAGCCTGCTGCCTGCAGGAGGAAGGAGGGGCACTTGCTTCCTGTGCCTTCTCTTTTGCTGGGGAAAGGACTCTGGGCTGGGCTCTTGAGCCAGGAAAGGGACACTGACAGCAAAGCAGTTTGCAGTGGGAAAGGCTTGGGGCCAATACAAAGGTAATCCAGGGCCCCACCTTGCTCTAAGAACATAGTCAAGTCAAAGAACCCAAGACTTTCGGCATGTTAGGCTCATGGCACTGGAGGTACTTTAGGCAAGGTCCTCCTCCAAAGGGCTCTTGGCTTCTTTTGGGATCATTCCCTAAATACCGATGGAGCACCTAACCTGAGCTGGTGCTGAGGCCATGGTTGGAGCTCCCAAGAAACCCTCTAAATCAGAGAGCCAGGGAAGCTCCTCTCGCCTCTTCTCCTGCCCAACTGCTACTCATCCTGGAGCTCAGCCTGGACTGGACTTCCTCTAAGGAGTCCTCCCTGACTCCCAGGCTGGATGCTTGCCTCCTTGGAACACCTATAGCCCTTGGCCTCCCTCTGCACAGCAGGAGGCTGGGAGGGAATGATTAACTTCATGGGGCAGATGAGAAACGGAGGTATAGACACTTGCCCCCAAGACACCTGACAAGCTAGCAGCAGGGCCAGGCCTGGACTCGGTGTCTTCAAATTTTAGTCTGTGCTCCTTCCTGTGTCATAGGAACAGGCCCTGGCCTGGGCTTTGGAGGGGAAGCCTAGACTAAAAGAGGAAGTAGGAGTCCTTGGTTATGCCGGCACACAGCAAACACCCAGCCATGTCCTTGGTAAACTCAACTGAGCCACACACCAATACAAATGGCTTTCTCCGACAGCAGCTGAGCAGCTCTTCAATTAGGTCCTGGCCCAGGCGGCCAAAGTGAGTCTTCTCCCGGTAACTCCAGGGAAGCTTCTCTGGGGAGCTCTCCTGGGAAGACAAGAAATAGGGGGTGTAACTGTTGGGAGGTCCTCAGAGTTCACCCAGCCAGCTCCTCTGCCAAATGAGGAAACTGAGGCAGAGGGGGTGGAAGCCAACCCGTTCCAAGCCGTACCATGAGCCAGGCACTTCCTCATCTCCCTCTCTGCAAGCCTATGGGTGGGCTGTTCCTCTCATACAGCAGATGAGGAATGGGGAAACAGGGGCTTCCCTCAGGGCACTCAGTGAGGCGGGGGCAGTGGCAGGACTAGAACTAGAGCCCCACTGTCTCGCCACCTCTGTCTTCTCCCCATGACCCTGGGTTTCCCAAACTCTTTCCAAGGTTATCCATCATTATTACCCTTGCAGCATAATTTCCATTCATTTAAGGTTTCAGTGGACTTATTTATTTAACAGATATGTACTCAGTGCACCGTGCTGGGCACTGGGGATATGGCAGCTGCTCAAAACAGACAAGGCTCCGGCCCCATCCTGGCTGCATGTGACACAGCCAGCAGTGCCTTCCCCAGGAAAGGTTTCTTTCTGTCCCACAAGAAGGCTATGCTAGCAAGCACTCCAGGGATGTGCGATGCCCCCAGGGAGCCAGGCTCCATCTCTGTTTTGGCCCTTTCCAGCCTTAGCTTGTGGCTTTCCTTCTCAGGGCCACAAAATGAAAGCTCCACCTCCAGCTGACTAGGAGCAATTTCTTCTATTTTTTTAAGTAAACATTTTATTTAAGTATAACATACGCATAGTGTACAAATCATTAAGTATATACAGTCTGAAGAATTTTAATGAAGAGAACAAACCATGTAACCAGCACACAAATACAAAAACCCAAAACCAGTGCAGGACCTTCACTGCAGATTCGATGAAGGTGAGCTGTTAAATCCCAGGATGGTAGAGAGGCAGGATTGCGGGGCACGGGAGGAGCTGGAATCCTAGTTCCACTGCCACTTCCTGGCTGAGTGACCATGACCTCTCTGAGCTGTTGTGCTGAGGGCACTGACTGTGGAAAGGCACTGTCCGGTGAGCCACGGTGATAGCACAACCCCTGGTAGAGGCTCGTGAACAGAGGCCTCTGTTGTCAGGTGCGTGCACAGGGCTCTGGAGCCAGGCCTCACAGTGCTTGTCTGACCTCGCAGGCCTTCTGGTGTTGATGAGGGGGACCCTCTCTGACAATCTGAATCTTCCCTCACTCCCCCCATGGCAGCTTGCTTCACCTCTCCTTCCCACTGCCCAGTTCCCTTGGGCTAGTCACCCTGAGCCCCATAAACACTGGTAGTGCAGTTGGGGTGCTGTGAAGGAGGAGAGCCAGGACTGTGACAGGAGAGACATCAACGCCAGCCTGGGGGCTCCAAGAGAGCTTCCAGGACGGAGCTACACCTCTGAAGAGACTGAGGGATGAGTGAGTGTTAGGTGAAGATGGTGGGAAGAGCTCTCCCAGCAGGGCTAACAGCATGAGGAAAGGCCCAGCAGCCAGGACAGCATGGCACACTTGTATCCATGAGCAGACCAGTGACACCAGGACACAGCATGCAGGGAGGGCAGGCTGCAGAAGCTGGCAGGCCACTGCACTTGGACAGTATCCTGAGAGCAGCAAGGAGCCAGGAAAAGGTGGGAAGCAGGGTGGGGGTGGGGGCAGATCTGCCCTTCAGGCTGCAGGATGAAGGACAAATGGGAGTGGCTAGAACTGGGCACCCTTGAGGATGTTGTTGCTGTGGCCCAGGGAGGGGAAGGAGTGTCCTGAGTCAAGGGAGTGTGATGGGCAGGAGCCACCACAGTCACCCCCTTCACCTGCCCCTGCCATTGCAGTCCAGCCCACTCACCTGCCCGACCCCAGTCCACCAGCATCATCAAATCTCTGGCCCAGGGCTGAAGTCCTCCGTGCTGGTGAACTTCAGTGCAACCCTCAAGCCCAGGCTCAAATGCCATCTGCTCTGCAAAGCCCACCCTCACCACCAGCATCCTGAACACTCTCACGGAACCTGTGCTGTGCTGTCTTACACTGATACCAACTTAGAGCATGACTGCTGGGCAGGACCACTTGGTTTATACCCAGCTCTCCACCAGTTAGCTGGGATACCTTGAGCAAGGTTCTTAATCTTTCTGTGCCTCAGTTTTCACATCTGTAAAAGGGGCATGATGGCAGCACAAGCCTCGTAAGATTATGGTGGGGACTGAATGAGTCAATACATATAAAGTGCTCTGAATGGTGCTGGGCACAGAGAAAGTGGTTAAGGAAGGGGAGCTGTTATCAGCAAGCCCTGGTGCTCTCCCCCACATGCAGTGAGTGTCTGGAGGGCAGTGAAGGGGTCATGTCCATTTTTGTGTCCCTTACACCCAGCATGTGGTTAGGGAACAGAGGAGAGAAAGGAAGGCTGGCCAACAGCTGGGTGTCTCTGCTGGGTGCTACCTTCCTGCCCTTGCTCTCACCGTCACTGCCCAGGCTCTCGGGCAGGGTTTACTGTACCGCTGGGCAGTGGTGGCCCTTCCCCCACCCTCTACCACCCAGGCTACACACCAGCCTTGGCCTCAGTCCCCTGCCTTGGGCACTTCCCTGATGCTACTAATGTTCACCAAGCATGAGCCTGAGCATTTTACCACCTGGACAGGCCCGCAGACCCTGGGCCCTGGAGACCCCAGGAACTCTGGTACCAGGAAGGGAGATCCAGATTCCTGACCCCCTGCCCCCAGCCACAATGCTGAGGATCTCCTAAGTCTTTAGGGACTATCCAAAGCTTGCCTCAAAGAGGAAATTGATGAGAGGGGGCTCTACAGTACAGGGCAATAGGACTGACACTGAGCAACATGGAATGCAAGGGAGGGCCCTGCAGGGATGCAGAAAGGAGAAGTAAACACAGATGGAGGAAGGCATGTGAACAAGGCAGCTGGGGGCCTGGCTTGAGATAAGGGGCAAAGATGGTCCCCCACACTATGGCCTGTGGGGAGAGCCCAGGAAGGGTCACCTGAGTGAACAGAGGGCATAGAGAATCAGGTGGTAGGTTCGCTTCTGCTAGAGAATCTGCAGCTTGATGAGTTTATGGCAGCTATTCCCCCAGGGAGGGACAAACCGAGGTGGTAGGGATCCTAATAAATGCAGTGAACTCGGATCCAGTTTACTCCATCAGTCGCTGTCTGAGTACCCTACTCTGTGCCTGGCACTATGCTAAGCACTGAAGTGAGAGTGCTAATCCTGACATGTGGTCCCTGCCTCGAGGCACTCAGCACAGCCTGGAGGTCCCTGCCCTCTGACTGCATGGCCAGGCCTCTGGCCTGCGTAACTTATGATGCCAGAGGGCGGATGGAGGGCAGCAAGCATGGCAGGGCGAGCCGGAGCTCAGGAAGCACACAGACCTGGGCTCCAGTCCTGGCCTTGTCCCCGTCTAGCAGCACAACATGGCTGCCACCTTCACCTCCCTGAGCTCCCATTTCCTCACCTGTATAATAAACATGATGATACCTGCCTTCCATGCCAGGCACATGGTGGGTGCTCCACCAGTGGCAGGAATTATTATTACAGCATGGGGTGGGGAGGCCACAGCTGGTGCTCAGGACAGGCGCAAAGGGACAGCAGAGTCTTGGTGAAGGAAGTCACCACCCTGGGCTCACCTGGCTGAGTACAAAGAAGGTACGGACGTTCCAGAAACGGGCCTGCTCCTGGAGGAAGGATTTCAGGTAGATGCTCTCGAAGGTCTTGAAGCAGCCAACCAGAGTGACAAAGGTCTCATCATCTGCATTGTCTGTGATGCTCTGCAGAATGGGCACCATGGGGGCCAGGCCTGTGCCCGCAGCCAGCATGAGGAGCTCACCATACTGGGAAACAGAACAGGTACATCAGATGACAGGTGAGTTGGGGGGGGGGTCTCACCCCACCCACCCCACTATGGAGCCTTTTCTCGGGCTTGCTTGAATTTGACAGTAATGCCTTTCCTGGATGTCCCAACCATCTCTGTCCTCTTTCTACCTCCTCCAGGAAGCCATCTTACCTTGTGAAAGGTGTGTGAGGTCAGAGATTATGAAATCTTGAGGCTGAAAGGGAACATATCAGTGTAGCCCATTCTGTAAGTGGCTTATTTGCCTTCTAAAGCATCATCACAAGGACTCTCTGCCTATATACTTCTGCTCATTACAGGGAGCTCCTTACCTCCAAGGCAGCTTGCTTTATTTACTATATGCCAACTCCCCTTGTCTGTGAGGGCTCTCCACCTCACACTGAGCTGAACCTGTTCCCACCAAAGCCTTGCCCACTCCCCAACCCTACCCCATCCCTGCTCTCTGGGCTGCTTCCTCAACCCCAGGGCAGCCTAGCAGAGATCTCAGGGCCCCAGCTTGAACCCCTGAGCCTGCTCTTCTCTAGACCAAATGAGATAATATACATAAGTACCTAGCACAGCACTGGCACAAAAGAGCCATGCAATAAAGGTGAGTTCTCACTCCAAGAGGACCCAGTTCCATAAATTCCTCCTCACTGAACCCATTTCCTGGCTCTAGGTCTCTTAAAGAAGGGCAATCCTCTTTAAGATCAGTGCCTTAATGGTTAGTGCATGATCCATGCAGAGAGCTATTCACCTCCCTCCTTCTAGAGATTAGGTCTCTGTGTATAAATCCCCAACCACCTAACCTTGGCTAGCTCTTTCACCAATCTGAGTCTCAATTTCTCCACTGGTATTAGCACCTATCTCAGAACTGTTGTGAGGATTAAATGAAATGACATAAAGTGCCTGGTGCAGAGCCTAGGCTTAATCCAATTAGATTCCTTCCCCTTGCTAACTCCTGAGACTCCCTCCTGTCAGCTACTGCTGGGCCATGCCATTCTGTCCTATATTTGAGTTCTCTCCAGCCTCCGAGTCTTTAGCCTGCCATGCTCCTCCTCTTTCTTCCAACTCAGCTCAGGTTGTCCTCTGGAAAGCCTTCCCTGAGCTGGGAGAGGTCCTTCCTTTGTGTTCCCACAGTTCACTGTGCATCCTTCTGCAGGACACTGGTCACACTGCGTTGCTGTCATCTGTTTGTGTGTGTCTCTCCCGTCAGACTGTGAGCTTCTGGAGGACAGGGGCCTTGTCTGACCTATCTCTGGGTCTCCAGAGTCCAGCATAGGCCTGGCTCTGGGTGGACACTTGTGTCTGTACGTTGAAAGAATGCACAGACAGATGCTAACGTGTCAGTCCTCAGGGCTGATGTAGTATCCATCTGTAATGGAGACAACTGCAGAGCAGAAAAATAGACTAGAAGAGGGCAGGAACACCCTGAGTGTCCTCATGGGAGCAAAGCCAAGACTTAGCTGGAATTCAGGGGCTAAATATTACTGTGTGAGATGCCATCTCTTTTTTCTCACTGCTGGGCCCTACAACCTTCCTAGATTAGAAATGCAGGGGCCTTCAAGTGTTCTGTGGATGAAAAGGAGTAGCCACAGGCATCGAGAGGCTCCACCCAGAAAAGGTGGTCAGGACAATAGTCATCCAATGTCCATTCTAGGCCAGGAGGAAACAGGAACAATTCCTATTCCCTGCTCTCAAGGGCCTGGGGACAGGGGCATACTCTGCTAAAAATGCTGTGCTAAGCATGGCTAGTACGAGGAGAATATTGTGGAAGAGTATTTATATATGCACCCCACACATCTATAAAATGGGGGCAGTAGTACCTAAATAGCTGCTGTAAGGATTAAATGAGTTACTGCACAGCAAGGTCAGAGCCTGGCACGTAGGTGTCAAATACGTGTTTGATATCATTATACATACATACATACATGTGTGTATGTGTGTGCTTGTGCACATTTGCGTATACACCCACGCATGGAAGAGGATTTGAAAGGACATACAAGGTAGTAAGATAGGTGTGTCTGGGTAGACGGCCTGTGGGTGTTTTTTATTTTCTTGTTTTTGTTTCTCTATATCTGCTGATTTTTTTGGTAATAAACATGTACTGCATTTATAATAAGGAAAAAACAATAAAAGCTATTTTTAAATTAAATAAAAAGAATGAACAAGAAGGCATGATTCATTCTTTTCCATTTGTTTCTGTTTTGCTTTGTTTTCCCAATTATAAAAGTAATATGTGTTCATTGCAGATAATTTGGAAAGTATAATGAAGAAAATAAAAATCACCCATAATTCTACCACCCAAAGGTGCTAACATGTCATTGCATTTTCTCTTCATATTTTTTCTGTGCATTTTAACTTGGTTTCCCAACCTGTTGTATATTCACTTTGGTACCTGGTGTTTGTCACTTGATCTTATGGCATAGACATGTAATAACATCATTTATATACACAATTTTAAAATCCAAGATAATATTCTGTCAAGTAGCTGTAACCCAGTGTACTTAGCTAAGGTTGTTGGATATTCAGTTGCCTCCAGTTTTTTGCTATTATAAGGAAAGATGCAATGAATACGTGCAAAAGAGTAAGCAGTTTGGATTCTTTCCATAGAACAGACTTCCAGAAATGGAATTACTGGGTCAAAGGATTTGAAGATTCTTGATACATACTGCCAAACTGCTTTCCAGATATGCACCAACTGATCAGAAATAACTAATTCTTTCTGGGAAAGTTGGGGAAGGATTTGCACATGCCATGAAAATGAGGGAAAGAGCCTTCCATATTCAGAGGCAGTGGGCCCCAAGCAGGGAGTCATGGCGTGTATTTAGGAAACTACAGTGTATATTTAGGAAGCCATGGGATATATTTAGTCTTGTGACTGAAATGTGAAATTGGAAAGGTATCTGAGGGCCAGATGGTATGGGGTCCTAAACACCAAGTACACAAGTCTGATTTTCTAAGTAATGGGCAGCCATGATAGTCACAGAGCATGGGCAGGCAGTTTTCTTTATTAGTGCCTATTGCATCTCCACTGTGTCCAAACCCAAGGATATTATCAGGATTGGGTTCAAGCTCAGGGAGAACGGCATAGTGAGATTTCATGGCCTGAAACATGAAAAGCACATCCCTGGAGGATAAGCCAAGGGGGATCTCCTAAGGACTAGGGTGCTAGCACTGACCTGGTTTGGTTTATAAAAGAAGTTTCCAAAAGGTCCTCGCCAGAAAGCTGTGTTTCCTGCTCTCCAGGACTCGATATACCGGGACATCAGCCCAGTCTGGTAGCACTGGAAGCAAACACAGGAAGATCTCAGTGGGACAGGCACATGTTGCCAACACAAATCAGATTAGCCATTAATGTGGAGCTCTTCCTGTAATACTAAGTTCTTTACATATATTATCTCATTTAATCTTCCTCCTCATCCTGCAAAGTTGGTACTGTTATTCCCAATTTTCGGATGAGGCCCAGAAGCTTACCCAGAAGGTAGATAGCAAGGCTGGGATAAGAATCCATAGTATCTATAGCCCTTACCCCAGAGGTCTCAAACCCAAATGCGTATAGAGGACATGCAGGTAATACAACTAAATGAAGAACTTGGTGATGATTTCATTAATGGCAATTAACACTCAGTCTCAGTGTCAGGGAGACAGGAGGGAGTGGTGGGGACTGTGATAAATTGGTGAATGAATGCTCCTTCTAAAGAGGGAAGCCACTTTGGAGCTTTCAGGCAATAGTTTGTGGGCTGATGATGCCAGATCTTCTGATTTTCCAAGAGAAGTAGGAAGTCCATATTTTTATTTAAAATCTCCCATTTCTGAAATGTCAGAAATTAATTCAAGAATTTAAAACACTATGCAGGTGAAAACCAAATACGTTTGTGGGCTGGATTCAGTTTGCAGGCCATGCATTTGTAATCTCTGCGTTATTGTACACCATCTCCTGGATGGATGAAAAAATGAAGATTGTAGAAGGGATTCCTCCATGGGGGGAGGGCAGTCTACATTTCCTGGGTGCCTGCCCACTCTGTGCCAGGCACCATGCTGGGGCTGCAGGGAAGACAGCTGGACCTTAAGCTCCATGAAGGTAGCCAGTGTCTGAACCATGGGAAGGACTTAATAAATATGTGAATGAATGATTCAATCAATCAATCAACCAATTAATCGAGATTCAGGATCTCCCCTTAAGGAGCTCACAATCTAGGAGAGACCTAAGTCTCAGACATTACATAAGGTAGAGATGACCTAATACTCCATGAGAAGGATAAAGTGCTAGGAGAACCCTAAGGAAGACGCAGTCATTTCCATGGAGTGGGATCAAGGATGGCTTCCTGGAGGAGAAGGCATTTGAGTTGGACCTCAAAGGATGGGCAAGATCAAATTCACTGGGAATGGGAGCAGGAGTGCAGAAAGGATTCTGGATATCAGGCATGGTATGGTAGGACAGGCTGGGTTGTGTTTTGGGAAGAATGAGTAAACATGGTAGAGTGGGGATGTGCAGGAAGCGTGGGGAGACAGGACTAGAATAATGTGTGGAGTGAGATTATAGCCAGGCTTGAAGGAGAGACTGGGCTTTGGTCCCCAGACCTGCTTTTAAGCACCCATAGCAATCTCCGATACCACTGCTGACTTCCTTGGGCACCATCTGCATAAAGCAAGGGAAGCCCTTGGCTTACCTGGACAAGGTCTGGGAAGGAGGGTATGGTTTTTCTCCTGCTTTGCTGAAGGCTGTGTCGCAGAGCATGCTTTGTTTTTTCGCCCCAGTCTTGGGGGAGACACAACCCCAGCTGTGGCCTTAGAGGCCCTCTGGCACAGATGGCACCCAAGGAGAAGGGAAGGATTCTTCCGTGTCTCTAGCACCCACACAGAGCTTGGCACAGAGGAAATGCTTGATACACTCTTGTTAAATAGAACTGACATGGAACTTTTGTCCTTCCACTTAGATCATACGATTATTACCTGAGGGGCCTCGGTACAACGACATTGACTCTCTGAGCTTCAATTTCTCACCCGTGTAATGGGGATAATATGATCTACTCTGCAGGGTAGTTATGAGACAATGAGAATAAAGAGCTAGAAGCAGTGCCTAGTGCCCAGAAGGTGCCTGAGAAATGGGAGTTCCTCCTTCCTTCCACATGGGAGGGTAAACCTATAAAACCCCGCCTGCCTTCCCAATTTGCAAAGACATTTCCAGCTCTTCCTAGCCAGCAGCTTAGGGATAATTAAGCATCTCTCTAAAGAGAGGCTTCCCGGTAAACGAAGGAGAAAATCAGCCTTGCAGCTGGGAGAGATCCAGCTGCCCTGAAGAACTGTCTCCAGGCTTATCCTTTCAACAGAAACATACCCAGACAAGCAGCTTGGGGAAGCAGGCCATTTGGAGAGGATTTGTGGAATCTCCCAGACAAACTGTTGCGTGGAGAAGGGATCCCATCCAAGCTTATGTGTGAGGGAATAAACACTCAGGTTCTGAAGGCAGGCAGGGAAGGCAGGAGCCAGAGACAGTGCTGGGGTCTCAGAGTCAGGGGGCCAGGGCTCACCCACCAGCAGCACTTCTTACTAGCTGTGGAGCCTTGGGTCCTCCTAGGGCCTCAGTTTGCTTATCAATGAAACAGGGATAATAATTCATGTCTCATAGAGGAGATGAAGGAAGTGAAAGCTACTCTTAAATACTGGTATTTCCTAAGATTCCATTTGGGAAATGATGATCTAGAGCTATATATTAGGTTGAGCAATACGAAACTGCTGTTTCTGTAAGTCAAAAATGTTATAGCATCAGCAATTTCATGTAGTTCAACCTAATTGTTTTGTCCACGTACTTGGACCTCCATGACTTCTTATACGTTTGTTATCTATTCCTTGGGTCTCCAGGGTGTTTTGTATCCAACCTATCTGTCCATCTCATCTCTGCCAACTCCTCCACCAACCCCTGCTCCTTCATAAGCACCCTCTCCCCCCACCACTCAGACTGGGTACAGTTCCCAGAAGACCTGTTCTATTTCACCCATCCCTGCCTTTGGTGATCCATCCCCTTGGCCTAGAGTGCCATTCCCTGCCAATGCCAGATTGTACTACTTCTTCAAGGCTCAACTCAAATGCCTGCCCCTGCCCAACCTCCCCTGAGAGGCGATGTCAGGTTAGTTCAGTACACAAGGTCCTCCATGGCCCACCTTTTGCCTGATTCTCTCAGCTTGCATCCTGCTGCCTTGGCATGCCCCCCTTCTGTTCCAGGATGAATAACTTACTTCCCCCAGTCATGCCCTTTTTTGCCACCGGCCACACTGTTCCCAGTGCTTCCTGTCCACATTTTCCCTCTAATTTCCCATCCTTAAATATATGGCTTCTGCTAGGAACCCCAGCCTGTCTTCCCTGCACCCCCAGCTCCCCGAGTTGGGCTGGGCCTCCTCTGTCACGGCATCTGTTGTGCTGCATGGTCCTGGTCTGGTCACTTGTCCTGGCCTGGGTTTCTCTAGGGCAGGCACCATGTCTGACTCACCTCTGGACTCCAGTACCCAGCACACAGTAGGTGTGGAGAGACTTGGTTTCCCTTCCCCTGCCAGCTCAGTGTTCACTCTTCATTGATGGGTAAAAAGGTGAGAATGGGCAGCTTTCCCTTTCTCTATCAGAGCCTTCTTTGAGTAAAATGTGTCAAGAGTACGTCCTTTGTTGGGCATCTTCCCTTCCCCAGGAAAGAAGGAGGTAGGAGAAGGCCTTCTTCACCTGTCCCCTCTCCTCCCTCAAGTCAGCCTCCTCCCATGTGAACAATGGCCTTTCTCGTGTCAGTGAGAACTGCCCCATCCTGACCAAGCTGGCCAAGGAGACACCAGTCCGTGGCATCTTAGAACATCCTTGACAGTCAACTCACCTTAATTAAAACTTCAAAGTATCCTTCTGCATTGGCAGGGCTGATGGGCGTATAGGCTCTCTGAATTTCTAAGTCATCTACTATCCCTCTGGGAAAGAGAAGCACACAGTCAGGCAGTCAGCCAGTCATTCAACAAACCCTTATCAGGTACCTCTTCTGCCAGGCTGCTGAAAGTGAAGGGGAGGTCCAGTCATCCCCAGAGGATCTCACTGAAGGGCAGGCAAGGGGCAGCATAAAAAAGAGCACTGGGATCACCCACTGCCATGTGCTGGCTGTGAGACCCCGGGCTGGTCATTTAATCCCTTAGCTGCCCTTTCTGTAAAATTGGAAAAGCCATCTGTGTTCTGGTTTTGTGGCTCCACTGGGATTAAAGATGGGAGAGTGCTTCAAAAAGTGCACTGATGATGTGAGGTGTTTTGGGGACATTACTGTGGTTTTTCCTGATCTCTTCTCAGAGAAACTGGAAGGATCCTTAAAGGGGCCTTAGTCCAAATCTCTATCCCACACATGAATCCTCTCTACAATGTTATCAACAATGGGATAGGGATAACAATCATGAGTGATAATAATAGCCATGTCATATTAAATGCCTACTATGCACCAAGCATATTATATGCGTTATCTCATTTAACTCAAACAATGACCCAAACACAGAATCCAATGCTTACAGAAAGGAAGTCACTGGCAGGGCTAGAATTCAGATGAGATCAGGCACGTTCAGGGTGGTATGGCTGTGGACTGGCAGGGCTAGAATTCAATCACAGCTCTGACTCCAGAGCCAGGTTCCTCACCTTACTCCTCAAAGCTTCCCAGGAGCACTTAAGCACTCCTTTCTCAAGTCCTACTACGTGTAAAACTTTCTTCTCTGAGGTATGAAAAGATTAAAAAGGCCCTGTCCTAATGCATCAAAAGCAGGGGAGCTGGATGTAAATATTTAATAAAGGCTTATGAAACAAATGAGAAAAAAAGGAGCAGAACATATGACATGGCCTCGATGCAAAGAGCACTATGACATCTGTGGCAAAAGAGGTAAAAACTGACATGTTTCAGAAGGAGTGACCACTCTCATCCGGGGAACTGCAGAAGCCTCCTGGAGTTGGGTATTGAAGGACAAGCAGACCACTAACAGGTGAAAGTGGGGACAGAAGGGAAGTAATTCCAGACAGAGGGAATAGCCTGGGCAAAAGAGTAGAGGTAGGACAATGTGGGCAAGTCAGGAACTGGAAGTGGATCAGGAGCTGAGACAAGGGGCGTGTATGGGGTGAGGGAGGGAGAAGAACTTGGTGGGAAAGGAAGCTGAAGGTCTTGGGTTAAGATGTCATTGTGGAGGCAATGTGAAGCACCAGAAGGTATCTGAACAGGGAGTGACTTGGTCAGATGTGTGTGTTAGGAATGTCACTGGAGTGGCAGAGAGGAGGGAGGAGAGGAGCTAATCTAGAGGCAGGGAGTTCTGGGCATCCCTGGTTTATGGATAGAGGGTTGCATGGGGCTGTGACCTGCCCTGTGGTCCTTCTTGCCCACTGGAATAGTGAACTTCAAGGACCACCAGCCAGGACACAGGCCAGAATGAACTGGACACAAACACCAGGGTCCATTGTGAGGCAACTGGCCAGAGTCTGACCAGCAATAAGCTCTCTTCTGGTTCCCAACTTGTCCTCTGGCTGCACCTTCTGTCTCCTTTATCAGCTCCTTTTTCTCTTGCCAATACCATAAATGCTGGTTTTTCCAGGACTCAGTCTTATGCCCTTTCCTCTTTCCATGCACACACATTCCCACATGCCATCCAGGGATGTGCCAATGACTCCCAAATCCATGCACGCAGCTCAAATTTCTCTGCTAAGTCTCAGACCCATAGAGCCAACTGCCTGGCAGACACCACCACCTGGACATCTCAAAGGGTCTTGTCCCTGGGCAGGTAGGAGTAGAGATTGGGGTGGCAGCAGAGTGCCAAAGTAGGGTAGGAGGAAGAAGAAACCTCTGAGGAGTGGTTAAGAGTGTAACTCTGGAGCCAGGCTGTCTGGGCTAGAATCCTGGCTCCATGACTTATTAGCTATGTGATATTGGGCAAGTCCCTTATTCTCAATGACAGTGTCCTTTCTATCAACTGGTGCTAATAATATTAAGTTAATACAATAGACCCTAGAGCCAGACTGCTTGCCTTCAAATCCTGGCTCCAACATTTCCTAACTGTGTGACCTTGGGCAAGTGCCTGAACCTCTCTGACTTCAATTTTCTCTGGGGATGATAATGGCATCTAGCACACAGGACTTTGTAAGGGTTAAATGAGTTCACTCATATGAGCACACAGAACTGTGCCTGGGATGGTAAATGCTGTTAAAGTGCTCATGTTACTATTATTTATTAGGAAAATGCATTATTGAGTTCAATCCCAAGAACCCTCATGTATTACTATGTCTACTTTTTTTTTTTTTTTTTTTTTGTCTTTTTCGTGACCGGCACTCAGCCAGTGAGCGCACCAGCCATTCCTATATAGGATCCGAACCCGCGGCGGGAGCGTTGCTGCGCTCCCAGCGCCGCACTCTCCCGAGTGCGCCACAGGCTCGGCCCTACTATGTCTACTTTGAAGATGACAAATGGAGGCTTAAGGAAGGTTAAGCAAGTTGCCCTAGGCCACCCAGCTAGCAAATGGCAAAGCAGGGCTGTAAAGCTTGGTCCTCCCGCTACCTGAGTGTACCGTAGGACAAGGTGCTGGCCAGGCCGCAGGCCAAGCTGGCTGTTCCCGGGTAGTGCAAACCGGACATAGTAGGTATCCTCAGTGAGTTTGTCCATGGCACTGATGTGGAAGGCCAGGAAGGTCTCTGGACTCAGGCTGGAGGGGCAGCTCTGCAATAAGAAAAGATCCAACAGCTAAAATCCAGGGCTCAAGGGACACACAAGCACCAACATGCATCCTACCCACTTTCCCCAAGGAGAGGCTGTCTTGGCAGGTAAGTGTCCTGTGTAACAAAGAGTTATACCTTAGTTCCATTTCATGCTTTGGCCTAAGAATGCCAGAGCACTTTATATTAAGCTTACACTGCCTCCCATGGTTCCCTCAGCCCCAGGATAAAGTGCAGCCTCCTTAGCTGGACACTCAAAGGCCCAGTGGACGACTCTCAAGCCTTATTTTACCTCCCGTGCATCAGACTTTTCCCATCCTCCCAAGAATACCCTTCTACCTCTGCTACCTCCTACCTCTGAGTCTTTATTTGCTCAGGCTGTGCCTTCTGTCCAGAACATTCATCTCCAATGTATGAAAGACCTACTCATCCTTTAAACCTGTTAAACTCCAGATTTGCAGAATTTAGAAACTGATGGGACCATAAAGATGATCTAACCCCATGTCTTGGAGAAACTGAGGAGAAACTGAGGCCTGAGTGGTAGTGACTTACTTGTCCAAGGTCACACTGTAAGCAGGGACTTAAATTCATGTATTCTAAGTCTCAGCCCACTGCCCTTAACATTCTACCCCCATCTGCACCTCTTCCAGGAAGCTTTCTCTGAATGCCACAACTAACAGATCTCTCTCATGTAATATGCTGTCACTCAGTTCACTCCTGGGACCATCCCCCCATGCTCAGCTCAAGGTCTAGCACCATGTGTTCCAACTCTGGAACCCCAATTACACAGAGTAGTGCTGACAGTGTCATAGAATTGACAAACTTTCAGGCTTGGCATCGGAGGCTTTGTCTCCATTGCACCTCCCCCACACACCCCCCATCCAGGCCAGGATTACCTCTTTATCATCAGCCAGAGCACCCAGGCACCCTCTGTCACAGCTGCCTGGTGCTCTGCAAATAGCACTGAGCTGGGAGTCAGGAGAACTGGGTTTAGTCCCGCTCAGCTACTGTCCACCTGTGGGGCCTTAGGCATATCATTTGATGCTCTGGGTCTCACTTTCCTCATCTGTAGAATGGTGCTTCTCATCCCTGATAACTTTATTGGGTTATCATGAGGGTCAGGTGAGAGAACAATGTAAAATCATGTTATAAAATATAAATTGCTATGAAAATGTAAAATCTTTTTCTATTATTATTATTTCATTAAAAGCTAAAAATGAAATTTATCATTAGATTGAAATATGCTATTTTATAAGACAGACAAAATTTGTATTATCATCCCACTTTCCATTTGCTATAATAGGTGATAACAGCTACTATTTACTGTGCACCTACTATGTGCCAGGTACTTTATGTATTTATCCCATGAAATCTTCATAACAACCTAAAGTATTACCATCCCCATTTTCAGATGAGAAAGCTGAGGTGTAGCAAACTAAAGTGACATGCCCAACATCACACAATTATCTGGCAGAACTGGGTCTTAGTTCATGCCCTTTCTATCACATCCTTGTGGTTCTCTGTCCCTCTTCTATAAACTGGGTTTTTTGAGGGCTGGTACCCTGGCAAGATACTTTCATCATCAACCTCTTTGCGCTGAGCATACAGGACATGGTACTCAGCAGATCTGGGAGAAACTCATTCATTTGTTCAACCAGTACTTATTATTGAGTGCTGACTGTAATGCCAGGACATGCTCATGGTACTGAGGAGAGAACAGTGAGCAGGACAGCACCTCCTTCTCTTTCAGAACTTATATTTTAGCAAGGAGACATAGACAATAAACATATAAACAAGTACGTCTTAATGGTGTCTGGTGATACTGAGAGTTAAGAAGAGAAATGAAATTTGAGCAGAGATCAGAAAGAAGTGAAGGGGTAAGCCATGCAGACATAGTGGGCAACAAGAAGAAAGAAACACAAAAGTTGTCATGAACATTCCCCCAGTCGCCGGCAGAGGCCAGAGGGCTCTGGTATCCTCTACCACTCTCCAAGTGGCAGAACTACAAGGGACATTTAACAGGGATAAATATAAAGTCATGTTTTAAGATTCAAAAAACAACTGTATTTGTGCAGGATGTATGTTCTATAGTTTAGGAACATGTATAAAAATGACTGAGCTTTGGTTCAGTCTGGACCCCAAGAATGGAGAATGGTTGGCCAAAAAGTGATGGTGAGGCCAGACTGCGTTAACAGATGTGGAAAAGGGAGGAGAGATCCCTATTCCACACTAGTCGGAAGGGACATGAACAATGGGAAGCCCATTCAGAGGTGGGAGACCAGAGAGGGACAGATTCAAAATCAGACCTACACACAGCAACAGAAGAAACGGGTCCTCAGTTTCCCTATCTGTGTAATAAAAGGGTTGAACTCTACAGTGTTCTGACATCTGTAATTGTAACTGTGAACTCTCTCAAACATTATAATGAAGGGCTAAACTGCTTGGTCCAGACCCTGCAATCCCATAGGAGTTCAGAAAAGGAGGAAAAAGTCCATAAGGGCCAGAGAAGAAATAACAACAACATCCTCTATTCACCTAGTAGAAACAACTATATAAATGCTAGTTTCCTCTATGAAGGCAACGACTGACTGTCTTGTTCTCTCTTGAATCCCATGTGTCATAGGGCCTGGTATATAATAGGTAGTTGATAAACATTTGTTAAACGAAATGCATGTCAGGCTCTGTGCTAAAGGCCACAAATGTTTATCCCCACTTTACAAATGGGGAAACTAAGGCTTACAGAGATGAAAGGACTTTGCATAAATCCACACAGCTGCTAATAAGTTGGCTGCAGGGCTGGGCCTCGAGCCTGGAGCTGTCTGCTTCCATCATGCACTCTTTGCTCTCTGCTGCCCAGTCGGGGGAGGCTTCCCAGAGCAGGTGCATCGAGCAGGGCCAAGGCCAGGGAGACTCTGCCACCCTGGCCCTCTTGTCTGAGGAGCAGCCTCTCTCACCTGTGAGTCCTCTCCACTTAGCAGGCTCCTGTCCTGGCAGGCTCGAGCTGCCTCCCACCTGGCCAGGTCTCGGTGATAGAGGTCGAACACGCAGGGCGAGCAGCCGCTGCCGCAGCACTGGGAGGGCAGGGGCTCCATGGGCCGCAGCTGCAGCCAGGCTTCCTCAGCAGCATCCTCCTTCCTCTCGCCCATCGGCAGTGGGCTTGGGCAGCCTGGGAGGGACACCGGGTGTCTTCCCAGAGCAGGCCAGTTTCTGCGAGGCACAGGCCCAGGCCCTCCTCCCTTGCTGGCCTGTGAGAAGGAAAACACGGGGGTTATACTCTGGTCTCCTTCATTCTTCACTTTCTCCCTGAGGGCTGCAGGTGCCAGGCTCTGTGCAATCAATGGGGACAGATATGGATCAACCATGAAATCTGCTGTTGGGTGGGGAGCACTTACCATTTCTTGGCACTGGTTTTAGGTCAGTCCGTCTGTATGAAATAAATCTTTCTTTAATAGAGGAAGGGATTTGGCTTCAGAAAACCTGGTTCTACTGCTCATGAGCTCTATGACTGCAGGAAAAGTTCAGCAGGCTGGGACCCCCTTGAGGACAAAGATGGTGTCTTGATCTTTCTATATTCTACTACCAAACACAGCCTGGTAACCAAGGTTTGCTTACCTCTTCCTGTGTTCTGAGTGCTGGGTTAAGCACTTTACATGGAAAATCCCACTGAATTAAAAAAATGTTTTAAATGATGAAATAAAACATGCATATAAAATTTAATGAATAATTAAAATTATAAAAAATAGGGCTGTCTGGTTAGCTCACTTGGGAGAGTGTGGTGCTGGTAACACCAAGGTCATGGGTTCAGATCCCCTTCCTAGCCAAGCTGCCAAAAAAAAAGATTTGTTAGAGCACAGCCTTATAACCCCAAGGTCACATGTTCAGATCCCATACAGGCCAGCCACACACACACAAAATTAACTAAAAATATTATAAGAGAACACCTGTATGACTATCACTCAGTTAAGTAAAAAGAACCTTGCCAGCATCCCAGAAGCCACCCTTGTGTGGCTTCCTGATCAAAATCCTCTTCCCCTAGGTAACACCATCTTGACTTCTGGGATAATCATTTCCTTCATTTTTCCTGGTTTTGCCACCTTTGTTTGCAACCCTAACCATCACGGTTCAGCTTTGCCCAGTTTTTACCTTTATGTGAGTAAAATCAAACTAATGTATTCTTCTGTGTCTGGCTTCTTTCACTCAGCATTGCTGGTGAAAGTCACCCACCAAATTGTTGCATCTCATTTAATCTTTACAACATTTTATAAATGAGAACCTGGGGTCCGGAGAGGTTCAATAACTTACCCAAGGTCACACAGCTCCTAAAATGGGATTTTAACTCTGGTCTGTCTGGATTCGGAACAACCACAGGAAAACAGGAGGAGGTTGTGATGGTCCAGGTGAGATGTGATGAGGATCTGGACCAGGGCAGCCTCAAGTGGCATAAGAGGACAGGGGTCAATTAGAGAAATACTGAAGGGGGATGAATAGGACATACAGACTGATAGGTGCGAGGGAGTGAGGGGGATGGAGGGGTTGGAGGAACATCCAGGAGTCTGGCTTGGATCCCAGGGTGGACAGTGGGCTCAAGAGAAGAAGGCGAGTTTCAGGGGAAGGAGGAAGGGGGTAAAGATGATACATTCAGTTTGAGGTATGCTGAGTGCCTATGGGGCATCCAAGTGAAAAATTCAGTTGTGAGTTGGATTAAACAGGTCTAGATATATGAGTCTGGAGATGGAGATCTGGGTAACTGACACCAAAGGAGGAATGGTGAGTAGAGGAAGAAAACAGGTGCAGGTGAAGGCCTGTCTGGCATCACTCCCTCCTGTCAGTATTTCACAAACTTGTACGACCCCTGGCCATTGTAGGTGCTCAATAAACACTTCTCAAATGAATGAGTCTCTATTTTAAAGTATTCACATTGTTCAGAAATTACATGTTCATGCATATCTCCTTTTTGAGATTGTGAACTCTTTGAGGGCAGAGTCCTGTTTTTATTCATTTTATGAAACAGCACAGTCGTTATTTTTTTAATCTATGTGTTATGTGAAAGGAAGGAAGAAAGAAAGAAGCTTGATTTCGGGTATTAGATAAATATTGTGTAAAAGACAGATCAGTGAGGAAAAGTTAAATGGCTAGGAATTATCTTGGGATGTTTCTGCGAGGACAGTTTGGGATTTGTCAGAGTTCTCCATAGTTACATGTGGAATTCTACAGTTCATATGGAAACAGACCTGATCATCTCACCTGCAAGCAAACTATTCATTTAAAATTCCACAAGCAAGTCAAAAAGAATCCTCTTGACACTGAGAGCAAAGCTGAGAGGAAGTCTGATGTCACAGTATTATTTGATGTAAATAGCATGCCTCTAAAATTCAACTACCTCTAAGCTCTCCCAGCTTTTGATTTCCTCCCATTCATTCCTTACTAGGCAGGAACGAGGTGCTGGGACACAGAGGTGACAGTCACTCTTCCCAGGCCTTGAGGAGCTCCTGGCCTAGTGGTAGAGTCATCCACTAAACAGGTAATAACTGTTACAAGAATCGATGCCACATACTGGGCCAGAGTCTGTGCCAAGTGCTTTGCACTGCCTCACTCAATCCTCCTAACAGCCATGTGTAGGTGGCCATACTCTTCCTTATTCTACAGAGGAGAAAACTGAGGCCTCGGTGAGGAAGCCAGAAGTGGTAAGGCCAGTACCTCCAGGATGGTGCTCTTTCTCATTAGGCTTCCAGCTTCCAGAGGGCAGGGGAGGGCAGTATCTTCATCTCCAATTCCCAGTGCTCACACTGGGCTGGCATAGACCATGGGCCCTACCTACCACATTGTCATCGAATTTTATGGGCATCTCAGGACCTCCAAATGGCACTAATTTCATTTGTGCATAAAGTGCTAGGATGGAGGTGTGGGCCATGTCTGTGGGAAAACAGAGGAGGAAACTACCAAGTATGCTGGAGAGGAGGGAAGTCCCATTTCTGGGTTCGCAATCAGTCCCCAGGAGTCCCAACCTTTAAGATCTTTTCCACTTTTCCTGCTTCCCACCCACATTTACACCCCCCACAATCCCAAAGGATGTGCTTCCCATCTCTCCCTATGCCATCCATCAGCGCACCTGCCACCAGCTCTGACGACACCAGTCCTCTGCTTAGTAATCTCTAGCAGCTCCAATCTCCTCACCTGGTGTCCAAGGCTCTTCCTGATCAGACTTTATCTAAATTCTCAACATTTAGTATCATTGGTTTTAGGAGGGCAGTCCCTCTGTGTGCAATAAATCTTTCTTTAGTAGAGGGTTTGGTTTCAGAAAATCTAGTTTTACTACTTATGAATTCTATGACCTCAGGGGGGTTCAGCAGGCTGGGACTCCCTTGGAGACAAAAACCATGTCATCCTTTCTGTATTCTACCACCAAGCACAGCCTGGAGTAAGGAAGGTTCCCAGTGACTGGTGAGTGTTCATTCAGTTTATAAATATGATCTGGGAGCCAGGCAGAGTGCTAAGTGCCGGGATGCAATAGAACTAAACAGGACATTGTCCCTATCTTCACAGAACCTAGCATGGTGTTACATTGATCCAATCTATTTTTATTGCGTTCTATGTACTACTATGCACAATCAGTGAATGAGGTCTGGTCCCCTCTTTATGCCAGTTTCTTACTCCTGCAGTCTTGCAGGCTAAAGTGAGATAAAGGAAAGAGCTCAGTTAATTGTAAACTGAAATACAGTGTGAGGGTTAGTCATATCAGTCTTTGCCTTACATTTACCTTCTCCATGTTTTAATAACCCTACTTTCTCTGCTGTTTTGGAAATTGGTAGAGGAGTTGGTCATGCCAGTCGTGAATTTTATAGAGCCGGTTCATTCCTCCTCTCAGCCTCTATCTTTTCAGCCTAAGAGGCACCATCTTTAAGCCAGGCCTTAACACATGTTGTTGCCTCTGCCTGGACGACTCTCTCTACCCTTCAGGCCTTGATTTAAAGGTCATCATCTCCCCTGAGAGGCTGTCCTTGAGCCTCCCTCTTTCTCATTCTCCATCAAGCACCCTATTTGTCTTTATTGTGTACTCATTCGTTAAACATATATTTACTTATGTGCCAGGCACTGTTCTAGGTGCAGGGGATACAACGGTAAAGAAAGAGAAACCCCTGAACTCATGGAGCTTATCCGAGTGGGAGAGACAGTCATTAAACAAGATCAAAACAGAAAATGTATGATACGATAGTGTTAAATGCTAAAGAGAAAACAACTGGAGACAAGCGATAGGAATTGTGTGTTGTAAACTAACTTACTCGTTTACCTGTGTTGTCTATATCTTCTACTAAACTGCAAGCTCTATATCCCACATCTGCTTTATTGGCCAATGTCAATCCACTGCTGAACACAGCGCCTGACACACAGCGGCGTCTAATCACACGTGTTGAGCAAGGAGCAAAGGAACAGCTCCATCGCTCTGGCCTTGCTTCTAGGTGGTGAAGAGGGAAATCCCGAGGAAAAGGGAGGAAAGTCACTCTCTCCCGGCGCTGGGGAAGAGGCCGGTCAGTACGAGCAGTCGGGCAGTCGGGTGAAGTTGGTGTGCCGGACGGGGCCACTCAGGCTCAGGGGAGGGGCAGCGATGAGCGCCCGCAGCAGCGAGAGGTGGGCGGGGAGGGAAGGAAATTTACTGAGCACTCTGTCCTGAGCGCTGTACACGTACGCCAGCTTAGGCATTTCCAACTCTATTTTTACAGTGAGGGACGTTGGGGCTCAGGATACTGACTCGCCCAAGCTCCAACTGCTCGTGAGCGGCCAAGGACGTTCTAAGGTCAGGTTTGAAGCGCTGGCGCTTTTCACCAAGTCCCGCCCCGGCCCCTACCACGACCACTCACCTACACGTCTGCGCTCTCCGTCACGTGGGGCTCCTCCAGGTTCCGCCCACCCCCGGGAGGTGGGGAGCGCTTGGGTCTCACCTATACAAAAATGGGATTGGTCGGCGGGGGGGAACAAGATAGGATGTCTGGCGGTGATTGGTTGAAATGGCTGCCACTCACAAAACGAGCCTTGGAGCCCAGCCCCTTTCGTTCCCAGAAGTCCCTGTGTGGGGAAATATGGCAGCGTCCTGGTGGAGATCTTGAGGAGACCGGGTCCGTATGGCGTTGGCGTCGGGGCCCGCAGGGCGGGCGCTGGCTGGCTCTCAGCGGCTCGGCCTTGGGGGCTGTGGGGTCCCGAGACGCGGGGCGTACGAGTGGGGCGTGCGCTCCACCCGGAAGCCCGAGCCTCGTCCCCTGGACAGGGTGTACGAGATCCCTGGACTGGAGCCCATCACCTACGCGGGGAAGATGCACTTCCTGCCCTGGCTGGCGCGGCCGGTCTTCTCGCCCTGGGACCCCGGCTGGAAGCACCCAAAGTTCTGCCGCTCGCCCCCGATTCACGAGCAGCCGCTGTACAAGGACCAGGCCTGCTATATCTTCCACCAGCGTTGCCGCCTTCTCGAGGGTGAGGCCCGAGGACAGGCGCAAGGGGACCTGATCCTCTGCCCAGCACGGACTCCTACCCTATGTGGCTTTGGGCAAGACGTTGAAATTGTGTGGGTCTCAGTTTCTTCGTCTGCGAAATGGGTTCATCGTGATTCCCATCTTCTCAGAGTTGTCAGGATTAAGTGGGATATAAAGAGCTGTGTTTGTGTGAGTTTGAGTGTTAAGTTAAACATTATAGAGAGGAATCTCTAAGAAAGTTTTATTTGGGAATAGGGCATTGTAGTGGGAATACACATGCCATAGTAAACTATGTGCGTATTCCACGAGGTAAAGAAAGACAAAATTAAGGCAAAAGAGAAAAGTACATGTAATTTTTTTTGAAACGGAGAGCATTAGTTACAGGGGCTTATCATAGGGATTGATGCCAGTTCATTAGTGGGAAAGGTGTCAAACGAGATCTTGTGCATCCAGCTAGCTGTCCTTGCGACTCATGTAGCAAGTTGCAGTTTGAAAGGTCCTTGGCAAAAGTTTTTATTACAAGCAAATGTGTGGAAGAGAGTCTTTGTAATACTCTTATCTGGTACTTATCTTAGGCATGAATGTATGAGGGGCCTCCCTTCTCAGCCTCCAGCTGTGTTTATTTTTTTAGAGTTTGACACACGTGACTTCATTTTGATTCTGACAATTTTCACCGTGTTAAAGTGAAAAGACCTGATTTCTAGGCCTCGCCCTGGTTCTAACTCTGTGTGTGACTTTGGGCAAGTGGTTGACCGTCCTGAGCCTCCATTTCTTGTGAAATGAATGGTTTTGACCAGACAGTCCTTATTGACCTGTCCAGCTCTGACATCCTGGAGATTGACTGTACATTTAAGAAATAGATGGAGGGAGATTATAGTGGAAAGGGACAGCAGAAAGAGTGCTTAATCTCCAAGCCTATCACCTCATTTCACAGGAGAAGGGAAGTGATTTGTCCATGGGCACATTATGGCTTGAGAGTGAAGCCAGGACTACAACTTCGGTTTCCTAGGTCAGTGTCCTTTGTAAGAGCTGAGATGTTTTCAAGGAAAGGATCTGGACCTGAAGGTCTTCTAGTCCCCTTTCACTCCTCTTTCACTCTCACTAGGAACAAATCAAAATGACTGAACCAGTCTGTCTGTCTACAGCAGTACTAGGAATTATTTTCCATAGTCCATTGGAGTGAGGGGGCCTTGTTTATTGAGAGTCCCTTTCCCCAGTCTTCCTTCCCAACCCAAATCAGGATGGGGATAGGGCAGATTTTGAAAACAAAATGGTTGAGGTAAGTGGGAGCAGTATTTTCCAAGGGCTAATTAGGAAAGAAAGAGACCTGGTAGGATTTGGGGACTAAGCCAGAGAATAAATCCTAGATTTGAAAAAACTTAAGTCAATTGGCTAGCCTCTTAAACTGCTTAATCTCCTTCCTGATAGCTGGTTTTCCAGCTTTTAAACATTCCAGTGTCGTTACAGGGTTCTGAAGGATCTCACAAGACTTGGCACCCTTGAGTGACCCTGTAAATGGAATACCAAGTAGATGAATGCATTAGCAGTATTTCAGAAGTTAAGATTACACTTGTTTGACGAGGCTGAAAATCTGTCCTATATCCTACGCTTTCACCACTCACAGAAATGATCTGTAAAGTCTGTAATAAAACTCTGCAAGGTACAGTGCTAGAGAAGCCGATTGGGGTAATGGAGAGATTATTGGACTTTAGGGTAGACCGACTCAGGTTCCCCTCCCAGACCTGTCACTTACAATTATGTGACTTGAAGCAAATTCCTTAGTCTGTGAGTTTCATCCTTCATTTCATAAAATCCCATCTAATTTGTAGGTAAACTTCTGGCATGTTTAGTAAATGGTAGCTCTAATTATTACATATTATTATACTACATATATTAATATTATTATTATGCTAGTGGACCATAAAATCTTAATATTTTATCCATTTTCAAGTTTAAGGAATAGTGGCAGTGTCAAGACTAAAACTCAGTTTACCTTTCAATGTGAGGTTCTTTCTGCTGCAACACAAAATCCAGAAGTGACATTTCTTTTTTTTTAAAAGATGATTGGTAAGGGGATCTTAACCCCTGACTTGGTGTTGTCAGCACCATGCTCTCCCAAGTGAGCTAACCAGCCGTCCCTATATAGGGATCTGAACCCGCAGCCTTGGTGTTATCAACACCACACTCTCCCAAGTGAACCACGGGCCGGCTCTCAGAAGTGACATTTCTAAACATTTGTATTTCCATTGTGATTTCTTATGAGCCTTAAAATGAAAAGTCTCATTACCCTCACTGCTTTTCATTTATTACCACAAGAGGGATTGCTTGAGAGTGTCTACCCCAAAGTGTCTTCGGCTCCCTTTCATTCCAGACATAGCTTTTCAAATGAAGATATGTCCGTGAGTCAGAGTAGTGTTTTTCCAGCTGGGATTGGTAGCCTGCCAACCAAAGCAGTCACCAGCTGTCCCCACTAGATTTTCCTGTTTTCCTGGTGGATCTGGGGAAGAGGGGGTGGGAGAGGATGCTGACATAACTATGCAATTCTTGCCAAAGGAGGATTACATTGGTATAATGACTATAATTTTTTTTCTTCTGAGTATCACCTCGTTTTTTTTTTTTTGTCTTCCTCCAACCTGACGTAGTGGTTCTAGGACCAGGTCTTACAACTACAAATGCGGGAAGCAGGGAGGATTCATAAGAAAGTGTAACTATGTTTTTAAACTTTATGTCAGAATTCCAAAGGGCCTCATGGGAGTGGGTTGTGCCTTCAGTCCATCTGGCAAAACCCAGGTTAACAATGAATGCAGCTATATTGGCTGGTGTTAAATAATAACCCACTAGTTCTGCACCTATGTAATCTTACTCTATATGAATGGGAGTGGACTGAGGGAGAGCACTTAAAATAGTAGTATTGCTGCCTGCAATCTGAACAAGCACAGTCACCAAACCTAATGTCCCTTCCGAAGGTGGAAAAGTTTGGGTATTAATGGAGAGAAGGAGGAATAGCAGCTGAGGGTTAAGAAATGAATAAATGGTTATGAACTGAGGGGAATTCATATTACATTAATGCCTCAAAAGAAGCTGTGAGCACAAGATGACATTGTCTCTTAGCTCAGTTATACCAGATGCCCAAAAAAGTGAGGTTATGTTTGCCAAAAACCACTCCTGCTTTTGGAACCTGAAAAGATTGAATGGTAGCCTTCAACCTGAGTGACCTCACCCAGGGAGACATTTATGCAATATCTTGATACACTGGACTAATTATTAATGATTAAATGGGATTCTTCTAGTAATTTGCCAGTGTCTTTTGAGTTGTACATCCTTTTGCTGTAAGGGATCTGTCTTCAAAGACCAGAGGGTACACTGTGATATTTTGAAATACAGTATATATTTGGTCTTTGTTCCCTTCCTTTCCCTTTCCTGGTGTACAACTCCTAAAATTCTTAGAATCGCCAAAGTGATGAGTGTTTTTTCGTATGCTAATAAGTTGGCCCTTAGGTAGCTTCATGATGGGGGTTGGGCAACACTGGAAACACATAGGGTTGAGACTTTCAGCTCACCCCCCAGCCTCCAGGGAGGCTGAAGAGAGCCTGAAGGTTAAGTTGATCACCAGTGGCCAATGATTTAATCAATCATGCCTACATGACGAGGCTTCCTTAAAAACTCAAGAGGCCTGGGTTTGGAGAGCTTCTCGGCAGCTGAACTCATCTGCCTGCTGGAAGGGTGGCACACCCCAACTCCAGGGGAATGGAAGCTCCTGTGCTCGGCACCCTTCCAGACCTTGCCTTATGTACCTCTTCATCTGGCTGTTTACTTGTATCCTTTAAAATATCCTTTATGGGCCGGCCCGTGGCTCACTCGGGAGAGTGTGGTGCTGATAACACCAAGGCCACAGGTTTGGATCCCACATAGGGATGGCTGGTTAGCTCAGTGGGGTGAGCGTGGTGCTGACAAAACCAAGTCAGGGGTTAAGATCCCCTTACTGGTCATCTTTTAGAAAAAAAAAAAAAAATATCCTTTATAATAAACTGGTAGATCTGGGAATATAGTGAAAAAATATACCAACGTACTTTCCCTAAGGATTTTAGAAGTATACCAGGAAAGGGACAGGAAGGGGGATGAAGACCAAATATATACTTTCAAAATATCACACCAGCCCTCCATCAACTTGTGGGCATGATCATTGTGAAGAATATATTGTTAACTTTCATCTGAGGGTGGAGGACTCATGTGCTTACTTGATCCAACAGGTCTGTGCCTGTTTCTCCCTTAGGGAAGCCAGGTTTGGGGAAAGTGAAACTAGGGAGGTTTTGCCTGGCACCACAGCCCATCCCACTGAGAGTATCTAAGGTTCCTTAATGTTTAAAGACTCAGTCAGTCTGAAGTGAATCTATTTTAGTTTATATATCATCTTTTCCTGAAAAGTATTTGGGCAGCTTACAAAAATCTTACAGTACAACCAGATTAAATTAAAAATAGGTAGGTGAGGGAATCAGCACAAAGGAAAAATAGAACAGTGAGTTGAATACAAAACATCTATTCTGTCAGGCCTACTTGCTAAAGGGGATCCCCAAACTTGGCTCTGAGCTTGCCAACAGTCAACAAATGGTATAGGGCTGGGGTAAGCTAACTAGGCCAGCTGCCTGTTTTTGTAAATAAAGTTTTATTGGAACAAAACCATGTGCATTTGTTAATTATTGCCTGTGGCTGCATTCGTGCTACAATGGTAGATTTGAGTGGTTGTGACAGACTATGTAGCCCAGAAAATGAAAATATTTATTACCTGGCCCTTTAAGAAAATGTTTGTTGACCCATGGTATAGAGAAAAATGTTTTTGGTTATGCAGTTCACTATGTCCATGAGACAAAATAGTTCTGTACCCAGGAAAAGCCCAGCCTTTCAGTACTAAGGCCAGAGAGAGGTTCAGAAGGTTTCAGAGATAGAACATCCTCAGTATGACCCTTTTGAAAAGTACAGCAGTATGTTTCATAGAACTGGTTCATACAAACATCTGTTTATAAAATAGCTCATTTGATAATCACAGGGTTAAATGAGATGTGAAAAACTATCTGTTTACATGGTCTTAAAATCAGGGCTCCTTCAGTTATTCATGAAGATTCAGAAGTTATTCCTATTATTTCCCAAAGCAACTGTCCCTTGATAAGGCAGCATGGGCTTAATCCTGAGCCCACACCTCATAAGTGAGGTATATTTTGTACACAGGCTTTTCTAGTTGTGGTGGGGGTGTGGGTTCATAGAAAGGATCTTAAGTGAAGGGTCGAGATCCATTGATCTAGTCCCATAGTCTGGGGTCTATCCACTGCCTGCAGGATTTAGTCATATGATCTCAGCTGTCTTAGCTGCTGTTTGAATTCCTCCTGTGGCAGGTGCTCACTGCCCCAATCAACTGTTAACCATCCTGAAGTAGACAGTCATTCCTGAAGTTGAGTTGAAATCTGGCTCTCCTAGCTTCCACTCTTGGAATTTGCTTCTGTCCCCTCAGGTGCCACAGAGCAGATCCAGTCTCTTTCTTGAGACACCCCTTTCCCCAAGATGCTACCTGGCAGACATAAGCAGCTCTTTCTGAATCATCTTCTTTTTTCCTTTTTGTGTTTTTGGCTGATTACTCCCAAGGTGTGAAGCAGGCCCTCTGGCTTACCAAGACCAAGTTAATAGAAGGCCTTCCTGAGAAAGTGCTTAGCCTTGTTGAAGATCCTAGGAACCACATAGAGAACCAAGACGAGCGCGTTCTGAACGTGATCTCTCACGCCCGTCTCTGGCACTGCACTGAGGACATCCCTAAGAGAGAGACCTACTGGTAAGTTCCCCCAAGTAAATACAATTTCCAACAAATGGATCTTGGAGTCAACTGTTGCTTTAAGTTTCCAAATGTCTCTTTTTTTCTCCAAGCCCAGTCATTGTGGACAGTCTGATACAGCTGTGTAAATCTCAGATTCTCAAGCATCCTTCCCTGGCCAGGCGGATCTCTGCCCAAAACTACACTTTATCCACCACCTGGAATCGAGGTTGGTCATTTTGTACATCACCAGAAAGCCTTGTCTTTTAGCCCAGCCATGAGCTCACATCCCCTCCCCGCAAATACCTGTCCTCACTCCTGTCCTTCATGGTCCAAGTTTGTAGGCTCAGACACATCCTCAGTATCATTAGCTATAGTTCACCCTTTTTTTGTTTTTTATTACTTCTTTCTAAGACTGTTAATTCAACCATTAACAGTCAGCTATATCTATTGTGTGCCTGTGATGTGCTTGGGAGTGCCTAAATGCTGAAGATAAGGAAATAATAAAGCACATATAAGTCTCTGTCCTCACAAAGCTCATATTTTATTGCAATAGCCTTCTTACCCAATTCACACTTCTCTACTCTTTCAAATCCATTTTCAATATAGCTGCTAGAGTGATCTTTCTATAGTACGAGTCTTTTTATGTCCCTTGCCTGTTTCAAATTCTTCACAGTCTCCCAGTAGCTTAAACCATTTATCATGTTATACAAGGCTTTCTGTGATTTGGCCACCATCTAGTCTTCCTAGTCTTATCTCCTGCTTTACTGCCCTGTCATCCTTGCACCACCCTCTATCCCTAAAGTAGCGACTTGCAGCTTTTTGGCATCAAGTGTTCACTCCTTTGTGACTTTGCACATGCTGTGCATTCTGTCTGGAATGCTCTTTTCCACTCTCCTCATTTGACTAAATTCTGCTTATCTGCAAAACCACTGAAGCCCCTTTCCTTTGTGGATCCAGACTGGGCTGGCTGTTTCTCCTCTGTATTCCTTATATCCATTCTGCCATCATAGCACATGTTGCTCTATATTGTCTGTTCTGTCTGCCACACTGAACTGTGAACTGCTGATGACAGGGACCATGCCTTACTCCTTTTGTCCACAATGTCTAACAGTTCATGGCACACAGTAGGTGCTGACTGAAGGGACGGATGAATGAATACCAACTCTCAGGTGTTCTAACTGGTGGAATCCTGGAGCAGGGAAACCAGCTATGGGAATAATTTGGAATTTTGGGACATCTGCTTGGTCAGGTTTCTCCAGCTTGCCCCTTTGTGTATGGACTTTCTGGCAAGGAGTCAGCTTTGCAGAGGTAATGGCACCACTAAGGAAATTAGTGAACCTCATTAATAGAGGAGTACTTGTTGGCCCATCATCAAGTATTACCTCTAATTAAACTGCCTCTTTGGAGCTGTCACTGGAGGAGAGATGTGGAGGGAATTGAATTAGAAACCACACTAGAGTGGTCTGTGGGGAGAATCTAAAACCCAAGGTTAGGAGAGGTCCGGGCACATTTATTTTCATTGTAGATTATATGTTAGAAAACAGGAAGTAGTTTAGAAAACTATTCTTGAGGTGTGAGTGTGATGTATTTTAACAAACAGGTCTGAGTTCATCCATCCACAGATGTAGTCTGTTTTTTACATACCCAGTAAAGGAGGCCACACACTAAGTATATGACACTACTGTTCACCAAACCAATTTTTAAACATACAAGAAAAGCAGGGCTGGCTGGTTAGTCCAGTTGGTCAGAGCATGGTGCTGATAACAACAAGATTCAGGTTCGATCCCTCTTCCACAGACAGCTGCTAAAAAAAAGAAAACCAGCCTTGGAGTCCTAGATAGGTGAACATGTGGAGGTTCTTAGAGGGTGGTGCACCTGGGGAGGCATGGAAGCTCCGTGCCCCTTTCAGCTTACCTTGTGCTATGCATCTCTTCATCTGTGTTATTTGTAATATCCATTGTAATAAAGGAGTAAACATTAAAAAAAAAAAAAAAAAAAGCAACCTTGATCCATTACCATCACTCTGTGATGTGACTACTTCTAAAAACCCAAGCCCCTTCAGAGGAAGATTTGCCTCCATGAAGACTCGTCAGAGGCCATTCTCAAGGAGTCTTTCCAGGCACATTTTGTCTGGTGGTGGCATGTGGCCTCCCATAGGGACCACTGTGAAGGGCATCTGCACACATTCACAGTGGCAGGCTTGTGATGAGTGAGTTTGTTTCCTCATACCACCCACATCTCCATGTAGCACATATGCTAGTCTGACTGAAGTGAAGCTTTCTGACTGGCCCAGTTTTTTTCACTGTCAGTTGTTGAGGACAATCTTGCCCTTTCCCTGGGTTTAATAGCCTTTCTCCTCACCCCTAGTTCTTAGGGCTTCTCTCTCCATCCCTGCTTCCCTACCATGTCATACTCTAGCATCTGGATTGATTTCTCTACACTCTGCTGTGGGGCCTTTGCATGTGTTACTCCTTGACTAGAATGCTTTTCTTCCTCTTTCTTTGCCTGGCAACTCTTACCCAGTGGTTTTCAACCAGGGACAGTTTTGCCATGTAGAAGACATTTGGAAATGTCTGGAGACATTTTTGATTGAAATGCTTTGGATGGGGGCGTGTAGGATGGGGAGGGAGTTCCACTGGCATCTTGTGGGTAGATGCCCGGGATGCTGCTAAACATCCTGCGATGCACAGGATAGCCCCTCACCAAAGCATTATCTGCTCCAAAATGTGAATAGTGCCAAAACTGAGAGACCCTGCTCTTACTCTGTCCTTGAAAACGTAGTTTTAAGGCATTACTTCTTTCAGGAAGCTTCCTAGGCCCTTCAGAGAAGGTCATTTTTCCCCGCCTGTATTATTTCCAAATACAGTTCAGATTTTTCATTGCAGCACTGACTACCTGGTGAGCTCCTTGAGAGCAGAGAGTAAGTCTCACTCATCTCTGGGTCCCCAGCTTAGGGCAAGTGCTTGGGAAGATCTGTGTGGGGCAAACCTAAACCTTCAGAGACCACCGGGCTCAGGGTTTGTTGGCAAGAGAACACAAGGAGACTGTGTTGGTTTATCCTCTTAGCAAGGATCCCCGGTTTAACATCCGAAGGCAAAGTTGTGTTCTGTGCTTAGGCTGATCATCTAGAAGTGTGTGAAGGACTTCGATGCATGAAAGGGCTTTAGACTTGGCTGAGCTGAGAAAAGGCTTTAGACCAGGTTAGACTAATTGTCTTTCTCCCGTTTTAGACTCTATTCTCCTTCAGGTTCGTGGTTCTAGCGGAGCCCGACTGAGTGCCAAGGATCCTCTGCCTCCCATCGCCTTCAGAGAGGAGGTTGAAGCTACTGAGAATCATGTTCTTGAGACCTTCTATCCCATATCTCCCACTATTGATCTTCAGGAATGCAATGTTTATGATGTGAAGGATGACACAGGTAAGGATTGAAGCCTTTGATTTTTAGGCAGCATGGGGATGAGAGACATACTTTTTCCAAAGAGAACAGATGTACTAAGAACTTACTAGCTGCTGGGCACCTCACGTGCATTATGTCCTAGGATCCATGTGGTAGCCCCTTGAGACAGGTACAATTATCTTCATGTTATAGGGAAGGAAACTGTGACTCAGGGATGTTAAGTGATTTGCTGAAAGGTTGACTTTGCTTTTGACCCCTAAGAAGTAACTCTTTTACATCAGAGTTTTAATGGGTGGCTTGAGGGTCTTTTGACCAAGGCTTTTCCCTTAGTCATAGGTCCCTTGAAAGACACCCTCCTTCTACTCACCCTGTAAACTGCGACCAACCTCCTTTGACTGAGGAAGCCCCTGGGACCTTAAATGAGGCTATTAATTCAAACTCTATCAAATGAGGTGCCACCATACGCTTAGCAGAGACAAACTAGGGAGTCCAGTTAGGCTGGCCCCAAATTCCTGCCATCCACTCCTGCTATGAGCTGCATTGTCTCTTCACTTTCACAGCTACAGCCTAGGTCAGTCCTTACTGTCCTTACCTGGACTGTTGCCACGGCCTCCCATTCTGGCCCCAGGCTATTTTCTTTCCAGTCCATCTAGTTCACAATTTCAGAGTAGCCTTTCTAAAACATCCATTTAATCCCACCTCTCTCCATGCGCACCTCCCATTGCTTATTGGGTAAAACTGGAACTCCTTAACTTACCACACAAGGGCCTTCACGTCTGGCCCCCGCCTCTCTCCAGCCTCATCTCTGCCTCATCCCCGCCTCATCCCCCACCTGCCCCCTGTATTCCAACTACACTTAGCACATCATGCCCTTTCTCACCACTGTGATTTGGTGCTTCCTCTTTCCTCTGCCTGGAACTTTTTTTTCTTCAAATTGAAACATAATTAATTATATGTATTTGTGGGATTCAGAGTTGACTGTCAATACTTGTGTACAATGTGTGATAATCAAATTAGAGTAATTAGCCTATTCATCCTTACAAAATGTAATCATTTTTTGTATCCATTAACCAATTTCTTGATAACCTCTTCTCCCCCTTTCCCACCTCTAGTATCCACAGTTGTGTTCTCTTTCTGAAAGTGCAGCATGTTACTGTAATTGTTCTTTTTCTCTCTCTTTTTCTTTCTTTATTTTTTAGCTCCCACTTGTGAGTGAGGCTATGCAGTATTTCTCTTTCTGTTCCTGGCTTATTTCACTTAACACAATTTTCTCCAAGCTCATCCATGTAGCTGCGAATGGCAGAATTTCATTCTTTTCTATGGCTGAGTAGTATTCCAGGGTGTAGGTATACCACATTTTCCTTATCCAGTCGTCCATTGATGGACAATTCAGGTTGGTTCCATATCTTGGCTGTTTGTTGTAAATAGAGCTGCCATAAATGTGGGAGTGCAGGTATCCCTTCCACATGATGATTTCCATTCCTTTGGGTATATACCCAGCAGTGGGATTGCTGGAGTGTATGGCAGTTCTATCTGTAGCTGTTTAAGGAACCTCCATACTGTTTTCCATAATGGCTGCACTAATTTATAGTCCCACCAACATCAGCTCCACATCCTCACAAGCATTTGTTATTCTCTGCCTAGAACTCTTGACCATTCGTCCCTTTTTGTTTTCACCTTACTAGCTCTTCATCTTTCAGAATTCATCCTGGGAATCACTTCCTCTCTGAAATGCTCTGGTATCTTCCAGTCTCATCAGGGAACTTTCATTTACCCTCCCACAGTCTCCTGATCCATTTCGTACTTGACATATCTCTCTGTATGGATATGATCAGTTTTCCCCTCTGGACTGAGAGCTCCTCAAAGGCAGTGGCAGCCTCTGCTTGGCCTGTGGTCCTGATACCTGTCTTAAGAGTTTGGCACAGTGAGTGCTAGGTATTTACAAGTGCTGAGTGACTGAGCAGACTGAAGGACCAGAGCATGCAGGAAGGCCATCTCTCTGTCTTCTGTCTGCCTGTTTGTCTGTCTGTCTCTCTCTTTCTCTTTTCTATTGGCTGGCTGGTAAGGGTCCAAACCCTTGCGCTTGGTGTTATCAGCACCATACTCTAACCAAGTGAGCTAGCCAGCCACCACTCTCTCTCTTAAGTAGTGTTGTCCTCTGGGATTTTCAGAGCCTACATTTTCCCAGCCTCTTTGTTTCTCCTTTTCATCCATATTCACTGATCCAAGTTACTTATTCTGGAAGCCCCAAACCTACCAAGGGTTACCCATAGCCATGCAGGAGAAAAAAATCATGACTTGACAGGTTCATGGCTGAGATGAACAAGTGCTAAACTTTGATTCTCGGCACCAGTGTTGTGCAGCTCAGTTATATGAGGCAAGCCATTTGTTACTAATATTAAAGTAATGAACTTTGCAAATGATTTACTTTCTTTTTAATAATTACCACAGATTTCAAGTTATTCTTCTTTAATGTCACTGTCATCTGTGCACCTGAATGAGAAAAGGGTAGAGTTAGAACCGGCATGCAAAAAGCCCCTGTAACATGTTGGCAGGCATTTTCTGTGAAGAGCCAAATAGTAAATATTTTAGGTTTTGTAGGCCACGTATGGTCTCTGTCACAGCTACCTGGTAGACATATGTAAATGAGTAAGGTTGTGCTCCAGTAAAAACCTTATTTACAAAAACAGGCAGCGGGCCAGATTTGGCTAGTGGGCTGAAGATTACCAGCCCTGAACTACAATGATAATATCTATCTTGAGTCTCTCTGCAGTATCTGTCCCTGAACTAAGGTTAGGTGACTTTCCTGAGGCTTTGTGACAGACATGAATTTTTTACACCCCTCCACATGATTATGTATCTTGCAGGATTCCGGGAGGGTTATCCTTACCCCTATCCCCACACGCTGTATTTCCTGGAGAAAGCCAATTTAGCATCCCACCGCTTTCGACCAGATCAGCTTCGGGCCAAGATGATCCTGTTTGCTTTTGGCAATGCTCTGGCTCAGGCCCGGCTCCTCTATGGGGTATGTATGTGGAGAAGACCATTGAGCTGCTTCACACGATGTTGGTCTCCTGCCTCAGGACACTGCTCAAAGGGAGGAAGCGGGTGTGCGGGGACTCCTTGCTTGACTGAGGAGTTTTAAGGAGAAGCACTTCCACTCACCCTGCTGAGATAAACCGTCACCCACTGGGGGCTGACTGTTTGCCTGTGCTTTACCCAGATACCTCATTTGTGGATCACAATAGCCCCCAAGGTTTCATTGAGATCCCCATTTTCCAGATCATGCCACAGAATCACAGGGAGACTAAGCAGCTTCTCCAGTGTTACTCAGCAATAAGTGGAGGAAAAAGGACTGGAACTAGGTGTACCCCACTCTGAAGTCTTCAGCTCTTTGTGCCCCAGCACACTGCCTCTGTTCTGTAGTATCTGGATTGGAGCACAAAGCTCTGTCAGGCAGACAGAAGAAAGTGAAGCAGTAGATGCTGCCCAGACCTGCCTGCCAAGTCAGAATGGGTTCTGGGGATCCAAGATACTGCTGGGTGGTAGCCCCTTGATCTTAAGAAGCAGTCTTGGACCTAGATGGTGTGTAAAGTGCAGGCTGAGAGCTTGTCACAGAAAGCTCCCTACAACTGGAGGGAAGCCTGGCTCAGGAGCAAAGGCCCCCAGGGAGGGAATGGCCACGTGGGACTCCCCAAGCAGGCCTGGGATACCAGATCCCTGTTTTTGTTGGGGGGGAGGGTGGTGATTCTGAGAGAGGCTGCTGGGCTCCCGGGTCTTGGTTAGAGCCTAAGGCCCTCCTGGAGGAGTGAGAAAACTCACAGTATTCTGCTTCCCATTCTCCTTGGTCTAGGCACTCGGTGGGGTTGAGGAGGTGTGGTTAGCCACATGAACAGGGAGTGGAGTAGACCTTGCCTGTATTGAGCATCTGCTACATGCCAGACATTATAGTGTTTTATATCACTGGTTCTCAAAATACTTGTATAGCCCTGGATTAGCACCAGGAGCGTTATCTGGGAACTTATTGGAAATGCAAATTTTCAGACCCATTGCAGACCCACTGAATCAGAGAACCTGGTGTTGGGGCCCAGCAGTCAGTGTTTTAACAAGCCCCCCAGGTGATACTGATACAAACACAAATTTGAAAGCCACTGCACTAAAATTTGAGAACCACTGCATTATGTAATCGTTGTAGTAACCCTGTGTGGCAGATGCTGAGAGGCTCAGGAGGCTAAGTAACTTGTCCAAGGTCATACAGCTAGGAGATTAGCAGCTGTCACATCTTTATGTGACCTTCTTGTCTTTCCAGTTCTAAGAAGGTTATCTTTATTCCTATTCTCTGACTGCGTACTTCCTGAAGGCTCTGAAAGTTTAGGTAACTTGCCCAAGGCCCCATAGCTAATGAGCAGGGAAGCAAAGACTGGAGGTGTGATTCTTCTAGCTTTGAAGGATGTGCTGCTTCCCAACTCAGTCAGCGAGAAGAGGCAGAGATGGTGGTCACATGCCGGGTCCCAGGCCTGCAGGCTCATTGTAGCTTCTGTACCAGCTACTGTCAGCAGAGCCTGGGTAGCAATGCTGCCACTAATTGCCACCTGGTTGGGTAGGAGAGGAGGATTCCCCCATCCCCTCTAGGTACAGATTATTCCTGGGGATGTGAACTTGAGCAATTATGGGAAGAGCCTCCGTGTAAAAGGTAAAATTGCTGAGAAATTTATGTACTACCTGCAGTTTTATTGATCTGTAGAGGGAGATAAGAGTCAATACAGAATGCTCGGCTAACACTTACAGGTACTTTTCTTTTTATTTATTTCTCATGCAGCTAAGAACAGGGATTTCTAAGGCCAACAGCCCCAGTGTGGCCCACACTGAGGTCTGACATTAGCTATTCCTAATGTCAGATTCAGCCCTGGAGGGGTGAATGCAGGCAGCATTTTTGAATCAAGGATGCCCTGCTTCCTGGGGCCTGACTCCTGGATCTTTGTCCAATAAGTAGCAATCACCAAGCTGGATTGCTGCAAAGTCTCAGTAGATTGACCATACGATTTATCATCCAAACTGGGACACTATTGGGAATGAAAAAAGGTGCTACTATCAGATACTGTGGGACAACAGGTGTAAACTAGAGCAGTAGGGTTTTAAGTGACTCATAGCATGGGGTCTGATCCTGGGTCATACCTCATGGGTGACCTTGAGCAAATTATACTACCTCTCTGAACCTCAGTTTGCTTATCTGTTAAGTGGGATTATACCTCTAGATTTATGAGAGTAGAAATGACTTATATAAAATGGGCAAGATGCCTGGCACCTAAGTGGCCTTCAGTAAACAGTTTTAATATTATTACTATTACCAAGTGGCACTAACTGAAAAAGATCATTAGCAAATGCGTTGACTGCTGAAATCCTGATGGTGATGTGGCTGAACAGACACATTAGGAATGTGGCACATTCTGAGTTGCAGTAAGAACATGAAGCCCAGGGAAGATGTCTGCCTGCTGGTTTAGGGCAGTCCGGGATGCCAGGCCCTGAGGTGCAAGGCAGAAGTAGAAAATGTGCATGGTCTAGCATAAGCCAGTTTAGGTTCCAGTGCCACATATCTTTGTGACTTCAGACAAGTTGCTTTATCTGGATGAATCTTAGTTTTCTCATCTGTCACATGGAGTGAGAACTGAATGAGATTATATCTATTCATTGACCCTCCATTTGACAGCTTATGTCACTGTTGTCCCCATCGGGTAACTCCATGAGTTTGAGGGATTTCCATCACTAGCCTCCCAGCTTGCCTGCCTGAATTTTGCAGTTTTGTGGTTTGCCCAGTAATCACCTCTCAGTGGCTGGAATTATTACTTTAATGTGCTCCAGTCAACGAGTAGGCACGCTGGGGCCCTGAGGCACAGGGCAGAGCCAGGCCAGGGGAGGGAAGGCTTGGCCCTGTGCAGTGCCCTCAACTCCTCATTCTATTTTAATTGCCCCAAAGTGAAGCTGTTAAATGGGAGTGGGTGGGTATTTTAAAGGGCAGAACTGGAAGCTGCTTGGTTGGCGTCTGCTCCTTGTACCCCCAGTTTGATTTGTTTTACTTGTTTTCCCCTTTTCCTCTCAGAATGACACGAGGGTCTTGGAGCAGCCAGTGGTTGTGCAAAGCGTGGGCACAGATGGACGTGTCTTCCAGTTCCTGGTGTTTCAACTGAACACCACAGATTTGGCCTCTGATGAGGGTGTCAAGAATTTGGTGTGGATGGACTCAGACCAGCTCCTCTATCAGCATTTTTGGTGTCTCCCAGTGATCAAAAAGAAGGTACTTGTGGTAAGTGCAGCCATCTACAGCCTGGTGATTGGAAAAGGACCATGACTTGTGCTAGCCAGGGTGAGCCTGGGGGGGTGGGGGGTGAGGATTGAAGGGGTGCTCTGAGTAGAACCCTGGCTCCAGGGACTTCATTCCCAGGATCTCTGCCTAGAGGGCTACTTCAGCCCCGCCTGTCGCCTATAACATGACACCTTCCACCCTGGGCCCTGTTCAGCCCTTCAGTTCAGCTGCATCCCTCTGCACCCCGTCCATCCCCACATCCCCAGCTGTGCCCAGCTCCTTACAGCTCCATGGTGTGCTCTACTGCTCAGCCAGCTCCGGACCTTTGCAGATGCTGCTCCTTTTGTGTAGAAGGTTTCTCTCTTCTTTCCTTCTCCCCTCCTCCGTCTCTCTCTCATCTGAGCACTCTCTATTTGTTCTCCCAAGTTTAGCACAAGTGTTTCTTACTCTGGGAAACCTTCCCTGATCACCACTGTCCCCACCCCCAGCCTCACATAAGTGCCTCAGGTAGGCTCCCCTAGCCTCTGTATTCCTCTTCACAACATGATCACGCTGCTCTGCTGTACTTATCTTCAGTTTATGTGTTTTTTGCCTCTACGAAGCAGAGCTCCTTGCTTCTCAAGGGCAGGGACTGTGGATGGTGCATTCATCCATTTTATTGCACAGACACAGATGCCTCCTGTGGCATTGTCACTGCTGCAGCCTGCTGCCCAGCTGACAGAGTCCAGGTCTGCTCTTTGTGCATTGGGCAGCGACAATATCTAAATAAATTCATGATGTCCCATCAGGCAGTGATAAGCACTTGGCAGAGACATAAAGCAGGATCAGGGGTAAAAGAGAACAGAGTAGGGTAGGGTGCTGCTGGGTCTCTGACTAGCCACGTCCCAACAGGGCCTGAGGACAGGTTTGCTAAATGGAGCTGCTGAACCTTTGGACAGTAGCAGCGTGTCAGCTCTTTATTTAGTTCTCCAGCGTCTGTTGATGTTGTTCCTACCCTTGAAACGCCTGCCAGGTCACAGGTCCACCCTCTCTGCTCTTAGTCGTGTTCGCCCTCATCCCTTCGTGTCTTCAGGTTGTCTTCCTTCAACCTCTTCCTTCCATAATACTAATTCTGGTTTGGTCAGACGGCTCCTTCTTACTTGTCCGATGTCATCTGCTGCCACTCCACCCACTCTGCCCCCACCCACTCTGCCCTGAGCCCTGGCTCCAGCCTCGCCCCCGCCCTTCCCGTCTTCACTTTTCCCTCTGCACCACCTCACATGCTGGTCTCTCTGCAGTCTCCTCCTTCTCCTTCCTCTTTCTGACCCATTCTACTTGCCCTTCCCATTGTGAACGTGGGTGAGTTAATCATTTCGCCCTTGCTTTTTTAGCACCTTTTCCTACTTCTATAGTGAGGTCTGTCACCTTTTATTATTACTATTTGAATGCCTGACTGTAAGTGCCTTGAGGACAGGAATCAGGTTCAAGTTACTGCTGATGAGTCTTCAGCACTGGGCACAGGCCCAATACAGAGAGAGCAGGTGCCTGATAAATGCGTGTGCAAAAAGTGAGGGATTATTGTCCCTGAGATTAAAGGGGGCAACAGACCATTTGTTCCTGGTGGTTGAAGTGGGAGGGATTAGGGAGCAGGACAGTGTCCACAGATAATTTGGCTGAAAGGTGCCAGGAATGCTTCCTGTCCTCCTTCCCAACCACAGTCCCTCATTCCTCAGTGCCAGCTACTCAGTGCCCCTTCTTGGTCCATGAGAGAGGTGATGTCAGAGAAAAGCATGTAAGATTCGCATAAAACCGACCTTGGTGTTAATTGCTGCCATGAAACCTAGTAGCAGAATCCTAATAGGCTGTGTTCTTTCCAGGAACCTGTTGGGCCTGTTGATTTCCAGCCAGAGACATTCAGGAAGTTTTTAGCTTTGTATTTGCACGGCGCTGTGAGAGCCGAGGACCATCGTGAGGCCTGACCCCCTCACCCCTCTGCCACCGAAGAGCCTGCATCGTGGGCAGTGCCTGGGGCCTGCTTGGAGCCTCAGCCCTCGCTTGGCCTGGTCATCTCACTGACAATAAAGAGCGCTTGCCTTGCGCTGGAGCCTGTGCTTGGTGTGAGGGTGCTGTCAGGTGGGGCACCGCAGGGGCACATGGGCCCCTGCAGAAGTACAGGCCCTGGAGCCTGACCTGCCTCAGTGCGAGCCCAGCTCTTTCTCTGACCATGTTGTGACCTTAGATAATCATCATCTCTCCGAGTTTCACTGTCTTTATCTGAGACTTGGGGCTAATATAAATCTTGCTTTGAAGACTATAGATGATGTATCTGTCTGCCATGTAGCAGGTGCTGTGATGGTCACTAGGTTCTTATGGAATGACAAATTGTGGACACACTCCACTATGACTGCAGAAAATCTCAGTAGAATATTCATTGTAGCCTTCTCACTAGTATCCTAGTTAATGGACCATGTAAACCCTGGTTCAGGGGCCTCTATTTGTTCAGATAACACCAAGTCCTGCTCTGTGCCAGACACTGTGCTTTCATGGTGGGCACAGTGTCTTGCTTTATCCTTACACAGCCCTTATAGGGTAAGTGCAAGGTAAAAGTCACTTCCACATTCAAGAAAAACAGAGTGCTTGGTATGTGCTGGGCACTGTTCTGGGCCCTAAAGATAAGAAAAACAGATAATTTAAGGAATTTGCCCAAGGTGACACAACTGGCTTTTTAGATCATCTTCCCTAGGAAACACTCGAGATGGAGATTTGAATGTGAAAGTTTAGGGAGAACCTTTAGGACCAGCACCTGTTGGGGGTGAAGTTGGCTGCACTGTGGGGAGGAAAGACTGAGCTCAGTGTGGGTACACCTGAGGCCTAGGCCAGTTCCATGGCGCTCTAGAGCCAGAGTTGTCCCACCCGAGGCAAGGGAGTGGAGCTTTTCTACAAACACCATCAGCCTGTGTATGCGCTGGACCCCACAGCGGGAGAGACCTTGGGTGCGGTGGCTTTGTTGAGCTGTGCACTGTTTGTGGGGAAACTTACAGCAGCTGGAGAAGTCTCTGAAGAGAGACCTGGGAGCATGCTGCAGTGTCCACGCTAATAGATGGCAAAGCTGGTTTTCCAGCCTGTGCCTTTGACTCCCAGGCTTGCGCGCTCTCCGCTTTACAACTAATCCTTTAGGCTTGGGGGGGGGGGGGGGGGACAGGAGGAATTACCAGGAAAAGCAACAGCATGGAAAAGCAATCCTGCAGGATCCTGGTGAGTTGGGGAGTTACAACATGGGGAGTGCAGGGAGAGTTGGGGGCTGAGGCTGGAGCCAGTAGCTCATGGGGGGCCTTTAAGGCCAGACACTTCAGGCTTCCATTGGAGGTGATCTGAGGCCAGGGGGGTCCAGTAAGTCCTGTTCATTTTACTTTTTATTTTAAAGATAAAAAGTCTAAAGTCACCACACCATGGCAATCACTAGTCCTTTTCCCTAAAGGTAACCACAGCTTATTTTTTTACGTTCTATTTGTTAAAATGTATGTGTATAATGAGAATGCATATATGTACATTAGTGTCATCTTGTTTATAGCCTCCTACACTTCATTTTTCACTTAATATTTTGGGATTGCAGGATCTTGTCACATCGGCACACCCTGTTCTTTTGAGCAGCTGCATTAGTATCTATGGATGGATGTTTAGGTTGTTTCCAGTCATTAGTTATTACAAATAACACTGCAGTGAGCATCCTTGTTCATGTATCGTGGAGTACTTTTGCCAACATAACCACTGGGTAAATTCTTGGCAGTAGAATTGCTGAGTCAAAGTGATTTTTTTAAAGAGCACTGGTGGGCACACAGAGGACGAGTTGGCAGGATGACAGTGCAGAGCCCAGCTGGAGGCCATTGAAGTAGTCCTCAGGTGACTGGTGATGATGGCTGAATCCGTTGGAGGCTGGTTGAGTGGGGGCTGACAGGGTGACGTGAACTGAAGCCCTGAGTGTCTCTGAGTAAGCAGTCAGCAGATGACCTTGAGCTTGAGGACTGCCCTGGAAGAAGGCCAGCGTTGCAGGGCAGGCCTGGGCAGCCTGCCCTCCAATCCATCCTGAATGAGGACAGCCCTGATGGCTGGCCTCGGTGCTAAGTTGGGGAGCCTGGAGCTCACTGCAATCTCCCTTCAAGGGGAGCTGCAAAGTGCAGCTGATCTGCAAAGTAAGGTAGGGGCAGGACTGGCAGTTTTGACACTCCGCATACAGGTGAAGAAACTGAGGCTCAGAGACCACATGAGGTGTGAAAAGCTGGAAACTTCATCTGTGTGACAACTGTGCCCCTCCACAGAGATGTACTTAACTTCCCCAAATCCCAAGTGCCCATCTACCTCACCCCCACCTTGCCTCATTAAACACAGGAAGAAATAAAGGGCGACATTCTGGCCCCATCTGACCTTAACACCTGAGGACAGGCTACCCAGGTGGCAAGAGCGAGTCTGGGAGAAGGAAGCAAGACATGCACTGTGTGGGACAGTGGGTGCAGGGGCACACTTGCTATCGAGATCCCACTGTAGGGACTTCTTGGCAACAGATTTGAAGCCAGAATGTTGACATTCCCATGTGAAACCTATATGTAAACATATTATAGCTCATATATTTAGGTGCCTGGTTGATCCATTAGGAAGTTCCTCAATTTACCTTTGGGGCTGCATAGAAAAAAAAGTGAATTCATTTCTACCAGATTTCAGTAGGAAGGGAATAACAATTTTGGTCTGGAGGGAAGCCATTGCCAAGAGCCTCCTATATTCCAGCTGCGCTGTCAGATCCTCAGCTTCCACATCTGCAAAACAGGGATAAAGCATGTCCCTTTCAGGTTCTCCCCACCTTTGGATCAAATAGGCTGCATTTGATTAGGAGGCTTCAAATAGATGGGTTTGAAATTTTAAGAGGCCCCAGGAAAAGGTGGGTTTTCTTGCAGGGGCCTCACTTTAGGCTGCTCAGGCTTAGTTTGAACCTGGGGCGAGTGCTTGCCAGAGCCTTTGTGACTTGGAGGGCTTTTCCCCTCACTCAACTGCTGCCCAAGGCTGGGGAAGGTGCATGACAGGGTCATCTCAGGTTTTAGACAGCATCTCCCCAGTTTTTGTGGTAGATGAAAGTCCCATAAAGCACGCAAGTGACCCAAGTGTCTCCAACTCCCTTTAACATGAATATTCAATCTCTGTGACCCACAGGCTACCTGCTTGACTGCTGGAAGACCACTGTTGTTGTTCGTTGTTCAGGGACCCCTCTCCAGATGTGTCTGGGAATTCCAGAGATGTGCACTTGTTACCAACCGGTCCTAGTGCCCACTCCTCCCCTCAGGATGACAAATGCTCAGTTACTTGACTCGTTCATCCTACGAGTATTGATTGAGCATCTAGTGTATGTCAGCCAGGAGGCAAGGCACTGGGACAGTAAAGAAATACTTGTCAAAGTGAAATGAAGAAAAGGGGAACAGGGTGTCTTAGAGGTGTGGCAGATGTTTACTGGGGAGTGTTCTCCAGAGGGAGAGATCGATAAGGAAGCGGGGGTGGGGGAGTGGGGCACAACTGGGCAGAGGGAGAATCTGAGGCCTCAGCTGATTCTATAGAAAACTGCAACTAGGATGGCCTTTCAGAGCTGTCCAAAATTGAGACAAAGTGAGGTTTTGTAGTCCCACATCAGCCACTGGCCACCGCCTGGGAGGAGGTGAAACCATGGGTGAGGCAATTCACAGGAAGGGACAAGTTGTGAGCTGTCAGCGCTGGGGAGTGGGTGTGTTGGCTCTTACCCACAGAATAAGGGGTGCTGCGTTAGGTAACCAAGGTCAAGGAGGGCCTCTGAGAAAAGGCAACATTTGAATAGAGACCTGAATGAAGTACGGAGCTGGCGGGGGAGATACCTGGGGACTGCAGCTGCTCTGAGATTGGCATGGGATCGGTGTTTGCAGAGCAGTAAGGAGACCAGTTCTCTGCTGGACCATAGGCCCAGTCATCAGAACCAAGTCCCTCTACCCAGCCCCCAGCCTGCCCTTCTCTGCAGCATTTGCAGAAATGGATCTGCGGTAATCTTTAGCCGTACTGGGAATTCAAGTCACAGATCAGCCGAGTCTATGGAGACCTCTTATTTATTCATTCATTCATTATTTATTTGGTGGCTGGCCATATGGGGACCTCTTAGTGGTGACAATACAGGCCCAAAGCTGCAGTAGCAGGTACCCATAAAGACCACCTCTTTCCCCACACTTGAGCACCTACCCACAGGTGACAGCAAGCAAAAGGGAGGGGTGCCATGGGGTGACTGTACTCAACAACATCCAGTTACTCCATGAATATTCATTGAGCATCTACTGGGTGCCAGGCCGTGTGCTGGATGATTCTGCGACAAAGACGACTAAAATAAGGTCTCTGACTTCATGGCGCTCCTGGCCTGATGGAGGAGGCAGACTGAACCATTACAGCATAGTGGTCATGGGGACCCAGGCAGAGCTGCCCCAGCCTAGAAGGCTTCCTGAAAGAGGCCATTTGAGCTTGGTTCTAAAAGGCATGTAGGAAAGGCACACCAAGAGGAGGAGACAGCAGGTACAAAGGCCTAGGTGGACAATTATTCAGAGAGAGCTCCACATGGTTGAAGCATCAAGTGCTGAGGGCAAGAAAAAGCAAGAGAGGCCTCAGGGGTGTGGCCCTACAGGGACTGAAGGCTGTGAGTGGTGTGGCCTTGGCCCTGGCTGTGGTGGCATGGCCATCGGCATGGCCTTTTCTTCACATGGCCCCCAGGTCTTCTACTCACTTCTTGGCCTCTTTTGCTGGTCCCTCCTGTTTCCAGGTCTATGTGGAGAGCCCCAGGGCCCATTCCTGGGGCGTCTCCATTCATGCCCCAGTGATTTCAGCCTGTCTTGTGGCTTTAAAGACAATCCACATGCCTACAACTCCCAAAGTATGTCTCCAGCCCAGACCTGTCTACTTGACATCTTCACTGGATATCTAATTTAACTTGCGTGAACAGAGCTCTTCCTGCAGCCTGCCCCACCTCCACAAAGGGCACCTCTATCCTTCCATGTCTGTTCCATTCACTACTGTGTTCTTAGTGCTAGAACAGTCTCTGGCATATGAGGTGCTCAACACACACATGAATGGGTAAGTGGATGGATGAATAGAAAGAAGGAAGAGTTTACGGAGGCTCAGAAGTGAGATCTTAGTGGCATTGGAAGGGCTGAGATGGAGGCAGGAAGCCAAGTAGGTGGCTGAGTGTCCAGATACCAGATGTCAAGGACTGGAGCTCCACAGCATCCCAGGAATTGAGAGGGAGCACCAGTGCAGGACAAAATGGGCCCTCTACCTTTCAGCACCCACCCTTCTTGGTCTGGTCCTTTGTTTTAAACTCCCAGCCCCAATGTTAAGCTCCAAGTGCCAATGAGTACAGGCCTGGGCAGAGTAGGGTTTACCCATCTCTAGCCCCTTCTCCCTCCCTGCCCAGCCCCTACATCCAAGCCATGGGGAACTCTGCAGACCAAGTCTGGAGACAAGGCCTGAGCCCCAAGAAATTCAGCTCCACTCAGTTCAGGGCCAGACTCAAGGTCCGGATGTATTCTGAGCTCAGCCTCCTAGAGTCTATGGAATCTGGAACACAATCCACCATGTTTCCTGGATAGCAGAGGCTGGGAATGGGTTGGGGGTGGGGATGGTACGTCTTCAGAGTCACCCAGGGGGCTGGCTGAGTGGCCCCAGCCCCAGTTGGAGTCCTGCTCTGGCTGTGCGTCTTGGCAGCTGCTGGCTCCTTTTCTAGCTCTGGGGGAGGGTGTTGCTTTTAGGAAGGGGTACCCAGAAGGGAGTGGGGGAGGGGAGTGGGTCTCCAGTCAGCCAGCCTTTCCTGACTCAGGCCTGGCTCTCACTCTAGACTCTCAGGCTGGCTGCACCCTAGAATCAGACAGTGGTGACTAGCAGGGAAGCAGTAGCTTTGCTGGGTCCCAGCTCCTGGAGCCTCAGGCCAGGCCTCTCCACACCTGCCAAGGTTTCAGTGATGACGGCTAAAGCCTTCCTCAGCGGAGGACAGACACAACATCCCGCTCTCCTGCCCCTCACTTCGGGATCCCTATGCTGGCTCAGTGCAGAGCTCTTGCCTGACCCTGCATCTCAATCAGGCCTGGGCTGGGCAGGGTGTGCTTTCTGCAAAGATGTGCCCTAGGGAAGGTTAATCCTGAGCCAACCCTCACCAGGGCCATCTGTGTTGTGGAGGGAGCTGGGGACAGCTGAAGGGTGCTGGGGAAGAGCACTCAGTACGGTCACCCTACAAGTACAGGTGGGCGGTGGGGTGCACTGCAGGCCCCTTCCTGACCTCTCCACCAGGGCTCCCACGCCCTGGCTTCCTCTCCAGCTTGGCACCGTGGCTGCCGTCTGTGCCTGACTCCTGCTCCACAGAGCCTGGGGGCAGCAAGGGTAGCAAGTGGACGTGCCACCATCCCCACCTCCCCCTTCCCCAGCTCTGGGTGCGCGTGAGGCAGTCGCCTCTTCAGAGCTGTCAGGGCAGGTTAATCACAGCCTGAGTCTCCTCATATGTCCAGTGGGGATGTTTCCCCAATAGTTCAAAGGTGTCTGTGCTGAGGAAAAGCCTAAGAACCACATGGAAGCTTCCAGATCCTCCCAGCTACTCCCCATCACACCCATTTGGATTCTCCACAAATATGAGTAACAGCATCACCAGTAGCAAGCACATACCGCTCTTACTACGTGCACTGTTCTTGGCACTTCACATGAACTGAGCCTCACAACCCCATGAGGTGGGTAAACCCTTACCCATTTTATAGGTGAGAAAACCAAGGACAGATATGCACTAACTTGCCAGTGGCCACGAAGCAAGTAGTGGCAAAGGCAAGATTTGAAGATGGAAATTTACAATCTGGTGGTCCTGAGATCTTTGTAAACATGGATTGAGGCCACACTTTGCTCGAGCACTGTGTGTTGTACCCCCACCCCCACCACAGGCCTAAAATGAGGTCCCCAGAGCTCCAGGTCAGTAGAAAGCTCAACTTTCTAAACTTCGTGCAAGTCAGCGCCCACCTCCGCTGCCCTCACCCCAGCCCTCAGTATCTCCTGCCTAGATGACAGTTGAGAATGGCTCTCCCACATCCTGTGCAGCCCACCCAATGTAGCTTCCAGGATGCAACCAGCCTAAGTTTTCTAAAATTCAAATCAGACTGCACTACTCTCAAAATCCTTCAAGGGCTCCTCTTTGCCTTCCAGAGATTAAAAAACAAAAATCAACCTCCCTGTGGCCCAGCCCCTAAGGACCCTCAAAGCAACCCCTGCAGTCCCGAACATACCAAGCAGGCAGGCATGGATGAGGGGTGACCTTTGGTGTTAGCAAATTCCAGTTCAGGGGAGAGAGCAGGGTGAGGCTGCAGCTCACAGGGCCATCCTGGCTCCCAACAGAAAAACAGGGCACCAGGAACCTTCTTCTACTTCCAGAAAGATAAAGACATTCCGGCAAACCAAAATGTGTTTGCAAGACAAGAAACTCAAACCAGCTAAAAGCCTTCTAACACAAGGCCCCCAAATATTTGGATTGAGAGTGATGTCCTCCCCTCCCAACCCACCTTCCCCAAATGTCACTTTGGCTCTCCGCAAAAATGCGGAGTTAACATGCCCAGGAAAAGAAGGCAGACACCTTCAACACAAAACAAAATCTTGCTATGCGCCAGCAACAAAAACTCTGTGCCCAACAAATCACCTTGCATTTTGTAATCAGTATAATAAACTCCAACCCATGTTCACCCAAACATGTCAGGAAGGGCTGCGGAAAAAAGATGTCCCTTTAATAAAACGTTATCAACATATATCGTACACAAACTACAATGTATCATAATTACTTTTTTTTTCCCCCTCTCTTAATTCAGAACCAGACTACAAGGTAAGAAAAAACACAGAAACAGCTACAATGTTCCCAATAATCCGCACAAGGTCTTTTTTTCAGGCAGATGATATCTCACATGATATGATATACATGGACTGGGAAGGGGAGGGAATAAAACAAAGACCAGCTACAGGGCTGGGAAGGAAGGAGAAGGGAGTGTCAATGTACAAAGAATTCGGGTGTCTTCAAGGGCGAGACACAGGTTCCCATGGGGGGTGGTGAGGTGAGAGAGGCCACCGGTCACCCCTCCTGGGAGTGGACAGGCTCCGTCGTCGGGTTTGTCGGTTTTTGAAAATAAAAACAGGGGCGGAAACAGTCTGTTTGGTTGTTGCTGTTCCCCCACCCCCACAGCTAATCCAAAGTCTTTCCATCCAGTTCCAAGCATTTACAGCACAATTCTGGTCAACATCCCATCATTGAAAAAGAAAGACAAATTAGGAGAAAAAACAAAAGAAAACCAAACTCCAGCCCACCCTGCCTGTGCACACGACGACGACGCGAGGATCGCGGGACCAGAACGTGGAGGTCATGGTTTCCATGTCCCAGGTCATAGCCATCCCGTCGGTGGCAGCCTCTCCTACTCGGGTCCGGGCCACCACCCAGCAGGCAGGATTCTCGCTGGGAAGACTGGGGTGGGGGCTGAGCAGGGGCTGGAGAGCCAGGACGGGGAGAGAGATCCGGAAGAGAGAGAAGAGGAAGAGGCAGTCCTGGGAACACGGTGCACGCCACCAGGTCACAGCGAAGCCTCGGCTGTGGCAGAATCCTGAAAGGGGGTTGGGCAGTCTCGTCCCTCCGACCACATGATGGGGGAGGTGGGCTCTGGGGTCCCAGGTGCTGCTGCTGTTGCCACCTTGTCTGGGAGCAAAACAGGTTCCCACCCCTCCCCTGCCCGTTGCCCAAACCAAAACCCAAGCGGAAATGGGTGACTTCGTTTTTCTTTCCAAAAAAGGCTTTGTGAAGGAAACCACTGGTTGTAAACTGTCCAGTTTATTATTATTTTTAGATGGCTACAAAGACAGTGTGAGACTTCACACCTAGACTAGCTTTCCTGGTGGAAGGGTTTGGGTACAGACAGACAGCAGGGCTTGTGGGTTTTTTGTTTGTTTTTTGCCTTTTTTTTCTTTTGTTTAAAGAAGAAAGCAAAGAGATTGACTGGGGCAGGGTGGGGGAGGGCTTGCTAGAAGCTTCCATTAAAAAAAATCCCCCCCCCAAAACCCCCCTGAAAACAAATAAAAAAGAAATCCCAACAACGGTAAAACCCCAAACAAAAAACAACAAATAAGTGTCATGTACAGAAAAGGTCCTTTTGGGAAAGGGGAAGGGGTGGGAATTTTCTGGTCATTGACTTGAAATATATTTTTATTTTGAGTTTTGTCCTTCATGTTTTACGGAATAAAAAGTTCAGCCTTTTTATTGCATGAAACTAAAATTGGGAAAGGTGGGGGGACTGGAAGGGGAGGTTGGGGTAGAGGGGGAGCGGGGAGATGCCCTCCCCCAGCTCCTGGATAATGACCCCTCACTTCTTCTTGCATAATTTCTGGCGTCTTCTGCCTGCAATGCCGGCTCTCTCAGCATCTTGGAGAAGGGGGTCACACGCTCATCGTCATGCTTGGAGAATACTGGAAGGGGAGAGGTAGACAAGGGGGAGGTCGTGAGGGCTGGGCTGCGGGGAGGCCACGGACACACCACGGTGCCAACAGCTCTGTGAAGGTCTCACTGCACACAGATGAGCAGGGCCAGGCTGGGGTGCGGCTGGGCTGAGGGGTGTGTGATGGCACTGGGTGGGCAAGAGCTGGTAGCGCCACGACAAGGGCAGGGAGGTGGGAGCTAAGCCACCTCTCAGCCGCAGCCCGAGTCCCCCCCTCAGGAGCCATGGCAGCCAGAGGAGCCTCCCTCTGCCCCGTCTGCTCTCTGAAGCAGCCCTTCTTTCTAGCCCAAGGAAGCGGCACAAACAGCTTTCCTGGAGCCACGAGACCACAGGGAACTGGGGTCTTAGGAGCCTGAGCACAGCCAGGGTGCCCTGAGGGTGGGGGCCAGTCTGGGGTACTCAAAAGCCACTTAACCACAGCTCTGTTTCTTCAATTGAGATTGTACACAGAAGCCCCCTACAGAAAAGCAGCCAGCCAGCCCCTCTGTGTGGAGACCCCTGGAATCATTGGTTGCATAAACCTTCCTCCTCAGGACAGATGGAAATGGACCCCGAGAGGCAACACTGTCCCAACTCTCTCTGCCCAGGGCTTTTCCAGTCATATCTGCTTAATCTGTGCCAAAGGCATCTGGCTGGCATGGAGCCGCCAGCAGGAAAACTTGGGGCAGTGGTGGGGGCTCCGCATTTGGTGTGGGGGAAAAGAATGAGGTGAAGCCCACAACGTGGCTGCTGGGCCACCAGCTCAGTGGCCGTGGTGCCCCGCTCCCCAGGGCATGAGGATCCAGGGATGCTGGAGTGAGCAGGGGGCAGGGGCTTACGTTGTCGTTCTGGAAGGAGTGGAGGAAGTTCCCGCCTAGCTCACCGTCGTCCCGAGGGGTGCCTGGAGGGTTGCTAATGCCACTTATGTTGTTAGGAGAATTCTGCAGAAAGAGGAGACAAGGTGAGCTCTGTATGCCCAACAACCTGCCCGCATGATGGGTGTGTCAGGAGGAGACACCGAGTGCACACTCACTTTTGGGAGTCCATCTATGTCGCCTGAACCTGGAAGGGAAAAAGAATCCCATTCAGTTTCTTGCTCACTCTCCTGTGAAGGGTCTCCAGCGTCACAGGAGGACCCCTGCCTCCAGGCCCGATCCAAATCCCACACTATTCCGTGCAGAAACTTCTGTCTGGGCAGTGTCCTTCTCTTGGGATCTTCCTGTGTGCCAAGCTGTGGCCAGGGCTGGTTCCAGGCCTAGCTGAGCCAAGAGCTGAGGCACTTCTGCCTCAGGAAGGGCTGGGCATGACTAGGGAGAGGTGCTGGCTTACCTAATGATCCGTTCATGTGGTGTGGCTCCATGCCGCCCATACCTCCCATCGGGCCATCCGAGCCAGGACCCATCGGGAACTGAGGGAGAAGCACAGGGCAGGGTGGCTCAGTGGGCCCCAGGCCCTCTGCACCCCTCACGGGCTCCCTCGCCCAGGGAGTCAGCCAGCAAAGCTCACCAAGCACCTCTGAGGCCCGGGGTCCCGGGCTACAGCTGCACAGAGCCCTGCCCGCAGGAGCTTCCATTCTGGTGGGCTCTTCTCACACACACTTGGACACTTACCGCCCGGGAAGCTGAGTTGGAGGGCAGAGATGCTCATCGTTACATACCAGGTGAGGAAACAGAGCCAGAAAGGGAGGGGACTGGCCCATGGCCACTGAGCTCCACACAGAGGCAGCTCTCAAGCCTCCCGGATCCTGTTGCAGGACTCTTCCCTTACCAGGGGTGGGGTGTGGGGCTCACCACAGCCTCACGCAGAGGGTGTCTGACCATGCCAGGCAGGAACCAAAAATATCAGTGCTTTTCATGCCCATTTTACAGATGAGGAAACTTTAGCACAGAGTGGAAAATTCTGGCTTGAGGTCTCTCAGCTTGGAGATGGAGGGACTGGGACTGGAACCTGGCAGCTGGGCCCAGAGCCCTCACGTTAGCCTCCTCCAAGCTCTTCCTTAGAAATGCAGAAGCTTCTTGGGAGTGGGCAGTGAGAACAGACTGGGTTGCTGAGCCACAGGGGCAAGGGGAGTGAGGGTTCTGGCGAACAGGATGGCATCAAACCTTGGGGCTGTGGTGGCTGGTGGAGGGAGGTCACTAATGAGGCTCCCACAAAGAACTGAGGGTGCAGGCAGATCAGAGGCTCAGAGACGGAACTGATTCTACCCCATCCTCAGGACTGTCTGGAACTATCAAACTCATCTCAGAAAGAAAGCAATTGAAGGCCAGAAAGGTCACATTCAATGGCCACAAGTCACAAGGCCAGGGAGGGAGCCCAGTCTGGAAAGCCAAGGTCCTGTGATGCAGACCGGATGTAGGGTGGCAAGGGGTGGAGATGGTGGAATGGAGAACTGTTTGGCACCTGGCCTGGGCGCTGAGGACAGAGCTCAGTCACACCTAAGCCTCAGCCTGAAGGAGGTACCTGACTACCTCACAGGTCAGTGGTGCCAAGTTCCAAAGACAGCTGTAGACAAAGCATGGCTGCAACTTCAGACAGAGGAAGGGAAATCAGAACAGGCTGCCTACAGGAAGAGGCAGAGCCAGAGCATCACTGTAATTCAGGGGTAGAATCTGGGTAGGCAGAGAAGTCATGGAAGTCATTCCAGGCAGGAGTCCTGCATCAGCAGAAAGCTATCTAGCAGGTGGCAGCATGGAGTGACAGAAGAGGAACACTTACGTGGGGAGTAAGGCCCAGAGCAGTCTGTGGGGCAAGGCTGGGGCCTGAGCTACTTTCCCATGCCACCCGACCACACTGCGGTGAGGTATCCTTGTCTCCCCAGAGGCCCCCAAGGCAGTTCACAAGCTTTGGAGCACATTTTGCCACCTGGCAAGAAATTTCATGCTTATTGACCCAAGGGTGACCAACGTTTCAGGGAGCCAACCCAGGACACAGCCATATCAGACCAAAAAGAAGTTCCAAAACATGATAATGTAATATATAATCATGCACATGTTATTACTTTAACATAAATATGTCATTACTTTAACAAAATATATAAGAAAACAGGTATTTATTGGAAATTATATATTATTGTGTATTTTTTGTATATTATTTTGATAGCTTGAGATCTAATTCACATACCATACAACGGGCCCATTTAAAGTGTACAATTAAGTGGTTCTTAGTATATTTACAGGGTTGTATAACAGTTACTACAATTTTAGAACATTCTCACCGCCTCAAAAAGAAATCCTGTACCCATTAACAGTCTCTCTCCAGAACCCCTCCAACTCCCAGACCCAGGCACTCATTAATCTGCTTTTTGTCTCTATGGATTTGCCTATTCTGGACATTTCATACAAATGGAATCATGTGATCTTTTACGGCTGGCTTCTTTCACGTAGCATGTTTTCAAGGTTCATCCACGTTGCTGCATCAATCAGTACTTTACTCCTTCATATGGGCAAAAAATTAGTCCATTGTATGGATACACCACATTTTCTTTATCCATTCAACAGTTGATGGGACATTCAGGTTGTTTTCACTTTTTGGTTACTATGACTTATGCTACTACGGACATTAATGATCACGTTTTTGTGTGGGCACATTGTGTTTTCATTTCTCTTGGATAGATGCCTAGAAGTGGAATTGCTGGGTCAACCAGTAACTCTATGTTTAACCTTTCGAGGTAATGCCAGACTGTTTTCCAAAGCAGCTGCACCATTTTACATTCCCACCAGCAGTGTACGAGGGCTCCATCTTCTCCACGTTCTCACCAACACCAGTTGTTATCTGTCTTTACGACTATGGCCATTCTAATGGGCGTGGAGTGGCATCGCACTGTGGCTTTGATGTGCACTTCCTAATGACTGATACTGAACATCTCTTCATGTGCTTATTGGCTATCATCTTGGGAGAAATGTCTATTCAGGTCCTTGCCCCATTTTTAAATTGGACTGTACTTTTATTATTGAGTTGTGAGAATTCTTTATATATTTCTGATTCAAGTACCTTATCAGATATATGTTTTGCAATTACTTTCTCTATTCTGTGGGTTGTCGTTTTACTTTCTTGTGAAGTCCAATTAATCTACTTTCTTTTGTTGCTTGTGCTTTTGGTGCTGTATCTAAGCAGGCTTTGCTTAACATGGGTCATGAAGATTTACTCCTATGTTTTCTTCTAAGTGTTTTATAGTTTTAGCCCTGACATTTTAGGTCTATGATTGAGTTAATTTTTGTGCACTGGTGTAAGGAAGTAGTCCAACCTCATTTGTCTGCATGTGGATATCCAGTTTTTGCAGCACTGTTTATTTTTCTGTATTGTTTACTTTCCTGATACATAAATGCTATTTAAATAAAACAATAGGACTAGTTAACAGTGGCAATTAGTAGGAGAACTAGTTAATTACATTATATATGTGAGAAAAATATAAGATTTTTGTCATGTTTCTGTCCTCTGATACGGTAATTTAACTTTTTAAAAACTCTTTATTGGAGGGCTGGCCTGTGGCTCACTTGGGAGAGCGTGGTGCTGACACCACCAAGTCAAGGTTAAAATCCCTGTACAGGTCATCTTTAAAAAAAAAAACCTCTTTATTGGATATTTAAATTTTGTAGGCTATAATACTGTGTATTAAGATACATAAATGCAAGATTTAAGAAAAACAACACAAATACAATAGGATGAATTAAACAAATATTGCCTATATTTAATTTTAAAAATAACAATGACATGTTTCTTTCTACCCCATGATACGGTGGGATATTTTTGCTCTGCTTCCTTTTCCAGTGTTACTTCTTTGGTATGCCTACAGCCTTTAGGACATTTTTTTTTTTTTGATGCAGTGATAAAGTTGAGCATAGTCAAACGTGGAATTCACTTGACTTGCCACTCTGCATTTAGCAAGCCCACGTAACACTGATTCCTGGTGTCACTCCAACATGATAACACCAAAGTAAATATCCTCTCCACATAACGTTTGCACATGGAGTATTTAGGATTTTACTTATTAGCACAGGTTTTCAGACTTGCAGGAATTCATTTCCAGCTCTGCAAAGCTGTCCGCTCACTCCGTGTCTGCAGGCTGGCTTTAGTGGACCAGCTGCTTGTCAGTCAGGACTTCTGCATCTATAAATTCATCAGATGGGCTCTGTCTATGATGCCCATCACTTTTAAACACTCCAAAGCACACCAGATGTTAAACCTCTCAGAAAAAATGGTTTTAAAAGCACAGGGGTAATTTGAACTTGTGAGGTTGAAGGTGGATTCCATCTAAGTTACAGTTTTGTTTTGTTTTAAAAAAGATGATGGGTAAGTGTTTTAAAAAAGATGACTTGGTGTTGCCAGCACCACGCTCTCCCAAGTGAGCTAACCAGCCATCCCTATATGGGATCCGAACCCGTGGCCTTGGTGTTATCAGCACCGCACTCTCCTGAGTGAGCCACAGGCTGGCCCCTAAGTTACAGTTTTAATGAAAGAATTGAGAAAGTCCTGTTTCACTTGGCTGCCCTTTCTGGTGACATTTTTTGAGTTCTCAAGTAGTTTCACTTCCAAAACATGACTCGGTATTTCTGCTGTATGAGGTTCTGTTCCCAGCTCCATGGCCCCAACAATGCAGGTACGGTGGGCTCCTTTCTCTCTAGGCTTCTCATGGCCTCTTTAAAGATAAAACAGTTTTGGAGGAACAGCATATACACTTGATCGTAATTCCTTTTTCCATTCTCATCTTAACGTATTTCCGAATTAGAGAAGGACATCCTTTGTGTCTTATACTTTAAAGAAAATCAGTTTTCGCAGCAGGCCAACATCTTATCTTAACATTTTTTCTACGGCCAGCAACAGTGACAGGCATCTTGTGGGCACTTGTCTGAGGAATTCTCCATTTCTACAAAGTCAACAACCTCAGTAGATGCTTCTGCACATTTTGAGGAACTTGCAAAGTGATCAAAAACTTTCCTTATGAAAGCTGATCTCACAGGTGGGCAAATCACACCTCTTGGTGGCAGTGTAGGGTACAAGGTGTGCAGGACATTGAGCAGGTAAGATATTTTCATTGGTAAGAAGCTTACAGACTAAAAAAAATTTGCCCAATTAACTGAGTACTATCTGTGAAAAAGGCAGACACGTGAGCAAAGGCTAGTCTGTACGAGGACAAGAAAACAATAATCTTTTATGTTTTCTGCAGCTTCATTAAATTTCACAGAGGTGAAGATGATGATTTGAAATTCTAGTTTTCAAATCAATGTACCTAAGAGGTAGTGGAAACTTGTTTTTATTGCCATGACATGAGGCATCACTTGACATAGTGTAGAAAACACGATTGTTGGTAAGATCAGACAGAATCAGCTCTACCAGAAGGGCCAACACATCTTTTCTTTTGGCAGCTGGCCGTTACGGGGATCCGAACCCTTGACCTTGCTGCTACCAGCACCATGCTCTCCCAAGTGAGCTGGCCAGCCACCCCCCTTACACATCTTTTATCAAAGTTTCCTTCCCTTTTGTTCACACAGAGGACTTTTAGCTGTGACCTCCCAGTCAGTAAATGTAACCTTCTCGGCTCATGGCGCAGTCAAGGGAATGAGATGATAACGGTGCTCCCTTGAGGGGATGCCCAAGTTAGTTCTGTGACCACTAGTTTTCACTGAGCACTGGTGTCTCTTTGGAGGATGAAATAAAAAAAGTTTTGATTTAGAAAAATGTGCCTGTGTCTTCCCAGACTCAGAGATTCTACCTCCAATGCGCTTCCACATCTCCTTCTCTGCCAGGCCTAATTCCAAATTCTTTCCTGCAAACTGCGCAGTAGGTTCTGTTCTGGTTCTTTACCTCCCTAGTCTGGTTGTGGGTGTCCTTCCCTCTGTCGTTAAAAGACATGGTCGCTGAGCCTTCTTTCTTGGTGGTGTCTGGGTCATGCTGGTGCTCACACCGTCATCGTTCTCATAATCCCAACTCTTAGAAAATATAGTCATGGCATCCATAATGCCAAAAACGAAACCAGCTCTATCTCGACACAGCAGTGAACACAAAGGTGAACTCTGCTGGTGGCCACGATGCTGCGCCCTGGGGTCACAGCCCTTGAGTGGCAGCACAGGCGACCCACCAATCCATCGTGAAGAACCACAAGTCACAATGCCAGCATCCGTGGGAGGCAGATAATCTATGCCATTTCCATTTGACACTAAAAACAGTGTTCTCTATCCCTGACTTTCGGGCCTGTGTACGGGCTTCATACTTTTCCACCCAACCTTCTACAATCACTGCCAAAACCCAAAACTTTCTTATCCAGGGTTCCTCAGGATGCAGGGCTTTTAGTTCTAAACCCTGGATGGTCGGTCACCCTAGTGAGAGGGGAGTAATGAGGCTGGAGTGGTGGGAGGTGCTGGTTGCCCAGGAGAGGAGGGAGAGGGGCAGCGGGACAGACTGTAGCAGGTGTGGCATGAGACCCTGGTTAAGAGGCCAGGGATCCTCACCTCAGAGGGCTGGTAGGGGAGGGGAATGTGAATTAATTGTGTCCTCAGCCTGGGGCAGCCCACACTCGGGGTTTAACATAGAACTGAGCCAACAAAACTGAATAGAGTGCCCCAAGGGCCCCATTCACCCTCAACCAGGCCAAAGGGTTCTGAGCCCACCCTCTGGCTCTGCAGTCCATAGACCTCCTTTTTAGACCATAAGCTCCCTGAGTGGGCCAGGCTGGACCTATTCACCACCCCACCTGCATGGAGGAGGGAGGAGATGAACTGGTGTGGAAAGGTCATCTGTGGAGATGAATCAGACCCGGCCCCATCCTTGGGGAGCTCCCAGCTGGGTGAGGGGGGCAGGCTACCACTGCATAGTCAAGCCCCATCCAATGGGCTCGGGGAACACAGAGGGAGCGTGGGTGAGCAGGAATCAGAACAGGTGCAATCTGAGCCGCACCATCACTCAAGGATTGGAACTCTGGGAGGCAAAGAAGAGAGGGAATGGTTTCTAGACGAGGGTATGGCTTGAGCAGAGGCAACGAGGTTGCCAGGAACAGGAATCACAGAGCTCACAGCAGCCGCACAGGGAAGGCAGGTCCCCAAATGAGCTGCACACTCCTGCTGTGGTCTCCACCCTCAGCTCCAAGGCCATGGAAACAGGGCCGAGAGGGTGAGGGATCACTGGCATGGCACAGCCAGTCAGTGGAGTGGGGACCAGGTGGACCCCATCTGCAATCTGGTGCTTTCCCTGCCAGCACCCCACACAGTGGCCTGTCCTAGAGGCAGGGCCCTGTGCCCTCACTCTAACCAGAGCCCCTTCCTTCTCACCCCTGCCAGCTACATAACGGGAACCGAGTTGCCCAAGAGTTAATCACTTTCCTGACGGTTTATTTTATTCATCTTTGGTAACAAATGGCTGAAATCAATTAAACTTGCTTTCCCCTCAGCTGATGAAGTTAATTATGATTTGTTATGGTGTCTGATATGTAAATTATTAGAAAGCAGACTTACGTTGGACCGGCTGCCTCCAGGCGGCACCGGATTAATCATTGTGTAGATGTTGTCACTGGAATTTGTTGAATCTGTAGAACAGTGGAAACCCACAAGTCGGGGTGATTAATTCATTTCTTAATTAAAACAAACTCGTGGCACTTGAACTCATTCTTTTGTATTTTATCACTTAAAATTTCCTCTAAGTACCACCATTTTCTGGCTAATTTGTATTTAATGAAGATTCACAAAGTTTTTAATCATAGAAAATTCAACTGTGAAAACCACTCAACCCCGGCAGTGTGGACATGACACAGGGGATTACAGGTTCAAATTCTCATCTCCCCACCCCAAACCAAACCTGGTCCCCAGATACTGCTTGGGACAATGTGGGGGCAGCGAGACCACCCCCTAGGCTCTCCCCCTGACAATCCCATCCAGCAGTTTTAATCAAATTTGGAAAAGGGAAATGCTACAAATGACCAGGGGCCACCCTGCCAAGCTGATGGGGCAGGAGAGAGAGGCAGGGCTGGGGCTGGAGACACATTAGCATATGGAGTGGGTTAATGTGACCCAGACTGAATGTAGGTCATGCAGCTCATCAAAATGCAGCAGCAGAAAGAGGGAGCCTGCAAGGGAGCCGGTGCGGGAGCGGAGCATCGTGGCCGCCGGCAGCTCCACCCCTGCAGCTGAGCAGCTTCCTTGGTACAGGGAACCAAGGATGGGGTGGGGGAGGGTCCCCGCCATCTCCCCAATTAGCCAAAAAAGTCTCCTCAGGAAATCAGCTAATGTTCCTTTCAAGAGCAGGCACCATATTTCTCAGGCAGAAATCCAACTAGCTCTCACTTTTTATTTTTGGGGTGGTAAGGATTGTATGTTGGATTCTTCTAGCTGGCTAGAATCTATTCTTAGCTGGGAAAGAAACATAATTGTGATGCTGTGTGAGTGTGTGCATGTGTGCATATGCCCACGCGTGTGCACACGTGCCCTCTTCTGATTAAAGAAAAAGAGAGAAGAGACCTTCTACATAGAGAACCAGAAGCCAAGACCTATGGAAACTCTGGTCCCAAGATGCCAGAACCCAAAAGCCCATTTGCAAGTCATCTAGGAAAATGCCCATCCAGGACAGAGTTCTCCCTAACAAGAGGGAGCCAAGAACAATAAGACCCCTCATCCCACACCTCCCTGTTCAGCCCTGCCCTTTATAAACCAGTGCCTGAGAACCAGAAGATGAGTGGTCTGAGGCCACACGAGGGGGTCGGTAGTATCGGAAGCCTCCTGCCCCCTAAATTCCTGGATGCCACAATGCTCGGTGGAGAATGTGCTACTGCAGAAGGAGTGGTGGGAAGCTTTGGCTTTGCACCCAGGCCCTCCAGGATTCCCCAGAAACTACATTCCCCATCAGAGGCACTGTCCCTGAGCTCTCTTACCTGCAGGACTAGGCATGATGGGTGTTCCGGGGGGGCCGCCACCACCAGGGGGTCCCTGGAGATGAGAGAAAAACTGGTATCAGTCACCCACTGTGATGGCTCACATGGGGAGAGGCCACCACCACGCCCTCTCCTAGTCAGCAGCAGCTGTTCACCTAGGGCCCATGTCAGTGTCCCAGGGCTGAGAGATTAAATGTTTAAGCTTGAGGAGAATTGGACTCAGAGCCCACCTTCCTTTCTTCAAACCAAGAGGCACCTGTGGATGTGCACATGTGTGCTCACACCATGCCGACTGGTACAAACCAGAGTCCTGGGTGGAAGCTGACCAGCCCACTGGTCAGCTCCCCAGATGGAGATCCCACTCTCAGGTCTTGCTGGGGATTTCTGGGCCACTCCAGACCTGTACAGATGCCTGAACATTTTTTTGTCTTTTTTTTTTTTTCGTGACCGGCACTCAGCCAATGAGCGCACCGGCCATTCCTATATAGGATCCGAACCCGCGGCGGGAGCGTCGCTGCGCTCCCAGCGCCGCACTCTCACGAGTGCGCCACAGGCTCGGCCCAGATGCCTGAACATTGACAGCAAGGTCTAGCAGTTTGGAACCTGTTGCTGAGAATGTGTTTGAAAAGGGAAAGAGACAGGGACCACCAAGCAGTTCTCTTGCACACTCATTCAGTCACACGTGGCTAGACATGTGATGCCCCAAACCCACACTTACCACATAGGTACCGGGTGATGAGGAGGAGTATGGAATCTAGAAACAAGATGTGGGGGAGTCACACGTCAGAGTCACTTCCTCCGATAGGCAGTGCCCCTCAGCTTCAAAATCCACTTAGGGACACAACCTTGCTATTCATAGGAAAGGCTCTGGGGCCCAGTGTGGCAGTTGTCTGATTAGTTTCCCTAGGAGGACTAGGGATGTCAGCAAAGTCCAGTTCTCCCTGCTACAGTGAGTGATCCTGAGAGCCTGGTCATCTATTCACCAGTCTTGGGAGGGAGCTACAGGGTCAAGGGGGCATAGGAGACCCTCCAGTTTGGGAGGGAAGGAAAAACAGGGCTTCACCCCACCCCTCTGACCTTCTCCCCTGGACTGTCTGCACTGAACCCCTTACCCACTCCTTCCTCTGAATGCTGGACGCAGCCCTGCCACAGAGGAGGAGATAGGCGGAAACCTCTACCCTGAACAGTGCCTCTGAAACCAGCTTCTCAGCTTAGACCTTATAGCTTCTGTAGCAGTAGGCTGGGCAGGGCAGAGGCCAGCATGTGATGACCCCAGCGTGTGACTCCCAGGCCTCCTCCACACACAGCCTTCTTCTTGGGGGCATCAGGTGGGGTCCTGCTGGATTCCCCCACCCCATGACACCTCCACCTGCACCTAGAGGCCTTTTCCTGACAACCACCATCCACCTGACCTGGGTACTCACTGAGTTAGCACTGTTAGGATTGGGCCAGGGTCTGCCAGCTCCCGGGCCCCTGAGAGAGGGAGAGAGAGAGAGATATAGACAATGAAACAGGCACTATAAACTCCAAGGTCACAGCTGGCAGGGGCAGACCAAGAGGGCTAAAATCAGAGCCAGGAAGTCCTTCTCCCAGTCCTAGGGTCTTGGAGTCCATCTAGTTTTGGGGTAGCAACGGTTAGTTCTGTGGATGGAAATCTATGAACTCCTTTAAATTACACATAAGATATATAACATTTATAAAATTATAAATGAAGTATATAAAATTCCATCTGTATGTGCATTTTCCTAGGACGGGAGTCCATAGATTCTCACAAAGGGCTATCACTAAAGCACTAGAGAACAGTGGCTAATTATACAGGGGTTTTCAGATCTCGACTCTGCCACTGAAAGCTGTATGAGCCTGGGCGAGTTACTTCACCTCTCTGTGCCTCAGTGACCTCATCTGTAAATGGGGGATAATAATAACTGTCTCATAGGGTTATCATGAGGATTAAGGGAGCTAGCCCAGGTAGCATGCCCAGAACTGTGCCTGGCACACATAAGCACTATAGGAGGCTCAGCTCTCATCACCGGGATCATCAACGACCTCATTCTACTGATGAGGACACCAAAGTCCAGAGAGGTACCAGCAATGACTCGTATTGCGAGTCTTCCAGGGTGCCAGCAGAGGGCGGGGAAAGCCACGGGCTCTGAGCCCCAGGCTGGGTCGTTTTCGCCTTACATGTTAATCCCGGGCATGGCGGGGCCGAGGGAGTTGGGTGGTGGTCTCATGCCGCTGCCGTAATTCTGCAACGATAACCAAGGGTCAGTCTATGAGAAGGAGAAGGGAACCGGAGGGAGAGGAGAGGGGAGAAACAGACAGAACATAAGCAAGAGGGTTAGTCTGTGAAAAGGATCTGATGAGAAAAAACATTCTTTCAAAAAAGGCAGGGGAGGGTGGGAACCACGCAGTGGGGACCACAATGACACAAGCCAACACAGAGGGGCAGTCACAACAATCAATGCACTTTCAGGGACTTTGAGATGATCTTCTCAAAAGCGTGGACGTCAAGCAAGCTGCACACAGCTCTGGGCCCCACAATGCTAGTCTACACCTTCCCTCCCCATGGATCTCAGGCAGGGAAGAGGGAAGGGACTCAGTCGTGGGACCCAACAGGTGAACAGGAGCCGCGTGGGAACTGAGGGAGAAGACGCTGCTGGGGGCAGAAAGTCCGGGGGCAGCTGAGTGTGCAGGGGAAGAAATGCTCCTGAAGGCCTGCCCTGTGGTGGGCCCAGGCCCGGTATGTAGAGATGCCCAGCCCTGCCCCAGTCCTGGTTGACCCCCACGCCACCCACAGGTCAGCACGGGGGACCCTCAGCAGGCATGTTGCTAGAGGAACAGGAGAAGACTCCAGCTCTACACTCAGGGGATCACTATTCTGTATGAGAAGAGTACACAGAACTCAGAATCTCTGTGAGTCCAGATTCAGCTCAGTACGACTCACTGAGGCAGAGTGGGGTGGGTCACAGTGCACCCCGGGCCTCTTGCACCGTTCATCTCCTGTCACAACCAAGCCAGTGCTGCCCCCCGACTCTGCTGAGTGCTGTTTTCTCTGCAGGAGTAAGTGCCTTGCCCCCTTTCTCTACTTGGAGGGCTCCTATGTGTCCTCCAATGCCCTCCTCCAGCAGCAGCTCCTCTGTGAAGCCTTCCCTGCCCCACCCCTTGGGGTTGACCGCTCTTCCTAGTTACTCCCATAACACCTCAAAACCTCCCCCCATCACACTGGTTATGATCATGGCCACACGTCTGTCTTCCATCTGTCTCCCTGGACTCCGAGTGCCTTCTGAAGGTGGGGACTGTGTCCTAACAACCACACCCCTGCCCCCTTCACTCCATGCACCTCCTGGCACAGACTGGGGGCTCAATAAGCCAACCCTGAAGCAATCCATGAAGGAGGGAAGAAGTGACTGAAAGTAACAGGAAACTGGCTGCAGCTGAAGCTCTGTCCTTGTAGGGGAACCTGAAGGAAGTAGGCTGGTGGAGCTCTGATGGCAAAGGAACAGCCTGCATTAGCTGCCCCTTACTGAGCACATAATATGCTCTGCATGCAGTCTCTGGTCTGATCCTTAGAACAACTCCAGGAGACTATATTATTCCTATTTTATGGAAGAGATTGAGGGTCTGAGGGAGAAAGGTTTGCCAAAAGTCAGTCAGCAAATGGCACAGCTGGGGCTTAAACTTGGATCTGCAGGCCCTGAGAGTCTGCATTTTTAACCACACATCTGGTGAGAGACAGTGAGAAGGGGACTGAACAGGAGGATTGAGACCTGGAGCTGACAAACTCAGAGCCAACATCAGGCTTACGATGGGTTCTCATGAAGGGACCATCTCTCAAATCTCATCACCTTGGGGCCACCTGCTCTGCTTGGTCACCCACAGAAGCGTCTGGAGTCTAGAAGAATGCCCAGACAGGATTGTAACCAGTGACAGGAGCAACCCCAGGCTGGCTAGCCAAGAGCAAGGCCTGAAGTCTGACAGGGATGGGGACAGGGGGGCAGGCTGCGCGAAACCCTCCAGCCGCCAGCACTTGCAAGCCTTGCATCTCCCTGTGCCTACCCAGGGCTGAGCCTGCAGACCAGGAAGAGACGTGCACTGGCTCCCAGCAAACAGCGGCAGTCCTGGGGACATGTGCCAGGGCCAGGCCTGCTTCACAAACGGACGTCACAGGTGGCAAGCAGAGCCCAAGATGGGAAGTCAGAGCATGGGAGGGCTGCTGACTTTGGGCAAACTATACAAATAATGACAATGCTTACTCCAAACCAGGCTGTGCTGTATGCTCACTGTGCATCACCTATAACACCGGCATCATCCCCAGTTCAGAGACTAAAAACGATGGTGCAGAAGTAGAGCAATGGCCGCTCTGTACAGCTGTGCACGGCTGAGCCTACAGCCTGGCCCTGGCTTTAGAGCCACACCCTCTCTGCTGTGCTGCCTTGTCTGCAAAATGGGGACAAGGAGCCCCACATGCTTCCCACTGTCCAGGGCCCCATGTGGATCACAGGAAATGATGACTCTGAAGGGCTCCCTAAGCCCTCAGAGGTGTAGGCTGATTGGGGTTGTCAGCAACAAACACCAAAGCCCTTTGTGCTGCCCAGTGTCACAGAGCCTTGGGCCGTACAGGGCCCTTTCTGAGGCCTACATGCAGCTACTAGATGCCTGCTACCAATCTCAGCCTCACTCCCTTACTCCAGAACAAGAAGCTCACCCCTCCCCAGGCAGCCTACTCTCCTCTGGGTACAGCCTGGCCAATTAGAAAGGTCTTTCAGGGCCTGCACCTACAGCCCACTGCCTCTCCCACCAGGAGGAAGGCCTGTACCTTGGGGCAAGAGTGGATGCCCTGGATACCACAGCACTCAGAGTGGGGCCAGGGGTGTACCATCCTGCTGTTCCTAACCTTACCCAGCCCTCAGGAGCCTCTCAGACAGACAGCATGGCAGCTTCCCCGGAGGGAGCTTCCCCACCAGGTCCTCCTTCCTACAGAGGCACAGACCCTGGAGGGCCACTCACACTTCCTCATTTCACAGATGACAACCTGGAGGCCCAGAGAGACCAGAGATTTGCCCAAGGCCATACACAATAAGTCAGGTATGAAAGTCGGGCTGAAATCAGGTTTGGGGGAAAAGTTTTCAAATCAGAAACACCAGCCTTTTCACATATGGCTGGAAACCTTAGAAGTGTGGTTTCAGAGCCCAGGTAGACACGGGTTCCCTCTCCTCCCAGCTCCTGCCTGCCTGTGGCACTGGGCTGCTGGAGGTGACCACGGTGAAGCTGTGCAAGGCATGGCTACTGACAGAAGCTCCCCCTTCTTCTGCCATCCGCTCTGCTCAGCAGGGACAGGGACGGCTGGACAGAAGGGAGGAGTCCCCATGCAGTTGTGGGTGGGGACACACGCACGGGGTGTCTCTCACCCTCACCCACGTGTGTGCCCCAGATCCTGGACAGAGGGGTCTGGTCCACAGTCAGGAGCAACGCAGGCCCCCTACCTTCTCAGTTTCAGCACTGTGCTCTTCCACGGGAAGGCACCAAGAAGCTTCTAGAAGGGGCTGGGCCTGGGGGTGGGGGTTGCTACTGCTACATCCCGTGACCTCCTCAGAGGAGCTCTTTCTTGGTGCTGCGTGTGGCCCAACCCAGTGCCATGTTTACCTTGAAATAGGGGAAGAGCTGTCTAGTCTTTAGGACTCATCTCTAAGAGTGGACTTGAGGCTGTCTGGGCGGTTTCTGGGCAGCCTGCCACGCCTCCCTCTAATCACGTGGGGGCCCCGTCATCCCACACTGGGAGGCCTCCAAGGGGCCACCCAGGGAAGTTCCTCCAAGTGTCCCACACCCTCCTCACCCAGACCCTAGGGTGCCCTGGGACCAGGATTAATGATCCTTCCATCTCTTTCTGTGGACTCCACTCAGAGGCACTGAGCTTGGACTCGACCTGGACTAGCAGGGAGCCCCAGGAGACTCACTTTCTCCTCGGTGGCACAGGATCATCCCTGGGGGTGACGAATCCTCCTTCATCTGAACTTTCTCAAAGGCACACAAGCCAGGATGGTGATGCCAGTCCAGGCTGTGCTGACCCCTGCCCCAATCCGAACACCAGAAAGGCTGAGGGATGGTGGCTGCGGGGTCTGCAAGCTGCAGCACTTCTCATGGGGTCTTGGTTCTCCCCACCTGCGTGTGACCAGGAGCCCCCACAGCTTTAGCCTTGTTCCAATAGAATTCACTTTTGAAACACCTGGACAAAAGGTTATGCCTGACACCGACACAGTATTTTTTAGAGAAAACATGATGAAGTGGAAGTATTATCTCCTTTTTGGCATTGGCCACTTCACAAAACCAGAGTAAAATCTGTCTGAGGCACTCAGGGCAAAGGACAGGGTGACGCCTGTGTCACTGGTGCCTCTGGGATGTTTAGGCTGAAACACAGCATAGGCTCAAAATTGCAATGTCACTCCATTAGGTTTTGAAATCCATGGACCACACCGTACCTCCTCTTTGTTCAGAACACTGTGGAGAGGTCACTGGCCAAACGCAACCTAACTCCCTACTGGGACCTCCCTTGCCCTCGGGGATGCTCCTGGGGCCTGAGGGGAGCCCCCCCACTTGCGCACTGCTCGGCTCTCAATGGGCCCAGGAGGCCCTTTCCAGCAAGACCTCAGCCTCCGGGACCCTCACCTCTTTCAAGTGCACCAACAGAGCATGCTGGACTGCTGGTGAGAAACACTGACATGACGAAGCACCCCCCCATGCCTGGAGGAAGTCCTAAACTTCTGGAACACTCTGCTCTCAGAAAGTCTGATAACATCCATTCCAGCTTCTAGAATCTTAATATTACTACAGGTTTAACAAACTGTTGATTTCACCAAGAGGAAATAAAAAAAAAAAAAAGGAATCACCAAACCTGAGCAACCAAAGTCCTGAACACTGGTATTAAGTCCCCAAAGTTAGAAACCAAGGGGGGGCCACCCTGTGCCAAGCACCAGGCCAAGGACTCGTCCGTCTTCCTTTCAGCAACCCTGCAAGGCAGGAACCATTCTCACTCCCATTTTACAGATGCGGCTGCTGCGCCTCTGAGAATCCACATGGGTGGGCAGTGGAATTAAATTCCACCCCCTATTGGATTCCATCTCCCTAAATCACCCAGATTTGCAAGGGACGTGGCATTATGAAACTCCAAGGCCGCTGATGATTTCTACACCAAGAATGTGTGACTACCGCACAGGCTGAGGGGACTGAGAGCCACTTCTGACTCACGAGGGGACGCACTGCTTTCAGATCCAGCCCCCACCCCCGCCTGGGTTCCCTGGCCAGGCAGCAGCCCTGCAGAGGTCAGCTCAAGACGGCCACCAGGCAGGAAGCTGGCGGCTTAAACAGGGCTGGTGAAAACATGGGCTTTGGGGGATTTGAGGAAGGAAGAAAACAAGGACGCCGGAGGTGTAACGGCTGTGGGCTTGCTTCCTTTTAGGATTATGGGGCCAGCAGAAGCCAAGGCCCTCCCTAAAATCTTTCAACACCACAGATGCTCCCACCACCACCACCACCACCACCACCACCACTGAGAAGGAAGCAGCGGGGAGCTGGGTTTACAAATCTGGGATGGAGCCGAGGATTGTGGGCCTGTGGGGCAGACACTGCTCCCTACAAAAGGAAGCACATGTGGGGGTGTGTGGGGGTGAAACCTGTGGAGGGGCCCAGAGGATCCCAGACACCTACAAGCAAGGGACGGAGAGACAGGCAAAGCAGACTTCTAGGCAGGGAGAAAAGAAGGGAAGGAACACATTAAAACAAAACCCTCCCCTTTTTCAGATTTCTAGCTTCTTTTAGATAGGTTCTAGAGAATTCTCAGGAGGGGGGAATATGGCAAACTCTCTGCTATGGTTACTGCAGGAAACAGCCATGTTCAAATACTTGGAGGGGTGAGAGCAACTGTGAGAAGGTTCAAGAGTGGGAATGGCCTGTCGGTCCCTTGCCTGGATAGTTCTGCCCTGTGGGGTGTGCAGCTGGGTCAGAAGCGGTGACTTCTTTGGTATAATTGTAAAGAAGGATACAGGGCACTTGACATAATTTCTTCCAGAAGTTTCTAAACTGCTCTTTTAGGCAACGGAGCCCTCTGGTCAGAAGGAATCTTAGGGAGGAGCCTAGTATATAAAGTTGGCTAAGGCTCTGGGAAGAAGTGGGTGCTAGGGAACCTGGCAGCCTGGCTTCCTCTTGCTCCCAAGAACCATGGCTCACCCCTCATTTGACAGGTGGGGAAACAGGCCTGCTGGGGCCCACTGAGGTCAAAGGTATTCCTCCAAGGACGGACAAATGGTGAGTCGCAGGCAGAACTAGGAACGCCAGTCACTTGCCCTGTGGGTCACAACAAACTATGGCCCTTGAGCCATCCTGAGTCTACACCACCCAGGGTGGGGGTCAGCTTTGGGATTCCTGGATGCCATGGCTTGGGGCACCAGACCCTCTGCCCTTCAAATTCCTTGAACTCCATACCAGAACACTCCACCCCAGAAAGGGCTGTCAACTAGCAGGTTCCCCAAATACCTCCCTTCTCAGACTCCCTGGGGGGTCCTTCAAAATGGCTTGCGGCCTGCCAAAGGTCTGCTCCTGGCTGTGTGGGGCTGGCCTACTGTGTGTGCCGCCCTTTCTGTCCCCCTGCGAGCGGAGAGCCATGGAAGACTGACAGACCATGGAAAGAGGAGGGAAGGTAGGTACACACAGTGACTGGGGTGGATGGACAGACAGATTGGCTGGTTACCTGTGGGCCAGGACCCATGGGCCCCATGCCTCGGGGAGGGTTCATTCTCTGCATTGATCCTCCCATGTTGGGGTGGCCTGAGTGACAGAGCAGGTGAGTTGTGACATGGCAGGTGTAGAGAGACGAGGTGTCCCTCCCAACACCCCAGCCCCGCCCGCCCTCTTTACCTTGTTGTCGTGTGGGATCCATGGAATTGGGCAGCAATGGCTGTGTCCCAGGAACTCCTCCTGGAGGCTGGAAGAGATGTGAGACATGGGTGAGTAGTGTCTCCCCAGAGCTGGTGGCTGGGGAAGGTCCTCCAGGGAATAGCAGTCAGTGCGAGCTAGTGTTAGCTAAAACTGCAGCATGGTGGTGGTGGTGGTGGTGGGGATTGGGGTTTTGTCTGTGGGAGAACAACCATCTCCCCACCCTGCTGTCTTCATGGGTCTCTGCACCTATCAGAGCCCTGAAATGAGGCAGGAACATTCTCTAGGTCACACTTTGGCTGCACTGCCTGCCACACCCCCTTCAGGGACAGCAGTACTCTTTCCCTCCCATCTGCCCAAACCCTACCTGTCCTTTGCTTCATGGAGATGTAATTTCATTTTATCTCTCCCTCCAAATTATGGGGACTGAGAGACCCACTAGCTAAATCCTACCATCATAGGAAGAAACCCTTTTTAAGGGGGAACAGGGCATGAGGAGGTTTTTGAGATTTGTGGCTTTTTTGGTGGCTGGTCAGTATGGGGACTTGAACCCTTGACCTTGGTGTTACAACACTGCACTCTAACCAACTGAGCTAAATAGCGAGCTCGGTCTTTGAGACTTAGATTGGGAAACTGTAGATCAGAGGCTCAAGGGCCTCTATAATAATAGAGCCACGATAGCAAGCACCCAGGTGTACTAACTGTCAACACACAGAATGCCACCTTCCAACCCCGGGGGTGAAGAGGAGGCTACGTGGAGAAGAGCCAGGGGTGCTGAAAGAGAGCCTGCTCTCGAGGGCCTGGTGAAAGTGGTGGATGCTGTGTGGCTGCTATTAAGAAAGCAAGAATGGGGGGCCACAGGTTCCTGGGTGAACACTTGGCACACCTGCTGTGTAAACCTATTAAAAGTCATTTACTTGGGACTGAAGTTATTTCAGCTGCAATTTGAAAAAAGAGAGGAGTAGCAGCTGGGGGGAAACATTTACTTCTAGGGCCCCATCCCTCAGGACTAAACACAGCTCTCACCTTTGAAGGGAAAAAGGCTTTGGAGACAGGGTTCCCTTTCCCACCTGCAGGGGCCAGGGCTTGAGAGGCTGGGCATCTGTGCCAGGGAGTCTGTCTCTGAGGGCCTCCAGCCCCTTGCCCAACAGTGACCTCCAATCAGGTTTTGGAACGAGGTGATGGGAAACGGAGGGACAAATCCTCTGTATTCCCTGGCTTAAGAATGAAATGGGGGAGGTGTGTGGCTAGGGCGGGGAGGCTTGCCTGAGGGCCACACAGCACCAGAGCCTGAGAAGTCCCTGATATCCATCAAGTGGCATTTGGCAGCTGCTGTTTCCACCTGCCTGGGGGTGCTCAGAGTCTGTCTTCCCAATCCTTGGATTTTAGCGGTTTCAGCCTCTCTCCTTCCCTCAGCTCTACTTCCTCGACCTGGGTTCCCAAGTTCTGAATCACGCAGCTCGTTGTGTCTGCCCAATGGGGGCTTGGCGTTTTTAGAGGCTGGTTACAGAACTGAGAGGACCCAGGAAGGCCTACCACTGAGGCTGTCTTGAATGGGGGATTCCCAGGATGTTGAGGTGGGTGGGGAGGCCTCCAGGGTCATGAGTTACCCAGTGCAGGATGACCCCCAACCTCCCCGAAGGCACAGCCATGGGAGTTGGACAATCATTTCCTCCCCAGGTAGCCCAATGTTGACTGCCAGTTCTTGTAGAAAGCTTCTCCTTGGCTTCCCCTAACCCTACTTTATGCCAGGACTCCAGGAGGAAAGCTGGGCTGTCCAGAGGCTCAGAGGGGGCCCGGGAGCCACTTTCCTTACTGGAGTGGTCCCGAGATAGGGATAGGACAGTCTGGCCTCCCCTAGAAGGAAAAGAAGGTGTGCAATGACCAAGGAGAAGGGGTCTCGCACTGAGAAGGCTGATACCTCAACATAGGAAAGAAAAAAAATGACATCTCGCCTATGGGACTATAAGTGTGTGCACACACCCCCAGGCCACAGGGGAACGTGATGCTCTGTGGCCATCACACGAGCTCCTGGAAGTAGGTCAGCTTTTCTCCTTGAGCACCGTGGGGCAAGGCATAGGAAGCATCTGCCCAGGAAACAGACAAATCCTGGCTGCATCTGCATGTTCTCCCATCTGCTCTGTGGGACAGCCAGCAAGGCCAGGTGGGAGCTCACTGAGCTGTGCATGGGAGGGCTGACAATACTGGACCCCAGACCCTCCTCTCCTAAACCCAGCTGAACCCCGCTGCCCACCACCCATCCAATCACCCTTGCTTGAAAAATGGCCCCAAACCTCTAGTTGGGGAGGCAGGTGGGAAGCTGGCCTTGCAATACCTTGAGGCCAAATCAATGATCAATGACCCTTAGCTTCTTGTTCCCTGAAGTGCCTTTTCATCACCCTTACCCAGGAGGTGCACTTAGAACAAGCCTGGGCCTAAGCAAGTCCACCTGTGAGAACTGAGTTAACTCAGGTGGCACAGAGGCTTTTGTGCAACTGGCAGCTCCAAATGAGACACCCTCCAAGAAAGCCCCAAGGGCAATGCCTGTGCAAGGCGCACATTCCTCCTTGGAGAACAAAAATTTCTTAAGTTCACAGGAATCTGGAAAATCAGTGTAGATTTCTGATGGAGGGTGATGGGGAGGTTGGGAAATTGGGTTTGTAATGCAAGATACAGATGATGGATTTATTCTCCATTTGCTCTCTGGGGTACTTGCTCATGCTTAATTGTTAAACAGAAATATACACATTCCCTCTTCATGTCCCTTGATTGCTGGAGGAAGGACCACAATTATGATAAGAAATTATGTGCTCTTTCCCTGGAGCAGAGGCCAGTTTAGGGTAAGGACAGCCCCGGGATGGGCAGGAGGGAAGGCCGCTGTGCAAGGGCTGCCTTGGTGAAGGGTTAAAAACTAAGGCAGGGGCAACAATCCTACAACTGTGGAAGTACAGTGAATGGTGTGGGGTGGGGTGGGGGGAGAGCAGACATAGCACTGGGCTGGGAGCCGGGGACTGACTCAAGCCCAGCTCACTGACAGACTTTGGGAAGTCACTCCTCCACTCTGACCTTCATCCAAGGGTCCCCACATGCTCAAAAAACTGGGTCTCTACTTCCCCTTTGTGTCAGAGAAAACAGGAAACAAAGGACCTTTGGAGAAAAAAAAAAGGTGGAAACCTGATAGGCAATTTAACATTAAAATTGGAGGCCCCTGGTTATGAGCATCTGTATCATTTCACTCAGGGGCTTTCTTGCAGAGCCTCAAGAACACTAAGAATCATAGTCAGATAACGCCAATTGAGGTGGTGACCAAACTCCCTGCTCCAAAGGCAACAAGGGCTAGATACGCTGGTATCGCTGCCAGATTTTTTGAAGGGCTTTTGCAAAGTCACTGAAAGAATTCTGTTAAAAAATATTTTGGCATGAAAAGAAATTTCCCTGACTTTTTTTTTTAAAGTTTCTTTTAGGTCTGTCTACTCTCAAAAGAGGTGTCTATTCATCTTTAGCTCTCCAGCTTCTCCCCTGCCCCTAGATGGGCTGAACTGGAGAGGGCAGTGCGGGGGCTGATTTCTCCAGACCACCTAGAATTGCCAACCCTAATGGGCCAGCATAAGGCATACGACCCCAGGCTAAAAAGCCCTCCCCGAAAGCAGACCACTTTTATAATTACACGAACAAATCCTTTCTTGTTTTGAGTTGGGTCTGGGAAGCAGGCAGATGTTGCTTAAAAACTCACAACGTCCTGCTCTGCTGCATCCAGGCTCCTGATCTAAGCATTCCTATGGGCCATTTCTTCCCCTAATAGCAGGATTATATTTACCAGCCTTGGCAATTCTCAAAAGCTTCCAGGAAAAATGCGCATTGTCAATTAACTTCATTAAAGAGGAAGACCTTTTTCCAAGAAGTGGCTGGAAGGGGCATTACCACTTTCTCTAGAAGAGCCGAAACCCTGCAATCCCACCCAGGCTGCTTCTACAGCTGCCCTCCCAACTCCAGAATGGGCTGCCCAAAGCCCACCAGGAGGGGCAGGGGAAACGCTGCCCCATGGACACAGAGCAAACACAGGGCCTTTTCTTGGGACCTGCTGGTGCTATCCCCCACGTTAAAACCTGTCCCTCTACCCCTCAATCTTTCCCCAAATTGTGATTTGAGTCGAAGTCCACCTAGGGCCAAGGATGGCTGAGTGAGGAAAGAAAGAACACAAAAAGGTACAGTACCTGGTTTCCCATTCTGATCGGGGGCCGGGGGCCGCCTGCGTATCGCGGTGACATAAAAGGCTGCAATTACAGGGAATTAGTTCAATGACAGCCTGCAATACTGCACAGTGACAAACACAAATGCTCTTCACTCCACAAAGTCCAGTTTCGTTACAACTAGCGATCTTTTAAGCTCTCTTTCTCCTGGTAGCCTCTTCCCTCCAGGCAAAACTTCCTTCAGGCAGAGGGAACAATAGATCTATACAACAAATGGGTCCCCCGACTCCGCATTTGTTGGCAGAGATCTAGTTTGGGTGGAGGGGCAGCAGATGGGGCTTTGCACAGAATGCAGAAAAACAGTTAAATCAATACAGGGCAGAGGAGGAAACCTCTGCTCTGGGTAAGGGCAAAAAAAAAAAAAAAAAAAAAAAAAAAAAGAATAAAGACTTACACATAACATTTTAAGGGTTTGCAGACAAAGCTGGACAGGCGCGCACACACGCGCACGCACAGAGAAACCACCGACAGAGAGGGGTGGGAAGGGGCGAGGATTTAAGGGGGGAAAACACAATGGAAGACGGTGGGAGGAAAGCGGGCTCCCTAACTTAATGCGGGGGAATGGGCAAGGAAGCTTTCTCAGCAGCAAGAGTGCACAAAGAAAAGGCTTGGGATGCAGCTTTGGTTACAAACAAATGGTTAACCAAATTCAAAAACCAAACCAAAGGTGGGAGAGGAAAAAACAAAAACGCAAAGGCCACTGACAAGGTCACAGAAATATTTTTGCTTTTCTTTCGGTTTCTTATCCAAGCTGGGTGTGATGTCCAAGGAATGAAGACTATCTTTAGAGAAAAAATTGTTTTCTTAAAATTTCATTTGTCCAGAGAGACTTGAAGGCAAGGCAAGAGCACATTTTGATTTTTGTTTTTCCTCTGCTGGCTCGCTCCTTCCTCCGCGCCCCGCGCCCCCCGGCGGGCGGGCGAGCCACAGTGCGTTACCTGACTGTGGGGTCCCATCATGCTGCTAGGATTGTGAGGTGGAGGCTGTGCGTGCGGCGAGGGCTGTGACCCCGGAGGACCCTGTGAGGCCAGACAGTAGAGGCAGGTTATAGATCACAGCACATGGAGAAGCGCAGAAGAAGCTTAAAAGAACAAAAATTAAACCAAAACAAAGAGTGGGCGGCGGGCGTGCGGGTGGGTGGGCTCTGGTTGGCGGGGAGGTGGGAGAGCTGCTGCTTGGGTCACCGGCTCAATGGTGTGACACGGCGAGCAGGAGGGAGAGAAGCTGATAATACATTCACAGGGGATTCGGAAGAACAAAAAATAAAATGAAGCACCTTTGTCAAAGCACACAGGAGTAAGGTCCCGGACACAGCCTACCCTTTGAGCGGAGTTTGCCATGTTAAATACATTGGTTGAGACAGGCTCAGAGAACCACAGTGACACACGGAAACAGGGTGCACTATGCACCTGGCCCCAATGCAGTGTGTCAGTGCCACTTGTGGGGAGGCAGGGAAGAACCAGGGAGGGTCCTGCCCTCAAGGAGCTTACAGTCTGGGGGCACAGAGACTCAAGGCGGGATTAATCAAAGGTTAGTGAGAGCCCACGTGACTAGTCTGCCGGGGGAGCAGGGCCTGGGGCACTGACGGAGGAATAACAGAGGCGGGGGGAGTGAGATGGCACCACAGCCTGAACAAGAGGGGAACAACAGCCAGTAGCGCAGTGGGGCTCTGTGGCTCATGAATTCACCCGCACTTCGAACCAGCCCTGTGAGGTGAGCTTCTCATTCCTATTTTCACCAAGGAGGAAACTGAGTCCCGGGGGATGAAGGGACATGGCCATGGCCACACAACTGGTAAGTGGCAGCCAGGACAAGCAGCTGATGGGTCCAAGGCTCGGTCCCCCCCTGCAGCCCAGAGGTGAGCAGAGGCAGGGCACGTGAGAGGCTTGGGGGGAAAGGGTTGGAGAGTCCTGCATGCTGCGTGGGCAGGTGGGAGGAGGGGCTGGCTTTCCACACCAGTTCCAAGCTGTCCCTGAAGCCCTGGGCTATGCTGACCTCGACTCCACCAAAAGAGATGGGCAGATGATTCACCTAAACCACATGCAGTTGGTCAAACTGTGGGTGCCAACCCATCAGTGGGTGGTGAAATCAGTTTAGTGGGTTGCAACTATTAGTTTTAAAAATTCTAAAGCAATCGGGCCAATCCGTGGCTCACTTGGGAGAGCGTGGTGCTGACGACACCAAGTCAAGGTTTAAGATTCCCTTACCGGTCATCTTTAAAAAAAAAAAAATTCTAAAACGATAAAAAATATATATATCAAGCTTTATGTGTTTTAAGGCCGCTATCTTTCAGGAACATCTATTACATGTGTAAATACACATGTATGTGTGCAGACCGGGGTGCAATGCCAAAGGAAATCTCCTACTGTGGGCCACAGTCACAAGGTGTGAAGAACCTGCCTCCCAGCCCACCCCAGCCATTTGAGTTGGACACCGGTGCTGGGGATGGGGAGCCAGGCCCCAAGTCATTCTTCTCCACCCAGGACTGTGCTGTTATCCTTGGAAGCCGCTTCTGAGGCAAATCCAAAATGAGCGTGGCAGATGGGTGTGGCTACATTAAAACAAGAGAGGGAGACGCATAGGTAGCGTTTTCCTCCTCAGCCTTCTCCCTCAAAGCCAGACCACCAGCCTCCTGCTCGCTCAGGAGATGGTGCAGAGCTGGGGAGGGGGAGGCACGAGCCGTGGGCATGGAGACCCAGAGGAGAGGTGTGCTGAGAAGGACGGGGGGCTGTGCAGGGACCCAAGGGCGCCACTGAGGACAGGCCTGGGAGCTTCTTGGCCAAGCGAGGGGCTGTTCACTTCCCGAAAGCTCTGAGGAGCAGATGTTCTCCTACCTGCCATGCTACTAATTTCAACAAGTGTGTGTCTTTCTAGTGGCTGCCAGCAACGGCATGGTTTGTTACCATGAGCAATTTTCTTAATTAACAGACATTAATTAGCCATTTAGCAATTTTGCAAGCATTTGTTTAGCGGCTTTCCTAAACATGAATACCACTGTGATAATGGCACTGATTAGAGGGTCCCCTAATTAACAGTACAGGGAAGGAAAATTGAAATCACATAAATTAAAAAGGGAGGGGAAGTTAATGAAGGCGGGACATATTTGCACCTGCAAGTCTTTTGTACCACAAAACTTGGGTGTAATGTAAACAAAACAAGATAATTCGAAGCCAACCCCCCAAAAAAGAAAAATAAAAAGAACGGAGGAGGAGGGTTCAAGGGCGAGGTCCAGTTGCCAAGAGGGGGCAAAAGAACCAGGCTTCTGTTGGTTCCTCAGCTCCTGGCAAGAAGGGAGCCCCTCCTCCCTTCACGACCCTCCGCCTCCCTGGCAACGCGGAGTGCGCGCTCGGGGCAAGCAGCATGGCTCTGGCCAAGCCCCTCATGCCTGTGGACCCATCGGTCAGGGAGGCTAGCAGCAGCCGACTTGCTGACCAACCACAGAAGTAAAGCACCCAGGAGGGCCTGGCCCATGCAGTGGGGCCCCAGGCGATGGCTGTCCACTAAGCGGCAGTAAGCAGACCCAGGTCTGAAGGGTCCTGCACCAGGGCTGCTGAGGTCCGTGACTCCTCCACGAGGCCCCTGAGGTCCAGAGGGCAAGGCTAGGGTGAGTGCTTCCCCTCTGTGCCTGCCTCAGAAGACCCCTGTCGGGCTCCAGGGACTGGTCCCTGAATTAGCGAAGACGGCACAGGTTTTCTCTCAACTTGATGAGCAGCAAGGACGGAGACCCAACCCTGGCCACTGCTCTAGCTTGTGCAGGGCAGTGGGGAACAGGTTGTTAAATCTGGGGAGGGAACAGCAGCTCAGAAGTCTCCCCTCTGACTGGGAGTTGGGGTTTGGAATAACGAGCACTAGGGAATCCTGGCCCAGGCCAGCCAGTCACTCAGGGAAAATCCCACTCCAATCGTGACACAGGTGAAGACAAATCTCAGTATCCACTTCCCCAGGGCATCCCAAGCACTACAGGAAGCTCTGTGGGCTGGAAAGCTTTTCCTCCACGGAGCCAGAAACCTACCATTTCCCAGGGAGTCACCATATCCACATGAAACTCCATCCTCTGTATCCCCGCTACCTCCATTCAGCCTGTAGCTCTGTCACTACATTCTCTGTGTCTGGGCTGTGTCCGTAAGACTACGCAGCTCACAGGGAGTGCGGCCATTATCTGCACTGCTCACTAATCCTGAGATCCATGCAGGAAGGGCCATCAATTACTCCACTTTATAGCCAAGGAACCAAGACTTGGAAAGGCGAAGCCATGCACCAGGATCTCAAAGTGATCCAAAGTGATGGAGCCAGGTCTCAAAGTCTGATTCAAGAGCCCAAGGGGGTCTTAGGAAGCCTACCATTATACAAGCCTGTAAGCAGCACCCCTGTGTCATGTGTCAGGCATAGAGAGCGAGGAGCAAATAGGAACGGACCTTAGAGGTGGAAGGACTTGGGAGCGCATCTGGATCCAAGGTGCTGACCTCTATGTCCCCGGCCAGCCCCATGCCAGGGTCTCAGGGCACATCAGACTTACTGTGGCCCTGGAGGGCTCCCAGGCTTATTGGGGAGAAGGATGAGGACACAGCGACAAGTAAGCTGGAATGTCTGCTTAACCTACCAGGGGCTCCAAGAGAAGGTGATGACCAGCTCTCTCTCACTTCCTAGAGAGGTAAACTGAGGCCCACAGCAGCTGTAAGCCCAGTCCCTCCATGAACCGACATGGAGCTGGGATGAGGACTAGGGTCTCCTGACTGGTGAAAACTCTTTGTCTTGTATCGCACTGCACAGCAAGGGGATCTGAGCCCATGGGAAGACCCTAACTCGGGGATATCCATGCTCCTGAACCTGGAAAAAGGAGGCAGAACACATACCAACTTCCTATTTGGCCTTCATACTGCCCCAGACCTTGTTAATGGACTTGCCATTCCATCTCGGACATCCTTAAGACCTTTTTGTTTGTTTTTTCTTCATCCTTAAGAACTTGACCAGACATCATCTATCTCCCACACTTCCTCTTTATTCTTTTTCCTGTAATTTCAGCATTGGGTAGTGTTACATCCAGCAGCTTCTGAGAGCCACTTAGGCAGGGCCCAGGAGGCTGTTATGGGTGTGATCAAGTCAAATGCTGGGCTGTTGCACGAAAACTCTCAAGTCTGGACACTGACAGTTTAGTGAAAAAGTCTTTAGCAGCATCAACATGGTGGGAAACAGAGTGTTTCCATGGCACTACGGATTAAAAGTCTCTGTGGAACAGCATTACAGAACTTCAGCAAGACCCCCCATCCCTCCTGTCACATTTTGGCTAGGTCCCTGTACTTCATTAAAGCCACTCTTGAGGGACGGCCTGTGGCATGCTGGGAAGAGCTCTGTAGTTACACAGACCCGGCACCCAACCCCAGCTCCTCCAGAACACACCTTGAGCCTTGGTATCCTCATAAGGAAAACGGGGACTACGCTACAAATACTGCAGGGGTGTGGTGCAGCTGATAGTGTGAGACATGTGGAGGGTCCTCAGTCTTCATGGTCTCCCATGCCTTATGTTCCTGTAGCCACTCACTGGCCAGGGAAAGCGGGAGCTTCTCTCTGCCGGGAATGTCCCCCAGCCTGAAGAAAGCCACACGCCCTCCTTTGTCAAGCCTTTCCTGCACTACCCAGTCAAGTGCTTTTCCAACATGGAGCATTCCATTCTGACATGCTGCCGTATCTGTGGGTGCTGCATGGGCCCCTCACTGCTGGGCCTAGTGGCCCTACCCAAGGGCCTCAGGGCAGCAACTGTGGCCTTTCACCCCATGGGTGCATCCAAGGCAGGGCCCCAAAACAGCAGTGAAGCTCAGCCATCAGGCAGACCATGCAGCGATGGACAAGGGGCAAGACGCAACAAGCTCCTGGTGGGCACATCTAGTACCTCTGGGTTCAAGGAACCAGGAAGAAATACTAGCACCCACAGGTTGACCAAGCTGGTCCACTGAGCTAAACATTCTTGGAAGTGAGGGAGCGTAGCTCCTTACAATTAAAAATCAGATTAAACCTGCACTGGTTTTTTTTAAAGGAGAAAGGTAACGTAAACTATGTTCTAAGTTAAATATTCTCCAAACTCACTGCTTCCTCCCCAAAGGCCACTTCCCATTCCTCAAAACTGCCTTCACCTGCTGGGAAATCACAGACAGGAGAGAAAAAGAGCTGGGACTTAAGTCCAGGCTTTCTGGGTTCAGAGGGGATCCTGGGAGGGAGCGTGCATGAAGACAGGCTTCGCCCAGGGCAAGAGCACCATTCCTGAAAGCCCAAAGAGCTATGGTCGAAGTCCTGGACTCATAACCCAGGGCCTTGGGCTTATCCATAAAGCCAGGCAAGGGGTCCAGGCTGTGCCTTCCTCATGGGGACACAAGAGCCATGAGAGTACTTTGTAAACTGCCCAGGGATACCTAACAGAAGGCAGCATCATCACCATCTAGGCCAAATCTGCCTTTTGTCTCCACAGAAAGCCTTTGGGGAAAGGGGACTTGAAGTTTTAGGTTGCTAAGAGAAACACTCCACACATCCCATCCCTCCTGACTCCTGGGGACACTGGCCTCTAGTCTGACAAGGCTGAAGGGGTGGATTTTATCAACCATCAGCAGGAGGCAGATGGCTTGCAGTACTGGTGGCCTGTGAAATCTGCCTGTTGGGCGTGTCACTTTAATTGAGTGAATATAAAATTACAATAATTACACACATAGCAAAAGGCATGACGCGACAGACAATTCAATTTGCTCCTTGGACAGAAATACTGACGGAAAATGCCATAAGCCTGTTCTGGGGAGAGGGCCAAGGTGTGCCGCTGACACCCTGAATCTGTCAACGCGGCCTGCCTCCACCCACGGCCTTTCTGGAGTGGGAAGCTGACCACCCGGCAGGTTGAGGGAGGGAGAGCAAGTCAATTTTACATGCAGCTCACTGGAGAGAAAGTTATTTCCTCCTTTCAACCCACAGGAATGAACTCCACAGGACTGGAGAGCTGTCTTCCTATCTTGCTTCAATCTGTCCCCTGGGGAAGAGGTTTCTTTGCATGTGCGTACTTGTGGCCAAAGCTGGGACTGAGATTACCAACTCGAGGGCATGGGGAGTCAAAGCCATCTGTGCGTGCACCCAGTGTGTACCTGGCATACGCACAGTAGGTCCTCAGAGGGCTGAGCTGGACCACACCCAACAGTGTGGTAACTGCCTGGGCTTCAGTTCAGGCCTGAGAGAGCTCCCAGTCATGTCGGGATCCTTCTGCCCAATAGTTGAACCCACAATAATCATGACTCTCCGTGGGCATAGGATAAGAGGTGCTAGACCACTTTCTAGGACAGTGTGGCAGTCACCAGTTACAGGGAGCTGGAATATACCACATCTCTCCTTTGGGGTCACCACTGCATAAACGTCAGGGATCCTCACAGCCACCAAGGCCCACTCTGTGCAAAGATTAGCAAAAGGTTCATTGATTTCCCTTTCAGCAAAGGCCCCAGCTGACCTCCCTTCCGCCATGTGAGCCTCTCTGAAGAGTTGGGACAGCCCTAGGCAGACAGCAAGGGCGCAAGGTCCGCACAGCTGTGAATGTGGCTTCCCAGGATGGGCCCTGCTAAGACATGCGCAGGAGGTGCTCAGTGAAGGTTTTGCTCAACAGGCATGAGACACACTTGCCCGCCGAGGTGCAGAATCAGCAGGCAAAACAAAGGGAGGAAACACGGACGATGAAAATACAGGTGGCGCCCAAGACCTATTGTGGAGCTCCTCCACACCCTGGTCGCCACTGCCTCTTCTCAGCCCTCGCTGTGACTGCAGCATTACACAGGTGGCAAGACTGGGCATCAGGGGTGTGAGCTCACTGGTCCCAGGTCTCACCCACTTCCAGGGTCCATGCATGGTCCCCTGCACTACACCATGTACCCAACAGTGGAGGCTTGGGTCAGAAGTAGCATCAGGATCCCAAAAAGCACAGCTACCATGCTGAGCTAGAGCAAGCTTTAGGCCAAATCTGGCCTGCCACCTGTTTTAGTAAATAAAAAAAATTTTTCTAGGGGGTGGTGTGGGGGAGAGGCAGCAGGCTGGTACAGAGATCAAACCCTGGACCTTGTTGTTATCAGCACCATGGTCTAACCAACTGTAAATAAAGTTTTACTGGCACACAGCCATGCTCATCCGTGTACTGTCTACGGCTGCTTTCACGCTACAACAGCAGAGCTGAGTAGTTACAACAGATACCAGATGGCCCCCAAAGCCATATTTATTAGCTGGCCCTTCACAGAAAAAGTCTGTGGACCTCCTGAGTTTTATGATGATTCTCAAGACTGAAAAGGGAAAAAACTGGGATCTTTTTTAATTCTCAAGGAAAAACAAAGCAGTACTATTATCTACTTTCTGATTTTTAATGTGGCATCTCACTCATAAGACAAATGAAGCAAAAATTAACCACTTTTTACAAAGGAGAAAACCGAAGTCCAACGACATTAGTTATTAATGGAAGAGCCAAGATTTACCCCACTGAGGACAAAATGTGCACCAACCCAGGAGTCACAGACCTGGATTCTGATTCTCCCACCAACATGCCACATCACCCATCAATATGTCCTCATTTTCCTGGCCATTGGTCTTGAACAAAATGACAGTTCATCCTCATAACACAAAACCAGCACTCATGCCCACTGCTGGTCCCAGAGCACCTCCTTGCTGATGGTCTCTCCAATTCTGTTCTTGCCACAGGGCTGGGGAATCAGCCCTTCCCTCCCTTGCCGGCATACTTTGGGGGCTTGATTCCCTGTCCTGAGTTCTTCCAGCAGGTTCAAACTGTTTGGACCCTTTTCTGTGGAATGGATTCACATAGGGATTCTCCAAGAGGAAAGGGCTTGACCTTGAATGGCTGTGGTTGGGATGGGGCAGGGGATGAGAGAAGTGATTTCGCCTCTAGCCACTAAACCCTTGAGGGTCTCCCTGCTGGAGACTGTGTGCACGTGTTCATACAACTGGGCACTCTTTTCAGGGTCACAGGAAAAAGCATCAATACGCAGAACATATGGGCAAAAGCCACCTCTATCTGGCAGCCCATCTAGCCACTGGGTACTGGCACCCAGGGCTGAGTGTGTGCTAAGCACTGGAGACACACTAATAAGCAGTCCTCTGCCCTCCCATAAAGAGTCCCAGGCTGGCTGGAGAGATCTGAGTTTAATGCTGCAGAAGCACTATAACAGAGGCAGGTACCAGGTACAACAGGTAGTGAAGGTGAAGGGGGCAGAGATCACAGAACTGTCACTTTTAGGTAGGACTTGGGGCTGGCTGGTTAGCTCACTTGGGAGAGTATGGTGCTGGTACATGAAGGTCAGGGGTTCAGATTCCTGTACCAGCCAGCCTCAAAAAAAAAAAAAAAAAAAAAAAAAAATTCAGGCAGGATTCGAAGGATGAACAGGCATCTCTTAGCAGAGAAGAGGAGGAAGGGGATTCTGGGCCGAGAAGACGGCATCTATGCAGCCCAAATGTGCAAGAGAGGGTGTGGTTCTGGAGGACGGTAAGCACACGATGGTAACCTTGGGGCTGGGACCACCAGGCCGAGGAGGGGGGTATTAAGTTGCGGGAGCTCATGCAAGAGAATGGTGATCAGACCTGTAACCTGGGAACCTTACAGCCATTCTGTTCCTTCCCAAAGGTGTTTCTACACCCTCTCTCAAGTTAGAAGTCAAGACTTACGGGCACTGGAAAACAGTGAGTTCACAGCTGTCTAGGGTGCTAATTCCCACCTACGGCAGACAGCACATGGAATGAGGAAACCCATGAGACTCTTGTTCACGAGTGGCTCTTCCATCCCACCTGCTGCCCCACTGAGCCACCCCCCCCCCCCCGAAAAGCCAGCCTTCTCTGATGCTAGTGAAGGAGCTGGGCAATCCAGTGACCCTGGGGGGGGGGCGGTTTCTGATGCCCATTCCCATCATGTGGGTTTCTGGCAGGATCCAGATGGCACATCTCTCCCTTCCCAACCTCTACTTGCTGCAGGAGAGACAGGCTTTGTAAGTTGGAGGAAGGGACAGACCCAGGATCCAGAACCACATCAGTCCCTTGGAACGCAGGGGAGCACGCCTGCCGTGCCAAGGGAACCAAATCCTCTCTTCTGCAAGATAGCCCTTGGCTCTGAAAATGGACAGTGCTGCAAAGATGCATCCCGCTCCTGCTCATCAGCCTCCACACCACCTTGCCAGAGCCCAGGCTCCACTGTTAATCACAACAACACAGTGAAGGTGAGACGCATATTAAAAAGGCACTGCCTCATCTACCCAGAGAATCCCTGCTCTACTTTAAGCTCTCCAGACACACGCGTGCACACAGCCTTCCTGCCCTACCCCTTTCCATGACAAACAATCTCCAAAAGTAATGAGTCATCATGTCCAACTAGGAAGGAGGACTGCAGGGCCCTGGAAGCCACAAATCCAGAATGCCCAGAATTCAACCCAACTGTCCCTTGAGCAGAAGAGGTCTAAGAATGGAACCGGAGGGTCGGCCGAAGTTTTTTTCTTTTAGTCTGGCAGCTTCCTTAGTAACTGGGTGGTTTCTCATGGCTCTTCCTCCCTGGGAAGCCCAGGGAATGGCTCAAGACCTTTCCTTCCTTCCTCTGTTAAGGTGAAGCAATAGGATGGGGTAGGGATAAGAACCAAGACTCTGGGGAGACACAGGTTTGGGAAGCCTGGTCCACAGTCACACGGGCAGTATGTGAGGATACCTGGCGAACACTGGCAGCAACATGAGGAGCAGCGCTGTGCACTGCTAGAAGAGCCCCAGATTCATGGGGCCAGGAGCCCAGCCTGCAGTTCCCTCTGAAACTCACCTCGTGTGGAAAATAGGGCTGCCCCACATGCCTCGCAGAGGACCACAGGACTGAGATACTGAGAGTCCAGTGCCGAGAACCAGCCCTCACCGAAGGGCAGCTGCTACTAAATCAAGCTGTGTCTTGGCATCCTCCTGCCTCATAGAATCCTTCAGGAACCACCTCTTCCTTTGACTCAGCTTTCTTTATTACCCACTCCACGGGAGCTGCCTCCCTCGCCCAAGACACAGAACCTGTCCTAATCTGAGCTAGTCTTGGAGCGGGAAGCATGCCCCTCAACGAGAGGCCCTCAGGAACCCCACCAGCAAACTCTGTGGGCAGGAGCCATCTGGACCTGGAAGTGGTCCCCTACTTCATTTGCCCCCAAAGCCTTTGAATGAAGGGCAGATTCAAAATCTGCACAGGGCTCCTGACCATATTCCCAGACTCGTATACAACTCATAGCTGGAGAAGCAGGTTGATCTGGTCCTATTTTACAGGTGAGGAAAACAAACTCAAATGATACTCAGGTGAAATTCACTAGATAGAACTCAGTTGTATAGGCGAAGACCTAGCTCCCTGTTCAGAGAGCTGGTCTCCATCAAGCTCACGTTAACAAGCTTGGGAGGAATAGGGTCAGAGGTTCTTGGACATACAATCTACTTTCCTGCTTCCACCTCCCCTGGCAGCCCCTGTTGGTGGACCAGGGCCCAAGGAGGTAAGTCAGGTGGGCAGGACTAAGTGAGGTAAACATAAAAGCCAACTGGGACCCAGTGCTTAGTAGGTGCCAGATCTGTCAAACTGAAGGATTAAGCACTAAAAAGCTCATCGCTCTGGAGAATACCAGAACTTCTCTCACATATCAGTGCCACTAAAGCTGTGCTAAGCTCCTAGGACTCTCCTTCTGGAAAGAGGAGAAAACTCAAGGTGGCCCTCACTCTTGGAGGAGCTGGAAGACCTAGCTCTACCCTGCCCTCTAGTGTGCAAAAAGACAGCCCGGGACACACCTACAGCAACACTCCTACCCGCTAACAGGTAAGAGTGTTTACCTGGCAGTGGGCAGGGCTTTGTGTGCATTTTCTCATGGCAACCTCACAACTGCTCCAAGTGGTCAGGGCTGTCATTTCCCCCAATTATCAGATGAAGCAAGTGAGGTTCCAAGAGGTTAACTGACGTTCTCAAGGTAACCCACATACCCAACCTGGGCTACATGACCGCAGAGGCCACCAGGAAGGAGGGACCAACTTCAGACGGGGTGAGGGAGGTGTGAGCCCAGCGTGTTCCTGCCCAAGACAGGGGCAGATGAGCCAACAGGCACGATGGGAGATCCAGGGGCCCAGCAGCTCAGCTTCCAACCACTGGTCAACATGGATCCTGAAGCCAACCCAGTCATCTTTGAACAGCAGTAATAAACCACTACTGAACATTAATACACATTTATATGTACAGTCAATTCATACTAAACATGAATACACGTTTATACGTACAGTCAAGCTCCGCAAAGGAAGCAGCATGATTTGCTGCATGACTGCTCCTATAGCACAGCTGAGGAAACAGTGCCTGAAGAGGTCAGGCAACTCCCAATCACACCGCCAGGAAGTGGCAGTGAGCTGCCTTGCTCCAAAGCCCCCGCTCACAGCCACTCCGTGTTCTCTCTGAACCCCAACTGGGTGCCTTGCACTCCCCATCCCCGCACTACAGAGCTGATATGGCCCCTGTGGTCGGGATGCCAGCAGGGAAGCTTCTTGGGGTGCCTAGCACCCAGCACAGAGCTGGCACTTCATGAAGGCTTTACCTACCATTTTGATCTGGAGCAAGAGACAGGGGGCTTTTCTGGGAGAAAAATTCACAGAAACATGCATGGGTGGGCCTGGGCCAGGGGCTTCATTTATTCCAAGGCCTTCATTTGGGGGAGAGAGCTTTCCAGGGAAAGGTTGCCTGGGGAGTTAATTTAGGCAAAAACAGGACATGACCCTGAGACCTGCACTGAGAGTCCCTGCCATGTCCCCAGCACTCAGAACAGTGCCTCATGCTGAGCTGGATGCACGCACGGCCCCTGACCTGTGTACGATGCGCTGGCCTGGCTCAGCCCAGACTCCCAAAGGGCAGTTTCGTTTCACTGTGGCGTGATCTTATTCAGTGGGTCCATTCTGATCCATGTAATGCCGAGGCGTGTTATTACAGGATTCTGCTGGAATTCTTTTCCTGAAACCTCTTCTGCTACAAGGGATGAGGAATGTGACCTTTTTTTTTTTTTTTTTTTTTTAAGGAAAAAAACCTCAGCACAATCTGCTGAGAAGTGGAGGAAAGAGCAGAGGAGGGCCTGCCCCCTCAGTCAGCTATGAAGAGACAAAACAGAACCACCATCTACCCCCACAGGGGGCTCCTCCACAATGAGAGGCAGGAGAACTTCATGGGGGAAGGAGAACAACCGTGGCACAGCACTGGGAGAGATGACAAGACATGGCAGCTCCCAGGCACAGGGAAAAAATTCAGTTCTAAGAGACACCCAAAGTAGAAACACAGGTCCAAAGGGGAGGAGACAAATCAGCCCAAGCTCTTAATAACCGAGAGGTGAAGGCAACTATTGACACCAGTCATTCCAGTACCTGATCCATAAAAGCCAGAGATGCAGACGGCCCAGGAGTAGAGGCCCAGAGAGGGGAACAGCAATGAGAACACAGCCAGGCCTCCTGGCTCAGGGTCCTCCCAAGACTCTCTCCCCTCCCCTCTCTCAAAGACAGCAGAGAGACCTGGGGTGGGGATGACCGTCCCATCGCGGGAGGCAGGCAGGCAGCCAGCCAGGAGGAGCAGCGGGCAGTCTGCCGGGCTCTGCGTTAGGGGGCAGTCGAGGCCCGCAGAGCTGCCGGGTGCTTTGTTACTGAGCAAATCTCCCAGGCGCTGACTGCTGATGCATAGCTAACCGGGCGGCAGACATTGATTTATGTTCAACTTTCCATTTCATCGGGGAGAGTTACAGCGCTACATGCGGAGTTCACGTTTTTCGGAGGGGAGGGGAGCGGCGTAAGTGTGCAGATGTGAGCATGTCCACGGACGGGCGTGCACACAGGCACGCTCCCAGTCAAGGCCGCAACTTTTTTTCCTTTTTAAGAGGGCGCGTGAGAGGCCGAGGCAGCCACCAGGGAGGCAGCCTGGCACGTCAGGAGTAACCTTTTGTCCACTGTTGCTAGGAGCCCTGGTGCCGGTCATCTGCCATGGGGCAGACGTTAGGCACCAGGCTGGCTGCCGGGCAGGGAGGGAGCACAGCCTGACCTTTACTGGCAAGAAAAAAGGCTTTCTTCCCTCTCTCCTGCCCCAGGCCTTTTCTTGCAGGCCGAGTGACTATGGGGGAGGACCAGCCCAAACCCACTGTGCTGCAGAGTGGTGGCACCCCTCACTGCACAGATGAGCAGTCTAAGACCCAGAGAGGGGAGGAAGGCTCCCCCAGGACATACAGGCGTTTGGCAGCAGGGCTGGACTCAAACCAGGGTGTCCAATTCCTAGGGCAGGAGGCTCCAGGCTTAGAGCCTGTGGCTGGCTTCAATCACAGTGACCAGAGGAAGGGGCTGCTGCGACCAGAGCCATGTCAGTTTGGAACAGGTGGGGCTGGGGGTGGGGAAGAAGAGCAGTTCCCCACCTCCGACTGTGGCCTGGAGCCCAGCAGTTGGGGTCCCCCGCCTCCTCTCTAATCCTTCTCAGCAGGGGTGACCCTGCCTTCTGTCAGTCTGCAGGGGTACAGCAGGGCAGAGGGACTGGAGCTTCTGTCCCCTGGAGGACCTGGCACATTCACCCAACACAGCATGTTGTCTTCCTCTCCCACAGACCCCTTCCACCTGTAGGGAAGCCCACAGGGCAAGAGGCTAGGGTCGGAGGATAGGCCCAGAAAGAGGAAGGGCATCTGCTCCCCAACAGACAGGCAGTTCATCAAGAAGCTACAGATCCCACTGCCCCATCCAGGCCTTCTTCCCGAGCAACTCTCTTGGCATTTGAGCCTTGGTTTCCTCATCTACACAGTAGGAATGCTATTGGTTCTTGGGCCTATCTCAAAGGGTCAAATGAAGTCACAGAAGGGGACCCCTCTTCTAACCTACAGAGTGCTCCCACCAACAACTATAAGAGGGGTTCAGACAGTTCCACTTCAGGGCCTGGGAGCACTGGCTGGGGTGGGCAGCCCCGGGACCACACACTGGGCTCTGGCTCCTTCCCAGGGAAGAGAAGGAAAGGGTCTCATGGGGTAGGAGGCAGCTCAGACTCAGCTTCTCACCACCACACCTGCCTCCTGCTTCCCCCAACTCCCACCTCAACCTGCACGAGGTACTCAGCATTGCCTGTGCAGGCCCGGACCTCCTTCTGGCTCTGCCTCCTGCCTAGCTCCAAAATCCATCAAGAGGCCACCAGTCATGGGAAGGGAAGCTGCTCTCTGTTTCACCCAGTCACCGCTCCAGCTCAGGGCTGTAGCCACCATCTGAGGGGACCACAGCCAAGACTCCACTGGCCAGCCTGCCAAGGGCCCAGCACCTCCAGCACTGATGCTCTTCCTAGAATCGTGTTCCCCTTGGTAGGAACCTTCCATGGATCCCCTGCCTTTATGTTAAACTCCTTCCTGTGTCTATTCCTGGCTCACCTCAGGCCACCCTGTCCACTTCCTAGGTCTGTCCCCACGCCCTGGCCCAGCCATCCAGGTTTCCTGTCATCCAAACTTGCCCTTTCACATCCACGTCCTGGCACATGCTCCCTTTCGGCTGGCATACTCCCCTCCTGCACCTCCCCGCTCACTGGCAACTGCCTCCCCCTCCTTGTGGCTCAGCTCCAATGTCAGACCCTGGGGAAGCTTTTCCAGATGGCCTCCAGGCCAGACTGGCCTGCCTGTCCTCCAACGTGGCATGTCCCACCACATAGTTGTTCCCTGCCTCCTCCACTAGACCATGAGTCCCTGAAGACCCTGTGCCCTTGGAGACCACATCTGACCAATGGGCTAGGGGACGATCAGGCAAGACTAGCCAGGTCCCACATGGCTCAGGTTCCAGCTCCTTCACCTGCCCGACCTGAGCCTCACCATTTGTCCAATGGGGGGTCCTGACCCCCAGTCATTAAGTCCTTACTAGTAGCAGGCTTTGGAAACCACAAAAACAAGGTGTTTAATTCTTCCCAAGTCTCCCTAGTGCCAAACTTGTCCTAGTCAGCAAAGGGAAATCTCTCCTGTTGCGGCAACTTTCTGGCAGGAGGAACGTCCGCTCGCTCCGCTGCTCACTGCTTCGCACTGGAGAGGAAGGCAGGAAATGGACAGCACACGGCCCCATTCCTAGGAGCTGCCGCAGTCACTGCCTGGCATGTTCTCATTTACTGGGCTTGGACTCTCCCGGTTGACATATCACCCACCTCGAGGCTCACGGCCCCAAGGCTCTACTGGGCATCTTGATTACCACCACTGTCAAGCAGCTCACTACTTCATAGTTAAATGGGCGGATGGTAGAAATGTCTTCCATACAAAGACCCAAATTTGCTTCACTCTTCTTTTCTCTCGAGCACCTGAGTGCTGAAGCCTGCAGTTCTGAGTACATGGTAGGTTCTTCTACACGGCAGAGCTTCAGATGCTTCAAGACAGTCATCAGAGCCCTCCTGAGGCTGCTTCTCTCCCAGAGAAACCCCAGCTACTTTTGCAGGAGATGAGAAGAAAATCATTCCCTATAATCTCAACAGGAAAGCTTTAAGGTCATGTGTATCTCTTTCCCCTCTTATTTTCTGGATCACTTCTCTGGTTCCTGGGCTATATGCATCATTTGCTCCTTCTTGTCTCCTCCCCCATAACTGACTGGGAGGGTTCTCTGGGGGCAGACCTCAACCTCTTTCCAAGGTGGGTGGGCTTGTCCAGCAGGAATGAGGACTCACTGGAATGAGGGGATGTGTCAATCACTCCCTATTGTTTGCCACCACGGTGGAAGGTATCTGGGGATATTCAGAGCAGGACGCGATGAGCTTCTGGCAAAGAGAACTGGACCTCCCAGCACTGTCTTTTCCAGAAAAGGCACAATACTTAACCCTATGACCTCTGCTGGGTCTCTGCAATGCCAGAGTCCATCATCAGTGTGGTCAGCTCCTTCCTGAGCACCAGCTGCAGCACCCAAGTCCCCGCCTCCACAGAGCCACTGGTGCAACTGCCCAGGAACTGTTTTGGAACACAGATATGACCAAGGCATTATCCAGGCCAGGGTGCTCCAGTGGTTTCCCACTGCCCATACTCAAAGCCCATCAACAACTGCCTGTCAACCTCTCCAGACGTTTCTCCCACTGAGCACCTGTCACCCACCTCATTCTGGACACCATCTCAGCCAGGGCTGCACTGCTGCCAGGGAGTCCTTCCTGACTTCTGATCTTGGCAGGCAGGCCTCTCCTCTGTCCTGTTACAGGGCAGGGGTTTACCTGTCAGTCTCTCTGGTAGGTTGGCTGCTCCTCTGGGCAGACCATGGTTCACTCAGTTCTAGCCTAGAGCCAAGCCGCATGCCTTGCACATTAGAGGTGGTTGATGACTGTCACTAAGCACAGTCCCTTCTACTTCTGGGATTCCACTTCCACATTATAATTAAGAAGTCTGGACTGGCTTGGGGATGGCAAACAAGTAGGATATGTACTACCGCTGATGTGCTCATGGTCATGGGAGACATTGTCAATCACTATCTGCTGAGCCTGGACACAGCTTCAGAATCATTCTCAACACAGTGTTCTGAGCAGCCCCCATTAATCAATCAGAGCTGGCATTTGACTGGAAAGTTATTTGCTACTTTTGAGAGAAGATAGCTATGGTTTCTCTCTCTCTCCACTGTCTCCCTCCTTTTCTCTTATTCTCTGTTCCTTCTCCTTCTAGAAAATCAGACATGTATCTACATTTGGACTTCTGTCTATGCAAGACTCTGTGTCAGGAACCAAGAAACCCGTGTTTAGATTCTGATTACAGCCCTCTGTTGATAACTTTGGGTGGGCCATTCACCTTCCTGAGCCTCATTTTCCCAATCTGTCATGCCTCCTCTGCAGAAACACTCAATCAAAATGAAAGTTACATGTTTAAAAATACTACATAACTGAAACAATTATTGGAATTTAAAACAAAACAAGAACAAAAACAGTCTGTACCCAATGCTCTGTTTTCTGTGACCCCTGCCCTCCTGTAATTCCCAAGTTCTGGGTCTGGAAATCCTTACTGGACATTGCCCTCCTTAGGATGACTTTAGGGCCAAGGAGCTAGGGGACCCACCCACACCAGGGGGCCTAGCCAAAACCACGCTGGATTTGCCAGATGTGCAGCCCCACTGAGTTAAGCTGCATGGAAAAAAAAAATGTCACTGCCTGGTTATGTAAAGTCCATCTGCATCCAAAGCAGAAAGTCAAAGGGGGAAGGGCCCTCAGACCATCTGGTCCAGCCTGCTCCACCGACTGCCAGGAAAACTGGGGCCCAGAGATGGGGAGCAACTTACCCAAGGCCACTCAGCAAGTATGTGGCCAAGTCCTCTTTGCCCGTCCCCACTCCAGAGCACCACAACACCACTCCTGGACCCTATGCTGGCTTCCTGTTAGACTCTCCTAGTCAGGATGCTGAATCTAGTACTTTGGGGCTGGTTGGGCTCCTCGCCATACTGTGCACAACACAAATAAACTCAATTCAAACATTTACTGGGTCCCTAAATACACACCACGTGCTGGGATGCCAAGATTAGGGCAGTCTTGCTACTAAACACATCTCATGCCATAGGACTGGACAGACACTGCCCACCTTGGAAAACCAGACACTGAAGAAGAGAAAGCAAACAGACCCTAATGAGTGAATGGCTGAAACTTCTGATCCCAAAAGCGGCCTTGAAGCCTGGCAATTAGAGACCTGAGGAAGGAAGTCCCATGTGTTGCTTTCTGAGGGGCTAGGGTGGGGGTGGACAGCTGCTCCCTCCCACCCACATTGGAGGCCCCACTGGCTTCTAAATTTAGGACCAACTAGGGGTGAAGTCCTGACCTGACAACTGGGCTGGCCACTGTGGGACAGGATCTGGCCAAAGCTAGATCAGCTACCCCAGGCTGGCCCCTTACTTTGAAGCCCTCCTGCGGCAGGAGCTGCCTGCCCAGGCTGCAGCCAACGAGGGGAAGAAGTGCAATTATTGGCAACAGATAAAACCCTTGATACCATCTCTATTTCCCTTCTAATATCAGAGTGGCCGCCTGCAAGATGAGCAAGGGGCAAGGCCAGCAATCAATAGCTAATATTCCTGTTGTGAGTCGCCCTGCTCCGGAAATGGGCAACCACTGCCTCCTTCCAGAGAGATACCCTTTCCCCTCAGCAGTGACCCAGACAAGTGGTTCAGCATCACAGCCAGGAAGGACAAGGCTGAGTACCTGGCCTGCCTGATGCCCCTTTGTCTGACTGATGAGAAAATGATGAAGGGGGGTGGGACAAAAGAGTCATCCAAAGTCACCCAGGAAGCAGAGGCCAGGGCACGCAGCTTGACCTCAAGTCAGGAATGTCCAAAAGTTACCTCTTTGATGGTGGCTGGTGGTGGCTAAATAAGGATAAGAATCAGTCTGGGCTTTCTGACCACACATCCCCAGACGTCACAGGGGAGGGCCCAAGAAGTATGTTTGGAATTAGGCTTCAACCATGGATGATTATATCAAAGCAGGAAGTTGGGAGCTGCCCACATATCAGGCAGACCTGTGCCTTGTCCTACACTCTGGCCAAAATAGAAATCAATGGGCTATTTAAAAAAAATACACCTGGCTATTGTCCACCTCTTCCCACCATGATGGCCTGCACTGGACTCCCAGATGCTAGCAAGCAGCCTCAGTAAGGGTGCACACAGGTGGAACATGGTACCTGGGTGGGCTCTGTCCACCAGGCAGGGAAGCCACACTGCACTGTATCAAGGGCACCTATGGCATCACAGGTGAGGACATGTGAGCCTGGGATAGAATTCTCAACTAGACAAAACATCAGTGGGAAAGGCTACCAGATGCATGCAAAACACCTGTCTGCAGCAGCCGGGGATGGCTGCTCCCATTGAGGATGATCCTCCGAGACAGTAGCCCCTCGGCTTTCCCCCTTCTGGAGGGGCAGCAGCCCACCTGGCACCTGCCTTTCTCGGGTTTCACTCTCTCAGCCCCTCTTCCACGTGTCTGCAGCCTCACATCAAGCTGAGACCACGACAGTGCCTGGTCTGGTCTGACCTGGAGCCTCACACATCTACTGCTGAGGCTGTACCCATCTCTACTGCTTGGACAAAGCCCCAGTTTTCGCAGCATGCTGGGAATACATACAGATTCACATGTGGCCATCCCTGCCTCCTTCTCTCTCCTCCCACTGCCATCTTAGTGGGCTACCTGCTGCTTCTGTTTTAGGGAAATCCAAATTTCCCTAATGCCCTTCTTGGCTGGTCAGCAGCATGTCCTAGCCCTCCTCTCCTGGGAGTTAACACAACCAAAACGTGAAATAGTGCAAAAAAGAGCGTCTTTTGGTCATCTCCCACCCAGGGGATCACTCCCTTAATGTCTCTAAGTGGTGTTGTCACATCCTTGCTCAGATGCTTCCAGCGCCAAGGCCCCTACCTCCCAAGGCAGCCTGTCTTGCTGCCGGACGTGCTTATACAAGCAAGAGTCTCCTTGGACTTTGTCTCACTGGTTCTGGTTCTGAATTCTTAGGCTTCGTAAAAGAAATCTGCTTCCTCTTCTACACAACAGTTCTTCCCATATTCTTATCTGGGCGTGCCAACACTTTAAAGGGTCTAAGGAACTCAGGTGGATCCTCAAACTCAGCTGCACACAGGCCCAAAAGGATGAGAGATGCTATAATCAAGAGCGTCATCACTAAAGTTCCTTATAGCCCCGCACAATGAACCTCCCTATGACAGTATTTCTCAGTCTCCACTGGCTCAAGTTGAATTAGCCTCCAGGAGAGGAAGGTAGAGGTGGAGGAAGAGGTGCAGAGGGGGTGGTAGCCACACCCAATCCCAACAAAACACCAAGCCTGATTTCACAAGCAACCGAGAAAAAGGCCAACAAAGTGTCTTTTGGGGAAGGCTGGTCTCGCGACCCATGTGGGATCTGTTCCTGCCTGTGGCGGGTAGGGTGCGGGCACAGAAGCTTGTGGGATGCCGTCTGTGATCACACTTGGAAAAATCAAGTGGTTAACCAGAAGGAAAGGATTCCCAGACCTGCCAGGATGGTGGGTTTTTTGTTTTTTTAGATTATGCCTAGGGTTTGTGTTGGACAGGCAAAGTAAACAATGACAATGACAGCAGCAACAAAACAGAAACAAAGAACAGCTTACTTATTTTTTTAAAAAGGCTTTTGTGAAAAGAAAGTTCCCCACTGGCTTGGAAGCACCCCTGAGCAGGGACAGGGTGCGTCACGCCTACAAAGCTGGTAGGAAGAAGGGCAGCCCCGCAGAGGTGCAGAGCAGCGCAGGAGGCACCTGCCTCCCCTCTCTCCTCTCCCTTCTTAGCTTCCAGGTGGGGTGGAGAAAGAGATGGGCAGGGCAGGGCTTGAACCAGCATAAAGCAACTGTATTTAGACCATGGCAAACTGAGCTACTCACTTCTCTTCCCCTCCCTCCTGCCTGCCAGGGCCCCAGCCTGGAGTGCAAGGAGGAGCCCGAGACCCAGGGCTCAGCACGTACCTGAAAGAAACCTGGTGGGATGGGGCCTCCGGGCATCCCATCATTGGGGGGAATGTTGCCAAGCACAGGGCTCGGGGCAGCTGCTGCACTCTGTGGAGACAGGAAGGTAGAGGGTCAGTGGCCAAGACACAAATAGAGACACAACATCCCATGCCCTGCCCACATCCCCCACACACCCTCCTCAAAGGCCACCCATCCTAGCTAAGCATCACCTCGGCACCAACATGGCATGGGCATAGGTTTAAAATCCAGATGTGTCACTCACTGGGCAACCAATGAACTCTCAGCCTCCATTTCTCATCTTTAAAATGGGAAAACAATGCCCATGATTTAGGGAGGCTGTGAGAATGGCCTAGGACAAAGTGCCAGAGGTACTTCCTGCAGTGCAGAGCAGGAGCTGGTGGCCAGCACACAGTACCTATTACTGACATTATGATAGCCAGGCCTTACCGACCTGGCTTCTCTAAGAAGCTCTTTGAGGACAGGGAAGGTGATTCATAAATTCCTGTGGCCTCTCCAAGTGGCTGCCAGGTCGCATAGAGCCGAAGATCAATAAATATCCACACAGCAATGAATAAATGGATGGACCAGCAGGGAAACATCCCCGGAGACAGTGAAGGAGGGCGGGGTGCGTTCTTGGCCCCCACAGAGCCCTGGGTGCCTCATGAGAAGGGAGGGCCCCATGAAGGGGGACTGTCATTTCTTTTCTCTTTCAATGCTGGTGTTTTGGCATTTACCTGGTACATTTGCCTCCACAAATGCCTCCCAGGGGTGAGCAGATGTTGCCCACCCCAGCCTGGCCTCCTTCCAAACAATCATGTCCGACCTATTCATGTGGTTGGCGTGTCTGTGCCTGGTCCATCTGTGCCTGGCCCAGTGCTCACACAGGCAGGGGTGAAGCTGGGAAGCCCATGCACCAGCTCTGAGGAAGTCACAGGCCTGAAGATCCTACCTGGGACTGTTCCCTGTCCCTCCCCACCAATTCTAAAGCTCTAGGTGCTCCTCCTGCAGAAAGCCCACTTCCAACCTCAGTGGTCCCCAAACCCCACCATGACCAAGAATGTGAAACTTAATCATTAGTCTATCTCCCACGGTTCTGGCTGGTTCTCTAAGATAGGAGTGAGCCCCTTGGGGTCAGGAGACATTGCCTCTTTTTCTCTTATAAACAGCCTCCCATCACCACCTTGGAAATGTAACGTTTCCTTCCCTTTCTTCAGTCATAAAATAGGAATCAGCACCCCTAACTTTCAACTTAGATGAAAGAAAATGAAGCAATGTGGGAATACCACTGCATGAAACAAAATGAAGAAATACACCTGGCTTCAAGAGCTGTCACCTGTCCTAGTGAGTGGGATGGCTGCGGGCGAGCTGCACGGCCTTTCTGAATTTATTTCCTATAAAAACTGGGATAGCTGCTGTCCCACCTTCTCATCAGGATTGCAGAGGATTAAGTGAGGAGATGGGCTATGTTTTGTAAGCTGGAAAAGCTCTGTGAATCTGGAAACAAAGACGACCCAGTATGGGGCATGTGGTGGGTTTTGACAGACCTCGGGTGGAGAGCATGGGCTAGCTGTACGCTACTTTCAAAATGATTCTGCCTACAGAACCACCACCCTCTTGGTAATTAAAGAGATTCTGCCAACCATCCTGTAATGTGTTTACAGGTTTCAAGCATTCTCAAACATTATGGGTCTAGGTCTTCCCGCCCCCGCCACGTCTGAGCCACAGGCCCACTCAGGAGGAGAAGACTCCGTGGCCCCCCGACCCCAGCATTATCTGGGATGGGGGCCACATGGGGGACCCCGCCAGGTTCTCCATTAGCTGCATTATCGTTGGCTGCATTACTGTTTCTTTGAGGTTAGTGGTTCTGTGAAAATGCAACTTTTTGTGATTAATTGCCAACAGTTACTCCTCAACAGAAGCAAAAAACTTTTTTTAAAAAATGGGGTGGGGTAAACATCCACTTATATTTTCTTCAACTTCTTTCTGAGACTGGTGTTACACATAACTCTTTAACTCTTCACAGACAGCTCATTATTTAACCAATTTAATAACAGGCACTAAGTCAGTGTTTGCTAATTTGGTAGTTCTTATCTCTTTGGTATTTGGTATTTTTGCTTACCTTTTAGATCACTATCTTTTGAAATGGTTTACATTGGTAATTTGTAGATTAATTGTCATGTTAAAATATTCATGTCCTTTGTTATTTGGGCATTTGAGTTTTTATATACTGAGAATATAGCATAAGAGTATATTATAACTTTTTTCAAAAAACACTTTTAAATGAAAACTTGAACCTGTGAGTGCTCTGCCGCATTACTTATGAGGCTCCTTTTCTTGAACATGTCATTTTCCTAAGAAATCAGAAGTGAGTCGATGGTTCTAAGACCTGGGGGTGGGCGGTGGTCTGTGGTTCTTTGACTGTAATGGTCACAGTAACCAAGGTTCTGGTTAATGATGATGATATTCTCTGAACTCTGGGGTGGGGGACGGAGTTTTGCTATCCTACAGTGGAGGAGGACAGCAGAAGCAGGCCATGTTAGCGCCTAAGGGGTTAGGAAGCTGAGGAGACTTTTATCATTCATTTAAAGCCTCCTCTGGCAACAAAATTATGTAGCTCCACACTGCTTAAATCGCTGTTCTGAATTATGAGTTATTGCTGTTACCCTCTGATTATGAAGCAAATGCACTCACAACAGAAAACTTTTTAAAAGGGCAAAAAAAAAAAAAAAAGTGCAGAACAAAATGAAAACAGCAACAAGTGTCATAGCGCAACAAAGGGTTAAGAGGTTGGGCAGGGCTCAGAAATAGCTGTTGCTCATAAAACCCAATCCAAGGAAGTCCCTTGGATTCCACACCTCTTAACACGACACTGGATCCCCAGCCCCACCTTCCTGCACCTCAATAGCAGGGGTGCCCAGCACAAAGTGAGGCATGCAGCAGGTGTTTAATAAATGATTACTACTTGTATTATTCAAAAACCTGCTCAAACGTGACCATCTGGAATCAGGCCTTTCTGGATTGCTAGGAGTCAGCCTCTCCCTGTGGTTTCCAACTTGGAGCTACAGAGCTCCATTAAGGCACTCAAGCAAAGCATCTTGTGTGAGTTTTCTCTAAAAACACAAAACCCAAACCGAAACCCCCTGACATTCACCGAGGCCTGCAGTATGCCAGGGTTGCGGTAGGTGCACGGGATAGAACTTTCCCACCAGGGTAAGAGGGGAAAGAGCACTAGATTCAGAAACCAGAAACCTGACACAGGGGCTCAGGTCCTAGCTGGCAGTCCACAGACAAGTCCCTTTTCGTTCTGAGACTCAGTTTCCCCATGTGTTCAAGGATGGGGTTAGAAGAGATAAACACTAAGGCCCTTCTTCCAACCTGCTCTCCCCAGCCCAGTCCACTTACCCAGGGAAGCAGGAACTAGAAGTAATAACTCCTGCATGAACAGGAAAGCAATCCTCTTTCCAGAGGACCCTGAATTTTAACTCTTCTCTGTTCATTATAGAACACTTAGAGATCAAAGATTAAAAACCACCCACACACCTATTTGTTATCTGAGCACACAGATAACCACCCAGGCCTTCCTCATCAACATTTATCCACATATGCAAACATACATGGACTGTTAAGAAGTAGAATCGAACTGCCATGCAGCTTGGTAACTTGCACTTAAAAACAAACCACAAAAAACCTAATTTAAAATTCTCCCCTAAACAGAAAACAGGCCTTGCACAGGGTGACATGGCCCACTTCAGCCAGCTGCCTCCTCTAAGCCTCAGGGGTATAGTCAACTTGAAAAGCCTGAGGTGCCTTCAGAAGACTGCCTGAAGCTCCCCTGCAAAGTTGTTTTGCTCTTGGCCAGGGAGACTTCAGAGCAGGACTGATCCCACAACTTTCTCTCTAAAGAGAAGGGTTTCTTTAGGATCTCAGGGTGGGTACACAGCCACTGTGCTCAGGGCTTCCCACTGTGACCACAGGCACCCCTTCTTGTCCAGATCTGCTTGGCTTTCAACAGTGAGGGGACACGTGAATACCTCAGCACCAGCCTCACCCCAGGACAAGGACATTCTCCCCCTACCCTCCCCAGGTGGAGAAGCAGGATTCCAACCTGGTGCCCCAGGGTCTGAGTGACTGGGAGGAGCCTTAGAAGACAGGCTAAGGAATTCAGACTTTCTGTTCTGGGAAGTGGGGAGGATTTCTAAGCAGAAGAGTGACCCATGACCTCTGAGAATCCCACTTTGCCCCACCTCACCCTGTGCCCACGTACTACTGCACCGTTGACAAACCTACCCCAACACCCCCAGAGTACCCAAGTGCCCACGCTCCTGGAAGCCTCTCATCCCACCCAGAAAGAGGAGTGGCTCGTAGCAGGCTACAGCATTTGTGCTTCCTTCAAGAAGCAAGGGTCCAGGGACACTCCCTGCAAGATGTTATCTTCTGGCCTCACCCCAAGAACTCCAGTTATCCTCACTCACAAACTAGCATGAGATCCCCCACCCATTTTTTCTCTCTTTTAAAAATAGTTCTGTGTACACAAAGCTCCTGGAAAACCGAGTAAAAACAAATGCTCAATGCTCAGAGGGAACTGTGGGACTACTGCCAGGCCGGCCAACCCCTCCTGACTGATTTACAAGGCTGCAAAATGGTACTTTGCTCTCAAATCCTCTCCCTCCCTTCTTGCCCCGCCCCAATCCTCTAGCCTTGGTGTATAGCAGTGCGGGCCACATGAGAAACCACCAAGTGCATGTAGCCTTCCTTAACTGAAACTCAACATAAGCCTCGTGGCTGAGGGCACAAGGTGCCAGGGGGTGGGGATGTATGCTGGGAGTGTGCTGGTGGCTGGAAATGGAGATCAGCTTGGGAAGCTTGGGCCACTTCTGCAACGACTACAGGAAGAGGGCAAGCAAGAAACAAAGGCCTTTGAGCAATGCGTGTCTGATGTCCCAGAGAGGGGTGGAAGCTTGCACTGGTGTCTGCAAGGAGCTTCAGGATTTGCTGCAAAATATTGGAGTGACCTGGGTCCCTCTAGAGCCAAGTTTCCTGGAGGGAATTTTAGCAGCATCTACAAACTGAAGATGTAGATGTGGAATGGAGAGAATGGAGGAACATCATCACCCAGATGGGAAGGCCAAGACTGACAGTGGGGTCCAAAGAAGGGTAGGGGACAGAAGGAGGTCTCTTGGTTTTATGCTTAGACTTTAGAAGAAAATCAGCTTGGGAGAACAGGGGCTCTTATTCTGCAGCTTGGAGAAAACACAGAGCTGTTGCTACGTGAAGAGACAGAACCAGCTGGTGTTAAAAATAGGTTCGGATGACACACGGGAGTGACACAGGATCCCTGCCTTCAAACAGCCAGGGGGCCGTCATATGGGAGGGATGGACATGCCTCTCGATGCCAAAGGATGGCCCCGGGTCCAACAGTAGACGCCCCAAGCTACAAAATGCTTCTTCGATTTGAGTATCAGAATTGGCTGCCTTAGGAGGTGGTGGACTGCTTAAATGTGGGGCTGCTTGAATTTGTGACATGGCAAAAGCCATGTTAAAGGGGACTGCCACTTTACCTACCACTGCCTGATGTTTCCTGGGGATGATTATGAGAGAGGAGCTCTGGACTGAGGGTCCCAAGGTCAGGGTTCCAGCTCTGGCTGCAAAGCACCTACTGTGTGACTTGGGCAAGCCTTCCTGCCCCGGGTCTCTGCTCAGCTCTGCGTTAAGTCAGCTGAGATCCTGCTGTTCCAATGATATGGTGGGTGTCACACTGAGCTCTTCAGCCAAGCAACCTGAAAAAGGGCCAGGTGTAGACAAAAAAAGCACCAACCTGCCACAGCCAGGCCATTAGGCAAATGATGTCGGTCCTGACATCAGAGCTTCTTTCACCATGTCCCATCTCATTTCTGTCTCCCAAGTGAGAAGATTGACCCAGGAACACAGAGAGGGCAGGAGAAGCAACTGCCTGTCATTTTGATCCCCAAAACCAGGAGGAAAGAGGAAGGAGGAAATATTTACTGCCTAATGCCCCTGGAAAGATGTTTTACTGGTAAAGAAACTGAGGCACAGAGAGGGGCATTATGTTAGGATCCTGCAGCTAATAAGTGATTCTAACTTTAGACTTTCTGTGCCTTCACCTTGGGTTAAAGAAACCCAAGTAACAGCCTAGCTGATTAGCTCAGCTGGTTAGAGCGCAGTGTCATAACACCATAGTCAAGGGTTCGGATCCTTGTACCAGCCAGCAGCCAAAAAAAAAAAAAGGAAAAGAAACCCAAGTAATAGTCTCTTCCCACGAATGCCTGCAGTTCCCGAGAAAAGTCCTGTATGCTTCTCAACTCTTAAGAAAGAAGAGCACACAGATCATTAAAAACATAAGATAAGCGCATTCATCCTCTGAGTTTTGCTCTTCCCCAAGTAGACTGACCTTCTAACTCTGCTCCTTCTAACAAATATTGCAGTGAGTTGGCATTAGCCAAGGGGGGCAGGGGGGTCTGTGTGCACGCAGGTGTGTCAAGGAATGCAAGATCCTGGCGGAGGGTCTTTTGGATCTAACTGGAAAATCACCCTGGGAAGAGAAGGAGAAACGAGATGGGTGGGAGGTGTAAAACGGTTATGAGTGCTTTATGCATTCAGCAAACACCTGCTCCTGGGGCCTCCCAGACTGGGCTGTGCCTGCTGGGACAGGAGATGACAGGGCAAGGGTCTGCCCTGAAGGCCTGGGGGATGAAATGAGTCGTGGTGACAGAGAACTGGGGGACTTGGGAAGGTGCTCTGGACGGGTTCTGTGAGACAAAGATTAGGGGGATCGGGGAGGCTTTGTGCAAGAGGTGGCATGTGAACCAGGGCTTTAAAGGATGGCAGGACTGGAAAATCAGAGACATGATATGGGAGTGGGAGATCACTGCTGTCATTTTAACCCTTCCCAGGCACAGGGCCTCCTGACAACCTCTCCTTCCAAGCATAAATCCCTCCAGGATACCACCCACCCTGCACTCCATTCCATCTCTGCGTTAGGGGGTGGGCATGGGGCTCACTCACTTTACCTCCCTCAGCTGGGGGGGGGGGGGGGTCTTCGCAGGAGTGGAGCCAGACACCCAGTCAGAGAAGGGCTCACCATGCCCATGGCTGTCACTTCTGAGCTCACTGTGTGGCTCATCCAGATCCTCTTCCCTCACCCTCCCAGCAACCCTGCAGTCACTGAGAAAATGGAGGTTCCGAGAAGTAAAGGGACTTGTCCAAGGTCACACATGGCTCAGAATGGGCAGAACTAAAAGCCAAACCCAGCTTTTCTAACCACAGCCCCAGCTCTTGGCTGTGTTTCAGAATTGATGCTTAAAGGTGGCCACCTAGGAACAGAAAGGTTTGGGTTCAAGGCCCAGCCCTTTCATTCACCAGGAGCCGGGGTACTCAGGTACCTCACTTTACCTTTCTGAGCCCTTCATAGTCATCTGTAAAGGAGGGGAGACCCCTACCCTTTGTGAGGAACTTAAGTAGGACTCTCAGGTAAGGTGCTCAGCCAGGCTCGGGCCACTGTTAGCATGGTACCCAGCAAATGGTAGCCCTTGAGTCAGCAACACAGCACCAGGCAAATGACAGGCACACTTATTGTTTATGATTCCATGAACAGAGTGGGCTAGGTGGGGGGCCAGAGCTGTAGAAAGACTAGATCTTCTGCTCTGTAGAAGCCACTCTTCTGAGAAGTTGCCTCTTTTTAGTGCTTTCTTTAGAAAAATATTATCTTTTTTAAAAATGAAAGAAAGGCACCCTAGTCAGAACATTTCCAAAAGTCAGAGGAACTGGTTCCACTAGGCTGAGGAGGCTGAGGTCGCCACCACTCTGAGCCCTGCCCTCCATCCTAGGAAGCAAATGGCTTCTTTTGGAAATGGGATCAAAGGGCACCGTGCTGGTAAGAGGTGGAGCCCTTGTAATTAATACCTGGTTATACCGTGGATCCCGGCCAGGACACCCTCTCCATGTGCAGACACCTCCCTGCTAGGCTACAAAGCACAGGGCTCAGGTCCTAGGCATGTACATGCAAGATGAGGTAGATTAAGGGCTAGAGGTCCCCCCACAAATGAACACTGTGGAGTGTATCAACAGCATGCTATTTGTACAATGCTGACTTTCTTCTTAAAGAGGGATGAGCTTCAGGCCCTGGTTTACACCATGAGCAAAACACACACACACACGCACTTGTGCACGTGCACACACATTTCCCACTGTCTTAAAGGAGCTACTTACAACCACAAATATGTCATAGTAGGCCGGTGACAGCTCCTTAACAAGAACACTGGCAGTTGCTTCTGCAAAATGGAAAATTTCCTGGCGTGGACCCGCACACACGTTCAGTTCCAATGACAACTTAATCCTGCCAGGACTGAGGTGTGCAGAGAAGAGAAAACCACCCCATTCTAGAAAAAAAAAAATTTTTTTTAAAAAAAAGTTTAAAAGAGGGCTGGCCAGTTAGCTCAGCTGGTTAGATCAGTCTTGTAACACCAAGGTCAAGGGTTCAGATCTTCACACCAGCAAGCCCCCGGAAAAAAAAGAAAGAAAAAAAAAGAAAGTTTAAAAGAAATCATTAAAGGCAGGGGCCCTCAGAACATCTTTTAGAGATGGGAGCCCATACTTCCCTCAGATGGCATAAAGTAAAGTAGGAACAGAGTCACGTTCCCTCATCTCATCCTCTGCTACAACAGGACGAATGTGCATAGTCTGAGAAGTTCAGGGGAGTCCCCTTTTTAACAAAGCTGGGGAAGTTTACACTTGGCGGGGAAGGGTCACATGACTCAACCCTGACACTGCCTCTTCTGTGTAAATGGTGGGACCAGGAATCCTTGGAGACCTCTTGACAGGCCAGGAGGGAAGCTGTGAGCAGCTGACCACCGTGGTTTGCACAGCCATCCCCAGTGCATGGTCGACACACGGGCTCAGAGCTGAGCAGATGCTGCCTAAGCCTTTAAAGCACGAACTAATTGCGTTAATTTAGCTAACAGTCTCTGTTTCGTCCCCCACCCTGAGTCAACCAGCGTCCTTTGGTACTGCTGGAGAGATGCAAGCTGTTGGCTTTAGTGTTATTTTGTCAGCCATTAAACGATTCATCGGAGTCATTAATTGATTTATTACTGCTGCCTGCTCAGAGGGTTTAGCAAATAAAGAATGATGTAGGTCACAATGCAAAAGAAATTGCACCAAACAATGCCACAAGGACCTGGGCACTTAGAATGTCTGCTGTTGTCCATGAGGGCAGCCCCCCATGCCCAGCCGTCAGGTGAAGGCAGCGTCGATGGCTCTCCTGTCTGAAATCTACATGCCAGCCTACCTCCAGCTCAGGCACTGATGCTGCCAAAGATGTGGAAGGTGGGGGACCTTGTCTGGAGCCTCTGGAAGTAGCCCCCGGCACCTGCCAGATTCAGTCACCAGCAACTGAGTACAAGGGGAGAGAAGCCTACACTGCCCCCACCACCAGGTGGGCACTGAGCAGCAATGGCTGAGCCCTCCAGGGTGCTGGGAAGCCAAGGAAAGCCTTCCCCCCCCCAGCCAGGGCTCTACTTCCTGGAGGTGACATGCTCCAACTGCACCCTCTTTCCCCCACTGCACTGCCCATGGGAGTGATAGGCCAGCAACAGTTGACATGTTAACAGGTGGCTCCTGATGCCTGGCCTTTTATTTACTTATCTCTGATCTTCTGAACCGTCCTATGGGGTAGGTGGCATTATCTTCCTGTGTTACAGAGAAAACACTGAAGCTCAGAGAGCTGACCTGCCTGAGGTTGCATGGCAGGCCAGGAATGGCAGTTCTGGGATTCAACCCAGGTACCTGATTTTAAAGTCCACATTTCTTCCCTACTATGTAATTCTTCAGACTGATTCAAAAGGGCCCTACAGCTCGGCCTCAAAGAAAACCTTGACAGGAACTAGCTACATGACCAAGAGCAAGGTAACCCCTTCCCTTCTCAGAGCCCCAGGTTCCTCATTTACAAACTGACATGGTTAAGGTGGGTGAGCCCTGAGGCCACACTGAGGAAGCAGAGTCCAGAGCTCAGTCCCATCTGCCTTGCCAGCTGCCCTGTCCCACTGCGATGGCTGACGCACTGGTTACTGGCCAAACTGTCAACAGAGTCTCGTCACCTGATGCCACTTCTGCCATGAACATTCGCTCCTGTGCTGTCAGCGAGCCCTCCCCGGGTTCTGCATCACCCCATGAGGTCTCGGCCGCCTGACCTGCCCGGCAAGCCCCGGACTACACGGCAGCGAGTCCAGGAAGGTTCACCACACTGGATTAGACCAGAAAGAAGCGACCCTCCTTTGACCTGCTCCCAGTCCTCAGGGGCGTTGAGGCGAGGGGAATGTTAACACCTCTGACAAGAGGATTCACAAGGTCACATTGTGTGCGTACCTGTGTGCATGTATACGTGTGTGTACATGCGTCTCTGAGGTAGGAAAGGTAATGGCTCTGGTGCCTCATGTCCCTAGGAACTAAATACAGTCTGAATGTCTCAAATTCTGTGATCACAGTTATCAGCCTCTCAAAGAGGCATCATGCCCCCACCTGGACCAGTGGCATTCTAAAACAGAGCCCATCCTGTCAAGCTTTCAGAGGAGGTTCCCGGAGGGTGGTGACTGGTTGATTTGCTCCAAGAGGGGGTGGGAAGTGGTCAGGTACCAGTCTGCTTTGGTCCTTGACACAGCCCTGGCCTGTGAGCTCAGTCTGTGGCCAGCTAAAGACTGGGAGAACCCCGGAAAGTGGGGCTGCTGCTTCAGAGCTCATCAAGAAGAGGTCCACAGATATCTGCTGGCAGGGCCTTCTTGTGAGCAGCCCCAACAATAGATCCAGAGCATCCATGAACACACAATCCTTTAGAATCCTAGTGAGAAACCTGCTATGGGGTGGGGCCAGGAGCTTGGCCTGGCAGGACCAGAGAGCTGGCCAGTCAGAAGGTTCTGAAAAGACATAGAGTTCATCTACTGAGAATTCTGACCCAAACTCGGCTGCTGAAACTGACACAGGATTTCCCATGGTACAGACCCATCCCTCCATCCAACAATATGGTACGGAAAGTGCAAAGGAAGGTCTTTATGAGACATTTCTTGGGGTCCAACAAATTAATCTTTAAGTCCCATTTGACAAAGAATACCCTATTATTACTTACATATATTTAGTACTTAGTACCAGCTTAAAAAGGCTTTTCTTTCCCATATATTGACTTGATGAATATACCCAACCACCCTTCGCAGAGGCTGGTCCCTCTCTCCGGAACACTCCTCCACTCAGGCCTGGTGATACCTCTTCGTTCTGTGTGTTTCCCGTCACAGCGAATGTCACAGCTGACTGTCAATTCCTTATTAAGTTAGCTGGCTGTTTTCCTAGGGATGGGGATAGGAATGGTGTGCATAGCACAGAGATGACACTGGCTCTGTAAATATTTTTTGGACGAATAAAATTCTTGCTTTCCATGAGAAGTCACTACAGCTACAAGGTCAAATTCCAAGACTAGCTAACTTAGTCACCTTCTGCCAACTTACCATTTGGCTACAACCAAACAACTATTCCCTCCACTCCAAACGACAACTACAACACACACACACACAGCCCATACATGTCTCACGACACGCTGTTCCTCTGCCTGTAAAACCTCCACTTTGGGCACTCAGAAAACCTGGATGCTGGTGCTTCTCGGCCCTGGCTGGCAAATAACTTGGGCAGACCATGTCTCCTAGAGACACTGGTCCATCAGTAAAATGCGGATCATCGCTGGACCTCCCTTCCCAAGACAGCTGTGAAGACAGCTAATACCTGGGGACAGCCTTTACGGTTCCAAGGAAGGACAAAGGCAATGAGTAGGAGTGGGGTGGCCTCAAGCAGCTGAACCCGTTATTCCCACTCTGGAAGAAGTCAGTGGTCTCTATGGGTTGCTAAGATCTAGCTGCCTCTCCCAGCACTCTCAGCCCAGCCTCCCATTCCACCTCCAAAACAAAACCTGCTATTTATTCTCAGACAGGTTGGATGTCCTGGCTCTCACCCACTCTGAAGAGAGGTGTGTGCTCCACTGGCCCACGAAGCCACTTTGCCCACAGAGGCCTCTGAAAGGGGCTAAGCGAACCTGCCTACTAGCTGTGGGGTCCAGGGACGGCAGAGGGGGCAGGGACTGCTCCCAGGCCTGGGCAGAAGCTGGGGAAGATAGCAAGGCAGAGGTTCCACCCTTCAAGCCTTTCTCCACGTGCCAGAAAATGTGCCCCAGAGGCAGAGGAATCCTCTGCCAGCCTGGGGACTGCCCTTCACAGCTGGACCCTCCAAGCCACAGACTTAGACAAGCCATAGCACAAGCCCTGAGCTCACTCGAGGAACGCATCGCCCTCATGGTTGCAGTCCTCTTCCTTCTCCTCCCCACCTTTCCTCAATCTCTCACTTGACATGAGATAAAACTTGAGAGCGGTAGCGAGAAGGAGGAAGGCTGAGACCAGGCTCCCTGCAGCCCGCAGGCACCTCTGCTCTGCTCCCTCCCTGCCCTTACTATGTCCTGGGAATGGCTCCAGCCCCTCACCAATCAGGTCTCAGGTCCCTCACTGTTCATGCTACTTTCACTTTCTGTGCTTGACAAGCTCTCCCTATCCCCTTCCATTCAGCTACCTATAGAACTCCTAGTCATCCATCAATGCCCAACTCAACTGTGCCTGATTCCCCGCCCACAGCAGGCACTGAAGTTCCTGAGTAGGTTTGTTCATGAACTAGAACTCAATATTAGAAGATATCAGTTTCCACCTATGTCCCTTTCATGAGGCACACAATGGAACACTCAATACCAGTGGACTCCTAACCAAGGATTGCAGTGGTAAAGCAGACACAGCAATGAACTTAGGGCTGGAGCTTCAGCTCCCCAGCACCCCGGCTAATTGAAAGAAGCAGACAATTCACCACAGACTTGAGATGCGCCCCTCTAACGCAGGACAATCTCTCTCTTGAGGTTGGTATGAGAGTTCAAGAAAACAAGGAGATAATGAAAGGGCTGTGATCTCTGTCTCTCTTCTCTTCCTCCCAATCCAACCTCCCTCTTTTCTTGTACCCTGAGCTTTGGCTACAGGGAACACTTGCTGGTCCCCAGCCTTTGCACAGGCTTTCCCTGCTACCATAATGCCTACCTCCCTGCCGGTTTCTGCCATTCTAACACATCCTTCAGGTCGTCCTGGGCACTGACCAGGCAGGATGATTTATTCATCTTTCAGCTCCATGTGAGCCCCTAACTCTTCCAGCAACTTCTGCCTGGCCTCAGTACATGGACAAAGGCTATCTCCCTGCAGGACTGTTGGTTCCAAAAAAGTGGAATCCAAATATTTACTATGTCTAATAATCAATAAACATCCAACGACTGGGGACTGTAAAGAACTTTCTGGACAAAATTAGGCTTGGCTCTTCTGGGAAATTTCTTTCTTCTTCCTTATTTTCTTCCTTTATAAAGGTGTAACTTTAAAAAACAGAACAGACTTTTGTAGCCCCAAATGTCAAAAGGGGCAAAAGAGACCTTAACTCCCAAAGGTTTTCATGTTTTTCTCCTCAAATGATGGCTGGAGGAGAGAAACATGGAAATCTTTGGAAAGATATGAATTTGAATCCTGGTTCTGTTCCTAGCTTGAAACTTGGAATTCAGATAAAGTTAGAAGGACTATCCTTGACAGATGACTAAGCTCCCCTATTCTGCTGCAAATCTGGCCTAAAGCAGTCTGTTTTTCTTCCATTTTTGTCTAATTCCATTTAAGGCTATGGCCTGGGTCTTCTCCATCCAAGACAGGAATTTTTAATAAAATTTGGATAATACATGGGCCTTCAGAAACACTGAATCTAGAACCTAAGAGCAGGAGGGAGTCCTACAGCTCCTAAGTATAGATGCAGTCTCCTGGCCACATACCAGTGTCAAGGGTAAGAAAGGTCTGGAACATGTGTTTCCCAAGATGTATGTGCCCTGGCTGTCTCATATAAAAAACAAGGATAATAAATCCTGCCTGTCTCACACGATTTATGAGGGTAAATTTTCTGCTGCCTCCCCTAGACCAGTGCCAGATGCTACATAAATACCTGTTGAATGGACACTCCTTCTAAACCCTCTTCTCTACCTGTTTTCTGCTGAGGAAGGCCCATCTCCTGTGGGGACCAGCTAGGCAGTTCTCCCATGTAGATCAGAGCCTCAGAGCGTGCCCATCCCTGCCCCCAAAGCTTCCTGGCTCTGTGTCCCAGGAACAGTAATAAGCCCCCAGTTCTAAGACTTACTCTATGAAGGCACCAAGAGAGGCTGATCTGACTTAATCCTCCCAACAACCTCCTGAGGTGAGTGAATCCACTCCATTATTGTATATCCGACCTATCTTGCTGGTGATGATCAGAACAGTTAAGTGCCTTGCACGAGGTCACAGTTAACAGAGGCTGGGATTTTCCTCCTGGCTGGTTGCAAACCCACGTTATACCCCCACCTCCCCAACCCCCCACAGTGGGAACCAGAAGGACGACTTAAATCACAGAAAGAAAAGTCCTTAACCCTAGAATCTAGCCCTCTGAGTCTGGCACCAATTTGGGGCAGGTCTCTCAACCTTAACTTGCTCATCTGCAAAAAGGGAAGTCACTAATCCCTGTCTCGCCTACCTCACACAGTGCCAGAAGCACAGATAAAGGAACAAAATAAAAACTGTCTGTGAACAGAAGGGCGACACCACCACCTACATCACTGCGGACAATCCAAGGAGCTGGGAAAGAAGAGAAGATGCTATAGTGACAAGGGCTCTGGGTGAGGAGTCAGGTCCTTGGCTGGCTGCCCCCTGACGAGGCCCTTTCCCTCCCTATAAAACACAGGAATGGATTCAATTCCTGGTTTCTACGCTTGGCTGAACATCAAAATCACCCAGGGAGCTTTGCAGCAACCCAGCTGCCTGTCCTCCAGAGGGATCCAGCTTTTGGGAGCTCCTGGACCAGATATGCCATCAGATCCCTCCTGAGTTCTGTCTCTGCTCTGACCCTAGCAGGGGAAACAGACCCCAGGCCCAGGGACAGCCAGATGGGTAGGCCTCTTCTACCCCCTCACCCTCCCCAGACAGGCTCCCAGGAGGCCTGCAGGAAGCCTCCGGGTGCAGGTCAGGGCTTAAACAGCCGCCCAAACAGGTATGGGCCCAGATTTAATTGGCCTCTCGGTTAAGCTTTCTAATCTCATTAAAGCTGCCTCCATCATGCAGACCGAGGCTCTGAATTTAATAACAGAAGAGCCCTGCCCTGCCCTACTGTAAGCTGATTAGGTCTGCGGAGGCCCGACTCGGACCCCTCTCTGCCCTGCCATGCCTGCTGCCACATGGATGGCACAAGCTCAGGCTCAAGGAGAGAGGCACAGTGACAAGGGTGCAGGAAGGAAAGAAATGCGAAGAAGTGCTTCCAGCAGGGGTGCAGGGCCAGACCTACCTACCCCACCCTGGAGAGCCAGTGCTGTCCTCAAGACTTTCAAAAAATACAAACCCAAGAGTCATTTTATCTCATATCTTAGTAGAGTGCAATACCAGAGTCCACCCCACCCCAGGAGACAGCTGCCATTTTGGGCAGAGCGTAGGACTCAACAGCTACCTCCCCCGATTATTTCTGTAGCTTTAGACCCCTTCTTCATTCAGATGGGAAGGTAGCAGCAGAGGGCTTCAAGCAGATGCTTTTCATCTTTGGCAGAGAAGGCTTGTCCTGCCACTCACTCTCTGCTTTCCACCCCCTCAAGAAGAAATACTCTGCACAGTCCCTCTCCCACAAGCATATAGGGAGGGCCAAGGAAGGATCCAGCTCCTGGACGACAGCTCCGAAAACACCACGGCCGACGTGTGCAAACAACCCTGTGCAAATACACGCCGCCCACTTCTCGATCATCTCGCTTTATCTAAATGTATCCCAAGGAAATAACTTGGCAGTGGTGACAAATTCTGCAGTGGCTCCAAAATAACAAAAACAACACACACAGAGCTCTGTTCAAGGTGCCACGCTGGGCCGCGGACAGATGTGGAGACAGAAATGCTCACAGGAGACAACTGCCCAGGGTGTGCTGGGGGTTCAGTACTCCTGTGGGTTTGTGCCTGGTTATCATTCATATTTAACAGAAAGACAATATTTTAGAAGGGAAGGGACTCCATGCAGGTTCCGAGCTGGGCTAGTGCAGATGCCCTGTCCAAGGGAGATGTTAGGGGGCACGCCCAACCGAGTTACACACACCCATCCCCACACCCTGTGGGACTCGCTGCGAGACGCTGGCATTTTCCACTCCACCCAGTCTTACATGCTTGATCCTCAAACCCCTGGAAACAAAGGCAACAGTCATGGGGGGTGTGCTAGCATACCTCAGGCGTTGGTTTCCCAATCCTCTGCCATTTTCACTGAAAGGGAACCTAAGGCCCAAGACAGGAGACAGATTAATGCCCAGAACCTGGCCAGGGTACCTCTTATTCCAACATGCTGTCATGCTGTGGATAATACTGATAGAAGTGGCTTTTCTTTTTCAATGCACTCAGCTGTTTGCAATCACTCCTAAGGACATCCCCTTGGGCATAAAGGTACCAAATTATTAGGAAAATGTCTGAGGGTCCAGGGTGCCGTGGACAAGCCTGCCAATCCTACCAGCTCTCAATGGGCCAGCCCTGTCTTCTCCATCCACTATCTAAACGTGGACCACAAGCCTGGAGTAGGGTGAGTCATGGCCTCTCTGCTCTCTGCTGCATGCTGGCTTAGATGGGCCCTTCATGACCTGACCTGGACTCACCTTCAGTTCCAGCTCCATCCACACAAGTCCTCCTTCCCTGAACCTGGTGTGTCTTTTCAAGCTTCTGTGTATTTATAGACTCTTCCCTTACCTTGGAATGTAAGGTATCATCACACTCTTCCCTCTCAGTCACCAACTTCTATTTCTTTTTTCTCTTTTAGATCCACACACAATACCACCTCGCCCAGAAAGCCCTCTGCATAGAGCCAATCAGGCTTTCTCTTAGGACACCCAGTGACTAGGTCCCTTGGACAGCATCAGCATCTGCTTATGTCCATGTGAGCCCAAACGGTCTCTTCTGCATCTCCAGGGCCTGGCTAAGGGTTCAGCACATCAAAGGCATTTCCAGGCAAACACCAGTTCTAAAAGAAACTTAAAATCTCAGAACCAGACACATCATTTAATACAATACTAGGTTTTTTTAAGTCAAGAAAATGAAAACCCAGAGAAGATAAGGGAGTGTCAGACATCACACTGGTTAGCAGCACTGGGCTGGTTGCTGGCTAGTCTTCACTGACTCCTCCAGGCTGGCCAAAAGCCCCCAAAGACCACCCCCAATTCACCAGTTCTACAGTAAGACCAAACTCAGGAGAGGGCTACTAGGGACCAAACATGTAAGAACAAGGCCCCTTAGAAAGGTCTAAAGGCAGCATGGGAAGAGGCGGCTCGGGGGCTCATGAGCCCAGCAGACACAAAAAGCACGTACCAACCTGGAAGCCCTGAGAGTGGAGAACATCATGATGACTCAGCTCAGGCCCAGAACAGGTGCCTGGCGAGGACATGAAGAAGGAACGAGGATGGTACCTGGCACGTGCAGGCACTTGATAAACATGTGCTGTTGCACAAATTAATGGCACAAATGACCAATTATAAACCAATGCAATGCACAGTATTGCACAGGCCTGTACTTGGCTCCAGGATCCCAGAGAAATGAAGGATTATTTCTGCTGGAGGGTGGGGCAGTCTGGGACAGCTTCACAGAGCGGTGACATCTGATCAGACACCATCTGTTATTTTTCTCTAATTGTTCCACATGTGTGAAATTTTGATTCTCAAGCTAGACTTCAGACTCTGAGAGGGCCAGGACCGTGGCTGCTTTCCCTGCCTTCCTCAACTCCCTCTCCAAAATGTCCATTCCACCGCTGGACTCCCAGTCAATAATGAGGGAACTCCAATAAGAGTGATGGACCACACATTTACTTCAAAGAGGAAGTCAAAGCAAAGTTGTTTTCCCACAAGTCTGCTTTACCCTGCAGAAGCAACCTGCACCCCATCACGAAACCCAGCATCCCAAATGCCCTGTGCACCCGGTGTAGCATTTAAGAGATGGGCACTCTTAGATTGTGTTGAACACTTCCCGTGTCCAATGGGTGGCACTGGGTCTCTTACACGCCTTATCTATTTCCCCCCTCAACATACCCTGCAAGAAAGGAATCAAGATCCCCACTTGACAGGCTGGAAAAACTGAGGCTCAGAGAGGTCACAGCAAGGTCAGGAGCAGACCCACATCCGATCTTTTACTGTATCACACTGCCCATAATATCAATTTTCTGCCAACAGTTTCCTGCAGCAAAAGCCTCACCAGGGCTGTTTGGAAGGCAGGAATTAGTGCCCACTCAGAAATCCCATCTGTGAAAAAGTATTATTATTAAAGAACACGACCCCCAGCACACCACCTTTGGTTTAGCAGCACAAATTTACCTAAGGGGCAGAGGGTACCAGGAGGTGCTCACTCATACAGACTATACTGTACCCCACTTTTTACAGACTGTGACTCACCTTCTCACTCTGAGGCCTGACAACCCGCACCCCCAGAACATCCCAGTTTCCATAGAGGCCCAGAAGAACACAAACCCCATTATTCCCTTTCTTGTGTGGATTACGGACACTTCACAATTCTCCCTCCCAGGCTGGGACCCTTGCTGTTCCTAAGGCTCAGAACCCTGAGCAGGCGTTCAGTCCAGGAAAAGAATAAACGGGAGGGGGGATGGCAAATACACACAACAGTAAGCTCCAACCCAAACAGAACTAATCCATTCAGAGCCAAGTGAAGCTGAGCAGATGGGAAGCCAGGCAGCCCCCGCCTGCCGGCCCACCCGCCCGCCTGCCGCCACCCCAGGTTCCGGGGCATTCGCCACAGTGGTATAATTATACAGGGTGACCCAGCCACATGCTGCTGGGGCCGCCCCTTGCTCCCAGGCACCCGCAGGCACCGCCTTCATCTGGTTTGCGTTTAGAATCCTACCCAAGCCTGCCCCAAATCATATACGCAAAGGCAGGAGCACAAACACCCCAGCCTCGCGGCACCACTTCCCAGGGAAGGAGGAGGCAGACGCAAACTTTGTGCACTGCTCTTAGGATTCTCTCCCCATTCTTCCCCTGGCCTCTGCTCCTCTCCCTCAGGGCACCCCCACATGTGTGAGCACACCTTTGTTAGTGGGTGCCCATTTGTCTGCCTCCCCCTCCAGCCTGCAGGCTGTTCTGCTCACGGTGGTACCCCCAGCACTAGCGCAGGCCAGGCTCTGCAAATGTATTCAAGCACTTGCTGAGTGAATGCAGCTCACAACTCTGAGTATAATATTGGCATGTTTATTCCTTTAATATTTGTTTCCTTCTCTACCCCTTAAGTACTCCAAGGGCAGAAATCCTGTCTGTCTCATTCATCACTGCCTCCCCAATATCTGGCACTTAGTGGGCACTCCATAAATACTTGCTGAGCAAAGGAATGACCAATGGAGGGATGTCCACTACATTAGAGAATGTGAGGGCTCAATGGGGGACTCAAAAGCCACTGTGTCACTTGCTCATTTGTAACAGGAGGGACAGTGAGTTGTTGACAGCCACAACTAAGCTGGTGTGGCCGATGCAGGACTCAAACCCGGGCCCCGAAGCCAGGCTCCTGACGCCGAGCCATGACCTGGCAGTGCTGGGCCCAGTGGGGGAGACAAAAGGCACAAAGACGGTGCCTGCTACTCAGAAGGAGCAGGTAATCTAGCGGGGCAGACGAGACAGACATGTGAAACAATTAGTGAACAAGATAACTGCCAGGCTGATGGTATTATATCCTGATATAATAAAGTACATGCTGTACAACACAATTAGAGACAAGAGTGAAGCACATCGCACTAATTACAGAGGACAAAGAGAGAGCTAATGGCAGCCAAGGGGCGCTGGTGCTGTCACAGAAGGCTCTGGGGGCCAAGACACCAGAGGTGAGCTTGGGGTGGAGGGTGCCTCTACCATGAAGCCTCTCCTGACTACCACCCCCTCCTCAGTGCTCCTGCTACCTCCAGTCCCTATGCTAGGCAATCGCTCTGACAATTCACTGTCCTTGCTCAGGCAGTTTGATATCGACCACTTGGACAGTCAGCCTAGGGGCAAGTCCTGGTACCCAGCCAGCCCCTGGTTCCTTAACTCAACATACACAGCCACCAGGATTTCCCAGGACTGCACGCCAGGCAGGCCACCGTGCTGACCCTGTCCTCCTCCTCTCATTTAATCCTTATGACAACCCTATGAGGTGCAGATAACAAGCTCAGAGAGGGGAAGTCACCCAGCCAAAGCCACAATGTCAATAAACGGCAGAGTCAAGGGACAGTATAAAACAGGTCCACCACTCTACAAATCTGGTGGTCTTAAATCTCCAAACCCACAGGGCCCTGCATGGAAGTCCTCATCACAAGTGGTTACTGAGTACTTGAAATGCGGGTGGTTCAATTGAAGATGCGCTGTAGGTGTAAAATACATACCAGATTTTGAAGATTTAGTATGAAGAAAAAGAACATAAAAGATCTTGTTAATAATTTTTATATCAGTGACATCTTATGACAATATTTTGGATATATTTGGTCCTGATTAAATGTTTCATTTTAGTATGTTATATGGCTGCGAGAAAATCTGAAATAACCTGTGTGGCTCGCATTATATTTTTATGGGATGGTGCTACTCTACATAGCAGTGGCTCCACGTGTCTGCTGAATGAAGGACCAGCAGGATGTAGATCAGAGGACAGGAGAATGGAGAAGATGGCACTTGAGGCAAAAGGAACCTTGGAGCCAAGATGTAGCTTGGGGGGCAGCCCTGAGCTCATGTAGAACAGATGGGCTGTAATGACATTTGAACATAACTGGGGGAGCACTTGGTCAGGTACACTGGAACCAAATGACATAAGATATGGAAAGCAGGGCAGGTCTCTTGACCCGGGGATTTTGATAAGGAGAACAGCAGCAAAGCTGTTCACCATACAGAGGAGAAGGTGGCAGTGATGATTCCATGTGACACCAGTGGCCTAGAACTAGTCACCCTCCTGTCTCCTTCCAGAACATGACAGCCACACCTTGATTTTCTTGATTTCAGTCAAAGAGCTCTGAAGTGGGTCTCCCTGAGGACCAGGAAACACTTACTCCAACTGGGCACCAGAATATGCTGTGGGCAAAGGGCTAGTCACATGTGGAGGTGCTGAAGAGGCTGCAGGTGGGGGTGAGGGGGGGTTTAGGAAGTAGGGGTGGGTGAAGGAAACAGCAGGTTGAGGTACAGAATGGGTCATTCCAGGCATAAGGTCCAGTGCATGCAAAGGCCACATCCATAGAGGAGCAGGAGGTAAGAGGGCAGCCACACGCAGAGGTGGTAGAGTCCAGAGGGGTCCCTGGAGCCAGACACCAAAATTTTCTGCTAGACGTTGTTTCAAGGTTGGAAGTTGAGTTTGGAGATGCTGTCAGAGAATGAACTGGTCCTACTTGTGGAAACAACCCCAGAGTCTGGTACAAAGGCCTCTCAGATGTCTTCTGTTGAGATGAGTCTTGGCCCAGCCAGTGCAGCTGTTGTGAAGGAGATCACACATAAATACATCCTCAATGCCCACAAAAACACTACCATCAACACCACTGTGAAGGAGCAGGGACGTGTAGGACCTGACGCTGATCTTACTGGAGCATGCTCACTCCACCGGCATGGGTCAGGTCATCCTCTACGCCCGGCTGAGGTTTCCTATGACCAGAGAAAGGCAAGGCAGAGGATAGGGGCCTAATGTGTCTGGTGGGAGGCATGATATGGGGGTCATGGGTGGGAGAGGGTAGTAACAAACTTCAGCTTTGACATCACTAGCTGAGAGATTACAGGCTGGTTCTCAGCTGAGTAAGAGGGGAACCACCACCTTACTCCCCGGGGTGCCTATGATGAATAGAAAGAATCAGTAGCTGTGAGTTACCCAGGACAGACCCAGGCCCTTCCCTTCCCAATGTCACCAGTCCTCCAAATGCATCCTTTCCCTATTCAGTGGGCAGCACATGGTATGGTTTCAATAAGTAGCAAATTTTCTATTATCACATGTCACAGATGAGGAAACAGCAACTTAGATCCATCTCTGGCTGGAGGTGGAATTTAGGAGAGTGGAAAGCTGCCTTACTGAGCAGTCACATGGCCAGGGAACCTTCTTAAAATGGAAGAAAGCTTCAAGCTGGAGGCCACTGGCTTCCTGTGCCAGGTTGGGCAATTGGTAGCTGTGGAGAAGCAGCAAGGGGACCCAATTTTGGATATTACTGTAAAACCACAGGCAAGAAGAAACTGTCACTTAGTTTGGGGGCTCATGACTATCTGGTTCTTTGTCCAGCAGACTTTACTCCCCTGCCCAAGCCCAGTCGCTCTTATCTGCAAGCTATTTCTTATGACGTTATCTTCTATCATGATAACCTTCCACCATTCCTCACGTGTGCAAATACTACTGCCCTTCACGGTCCCATGGACATGCCACACTCCTCAACAGCCCTTCCCAGACTTCCCCTTGCACCCTGATCCCAAATCCTGGCCCTCTTGCAGCCAGGCTGGCAGCTGCTGGGCTCATTTCTTATTCTTCCTCCTGGACCATAAGCACTCCCAGGACAGGATCAAGTCTTGCCTGCACAGAACCCAATGGGTCAGTCCCAAGAAGTGAGTGGATATCACATGCTGTTGCTAAGTGAAAGAATGGGAGGAATATGATAAGACACACCTTGGTGCGATAAGCCCTAGGCTGGTGTCGGCCATGTGTCAAAGATCACATCCACCGGGCGATGGGGAAAGCTACAAGTTCAAATAGGCATAGAGTTTCAGGCCAGGACACCAGGCTCATTATTGGCAAATGCTGGGTTATTTGAAACCAGACTGTGTAACAGAGGTAAAAAGCCACGGCCACAGTGCGGCCTCACCAGGGGCCATCTTCTCCTTTTACATGATTATCCCTGCAATGAGTGGGAAGGCTGCTGGCTGGGCAGGGGAGCACAGGACCCTGACATTTCTTAGGAGTTGTCACTGGTATTATCATTAGGAAGATGATAACAGTAAACATTTACTTGGTGCTTCTGTGTGCTGAGCACTTTCTGTGATCACCTCTCTTTACCTACCTTCACACCAATTCCAGGGCATAAATACCTTGTAAGAAGCATTTCACAGAGCAGGAAACTGAGGCTTAGATTGCCGAGAGTCACACAGTCATAGGTGGCAGGGCAGTATCCGCCTGACATTGGGCTCTTTCTACTACAACTTTCCCACTGGGGCCCACCAACCGTTACTTACCTTGACTTTCTTTTTTTTTTTTTTTTTTTTTTTTTAAAAAGATGACCGGTAAGGGGATCTTAACCCTTGACTTGGTGTTGTCACCACCACGCTCAGCCAGTGAGCGAACCGGCCATCCGTATATGGGATCCGAACCCAGGGCCTTGGTGTTATCAGCACCGCACTCTCCCGAGTGAGCCACGGGCCGGCCCAACTTACCTTGACTTTCAATCTTGGGATTCTAAAGGTCAAACAATGAAGACTCAAATTGCATTCCAGCTATTCCCTGCCTAGGCTTCAACAGGCCGCCTAGGCCCCACACTCCCTTTACAGGGTCACATTGTGTTCCCTCTCCTCTTTCTCTCCTTCTTCTACTCTTCTGGCCCTAGAGCCACTGTCTCCATTGAAGGAAAGGGCTTCCCCACCCCCTTCTGGTCGCCCAGCAAACATCCACTCTCCACTCCCAAAGCAGCTCCAGCAGCTCCTCCCCTACCAATTCTTACACGCACCGCCATGTCTCCCTTGGCCCAGGGAGAACCAACCTCTCTCCTCTTCTCTGTGCCCCAGCTGACTCTGGCCTGGGCCCTGCATGGAATCTACACTGCTTTATGGTTTTTAATCTTTGTTTTGCTCTATCAGACTTGGACTCCTCGAGGGCAGGGATTCTGTCTTAATTTTCTTTGTTTCCCTGGTGCTTATAAAACACATTAAATCATGTTTTAAAGTACACCTCCCTTCAAACAACCCTGAAGCCCCTCACCAGAAATGCTTGTTAATAATTAAAATAACAAAGAAGAGAAGGATAGGTCACTAGGAAAGCAGGGATTCATTCTGAGGTCAGTTCTGAAAATGAAGACTCTAAGAACACCTAAGATAAAGGCAATCTCTGCTGGTGGCTTGTACAAGAAAAATCTGGTTAGGAATAATCTGGGATAGGAGATGAAAAGCTGGTCTGGCTAATCAATATAACAAAATTGTAATGTTCTTCTCACATGTGAGGCATACACAGAATACAGCTTTAGTAACTAAACAGGGGTCACTTGTCATTAGCACGCCCAGGGCAGGTAAGCAAGCAGTCAGAACAAGCTGATCTCGAGTGGTTTATCAAGCAGGTTTCCTAATCTTCCTGCGTCTAATGAACACTACTCACTTGCTTGGCAAACCTGCCTTCTGGTCTTGGCCTAAAGGAGCGAAGCATAAACCCTACCCTAAGGGAGGTTATAAATCTCTATCAGATCCCATCAAATTGAGCCACTCTCCAAAAGCACATTTTCCAAGTAGCTTGATGAGGGCCTATGATGCTGAGCCTGATCAAGTCAACACTGGCCAGTGAAGACTTTTGCCAAGATTGGTAACAGAAGACCAAGGCAACATCAGCATCCCTTCCCTGTACAGCAAAGAGGTGAAACAAAGCTGCTACGCCAGCCTTTGCCTCCGACTGACATTCAGGAGAGCAGTCCTACTGAGATTTGAGGCAGAAAGCACTGTGAGAAATTATTTGTCCTATACACATAGACACAATGAGCTGAGAAAATGCCAGGCGGTCGGAAAGTTGCTTCTTTGCCACTCACTGTTCCTGACACCACTTGGTTACTCAAAGACCCTGGAGTGGTCCCGAAAATCCCCAACTCCCCTGTTCTCAGAAATAACCAAAAGCTTTAGCCACTGCCAAAAAAAGGAAAAAGAAAGAAAACCCCAGGAACACACCAAATCCATGTCCAACTCCTTTGCCCCTTAGAACAAAACCCATTGCAGGCACACACAAAGAGGGGGAAGGCAGGACAAAGGAGAGGCCAGGTCACACTCGACAAGACGCTTTCTTGTCGTTTCCAAAACAGAACTGTCCTCTATTAAAACGCCCTTGTTGCTCGGATGTTGGTGTGGGGAAGGAGGGGGAGCACAAATCTCAAAACAAAAGGCAAGATGTGGCGGGTGGGGAGGCCCCGGCCCCGGCCCCGGCCCGCTCCTTCTCCTGCACACTTCCAAGCCTTTGAATGCCCACAGACCTCAGTCCAGAGCTGGCAGCTGTCCGTTATTATCCCAACCACTCCACGGGCCCCAGCACCAGGGCGCGTGTCCCGAGCAGGTGAACGCCATCTGCCCGGCTCTGACAAGATGCCCGTCTTCGTGCCTGCTGCCAGCCTCTCACCCTCTCTGGATGGTTCTTCAACTCAGCCAGGCTTTCTTCTCACTCCCCAGGGGATGCAGGCTCAGTCACTACCTAGCATTTATCACAGAGGGAGAGCTCTTTTAAAAAACACTTGGTCACCTTTCATAGACGTTTCTAAAGGCAGTGAGAGTATGGTTTTTCAACTGGTGGGGGGAGGGAGGGATGCACAGAGTTAGGTCCATATGAGAAAACACAGCCCACCAACACATCTTCCCAGGGGTTAATCTTAAGAAGGGTTTTTAATTGATCTACAAAGAGAAAAAAGTTTTCTACCTGCCTTTTAAAAAGCAATCCCTGCATCAACTAAAATATTCCCAACACACCTCAGCCATTTCCTCCCTCTCCCACCCTCACGGTTTTAATTGGGGTAAGTGGCTCCCCAGTGCAATCTGCAGAGTACTACTCCAGACCGCGGGAGAGCAAGAGCTAAGTGCAAAAGCGGGGCCGGGTGGGCAGAACCCGGGATGGGACTCAGCAGGCCTAGAGTTTTCCTGGGAAGAGCAGGGCTGACCCCACCCTTACTATTTTACAGATTAAAGTACATTTACTTGCTGGTCTGCCAAACAACTAAAATATCTACAACGTGTGAGACAGGCAGGGGAAGTCACCCCTGCTGCCTTTGGCAATGGAGCTGCCTGCTGGCCTTTGGGTCCAGGTCTCCATGGGGGATAACAGCACCTGGAAGGACCGCAGGTCCCCCACCCACATCTCTCTGGGGCCCTTGGGCAATAAGAAATCTGTGGCTTCCAAGCCACATGCTTGGGTCTATTTCACTAAGACCAATCAATGTCAGTCAGACTTCTCTCTGCTTCTGACTGGCCAAATGTTGATGAGAAAACAAGGTGGGGAAGACGCATGGGCGGGAACTGGCCATCCCAGAAGGGGGCAGCAGAGTTAAGGTCTGGCACCGGGCAGTCTCTAGGCTTGAGGTAGAAATCCACCAACAGCCTGGAGTAGGGAGCAGGGTCCTCATATGCTTAAGGCCAGCAGCTGAAAATCCCCATGGGAAAGGCTGAGACCAAGCGCTCTCTGTTTCTGAACAAAAGCCAGAGGAGGGTGAGGCAGTGTGGAGAACCTGTGAAGTCAAAGCCAGAGCCAACCCTGCTAGACCCCCAGGCCCTGGGTGAACTTTCGGGCACAGTGAGGACAATGACTCTGCCTGCCTAACTTCTGGGATCTGTTGTGGTGTGCTTGGCTTGAAAAACTATTAAAAGACTGTACCAACAAGGTGCCCGAAGAGTCAACCTTGCCTACCTCACAGGACACTCATCAGGAGCGGGTGAGCCAGCCATGCAGCCCACAAGGTAAGGCATCCGTGGCCACGGTGGCACTTCCACCTCTGCCACTCGGAGGGAGCAGCAGGCTCAGGAGAGCGGTCCAACTGCACTGAACAAGAGGCCTTTTCTGTCTCCCCCATACCCTGGATAGAGACTGAGTATCTGACTTTCAAGGCTTGCGGCTGGAGAATGAGCAAATTATTGTCACTACAAATAATCAAGTAGGAGAGACACAGAAATCGTCCTTGCACTACTCTCCCCTAAGTAAGCTCTGTATTGTGCCCTCAGGCCCATGGTTCTGGGGACTCACTGACACCTGCAGCAGCCAGGCCCTGCCCTGGCACCTGGCACTGGCAGAGGCCCTCACACAGCTCTGTCTTAGCCTAAACCCAACTCTGCCTCTCTCCAGCATCCATAGCTAATCTGCCTTCTCTCACTATTGTGCAACAGTGCTATCACCCACAGAGAAAAGGGCTCCAGCACACACAGCACCAAAGGAAAGGGAAATTGTTTGGGGCAAGTGTTCAATCAGAGAGGGCTTCCTTTCACCAGGAGGGTGTAGCTCATGATGAGACTTAAAGAATATGCAGGATTTCATAGGGGATCGGGAAACACACTCCTGTTCACTCCTCCACAGACCTTACTCTGGGGCCAATGGAAAGAGACGACTTCTCTCTGTCCCTTTAAGGCTGTCCCATCCTGTTGTCACAGATCCTGAGCCCAGCATTCGGATCAGACCACCTGGGCCATGCCAAGGGGCTGCCAAGCCTCACAACCTGTGGGTCCCACGTGGGAGGAAGAGCCCATGGCACAGCACCACAATGAAGCCCCTGGGAGTCTCCTTGCACTGAGCTCCCCTTCCAGTGGGGGATGATCGGTCCAGTTTCCTGGAAACGTCTCCTCCACTTTGAATCTACTTCAGAAACGCAGGTCCGGACAGGAGGCCAGGGAGGGGCTGGGATGGGAAGGAACATCCTGTCTGCATCAGAACAGGGGAGGTGGCTCTTGGGCTACCCACATGTGCGTTGGACTTTTCATTGAGCAGGAAGTGTTCATTCGACTGACAAACAAGCATCTGGGGTCGTGGTAGGGTGAGGGCGGTGGAGCCTACCTCTGATTTGTGGAAGTGAACGATCTAAGACAATGGGTGTACAATGGCGGAGAAATCAGCTCCAGATGCAGGCTGGGGCCAGCTGCCCAGGGACCAATCAGGGCAATCAATCCTGTTGATATGTTTATTCTCAAAAGGAGGACCTGGGAGAGGGGGTTGCAGCCTCTGCCTCATCAGACAATGGAGGGCAGCTGGGAGCACAGTCTTTTGTTGCTCCCTTCTGACACAGTCTGGGGTTCCTGCTCTCTCTTGTGCCTCAGGTCTTCCCTGCTCCCTGGCCAGGAACGGGGGTGGGGGTGGTGGTGGAGGAACCAAAGCCAGCAGTGTGCTTGTGCTTTTTGATATCAACAGTCAAGTGTTCTGGGGTCAATGCCCAAGGTCTTGTGCCAAAGTGTGGGGGCTAGCGTGCCCTCCCCCATGGCTGCAGGCTGCCTATCATCTCTGTGCAGTGGTCTTAAGTGCTGCTAATCAGGGTCAAGACAGATCAGCTTTCTCAAACCTTAGGGTAGCTGGTAAGGACAACACCTAGGGTTTTCACTCTTCACCCTCAGGAGATATCAGAGTAGTTAAGATGGAAAATGGGGGCCAGGAAGGGCCTAGCCACCACTTAATAAGGAACAGAATTGGGCCCAGCACCCAGGTTTCCCTTCCTGTCCTGGGGCTCCTCCTATCCAGCCCCCAACATGTAATTCTAGACCCAGGCCCCAAGGGAAGACAGATTACTTGGCTGTCTGGCAGGGATGGGGGAGGAAGACCACACAATGAATAGCCACACCAACCAAGTATGAGGGGACACACCAAATAAGTTCTGAGGCCCTACCATGTAGCACAAACTTAAGGAGAAGCAGAGTACCCCCGTGCACAGAGCTTCAGACCCACAGGGAGAAAGGCACAAAAACCCTTCTATATCACTTGACATGACCAAGAGCTGTGGCCTGGAAGTTGTACCCAGACCTGGCTAGTGTAGTTTCACCAGTGTTGGTGGGGACAGCAAGGACTCCCCACTAGCGCACACAAGTAAGCCCTCAAAAAAATTTTTTTTAAAGATTTGTTAAATAGATTGTTAAATGGATGAGAAGTTGAGCCTGACGCACACTGCTTCCCAAGACAAAGATTCTATGAACTTAAATATTTCTTTAGACCCTGTCTAAAAAGGACCTCAAAGGGCTCTTAAGGAAAAAAGTTGATCTTTTTTGTGAAACTGGTCTCACCAGAACTGGGTAGGGAGCTGCCTACTTAGGTAATGAGCACCCAGTCATTGGCTATATCCCACCACAGGCTGGGAATGCCGGCTTCCCAGCATAGAAAGTCCATGAAGTCATAAAGCCATCTAGGTACGAGCACTGGACAAGGAGGGAATACTTGTTGATTTGCCTGACCTTCCTTGATAAGCAGGAGAGGGGGAAGGGAGTTGAAAATCCTAAGAACAAAAGAACGGCAGAGCTTGTCACTCTGGCCCTGATCATCCATGGCACCCTATCCAGCCATCTGTCACATCATATAGAAATTCCCTGTGTGTGATTCTGTCTGCCTGGAGAGACTGCTGGCTCTTATCCATCTCCCTATCCCCACTGAGCCTGGTGCCCAGGAGGCCCCCATAAATATGACTGAACAAGATGATGAATCAAGGACACTACCGGAGCCTTCCTGTACTGAGCTGGCACTAGCTGTACCCATTCCTCAAGGCCACAGCTCTCTAGGCCACACACTTCCTTCCTCAACTTCTGAGAGCACATGTAGCTCATGCCACACACAGTAGCTCGAGATCATGCCTGTTCTACCTCTGTGCCAATGAGCTGCCGCCTCTCTCCTCTCCCCCAGGCAGTTGTGAGTCCCTGTCAGTCAGGAAATGGAAAGAACTCACCACGTACCACTTGCTACTATGAGAAGCACACAGCAGTCGGACGTGGTGGTTGGTACAAAAAGTAGAAAAGTTGGGGTCGTAACATTTTTCATCTGAAGCAAAAAAAAAAAAGAACTTCCTCAAAAACCTATTCAATAATCTCCAGCACAAGTAAAACTGTAGTTACCCATTTATCTATTGGTAGCATCAATATAAATCGAGACAACCCTTTTGAAAATAATTTGGCAAAATGATTCGACGGTCTTAAAAAGAGAGGTCCATACTTTCTGACCTAGTAATTTCACTTCTGGGAATTTATTCCAAGAAAATTATCTTAGTCCGTTCCTGCTGCTATAACAAAATACCTCAGACTGGGTAATTTATAAACAACAAAATTTATTGCTCTAGTGGTTGGGCGGTCCAAAAACAAGGCACCAGCAGACGTGGCATCTGGTGAGGGCTCACTCTCTGATTCAAAAATAGTGCCTTGCTGCTGCCTCCTCACATGGTGGAAGGGGCAAAAACACTCCCTTCAGCCTCTTTTATAAGGGCACTAATCCCATTCAGAAGGCCTCTGCCCTCATGACTTAATTCCCCAAAGGTCCCACCAGTTAATAGTACACACTGGGGATTAAATTTTCAACATATGAATTTGGGAGAGACACCAACATTCAGACCATAGCAGAAGTCATCCAAAATGAAATGCAAAAATGTTCATTGCAGTGGTATGTACAACAGTGGGGTGGGGAAGTGGAAGACAGGAAGGAATAGCCAATAGCAGTGAATGGTTAAAACAAAAGTATCCATTAAAGCATAATTATGAATAACTGAAAACATGCTTATCAAAAGAAAAAGCATTAGACCACAAACATATGTGTAGCTGGACAGCATTTTGTCCAAGTCTAGAAGCTGTGATAGGGTAACAACAGAGTGAATGTATTCCTTTAGCTTTTCAAAATTTCTAAAGTTGAAAGAGACAGGGGTGCCACGCTTATGGTAGGAGGACAGCGATGCCTGTGTCTCCATCCTCTTTCTAAGCCATCTACCTCTATCTCCAGGCCTAGGACATGATTGAGAAACGGGTGGGGTGAGGGGACTCTGAACCAAGCAAGGCAAATGAACGAGGTTTCAAGCAGTGTTAACGTGACACCTCCAAGAATGACATTTAACCAAAAAGAACCTTCTGGGAATATTTAAATACCCTCCAAAAAAACCAAACCAGGCAAGCAGCTTTATGTATGTAATGTGCATGTGCGTACAGAGAGAGCGCCACAATTTTCAATACAGAGAGAGAGATATACCATTCCGTTCCCTAACAGCAGCAGTGGCCAACTTTCTACCCCAACCAGCCATCTGGGGCTCAAAGGGAAGGTGTCAGATTGATCGCCAGGGTAGGATTAAATTTTTTTTCTTCTTAAATCCCCTTAACTGAGAAAGCAGCTTGAGCCAATTCTGCTTTTCTCACAGACACCAAAACACCAAGCTATAGTTACACCAGTTCATCTTCACACCCCCAGTGTTTGGGGGCTGGGGAAGGAAAAAGCTTTCCAAGCCGCTCTCTTCCGAGTCTTACCTCCTGGTAGAGGAGCTGGAAGCACAGGCTTAAAGGAGCAGGACTGCCAGGAGAGGAACGTACCCCAGCCTTCTCTCCCAGGTCTCCTTCAGATGAAGGAGGTGGCACCACCTTTCAGAAGCCTCTGCAGCCTATCATCCACTCCAAGTCAGGAATCTTCCCCCCTCCTCTCCTTGCCCACTGCTAAGATTTTCTACACTATTATACTACTTGCACCAGCCTGACCTATGCCAGTTAAAATATCCTTAAAACTTAATTGAGAGACTGATGGGAGGGGAGGAGGCTGTCCTGTCCCAGGATGTACCAGGCGCCTTCCCCCCATGACTTCATTCTCCCCCCTCAGCAATCCGGTGAGTGGGAATGCCCATTCTATAGATGAGCACATTGAAACCTGGAAATGCTGCAATTCCGTGACTGAATCCTTAATGGCTGAGGTTCTCCAAACCACACTGGCTGCTAAAGACCACATTCAACAGAGGAGAAAAGGGCTAGCCGGTTACCTCAGTTGGTTAAAGCACAGTGCTGTAACACCAACGTCAAGAGTTCAGATCCCTGTACCAGCCAGCCACCCAAAGAAAAGGGGAAAAAAAAGAGAAAACAGAGGAGAAGAAGAAGCAGTCAACCTACTGAGCACCCGGGGGCTGCCAGGTGCCTCTACATGTATTCTTTTTCTTATCCTTTTAACAAACTACTTCCTCATCCCCAACCTACAGATGAAAACACTGAGGCTCAAAGTTGAGCCAACTTCCTTCTCATACAGCTTCCTGGTGACTAGGCAGACTTCGGTGCACGTCCCCCCACAGTGACTGTTCAATCATCTCCCCACCCCCACCATTAGATGAAAATGTCCTCCAGGAATGGGACTGTTAACCGAGCTCTGTAGCTCCCAGCCAGGCCTATACCTGACACTATGAAGGCACTCAAGACATCTGTTCTTGTTGGGGGGAAAGGAGAAGGAAACCAGGGTAGGGATACCTCTTGAGGATTTCCCTCTAGTGGGAACACAAGAGGCAGGAGCCTCGTGGCTCAGCTCCTGGCTAAGCCTTAGCAGGAGGCTTAGCATCTATCTTCAGCCCCAGAGTTGGCAAGGTCCTTAACACCCCACACCACAATGCAAGCCCACTTTCTGTCTTACTGTTTTTATCACCCAGACCCTCCAGGAATTTGTTAATGATCAATTCTCCAGGCAGGCACCAGCCTTCCAAGGGGACAATGATCACCTCCAGGAAAAATGGCCAAAAGCAGGTTCTCCATCAATGTATTAGGTTGTAAAAAAAGAAAAGAAAAGGTGGGGGGGGGTCCCCAAAGAAAGAAAGAAAAGCAACTAAGACATGGTGTTTTTGGTATTCTTGGTATTTTTATTGTTCTTTTGTTGGCTCCTCTCTTTGAAGATGGCAGGTGACCGGGGAGGGGTCTAACGAATGAGCCAACCACAGAGACTAGTGCTGAGGAGACTGGTTTCACACTCACTGTCTAGACAGATGTCACAATTTCAAGTTTTGACGGAGGCAGGGGGACGGCTCTTCAGCTCTCAAACCCCTCTGAACCACAGCAGCAGCAGGCAGCTTGCCGTCCACTCTCCTCAATACACCTAGCACCTGCTCCCCACGCTGGTAGGAGGGAGCAGGCCTTTGCAGGTGCATCACAGGCATCTCGGCCCTCCAGTGGCTTCCAGTCTAGTGGGGGAGACTGGCCACAAATGCCAGTGACTTCCAGGGGTGAAAAGAGGTTGAACAAAAATTATATGAAAGAAAAGCTAGTTTCTGAGATGAGAAATTCTGATACTGCCCCCAACACCCCCCGCCCCCCAATAAAAAGGAAAAGGGAAAAAAACTAAGACCAAGGAGGGGAGAGGCCCAGCTTCAAAAAAGTCAAAGTAAAGGTGACACCAAACAGGTTTTAAGCTCCTACCAGAGTGCTGAGGGTGGGCAGTCAGTCAGGATGTGGATGTTGAGTACTGTCCAGGTGCCAAGAACCTGGGGCAGACACAGACACATGCCCTGACTTCAAGAACAGTAGGGGAGGGGGAAGAGAAGCAGAGAGATAACTTCAGTTTACAGAGCTAAGCTCCAAAGCTGTCTCAGAAACTCCAGCAACTAGCACAGTGCCTGGCATATAGCAGGCATTCAACCAGTGAATTTGTGGAATGAATGAAGAGGAGTACAAAACAGGGAGCATTTTACTCCACCTTGGGAGGCAGGAAAGATCTGCTGGGAAAATACCTTGGAGCCCAGTTGTAAAGGGAAACTTGTCCTCCAAGCAAGTAAAAGGAGCAAGGTGCATGCTGGACAGAGGGACCTGCATGTGCGAAGGCACGATGGCCTGAGGGAATGTGGCATTCATGCCAGAGAGATGGGATGTTTGGTGGGCAAAGGGCAATGACCCCACAGGGCCTCTTCAAGGCTTTGAGCCCAGCTAGGGAGCCTTAGACTTCATCCCGAAGAAGAGGAGAGAGAGCCCTCAAGATTGCAGGCACTGGTGCAGCATGGCCAGGCTTGCATTTCAGAGAGAGAACTCTGGCAGCAGTTTCTATTCATCTCAGTGCTCCCAGTTTCCAGACGAGGAAACTAAGGACTTGAGTGGGGCAATCACTTGAGGTCAAGTGGCTGGATGGTGTCCATCCTGGCTTCTGTCCCAGGGCTCCTTTCACCACACCCTGCTACCGTCCTGAGAGCTCTCACTGCATTATCTTAATATTCCACAAATGCTACAGAGGCTCTTCTGGATGAGTCTGCAGAAACAAGTAGTGCAACTCTTGGGCCAGAGCCCTGGGAAGGCCTAACCTGTCTGAGCTTCAGCTTCCTCCAGTGGAAAATGGGGGAATCGATGCTAAACCTAAAGAGCTGCTGTGCAAATCAAATGAAGGATGTGCAAACTTCAGCACAGTGACTTGCAGATGGTAAGCCCTCCAAGGATGACTGACTAGTATCACTCACTCAAACATACTCAAGTGTCTACTACGTGCTGTTCTGGTAATTAACAGCAGGATGAGAAAAAGGGAGCTGAAGTTCAATAGGATCAAAATGTAGAGAATGTCCCCATGGTGGGGGACAGCGGAGTCCGAGCCCACAGCCTTATGAAGTAGGGGGATTATGAAGTATGAAGATTTTGTTCATTGCTTTATTTCCTGAAGATTAAAAACAGAAAGATGTTTGGGAAAGAGATAGGAAAAACGGAATGCATACTGCTCTACCCTGTCCCTCCAAAGCTTCAGGACTGGGAAAGGCGTGGGTCTACCTGAAATCCAAGGCTGCAGGTAGGAAAGGGGAGGGGCACAGCTGTGGCCCTGGTGTCCAGTCTTTCCAAGGTCCAGCTTATGAGATCACTATACAAGAAGGTTCTGGATTGGTCTCAAGTCTCTGCTATTCCTCTTATCCCTGCCTGGCTGCTGGGACAGGCAGACCAGTCAGGAGAGTAATACTGTACACAGTTGCAGGTACTAAACAGTGTTGATGTGGACTAAAGAATCCCATGGATCTGAGGTACTAAGGGTCCAATGCAGCACTGCCAGGGAAGTTTTGTGGCATGGGAAAACAGAGGCTTCCATGGATTGAGGTGTATGTGAGATGAACAAATAGTCATGGCCAGTAGCCACCAGCATGAACAATGGCCAGCCTTCTCTGATCTGTGCTCACTGCTAAGCTTATGCCCCTGGGTCAGGAGGCAAGCCCCCCCTGGATCCACAATGTAGCTTGTTCTTCTTGCTGCCACTATCTAATGATTCATCTGGCACCTAAATTCAAGATGCCACCTACCAAATTCCACAAGATAATGGCCAGGCCAAGTCAAGAAGGAGCATGGGGTGTACGCTGAAGAGATGCAGGTGAGGCCCTCCTCCCCTAGTTAGAGCAAAAGTCAGAAAAGGAAGAAACAGCTATGGTCTCCAAGAAACAAGTCAGCTGTCTCCCCGCCCCCCCCGCCCCCGGACACCACATCCCAATCAACGAAGCGAGGTTCAGGTAAAACCAGCAACCCACTTATGCCTCAAATGTTTAAGTCAACTGGCATTACCAGGCAGCCTTTGAAAGTCCAACACGGTGCCTGACATAAAGTAGGCACCCATACAATCGTTGGTTGCCCCCAAACTAGACAGGCACCTGACTGGGAGGCTGGGAATAAGAAGCCAGAATCCCTGCCTTCCAGTACAATACTGATAAATAATGACTTACACTCCACGGTCTGTTCACTGAACCCTGACCTATGATTTTCAAGGAGCTCAGGAGGAGACTCCAAGATCTCAGGACAAAGACAAGGCAGAGATATTGTGAATTACTAAGACCTTCCTTGGGTGGGCAAAGGAGAGAGGTAGAGGGTCCTTCACCCTCCTCCTTCCCAGATCAAGCAACCAATGGTCAGCCCTTAAGCAAGTCAGTTAAGCTCCCTCAGCATCTAAAACTGTTTCAATTGGAAAAGAAAAAAATCTAGGCCTCCAAACTCTGTCTTGAGGGCTTAATTAGCTTTGTAAATGGCCAGGAGATGCACAGATAACAGAGACCTCTGCCAAAAAGGGGGGAAAGAGTAAACTATTCAAAGAAACAGAGAAAATCCATGCCCCAGCCCCCAGGCTTCTTGAATCCCAGGATCCCTCTAGCAGGTGGGGCTGAGAGTCAGGCCCTAGAAACCAGTTCCTCCAGCAGGGCAGGATGCCAAGGCATCCTGCTGGAAGAAGGCTCCCCATCTTCTAGCCTCCTGTCCCAGCCTGCTTGCCAGACCCTGTCCCAACAGGCAGGCAGGACTGCTTCTGGCCTCACCTCATCCTGTGATCTGCCTTTAGGAAAGCAGGGAGAAGGCCCAGAGGTAGTGGGTTCTTGGCTGGGAAAGCTCAACCTTAGATTGCAAAAGCCTGGATTCCAATGACTGCTGAATTCCCACCTGTTCTGGAAATGAAAAGAACTGACGAGAGAAGGAGCAGAAGGATCTGACCCAGAGAGACTCTAATGAACGACTCTGTTCCTACCTGTAAAGTGAAGCTGCAAAGCCTGAGGGGAGGGAGATAGGGAACTATCCAAAAAGAGGGTCTTCCCCCTTCAGGCTAGGACAGGCCCAACCTTAGGAGGAGGTACAAGTGGGGTGCAGCTATATCCTGTGTGCGACCTCCCTTGTAAGACTTACCAAGTATCATTTATAGAAAGCCAGCATTAGTAGTATCCTAAGCATTTTACAAGAATTTTCTCATTTAATCCTTGGGCATCCTTAGAGAATGTGTTTTATCCCCATTTCACAGATGCAGGACAAAGCTGAGAGGTTTAGTCTGTTGCCTGAGTTCCTGAGGTTAGTGACCAAGAAAGCCCGTGTTTCACACCCGGGTCTGTCAGGCTCCAAAGCCTCAGCTCATGGACAGCATCTTCTTCCAAAAAAAGGAAGCTCTGGCCATGGAAACCAGAAGTGGAGATGGAGTCTTTCAACAGTCTTCAGGGGTATGAAGAAAGTCCCTTTACAACAAAATCCCTCTTCAAAAATCAGAAGAATCAAGGAAGGGGTTAGTCCCTTCCAGACGTCCTTGACGGAGCTCCAATGCCCAGTTCAACTGCTATGCCATCAAGAGGCCCACTGCAGTTTCTGTAGCCCCTCCTGACGACAGTCCAATCCCTACCCTAGAACACTGTTCACTCAGTGATCCCACAGGTCAGAGCAGGATAAAGGAGAGCAACCCCTCAAGACTGACGTCCATCCCTGGGATGCACCCTTGCAAGCCTGCAAGGCTGAAGCTTTACCTGACCCCATGGCATTCCATCACCAAGTCCCCAGCAGCAGGCCCGCTGGCGAGTGAGGGGAAGAGAGAGCCGGCCTGATTTACAGAATTTACCAAATGGGTCCGTTTTTCACCACGTTCCAGTCCTTTTGGGAAAACTCCAGGTTTTTAGGAGTAGATTAACAGCAGGGAGTTAATGGGGCAGTAATATATCCTGCCTGAAATTTTTTGAAAAGTTCTGTGTCGAGGTGTCCAAGTCCAGTGGCCCCACTGTAATTTAGTGTGCCAGCCCCCGAGAACAGGCAGGTCCGCTACGTCAGTAAATCTGCTAAACGAGGCGGTTTCTGGAGGGCGGTTTTCAAGATATATGGCCTGACGTGTTGCCAAACTTCCCGGCTAGCTGAGCCCCCAGTGTGAAGACAATGGGAGAAGTCAGTCAGAAAGCAGCTCCGCTCTACGGACAAGGGAAAGCCCAACCAGCAGCAGCCAGCAGCAGCCAGCACTGGGAGCTGAGCACTGTACTTCGGTTTGCTGGCTTTCTGCTTTGGTGGGAGAATGAGTTCAAGAATAAAGAAACTTGACAGCACAGCCAAAAGAGAACTTCAAGAGCACCTACTGCAGTTCCATTTTATGAATGGAAAAACAGAGCAGTCAAGTGTCTGGGACCATGACCTGGTACTAGCATGGGGGTTCACCCTAGCACTGACTGCCCAGTACCTTTTGGTATTTTAACCACACCCCTGCCCACCTCTCCAAAACCCAGCCAGATCCCTCAGCCTAGGAATGCACTTTTCCCTAAGAGCTATGATAACCAACAAGAGGGTTTGTGAGCTTCTGATCACACAAGGAGAAGGCAGGAACAGAATCTTCCTCCTCGAAGCCCAAGTATCACAGGACTTAACAGCTTCTGTGGGATCTACAGACACTGCTGGAATGAATGAAGACAGGAATCGGAGGCTGGAAGCCCTCCTTTCTGACACACCCTGCGGGAAAAGGTCAGACACACTATACCAAAGCTTTCTGTGGGCCAAGGCTTTAGGGATGCAACATATCCGATCACAATCACTCCTCCCAAGTGAAATACTCCCTTATTTTACAGCTCCCGCTGATGTAAAATCCGTATCAGATCAATTACGACGCCACCATTCCCCATTACCTTTGCTAGGGGATTCAATTATTGGATTAATTTATAATCTGCCTTTCTAGTTGTTTTTTGCCTATTGCTCTCTTTATACTAAAATCACAAGTAAGTAGAACTTAATCAAATAGTCCAAAAAGGCATTTGAATTTGGCTTGACTGCTGACGTCAATTCATTACATGCGTTACTGTTTTTTCTCTAGTTCCCTCCACCCTCCTTCTCCTCATTTTGAAATCCCTAGAACCAAACCTCTTATCTGTGGACTTAACACAGTAGCAAAGATAATCAAAGGGAAAATCCTGCCTGACATCAGGGGATTGTGCTCTCAGGTGGATTTCACAGGCAGGACCCACCCCCAGCAGCCTGTGACACCTTCATGCAATGGCTTAGTGAGCATCGGCTGGAAGTGGGCACGGTGGGCTGGGTGCTAGGAGCAGGGTCCCTTTCAGCAGGAATGGTGGTACTGGTGGCGGCAGCAGCAGTTCAAACTCTCAAATCTCCCTCCTGGAGCTCAGGGTAATCTGATGATCACAGCGGATAATTAGAGTCTCTTATCAAAACAATTAGCGGATGAATGAACAGCCAGCCCCATCTCTGACACAACTGCACACAGTGCAGCAATGGGGGGGGGGGGGGGGGAGACAGAGGCAGGGGAAATGATGAATTCCAGCCCCCACCATCCTGCCCATTCCAGGGACAACAGGGCTCCAGCCTCACCTCCAGCTTTTCCACATCTGCCCAGAATGCCCTCCCACATCCCTTCCCCTTTTTAGCCAGGTCAGCCTCCTTTTTCCTGGGTACCTCTTCCTACTCTGTAGAAACCAGACTTTCCCTCCTCCCCACAGGAAGGTCCCGCCAGCCGAGCTGTTCCTCTGCCCCGCAGCACTTGGTCATAGCCCTCTGACCCTACGTTCACTTTCTATTTAACTAGGCTGGGATGCCCTGGGCAGAACTCAAAGCTGTTACTTTCCACAGCTTGTGGCACCTCAGAGGGCTCCAGAAACGTGTGTGGAGTGCACAGCGAGCCAGGCCGCCTCTCCCACTCCCAGCCACACTCTGACTCTAATAAGCTTTGCATGGGAATACCCAGGCGGTTCTACCCGGTGCCCTCGTCTGCAATTTCATTAGCTAATGTTTATAATTCAAAGCTCCTCCATCATTTCTGTGTCTCCCCATCTGTAAACAGGTCTGTGGATCCGATAGCATTTGTTTCCACCACTGAAAATACACAAGGATTAGCCAGAAAGCCCTTTGGAAACATAATCCTAAGTAGCCCAGACCATGAGGTGGTAACGATTTGTGAGAAGAGCCCAAAAGTTGGTCCTCCCTGTTTGGTTTGTGGACCTAGGAAACGGGGCAAAGGGAAAGGGGGCAGGGGATGCCCAGGATGTCTCTGGGGTTTTCAAGGACAGGCCACGCAGGGAGGAGCCGAGCCTGCTAGTTTCCAAGCAGCGACTCAGACACTTGGGGTTCGGGGCATGTCATCTTGGTCCCAGCCTCTCTAGGAACTTACCCCAGTGTCACACTCAAAAGTGATATGTTCTGGGTGGTGTTCTGAGGGCATGGAGTGCCCCTCCCCCACTTCCTAATGCTCAACAGAAAAGGGAGGGAAAAGGAAAGAAAGAGGAAAGAAAAAGGCAGGGGCCAGAGCAGAGTTCTCCATCTGCTTTTGTTTTCCACTGTGTTCCTTTCAAGGCCCAGGATCTGCTAAGCCCCGGAAAGCCATGGCATCATCTGTCCAGTTCCCCTCTGCAATCTGCTGCCCTGCCTGCTCCTGACAGACATCAATCACTCCGTAATGTGCTGACCTCAAGGCTCAGGGGATGGAATTTTCAAGTCAAATGTAGCCGTTAACATAAATAAAGCATTGCCCTGGATTTCTTTCTTTCTCTCTTTTAAAAAAATGATTCTGCAGCTGCTGCTGGGGACTCAGTAGGCAACAAAAGTGAGGGCAGACAGGCAGAGTGGAATGGCAATTCTACATTTCTGAGTCATAACAATTACCATGTTGTGATAAGAAACATTTTCTACTTGAATTTTCAAGTACCAGTTTTCCTGTTTTGCAATTGTCCCAGGGGAGAAGGATAACAAATTCAACAGGACTGAAGGCTACAACTCAACTGTCCTGAGCGAGGCAGACCCCTGGATCCCTTCCCCACCCCCACCCCCATGCCCCCTCTAGCTGGGGCCCACTCTGCATCTTAAATAAAGCAGTTGTCCTTTAAGCACATTTACATGCAAACGACTTCCATATACCAAATATAGTTCTGTAAGCCAGCATTTATTTTTAAACAAGAAGAAGAGTCTCCCATAATAAAGCTCATGATAAATGTTATGATACTGAAAATGGTTTTAGGGGAAGAGGAACAGCAACTACAGGGAGTGTGGGAGGAAAAATGGGGACTTGATCTCACACCCTGACAGATCCCATTCGGAGAGGTATACCCCACCTCTCACCCTTTCTCCCCACACTCTGAGTAACAGGCCCCAGCAGGGGTATAATGAGTATAGGAAAGGATCACGTTGTCCAGTGTGTTTGCAACACCAAAGGGATGGTCCCCAGAGATATAACTCCCAGATCTGGAATAGGGCAGGTGGCCCTACACAAGCCAGGTATCTGTTAGAGCCCTGCTCCTGTGTTAAAACCTGAGCCCCGGGGCCGAGCCCGTGGCGCACTCGGTAGCGTGCTGCGCTGGCAGCGCGGCGATGCTCCCGCCGCGGGTTCGGATCCTATATAGGAATGGCCGGTGCACTCACTGGCTGAGTGCCGGTCACGAAAAAGACAAAAAAAAAAAAAAAAAAAAAAAAACCTGAGCCCCGGGCCGGCCCGTGGCTCACTCGGGAGAGTGTGGTGCTGATAACACCAAGGCCACGGGTTCGGATCCCATATAGGGATGGCCGGTTGCTCACTGGGTGAGCGTGGTGCTGACAACACCAAGTCAAGGGTTAAGATCCCCTTACCGGTCATCTTTTAAAAAAAAAAAAAAAAAAAAAAAAAAAAAACCTGAGCCCCTGAGTCACCAGCATGGCCCACCTGAGGCAGTAGGTTGAGGTGACAAAAAGCTCTGACCAGAGGAAGGGATACCTGTCAAGGCTCTGGCCCTGGCTCTACTGCTGATCTTCTGTATGACCTTGGCCAAGTCACCGCCCTCTCTGGGCCTCCATTTCCTCACCTACAGAACAGCGAAGGCTAGCCCAGGCCTGTGCATGAAGCTCTCCCAGAGGCTTTCCCTGAGGCAGGACACTGCTTTGTCCACCATAATAGTGTTTTGACATCTTCACTCACATCTTGAAAAACTCTGGGTTCTTTCAATTCCTTCTGGGAGAAAAATCAACAGCGAGGTTGCCAGGGTATCTTTATAAAAGCTACACATAGTGACAAGATGTAAACCCTACAGACTGATACACCCTCCAGTGGCATCTCCCTCACCTGTGGCTCAACACCCACCCGAATCTTAACTACACTTAGTAGGGGCCACTATCCCAACCTTGAGAATGAAGTGCTGGCCACAGACACCACGAGGCCACAGGCTCCCCTTGCACCAGGCCCAACTTCCTTCACATTACACTGGAGCAGGCAGCCGGGGCTTGCTGTTGCAGGGGCTGAGCCTGCATTTTCCTTTTTTTGATCCTCTGGCTAGGGGGTTTTCGTGGGAAGTAAGAAGGGTACCCTGATGGAATAAACTAGAAGCCAGTGCCTGTTTCAAAGTCCAACAGCAAGTTCCAAAAAATATCCTAGAAACTCTCTGTATAGCTTTACCAGCCTCAAAATAGGGGAAACAAACATACCTCCCGGACTTCTGAAAGGAAGGGCATTTGAGTCTATTCCCCACCAAAACTCTGCTCATGGAAGAGAGGTGGACAGAACATCAAAGGCAGAGGGAGGAGGGGAGGGAACAGCCTGTGACCCTGAGGATGAATGATATACTTTTTTTTAAAGGGCTTATTCAAGGCAGACACATTAAGAAGGCTGCATATTTATCTTTCTGACATTTTAAAATATGCTGCAAAAAGCTGAATCTTAAATCAAGGTGCATTTTAAAGGCATGTTAGTCAGAAACAAAACTGCTTCCTTTCTTCCTTCAAGAAGCATGCCTGCCAAGGAGCAAGGATTACTGCCTGTGATAAGTCTCAGCCTCCTGCACAATCAATACTGAGTTATGTTTTGGGAGGTGGCAAGAAGGCTGGCCGGGTTGGGTTTCGCAGCCACACGCAGCCCATCATCAGGGGCTCTGCCTCCTGCCGCAGCCCCTGGGCTGGGTCCAGGACCCCATGCTACAGGGGAGCTGAACAAGCCTCAAGGAGACCACAGGCTCTGCGAGGGATGACCAGAAAAGGACATTTCCCCGACCTAATTCAGGGATCCAGCTCCCCATCAATTGTTCCTAGATACACAATCTTAGGCAGGGAGACCCCAGCTTCTTGGGAATCTGGATCTCATGGCAGCAAATGCTCAACACAAAACAGCTGTCCAGCTGTACCCCTCCCTGGCTGGCTGTCCTCCTCACCCCACAATTCACGTTAGGTTACTAGGGCTGCATGCGGTAGGGGAGAGGAACACTACTGGATTGCTTTTTGGGTAGATTTTAGTCAAATGTCCCATAGCCGGAGGGAGAGTCTTCAACATATACCCAGGAGACCACACATCCTAGACATTCCAGGTTTACACTCGCTGCCCCAGCATACTGATGAACTGCGCCGCATGGCTATAAAAGTAGCCTAGTTGAGAAATTATATGGTCTCCTAATATACACACACTGGAGCCTTGAGCCCAAGGAGAAAACGGACCTGCATCAATGCCCCCATGGCAGCCCCCAAAGCAGAGAGCAGAGCTGAACACATACGGGAAACTTTTCTCAAGGCCTCTCACTGCTAGGGGCTCCACATCAGACTCGAGCCAGAGGGAAACCTGGGCCAAACTCCACTGTCAACAGCAAAAAGCAAAAATCAATAAACGTAACTGCCACCACCGCAGTGGGAGGGCTAGCCCAAGGAGCACTGTACCAGGCAAATGAGGATTTCTGGTAATGAGAGGGAAGTATTATCAGCACCCCTTAAAGAGGGTGACATGTAGTTCAGCCTCCATGCAGTTCGGCTCCAAATACCTCCAAGTGCCTCCTCCATCCAGTCCTGTTTTATTCACCCTGTGGCTACCAAATTCTTCCTGGCAGTGAATCTAACATACTACTATGAATCAGCCGACTAGCAGTCCCTAGGGGCAAACAGGTACAAGGGAGACCCCTTGGTTCGCGGTGGTCCTCCTCTACCATCATTGGTCATCGCTTCTCTAGGTGGCTCACTCACATCCCTCTGGACACTCTCTGTAAGATTTGAACAGTGTTACCTGCCTGTCACTGACAAGGTGAGGGCACAGGCTCTACCTGCTGACACAGCCCAAATCTCAATACAACCAAGAGCTCGAACTTTGTGCATCGTAAAATTCCTTCCATAGCCTAACTCTCAAGGACATATCCGTCCCAGAAATTCCTCAGGACGGGCTCCCACCCATGTCAAAACCAGGCAGCAAAGAGATACCATTTTCAGAAAGCCACTGCAGGCCACCTTGAAGACTCTGCTGCCTCTCTGGAGCACTCCACTATGAATGGGGAATCACCACCCTAAGTGGTGGGGAGCAGGGTTCCTGTAATGCCTGTTACAGCATAGCCTGGAAATAAGTGAGGAAATGGCTAATTATAGTGTCACTGAAGGCACTGTTAAGTGGTTTATTAAACTTTGTAAAGAAAAATCAACATCCGTCATTGCACACACTTTTATATACATTAAAGCACTTAAAAATTTCTTCACCCCAAGTTAGAAATAAAAGTTTATACATTTGTATGCTGCATAAGCGTATGTGCTGACATAATAACCTCCACATGTAAAGTCATCTATATAGAAAGAAAACAGCTATATGCCTGGTTGGAGAGACAAAGGCATATTATCTGGATACAGGCATGCTATATTACAGAAGTGTGTGCACACACGCACACATACATCCTTGAACCAGATGCCCAATCATTTCCAGATGCTGCAGTCTAGGATATCCTTTGTGAAGGAAAAGGAGAAAAAAGCTTGCCCTTCATGTCCAGATACTTGGGTTTGAGTTACATGAAAAAGGATTAGTTCAGAAAATAGTACAACTTCACAGCCAAAGCAAAAACCAAAGAATGAAAACCACATAAACAACCAACACAACGGTAAGACCGAAGACAGTGACGAAAGGCCCCAGGCTTCTGGTTTTCCTCCAATGCCCCCTCCCTTCACCCCCATACCTGTGATCTCACATGGAGTGGAGTCTCACAGGTCTAATAACAGGACTGGAGTTTCTCTCATGACAAAATCCAGTGGCATCCAACCCAGGGAGACGACACCAGATTTGGCACTTGCCTGTGCCCAGCTGACATCCCTGCCATGCCAAGCAGCTGCAAAGCCCGTCTGCTGACACATCCACCAGCAACCTCTCTACCCTGGGCGGTCGCCACTAAGGAAAAGCAATGTCTGTATTCACAGCACTGGTGCAGAGAAAAAAGTGACAGAGAAAGGGTCAAAGATGGTGAGGTCCCTTGCCCCAGTTGCCTGCCAGCACCTAATGCCAAGTGTAAATGCATGCCTGCGCCTCCCAAGACAGGGCCTTTCCCACTAGTCCAGGCTGCCTGACTTTCCCTAGAGCCTCCAACCACAGGTCAGCGTGGCTCTCACACACTTTTCATGAAAATCACCACCAGTCACAGACCCATAGGGCAGGAAAGTCACTGGAGGTTATCTAGTCTAAATCATCTTATCTCCCAAATGAGAAACCAGGGCTCAGAAAGGTTAAACGACTTGCCTAAGGTCACACAGCTCATAAGTAGAAGAGCTTAGACTGGATCCCAAAACCACCGAGCTAAGTCCACGTTCCTTCCACTAAATTCCAGATGCTGCTACCAGCTCCCAGGAGGCAACGGAAGTGGTAACTGGGATAATCAGCTATTGGTGACCACAAAAGGCAGCAGGAGCAGTAGGTGAAAGGACACCTGCATGGCAGTCACAGTCACTCGCGTCAGCCCTGCAGGAGAAACAGCAGTAGAAACAGATGCAGAGAAACTGCAAGTGGAAGTGGGGCTGCTGGTGGGGGTGGGTGTCATCATGGAATTTTGAGCCTTAGACCTGGGTTCTATTTCTAACTCTGCCACTGATGACCTGAGACACCCTGGCCAGGTCAAGCTGTCAATCTGGGCCTCATTTCCTCATCTGTAAAATGAAAGGGCTAAACAAGATGTTCTCAAAAGCTCCCTCCCCTCTCCATTTCAAGTCAGCTTCAGGCTATACTTCTTGCTAGTTATGTGGCCTCTAATAAATCCTTTCCCCTGTCTGTGTCTCATCCCCTGGCCTTAGACAAGGCTCCCAGGTCTCCTTGCCAAGAGCTCCGAAGTCATGTGAGCCTAAGGGGTCCCCCAATTGCCCTGGTATTGGGAGAAAGACCAAAACTGGCTGACTTGTTCCCCTGCCCCACAGCCAAAGCTGCAGTTCGACAAGGGCCCCAAGTGGGAGTCTAATGTGCCCAAGAGCCAGGCTGAGGGCACGCAGGGGATCACAAGGGACAAACAAAGTGTGTCATTGCTGGCACTCAGGTCAGGAGGCGAGCAAACACACGCACACGCCTCCTCCCATGCAGCATTGTTCCCCAGTGCCGCTGTCAGCAGTTCTGCCGGGCTTGATGACTGGAGCTTCCTAATAGGCCATGCTGGACCCAGCGGACACCCAGCCACTTCCCCTCCAGTGGTCCTCAGGGATCATCACTGCTTAACATACCACTGCCTGGGGGTGGGGAATGTCCAGGAAAGCTGGGCTTGTCCTCAACAAAGAACTGGGAGCCAGCCAGCTATATGGGTGGGCCCTGGAGACCGCTCATGCTCCACACATGAGGTACACAGAAAGGATTTCCATAACATCAGAGACTCTTGGGGGAGAAGAGGATGGTCTCCTCCACTCTCCTGCCTCCGTGGGCATGCCTGACTGGTGGGCAGTCACCCACCAATGGGGGCTCACTACCTCCCTCAAGGCACATTCTCTATGGCCACCTGGTGTCCACAGAATAAGGAGAGCAGAAGCCTCTCCCTACTTACATGGTCATGCTCAGGCTGTGGGTCTGCCCTAGATCCAAATGGGACAGACATCATCCTGCTGAAGAATGCAGTCAGATCTCTCCCCCAGCCATCAACCCCACCAGTCTGATTCTCTCTAAGCCTGTATGGCCTGGTAATTAAGAACTCTAAGCCACGCTACCCAGGTCTGAATTCCAACTCTGCCACTTATAAGCTGTATCATCTTGGGCAACTTACTTAAACTCTTTGTGCCTCAGTTTGCTCATCTGTAAAATTGGGATAATAATAGAGTTAGTATGTATAAACTATAAAGCGGTGCCTGGCACAGGGCCATATAAAGGTCAGATGTTATAAAATCTGCCTTCACACTAAATGCCATTATTTCCTTCAGCATTTCTTCATTCAGAATCCCCACAACCTACTGACACACTAGCCTGTTCCAAAAGATGCAGGCTCTAAGTCGGACCTGGATTCCAGTTGGTTCTGCCACTTTCTTGCAGTGTAACACTGGGCAAGGAACTCAGCCTCTCAAAGCCTAGGTCTCCTCTTTTGAAAAAGGATGATCAGATGACCTACCTCACAGCTTGATTTTAAGGATGGGAAGATAATAAGATAATGCACGCAAAGCACCTAGCTATTATTATTAATTATTAACAAGAACAACATCATCCTTCTCCTTGTGGACATGATACTTGTGCAGGAGCCTGCATTACTTTCTTTCAGTGATGGCCAACTGCTGGCATGTAGAGCCAACTGTCAGGTAAATTCAAGGGCCACTTGCCCACTCTCTGTTAAAATGAATCATCATCAGCCTGTGCCTGTGAAGCTGATTTTCCTGAACCTACACATGGGACTTTACATTATGCTTATTAAGTTTCATCCTGTTGTTTTCAACCTGGAAATGGGAACAGGAGGATCCGCTAATCAGCTTGGACTCAACCAGCACAGAGGCACTATCCTGAAAGAGTGGCGATCCCCAAGAAATGACAGGGGTCTGGAGTCGCCAGGCTCCCAGAGCTAAGAAGGTGACAACCACAGCTTGTGAGGGCCTCCGCCAGCTCTGCCTTTTGTTTGCCCAACACCCAGACACAAGAGACAGCTCTTGTTACCAGAGTCCTATCAAGAGGAGGGAAAGCACCGTGCTTTCAAAAATAAAGCCACATGTGCAAACTGTTGTCATAAACACAGCCCCGTTCAAGGCCTCGGCTGCATTCCTCCTCGTGCAGCAATGTGTTTCATTTCTTCAACATAAACACAATCAGATTTATTACATTCCGGCAACATTTTTAGGATGGGGATTGAGAAAGCTGTGTTCCCTGGGAACAAAAGGCACTTCTGCATAAGTGTGCAAAGAAAAAAGGAGAGAAAAGACAAAAACCACCTTCCAGACTCTGGGCCCCAGCGACTGTGGTCCATGTGAAGAACCTTTATGCAATCTGCCTCACTGTGGCTGCCAGAGATACTGGGAGACAGAGGCAGAATTAGGGTTGAGGAGGAAGATCATGTGTCCAGACAGACTCACAACTTGACTGCCACAGGTTGCAGAGTTTCACACCATTTAAAGTCTATCTCCCTTGAGCCCCAAAACATCAATTCAATGGATCCTTCCTGGGACCCTGAGAGGCCCAACAAGGCATAAGGCTCTTTCTTCTCTGCCTGTCCTCAGGAGACAGGTATGCATGCACAATCCTATAAGACAAGCACTCTGTGCACTGATAGGTGTCAGAGAAGCCATGAGGGGCTGGGCTCTCGCTCAGACATTCAGCTCTTACTGCTTCTCCCAGGCTGGATGAGGCAGCACCTGCAGAGGGATTCCTGGGGAATCCAGGCAGGAAAAGGAAGTGGTTAAGGCCAGGGCAGGAGAAATGAGTCTCACAAGAAGGGAGAACTAAGAGCAGGAGCCAATGTGATGTCATAGGAAAAGTATGGGCACTGGAGCCAGAGAGATGGGCTCAAATTCCAGTTTCACCACTTCCTGTGTGGCGTTAGACAGATAACTTAACCTGTCTGAGCTTCAGGTACTACAGGGAAAGAAGGGAATAAACAGGACCATCTTCTAGCACTGACACTCCAGGTTCTTAGCCAGGGACTTCTGTGCCTTCTGTGTGCCTTAACTTTTTAAACTTCTTACTATCCATTCCAGAGAGACTACAATAGAGTAGTCCATCTTGTTTCCTTTTACGTGCTGGGTGTTTGTAGTACACAGGGTAAATATAAGATTAGATTAAACAGATACTGACTGACATGACCAACCCAAAGCCCTCAGAGGCCCCACCTCCTCACCGTCCGCCCTCCTCCCCTCCTGCTCTCAAAACACTAACGAGAAGGGACTGGATTCAATTCCTACCCGTGATCAGTGGGGACCCCTGGCTCCCATGCACCTGGAGTGGGGGAGGAAAGAGCCAGCACTGTCTGGAGCCTCCCAAGCCCACGGAACCAAGCGGCACCAAGCAGATGCCCGTGCCTCTGTGCAGACGGGCCCAGTTCAGCAGCTTTTCAAAGTCAACAAAGTAAGGTTTTCAAATCCTAAAAGGCTTCTCAAGCCCCTTCTAATCTGTCTGCCATTTTGTTTCATCTGCTCAGCTCAAGTCAAGGGGAACTTGACATTTGGAATACTAACTGCAAATAATCCCATGCCAAGGACAGGGCCTGGCATGGTGCAGCATAAGCGTGGGCTCACAAGATGGTGGGGACACTCTACCTATATGCAGAGCACCGCAGAAGGCTCACATGGGTCAGGCCCCTTGGTACCTATGCAGTGACCACTTTGAATGGTCAGCTACCCAAGGGAGGGCTGTGCCTCATTCACTGGCTTCCTCAACACCTTGCCCAGGGCATGGCAGGGCAGAGGTGCCAAGCAGAATACATTCTGGACGAATAAGCACAAATCTCAGTGGTGGAAGCAGAAAGAGCACTGAGCTAGTGTTTCGACAACTCCAAATGTAAGCCCCTGCCCCAAACCAACCATGCGCGCATACAACACACACTGTACTGTCTCAGGTGAAACACTCTGCCTCCTACTTTATAACATTTACTGAGTCCACTGCTGGTTTTAACATTGGCATCTGCCAGCAAACCCTCCACCCTGGGCCACACACCTCCACCTACCCCAAAAGTTCAGCAGGGCATGCGGGCAGGCCTTGTGCTCATCCCAGTCTCACACACATTCAGGCAGCACAGCACACAGGCCAGGCCAGGACCTGGGTCTGGGGAGCTTCGCAATAACCCACTCCAGCTGCCCTCTCAAGAGGAAGCAGCGCAGGGACTTCAAGGGAAGGCTTTGTGTGGCTTAGGCCACTGTTGCTCCAATCTCTGACCTCTGAAGCAACAAGGACTTGGCTGACACAAGGCATTTTTTTCCCTCAAACTTTTCAAAGACAGTGAGCTCTCTGGTTATAAAAATAAAATCCCAGGACCTCAACTGACTAATAAAATAAAATATAATGACTATAACCACACATAACATTATGTATGCATATCAATGTTTGGGGGCTAGCAGGTTAGCTCAGTTAGAGTGCACACAGCCTTGTAATGCCAACACCAAGGGCTCAGCTCCCCATATCAGTCAGCCGCAAAAAAAAAAAAAAAAAAACAAAAACCATGAATAATGCCTGACAACAAATAAACCATAAAACATAGGTACATACAGCCGTCCCTTGGTATCCAAGGGGATTGGTTCTGGACCTCCAAGGATATCAAAATCCTCGGATGTTCAAGTCCTTGATATAAAATGTCATACAGTATTTGCATGTATCCTATGCACACCCCCCTGTATACTTTAAATCATCTCTAGATTACTTATAATATCTAATACAATGTAAACGCTACGTAAATAGCTGTGACACTGCACTGTTTAAGAAATAATGACAAGGGGGGAGAAAGTCTATATATGTTCCCTACAGACGCAGTTTTTTTCCTGAGTATTTCTGATCTACGGTTGGTTGAATCCATGGCTGCAGAACCCATGGATATGGAGGGCTGACTGTACTTGAAACCTCTTATCCCTCAAATTCATTAAGCCAGCTCCTGCCACCCATCCCCCCCTCCAGGAAGCCACCTCTGACCACCCTGTGTGACCCAGGCACCCCTCCTCTGTGTTTCCACAGCCTCTGTGGACAGCACTGTGTTGCCAGCACCTTCAACAGAGCCTGGCATGTATGCTTGGCTTGCACATATGCTAAACTGAATGTTTATTTTTCCATTTCCCCAACTAGACTATAAAATCCTTGAGGGACGATACCTTTTTTGACTTCGCTGTGCAAATACCTGGAAAAATATCTAGCGTGTATCTCAAACTGAAAAACCATCTGTTGAATAAATAAGGGAAAAGATGAACACGTGGGTCCTCAGCTACACCTCCCACACTCACACTCCCCCTACCCCCACTTTCTCCACCCACCCCCAGGAAGCATTTTGGAGAGCCCTGGAAAATCTAAGTTCAAACTATCCAGGGTGACTATGGTCACTTTGGGTCCCTCTGCCTTTATACCAATATATCTACTCAAGGGGTACAAGCTCAAGTTTCCATACAGACCCAAGCAGCAAAGGAGTTCTCTCTTCCCGGCTGAGGCTAAACAGGGACCCAACCACAAACATCCAGTAATTCTGAACATGACGTTAACAATGTAAAAATAGCTCCTGTATCTCTTTGCCCCCACCCTTCTCCCCAGCAACACAAAGGGCAGAACAAAGTGACATCCCTAACAAGCCTTAGCTTGTTCCGGCACAGATAGCCCCAGCCTCCTACATCTGGCCCAGCTGCTGTGAGCCAACAGGGGATTCCAAATTACATTTTAATTACTATAATTTTTCACAGGTACCTGAAACCAGATCGCAACGACAGTACAAAAATCCCCAAATAGGATGCATGAGGTCCAAGTTACAAGCTAGTCTCCTAAAAACACACCTTTTCTTACATGCCTTTCATTTCAGGCAGCATTTTACAGTTTGCAGAGTGCTTTCATGGGCCTTCTCTCTCCCACAGGCTCTGAATTAAAACAACATGGTTCAATTCCAGCCTCCAAAGTACACTGGCCTCTACAGAGACCTTGGATAAGCCATTTCACCTATCACCATTTCGTGCAATCTGGGGTGGCGGAAAGAAACAAAACAAAAAAAACCCAGAATGGGAAATGGGGGAGGAGGGGGATTCTTATCCCACAGGGTTACTAGGAATATTAAAGAAGATTAAATGGAAAGCACAGTGAAGATTTTTAAGGAGAAAGCACCTATTTAGGATAAGGCATGCTGGGCAGATGGTGGTTTCTTAGCAGACATGCATTCTCAGTGTGGATGTCTATACAGCTAGTGGTTAGGAGCATGAGCTCTCGAATTAATGTCCTTTGATTTGAAGCCAGACTGCAACATTTTAGCCATGGAGCCTTGGGCAAGTTAATTAATCTTTTTGGGCCTCCGTTTCAGCAACTGAAAAATAGGGATGATGTCAGTAATTACTTCACAGGCTCATGTGAAGTTCATGAAATAAATGCAAGCAAAACACTAACCTAGCCCGAGCACATAGAAAGCACTCAAAAAAACAAAGACTGGGGGAGAGGGAAATCTCACACCTTAAGCAAGGGGAAAGGTAAAACATAAAGTTCAGCATCGTAAGACAGATCTGGAAGGAAAGGTGGGGTGGGGAGCAGGACCCTGTGGTTCTCCGGATCTAATTCTGTGTTCACATTTACATCTTTCTTCCCCCACCTAGAGAATAAGCACCTTCAAAGAAGGGACTGTGTCATGTTGCCTTTTGGTAAGCTCTCAGGTCCCTGACATGTGACTTGGCATAAAACTCCTGCTAGGTTAATATTTACAAAATTAAATGAACAAATTAATTTTATTTCTCTTGCCTCTGTGCATTCCAGATATCAAACAGAAACAGCCTGCACAAAGAAAGTCCTCTAAAGTGGCTTGTCTCTTGGGCCGGCCCGTGGCTCACTCGGGAGAGTGTGGTGCTGATAACACCAAGGCCATGGGTTCGGATCCTATATACGGATGGCCGGTTAGCTCACTGGTTGAGTGTGGTGCTGACAACACCAAGCCAAGGGTTTTAAGATCCCCTTACCGGTCATCTTTTAAATAAATAAATAAATAAATAAATAAAAATAAAGTGCCTTGTCTCTTTTCGGCTGCAGTAATATTTGCAAAGGGAGTCAGCATCCCCATGTGTGCAAAGTGCCAGCCCACCAATGCACTATTTGCTGCCGCAGAGAACCAGAGGTGCTTCCATGTGGAGGTGCTGGGGGTTCTACCCTCCACGAGGTGAGCCACATTAAACCCATCAATGTCCCAAGTTGTGGGGATCCCTATGCTGGCTGAGGAGTGGGTGGGAGGAGGGGACAAGGGGGCAAGTGGCTCCTGTGAACCCCCAAAAGAAAACCCAAGCACAGCGAGGAGAGCTAATGTATGCTTTATTTTTAGCCACAAATGATGGAAAGTTACTCTCAAGTGGTACGGATTTTGCTTCATCGTCCTCAGTATCTTTCCAGTCTCCCCAGCAGCGTCCCAGGGACATGGAGATGGATAAGGTGAAAGAAGAATTTCTGAAGCTCTCTCAGAGGTGGAGAGGCAGGAGACAGAAAAAGAGGTGAGACCAGGTGGAGAAGAAAAGGTGGTCTCCATGAACCCCAGCACCCCGCACCAGCCCAGACGGCTGGAGGCAACAGAGGCTCCCACAAGTGGCTACAGCTCCACTGGCTAACAGGAGGCCGATGGTCCCCACTCCTGCCACCCCAATAAACCAAGCTGTCACCCTGCCCACCTTTGCTGGTCAAAAGAACCAGGCTATGGAATCAGAAAGATCCAAGTTCCAGTCCCTCCTCTGCCGTGCTCTGAGACAAGCAACCTCAGTTCCCTGAGACTCTGTTTCCTCCTCCATATATCAGTGCTGCACAACTGAGCCACTTTACGGAGCAAATTAAACAATGCCTGTGGAGTAAGCTGGCTGGCACCAGGTGCTTGATTGATTACTTTTTCACAATTAAACTGGGGCCCAAGTAAAGGGCCCAAAGGCATTGCTGTGTGGGCTTGGCTAAGTCCTTTCAGTTCTCTGGACTCCATGTCTTTCCACCCACAAAGGCAACAACCTTCTAGGCACATGCCAGCTCTGGAATACTGCTGAGCACCCTGGCCTACCAGACAGTTGGCAGAAGTCTTCCGCTTTCATGTGCTGGGGGCTCCACTGTGAATCCATATCCTGACCTCACAGTAGGTCCATACCTTGAGAAACATTAGGAAATCGCAGTGACTTCTGATTCTAACATTTATTCCCTCCACCCTCACCTAAACTATATCCATCAGCCAAAGAGAATAGACCCTGACCCGCCATCCATTCCTTCCACAAGGATTTACTGAGATCTTGCAACAATAGGTGCTACCGAGCAATGAATATTTAGCCAACAGCAGCCAATGGCAGAGGTTAATATTTCCCAGAGCTTAATTGCTACATGCTGTGAAATGTAAGTTAATTTTTTTTTTTACTATGCTTGTGGTAAGAGCCACAAAAGAGAAGTCCTAGAAGCCATGCGGGTGTATAAAGGGAGTCCCAACCCAGCCGAGGATATGCACAGGTTCCCTAGGACGTGCCCTCTAGGCTGAGACCTGAAAGACATACAGGTACTAACGTGGAAAGGGAAGAGAGTGAAGCACCTTCCAGGGAGAGGAAACAGCATGTGTGAAGGCAGTACCTGGAACTTATGAGAAACCAAGAGAAGGCCAGTGTGGCCACAGGAAGACCAAACTGCCGCGGGGGCTGGCAAGGCAGGCTTCCAAACATGGATTGCCCCTGCACTCTGTGTGAGGCCACCCCCAGAAGGTTTCCTGGAACCTCTGGGTTTAAGTAAAGTTTCCCTGCACAGACTGAGCCAGGCAGGAGGGGTGCAGACAGCTCAGGGCATAGGAGAACAGAGCAGCCACGGTCTACGGAATCCAAGCACCTGGTCTGGAACTAGAAGGTACTTTGAAAAGGACCTTCTTCAAACACCCTTTCAGTTTTCCCAAGGTTTTGCTCCATCTCTGCCCCCCACTCCCACTTGTTTTGTTTTGCTTCTTGTCTTATTTTTATTTATTCATTTTTAAACTGGGGCCTGCTTACAGTCAGGTTAATGCATTTTTAAAAAGAAAGCCTTGAATGTGCTGCGGCCCTCCCTCCCTGAGTGGAGAATCAATAGCCCTCTCAGCCTCTTCCTCTGCCACCAAGAGTGGCCAGAGGGGTGGGGGCCAGGGCAGGCAAGAGCGCTCCCTGCAAAGCAGGCCTGAGAGCAAGGCTTATACCCTCCCTCTCCACCCCCACCCATCCCCAGGCAAGACCTCCCACACCCTGCCCATCACCAACACTGGTAACACCCTGAAATGGGAGGGCCAGACTGGGGTAAGGGAGAGAACACCCGATAGTCTAAAGACTTAAGTTCAAATGTCGATGCTCAGCCTTCTAGCAGCCTTGAAATCCTGGATGAGAAAGAAACTTGCCCAGTGGTGATTTGTCAAAAAATTAAGAGAAGTAATGGGAAAAGGGGCTAACACACCCTGGGAAGAACCTATGCCTGTGTCTCCCACCCCCACCCCCTGGATCCACCCCACTGTCACAGACCCTCCTTGCCCACCTCCCCTGCTGGTGAGCTGGCGTGCCTCGAGCTCCCTGTTGCCGATGCTGACAGATGGGAAGTCCTAAAATACAGCGTATGGATCATGTTTCGTGACTACCAAACACAACAGCCTGGATACTTTGAGAACCCAGCCGGTTTTCAGGAACAGGATTTTACACATTTCCCAGGATTGGCGGATCTACGCTCGCCTCCACCCGCCTTCAAGCTCCTCTGTAGCCTGGATCCTACACCGGGAGGATACAGGTGGGGGTGCCTGGGGGAGGGGAGGCTGTGCTCTAACCCTCTGCTGCTCTTCATATTGCTACTACCACTTGCTGAGCTCCTGATAGGTTCCTTGCTGTGTATCTGGTACTTGGCACATGCTCTGAAGCCACACTTACTGGGATCCAATCCTGGCTCCTATTGTAAGATCCTGGGCATGTTACTTTACCTCCCTGAGCTGCAGTTTGCTCATCTGTGAAAGGAGATGGTAGTACCTTCCCCTCACTGGGTCAAAGTAAGGACTGGGTGAACAACATAAGAACTCAGAAGATGTGAGTTGCTTTACTAATCATCATCCTCACAATGGCACGACTGTGGGTAATATCATTGCAGCTGTCCTGCAGAAGGCAAAATGCCAGCTGTCCAGGCCACCCAGGGGCAGGGGAGCATGTCTGACTCTATGGGGCCTCTCCTTCAGAGGGTCTGCAAACCCAAACCCCGGACTTATTATGCGTGATTATGTGTACATGTGAATATGTAGTGTTTGAAGAGGAGATGATGAATTTCATCAGTCTCACAGCCATCTACGGTCTCATAAAGGCTAAAAACCATATCTCCATATGACCTTGTCTGCTGAATACATACAAGGCCTCCTTGGCATAGCAGTCCTGGACTCCAGGATCTGGAGCAAGCATTACCCCCCATTCCCTCTCCCCAAAGGAAAGAAATTGGTTCTTGGTGACATCCATTATGAAGAGATTCTGGCTAGAAGAAGGGGGCTGGCAGTGAAGGGGTGGGCAAGCCCCCTGGAAGAGAACTGTGTGTTAACCTAGGTTCCAGAATTTTAGAAGGGGACAGGCAACCCAGCAAACTGAGGAAGGGTGGTCTGCACTTCCAAGGGCTCAGAGACCAGAAGGGGAAGAAGGAGATGTGGCAGTGGGAGCCAGGCACCCGGCAACTGAGGAAGCATGGGAGGGGGAGGGGTATGTATGGTGGCCGAGAGGGACCGCTAATGAGATGTCTGAACTTATCAGCCACACAGACTGACAGTACCCTACTGGATGTGACACCCTCAGGGCAGGGACAGTTTAGAAAAAAGGTCATACCAACAAGATACAAATCAGGGTACAAATAATATTCATCTTCGAATAGTGGAATTATCAGAGTTTGTTTATGTTTTGTATCTAATTTCCTTCACAATGAACATATATCCACACATACTCTGGAAATAAGACATGAAACTAATCTAATTGCAAAAATACTCATGTGAAGCACACAATTAGTCTTGACAAAATAAATACTCGTGTTTCTGCCCACAGATGGCTCTTGAAGGCCCCTTCTGAGAACGGGTTACCCAAGCCACTCCCAGGAAAAGTATCATTTTGGAATAGAGAGTGAGGGCATTAAAGTATGTTCAGGATACTGCCTTATAAACTCTGTGGGTGGTTCATTAGGGGCACACAAATGTGCTCTTGCCTCCCTGTGATGACTGTTGGAAAGGACGACTTAATCCAGCTGACTCAACATGCTCAGCATCTTCAGCATGGTGAAGGCCTTGTGAAGAAAAGAAAGGACTGGGGAAAACACCCAATTAAATTTTTTTCCTCTTTTTTGGGGAATGGAGGGAAAGAAGAGAAAAAGAGGTGAGGGACAGACACAGAACAAGGTCCCCCACTGTCTAAGCCCCTGTTGCCTGCAGACAGCACTCTGAAGTCCACGTGCACACAGCTGTAAATTTCACTTGGCATGTGTGGTTTTCAGTTGCAGTGTTTTGAGGATACGTATAATCCAGACTTCCTATTTACATTACATTGGTTTTCACCAACACAATAGCTACAAACGCTTTACTCCACTCCTGTCATCTGTGCGGAAATTCTTCTCAGACACAGGGACACTGTAAAGTCATGAGAGGAATCCGCGTGTGGGGTGAGTGGACTCAGTCTCGTTTCTTTCTGCTCAGCTGGGAAACTTCTGTAAGGGAAGAAAAAAGAACTGGCCCTAGCCATTAGACATTAACCCACACTTGGTTTCTTCATGTTTATCCACAGCAGAAACACAGGAGCCGCTGTAAAAAACATCCTTACTGACACTACACAATATTTGTCCTTCCAATAAAACAGTTCCTAGCTAAAGGCTGCCTGGAACAGACATCAGGACACACTTTAGAAATCATCCAGGTCACAACCCACACTTGCAGGGAGAAGACTGAGGCACTGAAAGAACTTCCAAATCCAGTGGTTCCTGGCCACCTTTCCCCATCATCTTCTTTCAGAGAGAAGAGAGAATAAATCCTAGCTTTTGCCAGTTGGCCTCAAAATTAATAGTGCAGGAAGGAAAAGCCGGTCCATATTTCTAAGGCCATCCTGAAGCACTAGCATAAATATTTCCTTTAAGCTTTCTTTAAAAATCCCTGATTTCCACAGAAGTAGCTTCTCACCCTAAAAGCCTTGTGGTGTCCCACGTCTGTGCCTGGCCAAGCCAAGAGCCTGGCACATGGCAGATTCCTAATATAAAATTACAGAGTGGATTAGGATCTTTAGGGCCCCTCATAACACAAATTTAAACTTATCCTTGGGGTTTGGAGCCTGGCACTCTCACCCTGTGTTGTGAGTTGAACTATGTTCCTCCGCCCCTCCCTCCGCAAAAGATATGTTCAAGTTCTAACTCTCGGTACCGGTAGACTTGGAAATAGGTCCTTTGCACATGTAATCAGGCTCAGATGAGGTCATACTGGATTAGGGTGGGTCCTAACTCAATGCCTGGTATCCTTATAAAATGAGAGAAATATGGGCACACAGACACACAGGAAGAATGCCATGTGGTGACACAGGCAGAGATTGGAGTAATGCAAGCCAAGGAACGCCAAAGATTGCCGGCAACACCAGAAGATAAGAAAAAGCCATGGAACAGATTCTCCTCTAGAGAGAGAGAGGGCGTGGCCCTGCCAGCACTTTAATCTTGGACTTCCAGCCTCCAGAACTGTGACAGAACAAATTCCTGCTGTTTAAAGCCACCCAGTTTGTGGTACTCTGCTACTGCCATCTAAGATAAATTAATACACCTTGAATTCTTTCCAACCCTCTCAATACTCTCACCCACCCAACACCCGCCCCTTTCCTCCTTCTCTGCACTGTTCCTGCTTCAGGATTACATGACCCAAAATAACGTTGCTGAGCCTCGACATCTGTGATCCAACCTTGACTGTCCACCAATACAATCTGGGACAGGTCAGATTCCCCATCCCCATCTGGGTCACAGAGACACAGAGTCATCTTCACCAGGTGGTGGACCCTGTCCCTTGGTCTGCCAACTGAGAACAGCCAAGGAGGGTCTGAGGCAAAGCACAAGGTGATAGGAAATACAGAGATGTGGGGAGGGGTGGGAGGGTGATGGGTGGAGATTAGGAGAGAGTCAGTGGAAAGAGGAGAAAGGAAAGAAGGTTCAAAAAGGAGCCTGAGGGCCGACCCCGTGGCGCACTCAGGAGAGTACGGCGCTGCGAGTGCAGCAGCGCTCCCGCTGAGGGTTCGGATCCTATATAGGGATGGCCGGTGTGCTCACTGGCTGAGCGCGGTGCGGCCGGTCACAAAAAAGACAAAAAAAAAAAAAAAAAAAAAAAAAAAGGAGCCTGAAGGTCAAGGGGATAGACAAGAGGCAAAGAAAATAGACACCCCTCTGCACTGCCCCCCCCATGGTTGGTCACTTGCTTCTAACTTCCTCCCCACACACTTGATGCCTGCCTGGAACTTTACTGCAAACAGGTTAACACCCCAAAAGCTGTCTGCCACACAGCTGTTGCCCTTTGAGCTTCTGCAAAGAGAAAGCCAACCTGCTTCCGTCCAGGGCTGGGCTTTATTTGTTTTGGATTTTCAGTACCTGGAACTTGGTGGGGCCAAGTCAACACTGCAAGGCTAAGGAACTGGCTGGGCAGATGGAGGGGACACGAGGTTCTACACACTACCTCACCTGGGCCAGTTTAAGGTCACCTGTGGTCCTGGTGTAGTGGGGCAGGCGCTTTCGATTCTCACTGCCCTCCCACACTCACAGTTCAGATGGACACACTAATGTGCCTCAAGCAGCGAGGCCAGAGAACTCACAGGGCTGCAAAAGTGAGTGGCCTCTAAATCTCTCCCCCCCACCATCCCATAACCACCAGAAACAAAGGAATCCTCCAGCAGTGGCAATGATAGTTAACACAGATCTAGTTTGTGTTGGTTAAAGACCAGACCAGGACCTTGTACTATAAGCTTCCTAGGCTCCGGCACTCAACCACATTCAAACCAGTACACAAAACTAAGGCTGCTGCTGCAAAGTGACAGATGTGGTACTGGAGAAGTAGCCAAATATCTTGTAGGGAGTCTGGGCTGCGCTAGAAACCCAGCCACCCTGCCTGCAAGCTATTGCCATCATCTACTCAACCAGGTTTACTGAGTACCTACTATGTGTATTCTCAGTGGCATTGTGTGCAAAAATGGGGTGAGAATACCTGTCTGAACAAAGCCCTCCTGGGGATCGGACGTGATGACAAATATAAAGTGTCCGGCACAATGTTATGCCGGGCACATGAAAAAGAGCCACTATGAAGGAGAGATTAGAGTTATTACAGTCATATTTTCCAAATAAGAGCTTGAGACCCAGGGTCTACAGCAGATCTCTGTACCCTCTACAACAATGTCAGCTCCATCAAGGCAGGCAACGTGCTGTCCCCTGCTGTACTGCCAGCACATTCAACAGTGCCTGGCACACAGCAGGCACTCAAATGTGTGTTATGTGAACACAGCAGCTACCCAGTATCCAAGGCCCCCAAGGTTGAATGCAGAAATATCAAACTGCATGACACACTGACCATCTTGGGGATAAAAAGACAGAATCTGAGGTTATAAAACAAGTAGTCTTGCTCCACAGACAGGAAACAAATGGGCCAGGAGGCCGCTAATTCCTCCAAATGAAACCAGATTAAAGAGTAGACCAGCACAGAGGTACCTCAGGTTTCAACCTCAGAGAAGCACGTTGGCTTCTCCAGGAGAAAACAGGTAAAGGGTTAGGCATGCCGCTGTAGTCTTATGCATAAAACGAAGGCTGGGGGTCACACTAGGAAACAGGTGTGAAAGAGCCAGAAAAACATATCAAAACCATTACTTTGCAAATGTCTTCTTTGAGAGACGGCTCCCACTTCACTTGAGATGCAAAGCAATTTCATCTTGTTCAACCTCCCCCTCCTCTATCCATTTCCATTTTATGTTCAAATATACCTGGCGAGCATCCTGGACTGCACAACACAAATTGCTGGCCATCTGGAGCACCCTGGTACATGATTCACCTTCAAGGTCCCTTCAGCCTCAGCTGTTAGCTGTCACTCCAACCCTTCTGCCCCAGATTAAAACGCACTAAACCCCAACTCTGGGTATTTAACCAGAAATGCCTTTACCACTTCCATCTCTACTGGCTGTGCCTCACCTGTCACTCCCAAGCTGGGACTATGAAAACCCACTAAGAGATATGAACCAGGGGGCATCCCCTAGAAAGGCATCACAGCAGAGCGACCGTTTGACGATTTGGGGATCCCAAGTCTCCACCACCACCTTCCTGTGGGTCATGACTTGAGGACAGGTTGCTGACCTTTCTGAGTCCCAGTTCTGCCATCTGTAAAAATGGGCAAAATAATAATAGTACCTCCCGATAGGGTTGTCATGGGGGCTAAAGGAAAGAACATGAGAATGGCCCCTAAATGACTATTTTGTAAAGTGCGGTACAAATGCAGTTACTAGGAAATCTAGTCTCCTCTAGTTCACCAGTGGAAGAATGGACTGAGGCGCAAGCTAGAAAATCATGCCAAGCACAAGGCAGCCCTGCAAAGCAGAGGTAGTTCCTTCTTTTTCAAACGATTAACAGGTCCAAGAAAGGCTGTGATGTGATTTACAAAGGCCACAGCCAAGAGAGATTTATACGGGTATGGCCTTGGGATGGTTTTCTAAGACTTGTGCACAACCCTGGCTTGGCTGAGTATCTCAGCGGCAAGTAATTTTCTAATTGATTCATTAGCACTCCAATCAACCACTACTTTGGACACAAAGGGCCCTGCTTGGGTCTGAATACCCGAGACCAGGATGCTGAGCTGAATGGACCACTCCTGCCTTGGGGTGAGCAGCGGCCCAGGGGCAGGCAAAGAGAACCCCACATGGAGAAGACCCTCCAAAAATCATACCAACATGGAAACAAACTCAGAGTCTTGAAACAGAGCCTATATGGCTTCTCAAATGCTATTTTTTATAATAAGAATTTTCTGAGAGGAACATGATTATGTAAAAAAGTTAAGTGAAAAAGGAGGGAAATGGTCTGAAAGGAAATACTCAAAAACTTAGCACAAAATTATTTCTGGTGGTAGAATGATGGGTGTCTTTCTTTTCTTCTACTTTTCAAAATAAGCATGTATGGGACATATAACTTCTATAGTTTTCTCATGTGTAGAAGGGCAGCAATGACATTAGTCCCCAGGGTTCCTGTTAAGGATGAAATTAATTACATATGAAACAAGCAGAACCCAAGAGCTGTGGGCACCAGACAGCATGCCAGGCTGACCCATCAACTCAGTGACTTCTGGGCCCACCTGCCTCTTAGACCAAGATTCAAAGTTATGCTGAAGGTCATAAATTACTCCAGTTACTTGTAAATTGTTGAGGCCACAAAAGTTAAAATTCACAGATCTCAGGAGTAATGCTGTACTAATCTAAATACAAATTAAACTTTAAAACAATCTTCATCATTTCATATTCCTTTGGCGTGTAGGATATACATCTAAGACAGGGTTCCTCAACAGATCAAGCCATTTATGAAGGAACCTCCAACAGATACTCTAAGGGAAGCATCAGAAACTTTACTGGGCCCTGATGAGAGCCCCCTGCAGCCACCCTCTGGGGACCTGCTTGTTGCCTGTACACCCAGCTGTAGGAAACCCTTCAGGTTCCAATATGGCATTTTGGAAGAATGCCTGAGTCAATCTGCCTGGATCAGCACTCTCCTCTACCTATCCATCCATCCACCTATCCAAATTATCTCTGAGTTTATTCTCCAGAGGGAACTTCTAGTGAGCTAAGGAGCAGTGTGAATAGGCTCGTGTATTAGGAAAGGCGAAACATACCAAGTACCCTCTGTCTGTACTGCCTTGTGCTAGACAGGGCTCAAGATACATAAAAGGATCCAAAGTCCAAAACTTCAGAACGAGCACAGGATGCTTTAGGAAACATGAAGAAAACTAAGTCGTACTTAGGGAATTAACATATTATCTTAGGCAGTGTCATACGCCAGAAAAGCCAAAAGGGTCCAAACCTCTTAGCTGATAGGTGAGATGGGTTCTTCAAGTGACATCACGGAAAGAAGTCAAACTTCTCCACAAAATGTCCCTCGGAAGCCTTTGTCAGAAACTGTCCCCACTGGGTCACCCTCACTTTCTATGAGGCTCCATCTCATCTCCCAACCCCTCCCTCCTTTGCCCTCACCTCCCACCTTCCAGACCAGAAAGTGATCCATCTGGGGTCTTACTGTGGCAACCTTAACACACAAGGCAAAGGGAAAACAGGGTGGTTCTCATCTCGTGAGCTCACCATGCTGGGTCTGCGGTGGGAAGCAGCCATGTCTCTCTTGTGCTTCTGACCATCCCAGCACCTAGCACGGCCGCACTGCACTCACCGCTGTCATTACCGTCATTGGCAATGTGCAGACAAGGGAAGTAGAGAGCTACCATCTCAATCAACTGCTCTGGAATTTCAATATGGGGGTAAATTCTTTGTCATTATTTTCCTACTCTAAAACAGAGGAGGACTGACAATAGAAGAACCTTGACAAGATCCCCACAACACAGTGTATCACCCACCCAATCCCACAAAACATCACAGACCCAGAGAGCACCCCGCTGAATGGCAAACCCACAAACCACAGGAGAAACATGACGTGGTGGGAGAAAGCGGGGAGTTGGCTCTCAGGGCCCTAGGTCTTGGTGCTGGCCTTGCCAACATGTCCCTGGGCAGGTACCCCATCTGTGTGGGCCTCGGTTTCCTCATCCATAAGACCCAGCAGCAGGCTCTTGACAGACAGTTCCCCACACACCCCTGCCACGGAGAGGGCCTTGGCCAACTTTTGAGCTGGATACACAGTTTGTTTTATTTTGCATCTAAGGAGGCGTCAGCTCTCTAATTAGAACAGGGCAGACCCATTCTTTACATAGAAATCAGGCCCATTGTGAGGAGAACTTTGGGCCAAAATGCAAGCTAAAGGGGGAAACAGGAAGGTCACCTCTACGTTTATATCCTAGAGGCCCCAGAAAATCTTCAGCTCAACCTGCCCCTACTCCGCCTGTGACTTACTCCAATGCATCCAGCCCCACCCCACCAGCTTCAACCTGGGAAAATTTTTTCCATTTGCCCTTCTGAGATGCTTCCACTTTTAAAGACCCTGCGGTAGTACCCTCCACGCTCACCCCAACTCCAAGCCAAGATCTATCCTGAAAAGAAAATTAGAGTGTTCTGAGTATCCAAATCGGAATCCAATTCTGACCACCTCTTTCAGGCCCCATAGGAATCAGACAAAAGTGGGCAGGGTCCCATGGCAGCTCTCGAGATGTGGTCAACCACCTCTCACCCATGCTGCAGCCCAAGGAGATGGAGGTGGCATTCAACAAACCCTGTGGCACTGCTGAATTGGGCAAAACTATACCCAAGTCAGATAAACCCTAAAGCCACTTTCTATACTTCGAAGTCCAGCAGTGCAGAGACTGCTGAAATGTCTCTTCCTATCCACAGATGTGAACTGAGGGACCTAAGAGGGACTGTGGATGATCAGGTTAATTTCTGCATTTTACAGGTGAAGATACTGCAGCATAGAGGGGACTACAATAGCAGCTAAGCTGGACCCAGACCCTGGGTTGCAGGTGGCTGACCATGTCCCCTCCCAAGAACAGTCCCACATCCCAACACTGTGCCAGGCTGCCCAGCAGAGGAGACTCCCAGCCCAGTCCTCTGAACCCAGAAAGCCAGTGCATCTTCCTACCTGTGGTTCCTCTGGTCTTACAAGGATGAATATCTGCTCTGCTTTCTGCACTTCCCAACCCATCAAGAACCACATTCCAGTCCAACCTTTCCCACATACCTGCCACATGCATGGCAACATGGCACAGTGGGGCAAGTCCTTGCCTGGATCCCAGAGCCCCAAGAGTGTACACACTGCCACCCTTGCTCTCTGGTCCTCAGCATTGGCATCTATGAAACGGGAGCAAGGAACTTCCACTATGACCTGCTGGGGCTATAACACACAGACCTCTCCTCCAAGAGCTCACAACTGAGATGGGGAGAGGGAGTAAGCCAAGTAACATCCCAGTGAGCGTTATGCATTACTCTCCATCCCACTCCCCTCCTCCCTCACAAAGCCCAGCAATGCTCAACCTCTCCAGAAGGAAGACAGAAACAAGAAACCCAGGAAGTCAACCAACTGGAAATCCCTTTGCATCTGGGCTTGATCTAACATGAACACTGCACAGGACATGCGCTCATGGGAGTGGACTTCAGAGAACACACCATCTACACACACCATCTATCTGGCCTGTGGATTTCCTGGTAATTATAGCCAAGAGGAAAAGGGGAGAAAAGAGTAAGGTGGGATGAAAAACTGTGAATGCTTCAGCTGTCCCAAGGCTGAAAGACCTTGTTGCCCTCCACACAAGGTACCTCTAAAAGAAGGGAGAGGGTTAGTCTGAGTTGCTCCCTCCTCCTCTCCTGGCCTTGCTTCAAAGGCCCCTCACCCACTAGGAGGCTCAGGTCAGGACAGTGGTGTGACCTGCCCCTTCTCTGCAGTGCCTGTCATAGGCAGGATCCAATGAATGTCTGCTGCAGGAATGAATGAAACCAGGCACGCTGTCCTGCTCCTCTCTGCAGAGGGCACAGGGCCGGGCACACAGCGGACACGAGGCTAATGTGTTCAACTGAACCGAATTTCTGGACACCATCCATTTGGAGATAGATAAGAGGAGGGCACCAACCACAGACATTGCAATGAGGGTCTCCCCCCACTTAAAACTGGCCCCCCAAAATTTAAAAATGATTCTTGGCAAACTAAAGTAATTTTCTTAAAATCCTCCTAAAAAGCCAGTCCTTCTCAGGGCACTAAGAAAAACTGGATTCAGTTTACAGGAGATGGTGTTTCAAGAAGGCAGCTATTGTATGCAGGAGAGAGCCCTAACACACACCCCCCATCCACCCTCTCACTTTGTGCAGGGGACAGAGTCCCAGGTGAAGGCTCCTGGAACCCAGCTCCTGCTCCTCCGCCCACCCTGCCTGGCCAGACCCCCATTAACGTACTGCTCGTGCCATCAACACTGTTGTTTTGGAATGTGCCAGTAATTCTAGTGGCAGGAACAGCAAGCTTTAAGCTCAGCAGAGAAACCAGCTGGAGAGGCAGCCTCATGAAATAATGAAATGCCAAACCAACCCTACATCTTCTCCAGTCTCTCAGGTCACCTACCAGATTAGAAGGCCTGTTGCTACGGCAACCATATCTTGCAAGTGTGGCTGAACTTCCCTATAATTTTTAACCCTTTAACTAGCTCAGAGAGGGTGGTGAGCAGACAGTCCTAAAGAGCTGGACTGCTCTGGCTGTGCTTTTACAAATTAAAGCAAGAGAAAAGAAAAACGGCAGTGGAGGGGAGGGGCAAAAGTCCACAGATGGGCAAACAGGCAAGCAGTGTGAGGGAAGCGCAGCACACAGTGGCCACTTCTCCTTCCCACCAGTGCCCCACAAACACCATGACCACCACCGGCTGTAGGCGACAAACTTTTCCAGCACCTGGCAACTCCCAAGCTCAGGAGCTGCAAAGGCGATGGGAATAAACAAAAGCAAAATGGAACTCCACCTGCCCCTGCCGGCCAGGCTCCGTGCCCTGGCGCTGCAGCCCAGTGCTGGCCCTTCTGAGGCAAGCAGAAGGTGGCGAGAGCTCGGTGGAGGGGACAGATGGCCACGCGAGCACTGGCACTTTCCAGTAGCCTGACAGGCGCCTGCTGCCAAACAAGCCCCCCACCTCCTCACAGCCCCTCCCACCCCAAACCCAGATCTGGGCAGCTGCAGTGCTGGTTCTGGGAGCCGCTCCTCTTGCCCGCATTCCAGCCACAGCTGCGCATGGAACGCACACAGGCCAGCAGCGTCCACTCCCTGACCACGGGGGCTCGCTCGCCTTCCACCCACCCACCCACCCGCTGTGTGCTCAGCAACCAGCGCTCAGGGGTCTTTAAGACTAAATCTTTTCGGGGCCGGCCCGTGGCTCACTCGGGAGAGTGCGGTGCTGATAACACCAAGGCCCCGGGTTCGGATCCCATATACGGATGGCCGGTTCGCTCACTGGCTGAGCGTGGTGCTGACAACACCAAGTCAAGGGTTAAGAGACTAAATCTTTCCAATGTCTTTCCTCAGCCTGTCCGATTTGACAGGAGCGACTTCATAAAATCACAGAGAGGCAGAAAGAGACCTGCCCCGCAGGCTTCCCCACCTCACACACTCTTCTGGGTGCAGGGAATGGTGGAGGCCTGTGTGGTCTCCCCAGGGGACCAAGAAAAGGTCCCCGAGAGTGAGGAAGCAGAGAAGAGAAGGAAGAAAGAAAGGAAAAAGGAAAGGAAAAGCAAGCAGACAAGAGGCCTGAGCCCACAGTGAGAGAAGAGAGGAAGCCAGAGGGGTTGGGAGGGGAGGGAGAAAAGGGAAGGGGCAGCGGGAGTGACAAAGCTCCTCACAGGCAGGCGATGGGGCCACGTCTCCCCGCCATGCCTAGCCCAGTGACCTGCGGTGACCAATGAGTCTGCTGTGCCACACACATATCCACCTCTCTCCCCGTGCTGGGGGCCACCTGCGAGAAAGTCTAGTCGGCGAATTAAAGTCCGAATGTCATCTTTGCTGAGTAAGCAACGAGATGTACCACAGCACCAGAGAGGAGCGATGAGTTTTACTAGCAGGTATGCCCGTCACCTAGTCACCTAGTCACCTAGCCCTGCCGGGTGCAGAGCGGTCAGCCAGGTTAAAGAGGAGCTGAAGCGAGTAGGGTGGGGGTGAGGGTAAGGGCAGGTCCTGCCCCTCGGGGAGGGGCATGGAGTCACTTCAGCTGAAATTCCATCATTGGCCTGCACGCTTAACAGGTATTCAGACACTGGTCAGTGTTACCCATGAGACACTGATAGCAGCAGCTTGGGAGGGACCCCTCAAGGGACGACTCTCCAAAGTCAAGGGTAGGCAACCTGTATTTATAGAGGACCTACTACATCATCCAGGCACAGGGGTGGTATGTTTTAGAGTACGGTCTCCTCACATAATCCACTCAAGGGTAGGGCTGAGACTGCACCTCTACAGGTCTGGGACAGAACAGGAGCTCGAAGAACATTTTCAAGATAAAAAGGAATGAGATTTTTCTATTTTAACCCACCAGATGGGCATACTGCCACCAAACTTATCCATTGTTTTGTCTCATTTATATCCAAATCCTTTGGTTCATTCAACAAATCCTTATTGAGCACTTACTTTGTGCCAGGTAATGTACATACAAAAATGAAGACTAACACACCTGTCTGCCCTCAGGGAGTACCTCTCATCTGGCAACTAAATGTTGTACTCTGACAGCTCTCCATTTCTACCTTGTATGCAGCAAACCCTCAGTATCTGGATACAGCGGCCTCTTGGGTTCTCATTGGATGCACCACTGAGGCTTGGCTCAGGTGGAGAGAAAGGTAAGGGCAGAATCTCATGTGCAAATCCCAGTGCCTGCTAACTAACTGGAAGCTTCATAAGCAATTCTGTAATTGCTCAACTAAAGGTCATTTCTCAGGGGCTATTGCTCATGCCTTACTACACGGCAGACAGACAAGAAATCTGGCTTCTAGCTGTGTGACAGAAGGGAGGTGGGCTGACCTGCACCCCTGAGGCTCAGTTTCCCCTGCCGGTAAAATGAAGGGGTGTCCAGTCTGATCTCTAAAGACAACCTAATGAAAAAACATCAGACTAGTACCATCCTAGTTAGATGGGGCTTTGGAACAAAGGATGCGGCAGAGAGGATTCCAGGCAGACTGGGCATCCCGCCGACACATCCCCACCTACACTCTCAATGACACAGGGAAGGTCTGCCCACAGCTCTGAATAATAATAGAAGTAACATTTAGGTAAGGTTGGGGATTAAGCTAAACCTCACTTAAGAGGCAGGGATGTTGGCATTTGGGAGCAGGAAACAGGCCTGGGAACGTTGTTAATACCTACCACAGAGCAAAGCGGATCACCGCCAGCTCCTGACTCAGGAGCGTCTTCCACCCCTGCCACACTTCTCCCTCTGCCAACTCCAGAAACCTCGAGGGGGCCAGACCGAGGAGTGGGGACTGGAGGTCAGTGTGGGAAGCCACACTTTCAGAAGAACAATGGCAAACCAGAAGCCAGGGAGATACCTTTCAAAACAGAACAGAGGCTATTCTAAATGGAAACCCACTGCTGGGGGTGGAAAGAGTTTTATGAGAACAGAGACATATATGAGTTGTTATAATTACCTGCCCCTCCCCCAAAATGCTATCATAGGAAGAAGTCATCTTTCCATTTGGAAGTGGTAATAACCATTCTATCTAAAACTGAAATGGGCCACCCTGTCAGGTAGTGAGTTCCCCATCACTGGAGGTAAAGCAGAGGCTGTAAAGGAAACCAGGGCCAGGGAAACTCATAGTCAGAAGGAACTTCAGAGATTACCGAGTGATAAAATACTAATGAGGAAAAAACACAAAGAGGAGCTCTCAGGCCTTTTGTGTTTTACAATAGCCTTTCCTTAAAAAAAAAAAAAAAAAACAGTCTAGATTCCTAAGGAGTACATGCAAAGGTTTTGCCTGCCCCTCACTGACCCACAGACAGCTTTTTATAAACATAAGGTTTCCCTGGCATCCCTGGTCCAACTCCACCCACCCTTCTTCCCAGCTGCAGAGATCACTGTGCTTTTGTGGCAAAAGCTGCAGGTGGTGATTGAAATGCTGTAAGTAAGAAAAGTTCCATTATGTAAAAACTCAAGTGTTTAGGGCACTTCTGTGAAGTAGAGAATCAGAAAAGAAGTTTCAGAGAGCAGACCCTGTATAAGAAACGTCGCAACATTAATCATTTCAGGTGGACATGCTGTCACCTGGCATCACCCAGCCTGGCAAGTTGAGGATGGACAGTGGACCCCCTGATTAGTTAGCACTCACCACCTACTTTAGAGAAATGTTCAGATTACAGATTGGTGGTAACCAAAGAGTCAAACCTCAACCTCCCGTCACTACTGGGTGTTGGTGACTCAAATTCATTATAACTGCCAACTCCTTCAGAGTTTTGTTCCCTTGCTGAATTCTCGGGACCTAGAACAGTGCCCAGTACATAACGTGCTCGAGAAATACTAATAGAAAGAACAGATATTAAAATGAATAAGCAAACCAAATATCTTTTCTCTCAGTTTTAGAGTCAATAGAACTTTGTTTCCCCCAGCTGATTCACCTATCTCCTTGCATTCAACCCAAAATATTATGCTAAAATTATTATGCCCAGCAACAAGCACTGAGCTGCCACAGGAAGCGCCCTTGGCTCTCCCAAGCAGGGGTGGTATGGGGCCTCGGGCCTTGGCCCCCCTCCCCACCAACAGCCAGCCCAGCAACAACCACCAAGCCACAGCAAGAAGAGCCGAAGGTTCAAGAGCTGGGGAGGTGGGAGGTGAGGGCTTTTGCCACACCCCCCTGACATCTGGACCCAACCTGGCAATGACCAAGCCACTGCTGGAAGCCCCTCGGTCTTCCCTATGGGAATGAGGGGGGTGCTACAGGCCTCAATCCTGTCCCTCCTCCTTCCTCCTTCTTCCATCACATTTCCTTCCCCTTTCCCCCTCCCTCCCAACTGCTCTGCAACAACATCATAGTATAAAAAATAATGTTAATAAAAATAATAATAATAATTAAATAAATAAAATTATTTCACATTCCTTTAGTTCCTGGTGGGATATAAGAGCTGTCCAGAGGCTTAGGGAGAAAAGTTATAGCATGGGAATACGGAAAGCTCAGTTTGAGCTCCACAAGGGTAGGAATGTTTGTGTCCTGTTGACTGCTTTATCCCTAAAATGTACAATACCGACACACAGAAGGCACTCAACAAATACCTAAAAAGAATCAGTAAACGACTTCACTACAATCTTAGCAAGTCACTTCTCTCTCTAGGCCATCTTTTTTCAACCATAAAATGACAGTGCTGGGATTTCAGGGGTCCACAGCTAGTTCTAATGTGTTTGAAAGTCTGTCATCCAGGTAAGCTGGCCTGGGAATGGCTTTAACAAGACAAAGCCTGCAGGGGTCCCCTTAGGTATTTCCACATGGGAAGAAGCTAGGAGGCAGTATGGTACCATGGGGGGAGAGGGGGAGCACAGACTTCAGAGCTCAAATGTTTAAGTTCCAGCTCTGTTTGGGACACATGACCTTGCAGAAGTCACTGAACCTCCTTGAGCCTCAATTTCCTCATCTGCAAAATGGGGGACCATGCCTAGCTACCTCCCCAGGATTATAAGATAATGCATGCAAAAGCACTGGAGTGGGGAGGTGGACCAGGACAGAGTGAGATTCCACAAACTCTCAGTCACAGAGGAACTGCTTCCCTTACAGCTCCAAACCTTACAATTTCTTCAGCCCTCAACGGAGATGCCAATTCAGGGCAAAGAATATTTAAGATCAGTTCACAAAATAACATTATACAAAAGTTCCTGCTCTGTAACTTGGTCTGTCGTAAACATAAAGACGTAAAGCTTGATAGAACATAATTCATCTCAAACTTTTTGCTATCTTCTCAGTTTTAAAGCAGAGAAGGGGAAACATTTGGAAATTTAAACAACTTTAAAAAGAAGACAAGAGCCCTTCCGAAGCTGCAGTTGAACCCCACACTCATAGTCAGAGTGGGATAAGCAGGGAAATGCTGCCCCCAACAGAGCAAGGCCCTCCTAGGCTGAGCAGAAGAATTTTGGAAGAGCCTCGTAGATAACTCTGGTCCTGAGCATGCCGCCTCAGAGAGGACATGCGGAGCCTGTTCTCACAGAACGTGGAGTGCTGTCCCTCCTCCTCATGGCCCGGCAGCAGCTACATAAGCAAGCAGTGACCTGCAACAACAGAGCATCTACGAGAAAAGAAGTGACAGCCAACACCAAGACAAGTGACCTTTCTGGACGCTGCCAGTACCCTCAGGCCCCCACACCACAACAAAACCGCCAGGCAATGTGCGTTATCACTAAAAGTTGTAAAAGTCCCTATTTCTAACTTTCCCTAACTAGTAGGTGTTGTCCTCCCATTTCCCCATGGGTTTGGTTCAGCTCTCCCTCCCTCACTAAAAGGGTGCAACCAGAAAGTTCTCCCAGAAAGAGACTGGGGGTATGACTAAAAGAGCTCCAGAAAGAAAGGGTTTAAGACCCAGCAAAGGCATCTCAGGTAGCTGAGTTCAAAATCTAGAATTTACATCTTTTCATTCCCAGTCTGGCATGTTAATTGTCTTCATCCCTGTCTTCACCTCCATGGTAAGGACAAGCGTAGGAGTCCATAAATAAACACACCCACACAAATATCCTAGTAAAGAAAAACCCTCCCTTTCCTCACTACTCATTCACTTCCTCACTCTAGACCGGGAGCTCCCCAAGAGGATGTTCAGTGGTTGTGGCCAGCACTGTGTCCCCTGCACCATCCCCAGCACCAGGTGGGTGCTCAATTAAGAATGAACCTCCAGGGCCAGCCCATGGCTCACTTGGGTGAGCATGGTGCTGACAATACTAAGTCAAGAGTTAAGATCCCCTTGCCGGTCATCTTTAAAAAAAAAAAAAGAATGAACCTTCTCACGCCCAACATGTGGCACTAGTCTGCATCCTTCGAGGCAGAGCAGTAACCCCTCAGGGTCACTCTCACCACAAACAGTCCTGTCTTCCCCAAACTGGGACCTAGCAAAAAGCCGGGGCCATCAGGGGCTGCTTTGTGGAAAGACTGACTTAGCAAAAGAATTGTGGGGGGGCATCTGGGCTCAAGCCCCCTTTAGCACCACAGTGACAGTCTACTTGGTGACTGAGGACCCCAAAAGGCAGAAGCCCCACCCAACCTTGACTCCTCCAGGTGGCCCCCACACAGGTATGGCTCCTGCGAGACAGGGAAGGAAATTACATGATCAGGAAGGAACATCCAGTGGTATATCCCCCACCCTATAAGCTCCCAACCTTGAAAGCTCCAGGAAATAGCAGGACCCCAAAGCTAACTTTTTCATAGATCAGGGAGTTGGTTTTATTTATTTAAGTTCTAGTTTATCTTCTTAAGCTGTCCAAACATTTGTCTGAGCATCTCAGCCACATGCTAGGCTACCCTGGGGGTTAGTTCTGTTTTTCATAGTATTTTTTTCTCCCTCATTCTCTCTCCCAGATAGCAGCAGTGTGTGCTTTTATAAAAGCTGTGTACCTCCCAGGAGTAGCAACCTGACTGGAGGGGTGGGAGAGGAAATGAATTGTCTACATAGCACACCTCTGTCTTACACAGATTGCATATTTACATGGGGAATCTTGGAAAGAGGGGTGTAATCCTCCCAGCCTCCACCGGTCTGTATACACCACAATCTGGGGGCATTCCTGAAGTGGAATCTCAGGAGTGGGCCTCAGGAAGTACACTCCAACACAGCACCCCTGAACAGCCTGGATTCTGTTTGCTGAGTCACATCTTAGTTTCCAAGGGAGAATGACAGACACTTTGCTTGTCACAAGCATATGAGATTTTCCATCTAGAACTGCAAACCTCTTAACTACACCATGCCTTGTTTTGCCAACCCAGGAAGTGGGGACAAGTGTTCCCTCTCCCTACCAGTAATTCAAAGGGGGAGGACCCACACAGCCTTCAGCAATGGTGTGAATAATGAGTATTTCTTCACTTGTAGGCATAGTATTTAGTGTAATTCAAAAAAATGAGAGACAAATTTGCTACTGAATCATCGATCTGGTACTACATTGGACAATTACAAATAAGAGAGATAACCAAATCTTCCCTTCATTCATACTCTATTCCCACTACCACCACCACTAACCACAGTCTTCTCTGGCCCTCAAATAGCCTCTTAAAACCAATAAGTTACGTGTGAGGGAGAACAATGCTATTATCCCTGAAACCACCCTCTCTACCACCAATTTTTTTAATGTAAAAATAAAAGACAAAGAAATCCCTAAACTGAAAGAACCAGGGTTTGATTTTCTTCCTCCCACTGTAAAGGTTATTGCAGGGGAAAATACGCAAGTAAACGTATATGGTTTTGTGGTAGAGAGTTTCCTTAATCAGACTTAAAACGGGATTAACCAAACTGCACAACTCTTCAGGGACAGGGTGATTTGCATAGAGCTAGGCACACCTGCACCCTAGAGAGGCCTAGACCAGCCACATTCCTAGCTCCCAGTCCCCAGCTACCAGAGGGGAAACACAGCGGGCAGAACAGATTCATGGCCAGGTGGCGCCTCAGGAGGGTTCAGGTGTTGGTCCCTAATTTAAGTAAGAACTTTGTCCTTGCAGACTAGCCTAGTGCATGAAAAGATATCACAGCAGCCAAAGAAGACACTCTAGAGCTGGGGTTGGCAACCTAAGGCCCATGGGCCAAATCTGGTCCACTGCCTGTACTTGTAAATAAAACTTTACTGGGACACAGCCACACTCATTCATTTCTGTATCATCTGTGGCTGATTTTGTGCTACAGTGGCAGAGCTGAGTAGTTGCAAGAGAGGACACACAGCCCACAAAGCCTAAAATATTTACTATCTGGCCCTTTACAGAAAAAGTTTTGCTGAACCCTACTCTGAACCCCAAACGCATTTCATTACAAAGGCTGCAGTAATAGAAGGGTTTCAAAGAATGAGGACAGCTAGTTCAGCACCTCTACTTTATAGATGGAGAAACTGAGGCCCAGACAAAGGAAAGTAACCTGCCAGGGTCGGACTGCTAGAAAAACCAAGGTCCCACTTGCCTTCCAACTCAGCACTCTGCTCAACACAAAGTAAGGGGTGAGGCTTCTCAAAATAAACACCAGCAGTAGGAAAATATATAAATAGAAAATTAAATCCTACAAACAAACAACAAAGCTTGCCCCTAGTTTAACATCAGAAATGTGAAAAATGGAGAGAGGAGAAAAGGACATGGGATGGTCTAAGCAAACTAATATTCAAGAGGACAGAATACTTTAAGTGCTTTTCAAATACTCCTTTCCATACACCCAGAAGGCACATGCACTAATGACAAATCCTGCCTCTCTTCCTGCCCAGGAAGATGCCCACTCCTCCTCTCAGCAGTGACAGTGAACTTGGCACTACCGAATCCAACAGCCCTTCCTGACCAGCTATCTGCAATGTCAGCTCTTCTTGTTCTCAAAAACTCTGCCCTTGAGAAGTCTGAATTAGTGAAGTTCATGCTAAATTTTAACACTCCAATACCTAAGACCTCTCCCAAAAGGAGTGCCTGGCACCTCCCCTAAAACTGCTGTGGAAAATCAGCCTGAGAAAGAAATGCTGATGGAAAGGACCCAGGCCTTCACCGAAGGGACAGGAGTGAGGGAAGATGGACCAAGGAGGAGGCTCTGAATCCCTTTCCTCCACTTCCAGCAAGAAGACAAAGGCACCGAAGAGCTCTCCTTGCACCCATACCGGGAAACACCAGACAACGTGAGCGGTGTGTGCAGATGAAGCAACATCACAAAGTTAAAATTAATTAGTTGGCATACTGACAGAGGCTCCATTGTGCCGCGCAGTGAAGCAACACAGTGCGAGGGCATCACACACAATGTCGCAAGACCCTTGGCAGTCACAGGTACAAGAGGGTGAGGACATGCTCTGTCGTGTCATCAGCATGGTTCCATGGAGGGAAGGTATGCGTGCTTTTGTGTGTGTAATTGTCAATCAGATGGCTAATGGTAAGACATGCCCGGCGTTAGAGTTTCTTAAATTAATTTCAAAAAAGCAATAACCAAAACACTGACAATAGCAACTACTCTACTATTTGAGAACCTAAGTGAAAGGCAACACCTGAGGAACCGAACTGCACAAAGCCTACCTGTAAGCTATCCAGAGTGGCCTGTGAGAGGCAGGCAAGCAGGGTGGGTGGGAACTGACACTCAAGCGCTGGGTGCAAGGGAGGGCAATTCTCCCACTCAAGCAATAGAACTCGGGTGGGAAGAGGCCCAACTACTGCAGATGTTAGTGATTCTAGGTGCTCCCTTATCTGTCCACAATCACCCTATCCAGCTGTGTCAGGAACTACCACTCCCACCTCCCACTCACCTGGACACCCTGCCATCTCCCAGATCTGCCAACAGCCGTCTCACCCCAGCCTTGCTTATGCTGGTACCTACAATCGTCCAGCCCCATCTTTCCTTGAAGTCTGCTGGGCTGCACAACCCCAGGGTTAAGAGCACTGACTCTAAAACCAGGCTGCCTGTGTTCAAATCCTGGCTCAGACACTTACTAGCTGTGTGACGTTGGGTAGGTTACTGAACCTCTCTCTGCCTCAGTTTCCTCATCTGTGAAACTAATCACTGTTCTGAAGTCAGTCCTCTCTCCCAAATAATACTGATGCTATGCATTTATAAGAGCCGTGTACCTCCCAGGAATAGCAACCTGACTGAATGGGGGGTAAAGTCAGAACTGTGATTAGTTTCCCCAATGAGGAAACAGTTATCGGTGTGGGTTACAGGCATTAGTTTACATAGAGCACTTAGAACACTACCTGGCACAAAGTCAGGGCTAAATAAGTCAATATTTTTAAGGTTCCCGTCCCTTGATGGAGGGCACCTCCTCCAGAAAGCCTTCCCTAATTCCCTCTGTGGGTTAACTGCTCCCCACTGGAGCCTAGAACTCCAACTGCTGCCAGCCCCTCTCTGACGGCATTTATAGCTTATTTTATATTCATGGCTATTTATACATCATTGTTGCTGACACAACTGTTCAGTCAGAGTACTAACTACATCCGTTCCTGCAACACAGGGGCAGTCTCAGGTAACTTTTCCTCAATCCTTCATTTGTTCCATATACTGGACCATCACATAGTTAACTCATACTCCTTTCAACAACCCTGTGCTACTCTAGGACTATCACCCCAAGGATACAGACGAGGAGTTTGATGCTTAATCTCTCGAGGATGTGTGAAATACCCAAAGTTACAGAGCTGGTACGCTGCTATTTAATTTTGGCTTGCTGAAATTAAAGAAATAGAGTAAATGATGGGATCTCCAGTCATAACTGAAATGGCTTTACAGGGCTGAATCAAAACAGATAATAAATGTAAATGCACAGAAAAGGGTCTAGAAAGACACCCTCCAACTGGTTATGCCTGGTACCAGAAAGAAGAGGCTGGTGAGGAGCGGGGGGGTTCTCTTCACTTTTAATTTTATATACCTCTATCTTAGCAATTTTTAACACAAGCACTACTTATGTATTACTTGTATAATTAAAAGGTAAATAGCTCAGTATAAAGAATCATGCTAAACTCACCTCCTACAAAAGACCTTGAAACCATTCTGATTTAGTTCTAATGTAACTTTAGAGGTGTTCAATTTTCCTAGACCAGAAGGTTGGTAAGAACCAGCTTTGAACTCAGACAAATCTGGCTTCTAGTTATAGTAGCGCCCTCCCTTTACAGCTGAGTAACACTGTTCACATCACTAAACCTCTCACATCTTGAATTCCTTGTGCTGGAAAGGGAATCATGACATCATTACCCTGAGGTTTTCATGAGGATCACTCGAAGCAACACACCAAGTTCTGATTCAGTGCTCTGCACACAAGAGGCCAGAAGGAGGGCTGCCTACCCCATTCACTGCCAAAGCCAGAGCTACTTTAGAAGGGTTAATCCTAGTCCATATCCACGAGTCAAAACGGTCTACTTAGGCAAAAGAAAAAAGAGAGAGAGAGAGAATGCCACCAACCACTCGTATCCCTAAACTCCACCCCTGAAACTCCCTTCTGAGAGCATCAGCGTCATTTAGGAGTCAGGCAAGATCCAGGCAATAAAAGCGGAGACAGAAACCTTCTTGTGAACAAGGTCCCTGATGCCCCATTGTCTCTGTAGTCCAATCTGTGCAAGGTTTCAGGGATGTAAAAAGCATTCAGATAAATGGGTCTCCACTATTGAGCTCTTACACAGGGAGAAACATCTAAATCTAAATCAATTAATATGTATTAAGTCCCCACAGGGCCCACTGTTCAAGCAAAGCGTTGGAAGAGTGAGTGGAAAAGGGACAAGGGGCAGGGTCCCAACCCTCCAGCACAAGACTGGCCAGAAAAGGCAGCACAGCAGACTGTATGAGGCCCTTCTCCGATTCCCCAGGACTGGTTACTCGGGCCAAGGTTGCCTCTGCAGCTGGTCCATTCCGACAATGCTCATTAGTACCTTTGCCAGGAGCAGCACCAGGAAGCAAAACTGAGATCATTGTTAAGCAATGTACTAGTGGTTCTGTCAGACTTTCATTTCTAAAGTGTGCTCTATGTACATGACCCAATAATTCCACATCTAAGAAAACCATCATGTCTGTGAGCACAAACATTAAGCCATGACGATGTCCAAACATTAAGCTATGAGGACGTCCAAACATTAAGCCACGAGGATGTCCGTCAGTGTTGTTTACAATATGTGAAAACTGGAAACGATCTTAATGTGAAAGAATCTTAATTAAAAAACCAGAAACAATCAATAGTAAGGGACTGGTGAATTATGGCACATCCAAGAAGCAGAATACTTGGTGACCACTAAAAAAATGGAAAACATTCAATGACATGGAAGGACAGATGGGAACTCTTTGCCTGACACCAAAAAAAAAAAAAAAAAAAAAAAAAAAGGTGCTTATTAAGAAAAAAGGCTCTAAAGGATGGAGATGCTTTGCTGCAGCCCAAGAGAAGGGACTTGTTCTTGGATTGCCAACTGGACCCACAGTTCTCCACATTTTAAAAAAATTGGGCAACAACTTACAACCTACTCATCGCCCTGCCTGTGGCACTTATGAAACAGTTTTAGAATAGGATTCCTAAACCTAAAATTAGGAATGAGGTCCTGCAGTCAAGTAAGTTTGAGAATTACATATAACACCAAGGTCACAGGTTCAGATCTCCAAACCAGCCAGCCACGAAAAAAAAAAAAAAGAGAGAGAGAGAGAAAGAGAATTACTGTCTTTTATAAAACTGTTTATCCACCACATACCTTATGCTAGCCCATTTCTGAGATCTGCAATGCACCCTAACACACCAAAAACTCTGAGAAGCCATACATTAAAGAAGCTACTTCACCTTGCATTTTCCAAAAAGATCTGGCTACAGACCCTTTATGGAAATACGTCTGAATATCTCACTGAAGAGTGAGGAATGCTGAAAGACTAGAAAGCACCCTGTATGTTGACTCTTACTTACTGGTTGACTCTCACTGGAGAATCTTCAGCCAAGTCATCTCCTAATCCTGGGCACAAACTCTGCATCTGGGAGCTGACTAAATCAGAGGTATTGTGAATTACGCTCCCACAAAGGTGAAACCCCTGGAGGCTGCAAGGGGAGGTGTAACGATGGGAAGCTCAGAGGGCAGGTTCTCAGCACCCACTATCCGCAAACAAGTAGATGGCTCTGTTTTTCTGTTTTATGATTTGGGATTCCACATAAGACTCTTTAAAGAAAAGGTTTTACTGCTAAAAAGAAAAAAAAGCAAATCAGAAACAACTGGTGCCTATGTCCTATATCATTTCTCTTAACCATTACAGGTGACTTTCTTTAAATCTGTATTTCATGTGGGAGGAATGTCACCTCAAGTGGGGGGCCAAGCCAGGCTTCCTGGAAAAGGCAAGGGTTTTAGTTGAACTTTTTCCAGAGGAGCCTCCATGGGATTAGGGTTGGGGATGAACCAGGGAGGCAGGGAGCTTGGGTGACCATCACACGGGAAGATAAGAGGCACCGTGCAGGGGTGACGATGAAAAGGCATCTTGAAAACCAAAGTTAAGAATATCCATGTGGAGGCTGACAGCAAAGAATCAGTTGATGTTTGAAGAGTTACGTGATCAAAAAAAGAGAGCCACCAGTTACATGACCGTGGCAGACAGCCTCTGTGTCTCCGTGTGGAGGAAAGACTGGAGAAGAAGTCCTGCAGTCATCTGTTCTTGTGGTCTGGCTATACATGGGCAGATGCAGAATTCAAGGTTCAACTTGAATGAGAACTTCAAACTCAACCTGCTGCTCAAATCTGGTATACGAAGATTCCCAGAAGAAGATCAGATATTCAGACTCACCAGCCAATCTGAGAACTTGACCCTGTCCTTGGAGCCAGGATGGGGTTCCCAAGGATGGCATACAACACTCTCAGGCACATCACGTCCTGATTTTTTTCACCCTGCCATCTCTTGGGATCCCCACATTCCACCATATTCCACCAGGGTTTTTATCTGGTATGAAAAGCCATCCTTGTGACATCCTAAGAGAAATCAAAATGTGCAGTGGGACTCAAGGTGTCTGGAAGAGAAAGGCATCTCTGTGTTTCCCCTTGATGCTTCCTTCAACTAGGAGGGCTCAATCACATCTCAGCAATTCGCTAGTCCCACCTTCCGTCCCTTCTGGATCACCATCTGGCCTGCCAATTCAAACAGCCCCTCTCCAGGCAAACACCATGCATCTTTACTGAGTCTTCAGGGCCTTCCTGCAAGCTGATAGTTGGCTCTGTCAGACAGGTACAGGGCTTCCAACAGGAACTCATTTACGGTATGCATCCAACTTTCACTTATCTGGAAATCCAAACAACCAGGAAACTCATACAACATCGTTGGCCAACTTCCAGCCTGGTGTGTGACACTGATGACAATGAACTCATCTTGCATGCCAACATTATTCGATTGATAATGGCTGACTATAAGGCTGTATTGAAAGTTATTCTGAACCCGGGGTCAGCAGGAGAAGAGTTACTGTGATCAACTTGCAATGTCTGACACCAGCAAGGGAGGAAGGTCGGAGTTATGCGCCAAATATTTACCATCTGTCCTGTACACCGTGCCTAGCCTTCAGATTGGATTTTACTCTTAGCTTCATCATACACTGGACATGTGACTTTGGGAAGTCACTAAAGACACCTGCCTTTTCATAAACAAAATGGAATAATAAGCCTTGTCTCTCTCCCCCAGGATTGCTAGAGGGTGCCAGTGAGCATGTACTGGAGACCATTCTATAAAGTGTCCAGTGCAGGGGATTATTATATTTAAGGGATTACAGTTCTCCACAAGAGTGTCCCTGAGGCATTCCATGATCCTGAAGAAGCTCCCAAATCAACAAAAAATTAGCACAAGTATGGTGGCTGTAAGCGGTGGCAGCCCTCGGCGTGGCTCAGCTCGACTCTAAATTTGGGTACAGGCTTGGAGGCTGGTTTTCTGTTCCCCTTCCATACAGGATAAAAGGATCCCTGTGCTTCAGAGGTTATTCCTGATGTTTCTTGGCACAGTGCCACGGGCACACATGGTCAAGAGACCCGAATGCTCAAATGCCACAGGGCCCAGTGAGCCAAATGACAGAACCAACCACCTCTTTCCAGTGGCAGTAGGGTGAGAGAAGAGCATTGATATTGCTGCCAGGAGCCCACCCAAAGGGGGTGTGCCAAAGGGCCAACAGGAAGAATCTCCAGGCAACCCCAAAGACACAGACACTTCATCCATTGTGTTACTTTTATAACCACGTTGGGTCACCGTGTAGGCAAACACCATCTGTATTCTCTGGACAGGAGCTGCGTGTTCTTGCAAGACTGAGTTGTTCCGAGTTGAGATCAGGTAATAGAGTACATTAACATGCCAGCACCGAGGACAAATGTGTTGCTGGTGGTGGCAGAGACACTATCATGAGCTCAAGTGCCCAAGTGGGAGAAAGGGCAAGTGTGGACACCACAAGTGCGTGAGCTTGTTTCGCCTTACACAACCCGCACGCTTTGGAAGGCTGTCTCCAAGGAAGCCTTGTGTGACGACACACAGGGAGAGGCTGCTTGGAGCCTTCCTGTGATGTGACACAGGAGCGCAGGAACTGGAGTGAGGCACACCCAATTTGGTGTCTCAGCATGTCTGCAAATTATTGTCACTTTGGATGCACTATCCACCCTCTAAGCTGTTTCCTCTTCTATAAAGTGAGGCTAAAATCACCCACAGGACTGATGAGAGGACCATCAATAATAATTACTAATATGGAGAGATAAGACACAATAATGAAAATGACTACTGTTTACAGGGGCTGTGCATGTGTCAGTGCTATGCCGGGCACTCTGCCACGTTTTATCTAATCATGCTGAAGTCTGACAGGCTCCTGGCCTCTAAAACTAGGTGGTGAGGCGGGGGCAGGGGGAGTAGCTGCCTTAAGACCGAACACCTTTCCACCTTGCAACCACCACCTGGTGAAGGATCTAGGGGTGTGACAGCTCCCAGATTCCAAAGCACTCTGAGCACAACCCATAGAACAAATTCCGTCCAAGAACCTCACTTCGTTTCATGGACATGAGTTATATTCACTTTACAGATAAGGAAACTGAGGCAGGGTGGACTCACCAACTCAACCCACTAGTTAATGAGCATCTCCCAACAATAGGACCTGGGTTCCAGCCTGGCAAGGCAGGGGCTCCAGTGGTTATGCATGTGCATGGTCTCTGGAGCCTGACTCTCAGGTTTGAAGGCCGGATCCACTATACTGTATGAGCCCAGATTACTTCGCTTCTCTGTGGCTCAGTTTTTCAATGGCAAAAGGGAATAATACCTGTCTTACAGGGTTGATTATGAGGACTAAAATTCTTTAAACACGCAAACCACTTAGAATAGGGCCTGGCACAGACTAAGAGCCCAAAAAATGTCAGCCACTATTAGTGTACACTGGCCACAATCCCCCCAAGACAAGGATCTGCACCTGCCTGGGATGTCCCTTCCCCTATGCTTTCTCACTCCTTCTCTGAGGCCCAGCTGCAACACCCCCTCCAGGAAGCCTTCCCCGTCCCGGAAGCAGCCAGTAACTCCCCTCTCTGAGTTCCCTTCAAATCCTGCCTGTGCTCCTTCCCATGAGTGACTATGACCTGCCATGTTAACTAGTCTGTCTGTCCTTCCAGACAACAATCAACACAATCCTCACTCAACTTTGCATCCTTTTGGTGTTGTGGCTCTGGCAGGGCCTAGGTGACACTAGATAAATGGTAACCAAGTGACTGGAAACCCACCCATGGCAGGTTTCCAACTCTTCTTCCACCAGCAGTCCTTTCCTGAGAGCTCAGGAGTGTCAGGCACGATGCTGAGCACTGCATACCTGTACTGCTAGTGTATACCTGTACCTTGACCCTTTTCTATGGATGGGATAAACTGAGGCCCAGAGGAACCAGACGATTAACCCAAGGCCACACAGCTGAAGAATGGCTGGGCCGGTACCAGAGTAAAGTCAACCTGATTCCTGTAGACCTTACTACCTAGTCATCCTATACCTTTTTGCTTTTCTTCATTTTCTATTGGGGGTGGGATGACATGTTTTTGCACAAAGTGTGATGTCCCTGCATATAATTTCCCCATGACCGGGAACAATTAATACAAGCCAACAGGCCTGTACACTGGATGGCTCTGATGTGCCCAGGCCCTCCTCCCAGTGTCACCAGTACTAACCCACTGGCACAGACGCTCAACTGCCACCTGACTGACAGCCTTGCTTCCACCTTCTTCCCTCTTCCCCTTGAGGGCCCCCAGAACCAACAGGGGAAGTTGGTTGCTAATGGCAACGGCCTTGGGAGCAAGGTGAGACCTGCTAGCCTGCTGCTAGGGCTGAAGAGAAATTTTCGGCAGCCTCTGGGGCCCTTTGTTGGTCAATCAGGGCAGCCTTCTCCTTGTCCAGGACTCAGTTTCCTCTTCTATAAAGTGTAGGTGCCGCTGTTCGTGATTCTGGTTATAGAACTGAGAAGGGTGAAGGGAATCCAGCCAACCTGGGCCTCTGGTGGTGCCCTGGATGGCTTTAGATGGGTCAGCACAGGGTTGTTTTTTAAAAATGGAAACTCCTCCCAGCACCCTAGCTCAGCAGAACCCCCTACTCCCTACCCACACCCAGGGGCTGCACGTGGAGCATGTCCAAGCTGAGTGTGCTGAGCTGACCCTGGGACATGCGCCTGACCCATCCTGCCCCAGCCGCATGTGCTTCTAGACCACTCACGGGAGCCACAGTTCCCGTGATTGTCATCCCATCACCCGTACTACACTACACCCTGCTAGACAGGAAAGACCGCTATTACTGATGCTTCCCCACAGAGCGGTGCACAGGGAGTTCATGAGAAAAGCTGACTGAAGGGCTCAAAAGCCTGTTGGACACTGGGCTGGAAGCCTGTCTTCGAAAGCGGCAAAGCAGTCCGAAAAGTTTTCTTAGGAGAAGTCAGGCCTCACACAGGGCTTCGAAAGGTAGGCTGGGCTGGTAAGATGTAGGTGGCAGGAATGTATGCAGAGGCCGGGTGGGAGGCAGCCCACTGTATGTCTGGGGGCCGGGCACAGGGCAGCCAGGTAGACAGCAAGCCTGGAGCCCTGGCTCCCATGACTATTCACAAGGTGGCACACACTCCGGGCAGATGGCTACTCTGAACAAACACCCTGGGAAAGCCTGTCTCCTCCCTTATGACCTTTGTTACTAATCTTTACAGCAGGCCACAAAAGGGCAGCATTAACTCCTGCAGGCACCACTGGGCCTGCCCCCTCCCACCCACAAGTTCTTGACCTGTCCAAGCCTTTCCGGGATTATCAATACCAAATACCTAGCATTTTCCAGAGTGAAATATGTTCACAAACCACCCTCATCCCCATTCTACAGTTGAAGAAGCTGAGTTTCAGAAGCAAGGCAGTCAATGAAGCTTGCACGTGTGCTACAGCTTTCTCCACTCCCTTCTCCCTCTGTCCCCTGCTTCACCTAGGAGAACAGAATGCAAACCAAATCCACACTCACCCCAGGGGACCTACCAAAAATACCAAGCATCTAGCCCTGGGCCCTAGGAACCTAGAGGTAGTTGCAGACTACTCATAAACTAGTGACCCCCACCCAATCCAATTCAAGGTATAGGGGAACTAACTGACTAGTAGGGAATGAACTTGCTTAATAACATGTTTTAGTCCTCATTTTGTGGAAAGGCCATAGCGTAAGCATAACTCAGATAGGCAGGAAGCCAGTGACAAGAGAAGGGGAAGGCATGAGGGCGCCCCCCCACCTCCCTCACTGCAGGAAGATGTAAACAGCAGCATTACACCCCACCCCTCACTGCAGGAGTCTTATCTCCCAGCAGATAACCCTGTCCCATGGCAAACCAAGCAGGGCAGCAGAGGCGGCCTTTCAGCCAGCTCCTCACTGCCCACCCTCCTTTTCCACTAGTTGGAACATGAGTCTAGGGCCTGCTTCTGTCCCACGTCCCCGTCCCCAGACGTTGCGCAGGACCCTCTGTCAGAGCCCTAAGGGCTCAACATGCACAGCATGACAGCTTAACAATCAGACAGCCAGACCAAGAAATGCTACCACCATTTTACTGATGGGGAAACTGCAGATCAGATAGAGACGCCCAGAGGTGGATGACAAACGGTAGTACATGTTCCTGTTAGGGTCACACCACATGCATGTACCCATTTACTGTTTTATTTAGCAAAGACGTGTGGTGGATGGACCAGCCCTGACTGCTCAGGGTCTGCAGGGGTGAGCAAACACTGAGCTGCCACTCTACAACAGCCCTGGCACCTCTTCCCACTCTGACACCTGGCTGACACCCCAGCCACCAGCCCACCTTCGTTTCCAGCAGCTGGCAGTGTCTCCAGTGACGCTCCAGGAGTGTTAGGTTTTGAGGCTCGGAAGACAGGCCCCCAAAACGCACCCCTTGAGAGGGGCTACTAGCCAGTCTCCCTCCAGAAGCCTCCAGGCTCCAGGTGGAAAAGATGGCCAGGAGCTCACACAGAAACCGTTTTTATAAAGTACCATCTTCCAAGGAGAGAAGCACAGCCAGGGCCTTCCTCTGAACTTTATCTTGACACTACAGGCAGCTGCGGTGGCCCTGCCTGCCACTGGGGCCCTGCGGTGGAAAACCCTGTCGGCAGGGAAGCAAAGGCAAGGCTGGCCCCAGGCCATCAGCTGGCCAGAGGAGCCACAAGGTGGTGCTGACCATGCAGGGTGGGGCGGACACAGGAAGGAGAGAGGGGGAGAGAGGGAGAAGGGTAGAAGACGGCAGGGAGGGGGAGGGGACGAAAGAGCCTTTGTGGAGGTCTCCTCCTCCAGCTCCAATCCAGAGCAACAATCAGTTATGCAAATGTGACCCCTCCCCCAAGCCTAAGCCATCCACTCCTGGACTCCCTCCCCCTCCCTCGTCTCTGTCTCCCATCCCCCACATCTTGTGCGCATCTGTCTTTCATACACATACACCTGCACAGGGCCCCCAAGGCATTGCCCATTTAGGAAAAAAATGTGCCCCCACCCCCTTCCTCAAGTTTAATCCCTGCAATTCCACTTCTGAAATACATTTTACCCTGGCTTTATCAGCGCCTACACTGCTAGAGGCTTAGCATACCACAGGTTTCTCACTTTAGGCCCAGCAATGGTTAATCAAGAGATGGCGTTCACAGCTGGATGGAGGAGCTTAAACCTTCACAACTTATGTGAACACACCACCCATTTCGACTTCATTTCATTAGTTCTCTCAGTGAAATACATCTGAGAAAAAACCAGCCTTGAGATAGTGCCCTCAACATGTGGTCAGTCTGGACTCCTGCAAACCAGTTGGAAAGTCTCAGCCAGGTGACAACTTCTGGCAGGGGGCTCTTATCCCCCTTACTCTTCTTTTTTCATGATATACTTTTGATTGTTTCAGTTTCAAATTACGTCAAACATCTAAATTGGGAATCCAGCTCCTCTACCACAGGCACATCAAAGGTGAATATTCAAAGCAGCACTTATTTACAAACTGCAATGCAAATTTGTCCCATAAACCTGGACACCCTTGACACACACCCCTGCCACGTCCATGCAAGGAGTTTCCACCCCAACCGAGGACCATGGGTGTAAGTGTCATCTGTCACCCTGTGGCCGACAAACAATGACCATGACAGGGATGACACACAGAGCCTGGAGCCTGTGTTAACAACTCCCGTTTGAAATAAAAGTCATTAAAAAATAAAGCTTAAATGTTTTCTATGAGTCCTTTCCACAAACTGGTAACGTCCTCTCACATTCTGGGCACATAGTCACCAAACCAAGGGAATTTAAACCATTCCACTCTGTGAATACCAGCAGAGGGCCACAGGTACCACATTTAAAAGGAGGGCAATCAATAAATGGTCCAGGGTTACTGGCCTCACCTCATCCCATGGCTGTCTCATCAGCTGGAAGTGCAACCCCTTTCCCCAGGAATGATTTCCCCACTCCAAAACCCCAAACTGAAACTCACTGTAGTCCTGGCTTTCCCCACGAGGTATCCCTCCAGGCCTTGCCTGATAAGCCCCAAGGTTACTGTGTAAACTAGAAGGCCAGGAATGCTCCAACCAGCCCAACCTCCAAGGGTGAATGTGCTGAGTGCTTACTGTATACAGGGGACTGTCCTGAATTCTTCACATGCTTAATCCTGAGAAGTGAGCCTTTGGCACTGTTGTCATCTGCTTTTTACAGACTGGGATACTGAGAGAGACTCAGAGAAAGATCAGGGTCACACAGGTGGTATGAGGTGGAATACTCAGGAAGGGCAGTGCCCACTACTCTCCAGCATCAGAACAGGGGTCTCAGATCTCCTGGAGCATTTCCAGTGATAGACACCTATGAGACAAATTCTTTACAAAGCCAACTGCCTTAATGTTATAATAGGTCCCTGTGGCTAGGGACAAAATTCCTGGAGACAGCATCATACATAAAATTGAAAAATAATATATCTCAAACAACTCAGAAGGAGTGTTAGTGATATGTCCTAGAAAAGTGGGTTAGAAAACAAGTGGCTTTGGTGACAGTATTTAAGACATTGATGCTGAGAATGCATATGAAGACCTAGAATAAAAATTTTTTAGGTAAGTTGAGGGTGGGATATAATATTTCTAAATTTACGAGTAATTTTTTAAAACATGCATAGTTAAATTAATGTTAAATATTTTAAGTAGGGAAAAATACTTCCAGCAACAAAGAAGCCACAGGAGTGATCACAGTTCTGCCCCACCTCAACCCGGTACAAAACCACACATGTTTCTACCAAACTTATACAGGCCTTGACCCCTTCAAATCTAATATTATGTGCCTGACCACACAACCCCAGGAAGCAGATGCCCACAGACCTCTGGCCATCAGTAAGAAACTAGGCACCAGAGTTTCCATTTTCCTCACAAAAAACTGAATCAAGTACAATTCTTCCACCTTCACAGCAACTGAAGTTCACGGATAGATTTGCCCAACTTTCAGCTTTTCACCCCAGATTTTTGCTTAACCTCCTAATGATTGCCAATCCTTGCTCAAAGAGGCTGAAGACAATATTCTCACAAATGTGAGTGCTTCACTACTCAGAAGGGTGGGTTGGGCTCCATCAGAATTTAGCATGGCCACATTTCCAGGCATTGCACAAAGAACTCACGACCAAAAAGGCCCCAGAACCACTGAGGGCAGGACAAAGAGGGTTTCTGATGGAGACCCCGGGGCCCTTCACCAGGGAAGGGGAATAAAGCTAGGTCCACCAGTCTCAGCTGCAGCCTCTGATCCCTCTGGCTCTGGAAGCATGCCCCCAACAATGCTGCTCCCTCTGAAATGGCTGCCGACAGCCAGCGCCAAACTTCGAAACTAACAATCACCTTTGGGGGGCTGGGGCAACTGTGTTTGGTTCCTTTTAGTCTACAGTGCTGACAGCCTGGCCCAGGCCTACTAGCTACTTCTGTTTCACAGGGAACAGCAAAGCCAGGAACACAGGGGCCTCGGGTTAAGTTAAGTTTCACTGGTGAGTGGCCGGCGGGGCACAAAGGAAGGAACCGCTGGGGGAGGGGAGGCTGCAGAGCTGGACGGCTGGGACAAAGGGGACAAGAGACAAAGAGACAGGAAAAGGGAGCCTGCTTTCTCCTCTGAGGAAGGAACTCCCCATTTAGTCTAATATTTCTTTCACACATCCCCAGGCAAGAAATGCACCATCACTCATTTTAAGAGGTGGCCTCTGGTGTCTCTGACACCCCTCCCAGCCTCGGCTGGACACTGGCTCTCCTGGTCCCCCCGCTCCTGCCTGTCTATGTCTGCTCCCTGGACCGCTTGTTCAAAGTCAGCAAGGCTGCCTTTGATCGGCTGCCTCTCTCCGACCCCGATCTGCCACCCTGAAGAAAGACCAAGAATTATTTATTTGGAGAGAAGAAAAACCCTCCAAGAGTGTCAGCCAGTGACAGACATGATACTTTGTACACAGGAGTGAGATGCAGGTTTTCTAGTCTGCAGGGGGGCTTTCACCAGCAACACACACACCCTCAGATGCTCTCTAAAATACTACCTGCTTGGCCCTTTGTTATTTTGTTCTTTTTAAAACCCAGAGGTTGTGATGATTAATCCATATTGAAGGTGAGAGTGCCCAGCACCAGGATAAGGACGTTTTCCATAAAGATGGCAAAATCTGAAATGTGGGTGAGGTCAGACCAAGCTCCCAGTCTAGGGCAAGGGAAACCTCAGGGCCATCTTCACCAAGGCTCTTGATTTGTTTTGTTTTGATTTTGGTTTGATTTTGATTTTAGCAGGAAGAGACTTGATCCCATCACATCTTACACTTACAAAGTAAACCTGGCAACAGTGCCCAGGATCAAACCAAGAAAGGGGCAGTTTGAGGATGAGGCTGGCTGTCACCACTGGCAGGGACAGTGGGAGAAAGCCAGGAGCCACCAGTGCCCCTTCAATAGACCACTGCCTTCCCACTGCCACCCATCCCCTAGCCCTTTCCAAAGTCCTGCTTTCTCTGGACACCACTTCATTCACTCAAATATCTGAGCCCCTGTAATGTGCCAGGCATAGCACAGGGCAGTGTGGTCCCTGCTCTGCCTGCAAGAACATGGCTCATGATGCATGAGGTCCTTCACGCCCACTGTTTTAAAACATAAGACTTAACTGAGCACTGACTTTTTGCCCGGCGCTGGGGACGCACTCATTTGTTGGGGCCAGGAAAGCGGTACTCCTGGTCCTACAACAGGGACAATGGGGGCCTCCGTTAGTGGTAAAATGCCTGTAAAGCCAGAGGAGGGAGGGCTCTGGTCAGGGAGAGGAAAATGGAATGCCGCCAACCTAACCAGAGAGGCTGCTGCAGGCTCCTCCCGCCTATGGGGTCTGGGCTGGGCAGCCAAGCTGGTGGTGGCCTGAGCTCAGGCATCAGGTCACACAGGTAGACCCTCCCCCCAGAACAGCAGATACTGCTGTTACAGAGGAGAGTGACCCGTTCTGTGGTCTGAACAGGCCAAGTCACACCACATCTCCTGTCCCCTCCCCTCCCCATGGCTCCTCCTCACTCCCCAGGCACAAATGATTGAGTCTTGATTATACCTCGAAAAGGGCCCCAGCAACTGGCCTGCCAAATAATTAGACCAAGGATCAGGCCACAGTCTTTGGATTGTGAACACAATGCTTTGGATCGGAATCAGTCTCTCTGTTGCATGTAGTGACAGCTTCTGTCCTCGTGAAAAAAACGTTGTGGCGATGCATGCTCTGAGTTAAAAACACTTTCAAAAAGAAAACAGGAGGAGGAATGAAGCTATTTGTATCTCAAGTCTACAAGGCAGCTCTGGACGGGGCCAGCACCAGCTTCCTGAGAAGCTGCGGCCCATAGTGGCCTCAGCCCATGCCCCCGGCCCTTGACGGGGAGGGATATTCCAGCACAAACTCGCTGACTCACCGGAAAGGGTGTCGTTGTGGCCGACACCTGTGCCTCAGCAGTGGCCACGGCCTGGGTGCAATGCCGAACCCCAACCATGGGGGGTGGGGGTAATTTTCTGTTTTTGGTAACACAAAAATTAACTCAAGTCTGAGAGAATGTGGGACCCTGAAATCTTCCTTAAAACCAGTACATCCTTCATTCTTTTGGTTTACGTTCTTGTGGGTTTGTGTTTCCAATAACCAATTTAAAAAAAAATAGCTAGGGGGCCGGCCCGTGGCTCACTTGGGAGAGTGTGGTGCTGATAACACCAAGGCCCCAGGTTCGGATCCCATATAGGGATGGCCGGTTAGCTCACTGGGTGAGCGTGGTGCTAACAACACCAAATCAAGGGTTAAGATCCCCTTACCGGTCATCTTTAAAAAAAATTAAATAAATAAATAAATAAATAATTTTAAAAAATAAAAAATAAAAAAAATAGCTAGAATAATAGCCTTATAGAGACATTTTTATTCCAACTGCACCTCTGGTCTGTGCTCTAAGGGGCGATCATCACTTTCTCCAAACTCTCCCCCATACCTCACGAGGTAGTTGGACCAGGCCCTCGAATGGCTTAGCTCGGCCAGGCACAGACCCATGCTGGGACCACAAAGGTATCATTTACCACCACTTTACAGAGGAAGCAAACACTCAGCTGAGTCCAAGCAACCAGTCCAAAAATCACAGAGCCAGCCAGCGCGGCGGCAAAGGATGTCCTCGCTGACTGCAGGTCAGGGACTGCAGGCACACAGGGGAGGCTAGGAAACTTTCCCATGCCTTCCTAGAGCACAAGCCAATCTGAACCAGCAGGATCTATCTTAAAGATGCTCAATTAGCATTTCAAAATACATAAACCCTAGATAAAGAAGAAGAACAGCGTATAAGCTCTGTGAGGGCAAAGGATTTGTCCTTCCCTTCTGTAGCCACACCCATAGAGATATCAAATATTTGATGAATGAAAGACTAGACAGACTTGATGAATATCCCGGAAAAACAAATACCTGTGATGACCTACAGGTGGATTTTTGGATAAAATATCCTCCCAAACTGATACTATTAGTGTAGTCTTAATAGAAAGCAGTTTTTTAAAGGGAGTAAGCATTTCAGGCTCTTGGAACAGCCTGAATGGCCAGCTTAAAAACAAAGAAGCCCCTCCACTAGGGTGAGGCTGGACCCTCCCTGAAGAACAGATAAAAGGCACTCACAATTAGAAGCAACAGCCTGCACACAAAGACCCAAAGCCCCAAGCCCTGAGCCACCCCCACTGGAATCTTGTTTATCCTTGGCTAAGCAAACAGGAGTCTTCTCAGATAATGCAAAGGTCAACTGTAGACTTGTATGGCTGATAAAATCGCCACCAACCCTAACTTACAGGGGGTTGAATAATAAAATATTCCTACAGATATGGAGGCAAGTTATATGAATCAGAACAGGGGGCTATTTTCCATCCTCCTATGCTAACACCCCACAAAGATGCAGGCTGAGTGATGGTGTTCTGGATTCCAGACCACATCCCTGCCCACCTACTCCCCACCACCTTTACAAAGAGCAAAAACTGGGCAGAACAGTCACAGGGATTCCAGCCTGAGAGGCCTCAGAAGTTGGCAAAAGGCTGGGTTAATTGGACACGGAGCACTTTCCCACACATCTCAGAGGACACTTAACATCTGAAGCTCCATCGACATGTCAAAGACCTACTTCAGAAAAGGAAGGTGAACTCCAAGGCCAGGGCTCCAACTGAGCAGCCAAACTTGGACTTGTTCAGGGAGCCCTTCAAATGCACAGACTGCACACAGCTGGAGCCCTGGAGGTGGGCAGCCTCCTGATAACTTCCTCATCACTCAATCAATAAATATGAGCTGGGTTTCATCAGGTGCCAGGCCCAGGGTTTATGAGACCTACCATGGGCCCTGCCTCCAGGGGCCCAAAGATAATTATGAGAAGTTTCTTAAAATTAAGTGATATCTAAACTGAGACATGAAAAATGAACAGGGCTCCCCTAGAGGGAGAAAAGTATGGGGGAAAGTGCTCCATGCAGGGAGAACAGCCTGTGCAAAAGCCCTGAGGCAAGGAGACTGGCCCTTCCCTTCCTTAACTGCAGCCCAGCTGTACCGTCACATTCTAACCCGACAACAAAATTACTCAGCCACAATTTTTATTTCAAAACAAACATTCTATAAAAGTCCCTTAAAATTTTTCCTGACATACAAGGTACACCACCTTCTTGACGGTCCCTGATGACCCCCTTTCCATTTCTGCGGTGGTTTCCCAAGAGCAGTAGCTTCTAATTTCTGAAGAGCTCACATGGGCCTCCAGTTTAGGTCACACCCTAGTTCCTCACTAACCAATGGTCGCCCCAGCTGCCTGTCCATGTCTCCAGATCAGGCCTGGGCAGGAACAGGAGAGGACATGTTTCCTAAGCAAAAGAAAAGAGCAAACTGCAGGCCAGGAAGGAAGTAGGAAGTCATCCTGAGTACAGAAATCCTCACTCATCCCTAGATGAGGCCAGAGCATAGTCCCCAGCAACAGACTACTCTTTCCTGGGGATAGGGCAGCTGGCACTTAGGAAGGGATTGTGTAGGGACAGGGAGCAGGATGACACACTTCCCTGCCCCTTTCTGAAGGGCATAGTGTGTGCTGGGGACATACAAACACATCCAACCTAAAAGCATTTTGGCTCCTTTGGCTGTCTCTGTCCTCACCCCTATTCCCTACCAAAAACAGGCTTCAGGAAGAAAATGAATCAAGTTTTACAAGCTTCCCTATTTACCCAGGGGTACAAATCTACCAGTGGGGAAGCTTTTAAAGTAAACCTTCTCCTAGCATTGTCACTTCCTTTCTTCCGTGTGCCATGCCACCCCCCCAACTCCCAAATACGCACATGCACGTACACACACATCCCCCACCTCTTGTGGGTTTCTTTAACTTTGGCTGTGGATTCTGAGTCTGAAAGAGGAATTCCAAATTCAGCACATACATCAATCCACCACTCATAAATACTTTGTGCTTTTCATTCTCTTCCTCATTTATTCATGTTTGTAAACATGCCCTGGAATAGCTCCCTAAGCAGCGATACCTTCCCAAGAACACTAGCCACCTTTCAGCCTCTCATTCCTTCATTCCAGAAATATCTACCAGGCATCTTCTAAGATGCTCTGCATCACATCTCAAAACGGCTCTGCAAGCTGAGTGCAATCCCCATTTTATACATGAGGACGCCGAGGCTCAGAAGTTAAGCAACCAGTACAGGTGACACTGTGAGCAAAGGCACTAGTGGGGACTGAGCACAGGCTCCACCTTGATTCCCCAGCACCCCATATCTGTCACACACAAAAAGCAACGTTGCTTCCTTTTTTCAAAGAAAAATGACTCATTCTGGATCACCAACAGCTTTAAATATTAAATGTTAAAAGCTAAAGGCCATTTTAACTGGTGCTTCAAGAAGCATCATGGAAGACACAGCCACAAGAAAACCATCCAGAAAATAGAGTCTGTGCTTCCACGCTGATTAGCATGGTTCGGCGCAGTTCCAGGAGGCACAGGCGTTTAGGGCAGCTTTTCCCAAGACAGAGAGGCTGGGTGGCCTTCCCAAGCCTTTCCTAAGGTTTGAGGTCCTCCAGACAAAATGGCCCATCTGTATAGCACCTTACAGCTTCTAGAGTTGGCCATATCATGAACTCCCAGGAGCTGGGGGGAGGGCAGGGGAGACGGGATAGCCCCTCTGGTCAATGAGGGCACCCAGGCTGTGTTGGGGTCTGTGACTGGATGCAGCTCAGGTCTTCTCACCCCAGTTCCAAGACTGCTTATATTCCATACCTGCAGGGGAGGCAACAACATAGCGTTCCCCAGAAAAACAAAATGGGAAGAAGGACTTGCTCCATTTTCAAGGTGACCTACCCCATTCCTCCTAAATTCTCTGGCTGACTTTCTATATCTCTAAATCCACAGACTGGCCCTCCTTTCTGGTCACAAGCAGGAGGCTTCCCTTCTGACACTCCCAACCTTCCTTCCTGCCTCTCAGCTCCCCCACCCTGACCCTCCACTACTGGGCACCTCACTCCCCAGTTCTCAACTTTCCTTAGCCAGAAAGCAAAACTTTTATTCCATGAAGAACTTTCCATAAAGAAAAGAACGTTCCATAAAGTAAGAACTTTCATTCTCTGTCCCTCTCATTGGGATGCCCAGTGTATGAGAAAATACTTTATAGATCTTATTCTTCCCACATGCTGGTGTTTCCAAGATCCCACCAGACTTCATTTGCAGAGGTTTCCTCACTGGATTCTGCCTCCTTTTGCTTATTGTTTCTGGGGTGCTGTTCAGAAAAAACCCTGAGGGTGAGAGACTAGGGGAACCCTAAAAACGAACTCAAAGAAGTTGAAATCCAACCTCTCATTTACACAAAAACAAAGCTGCTAAATGCCAAGCCACGCATCCTTCAAGAAGGGAAGGATTTCCAACTACCCCTTTCAACTAAACCCAGTGTGGGCTCTTCAGTGAAATCCCTCCTACTCCACAGAAGGGTCTTCTCGGATTATTTTCCTTCAAAAAAACATAATTTAGACATTAAGTGTCTTTACTTTCCAAACCATTCAGAATTAGGGATAGGGGGGAAAAACACGTCTGTTTCTATTTGAAACTGTCAAAATTAGCATTCAGTAATTAAAAATCACACCCTTTCTCTTAATAACCTAACCAGCATGATACAATCAGGTTGTGCCAACTCTTTAATCTAATTGACTAATTACAGATTTTAATTTAGTCAGTTACTGAACAACTGTTGACAATTTGTTTTCATTAGGGACAGAACAGAATAAATATTTAGGCTTCCATTCACAAAGACTCCTGCGATTGGCTCTCTACTGTGACCCCAACTTCAGAGTGAGCTCTGGCTCCATCAGCATCTTCAGACACAGGTATCTGGGCTACTCTCTGGCCACTTCTCAGTGACTGCCCCTGCCTGAACAAACCTTACCACAAGTCCCTCCTATAGCAAAAACCTTAAGTACAAGCAGCGGCCTCCATTCCCAAAGTACAGGCAATTCCCAAATTCACACACGTCACTCAAGAAGTGGCAAACACTTAAACGTTGTGAAGAAAAATAAATTCAACACTACATGTCACTAGCTTTTAAAGCAACAAAATAAGTTAACAGTCAAAATACGTTTATCTGCATTCATCTCACTGGGAAGCAAACTGTCACTGACATTTTTTTTTTATTTAAAGACACACGTTTACAGGTTTCTACTGAAAATGATCCAATTTTTTCAAAGTGCATTTTTCCCCAAGGTCCCCATCTCCCAAAGTCATCCAAAAGTTTGTCAAAATAGCAGTGTGGCTCAAAGGCTAGGAGTGGGGCCCTGGGTTCAAATGCAGACTCTATTATTTAATGACTTCATGACCTTGGGCTCATGATGTCACTTCTTTGAGCCTCAGTTTCCTCAGCCAAGAAATGGGTTAACAGCCCCTGCCTTGTGGGGTATCACAGGGATTAAAAGTCAAGCCCACGCACAGAGCTTGGCCCAGGGGAAATGTGCAATAAATGCTGGTCACCACTGTTTCAGAAATCATTCTTATATCCCTCACTGTCTCCATGCTACAAATTAGGAAACTGAGACCCAGAATGAAAACAATGACCCTTCAAGGGTGATTTCTGGGGCCGACCCCATGGCGCACTCGGGAGAGTGCGGCGCTGCAAGCGCAGCGCCGCTCCCGCCGCGGGTTCGGATCCTATATAGGAATGGCCGGTGTACTCCCTGGCTGAGTACCGGTCACGAAAAAGACAAAAAAAAAAAAAAGGTGATTTCTGGACAGGCTGTCCAGTGATCCACCTCCTCCAGTTAATGCCAGCTCAGAACTGCAGAGACTATGGGACTTCTGCCATTGCAAATGTGTAGGGAGTGGGGGGCTCTACAGACGTGAGCTTTCCACTCACACCCCTCGCCGTCTGCCCTCCAAGCTGTGTCATCCCAAACAGAGATGCCTCACCTGCACTGGTGGACGACCTACAGAGGGGCTCCGGCATCTCCAGAGAGAACTCTGTGTTCTGGCCTACCCAGGAAATGTGAGGGACTTCCCTCTATAGAGGCCAACCCTGGCCTTCCCAGGACAAAGTTAGAAGGTGCCACCTACATTGCTAGGTGGGTAGGGGAAGCACAGCTGCAAGCCAAGGTTCCCAGACTAAGGATTCTAAGCGGGCGGGGCTCCGGAAAATTTTACTGGAGACTTCTGAGGCATCACTAATATTTTTTAAGCTCAACTGAAGATGGAACCAAAACTGCCAACGTGTTCTGTTGATTGACTAGAACTCCACCAACCTGGTATGCTCACATGGATTCCCCTGAGCTGAGAAGAAGCTCTAATCAGCAACTATATAATTGTTTTTCATATTTCTTCATTAAAATTAATGGTAACTCGATGCTCGCAACCTCTTTGTAAATAAAATATTTTCAAGCATGGAGTCCACAGGGGTTGGTAGGAATCAAGAAAACGGGGCCTTGTAAGTGAAGAGACGGAGAACCTCTCCTTTAAGTTACAGAGGCCCATGGCAAGATGTTTTCTTCCTGGATGAGGTCATTAAAAACCAGCCCAGAGCATGTGCTGATAACACCAAGGTCTAGGGTTAGATCCCTATACTGGCCAGCCATATAAACAAACAAACAAACAAATACCAGCCTAGTCCCTGTCTCCACAGAGAAGCACAGCGCTGGTAAGGAGCCCTACAACCCACAGGCAGAGCTTGGGCTTGCCTATCTCCCCAGGGACCCACTCCTACCTAGTCCTGCAGTCCCAGCATCATACCACCCCAGGCTGGGCAGTGGGTCATCAACTAATTAGGCAGAAAAGATGCCAAATCTGGTACTAATTCTTAGGGAAGCAGCATGGTATAGTAGTGAAGAACACTTTAGAAAAAAGACAAACCTAAGTTAAGTCGACCTTCAAGATTACTGAATCCCTCTAAGGGCCTTCATTTCCTTATCTACAAAATAAGAATAAAAACAGAACTTAGCCCACAGGGCTGGGAGAGTATGACATCAACAGTGCCTGACATACTGTTGGCACTCAATAATTATTTGCTATGATCAGTTCTTCCTTTGTGAAATGGGATGAATGTCCTACCCTCAACATTGCCCAAATAGGGAGAATTGAATAAGAACACCTTTTTAAGGGTCTCGGCACATAATAAGTGCTCAGTAAACACTCATTTCCTTCATTAAATAAGGGATCAATTATTATTATACCATAATGCCGTCACTTAGTAATTTATCCCTCCCCAAGAAACCTCCACCCTCACCCCTAATGGCTCACCCTCCTGTGGAAGACTGCCACTCTCAAGAATCACGGGGCCAAAGGCAAACACTGATTCTCACCTAGTCTCTTCTCAAGTTCCCTTTGATAAAGACACTGCTAGCAAAATAATGCCAAAGAAAGTATGTGGCGACAGTCAACTAGATTTAAGTTCATTTTCTGTAGCTGGGGGTCAGAATCGACTGAAGCACCCTGGTGATCAAGTTTTCTGCAATTCCCTATTCCACGCATTAGCTCGCTGACAGAAATTCACTGCAGTATTTAAAGTGGCAGCCATCACAACTAACTCAAATTGTATTGGCTTCTCCAATGCTGAAATGCTCTGCTGAAACCATCAATTGGCCAATTCGGAGATAACGTGGTGGCTGAAATTCCCTGTCATTCTGTAAAATCCCCCTTTGAAGCGGCTCACCAGCACGGAGATCTGCAGCCAGCCCTGCACCCAGAGCTGCGGGCCAGAACTGCCTCGTGTTACCAAGTGGGCCCGGGAGCGGGATCTGGCGGGCGTTACTGCCAAGAGCAAGGGCCTCCAGAGAGAGGATAACATTTTCTACTGGAAGCCTTCTAAAAGAGAGTAAGAAAAGACCGGCAGCATGCACACGCCCAGCACCAGGCCTGCCCACTGGGCTGTCTGCCCCCTCAGCACAGGCCGGATGGCCAAAGCCACAGGAAGCTCTCGGCTTCTCCCAAAGAAAGCTGCAAAATTCCTAAAGGATGGCACAGACACCGACACAGGCGCCAACCTCTTAGGTGGAGGTTTTCTAAACTCAGTGGCAGCCACAGGGATCAGGAGCCCATGCAGCTATGCATCTGCCATGTCATCACCCTACCCCAGGCCTCAGTTTCCCCATCTGGAAATTGAGAGGCTCCTTCTTGATATAATTTGATGGTCTGTTCAAATTTGCAACAGTCTTCTCAAAAGGGGACCACAATTTACAAAGTCTTTTCACATGCTCTCAACTGACTTCAAAAAAGCTGGAGAGGCAGAAAAGCTGCCCTTGTTGCACACCATTTCATATCACAGATGAATAAACTAAGGCTCAGAGAGGCCCAATGACTCACCCAAGGTCAACTGAAAGAATGACAACTTGTACCCTGGTCATCCATGTCCAAATCCCATCTATCCATGACACTATCCATGACACTGCTTTAGTCCCCATCACTGAGAAGCAAGCCAGGCAGGGCACCCAGGAGTAACTGCCCACCACTTGACCGCTTTTCCTGTTGGTCTGCAAAGCTAAGAGCTCACAAAGCTGCAGCAGCATCCCAGGCGTCGGGGAGGTCTGCCACCCCACAGCCTCCTCTCTCAAACAGCCTTTGTGACTGGGAAAAGAAGGATCAGAGGCAAACCTCAGATAGCAGCCCCAGGGAGCAGCCATGCTTCTTAAGGTCAGAGGACTGTGAAACAGAAGTGAAATGTCAGGCGCTTCACCCAAACACACAAAGCAGGAGGGACACAAAGCCTGCCCTGGGAGCTGTGCAAACAGCTGTCTCCAGGAGGGGACAGGGAATTCAGGAGGCTGGGCCAACCTTGCTCAGACAGGATGCCCTGCGACCTATTCTCAGGATTCTCACTGCACCACAGCCTGAGCCCTGTTCAGACAACACCCTCCACAGGGGGCTGGGGACCCCGCCTCAACCCCGCCTCCATCACAGGCAGGCAAGAGGAGCTGCCTCTCAGCCAGCCATCAGGGACAAGTTGCTAACTCCATGTGGACTCTGTGGTTGAGAAGCAAGACTGTCCTTTGCCCTTTCAGGCCCTCTCCTCCTGCTCCCATTCCCACTCCTAAGTGTGAACAAGCTGTGGTCCCACCCCTTCAAGTGGGAGCCACTGCTTACTCAGCACTCAACAGCACTTGGGGAGTACCTTCCACATGTACATGGCACTTAGAATATGGCAGCAAACCACACAGACAAGGTACCGAGTGCCTAGCAGGAATCACCTTGCAAGCACAAGATGTGGTGGGGAAACAAGGAAACCATTATCCCAACAACTCTCCAAGGTGGGAATCATTTCTTGCTTATTACAGATCTGAAAACTGAGGCTCAGTAATCACTTGTCACTTGACCCAAGTCACCCAACCTATAGGAACCGAGATTCAATCTCAGCTCTCTCTGGGCTAGTGGTTTCGTTAGGATGAGACCCATAATAAGGTAAATTTTACATCACAATCCCAGAGTACACACACATTTATATGCACACATAAATCACAGAAAACAGACGTTTTTGGAAACAATACTTGTGTTTACTCTGTGCAATGCAGTTGTTTCTTTTTTTGTAATTGTCAGTCATGGCCCACTAAGTTGATTTCATGATGCACTAATGGTTCATAACTCACAGTTTACAAAACAGCACTTCACCTCGTGCCACTCTGTCCTTCCTCACTAAAACATGCATTCAAGATGCTTGATGCCTGGGCAGGGATCAGTCCTTCTCACCTCTCAGGGCTCATAGCCTTGCTCACTGACTCAGGATTTATTCAAGACTCTGCAACAGGCCTCAGGAACGCAGGTGACGGAAGGGGATGAACATCAAGTTCCTACCCTCAAGGAGCTTTCAATCCAGAAAGGGAAGGGAAGAGATACAACCTTGACTCAAGTAACTCTCCTTCCAGGCAGCAAGTAACAAGCAAATAGGAAAGTTACAGAGTTCCTGGGGAAAAAAGAAAAAAGACGGGTGTCTTCCCATGGGTGGTCCTGGCAGGAGCAAAACTCCCCCCTCAGGTGGTATGGTACCACAGGGGAAGGCTCAGATGCAGCTGGGGAAAGAGGCTAGTTCAGATTCCTAGAACAAGAGAAGTGGCTGGAAGAGCAGAAAATGAACACTAAGGAACCACCATGGGCCAGGCGCTGGCCAGGAGGGGCCACACGCCACCTCACTGCATCCTCGCAAGCACCAGAGCTAGGGCGGAGGCTGCATGTGTGACACCTCCAATCACTCAGGGGTGCCCGAAACCCAGGGATCCAGACATCTCATCATCAGGTGAGCAGGCAAAGAATGGTTCACTCTCCACATGCCTCTCACACTGGGAACACTCTGCTGCGGCCCCTTGCTGTCAATCACTGCAAACACTGGCCATTGGAAAGCAGGACTTAGGCCAGGCCGGAGGGGAGACGAGAAAAATGACAGCACACACTTAACGCAGCACGTACACTGGGCCAGGAACTACTATGGAGAGAGAGAGAGAGAGAGAGAGAGAGAGAGAGAGAGAGAGAGTTTGTGTGTGTGAGCTCATTTAATCCTCAGGACACCCTTGTGAGGTATGTATACTTTATTAACCCCATCTTCTACCTGAGGAAACTGAGATACAGTGAGGTTAATAATTAAGGTAAACACATTGTCAGTGTAGCAAGACAGCAGAGGGCGAAGGAAAGCATCACGGACCCTAACTGGGTTTGCAGGTTTGAATCCTATTAGTGACCTCAGGCAAGGCATCTTTCCTCTCTGCACCTCGGTTTACCTACTTGTAAGACAACTAGTGACCTCCAGTTCCATCACCTGCAGTTCTACCATTTACATCTACATTAAATATATGTCCTGCCACCACCTGGGGGAGAGACTGCTTACCTGCTCTCCTCCCTGATCCTGACTCTCTGCATCCTGGTCTCCCAAAGGAGCAAGATCATTCCACACAATTTTTTTTAAGCACATATCACATCCTGGGCTGCACCAGTCTCTTCAACTAAACAATGAGTAGAGCAGACATTCAGTAACATCAAAACTTGGGCATGTCTTGTGCTTCTGGTCTGGGGGCCGACTGACCAAGGCCTCAGGCTCATCCCAGGAAGTCCAAAGAGAAAGAAACCGACATGGGTAAAACCAGCTTTCTGTGCACCTGTAACAGCCTACACTTCTTAAAGCTCCTTTTGGGACTCCCTCACCCAATCAAAAACTCAGGTAAGGCTTAAGCACCTGCCAGGGCAGGAGACATACCAGAGACCATAAGGTAAGACTCCTAATTTAGGAACTCTGAATTTGTCCATTCTTATTAACATTTATACAACACAACTAGCTTTCCCTGGACAGCGCTCCATGCCTTTCTCATGGCCACCACCATGATGGGCTGCACAAGGATGACCTGTGTCCTTATGCCTATTCAACAGTGAAGGGATGGACCTTGAGAAGTGAAGGCCCCACAGCTAACGAGGAGTGTAACGCTGAAATTCAAATCTAGATCTCTGCTGATGCCAAGTCGCAGGCCCTCTGGGCCTTACCACTTACTTATGGAGTGGCCTCTGTGGGAGTGGGACAAGACCACTCTGTCCAACACAGATAAGGGATGCAGTCATCTCAGGGGCGCATTTATCAGTGCCAGCCTGTGGCAGAACCGTCAGCTCTGCCCCTTGCAAGGGTGTGTGGGTGAGACAAGACAGCTGGGGTGGGAAGGCCTCTATGACATATCAGGGGAGCCCTGGAACAGGAGGGCATCACTGAGAAAGTCCAGTGTCCTTTCCCTGGGGTTGCTCTCCCAGAAGAATATGCTCTTGCTTCTCCAACATGGTTAAGAGTTTTCTGGAAAAACTTTAGGGCTGTAAAGAGCAAGGAAACAAACTCACCAAGCACTAACCACAGAGAGACTGCCACTGTACATATATTTTATCACTTAACCCTCACATCAACCATACAAAGGAATCACCATTTCCCCATTCTACAGATGGCGAAACTGAGGATCCCAAAGTTCACCCAACCAGGAACCAACAGAGTAGGGACTGGAATTCAAGTTCAAGTCCAAGCACCACTCAGAGCCCAAACCCTTCAAAATCCAGAGGATTCAATTGCCCAGAAAAGAAATGCATAACATGGAAAGAGACATTCCTAAAACTCATCTAGCCAAGGCTACAGAAAACCCCATTACCCTGGCGAATCAAAAACAAACAATCCTGATTGCCTCCTTGCTGTAAGCTCCCAGCAACATGTATGAAAGAAGTTTATGTGAATCGTCTAATGCACTTGTGCCATGGTCAAACTTATTACCAAGCTAAAAAAGATTAATTTTTCTAAATACTCTAAACCCTCAGACACTATTTCATAGGCTACAGCTAGTATAACATTTCTGTTATCCTGGTTGACAGGCCCTCAAACACATGCACCCCCACCACCTCTTCTTCTTAAAACTTAAACACACACACTCACAGAAGCGGGAAGGTTGAGGGAAGGGGGCCGAGTACCTCTGGCCTGAGGTCCCCACTACAGAACCCTCCTCCCTTACAAAACTGAGACAACCTAGGGGCCGGCCCGTGGCTCACTCGGGAGAGTGCGGTGCTGATAACACCAAGGCCATGGGTTCGGATCCCATATAGGGATGGCCGGTTGCTCACTGGCTGAGCGTGGTGCTGACAACACCAAGTCAAGGGTTAAGATCCCCTTACCGGTCATCTTTTTAGGGAAAAAAAAAAAAAAACAAAACTGAGACAACCTAAAGGACTCTGCAGGGAGAGCTGGATATCTCCCGGCTCCCTCCGAGTGCTGGCTGGCACAGAACTAACTCTCGGTCCAAGTTTGCAAACGCTTAGCTAACAAAGATGGCATTATGCAAAAGACTGGTGCACACTGTTGGTCTGGGAGTTCAAATGAAGTGACCACTGCCAAAAACTTTGTTTGGGTCTCTACTAGTCCCCCCCCCCCCCCACCTTGAAATAAAGGGCAAGGATTTGCAATTTGGGGTCTTGCTGCCACTTGAAACCCATTAAGGTGGCCACGCTGCCTGGATTCTGGCAATTCCAGTTTCTCATTTAATGTTTAATTAGCTACCAATGGAGGAGTCTGGCAGCCTCTGGAGTTAAGAGGAATTGTGGAAAACAGGGTGGGAGCCCAAAGAGGGGCCTCAGCACAAAGTCTAAGCTCCAAGGAGAGTGGGGGCAGAAAAAAAAAGTGTGTGTGTTTTGTTTTTTAATCTACCACACAATGGTGCCAAGGGTCAGAGCCAAAGGCAATGCCGTGAACTTGCCAGGACCTCTGGGCAGATAGCTAGGCTGGCTTATCGCGGGGGAAAGCACTCCCCCAGCTCTCCTTGGAGCCCTGCTGCAGGCCTTCTCCTACCCCTGCCTGCACTGCCACCCTTTCTCCCCCTCTCCCCAAAGAGTTCTGCCAGGCATGGACATTCCCTGCCTGGCAGGAATCTCAACTCAGCACATCTAAGGAGAGCCCTCTCAAATATCACTTTGCTATTTCAAACCCACCAAGGACACTGGACCCCTGCCACACAGCCACAAATACCTCAGCTCCCGCTCATACCCAGGACTCTGGGGCACTTTCCTACTGTCACCAACCCTGCTCAAGACAAAGTTGCACAGGTGGGGGTAGAGGGAGGGGTCAGCGGAGTCTTGCTGGGTGGGAGCAGAGCTGGCTCCCTTAGGAGCAGGGTTGCGGAGCTGGGGTACACAACAACTGAGCTAAAAGCAACCTCAGGTCTTCACAGCCAGGAAACTGAGGCAAGGAGGGAAAACTCGCCAACGTCATGGGACTTCATGTCCACTACACTCCCAAAGCTCCCCGCTGAGGATCACAGAGGGGCTTGGGGTTTGGAGCAGTAGTCCACAAACTTCCTGAAATCATGTACAAAGTCTCCTTTATGAGGACACATGCATTTTCTAGAAAGAAAGTCCATAGCTTTTATTGTATTTTCCCTGCCAAAAGTTAAGAGTCACTGCACCATAACAAACTCCCTTCCCAGAGTTGATGTCTCACCTCTGCAGTTCGCCTCTCAGGGCTTCAGTTTAATTCTGTTGAAATCATTTCTTCAATGAAAGTACATGGGAACCAACAAGGTGCCAGGCACACTTCAGGTCAAGTGCAAATACCCTCCGTCTGTTTTGCAGGAATTCTCTATTGAATTAGTGTTGTCAAAAGCTGAGAGGTAGTATTTTTTTTTTTTTTTTTTTTTTTTTTAAGATGACCGGTAAGGGGATCTTAACCCTTGACTTGGTGTTGTCAGCACCACGCTCAGCCAGTGAGCAAACCGGCCATCCGTATATGGGATCCGAACCTGGGGCCTTGGTGTTTTTAGCACCACACTCTCCCGAGTGAGCCACGGGCCGGCCCCTGAGAGGTAGTATTTGACAGATGAAGAATTTCTAGGCCCAGTTGTCACCTCCTGGCTACCTACGCTCGGACAAGCCATCTAAACCCCAGGCCTGTTTCCTCATCTGTAAGATGGGGATGAGATCTAATAACAAAACTCAACCAACAAGGTAGCTGTGGGACCCAATTACAATCATGTATGCGAAAATATGTTCTAAAAAGCACAGCAGACATGAGCTATGTAAGGATCCATCACTATTCTCCAGAACCTTCAGCTCAAAGGCCTTCAGGGCCTTCACTAAGGAAAAGACAGAATTAGCTACTACAAAGAGGAAGGAGGAATACTGGCAGTTTGAGAAGGCACCAAAGACACCTTTGTCTCCTGGAGGAGATCAAAGTGGAGTAAATAGCTGGGGCACCGAGACACCCCTGCAGTTGAGAGTGTGCACTCTACAAAAGACAGCACCCGGACAACAGTGTCTAAGATTCTCAGCACTCTGAAAAGCACTGCTCTGACCTGAGGGGAACAGCGAGGAAACCACACCAGGGACCTGTGATTCTCCTCCCCTGGACTCAGGGGCTCTTGTGATTTAAGACTAACCAATTTCTCAGTAAAGTCCACTCCAGATACTGAATCACCCAACACTCCGTGTTACATATGGCCAACATCAGGGCTCTCCAGCTTGTAAACAACAAGCCAAGAAAACTGAAGTGGCCAGGTATGAAGGTAAACAGACTGTAACGCAAATAAAATCTCACCAATTCATAGAAAGTTTAAACTTGTGCCCCGCCGAGTAGGTGACTTGGTTCATTCCAGGCATGACAGCCTCTCCTTAACATGGGAGGGGACTTTGAGATCATCTGACCCCCAATCCAGCCACCAAGAAGGGGAGATGAATGCCAGTATCACCATATCTCTTTCCTAAAAGAGCCCGGACTAGGATTTTCCATGTAAGGTCCTTTCCAGCTCCACAGGAATCAGGGACTCTCTCCTCACCTCTGCCCCCGTGAACACTTACCACCCACCAAAGACTGGGTCTGGTATCTGGGCTGCACAGAGTTCCCAAACTCTCAGAATCTGTGAATCTCCTTGATAGAAAATGGACGGCCAGTAAACATACACTGTTATTTACACTCCATATGATATTATAAAAAGGATTTAAGGCAACCAGTTAACCAGCATTAAAATCACCTTGTCCAAGAGCACCCACAAAAATTAAGCCACCGAAAGAACACCTTCCAAAATTCCATTGGCCGTGACAGCCCAGGTTACTCAATGACTCTAAATTACCTATTTGTTCTTACCCTTACCTTAACCTCTTCATTCGATTAGCATGAGTGCCTACTACATGCAAGGTATTATGGGAGCTACAGAGATGAACAGCTCATGGTCTCTGCCATGGAAAAAAAGAATAAGCTGCAGCCAGAAAGACAAACCTAAAGGAGAAGTTAGCCAGAACAGCACAAGCAAACGGCACTTGCTGTGGGCGGGCCTGGAGTCAGTCACGACCTGTGTGCGCACCTAACACTTTTTAGCTGGGAATCAACCTCTCTGTGCCTCAGCTTCTTTCATCTGTAAAATAGACTTAACAACATGCCTTCTCTCACAGGGTCACTGGCAGGATGAAATGAGGGAATGAACCTACAGCAGTTAGCACAGTGGCCTAGCACATGGAAAATTGCCAACAGAGGCCTTGTATGGGTGGCTTTTATAGACACTGAGATGAAGGAGCAATCTTAGTGTGCAAAAAACTATCACAAAAGTCTTCCAAGGAGAACTTAATAGATGGACAGGATTTGAAATGGATAAGAGAGGAACACATTCCAGGTAAGAGGAAGGGGGTCTAGCTACTGCAATGATTCTAGCAAGAAGGAATGAGGCTAACTACATGGTAGCTGTGGGAAGGGAGAGACCAGATGAAGTTGTGAGAAGAACAAAGAAGGTTCCTTTTCTCCACCTCTTTAAGTATCTCTTAATTTGCCAGTTGCTTCTCTGCTGCCACCCCTCCAACACAGTGCCACTCCTCAACTCCTTCATAATCCCCATCATCACTCCATCCCTCCTCCCACATCACCTGACTCTCAAGCCACGTGACGCCAGGAGGGTCCCAATACAAGGTTTGATGCTGGCTGTTTATTTCAGTTGCTTAGAGTGTGGTGCTGATAACCTATGAATCCTGGGCCTCAATCAGCGTGATATCATCTCTTAGTAGCATCATTTAAACGTCAATGCCAACCTCAGCAATCTCTACACAACTCTACTGCCATTCCTTAATAAATTACTGAAAGCAAACCCACATGGAAGCTTTCACTACCACCATACTGTTTTAATATGGTGGACCAAACCACACATTGCCCAAGAGGTCCTCGCATTATTTACTAGCACACCAAACTTGGTTAAAAATCATTAACTTGAGGGCTGGCTGGTTAGCTCAATTGGTTAGAACATGGTATTGTGACACTAAGGTCAAGGGTTTGGATCCCAATACCACTCAGCCACCAAAAGAAAAAAAAAATCATTAACTTTTCTGAAAGGTACCCTGCAAAAGATAGCACAGATATCATATCCTGTATCAAGAGATTGGCTTGAAAAAGGCACGCACACACCCCCCACCAACTCTAAAATGAAACCATTTGCACAGTAGTAATCAAAGACTAGCCACACAGGGTTGGCCATCCATACGATTAAAAAAAAAAAAAAAAAAGCAAGATTTTTACCAGGTAGAAAGGTCAAATTCACCAGCTATTTTTATATGGCTGTTATACTTCTTAGCCTCCTCCAAGCTCCAGTTGAAGAAACCCTATGATCATCACCAAAGGATTTTCCCAGAACCACATCACAAGTGAACCAGTCACCTCTGCCTTCTACTACTAACAGTTTACCAGGCCAGAAGTACCATTCGCCAGCTTCTCTTTTTCATCCCTGGAGAAAGCACAAGAACTGGCCAATTTCCTCAGCATTTCACTCCATGCGCATTAACTTTTCAGTCGAAACAAGACTTCATTACATTGCATATTCTCAAAACCTGCAAGCCTCCAGCCGAGTCTCTAACTTGTGAGTCTCTAACTTGCCCTGTCACAGGAGAAATTTTCACCATGAACATATTCATGATAATGGGATTTAACCACTTATGAAACTCAACCAGCTGGGTGCTGGTCTCCTAGGCCAGTTTTAAATTCTGCACACAGGGGACGCAGCTGGCCTTGCCAAGTGGGTAGGACCTGACGGTGTTCAAGAAACCAAGTCCCATGCCTAAAGCATGGGGACCACTCCTCTCCACCTCATGCAGAAAAGCAAGACCAGACAGATCACCTGCTACATGCACACACATATGCACACAAGCGCATGCATGCGCACACGCATACTTAACCATCTACAGGGCCAACAAGAAGCAAGAACTGGGAGGAGGCCACAGAAGAAGGCTGTGGAAAACCTTCAGACACTTCCCCAGACAGATCCTAACCTGTTTCATTGCATCATAAAATGACTCCTACCCAGGTCTGGAGTCCATTTTTTTTGAAGGGGACTACTGTGGGAAATGGACACATGACAGACATCTCTTGTAATAATTTCATAAATCTTAAGAAACTCATCCAGAACTCATTCAGGTAGAAAGTGAATGACAGGGCAGAAGGCACTATAATCTGATGAAATTAACTATCTTCACAAGAATATTTTGGACAAAGAATTATGGATTAGTTGAGGATCTCAGAATATACATCGCCTTAGTGGATACAACACGAACCCCCACCAAATACACACACACCCCATAATTCAAAAGATTGCTCTCTGGAAAGTAGAGTAAGAGTCCATTTCACCAAGTTCTCACTCAACTACCTCTTCTACTTCAAAACACAAGTATCATATTTGCTTTTTTTTTTTTTTTTTGGTCACTGTCATTTTTTTCTTAAACCAATAGCAAAAAGGCTCAGTCTCCTCCCAGCTAACTGTCCACTCTTAACATACATGGTTGTGAGCCCTGCACGACACCATTTAATCCCCCAGATAGGTATCTATTCTCTTTCGTATAATTACAACATTATGAAACACCATTTACCACGTTAAAACACTGCTGGAGGAGGTTATGGTGGGGAGGATAGCAGGGAGGTGGGGAGGAACAGAAGGAAGAGCAAGGAGAAAATAAAGACCACTGCCAATTGGCTGTGTATTTGCTTTCAGTACTAAAGAAGTTAAAGCTATCCAACCCTGTAATTATTGCCAGGATTAAAAATTTGTTACTCACGTAATCATGAAAGGCTTTTGCTTCACTTGAATGTTCACAAGTGTCTCTCCTTTCAGGAGCTGCACAGTAAAGGTCCCAAAATACGCTGCAAGTTGAAAATAAAATAAAATCCGGTTACTAATTACCACTTGTGTACACAACAGCAAGGGTACCATGCATGGTGCTAACAGTACCAGGTCTCCCAAAGGATCCATCCCACCTTATGAGCTTTCATTGGGCAAACTCAGCCTAGAAAACAAAATGGATCCAATCTCTTGTGGCAAGCCAGCAATTGTAATGACAGTAATAGTTCTCATCTATTCAGCACCTACTATGTGTTGGATGCCTGGAAGCCTCACACCCATAAAATTGCTCGCGACTACCATTTCTGTAAGGTAGGCAAATTTCTTTCCACTTTACACATGTGGCAACTAAAGCTCTGAGAGTTTAGTACAACCCACCCATGGATGACCAGGTAGGACAGGTAGAAATCTAAAGAGAATCCACGCCTGTTTCATCTGCATTCCAAAAAAAACCAAAAAACCAAAATGGCTGCATATGATATAAAGGTTAAATTGTCAAAGTCAGGACACAACTATGATTCATATGCACAGCAATCGGACTGACTCTGGCAGTAAACAGAACCTCACAGGTTCTTAATCCCAGAGCCCTCACCCCCACTCCTCCAACCGCACCCCCACTCCCACCCAGATCCTCCCCTAAGGAATTTTTAGGCAAAAACCACTCCTCCCCTGCCCACCAAAGAACACATCAATTAGCCAAAGGAGAGGTTACGGACGACCGAGCATCTTGCCCTTTCACATTGAAACAGAGAGCCCTCTCAGAGAGGTACCTGTCCAGCAAAGCGTGGGGAAGGGGAGAGTAGGCCTCGAGACGCCCACAAACCCCTCCACGATTTTGTACGGTCACTCCAATACTTGCATTAAATGAGAACAAATGTACAAGTCCTTTGTCAACCAGTAAAGCCCTATACAAACACAGGGGTAGTCACTGGTATTCACAAGGGGCCTTAGAAACTCTCCAAACCAGGAGCACAGGGCCCAGGGATGAAAGTGGCTTAAAGGGTAAGGTTGCTACCAGAACCAAGTCCTGACTCCCAGTCCAGTGCTCCTGTACCCATCATAGCAGCCAGCTCTGCCAGTCATCAGACAAGCATCTCACTTCAGGTATGTGGTTAATGCAGCTTGCTCCTCATCGCATCAGCTCCACTGCTTTCACCCACTCCAGAAAGCCATGGTCATTTGTTCAGTGTGAAAACACACGAGGCAACTTCTAACTAACAGGACCACAGCCACAGACACTCAGAGCCACCACTGCCTGAGCCCAGCACAACAGATGCTATACTCCCGGGGCTGAGACAAGGATGGAGAAATGCCAGGGGATTCTAAACACACCAGGAAAATTGGGGACTTCTACCAGCTGCAGAGGGGAGATAGAGATCGTTCCTGTCTTCTAAAGTGGAACACAATTTAACTCCTCCACACATTTAAGGTTTTTAAGACTACAAACTCCCCAGCCTTTTCTAAGTAACTTTCATTTATAAGTCTAAGTTTCTACATGATCCTCTACTATCAAACCCACCAACCCCATCCACACAATCCTCTCCAAAAACAACAACAGAAAACCCATCACCCACTCCTACAGGTGGAATCCTTACACCATATCAAGTGCCTCCAATGCCGGCAGTTCGGAGGTTGGCAGAAGTAATTAAAAACTCATTTTCTCTGCACAAGTTAGAACAGACACTTCATTCTCCTGCTATGCAGAGACTTGAAACAGTAACCTGAGTCGGCAGTCAGGTTACGTGCTAACATCCCAATAACACCAAAATATCGAAAGCCTCTCTGCTTTTTCTTTTCAAAAGGATGTCAAAGACTCCACCAATCGGTCCCACAAAAGGCCCAGGTAAGACACTCATGGCAACTGGCTCTCACTGACCCTAAGCCTCCCTCCTGCCTGCCACAACCCCAACACTGCGACCAGACCTGCAGAGGTCCCACACCCACAGGACCTGGAGGCCTGGTTGGTGGGTCACAAATAGAGACCTTAAAATAAAGCTTTGCAGTTTTAGGGATGCTTGGGAGGAGGAAGGAGGTAGGGGAGAGTTCTCAGAGGAAAGAAAGGTCCAGTCAGTATGAAATCAGTATCTTTAAAGGAAGTGGCAGCTCTTTCTTGCTTTTTCTCAGGGTGCTTGGAAAAGGCCCTAGCAGATGTTCTCTCTTAAGGTAAGCTCATAGAAGAAAAAGGGACAGGCCACTTGTAAAACAGACCTGGTATCCCCTCCACTCCACTCCGCCCCGCCCCTCTCCTCTCTAATTAAAGCAGCATGTAGAATTGACAAAAATCCTTCAAGGTTTTTTCAAGCCCCCTGCCTAGTTCCCTGGAATGATATGGGAAAGTAAGGAGTTTCCACCCTTACACCACACAAGATTTAGTTGGTTTTCAATATAAGGAAAAAAGACAAGGAAAAAACTTTAGGTAGCAGCCTTTTTTGCCCTTTTCCTCCTTGGCCAGTCCTGCTCTGAGTGCTCAGAGGTGCCCTGCTCTGCGCAAAGCTGAGGGCTAAGAGGTGATGGGCCTGCTCTGGTCTCCTGTCTTTGTTCACTTGGACCCAGGTCTCAAAACAAAACAAACACATGCACAAAACTATCACACAAACTTACCACCACCACGAATGCAAAAACCCAGGCGGTTCTCCCAATGTGATGTTTTTTTCCCATCGAATCTGGAAAGGAAAGAGCAGAGGCAGCTTAGAAGAGCAGAGAGGAGGGGGTGGGCTGGGGGCTTCTCGGAGCCAAAAGGCTGTGAAGACCAACTAACAATAAATGCCAAAAGGTGATAAAAATTCAAAATGGTGGCCACAGTGGCTGCTCCTGAAAACAAAGGCTCTAAGAATAGTGGGGAGGAGGGGGTGTCAAGAAATTGGATGCTGGGGGGAGTCCCACTCACCTCTGATAAGAAGGTCTGTGCAGATTTCTGTGCTCCAACGTGCAGTAAATATTCATAGACGTATAAAGCTAACCTAGAGAGTAAGCAAGGGGCAGAGAGAGAAGAAAGGTGTCAGATCACACCGGGCGCTCGCTCCCGGACCTTGCCAACCGGCTTTGAGCCCTGTCTGCGCTGTCCCATTGTAGCCACGACCAGAGGTGAGCAGCCAGCTCACTCCAGGCAGGGCCGCCGGGTGCCAACAGTCGGGGGTTGGTTACCAGAGAACGTTACCTCAAGTCAAGGGGTCTGGACAGCAGCCCCCAAACTTGAACTTCCAAGTGCTGTCGGGGCCAAACCCACCTAGGTCTCTCAAACTTGCAAGCCACCCGACCCCACAGCCACCCTCTATTTCCCGACACTCTCTTTCTTGTCACCCTCTCCCCAGCTTCAGGGGTCCGGGGAGACTCAGCCCTGGACTCTGGGTGCTCGGCACGCTCTGGAGAGGACAGCAAAGCGCCACCCTCACCACCTCTCTCCCCAAACTGTCTCCCAAGCCTAGAGCCAAGCCGGCGCCACCGTCCCTGCCTAGCCCGACGCCCCAGAGGGCACGGGACGGGCGCCCAGGCCGAGGGCAGGGAACGGAGAGCACTCCCGCACGAACAAAGCCCCGGGCACGCACTCCTCACGCCGCGGGCGGACAAAAGGAGCCTTCGGGGCTGCAGAAGCCACGCGCCCCCTGCCCGTGCCCGGTGGGCAAAGTGCGGCCACAGCGGCGAGCGCCCCGACTGGAGCGAGCGCCCAGGCTCGCTCTCGGGACATCGCCCATCCCTCACCGCGGGCCCCCGTGCCCGGCCCGCCCCGCGGCCACCAAGTGCCCCCTTCCCGGCGGCTCCCCGCCGCCCCTTCCCCGATGCCCTAACCTCTGCTGCCTCCCAACAATGGGCTCTCCCACGCCGCCCTCCGCTGCTTCGGGGAAGGGGCCAAGCAGGCGGCGCGGGGCCCCGGGGGCTCGAGGGCGCAATAGTCCCCGGCCCGCGTCCGCCCACCTGCCTCCCACCGCCCGCCCGCAGCCCGACGGTGGCGCGGCCACCACTTGCAAAATAGGGCTTACTTTTCCCGAGCCTGCCCGTCCGAGGGCACCGCCGAGCCTTTGCCTTTGGCAAACATGGTTTGCAGGGAAGAAGGCGCCGAGCCTCGCCGCCGCCGCCGCCGCTACCGCTCCGGCTCTCCCGAGCTGCCCCTCGCTCCCGGCCCCCTCCCCGGCGCTCGCTCGCTCGCTCGCTCGCGCTCTCCTCGCCGCGCTCCCCTCCCTCCCCCCCAGGCGCTGGCTCCGCGCTCTTTCCAGCTGTCAAAGCGTCAGCCCCGGCCGCGGCCCCATCGCCCTGGAACTCCTCCCGCGCCGGCTCGGCCTGGGGTGCCGCCGCCGCCGCCTGCCCGGCTGCCCGCTCGCTCGCTCGCGCGCCCGCCCGGCTCCGCCTGCGCCGCCCTCTGCGCCTCCGGCACCGCTGCCGCCGCCGCTGCCGCTGGTCTACTTGGAGCTCAACCGAACGTGGCTACCCGGGCGAGGGAGCGAGGCAGGCGTCAACGTCCCGCGATTGATGGCCGCCGCGGCCAATCGGCGCGCGCGGGGGCGGGCCCGGCGGGCCGGGAGGGACGCCCTGTCAGCGCCCGGCCGCGGCAGTCCCTGCTGCGGTCGCCTCCGCGGAGCCGCTGCCCTGTTCCTGCGGGCGAACTGGGGGTGCCAGGGGGCGCGAGCTTCTTTTCTGTAGATGGGGTAGGGGGCGACACGAATTAGGATGGGGACGCTCTGGTCCCCGGCCCCAGCGAGGAGGGGGATTTGACCAGCGCTCCCCGCGGCGTGGACCACCGGGGGCCGGGGGGCGCTGCGGCAGCGTCCGAGGGGAGGGGGCGCAGACCCCTAGGCAGAGTGCCGCTCGCTCCCTCCCGCCACATCCCTCTCCCTTATCGGCCCCTCACCTCCCCCGCCTTGGCCCGCACCGCCCAGCCCTTATCTCGCCCTCCCCCTCGCCGGTCCTCCCCCTGGGCTCCGACCCCGACCCCCTCCCCAGACTCCAGCCGGGCTCCCCGCCCGCCCCGCCCCCGGTCGTCCCTTTCGCCTAGTCTGGTTTCCGAGCGCCGGGCCCGGGGCTCCACGCTGAGAGCTGGGCGGCTCGAGCCGGCGCCGAGGCGCGCGGCTGCTCCTTTACTAGATCATTAAAATACTTTGGAAAACCCCAAAGTGGAGCCGCGCGAAAATGGCCCTTGGCGTGCTTGGGGGAGCCGGGGCGGAGGGGACGGGGGACTTGGGCGAAGAGCAAGGAGAGTGATTTTCCCAAAATTTCTAAGGTTTGCCGATACTGGCAAGTTAGCCCCTTGGCTTCTCCACGGGAAAGGGTGCCACTCGGGGGTGGGGGGGCGTCACCTGGGCGCCCCGCGGTGCAAAATGCGCGCCACGGAAACCTGCAAACTTCAAATAAATGGAGCTAAACTGGGGAGAGGGGGACGAGAGTCAGGGTGGGGGAGGGGAAGCTTCCATTGTCAGTGACCCAGGTGTACAATGGGAAATTGAGGGGGGGCTGGCAGAGTGACCCAGCTATTTGCTGTTGACTTCTTTGCCCACGCCGAGAACCCAGAGGACACACCGTGTCCCCATCATTAGGGGCTCTTGAGACCAGAAACCGGCGAAATAGGGGAAGGCTCCCCCATTTTCAGACTGTTTTTGGAGTGTGGTTCTCTTTAAATGTGATAAAACACTGTCGGCGCTGTCTCTTTAAAAGAGTCAAGCAGAAAAAGCTGTGTAAGCGCTGATTGGCTGCCTGTTTGGATACATCTTTAGGGGAGCCTTGAAACTGTTAGCCTAGGTTGATTTTTTTTTTTTAACTGCGCTGTTCCAATAAACAAGTAACGCCCCTCCCCCTAACATGCCTCGCACCAAACAATTAAAGGATAGGTCAGTGTCCTGGGGAAAACACGTTTCAAGTAGGGAAACTCAGAACTAGATTTCAACAAAATAAACAATAATTCCCTACCATTAAAGTTTGCTTATTTTGATCTGTTCGAGAGAGAAAAGGGGCTTTTCAAAGAAATGCCCCACAGCAAATGCATGTGCATCGGTTCAGGAAGGAGACTCTGGGTGCATTTTTGGAAAAATGTACTTACTAATCAGTGTAACAGCCTCCCTAAATTAGAATACAGCCAGACACTGCGGACACCTCTGGACTCACTCTGCTGTGTACCAGGAACCAGCGCTCACAGGAGAAAGGGGAAGAAAAAGGGAACACAACCCTAGTTTATGGGCATCTAGTGTACTAGCCTCTAGCTTATTAAAGGTTGTTTTGTGAATGAGAGAAGCATGAAAGTTGGAAGGAGGTTAAAATACAACGATAAAGGAGAGAAGGAAATAATTACAGTTATTTTTTTCCCCTAGGCAGTTTAATTTAATAGGGCTAACTTAGGGTACCTTAGAGTCCACACTAATTAAATTGGCCTGCCCATACCTTCCCCTGGACTTCCTTGTATTTTTGATGGGCTAAGAATGGCCAAAGATGGCTTGTCAACAGACTGACTCACAAGAAGCCTGACTCATCTTGTGTCTGCAAGGCCCACAAATTATGAGTATTGGTTAGGCTTTGGCTAAAGGAAAACACTGCCCTTCTCCGGCCCTAGTACATCTGTGGTCTCTACACAGGTTGGCCATGCCGGATCAGCCTCTGGGCTGCATGCAGCACTAGCATATCTATTTGCCCGTCAGTTTTTTCATCTGTCAAATGGCAAAGAGTGTTTAGAAGATCTTTAATATCTCTTGATAGTCTGATGTTCTGTGATGCTAAGATTTCCCTTCTGTATTTTTCTCTCTCCACTCCCACCCCGGAAAAAGGACTAGCACCTCCTTCCAGAGTGTGTGTAGCAAGAGGAGAGGGGTGGTGTTCTGGGACCCTGTGCCAGGCACTCTCTTCCTGTGGTCTGCCTTCTGCCAGGGCTTGATACAGAATGATGCTCATGAGTCTCCCTGGGTTGATAGGTCCATGGGGGAGCTAAAGGTGAGGCAGAGAGAGCAGGGAGGGTGTCTTACCCCTACCACCGCCATCACCTTCAGGGAAGAAGAGAGCTGATGGTTCCCTGGAAGCAGGACCACTCAGCAGCCTCAACTAGGTGTGTAGCTGCTGACACAATTATCCAAAATGTGATTGGATTAGAAGCAAGTCCAAACACCCAAGAATGGCATTAGAAGCCCCAACTTCCCTTTCCCCACTGGATCCCCCAGTCCACACTTCTGTGGACCATATCTTTAGGCCTGCTGTCTCTGCCTGGAATGCCTCTTGCCCCCACCCCCTTTCTTTGACCATTCTTTAAGGTTGACATCCCCTCCAATGCCATCTCCTCCACAAAAACCTCCCTGCTTTTCACTCCTGGAGCAAAACCCATCCAACTACTTTTGTCTCATTTTGCTTGAACTTCCATTCGTTCTGCCCATTGTGTAGCCAGTTGTTTACTGTCTTTCCCATCAGACTGGGAGGGCAGGATCAAAGTCTGAGTCATCTGTGTGTCTCCAGCCCTGAGCACAGTTTTGATACCTGTGTGTATATTAACACTGAGTGTGGCACCAGGAGCTGCCGGGTTCCTTGAGAGGAAAAGATCACCCTATCCCCAAAGTACTCTGGGCCCACTGGGGAGATAAGAAACAGACACCACCAACAATAGAATTAGATAAGGCCACTCCCTCAGCTCAGCCCCACCCACCTAAGCTACAGCCACCTGGAACTACTGTACTTTCAGTTCCCAGAATGACCAAGCCATTTCATTTATCCACCCTAGATTCACATTCTCTTTCTCTTTTCCTCCCTTTCCTCCTTCTCTCACTCCCTTGCTTTTTTTCTTTTAGGACATATTTATTGAATACCTACTATGTACTAAGCCCTGTTCTAAGCATTGGGTAATAAACCAGACAAAAATCTTTACCCCCTGGAGCTTACACTTGTGAAATCCTCAGCCCAAAGACTCTTCCTGTGACAGACTCCTACTAATACTTCTAAAATCTAGACTGGGCAAATAGCATTTCCAGAGAGCCTTCCCAGGAATCCCTTTCTGGGCTCCCAGTCTGTGTCAGGTGTGACCCCACCACGGCAGTATGCCATTGACCACACTGCATGGGTGTGGTTCAGATATGCATTTCCCCCATGGGGGAATGTGACTCCTCAGGGTTAGGTCCCCTTGGGACCTCCAGTGCCCAGCAACAATGGTGAAAGGAAGAGAAGGACAGAGTGACCAGATGTGGAGGCACAGGCAGGTGAAGTGGGAGCAGGGAGGAAGGAGAGGTGAATTCTAAGCCTAGGCTAGAATGACCACTCCTCCCTCTCTCAGCTGCCAGGAATGAGGGCAGCAGAAATCCTGGGCTCTGGGACCATGTGGTGGGGGTCAGGCCTCCAGAAGGGGGCAGTTAAAAGAAAGGGACTCAGGATGGTGGCTCATCCCAGGACGATGTGCTTGCCAAGGTACCAGAGGACCTTGTTTCCTCTCCCTGGTTCGCAGCTCTATCTCCATGTTCCTCACAGCTGCTAGGAGGATAGAGGGTCCTGTTGGGGGCTTGGGGGTTGGTATTTGAATGCAAACTGAGTGTCCAGCCCATCTCCCTCTTATTCGCAGCATGCTGTCCTGGAATTGCATGGAGGCATCTCTGACCAAAATCTTGGGCTCTTCCCCAAGGGAGGCTCAGGCCCAGGCTGTTCAGCCCCGGTTTCAGCAGAAGTTTCCCCAGGGGTATCAGGGGACTACATAAGAAGAGTGCAAACTCCAATGCCCAAAGACCTGGCTTCACTGCCTCCCTGGCAGACTTTGGGAAAATGACATCTCCTCTTGAGCCTCAGTGTCCTCCCTGTGCAATGAGGAGGTGAATGCGCATGCCTGAGGCAGGCTGGGAGGACCAAGTGAGGGAGCTGGTGGGAACCACGCTGGAGGCTGTCAGGCGGTGCTGACCGAGCCGAGGTTCTGAACTCCCCGTGACCATGCGGCTCAGCCACTTCAGAAGGGTGCTCGGGGCTTACCAGAGAGAGTAATTGATGAAATGTTTTGTAAATTGAACAAAATGATTACCCCTGGTGTTATTTTATTTTTTATTTTTTAACAGATGACTGGTAAGGGGATTTTATTTATTTATTTATTTATTTATTTTTTTAAAAATGACCGGTAAGGGGATCTTAACCCTTGACTTGGTGTTGTCAGCACCACGCTCAGCCAGTGAGCGAACCGGCCATCCGTATATGGGATCCGAACCCGTGGCCTTGGTGTTATCAGCACCACACTCCCCCCAGTGAGCCACGGGCCGGCCCCAGGTAAGGGGATTTTAACCCCTGACTTGGTGTTGTCAGCACCATGCTCTCCCATGTGAGCTAACTGGCCATCCCTATATAGGGATCCGAACCCATGGCCTTGGTGTTATCAGCACCACACTCTCCCAAGTGAGTCATGGGCCAGCCCTGGTGTTATTAGCATAGCAAGCCAGCAAACAGAGTGGGGCTGAGGAAGAAGGGAGTGGATTTAAGATCAAATGTGTGTTGAGATGTCTTCCGGCCGACACATTCTCATCCTGAATCAACTTGTCATAGCAAAACAGGTTTCAGGTAATATGTAGAATGGGCTTAGTTTGATCTAGAAAGCACCTAGTATGTGCTAAGCCCTGAGCCAGGGACTCTGGGCGGTCCAAGGAAGCACAAGGCCAGACCTGCCCCGGGGACAGGGACGCCGGGGAGAGGAAGCTGACCCTTGGTACTGCAGCTCCTCTCCTGCTCCCCAGGGTGCCCCAGCCTTCGTGTGCACTCACATCCCACCCTCCACGAAGCCTTCTGCGGTGTCTCAGTACTGACTGCAGTTCCCCACTTTTGTCGCCTCAGCAGCTGTGTCCTTTGCAGGGCGAGTCCTCTACTTGCCTCGACCAGCACTGGCTCTATTCTCATTCACCTGCTGCACCTCTGCTGGTGCTGTTCCCTCTGCCTGCAACGCTTTTTTCCCAAATAAAGGCTCCACTCCCTCCCTCGCTGCCTCCAGGTCAGCAGTACCAGAGCCCCTCCCTGAGGAACCTCTATAGAATGGCACTTGCCCCCCATCCTGTTCTGTTTTTCTCCATAGCAACCATCACCACCTGACAGATTACATGTGGCTTTTTTTCTTACCTATTTCCCTCATTAAAATTTAAGCACTCTGGGGGTTTTTCCCCACTTTTAGAACTCAGTAAAAAAAAAAAAAAAATATATATATATATATATATATTGTTACACGTTGAATAAAATAATGCACTTAACAAATTTAACAAGGGCTTCCTGAATGTCTGGTAGGACCAGGGCTTGTCGTAGGTACTGAGGACGTCCAGGTGAACAAGAGCATCATGGTCTCCTGCGTGGAGCTTTCAGCGCAGCAGGAAAGACGAGAGTTAATTTGATAGGCACACAGATAAGTATGTCATTACAAACTGTGCCAAGTACCAGGAACAATCTGTAGAGAATGCCTAACAGTGGGTCTGATCTGGTGGGGGAGGAGTGGTAGTCAGGGAGGGCTTCTCTGAGGAGGTGACATTTGAGATCTAAAGGAAGCGTGGGAATTAAACTTGCAAAGGGGAAGGAGAATGTTCCAGACAGGGGAGGGAAGTCTCTGCAGCAGGGAGGAGCCCTGTCAGGCGGAGTTATTGATAGCCGGTTCCTGTGGCAGGAGCAGAATGCCCAGCAGTTCCACATGTGTCCCCTGCCATGGTATCAGAGAAATCCCAGGGCAGAAAAAAAGAGCTCCTTGGTGTAACTGAGGAGAGGTGCTGTCAGGTAACACCACAGGAAACTGGTAACCATAGCAATGGCTAGAGTCAAACCTGGGCTGACCACACCCATTAGGATGGCATCAAAAAATAAAACAAACAAAAAGACAGAAAATAACAAATGTTAGCAAGATATGGAGAAATTATAATCCTTATGCACTGTTGGTGAGAATGTAAAATGGTACAGCCACTGTTACAGCCGTTTTTTCCAGTTTGGTGGTTCTTAAAAAAATTAATGATAGGGTTACCATATGATCCATCAATTCTGCTTCTAGGTATATACCCACAATAATTGAAAGCAGGGACTAGGACAGATATTTGCATACCCGCGTTCATAAGCAACACTATTCACAATGCCAAAAGATGGAAACAGCTCAATTGCCCATCAACAAATGAATGAGTAAACAAAATGTGGTATATACATGCAATAGAATGTTATTCAGCCTTAAAAAGGAATGCGATTCTGACACGTGCTTCAGTGAATGAACCTTGAAGTTATTACACTAAATGAAATAAGCCAGACCCAAGAGGACAAATCCTGTATGATTCCATTCATATGAGGTACCTAGAGTAGTCAAATTCAGAGAGACAGAAAGTAGAATGGTGGTTGCCAGGGGCTGGGGGAGGAGGGAGTGGGAGGTTAGTGTTTAACGGTACAATGTTTCAGTATGGGAAGATGAAAAAGTTCTGGAAATGGAGGGTGACGGTGGCTGCATAAGGATGCAAATGTACTTAATACCACTGAACTATACACTTTAAAAATTGTTAAAATGGGGCCGGCCAGTGGCTCACTCGGGAGAGTGCGGTGCTGATAACACCAAGGCCCCGGGTTCGGATCCCATATATGGATGGCCGGTTCGCTCACTGGCTGAGCGTGGTGCTGACAGCACCAAGTCAAGGGTTAAGATCCCCTTACCGGTCATCTTTAAAAAAAAAAAAAAATTGTTAAAATGGTTAATTGTATGTTATTTATATTTTAGCACAATTTTTAAAAAAGAAAAAAAAGTAGGCTGAGAGCAATGAGGCAGGGGACAAGAGATGTGTAATATAGGATGTTATGAAGTTTCAAAGAGGGCACTGGAAAAGGGGAGCATCTAAGCCCGCCCAGGCAGTGCGTGACATGGAGTGGGAGGTGGTCAGATCAAGTCTAAGCTGAAGTTGGGGGGTGGGGTGGGGCGGGGGTGGAGTATGTTTCAGACAGAAGGTTCAACTGAGGCTGGACCATTCAGGGCCTTTGGTGTCATGCTAAGAAGTTTGGTCTTTGTCCTGCCAGCAGGTGGCTTTAACCAGGGGAATGAACTGTTTGTCCTTCAGAAAGAGTACTGGGGGTAGGGAGGGTTATGGAACAAGTAAGCCTAGAGGACGGGAGGGAGGTGAGGTGACAGGTTTTGGGCTGGGGGCCTGGAGAGAAGCCAATGCACCAGAATTGCCTGGGCTTGGTAGCTGATGGATATGAGGGTGTCGAAGGTGACTTCCAGGCTTCTGGCGTGGGTGCTGGTGGTGCCATTCAGGGAGCTGGGGAGCCCAGAAGGGGAGCAGGGATGTGGGCAGGGAGTATGACCAGGTCAGTCTTGGACAGGTTGAATTTGAAAAGCCCATTAGATATCCAGATGGAGACATCAGGAGACAGACAGATGATGAGTCTGGGGCTCCGGGGAGAAGTCTGGCCTGACAACGTAGCCTGGGGAGTCATTGAGATCTAGGGTTTAGATCCAGGCTGTGGGGAGTAGCTAAAATGACCCACGCATAACACTTGAGAAAGAAGATGTGTGGACATACTGTGGAATGGTGCAGATCACCGACCTTGAACATCAGAGGTCCCGATGTTCCCCAAATCCTCTTCTCCCACAGTTTCAGGAGCTCTACTCTCTCCTGGTTTTCCCCCTTCCTCTCTGACTGTTCTTCCTGTTATCCTTTAAAGGATTCTTTTTTCTCTAGCCTCCTCTTAAGATTTTATTAGTCAAGCTATTGCTGACATAACACGCAGCCCCCAAATCTCAGTGGCTTAAAATAAAAGCCATTTATTTCTCCTCACAGGTCTGCAGTCAACTAGGCAGCTCTGCTTCAGGGTGCAGCCAGGTCTGCCCCTTGGGTCTCCTGCCCCACGGCCCAGGCTGAAGGGCTGAGGCAGCCTGGAGTGTTCTTTGAAGAGTAAAGGGGCACCAGAGACCAAGCCAATCCATGCAAGCATCCCATCACACAACCAAGCCCAACACCAATGGGGCAGGAAGGTGGGTGAATATTTGCTGAACAGTAACACAGTCTATCACAAATGGGCTTTTCTCAGGCCCTGTCCTTGACTTTCTCTCTCTTTGGGCAAGTTCACCCCTGCACGAGACACTGATTGCCCCTGAATCTCAATGACGACGACTGCTGAATCCATCCTACTGGCCCGGGTCTTTTTTTCTCAGCACCAGTGCCATATCCATTTAGTTACAAGCCTTTTCCATTGGAATGTCCCTCAGGTGGACTCTTTGGTTGCTCCCCACCCCATGCAAGATGCAGCCCAAGTTCCTCAGCAAAAAAGGTCAAATTCCTTCATGATCTGGCTCCTGCCTACCTCTGCAGTCCTTGCTTGCCAGGATTGTCCTGGATACTGGGGATGGATATATGCACAAGAGAATCATGGTTCCTGCTCCCTGGGGGTTTGCAGCCTATGGGGAAGCAGACAGAGCTCTGAGGAGCACCAGCAGGTCTGACAGAGGAGGAGAAGCTGGGGAAGGAGACCGAGGAGGACTGTGCAAGGAGTATATGGGGAGGAAGTCCAGGGAGGGGCAGCCCAGGGAAGAGAGCACTTCAAGGAGAGAGAGATTAAGTAGCAGAGAGCATGAAAACAGGTTTTGGAAAGAGCTCTGCAAAAGGCATGGTTGGCCTGGTGAGAGCAGTTTTGGGGAGTGCTGGGAGCAGAAGCCAGATCACAGAGGTGGAGGAGAAAGTGGTGGGAGAGAAGAAGAGGGACAAACGGGGACAGCAAGTGCAGATAACTCTTTCAAGAAATCTGGCTGTGAAAGATTTTAAGAGACAGGCCACAGCCAGAGGCAAGGGCTTTGCTGTGTTTGGGATGAAGAGGAGAGAGCCTAGAACCTGCGTAAATGTAGATTGGAAGGAGCCAGTAGAGAGGGGGAAGCTGCAGGCACCGGATGGAGGTAGAAGACAAACGACATTAGGATGATGTCACTAAGAAGATGGGAAGGGAGGGGACTCAACACAGATGGAGAAGCCCCTTCACTTTCTCTCCTGGCATGCAGAGATCGAGAGACCCAGCCTGCACCCTCAAGGTACTCTCAGTCTAGGGGCTGGAGGCTGTCCAGAGGAGGTAAGCTCAGAGCTGTGGCTTTGAAGGACGAGCAGGAGTTCGTAGGCAGACCAGCAATGGACCCCAGGCAGGGGAACAGCATGAGCAAAGGTGCAGAGGCGTGAGCGGCCAACATGCTTGAGAACCAGGGATGGCTTAGGGGGTGGCATGTGGGGCACAGGAGGGGCGTGGAGAAAGGTGAAGCGGGCGGGGTGGACCAGGGAGCTTCTCGCAACATTCCACAGACAAATCCGTGAGCCTCTGAGATCTCAGGGCCCAGCCTGGGTGCCTGTGCATGCTGAGGGAAGCCAAGGTCTGTTTCCTATCTACCTCTGTGCTGCCCAGTGCCTGGCTTCCACGTGTGTTGAATAAGCAAAGGATCCATGTTTGTGGCAAAGCCTGACAATAATTCTATCCTGAGGATGAATGTTCTGGAAATTTCAAGCTTTCTTTATCTGAGCCATTTATTTCATTCCATCCAAGTGCCAGACTCTGTGCCAGAGTGGGGATACAGAGGTCAGCACCAGGTACCCACTGAGTGCTCAATAAACATTAGTTATGTCCTTGTGGAACCCCATGCTCAAAACCTCCCTTCTAGCCGGCCCTTGTGCGGGGGCTCCGGCCCCCCTCCCGTCAGCCTGTGGTGGGGGCTGAGAGGACCCCAGGGGTTCACTGATGAAGGAGTGTGCCAGTCAGTGGCCCTCTCACCCTAGCTATCTGGGGCACCCAGAGCTGAGCTTGTAGGCTCATTCTCTGATTCCGATTCCTGTTTCCACGGAAACAGACATCGGCAACCCGTCAAAGTCCCAGTTTTCAAACACAGGTCTCTTCCAAAACTTACTCTCACATGATTCATAGACTCCATGATTGTCAGGTTTACAGGAGTCTTAGAGAGTGTCCCACCCTCCACCTCGCTGTAAGGGTCCTGGCTCCCAGTTCAATGCTCTGTCCTTTTATCCAGTGCTGCTCCAAACCCAAGAGGCCCCCAGTGATCATCCCGTCCTGTTAGCCTGGGCTTCAGTTTACCCATCCACATAATGAGGTGAGAGTACCTGACATCATCAAGCACTTGTTGAACACCTCAGGATCCTGCCAGCTCAGAGTCAGGGAACCCAGGACAATGGGTCCAGGGTGTGGAGAGTGGTTGGACTGGGAGTTTGGCCCTGGCACGGCCCAGAGTCTCCAAGGCCTCCCTCCAAAGCTGATGTCACTGGAACCCAAGACCTACTTTCTGGTTACTGAAGACTGGGGTCCTGCCTAGAGGACATTGGGAGGAGAGACTGAGAGGGCACAGGTCACCCACCAGCACTAGCCTGGTGGCACAGAGGAGGCTCACAGGAAAAGATCTCTACGCACTGTCCACTGGGCTCAATCTCCCTCCATCTCTGGAGTGCTGTTCCTGGGCTCATGCTCCTGAGGTCTCCCCCTGCTTGTCCCTCTGCTCTGTCTCTGTTTGGCAGCCCGTCGCTCTCTTTATCTCTCTGCATCGGTATCTGTCTCTACGTCTTGGCACATCTCTGTCTCTGGGTCTCTCCATACAGTTCCCTCCCAGTGGGCTCCTCTCTGGCTTTTTACTTGTCTCTCTGGGTTTCTCTACTCTACTCTCCCACCAGAGACAGAGATTTTGTCTGTGTTGTCCATTGTTGCATCACCATGCCTAGCACGGCATCTGGCACTCAACAAGCATTTGTGAAATGATTTTTTTTTTTATCTGCTGTTTCTCTCTCTCTCTCCATATCTCTGTCCTCCTCTCTTGGCCTCATCTGCTGTTTTGTGCATCTTTTGACTTCTGCTTCTCTCTTTTCTTCCTTTGTTTCTTGTCTCTCTCTCTCTCTCTCTTTTTTTGTGGCTGGCTGGTACCGGAATGTGGGGTCTGAACCCATGACCTTGGTGTTATAAGGCTGCGCTCTAACCAACTGAGCTAACCAGCCAGCCCATGTCTCTTGTCTCTCTTGCTCAGTCTCTCTTGTCCTCTCTCTCTCTCACTGCCCTGCCTCTCTGTCACTGCCGGCCTTCTCTTAAACACATGCACACACATACACATAAAACCATCTGAGGCATTCTTTCCTGTAAATGTTTCCTAGGTTGATGTGGGTTTAGGAAACCTAACTTCAAGCCTTCGGCTCCAACTCTCAGAAAGCCACCTACACTCATCCCACACCCCCACCCCCCCTTTGCCATTATAAACAGGATCGGGCACTGGGCAGCCCACAGCAGAACCGGGAAGTCAGCAACTTGTTTCTGGTGCCTTCAGCTGGCTCCTGAGTCACTATTTTCCTTTGCTCAGTGCTCATCCCTGAACAGCAGGACCCCAGGGCCAAAGGACTACCTTTTCCAATCACCTGCTCTAGGACGAGTTTCTGAGACCAGCCACTCATTGCCCTGGTGTGATCCTAGTCACCATCAGACTTCTTCAGGGGCCTGTCTAAAAGTGTTTTTGGGGGGTGGTGGAAATATGAAGGGCTTGCCCCAGGAAGGAGTTTTCAATCTCTAGAAACATGAGGCAACAGTATTGGAGGAGTTCAGAGAAAGAAGATGCATATCTTTAGATACCAACCTTGTAGACTTCCCTCTCTAATTGAGAGACAGTGTGATGTGGTGGTGGGAACATGAGTATGGAGTCCAACAGAAGACCTGTTCAGCGTCAGCTCTACCCCATATGTGCTGTGCAGCCTCGAGCAAGCTAGCCAACCTCTCTGAGCCTTAGTTTCCTCATTTGGAAAATGGGGATCATGATGCCATGCCTTTGGGGTGAAATATGGAGCAAGACGTATAAAGTCAATGATCATTTTTATTTCTCTATCAGTGCATGGAACTTGCCAGGAAAATGGAGTGAGGATGTAATCAATATCTGTAACTTGCCAACCCCACCTGTACTAGGACTGAAGGCTGATCTTATGTGGAGGCTAAGAGCTCTAACTTTGGGGCTGGTTGGTTGGCTCAGCTGGTTAGAACACAGTGTTATAACACCAAGGTCGAAGGGTTCAGATCCCCATACCCACCACCCAACAATAACAACAACAAAAAAGAGCTCTAACTTTGGGGTAAGAGAGACCTAAGTGTGAGGCCTGGTTCTGCCACTTATACTGTTCATTGATTTTCTGTGAGCCTTGGTTTTTTCATCTGTAAAATGGGGTCATCACACCAACTCTTTAGGTTTGCTGGCAGATTCAATGAGATAACAGCTATAAAGTGCTTTGGCCAAGTGCCTGACCTGGTATGATCAAGAAATGGTAGATGATATTAGTCTTTCAAATGTTATCCTATTAGCTGTCACAACAATCCTAAAAGTAGGTGTTATTTCATCCATTTTCCAGGGGAGGAAGCTGAGGCTTGGAGAGGAAGGGTGATTTACCATGTCTCAGTCTCTCACAGGTGTCAGGGCTAGGATCGGAATCTGGGCATCCGGACTCCAGTCTCTTACTCAGCATCATCACTGTTTTAACCTTTCCTCTCCTTTCCAAAGCCTCCCCAAACCTGGAAGCCAAACTCCAGCCTATAAGTCTTCTCTGAACACACTCCTATGCTCGTTTTCACCAGGCAGTGATGTGATTGCAGCAGGAAGCAAGCTGTAAAAGCAAGACTCCTGCCCTGGGAGTGTAGGTACCTGGGCTCATCCAGGACATCCCAAGCTCTCATCTCACAAATGGTGGGAGAGAGATGGAGGGAGCCAAGAGCCATGAACAATGGGACATTTGAAACTCCTTAGCAAGAGTGTCTGCTAACACAATTTCCAGGGAAGTGTTATTCACAAGTGTGGTTCATCTTCTCTACTGACAAGGAAAGAAGAATCGTGGGCCTGGCACCCCACTGGCACTCCTAGGCTTCCTATGGAGGGAGGGAAGAGAGGGAGGCAAGAGCTCACAGGAGTGACCTGGAGACAGTAAAGGGATCTCATGGCAGAAAATCTAGCCAGGCCCACTTGGAGCCTGCTGACTCCATGACCTAGTCCTCCAAATGCCTTGAGGTCAGGGCCTAACCCAATGGGCAGCCTGGAGTGGGAGGACCCAGCTTAGCCACAACATCTGGGCCACATATGTTCCATTCCATCCGCTAAATGGCTCAATTCCAATAGCAAGGTGGGACTACTAACTGAGCCATCTGGAGTGGGTAGAAGGGGTGGGGGTCTTCTGGAAAGAGGGCAGTAATAAAGATTATCAGCAGTGTCTGGCCGATGGGAGTGCATGATAATACTAATCCCCCCTCCCCCATTTTTGGTACCTGCTTTACATTTTTCCAACTTGTTGGAGCTGTGAGTCACCCTCTAAGTGGAGGGATTCCCACGCCTAGGTGCTGGTTGGATGGCAGATGCCAAAACAAATCAAAGACCCAGTTAGTGAAGTTCTTGGCTAGGTTTAAGCAAGATGCTAGGGTGGTGTTCTAGGGGAGGCCTGTCACTTCTTGGAAAATGAATTGTCTTCAGAGCAGCAAGTTCCTCTGTTAGGCATTTATTTATCCCCTGCCACTCCACAAACATGATTCCAGTTCAAACAGCTTGTAACAAAGCGTTTGCGTTCAAGGTTAAAGGGAAAAAAGAAATCAAGAGGACCAAGGAAATAAAAGAGAGAAAATGTGCAAGACATCTGCTATGAATGAATACCAGATGAAGTTATAAGCTCCCTGCCGGCCAAGGCAAAAAGGGAAACATGATCATTTATGGAACTCTCAGCACAAAGTGAGTAAAAACTAACATTTGTTGAGAACAATTCCAGGATTTTAAACATACATTACCTCATTTCCTTCCCAATACCCAAGCCAACTTTAAGGGAAGGAAAGTGAATCTCAGATGTTGCAGTAGATAGAGTGATAAAACCAGGATGCCCTCTCCAGGGCCAACACTCTCATCAGCTTCTGAGAATATTGGCTGCTGACAATTCAGAGGCACATTCCTCCCTAGGAATTGACGTTGACTACAGGGAACTACTTCATCCAAAGTTACATTCTCTTTAAGGAGAGCTTCCTATCCCTGCAGCATGAGGCCCTGAGGATCTAACGGTCCCAAGGGGGGAATGTTTCCATCAGGGGACACAGTGAAATTTCCACTGAACTTTACTCTTTTTTTTTTTTTTTTTTTCTTTTTCGTGACCGGCACTCAGCCAGTGAGTGTACCGGCCATTCCTATATAGGATCCGAACCCGCGGCCGCTGGGAGCGTCGCCGCGCTCCCAGCGAAGCACCCTCCCGAGTGCGCCACAGGCTCGGCCCTCCACTGAACTTTAAACTATGACCGCTGCCTGGTTATTTTGAACTCCTTAAGCTAAGAGACCATCAGCAAGGAGACAAATCACCCTTCTGGTGGAGATAATTAGCCCTGATCAGCAGTAGGAGGTAGGGAGTGTGGCTAAATAACAGGAACAGAGAAGAATATGTGTCATGCTCAGGTGATCCACGGTGGTGTCCTGAGGTGCTAGCTAGCATGCCTGGCTTTACTGGTACGTGGACAAGTAAAGCAGTGTGGCCTGAGCAGAGCATGGCAGCCCGGGGCTCAGAACCTTCAGGGTTGAGGATATATCAGAAGAAATGCTAACAAAAGGCATGGGGAATCTAGATCAGGTGGGGGCAAAGGGTGATAACAAGTATCAGTTACAGCCTTGAGATCAACTTCTACAGTTAGTGCTGCAGTTACCTCACTAACCCTTCTCTTTTAGGTTACGTAGGAAACACACCCGACCAGACACCCAGAGAAGCTATTCCCAAATAGATAGGAGCAGTGCAAAGGGTGGAGTGTAGTGGGTACTTTGGTCCTCCACCTGGATTGCTCCTTCAAGGCTGACCCACCATCGTAAGCTGCTTGGAATATTGGCTGTAGATGGCTCACAGTTGTATCTCTCACAAGGAATTTCCTCGGCTACAGAGGTCCTCACCCATGCCCCTCCCAGGGGTGGCCCATGGCCAATGACTAGCTACTGCAGAGCTGCAATGCCCAGGTGGCTACCTTGCTTCAACATAGGACACCTCTGAAGGGCCATCCCAGGTCCAGGGCTCACTGTAGGATAAGCTGAGGCCTCAATTATAGCCATTGCAGGTCAGCTTCTGCCTCTGCCCAATCCTGCCTTCCCACCTTCCTTACAGGCACACCTTCCAAGAGCATTTCTGGATAAACTATGGGCCACATTCTCAAAACCAAGGTCGGTCTCCAGGGAGCCCAGTATAAAGCAGACATGTTAGTAAGCTTGTTCAAGGTAACAGTCCAGACATAAACCTCCCCCACTCTGTCAAGGAGGTGATTTATCAAAGAGGACAAATGTTTTCTCACATTAAACAATACAATTTTAATTTTGTATTTATTAAAGAGTCAAAAGGTTTTAAATGTGTATACTTGTAACAAGACAATTTCCCTGTATTCCAGGTATTATTGTTGCATAACAAACCACCCCAAACTTGGTGTAAACAACAGCTGTTTAAGTGTTCTTAGGGATTCTGTAGACCTTGGACAGGGCACAGCAGGGATGGCTCTTCTCTGCTCCATGGTGTCTGGGACATCAGGAAGACTTCAAGAGCTCAGAGCCAGAATCCCCTGCAGGCTTCTTCTCTCACAGGTTTGGTGCCTGGACTGGGATGACTTGAAAGTTGGGCTTAGCTGGGATTGTGGCCTCTCCATGTGGCTTGGACAATTCACTGCACATCACCTGGGTTTCAAAAGCAAGAGTCTCAAGAGAGAGTTTTCCAAGAAACCAAAGTAGAAGCTGCATGAACTTTCACTACCTGGCCTCAAAAGGCACATATTGTCACTTCTGCTATACTCAAAGCAGCACTGCTTTACCCAAATTCCAGGGTCAGGAATGCAGATCACACCTTTTTTTTTTTTTTTTTTTTTGAGGCAGCTGGCCAATACAGGGATCAAACTCTGGACCTTGTTGTTATCAGCACCACACTCTAATCAACTGAGCTAACCAGCCAGCTTGGATTGCACCTCTTGATGGGAGAATTTGCAGCCATCTGTTTTTTAAAACCACTTACCACTCTTAGGGATGTATCATAGGAAAATAACAAAAGTGTCTAAAATCTGTGTAAAATGAAGAAGTATACTGCAAAGTCGTTTGTAGCTCTAAAAAACTGGAAACAATCTAAATGACCAACAGTCTATAGGGGTTGAATAATTTATGGCACAGTGTGTCAATACCATGAAATACTATGTAGCTATTAAAAAGATGATATAACGGATAGATTTTTATAATATATGGTTAAATGGAAAAAGCTGGTTGCAGACAGAATGTATGGTAAAAGATACATTTTGATAAGAACAAAATGGGGTTTTTTGCTCTTGTTGTTGCTGCTGTTGTTGTTTTTTAAAAGATGATGGGTAAGGGGATCTTAACCCTTGACTTGGTGTTGCCAGCACCACGCTCTCCCAAGTGAGCTAACCGGCCATCCCTATATAGGGATCCGAACCTGTGGCCTTGGTGTTATCAGCACCATACTCTCCCAAGTGAGTCGCCGGCCGGCCCCTGTTGTTGTTGTTTTAATTACAGAAATATTCAGCAAGCTGACTGAGTTTGTCGTGTGTGCCAGCCCTGAACTAGGCACCAGGAACACAGATCCAATGAGAACCAGCTCCTTGTGGGCAAAGAGCTTGCAGTCTGGTGGGGCAGTTAGACACATAAGAGGAGGGATGTGCTCTTTGGCAACTTTCCAGGGGAAATAACATGGAGTTTTGACATAAATTAGCCAGACGAATGAAGAAGGCAGGTGTTGTAGTCATGGAAGTTGACCTCCAGCATCCCTCCCACCAATCATGATCTCATTTCTGTGTCTGGTGGTTAGTTCAGAAATGGGCATGCGACCAATCCTGGCCACCATGAGATGAGGGGAAACCTGCCAGGGGGCTTCTGAGAAACGTTCCTGAGAGCCTAATAAAGAGATACCAGACATGGTCCATTTTCTTTGTGTGGATGTTGTCATGTCTGGGCATGAAGTTTGAGTCTGCTGCCATATTCTTCTAACCCAGGGAGGATTCAACTTAGAATGAGTCTGACTCTACTGGCGGCAGAGAAGAGACAGAAAGAGCTGGCTCCTCAACATTTTTGAGCTGCTGATTGTATAATAGTGCCTGGGGCCCATCTTGCCCCTTTGCCAAGCGAGATAATGCATTTTCTGACTGTCTAAACCAGTTTGAGTCAGGTGTTCTGTTACTTGCAGCTGAAAGCATGCTAACTATTGCAGAAGAGCATTCCAGGCCCCAGGAACAGATCAAAGAGAATAGGCTGTAGCTCAGTGTGGCTGCAGGGGAAGCTGTATGGGGGAGGAGGAGTGCTGAGAGCTGACAATGGAGAAGCCAGTAGGGCAGGGTCATGACAAGATTGTGCCATGCAAGGTGCCAGGACTTTATCTTGAGGGAGCTGGTCAAGAGATTTAAGCAGTGAAGGATTTGTTCAAAGCTGCCTCTTAGTAAAATCACTCTAGTAACTAGAAACAATTTGAGAGAGAGACAGAGAGCCCGTGAGCCAGTGCAGGGAGACCAGTTAGTCTGATGCCCACGGGGACAGCTGATAGGGCAGTGGCAGTGAGATGGAGAGCAGGAGGGGGGCCAAGAAATATTAAGGAGGCTGAGTTGCCAAGCAGGGTGACCAACTGGCTGCGGTGGAAAAGAGAGGAGAGGAGGTTCCTGCCCAGGTTTCCAGCTTGGGCATCTGGGAGGACAATGGTACAACAAGCTGAGAAGGAAATGCCAGAGAAGTCTTGCAGGGAAAGCAAAGGGCTTAGTGTAGACGTGGTGTGTATGAGGTGCCCCAACACCTCATTAGTTTAGGAAACTCACTGAAGGGCATCTAGTGCCCTTCTTCTGATAACCATCTTCACTGGCTTTGGGGAACTATCCCTCCACCACTGGATAGAGTCTTGGGGGGACTGCCATCAAAGGGTGGACCCTAATCTGAGCCTGGCCATTAAATGCTTTCCTTTGGAATCTGAATCTTGGCCTTGTCTCACAGGGTAATCAATCTATCCAAAGACAGGTTTTGTCTTAGTCTGGGCTCCCCTAAACTTAGAACCTGAGCAAGGACTTAGGTGCAGGAAGTACATTTGGGAAGTGGTTCCAGGGAGCAGGAGAAAGAAATGGGAAGTATGGTACTCCAGCCCTCTGGAACCTTCTGAGGAGTAGAGCATGAGTCTCAGAACAGTCTCGGTGGGGGAGGGGATTCATCCATTGGCTCCTGTCCCCACTAAGTAAGGGTGTACACCCCACTTCTTTGAGCTGCCCATGCATGAGAGCCCAGCAGGCTCCTACAGGCACCACAGGGGAAGCATCAGAGAGGTTTGGGACAGGAAGTGAGAGGCTGCAGCCCATCTCATTTTGAGATGAAATGCTGTCAGTGCACATTGGGTGGAAGCCTGTGCAGAAAGGCCACGGTGGAGGCAGAGGGAAGCCTAAGAGAATGTGAGGCAAGGCACAAGGGATGTCTGATACGGGTCTCCAAAAGGCTGTCTACTGGTTCCTGCTGCCTGGATCTCCAGAACCATCCCCATGTCATTATCTCCAAGGCCTAACATTTCAGCTTTTCTCTCAGTTCTGCAAGCTACACCATAGCCTTCCAGCAGTTTCCTTTGGGCTCACATTAGCCATGGTCAGTGTCTGTTGCTCAAGACCAAAAAACCCTAATGGATGCAATGCATGACATCACAGAAAGTGAATTCAAAAACCATTGTGCAACAAATCAAACAGTTTCCTGTGGTATTTCTTGAAAGGTTCTTTGGTGAAATTGGGGGGCTGAGGCATGTGCTGTAAGGGTGTGGCCTTCCCTCATCCTCCCTGGATCTAAGAGAACACTTGGAATTGTAAGGGGAGGGTGTCCACCTACTCTTGCCTTTATCATCTGTGCTCCTGTCTCACAACAGCAAAGTCATACCTGCATTCTCATGAAAAGCTCTGGACAGGTGTGCACCTCTGAACAAAAAGAGGGTCTCAAAGGTACAGCATCTAAGTGTGGGTCTGCTTAGACTAAGATCTGCTCTTGGTCCAGGGGGAGGGGGGTGCACTTCATGAGCTTATAGGCACAGGATGGAATCACATGTGAAACACATGATGACTGTGTGTGTGCTCCTATGTATATGTTGCCTCCTTAGAGACAGTGCCCACAGTCACTTATCAGGTGTCACTTAAGGCAACTGTGATAAAAAGGCAGGGAAAAGAGACGGCTTGGCAAGTAAAGACAAACTGGTGGAAAGGAGACATGCCGAGTGGTGTGTTTATTTTTCACTCCATGAGCATTGACTTAGCTTAGATATTAGATATCTGTGCCCTCAAGGAGCCCTAAGTCTAATACAGCTGACTGACACAAACACAATGTTTAATAGGAAATCATAAGAACTGAGATCGAGGGACATGCAGTGTGGCACAAGGGAGTGAGTATTTTATTATGGAAAATCTGGAAATATGACTCAGAGGAGGAAGTGCTTGGATGGGTCCTGAAGGATGAGGAGGAGTTGCCAGGGAAATGAAGGGGTTCTAGGGAATGATAAACAAGGAACTGGCATCGTAAAAACCAGAGAGGTGTGAAGCAACGGGGAGCATTAGGGAGCATGGTGAAGTTATGATGGGTAGGTAGCTAGTGCTAGTGGTAGCTAGTGGGCTGAATATCCCCCCGAAACTCATTGAAGCTTGATCCCCATTGTAATAGTGCTAAAAGGGTGGGAAATCCAACTATGGACCTTGAGAGCTTGTTTGGAGGTTCTAGCAGGGGAGCGCAGCTACTCGTATACCCTTGACCGAAGAACGGTCCTCTCCTCTAGCGGGGAAGGTCGTCCTCTTCGACCGAGCGCGCAGCTTCGGGAGGGACGCACATGGAGCGGTGAGGGAGGAAGGGGACACCCGCCTAGCCAGCCAGATCAGCCGAATCAACCCTGGCGATCAATGGGGTGACAGATGTCGCAGCCAGATCGCCCTCACATCCGGGAAATCCAACTATGGAGGTGAGGCCTTTGAGAGGTGATTGGGTCATGAGGACCATGCTCTCATGCATGCATTAATCCATTCATGGAGTAAGGGCTGAATGGATTAGTGGGTTGTCATAGGAGGGGCACTGATGGCTTTATTTTTATTTTTTATTTTTATTTTTTTTTAAAAGCTGACCGGTAAGGGGATCTTAACCCTTGACTTGGTGTTGTCAGCACCACTCTCACCCAATGAGCCAACCGGTCATCCCTATATGGGATCCGAACCCATGGCCTCGGTGTTATCAGCACCGCATTCTCCCGAGTGAGCCACAGGCCGGCCCCACTGATAGCTTTATAAGGAGAGCAAGTGAGAACGTTAGAGAGCTCTTGTCATTCTTGTCATGTGATTGCCTGTGTCACCATGAGACCCTGTAGAGAGTTCCTATCCAGGAGGAGGCCCTCACAGGGATGTGCCCCCTGAACCATGGACTTCCCAACCCCCCAAATTGTAAGAAATAAATTTCATTTCTTTACACATTACCCAGTTTCTGGTATTCTGTTATGAGCAACAGGAAATGGAGTAATATAGCTAGGGAGTTTGGATTTGATCTACAGGTAACCTTAACAGTTTATAATTTACAGTTAACAGTTTTTTTGTGTTATCTTTCCAAATATTTTCTATGTATCTTCAAACACATTTATATATGTATCCTTGTTATTTCCAACAAATTAATTCATGTTGTATATAATGTTCTGTAGCTTGCTTTTTTCGCTTAACAGATCTTAGACATCTTTACGTATTACACATAGACACATCTCATTCTTTTTAACAGCTTCATAGTATCCCGTAGAATAGGTGAACAAATTGCCTTCCAAAATTAGACATCACTAAGAATGTTCCAGTGAGCCTTACCCTCTTGTCAACATTCCAGCAATCTTTTTAATCATGACAATCTGGTAGGTGAAAATGGTATCTCATTGCTTTAATTTGCATTAGTTTAATTGTAAGTGAGGTTGCTCATCTTTTTACTATGTTTATTGGCTATTTGTATTTCTTTTTATACAAACAGCTTGTTCACATCCTCTATCCACTTTTATGTTTGTCCATTCATCTTATTAATTTATGAAAGTTATTTTTATTTTAATAAAATTATACTTTTGTTTCTAAAATACATTACACTAGCTTTTCTGCACATATTAATCATCTTTTGCCTTTGTTTACAATGTTTTCTGCCATATGGAAATTTAAAGTTTTTTATGTTTTCAAATTTATCATTATTTTCTTTTACAGCTTCTAGGTTAATGTCATGCCCAGAAGTCTTTGACCATTCCTAGGCTGTAAAATAATTCATGGATGTTTCCCTCCAGCACTTTTACGATTTCATCATTTACTTTAAAATCTTGGGCTGGCTGGTTAGCTAAGTTGTTTAGAGCATGATAACACCAAGGTCAAGGGTTCGGATCCTGTACTGGCCAGGCACCAAAAGAAAAAAAATTACTAAAATCTTGATCCTATTTGGAATTTAATTTAGATATGTATGTCCCTAAGCACACACTTTGCTAGCATCTTCCTCTCTTCATTGTTCCCTGTATTCTCAATTACTTCTTCTGTTTAATCATGTTTAGATTTTCTTCCATTCCCAACTTATGGATGAGGCTTATAATAAGGAACCATGCTGAAACCTCAAGCAATAAAGAGAAAGTAACAGGAAACTCTGAAGCCTGCCATCCTACCCGTATCTGAGACCTTTCATATTCTGCACAAGATGGGTAAATGCAAATGTGAATGCTCATTATGTTATAGAAAGGGGAGTAAAATAGTAACCAGTGTTGGTGAGGCTGTGGTGGCCTAGCTCACCCATGGATGCTGTTGGGTCTGTACCTGGGACCAGCTGTTCTGAAGGGCAGGGTGGCAACCTATGTCAGGAGGACTTATGTTCTTTGACCAAGTAAGTACACTTCTGGGAATTAACCTGAACAAATAACCAGAGATGTGAATATTCACATACTATAGAGTTCATCACAATAAAATTAATAAGAAAGAAACATTGAAATAGTTGTAATAGCAATAGGTTACAAATAGATAAATTAATAATGCATCAATCATATCAGAGAATATATTATAGCAATTAACAATCACGTTTTAAAGAAATAGTAAAAAAAATAAAAGAAATAATTAATGTCATGGGAGAATGTTTATGGTATAATTTAAAAAAAAAACGTTACAATACAAACTACCTATATAGTATGAGACAATGTTTTTCAAATTTTATGTGTATGATGTGTGTGTCTTTATGTGATCTGTACATCAGTTGGTAGCTCTGAATTTGAGCAAGTCACTTTTCCTCTCTAAGTGTCAGTTTTGTCCTCTGTAAAAATGGGACACTGATGTTACAATGGCATCATCATAGACCATCATAGTGGTACCATAGATGGTATCTCACAGGATTGCTGTGAGGATTAAATAAGACTGAGTCAAAAAACATGAAAAGCAATTGAGGAAAGACCCAGAAGAAATATCTTAAAATGCCAACCATGGTGGGGTTACATATACTTTTAATTCTCTTCTTTACAATATTTTGGTATTTTTAAAATTTTCTAAAATGACAAAATTATTAGGAAATAAATAAATTTATTTAGGTCAGTAAGTGAACTGTTGTTTCTATTGTTCTTTAAATAACCTACATGGATTGAATATAAATGATTGAATTTTTTAAACAGAAAATACCTTCTAATGTTACCATTGAGGGGAGGACTAAGCTCTGAGGTTCTGTTGCACTCAGGGTGACTGTGGTTAACAGGACTGTGTTGTATATTCCCAAACAGCTAGAAGAAAGGATACTGAATGTTCTCACCACAAAGAAATGATAAATGTATGAGGTAGTGGATAAGCTAAATACCCTAATTTGATTTTTACACAATGTATACATATATTGAAACATCACACTGTACCCCATAAATGTGTACAGTCATTATATGTTAATTAAAAACAAAATTAAAGAAAGAAAATTCAGTTTAATGGTCAAAAAATTTTAAAAATTATAAAACTATTTACACATGAAGAAAGTGTCTCTTACCCAGCCCTGTCTCACAAGCACTTACCGGTCTTTGTGGAGGCCACCGCTATTACTAGTTTAAGTTACTGTTTCCTAACGGGATCTTTGAAACAGAAAAAGTTTCCCATACCTGGTGATTTAATCTGGATCTGACAGAAAACTCAAATTGGCTTAAACAAATCATGCAGCTAAAAAGTCCAGGGGTGGCACTGGCTTCAGGCTTGGCCAGGTCCTGGACCTCAAATGCCACCCTTAGATACGTGTTTCTAACTCTTCACTCTTCTTTCTTAGCTGTTGGCTTCTTTCTCAGCCAGGTTCTCCCCAGAAGACCCCAAAGACGGCCACTGATAGTTCCAGGCTTATGTTCTACCAGCTTGGTCACTCCCATGACAAAGCAGCCATTCTCTCCTGGTAGCTCTGCCAAGAATCCCAGGTTTTCCTCTCACTGGCCTGACCTGGATCATGTGACCACCTCTGGGCCAATCACTGTGCCCAAGGTGATGGAATGCTCTGACTGATCAGCCAGGCCAGCCTGGTGGCAGCCCCACCAAAAGCAACAGGAAGGCAGTGAGTCCTGAAAGGAAAAGCAGACTTTGTCAACAAAGAAGGGGGAATACATGCTGAGCAGACAAAGCAACATAGGTGCCCACCACCCTGCCCTGGTCTTGTAGAATATTCCTTTTACCAGTTTACTTACATTTATATTCTACTCTTCAGAGATCCACGTAAAAAGGAGCACACCACATTTTTGCATGTGTAATGCAAAACGGTGTGAATATCTCTGGGAGCTGAGTGTTGCTAACCCCCTGCCCAGCTACTCACACTGACATCACGTCATGAATTAGTTTCTTAAGTTCCTTTTTCAGTTTGAATAAATTAAATGAGCATTTTACTTTGATTTGGGTGATTGGCTGGTACAGGGGTCTAAACCCTTTACCTTGGTGTTATCAGCACCACACTCTAAACAACTGAGCTAACCGGCCAGCCTAAATAAGCATTTTTAAAAGCACAAAAAATTTGCTGTGTGTTATAAAAGGGAAAGAGGAGTGAATTTGGTGGGGGTGGGAGGCTACGGGGGAGTACTAGTGGGAGAGTAAAGAAAAAAATTGGCTCCTGCCTCAGGGCAGAAAGGGACCAACCATATTCCAGACACTTCTACACACTTACTTCATGTACTCCTCATATGCACCTAGGAGGTATGAGGCATTATTATCGCCATTTTATAGATGAGGAAACTGAGGTTCAGGGAAGATAAAACACTTACTGAAGCCACTTAGGGAACCAGTAGCAGAAAAGGGATTCAAATCCAGGTCTATTTGACTTCTTTTCTTTCTGATCCATCTTTCTGGCTCAGGAACTCACAGATGACCCTATCAGGTTCCAATTGGGACCCCAAATTCTATTCCCAGTCTCAGGCTTCTCCAAGTACTTCTTTCTACAGCAGACAGAGCCAGCCAGGAGACTGTGCCATTTAAACAATGTTAACAACCCTATTTGTTATATTCAGTCTTATATATTTCTCTCCCTTGCTCACTTCTGTTTGCCACCTACCACCACTGCAACTGTATCTCTTCTTCTTCTGTGCCTCAGTTCCCTGGGAAGAACTCCTGTTTCTGCCAAAGTCCAGGTAGAGGAGAACTGACCCTCTTCATCCATTCATTCTTTCATTCATCTATTTATTCATTCAATACTCACTAAGCTTCTATTGATGTCAGCCCTGTGGCGAGAGCTCAATGAGACAGCTCCTGCCCCCGGGGAGCTCATAATCTAGTGAGTGCAGGGGGAGGCCAGTCTTAGCACATTAGCATGTTGTGATCAGTGCCATGAAGTCAGAAGGCCACTAGAGTGGCACCTAACCCAATCCAGGCAGGGGTGGGATGCAGAGGGGCTAAGGGAAGGCTTCCTGGAAGAGGTAACACTTGAAGACGCCTTAAATGAGTTGTAGTTCACTTGGTACAGAAAAGGGCATTCCAGGCTGAAGAGACAACATGAGTGTAGAGGAAAGCTATATTCATAGCTTTCCATCTTCTTCTGAATAGTCTTTCTGTATTTAGGGTGATTCTCCCTAATGAGTCCCACCTTCTCAAGGTAAGCTCCAATTCCCAGCTCCCATTGCATCTAGGAGGCAGACACGTGACCTCGGCTCTGCACTTGTCCAAAACTTTGATTCAGGAGAGAGCAACATGAAGAAACAGGCCCTGGAAGATTTTGTACTTTGCTGGTATAGGTGGCACCTGCCTCTGGTTTGTGGGGCAGCACACATTGCAAGGTTGAGTCCCTGACACAGATGTGTCATTGGTGCTTGTGGCAGTAGTGGCTGCCATTGAAGTTGAGGTCTTAGCCTTTGGTGTTTGCTTATGGTGGTGGTGGTGACTGCAGGTCTTCAGATGGCCAGTTCTGCATTTTGGTTGGGGCCTGGCTCCTGGAAGTTATGCTTATTGTTGAATCTGTTTCTCTTATCCTCCTGATGATTCTCTGAACTACCTAACAACTTGTAACAAACACACCCTATTTCTGCTTACATGGCCGAGTGCATCTGTTGCTGGCAACTAAAACCTATGATTGATACACAGAATGTGGATGATAAGGTGAGAGAGGTAGCCTGGGCCATCTCATGGAGAACCAGGGCCGGGTTAGAGTTTAGGATGTAGGCAGCGGGGAGCTACAGAAGGATGAAGCAGAGGAATGGCAATGCCTTAGCGTCACTTTGTGGAGGCCAAGGGAATATGGAAACAGACTCAAGAATCATGAAGTTGGAGAATAGGATCCTCATTTTCTGATCTACGGAGGGACAGCTTTCAAGGCTTGAAGTAGGGAATATAGAGAAATTGTTAAGAATATGAACTTTGTCTGCTCCATGCCTCAGTTTCCTCATCAATAAAATGGCAAATTATAGTACCTATCTTATGTTTTGAGGATTAAATTCGTTAATATATGTAAAATGCTTAGAACAGTGTCTGACATTTAGTAAGCTCTTTGTAAATGTTAGCCATTATTGTTGGGAACTATACCAAAGGAGCTTGGGCCTGGGATTTGGGCTAATGGTTTCTGGTGCTTGTTTTGCCATAACTGTGATGTGTGATCTTGAACAAGATGCTTCCTCTCACTGAGCTTCTGTCTCTGATGTATGACATTTGATGACTGGATCTCTGATCCTGCTTCCAAGTGAGCCAGCTCTTCTCTGTGACCCAGGTCTCCCAGCCCCCTCTGCCTCTGTCCCAGACATGGGACTTGGAGACAAATCCAAATTGGGTCTTTCCTCACTTGACCTCTTGTTGACACAGATGACCACTTTTTCCTTGGAACGTGGTCTTCTTTGGCCTTCTTGATACCTGGGCTCCTGGATTTCCTTCATCCTTTCTGGCTACTTTCTCAGTCTTCTTCCCTGGCTTCTCATCTTCAACCTGCCTCTAAAATGTGGGACTGTACTGGGCTTCTCCTCTTTACTCTACACTCCATCCCAAGCCATGTCCTCTGTTCTCCGGGCTTCTATCACCTCCTCTGAGCAGAAGACATCCACATGAACATCTCCACCTAGACCCCTCCCTGAGCTCCAGTCCTGCATGGCCACCTGTCTCTTGGACATCTCCACACATATATACATAATACATACAAAAGAGAGCTCATATTTGCTTCCAGCCCCAGATGTATAGTCCCCTTCCCTGAAGATAACACCACTGCCATCCACTTAGATGCCTGGATCAGAAGCCCTTATTCTCTATGAGCCTCCAACCTAATTTATCACAAAGACCTGGCCACTCCACCCTCTCAGAGTATCTTCTTCATTCACCATAGACTCTACCTCAGCCCAGGCTCTCCTCCTCTCCCCTTGACCTCTGCATCAGCCTTCTCATGGTCTCACTGCCTGCAGTGTTGCTTACTCTGATCCATGCTATACAATGGTATAAGGGGTATGATCAAGGGGGGCTTATTCCAGAAATGCAAGTTTAATTTAATATCCTAAAACAGATCAATATAATTTATCATATTCATAGAATAAAAGAGAAATAGAATTATTCCAGTAGATAGAAAAAAAAAGGCATTTGATAAAATTTAATACAGTTCATAATAAAAACTCTCAGCAAAGTGGGAATAGAAGAGAATTTCTTTAATCTGAGAAAGGATATCCATGAAAATCCTATGGTTAAAACCATATTTAGTATGAAGTATTGAATATATCACTTCTGATGTTGGGAGCAAGACAAAAATATCCAATCACACCATTTTTGTTCAACCATTTTACAGTACTATTGGTCCTTGCCAGGATAATAAGGCAAGAAACAGTAATAAAGATATAAGTATTATGGGAAAAAAAGTAAAACTGTCATTCTTTTATGATGATATGATTATATGCACAGGAATACCAAAAACATCTATAAATGAACTATTAGGATTCATTTATCAAGGTTGCTAGATACAAGGACAATATACAAAAAAATCACATCTGTATATACTAGCAACAAGCAATTAGAAAATGAAATTTGAAGATAATAGCGTTTACAATAGCATCAAAAAATGTCAATACCTAAGAATAAATGCAATCAAATATGGACAAAACCCTTATACTAAAATTTTAAAATTATCAATGCAAGAAATAAGAGACCTGAGTAAATGAAGGGATATACCATGTTCATGGATTGTAAGATTTAGTATTGTTAAGACATCAAGTCTTCTCAAATTGGTCTAATGACTCAGTGCAATTCCAATCAAAATTCCAACAGCTTTATTTATTTATTTATTTTTTTAAAATTTTATTTTGTCAATATACATTGTGGCTGATTATTGCTCCCCATCACCAAAACCTCCCTCCCTTCTCCCTCCCCCCTCCCCCCCAACAATGTCCTTTCTGTTTGCTTGTCGTATCAACTTCAAGTAATTGTGGTTGTTATATCTTCTTCCCCCCCCCCCGGTTTTGTGTGTGTGTGTGTGTGTGTGAATTTATATATTAATTTTTAGCTCCCACCAATAAGTGAGAACATGTGCTATTTCTCTTTCTGTGCCTGACTTGTTTCACTTAATATAATTCTCTCAAGGTCCATCCATGTTGTTGCAAATGGCAGTATTTCATTCGTTTTTATAGCTGAGTAGTATTCCATTGTGTAGATGTACCACATTTTCCGTATCCACTCATCTGATGATGGACATTTGGGCTGGTTCCAACACTTGGCTATTGTAAAGAGTGCTGCGATGAACATTGGGGAACAGGTATACCTTCGACTTGATGATTTCCATTCGTCTGGGTATATTCCCAACAGTGGGATAGCTGGGTCGTATGGTAGATCTATCTGCAATTGTTTGAGGAACCTCCATACCATTCTCCATAGAGGCTGCACCATTTTGAAGTCCCACCAACAATGTATGAGAGTTCCTTTTTCTCCGCAACCTCGCCAGCATTTATCGTTCAGAGTCTTTTGGATTTTAGCCATCCTAACTGGGGTTAGATGGTATCTCAATGTGGTTTTGATTTGCATTTCCCGGATGCTGAGTGATGTTGAGCATTTTTTCATATGTCTGTTGGCCATTTGTATATCTTCCTTAGAGAAATGCCTGCTTAGCTCTTTAGCCCATTTTTTAATTGGGTTGCTTGTTTTCTTCTTGTAAAGTTGTTTGAGTCCCTTATATATTCTGGATATTAATCCTTTGTCAGATGTATATTTTGCAAATATTTTCTCCCACTCTGTTGGTTGTCTTTTAACTCTGTTAATTGTTTCTTTTGCTGTGCAGAAGCTTTTTAGTTTGATATAATCCCATTTGTTTATTTTTCCTTTGGTTGCCCGTGCTTTTGGGGTTGTATTCATGAACCAACAGCTTTAAAAAAAAAAATTAACAAGCTGATTCTAAAGTTCATATAAAGTTGCAAAGAGCTTAGCAGGTTAGCTCATTTAGATAAAGTATGGTGCTGATAACATGAAGGTCAAGGGTTTAATGATCCCTGTACTGACCAGTCACCAAAACAAAAACAAAAACAAAAACAAAGAAAAAAATAAAGTTGCTAAGAAACTAACAAGCAGTGCAATGCTGGAGAAGTGTGAAGACTTACACTACCATACATAAAAACTCATTATAAAACTTCAGTAATTGGGGCTGGCCAGTTAGTTCACTTGGTTTGAGCATGATGTTATAACACCAAGGTCAAGGGTTTGGATTCCCTTACTGGCCAACCACCAAACAAAACAGAACAAAAACAAAAAAACTTTAATAATTAAGGCATATAGTATTGGCACATAGTAGACAAGTAGACCAATGATACAGTGCAGAGAACCCAGAAAAAGACTCATACATACATAGTCACTTGCATTATGAGAAAAGGGCCACTGGAGGCCCTTTTTATTGGAGGGAAAAGGTCTTTCCAAAAAATGGTGCTGGAAGACCGGATGGAGGAAAAAGCAAACCCTGACTCCTACCTCACCCCATACACAAATGTTAATTCAGCATTGATCAGAGTCCTAAGTATGAAAGATAAAATAATAAAGCTTCTAGAAGAAAACATAGGAGAGTCTCTTATGACCTTGAGGTAGACAAAGATTTTTTTAAACATGTCACATACACACCACAAAATTCATCCATTCAAGGAAAAGATAAAGGAAATAGATTTCATTACAAATGAGAACTGTTCATCAAAAGATACCACTAAGAGAGTAAAAAGGTAAGTCACATACTGAAGATATACCCAGAGTATTTATAGAAATCTTACATATCTAGAAGACAAAACCAGACAACCTACTTTTTAAAAAATAGGCAAGAGACTTGAACAGACACTTTGCAAATCAACAATAAGATTTGAAAAGGTGCTCAACATCATTAGTTACAAGTAAAATGCAAATTAAAACAAGAATGAGATGCTATTATACATCTGCCAGAATGGCTAAAATAAAAAGATTGACATTCTCAGGTGTTTGCAAGGATGTGAAATAACTGGGACTCTCATACATTGTTAGCAGGATTATTAATCGGTACAATACTTTGGAAAACTGGAAGTGTCTACTAAAGCTAAACATATATATATCCTATGTCTCAAGAATTCCACTCCTGGGTATATAACCAACAGAAGTGAGTATGTGTATGTCCACCAAAAGAAATATATAAGAATGTTCATAGCAGCATTTATTTATAAGAGCCAAAAATTGGAAACAAATGTCCATCGACAGTTGAATGGATAAATAAAGTATTGTTCATTCACACAGTAGAGTTTTATATAACCATGAAGAAGAACAGGAAATTGCTACATGCAGCAACACAGATGAATCTCTTGGAGATAATGTTGGGCCAAAGAAGCCAGACACAAAAAAGTACATAGTATATGGTTCTACTTACATGGCTTCAAAAACAGGCAAAAAAAATATGTGGTGATAGAGATCAAAATAGTGGTCACTTTACAGGAGGTATGGCTGGGAGGGAGGATGAGAAAGCCTTCTGGGCACTGGAAATGTTCTGAATCTTGATCTAAGTGGTAATTATAATTCATCAAGTAGTATTTTTAAGGTTTAGGAAATGTAATGTTTATAAGCTATGCCTCAATTTTGAAAAGTAAGCATTAAAAAGCCTAAACTATCAATATCCACCAGTGTCTTCCTATTGCTTACAAGATAAAATCCAGATTTTCCTTCCAAGAACTGATCCCAACTATAATTAGTTCATTGTTTTTGGCTTCTACCCATCCCAGACTAGATTGTAAGTTCACTGAGGCCAGGACCACGACTGCACTTTTAACTGCTGTAATTCCAACTCCTAGGACAGTCCGTGGAAAAAAGCAAGTGCTTCATCAATATATATTTTTAATAAATTAATGGATGAGTAGTGGCTTTATCTTGTCCCAACAGTAACACTTCTGAGCTCCCTCTTCAGCCTCCCCTCCACAGGTTTCTGGAGCCTCCCCAGTATTTTCCAGCTCCTGAGGGCTCCTTACCCCTTCACTACAGGCTGTGTTCTTGCCCACCTACAGGCTTGCATGTGCTATTCTGGAATGTTCTTTCTCTTTTCTCTATCTGACAAACTCCTGCCTATCCTCTGGGTTTTTTTCATGTGTGATCTTTCCCAAACCCTCTCACAACTCGCTCCTTCATGCTCTTAAAACTTGAATACCATACTTATCATTTTGTCTTTATTTCTATGATCCACAACTCACTGACTGAGAGCTCAGACACATTACCTAACTCTCTGGGTTGGTTATTCTCAGTTTACACCACCCCCCCAGACCTATTCTTTGTCTTTCTCCTCCCTGCTCTGTGCCCTACGAGGATGACCCCTATTGTCACATCTCCTAGGAAACCTTGCCTTCTGGTTTCAACCAATGAGAGGTCCCAGCAGGAGAGAGAGGAAGGAGTATTAATTCCTCACAGCCCACCCCGATTCTCTGTAGCCACAGTGCCTGTCAGGTACCCCATCTTTCACATCTCCAGCTCTCACTTGGTTTTGGTGACAACCTTCCCACCCCTTCTTCCTTCAGATCTATAGGTGGTAATGGTTTCCCACTGCTGTTAACCCCAGGGCACCTCACCATCTCTTGTAGTTTTCTTTAACCCTTCCCTCACCTCATAAGTAGACCCAGTATTAAATTCTCTTCAAGAGACCCTTTCACTTGCTATCCATTTCCTACTGGGACCCTGACTCACACACTCTCTAGCCCTCATATTTGCTTGTTAGTTAACTGGGAGGCAATAATATTAATATATATCTCATAGAGTTGCTGTGACAATTAAATGGAATCATGTATATGCTGTACTCAGGACAGTGGTGGACCATAGTAAATACCCAAAAAACACGAACTACCTTTTTAATTATGATTTTGCTCCACTATTTGGCTGTGAGTGCCTTTGCTTCATTTGATGGAAGCTCAATAGTTTGGTGTTGTTTTTTTTTAAAGCAAGCAACAGTTTATTTAAAGAGAAGAGAGCTTATGAATAAGAGAGGTAGCTACAGGGAAGCTAGCTCCCTGAGGGGAGTTGTTCAGAGTCCTTTATCAATAGATATTGTTGAACGAATCAATAGGTGAGCAATGACACAGAGTAAGACAAGGGTCACCATGTTACTTACAGAATCATAGAATCTTTGCATTTAGCTAAAGAACCTTTTGATAAAACTGTCTAATACAGGAGATTCCCAGGTCTCGAAGTGTACAAGTTCTGGAGGTAGTTAACAACTGATGGTGATATTGAGACCGTTCATCACAGCCAGTGGCATGGAGCTGGGGGAGTTGGTTAGACTTTTAGAGACATTTCCAGCCCAAGACTCTGGAATTCTCTCACCAGGAGTTAGAGGAAAAGAAAGAAAATCCTGTGGCTCAGGTTTTGAAGAATAAACAAGTCCTAGACAGCTCTTTCTTTTCTTTTTTTCTCTTTTCTTCTCTCCCCCCCCTTCTTTCTTTCCTTCCTTTTTTCCTTTCTTTTTTTTGGGGGGTGGTTGGCTGGTGCAGGGATCCAAATCCTTTACCTTGGTGTTAACAACACTGCACACTAAGCAGCTGAGCTAACCAGCCAGCCCTTTGGACAGCTCTTAAGTAGCATCCAGTGGGCCAGCTCATTTGCAGAGGAGCAAATAAAGCCCAGAGAGGGAAAGGGACTGGTCTAAGGTCACATAATCAGGCTAGAACCCAGCTCTCCTAACTTCCAGCCTGGTTATGCTTCTATATGCGTCAGGCCTTGGAAGAAAATGTGCTTCTCTTACAAATCTACAAAATGACTTCTCTCCACACCTTTCTGGAATCAGGTGCAAATCACAGCAATGAGTTGATGGGCTGGCAAGGGACCAGGCTTGCGGCAGGAAGGGGGCACCATCTGAGATCCTACTGAGGATAACTCACAAGGCAAGAAGTTGCATAGTGGGGGTGGGGACAGGAAGCACATCCTCACCGTTTGGGGACTGTTGGGACAGAGGGAACAGATGCAGTTAGTGTGGCCCAGAGCAAAACAGGGAAACCTGGAAGCACCTACAGACGGCAGCTGTCAGAACTTTCCAGCAGAGTGATGGGTGGAGGGAGAGAGCTCCTCATCCTATGGGGCACAGAGGGGCTACACGCCCACTAGTCACCAGTTTTGGAAAGGGGGTTACTATCCAGGTTGGGGAGAGGAACTAGGAGTTTCTGAAGTTTCTAATCCACAAAATTTCAGAATTTTAAGGTTAAGAAAAATCAAATTCATCTGGTTAATATCCTCATGGGATGCTGGAAGCATCTCTACAATATTCTATGGTAGCTCAAGATGTATCACGAGCCCTCTCCTTAGACCCTATAGTCTCATGTGTCTCAGAACTCATCTTTTCTTTAATTTTAATCTTTTTAAATTTTTTTAAACTGACAATAATTGCATGTGTTTATGGGGTATAACGTCACGTTTTGGTACATGTATACATTGTGTAATGAGCAAATCAGGATATTTAGCATATTCATCACCTCAAGCATTTATTGTTTCTTTGAGGTGAGAACATTCAAAATCCACTCTTCTAGCTATTTTGAGATAAACAATACATTTTGGTTAACTATCCTACCGTGCAATAGGACACCAGAAATTATTCCTCCGATCTAATTGTAACTTTGTACCTGTCAGTACTCATCTTCTAAGTCATGATTGTCCACCCCCCAGTTAAACCACCATCGGACCCCTCCCACAGCCTCTCCCTGTTCCCACCGCCCCATCCATTCTCCACCCAGAAGCTAGAGTACCTATCAGATCATTCCCTTCTTCAAGCCCGTTATGTTTAGCGTGAAGTCCCGGGGTTTCCAAGGCCTTCTAGACGAGCCTTTGCCTCCCTCTCTGGTCACTGTCATACAACTTTCCCTCACTCAGCCCACTCTGGCCCTGCTGGCCTTCTTTCTGTGTCTCAAACAGGCTAAGTTCATTTCTGCCTCAGGAATTTTGCATGTGCTGTTCCCTCTGTCTGGAAGGTTCTTCCTCCAGGTCCTAGCACGAGCAGTGGGGCTGGGGTGTGCCACCCACATCTCCCCCCAGTGCTGAGGTACACATTCCCCTACTGGCCAAGAGTGCTGGGACTCTCTGTGGGAATGACTCTCCACCAAAGACAGCTGGCTCACCCCAAGTCTTGCTCCTTCCTGGGGGTGGCCACATCCAGTGGCTGGCCAGTGCCAGGGTACAAAAGCCTGGCCCTGCTGACTTGAGCTTGGGACAACTCTGAAAGGCTGTCCTTGCTTTGGAGTTCCCTGGGGGGTCAACTGAAGGCTTTGTTATGACTGTGATATAGCCCAACTTCTCCCCTTACCTCACCCTGCCTCCCTCCCTACCCCTCAGGGGTTGAGCCCAAGAGTCTCCCCAATATACTTCCTGCATGCACATCTCCTGACCTGAGCCAGCAGGGTGGCATTTCCTGGTCATTCCAGTCTCGGCTCAAACATTACCCTTCCTGCCCACCACAGGCAATGTTGCCCCATTCCTCTATCACCCTACCTTGTTTTATTTTTATCACCGTTTGAAACTACCTTTCATTTTTGTTTGCTCATTTATCTGTTGTCACTCTCCTCCCGGAACATAAGTTCCACGAGAGCTGCCATCTCGTCTTCTGCTGTGTCCCCAGTAATGATGACAGCACCCGGTTCATAGTTGGTGCTCACTAAATATTTGTGGCCTGAACAAATGTGTGTGAAGGAGTGAGTGGGTGAAGGAATGAATGACTGTGTGAGTGATGCCTGCCATTCCTGCTCTCTCATGTCCTGCCCACCCCCCAGCCCCTGAGCCAGGCGTTGGCCCCCCTCCCCCATGTGACCCCGGCTGAGCTAGGCCTCCTGGGAGGATGGAGCCTGCAGCCGTCTTGGCTGCTTGCCCTGTATTGATCAAAGCTGGGAGGCCTGCTGGCTGAGGTCTGTCCCAGCCCGTGGGGGCGGGGGAGCAGAGAGCGATTCTGGCTGAGATTTGTGCAGGGCTTGCCTGGGGCAGAATTGTGCTGCTAAAGATCCATCTGCTTCAGGGGCTGACAACACCCCTTCCCCACACCTCTCAAGGGAGGACAAACTAGCCCCAGGAGGATGGCTGGGCAGAGGGTGCAGGGGACAGTTGCAGGGCTGTGGGCTATGGCCTGGGCAGTGAGTGCTCCTGGTCTTTTGCAACACCATATATTTGATTGAACATCACTGTTTATGGAGGTTCTATTATGCTCCCTTCCTTGGGGACGGTGAGTGGACTGGATGAGTCCCTTCTCATACAGGCCCGTTGAGCAGCCCTCTGTGCAGACTACTGTGCAGGACCCGGGAGTGCGGTTCTTGGTGAGCTCTGGTTCTGGCTGGAATCACTCTTGCAACAGCTCCTTGTGATGCTGGGGCACAGGAAAGGAAGTGCTGTGCCATGGGAGAAGCCCAAGAATGGTCCTTCCTTAGAGTCCTGACCTAAGAATGAATAATAGATATAATTCCTATGGGGCCAAAAGGGACCTTCGTCCAGAGAAGAGAAGTGACTTGCCCAAGGTCACATGGCTATTAGTAGTTAAGATGGAGCTGGAGCCCACTCTCCTACCCTGCAGGTAGACTCAAAGTGCACAGGTACCAAGCACCTCCTCTGGGCCAGGCCAGTTGATGAGTGCTGGAGATGGTATAGGGCTGAGCAGACACCCACTCTGACCTCAGGAGCTCACAGCCCAGGAGACACACACACACACACCCCAGTAATTCCATCTGGTCCAGTGATAAAGGTACACAGCTAGAAAACCGGATGGTGGCAGTGGAGGAGATTATCTGCATCAGACAATCTAGGAAGACTTTATGGAGGAGATGGTCCCTGAATATGTTTTAAAGATGAATGACTTTTAAAAAGCAGGAAACGGGCTGGCTGGTTAGCTCAGTTGGTTACATCATGATATTATAGCACCAAGGTCAAGGGTTCAGATCCCGGGCCGGCCTGTGGCTCACTCAGTAGAGTGCGGTGCTGATAACACCAAGGCCACGGGTTCAGATCCTATATAGGGATGGCCGGTTTGCTCACTGGCTGAGCGTGGTGCTGACAACACCAAGCCAAGGGTTGAGATCCCCTTACCAGTCATCTTTTTAAAAAAAAAAAAAAAAAAAAAAAAGGGTTCAGATCCCCATATTGGCCCGCCACGAAAAATAATACTAACAATAATAATTTAAAATTTTTTTTAAAAAGCAGGAGATATTGGGAAGAGGCAGCCAGGTATGGAGCACAGCATGAGCAAGGGTCTGGAGGCCACCGTTATCTGCTGCCTGGGCAAAGGCAACAGCCCCTTCCAAGTCTCCAGACTCCAGACTCCCCACCCTCCACCCATAAACCACACCACTGCCAAGTGAGTTCTCTGAGATATGACTCTGATTATGCCACTCTCCTGCTCAAAGCCCGTCAGGGGCTCCCCACTGTTCTCCAAATAGTGTCCCTCCATCATAGAACTTGAATGCTAGAGGTTACATCAGGCATCCCGTCATCATCAGTCCATCCATTCTTTTACAGAGAAGGAAACTGAGGCTCAGAGAAGATCACACAGTGAGCTAAAATAGTGGACTTTTGACCCCCTGGCAGAGCTCTTTCCCTGACACCACACCCATTGCCATCCAGCTGGTTTTTAAGGAGCTGAGGGAAGTCTGAGCATCCTCAGCTCTGGTTAGAGACTCAGAACATCAAAGCTAGAGTAGATCCTGGCTAGCACTTAACTCAGGCCCTCATTTTATAGACAAACGAGCTGACACCAGGAAGGCAAGAACCCTTGTGACCATCAGATTTGTGGTTACTAAAACACTGGCATAAATGTTCTTACTTAATTCTCACAACTCTGGGAAATGGACTGGGTAAAAGTTATCATGACCATTTGGTAGATGAGGAAACTGAGGCCCAAAGAGCAGAGAGGGATTCAGGGTCACATGGTGGGTTCATTTATTCATTCTTCATATTTACACTGTGCATTTAGGTGGGCCCAATGCTGGAAACACAGCAAGGGACAAGATGGTAGTGGGCCTGTGCTCATGATGCTCCCAGTCTACTTGGCAATACAGATAAGCTACAGCTGCAGTGCCCCGCAACTGAGGCCAGCCAGGAAGCTCAGGGGCTAGGGAGCCCGGGCAAAACATTAGGGAGGGGGTAGATATTTCAGGGGAGTTCAGAGTGGGGGCTGGTGGGGGAGGGAGTTCCAGGCAGGGCCCTGGCCAGCCTCATGCTTCCCGCCTGCCAACCCAAGCTCCTTCCTGGAGGATTTAAGACTGTGTCGAGCAGTTGTTTTAAATTTCCGGGCAGGGGGCTGCAAGGGGGGGCAGGGGGTGCTGCAGGCTGCCTGGGGTGTGGGCTGCTATTTACCAGGGCCCTTTGTGGGATGCAGCTCTCTGGGCTGGGGGCTCCCACAATTGCTTCCAGCTGGGCTGTCAGCCAGCCAGGAGGAGTTGGGGATAGGTAAGGAGGGGTAGCAAGAGAGGACTGCAAGGGCACAAAGTGTCCCTTCCATCCCCGTGTCCCCTGTGCCTCCCGGGTGGCTGCTCTGGCTGGGCTATCAAGCCTGGTGGGGCATCCTTGAACATAAATGTATCTATAAACTGGGAATCCATCCGGCCTGGACGTTTCTGAGCTTTACAGCCTTTATGCACTTAATCTTTCATTTCCTCTCCTGCTTCATCTCCCTGCTCACTTCCCCTCTTTCCCGGGAGGAACTGCTCAGCTCCACCACGGACCTCCCCCCCCCTCCCCTCCCCCACAGTGTGTTGAGACTCCAGGGCCCCTTTGTCAGAAGGTACCTTATAGGTACAGCCATCCCGGCTTCCGTGGTCTCTGCCTGGGCCCCCACCAGTCATTCCCTCTACTACAGCAGGAGTGAATAAACACTGCCTGGTATGAAAACCTCTTGTGGCTCCTCAGCACCCATAGGACAAACTCCTTCTCCAGGCCACCAGGCCCCTCCAGCCTCCTGTCTCGCTCCTCCCCTCAGGCATAGACCATGTTCTGGCCATCGTGAGCTACAGCACGGTGTTTCACCACTTTCAGCCTTGCTCTCATGGGTCCTTCGGCCAGGACATCCATCGCCTGTTTAAAGTGGGCTGAAGGGGGCCCATCTTTCCCTATCACTCAGACATCGCTTTCCAGACACCCCACTCCAGGGCAGGGCAGGGCCGTCCTCTGTGCCTGTAGCCTTATTTCCTGTAAAAAGAGGACAATCTTTGGTCTTGTTTGTCTGATACGTTTGTTGATAGGTGAAGGGGATAAAAGAGCTTTGCAGGTTATACAGGACTGTAGCAATTTGAGGGTAGGGAGGCTAGTCATCTTCTACCATTTTGGGGGGTCTTACTTAATGGAAACATTACTTTTACCTCAAGTCACTTTGTTCTCTTTCCTGAATTCTAGAACTAGATTCTAACAATATAGTTTGTCTCTGGTATGAGCCAGGGGCTGACTCAGGAAATCTCTCGTGAGATCCCCTAGTGCTTCTTCCTCATTTTACACAAGGGAGACCAAGGCCCAGAGAGGGAAAGGAACTCACTCAAGGTCACACAGTGAGTCAGGGCAGGCTTGGGATCAGTTTCTTTAAAATATACTGAGAAATCAGTTAATGAAAATATCCCTTGGCTTGGAGCCAGAAGAGTTGGTTTTAGCCCCAATTTAGCCCCCACCCCAATCTCAGACAAGTCCCATGATTGCCATCTTCTCACACCTCTCTCTTGCCCTCCTCCCCATCTTGTTTCCTTCCTGCTAATTCTGATCTTGGAGTGGGAACATTTTCTGAAAGGAGGCTCTGCTCCTTTAAGGTCTCTCTTTCCCTCTCCTGTTCAATCAAAGCTTCCCCGGAGAGGGGCTAGGACTGGGGGGGAGGTGGCAGGTCCCAGCTGCAAGGCTTGGTGGGTCCTTCACCCAGAGAATGAGTCTGCACAGGACAAAGAATGTCAAGTCCTCTTTGTTCTGGGGGTGGGAGAATGGGGATGGGAGTCCTGAGCCGGCATGGGGAGGAATGGAGCAGGATGGATGTGATGGCTGGGGTGGGACAGGGTGGGGTGTGGGTGCAAAAAGGTGGAAAGGTCAGACATAGCCTGCCCTTCCAGGGCTGAGAGAGCTTTGGCCTTGTGGGGCTGGGCTGGGTGGTGATGGGGGTCACTTGCCTGGTCCCCCACAAGATGGTGGGAACTTTGGAGGCCTGGGCCCCACAACTCGCTCTCCCTGTGCCTTCTCATTGGGTTTCTCTCCACTCCTCACCCCCTGTCTGGGGAGCCCCCACTGTACTGTCCTTTCCCCATCCTCAGAGAAACCCTATGTGGGTGGTCTCGTTCCATTTTACAGGGATGGAAGTGACTTGTCTCTAGCCACTCCACTAGGGAACAGTAAAACTGGAATTTGAAATGAAGTCTAGCTCCAAAGCCCAGGCACTTATCACCTTACCATCAAGGGCAAAGGTCATTCCATGCCAGATTTTAACTGAACAGAGGGATCCTCAGAAAGGTGGAGTGACTTGCCTCAGGTCACCTGCATGTTTGCGACAGGGTCTGGCCAGCCCAGCTGTCCTGCTTTCTCTGACTGGCGTCAGCCTCTGATTGACTAAATAACCTTCTCGAGGGCTCTCAGCCACAGGGAGATGGAGGCTGGGGAGACTCGCTGAGATAATGAGGCAAGAGGCAAGGGTGGGTAGCACTGACCAGGTGCACAGTGAAGGCAATTCCCTCCTTCCCTCCCTTCTTTTCTTGGCCCGTGGGCCTTGAGGTCAGGTCAAGCCTGATAAATGCGCTGACCAGAAGCTAGTTCAGCAGTGCCTGGGGGGACACAGGCAAAGGGAAGCAGGAAGAAGGAGGGGGACAAAGAAGAACAGAAGCTTCAGAAGCTTTTAGAAGCTTCTTCAAAGAAGGGAAAGCTCTGTCTTAAGATTCCTATTCAGAGACAAGAATTCATGTCCTGGGGGCTCATGGCACTTGAGAACCCTAGACTGTCTATACTGGAAGGGAATGTTCCCTGCTCCTTGCCCTAACTGTCCAGGTGAAGAGACCACAATAGGGCCTGGGAAGGTCTCATCCAAGCACTGGTAGAGCAGTCACAGAGTAGGACCTGCACAGTAGGGACAGGATGGAGGTGGTGGAAGGGCTTATCTTAAAGCCAGTGAGCACCCTCTTTTCATGCAAGCTGCATGTCTATTTGGGATGGCCTGGGGAGCTGGGTAGATCTAAGGCTGGACAAAGCTCCTTATCGAGGGGTCTCCTCGGACCCAGTTTTCCTGAGTCTGCTCCACCTACACCCACATGTTCCCTGCCCTCCACTCTTCAGATGAGGGGGCTGCACTTCAGGTTACCTCTCTGTCCAGCTGGACAGATTCCTGGGTCTCTCACGGAAGATGCTCAGGCTCTTTAAAAATAAATAAATAAATAAATAAACCAAACACCAGATTTAAAGTCTTGCCTGACTGCTCTCAGTCTAGCTTCATCCTTCCTGCTCTCCTGTAGCCCCTGCTGCCTAAGCCCCTTCTGGGCATTTCAGCCTTCTCGTAGTATTAGGAAGAGCGGGCAGGGATTGCATGTTCTTTGAGTGTCTGTTGTGCCGGGCACTGTGCAGCAGGCTTTCCCTCTGTGCTTCAGCCTTCTAAAAACCTCATCAGGCAGCCACAGGATCCCCATCTTCACAGGACCTGGCAGAGGAGAAAAGTCAGGCTGAGAGAGGGCAGGGAATTTGTCTGAGGCCGTGTAGAGGCAGAGCAGGGGCTTGTCCTCAGGTTTTCTGAGCCAAGTTTCAGGGTTCTTTCCTTGGCTGAAATGGGCAGGCATCAGCTGGAAGGGGCCTCACAGACTATTTCCAGATGATCCTTTCTCATATGGATGGAGAGAGTGAGGCCCACGGAAGGTAATGAGCTTACATAGGGTTCCACAGCAAGTTATTCTAAGTGCCATACAAGGTCCTGGGGCTAGGGAACCAGACCAAACAAAATGACAAGATTCTGGTCTCTTGGAGCTCTTACTGATGAGGAGACCAGCAGCGCAGAATGCTTAGGGCTCTGATAAGGGAAGAACAGTGGCCTCTAATTACACAGAGCAGCCCTAACCCAGCCTATGCTCTTATGGAAGGCTTCTTGGGGGAGGTGATTTCTGAGAATTGAAGAGTAGCAGGAGATAGGCAAAGAAGTCCCAGGGGGGAAGAGTGCTCCAAGGTGGGAGTTTTCTCTATTTTCTGTCCCCCAGGGAAACACCAGAGAGTTTTAAGTGGTGAAAGCACACTGATTTAGGATTGCCGGGTAAAATACAAGACACTCAGTAAATTTAAATTTCAGATAGATAACAATGAATAATTTTTTAGTATAAGTATATCCTATGTAATATTTAGAATATACTTATACTAAAAAATTCTGTATGGTTTATCTGAAATTCAAATGTAACTGATCTGAAATTTAATTTAAATTTAATTCTGATTTTACCTTCTATCAACTGGGTGATCCTTGGGCAAGTTATCTCTTCTTCCTGAGCTACAAAGTCCTTACCTGTATACTGGGGATAATTCTGCCAGAGGCAGCAAGAAGGCTAGCTGGGCTCCAGGACAGAGAAGGGGGGCTGGAATAGAGTGGTGGACGAGGGAAGACACTAGAGGCATCAGGAGACTGACTTTTTTTAAAAAAAAAGATGACCGGTAATGGGATCTTAACCCTTGACTTGGTGTTGTCAGCACCACGCTCTCCCAAGTGAGCTAACCGGCCATCCCTGTATTGGTATCCAAACCCGTGGTCTTGGTGTTATCAGCACCACAATCCCAAGTGAGCCACAGGCCAGCCCAGGAGATTGACTTTGGACGCACAGAGTGAGAGGGACAAGGAAGAGGCAAGGCAACACGGCTTCTGAGTGGCCAAGTGGGGTCTGGAGGTGGCCTTCCCAGGGAGCATGCTGGAGGGAGGCAGGGAGCATGGTGAGTTAAGTTCTGGATCGCTCGTGGCTGAGGGTCTCCGGGGCTCTCCAAGAGGAAATGTTCAGGTGACGGTTGGGGGCAGGGTTAGAGGATAGCGGCTGACTTGTCATTGGCAGACAGTGGGGGAAAGAAGATCCCAGTGGAGGGAACAGCAGGGGCTGAGGTGTACCGAGCATTGTCTCCTCCCAGCACTCCCATCACATGCCCCAGTTTTAACTACTGGCTCAGGGAGGAGTTCAGGGGGCAGGACCCCAGCTGCAGCTGGTCCCAGTCCCTGGCAGTACCATCCCAGGTCTACCTCTGCTAGTCTCTTACAGCTTCACTTCTGAGTACTGGAATTTGACTTTATCTCCCCAAAGGTCACCTTGCCCATGGCCCTGCCCTGGGGGTGGACATTCCTCACATTCCGTGCTCATCCCTCCCCAGAGATGACAGGCCCAGGTTTCTAACTATCCTCATCTCCTCTTTGCAGGACTTGCTGAAGGTCTACTTTGGGTCCCTGGAGTCTGGGCTAGGGGTCTAACCGGCCTGAGTTAAATTTTGACTCTGTTTTCTACCACCTGGGTGATCCTTGGTCAAGTTATGTTTCCTTCCTGAGCTACATCCTCCTCCCCTGTAAATTGGGAATAATTCTGCCAGGCTGTCAGGGGGGTTGTATGGTCATGTCTTTCAGAGCACCTACCTCAGCACACGGCATTCAGTAGGTGCTCTATAATGCTAGGTCCTCCTTTGCCTTCTCTGAGCCTCTGTTTCCTCATTTTTAAAGGAGAATAGTAGTATTACCTCCCAAGACAAGTCATGAATTGGGCACTTACAGGTTGTGATGGCCCACAAGGTGGCTGTATGGGGGCCTCAGAATCCCACCCTCCCCAGGGCCAGCAGAGGCTGGCTGTGGCCAGAGGCAAAGTCTGAGGTGACCTCAGCTGGTCAGAGAGCAAGCATATGAACTAATGTCTGCAGCCTCCATAATATGGCTTCTGGGAACCAGTGGGATGGCCAGAGGGCCTTCGTGGGAAAGCCTGGTAGGAACAGAGGTGGGAGAGCCCATAGATCTGGGTGGCTGGGCCCCTGCTCTGAACTCTATCATATAGGATTCCCCTATGCCTTCCTCCAGCTCCACTCCTCCCTACCAGGTGAGGTGTGTGGGGGAAAAAGGGGATGTGCTTATCAGGGGCCCAAGCTCACCATTCTAGATCACACTCCAGGTACCTGGGATCTGGAATTCCCTGCCCCAGGGCCCCTGTGCCCACTCCAAGGACCTGTGCCTGTCCTCCCAGTGGACTGTGCTACAGGTTTGTGCAACCCTAGGCCTGAGGGGTGGACAAGAGAACTGTTTGGAAGCAGGGGGAGATGTGCCTAGGAGTTTGGAAGTGGGGCCGGGGCCCACATTCAGTAAGGGATGAAGCAGGCAGGAAGAGAAGGAGAAACCTGGCAGGGGGGCTGCCATGCGAACTCTTGCCTCAGGCTGCAATATCAGGGTGGGCTGCCGGTGAGGGGCCAGTGCCCAAGGAGTCCCAGGGCAGCGGTTGAAGGCTTTGATCTCATGATGGGCCAGTTTTACCTGCAGATTCCCAGACCCACTCCTGGAAATTCATATTCCTGGCTCTTAGGGAGGATTCTGGAATGTGCATGTTTAACAAGAGAGCCTTCCTTGTGCCAGAGGTCATGCTGGGAGCTTTGTGTCCAGCATCTCATTTAATTCTTATAATAACTCAGCAAAGTATGTACCACGAAGGAAACCGAGGCTTGGTGAGAAGACTTGCTTAAGACCTCACAGCCAGTAAATGACAGACCTGGGACAGGCTGGTATAATATACTATCTCCTTGTATCTTTCTGTCCCTCCCTCACCCCCAAACAACTTTCTAAAACCCCTAAAAGCTCAGAAAGAGATAATGGTACATGTACAGTTTACACCGGAATTCCTGAATTTCTTTTGGGCAGATTCCACTTGGCCCCCAGGGAAAGGACTGAATTCACAAGGACCTGTCCTCTTCTCTGTGGAGAGGGTGGTGGCCTGGTGAGGGCTCCACACACCTGCTGACTCTGTGACAGCTCTCAGGCCCTGACAAAACTTGACACCATCCAGACCCTGATGTACCCTCTCTGGTATCTCCAGACCCACACTGAGGGGTTCTCATGCTGGACAGCGCCCACAACCCCACCCTTGCCACACATAGCAGCTCATCATCTGCCTCCCCACCCCAAAGCTGCCCCTCTTCCGGCCCTGCCACCCTCCCAGTGCCCAAGCCAAGCTCCTGAGCATCCACGTCCATCGCCATATTCAGTCCACAGGTCACCATCCTGCAATGCCTTCTTCCTTGGGAGCTCCTGATTCTGTCCCCACCTTCCATTGGCTTTGCACCTCCTTTTCTTTTTTAAGGTTCAAAGAGCTGTTTTATTTTTCAAAGGAAAAACAGCTCAGTATCTTAAGCAAGTCCTCTTGACATGACAGATATAGTCAATGAATACAATTGATTCTGTGGAACCTAGCTAAACACTGAAAAGTTCCTATACCTTCTAAGTATATAATCTGCAACTCTATATAAATATGTAATCTGCCACTGCACCTCCTTTTGTTCAGCCTCATCATCTCCCAGCAAGGCCCCTCCAAGTCATTCTGTGTACAGCAGCCAGAGTGATCTCTAGGTGAACAAGGGACTGCATCACACTTCTGCTCAAAACCCTTGGGTGGCTCCTGTCCCAGTGCACTCCAACTAAACCAGGCTCTCCTAAACTCTGCAGCAACACTGAGGGGCTTTGTCAGCCCCTGCCCACCGATACTACTTTTCACCTCTCTCCATGCTGTTCCCTCTTCCCCTGGGTCTCCTGACTAACCGCTACAGCCTGAATTCCAGCACCACTTCCTCTAGGCCTGCCCTGCTGCCCCCAGGCTGGGTGAGGACCCCTCCACTTCTCCCTCTCTCGAAGCACGTTTGGCCTGCGGTGATAATCAGGTGATATGTATTGAGTGCTAACTCCAAGCATTTTTCTTTATTGACCCACAACCACCCTATGAGACAGGTTCTATGAGCCCCTCCATTTTTCAGATGGGTAACAGGTTAAGTAAAATGACTAGGGTCACACTACTTGGGGACTGGAACCCAGGCCGGCTGTCTCCAGAAAGCTGGCCTCTAATTCTGAGATGCCGCCTCCTCCTGCAGCACTGGGTGGACATGTGCGGGTCCTTCTCTGCCTGTGCGACTAGAATGTGAGATACAGGAGGGCAGGGTGGCTTCTGATCCATCTCGATGGCAAGGGGAGGTGCCCGACGCCTGGCGCTGCCTGCCGGGGTCTCTGGCCGCTGCGGGGCTGCTAGGGCCCCGGGGCGGGCCTCTGCGGGCGACCCAGCTGGGGCGGGCTTGGGGCCAGATGGGCTGCGCGGCTGCAGGGAGCCCGGGCCGGCCGGCCGGGGCCGCGCGTTGCCATGGGGACGGGGGGCGGTGGCCCAGCCCCGGCGGGCGGGGGAGCAGGTGGCGGGACGGTGCGCAGGCTGGGGGAGGGGCCGGAAGGGGCCTGCGGGGTCGGGTCGGCCTGGCGCTCCTCCCACCCCCGGCTCCTCCAGCACGCGGCCTCGTAGCTCCCGCTACTTACTCCGCGACTCCGGCCAGGACACGGAGGCTCCGGTCCTGGCTTAGACTCTGACTCCCTGAGCATTTTGGGCAACTCATCGCCTCCCCCCTCCCTCCTTCCAGCCTCAGTGTCCCCGACTGTGAATGGACTGTGGGACCAGGAGATTTCCATGGACACTTGCAGCGCACACCACTTTTTGTAGCCCTGCGATAGGGCCGGGAGGATACAGGGTTAGGTAATTTCTCACCGTCTTCCTAGGTGGAGGCCCGTCATAGGACCCAGAACCGGGCAATGTCAGCTAGAAGAGCTGGCAGAGTCTCTGCACCCAGCATCTCCATTGTATAGTGGGGGCAATAGCAGCCCAGAGAGGGTGAGGGACTTGTCCAGGGTCACACAGCAAATCGGAGGCAGAGGCAGGATGAGAAACTAGGTCTTTGCCTCCCAGCGCCCCACCCATCACCTCCCGCTTTGGAGCCAAAATCGGGTGAGAATGGGGGGAGGGGCAGGTTGCTGTGGGAGGAAAACAAACACCCCTGCTCTCCCTTCTGCAAGCTCCAGCTGCCAAGACGGCAGGAAGACTGCCTGAGAGCACAGACCTGAAGCAGGAGCTTCCTGTCTGCAACAGACCCTAATGGCTGTCCTGCCACTGCCCACACCCTCACGGTCTCCATCAGTGACTGGTACATAGCTCTGTGCCCCTGTTGAAAGAGGTGTGAAGGTTGTAGCCTCCCTCCACAGACCCCCAGCCCTGGTAAGTGAAGAGCTGGGATCCTAACCAGCCAGTCCTGCCCCAGAGCTGGGCCTCCCCCCTACCTTCCTGCAGTTCTCAGGGGAGGGCCAGCTTTCCTCACGAATAAAGCCCCTTTCTCCTCCCTCCTGTAGGACCCATTTCTGAGCAATCAAAGCCTCAGCCATGGAGGGGGTGGTTGAGAGGGCTGGGCTTGCTTCTCTTCCCTCAGGCTGGAGTCACTGGGGACAGGCCCTGCTCGGTTTCCAGCTGATGGTGGTGGGGAGGTGGGTCTGACTAGGGGTAGAGGTAGAGGGAGCAGGCGAGGCAGGGTCTGTGCCTTTAAGGTACAGCCTGCTGCTGGAGTGCCACATACACACACACACACACACACACAACCAGTCTCTTGCACACACGCAGTCACACAGCCACACAGCCACACACATGCACTCCCAAGCTCTGTTCTCTCCCTCTCCCTCCCTCTCTCTCTGTCACCCTCTCTCTACACACACACACACACACACACACACACACACACACACACACACACACACACACACACACACACACACACACACACACACTCTCTCTCTCTCTCTCTCTCTCTCTCTCTCTCTCTCCCAGGCTCTGTTCTCTTTCCCTCTCTCTCCCGCTCTCTCCACACATATACACACTCAGCCATACAGAAAAGCATCCACACTCTCCCTCACTCCCCAAGGTCTAGTTTTAAAAAACAGGGGCAAGGGGAGGAAGGGCAGGGGCCAGGGGTTCTGACCTAGAAAATGAATCCTGCCCCCTCTGCTTCTCCCAGGCCCAGGAAAGGGGGCTTATTTTTCAATTTGGTATCACTGCTCTGGGTCAAGGCTGCAGGGAGAAATGGACGACCTGCACAGAAGGTAGGGTTAGACCCTTGGAGAGGGAACGGAGGGGGCTGCTGGGCCGTGGGCCCAGGCTGTTGGATACAAACTCAGGAATCAGGAAGGAGCCTCCCCCTTCCTCTCCTACTCATGAAATGTGGGGCTCACTTTTAGCACAAAGGAAGCATGTGTAGGGTCAACAGTAATCAGGGTGCCTTGGTCACAGAGGGATAGACCAGTTGATCTTTTGACTTATGATGAAAGGGCCCTTGACCCTCCTTGGGTCATTTCATACCTTTAGTCAAATCCTAGATTAGAATTTTTCCCAAAGCTCTGGGATAAGTCCTTCCTTCTTCTTAACTAAAATTCTTGCTGCAGTTCCATGTAGAGGCTGGGAGTGCTCTTTCTGTGTGACTCTCAGGCTCCTCATTTAAATTTCCTCTGACCATGTTTTATTTCCTAAATAAATAAAGCCAACTCCATGGGGAACTCCTTCAAAAGCCCAACTCAAAAGTACCCTCAGATAGAGATAGCTTTCCGTGCCTCAATCTTTTGGGCAGAATGAGTTCCTATTTCCTGAAGGCCTCTTGGCTTTCTGTGCTTTCTATGGTTTGAACACTCGCATAATTTAATAAGCAGATGTGTACCTGACTTCTGGATATTGCTTTTCTCACATTATCTCATTTATTCATCACACCTTATTTGCCTCTGCAGTGGGGATTAGGATCACCACTTAACACGTGACAGGAGAACACTCTGGCTCAGCAAAATCAGCTAAATGCTCTGGTTGAACAGCTAAAGAAGATTTGAACCCACATCTACCTGGTGTTAGATCTCGGCATTTCCCTTGTCTCTGATGGCTCTTCATAGGCATCTTTACCTACAAGAGACTCAATTGAGGAAGAGGAAACCCATGAAAGGTCTCAGAAAGATCAGAGCTGATGATGTCACCACAATGTGCACTAAAACGTACCCTCCTTAGTTCAGCAAAGCTTTACTGAGCACTTGTTGATGCCAGACCCTTCCTGGATGCTGGGATATACAGACAAAATAGACACTGTCTCTCATCTGTGGGGATGATAGGCACACAAACAGGCAATGATGATATAGGCCTCCCGCAGGGATCCCAGAGGAAGCGCTGGCCCAGAGTGGGAGGGGCGCTGGAGAGGTTGGGAAAGGGCTCCCCAGGAGCTTGAAGGGTGAGAAGGAATGAGCCAGGTAGACTGGACATGTGAAAGGCCATCTGGGGAGGACACCAAAGAGCCTTGAAACCCATGCAGGAGCTTCACTTTTATCCCAGGGGCAAAGGAGTCCTCACAGGGCTTTGGCTACACCTGCCCTATTCCCCAAATGACTTCAATGTCAGACATTGTGCTTAGGGGCCTCCTGCCAGCTGCTCTGCACTCTGGGGGTGGAAGTCCTAGAGTTCCCTCCTTAGAGCCCCCTCAGAATCAGAAGAATGAAGTTGACAATTACCCAGGACCAGATCCTCCAGCTTGGGCTTCCTTCACCATCTCCACTTCATAGGGGGGTGTGGCCAAGGTGTTGCAGTTAGCGTTGGAGTTTGCTAAGGGAAATTCCATGGTAAATAGAGTTGATCCCATTATTATTATTATTATTTTTTTTTAAAAGATGACCGATAAGGGGATCTTAACCCTTGACTTGGTGTTGTGAGCACCACGCTCAGCCAGTGAGCGAACCGGCCATCCGTATATGGGATCCGAACCCGGGGCCTTGGTGTTATCAGCACCACACTCTCCCGAGTGAGCCACGGGCCGGCCCCAATCCCATTATTAAATGCCCAGAGAAATGCCTACCATCTCCCACTTTAAACAATAAATAAATAAGTAAACAGCACCTAGATTGTAAGTCAGTTTCCTAAAGAAATGACTGATGTTAGAACTGAAGAGTCATAGGTGCCCCCCACCCAAGATCTTTCCAAAATCTGGTTATTTGTACCTCTCCTCCATGATTTTTGCCATATCTGCTTACCTCACCTACTTTCTGTTTTTCTTTAAATTAACTCACTTTTACAAAACCTTATTTAACAGGGAAACTGTATCAGAATTCTAAATGGAAAACCAGTATGGCTTTTCAAAAACAGAAGGTAAATATAAAAATAAATTCAATGAAAATGAACCAATTATAGCTTAGATACTCTTTCCTGCTAGGAGACCTCTCTGTGCTATAAAAGGAGATTTGCAAGTGTTGGAAAGGCATTAAAGACATACCAGCTCTAAGCCGAGCCTTTCTGCTTCTCCTAGTCTTAATCAGAATAAAAAACGGAAAAGGAATAACTTTCATTAAGATGAGATTGAGGTTCCATTTTTCAAATAACTTTCATTGACGTGAAGTTGAGGCTCACGGCCAGATCTGTGGACTTCCTACTTCAGTCCCCATCCTGCTGGATGTACGTGTCCAATACTCTGGGGAGACTCTGCCTCAGTCCAGGCCCTTTGGTCCAGAGAGAAGAGGGGACATATCCAAGGTCATTCAGCAAGGGAGTAGCCAACCCAGGAACACAGGCAGGATTTCTGGCCAATGGTGGACCTGGCTGAAGAGAAGCTGGGCCCAGTGCATAGCTGAGGGACCCGGTAAAGGAGAGTGAGCACTGGACTGTGAGTCACAGAAGCCCAGCTCTGCTTTCCTATAGGTGTTTTTGAGCAAGTCCCAACATTGCTCAGAGCTGCAGCTTTTCACCTGTATGGTAGGACTAGGACGAGTCATTCTTGAGGACCCCTCTACTTGCACACTTTAGTTCTCTCTTACTATGATTACTTCCCAGGTGATATGAACCCCTTGGGGCCTCCCTGCAACTTACAGGGTGGAGTCCTGACTCCTTTGCAAGACACACAGCCTATGCCCATCCCACCCCATCACCCTTGCCTACCCCTCTGGCTCATCCCCTTCCAATCCAACACAGTGATCTGCTGAGCGTGGTACCTGGAACATCACACGCATGCCATCAATATTTGTTGAATGAATGAGTCAATGACTACTTTGCCACATGCTCCATGCTGCCTTATCTCAGCATCAACTGTTGCCTTTGCTTGGAGTGCCCTTTATTTTTTTCTTGGTTTCCAAGCTTTTATTCATTTCTTGAAACCCTTCTTAGATGCATCTCTCTTCTAAGAAGCTTTCCCTGAAATTCCCAGAAGAGTTAATCACCCATTAATTCAATGAAAATCTATTGAGTGCTTCCTATGTGCCAGGCATGATGCTAGGTGCTAGGAGACAAAAGTGAACAGGATAGGCAAGGTTCCTTCCTGCTTTGACCTTCCATTCTCCTCTGAGCTTCCCAGAACCCAGCTCTCGTGGCTGCTCTGGCATTGGCTGCACTGTGTAGCAGTTATTAGTTTGTATCTAGAGCTCCTGGACTGTACACATTCTCCTGGCTTCAGTCACCTTGGTGTCCCAGTGCCTGACCCTCAGTTTGATATGCAGTGGGGTGCATTGTCAACTGACAGGCAGCCCTCCCCACCCCCAGAGCTGGAATTTATAGAACAATGTGAGCATGAACAGAAGCAATGCTGGGCACCAATTGCAGAGCCCGTGACAGCCTCCTGTGTGCCAGGCACCTGACCCATGTCCTCTACCTCCCTGACATTACACTGCAAGTTGGTGGCCATGAACTAGGACCCAAATCCTGTGCTGCAGGCCACACGTCTTCCCCAGCGGCCCCTCAGCCCTACGGGAGCCTCCTCCCCTCCAGAGGCTGGATTCCAGGAGTCTTCTCATTCTGAGCCTGGCTCTGCGCACCCCCATCCCCCCAGCACTGGCCTGGCTTCCTGGAATTTGTCCTCCTAATTGAAACCAAACACCGGGGCTCCTCAAGGGCTGTGCCCCAGAGGCCTTGGTGGGTATCTCTTTCCCTCCCTGCTCCCTTCTCTGGCTGGGGGTGGGGTGCTCAGTCCTAGGCAGCATGGGGAGGGGGGCACTTCTCCTGCACTGAGTGTGCAGTAAGGGGCCTCCCTGCTGCTGGGGTCTGAGTTAAACCCCTCCCTCTCACAGGCCGGAGAGGTGCAGGAGGACACGGCAGCAAGTGAGGGGGAGAGAATGGAGAGTGGTCTGGTCAACCAGGATAAACCCAGGAAAACCCTGGATTAGCCCTGTCTCCTCCCTCTGGACCTACTGTGTGACTCTGGGTAAGTCACTTCAACTCCTGAGCCTCAGATTCCTCATGGTACAAAAGCGGGAATATATGGAACCTATCTCACAGGGTTACGGAGAAGTTTGGACATGATAACCCACATAAGGCCATGTGTCTGTGGTAGGTGCCTAATAAATGAAACACAGCCACCGTTACTGCTATCAGCAGTAAGATGGGGGTGTAGTGTTGGTGGAGGCATGTTTGAGGAAATGTGGGGTTGTGGAAGGATGTAGTTGGGAAGTTTGCTCAGGGTCAATAAATGTTTCCTGAACGAAGAAATTCACTCCACTTTCAACAAACGTTTACTGAGCGTCTCCCATGCACCAAGCCCTGGTACACACCTGTGAGCTAGAAAGGCACTGCCCTCAAGGCCCAGAGGCTGGAGAGGGATGGGCAGATGGGTGCTCTCATTAAGGGTGATGAAAATACAGACTAATCAGTGCTGTGACAGGGAAGCAAAGAGGCCTGGGGGGGGGGGGTCCCCCAGGAGGGCCTAACCCAGGCTAGGCAGGGGACAGGGTGGTCAAGGACAGCTTCCCAGAGATAGTGACTGGGTAACAGCTAAGCCTGACCTGCCTTGATGTGCTTACTTCAACCAGCATTGGCATTGCATGCCACCTGGTCCCAGGTATCGCCTGAGGCATGCAGCTATGCTGGGGGGTAGCAGCCCTCCCCTGCACCTCCAGCACTGTTTTTCCTGAAGGGACATCATTGCTCCCACCACTTTATCATTATAGCCACTTGTTTGCATGTCTGTGCTCCTCACAGCACTGTCCCGTAGACACATAATGCAAGTCACGAATGTGAACCACATCTGTCATTTCCAATCCTCTTGTAGCCATATTTTAAAAAGAAACAGGTGAAATTATTTTTAATAATATATTTCATTAAACCCAACATGTCAAAAATATTCATCAACATGTAATCACTATAAAGAATATTAACAAGCTAATTTACATTTTGGGGGGTACTAAGTCTTTGAAATCTGGCATGTAGTTTTACACTTACAGCACATCTCTATTTGGATTTGCCACATGTCATGGGCTCATTAGCCACATGTAGTGATTTGGCAGCACATTGGATAGTGCAGCTCTAGAATGTGGGTTCTTCTAGGGCAGGGGCCCTGTATTTTTCATCTCTTTCTTCCATGTGTAGGGGGATGTCTGAGGTAGAGGGCACAGTGTGTATAAGGACATAGAGGCATGAAAGAACAAAGGACATTCAGGGAATGGCAAGCCACTTAGTATGCCAGAGTATAGGTAAATCAGTGGGGAGGAGCGAGTGATGGGATCACGTGTGTGTCTGGAGCCAGGTCAAGCAAGGGTTCAGATCCCCATACTGGCCAGCCACTAAAGAGAGAGAGAGAGAGAGAGAGAGAGAGAGAGAAAGGGCCTTGAATAATGTGCTAAGGAATCTGGATTTTGGTTATGTGGGCAACTCAGGTCACCGTTTATGTATAGGCAGAGCAGTCCTCTGCTTAGGTTAAGACATCAGAAAGAGCCCTTTGGTAGGCAGCATGAAGGATAACTTGGAAGAGACTAGTTAGGAGGGAAGGAGACCAGCTAGGAAGCTGATGCAACAATACAGGTGAGGGATGATGAGGTGGGGACTCGCTGGAGAGATGATAAGAAGGCAGAACACAGGACCTGGAGATCGGCTGACTGGAGGTAGAGTGGGAGGTCTGGAATAACTCCCAAGTTTCTAGTTTGTTGTGTCAGTTTTCTGAGCCAGGACACATAGGAGGAAGAGGAGGAACAGGTCTGTTGAGGACATCAAGAGTTCAATCGTGGTACATGCTGACTTTGAGATGTTAGCAGGACATCTTGATGGACATGAGCAGTAAATGGTTAGCATATACTGTGCTAGAGTTCATAGGTGGTAGTGAACTCCCTGACACTCGAGGCATTCAAGCAACGGCTGGACAAACACTAGTCCAGGATGTTGTAGAGGGCCTATGTGCAGCCCAGGTGAGCTGGGCCTCGTGACTCCCAGGCTGGGAAAACCCTAGAGTTTTGCTGCATGTGTGTGCAGGACACTATCTATCAGAGCTTGGGCACGTCTGTAATTTGGGGACCTTTGTGGTCCAGGGGTGGTTTGCTTTTTGGACCTTCACCCACGACCAGAACCGGGGGCAGGATACAGCCACGATGGCTGCATGGGGACAGAGACTTCACCCAACAGACCAGGAGAGAAGATAGCCCTGAGTTCCTGTTGGATCCATATTTTAGAACTACAGAACAAGAAGGGTCCTTGCTCTTTAACTAGTCTCCTTCCACCCCAGGTCACACAGCAGGGCATGACTTCTGAGAGAGATCCTGGTACCATCTCCCCAAATCTCAAGTGCCTCTAGTGTCTACATCTCCTTGCCTTATCTCAGCATAAGAGGCGTTCTTTAACACACGTGGAAAGAGATCCTGGTTCTTTTTAATTAGGATACAAAGAGAGAAGTCAGACAGCCGCCCCCACCCACGGTTGGGAGACTAAGAGCTCCCCAAATTACACCGCAGATGCCAGGGCTCTGGCAACAAGACCCAGCTTGATAGCTTTGTGGTAACCACAGCCAGCATAATTTTATTTTTATGTTTTAACTCCTCTGTGATATATAGACCTCTCACAGGCAGGAGAAATAGCATCCAGAACTTCTCCCTTAAAAAAAATTTTTTTTGAACTTGCGCAATACACGCCCAGTTTAATTAACCCTTTTGTCAGGAAGCTTGGTCTGCCCCAGGCTGGGTGAGAAAACTTTCTCCTCTGTGAGGCGGGAGTAGTGCAAAAACCGTGGGGGTCCTGTGCCTGCCTGGCCACTGCATTGCAGTGGGACCCTTGGCTGGCCCCTGATCCTCTGTGGCCTCTGGGTCCTCTCTGGACAAACAACTCTATTTGCAGTTTTATGTGTCTTCTTTGGGGTCTCTATTTTTTTTTCTGCTTTTAAAACTTCAGCCTATGGTATTTGTTTTATAGGAGTCCCTGTATCTCATCTCTGCACCCTTCAAATCCCTATTTCCATACAGACTTGCTATTCCAACTAGAACCAGAATGTTTTGAATCAAAGCTCACCTCTGGCCCCTCCCACTCCCTCAACCCCATGTGCTAAAGTTACTGAGACTCCTCCCTTTCCCCCATATCTCTACATTGTGTCCTTTTCTAACCACACTGACTCTGCCTGCCACTTGCATTATTGCACCTCCCGTCTTCCTTAGCTGTCTTGTTTTTTGTTTGGAGGCTGGCAATAAGGGGATGCAGACCCTTGACCTTGGTGTTACAAGGCAGTGCTCTAACCAACTGAGCTAACTGGCCAGCCAATCTTTTGGTCCTTTTTTTTCCCCTTGGCAGTTGGCTGGTGCAGGGATCCGAACCTGGGACCTTGGTGTTGTAACACCTTGTTCCTTAGCTTTTTAACGCGCAGCTCTGCTCTGTCACTTTCTTGGCCAGAAAACATCAGGGACCCTCTCCCCATTGTCTGAGAGATAAAGTCTCAACTCCCCCATCGCCTAGGAACGGTGAGCTTAGCCCCTGGCTTCTTTTGCAACCATTCCCCCCACCCCTTGATGTTTTCTGTGCTCCATTCATTCAACAAGCAAATATTTGCTGAGCCCTTACTATGTGCCAGGACTTGTGTTGGGCACTCAGAACATAGTTGATGCACAAATGCCCAGAAACCAAATATGTTTTGAGAGCTCGGGCGTTCAGGGGCTCTGAGGAGGGGCACCCAATTGAGAGAGGCACTGGGCTGCGGCCAGCTCTCTTCTCTCTGGTTTCCTGTTTACTATTAACAGCTGCCCATCCCGCCTAGCGCACAAATACCCAAGCGAACATTGGTATGTTTTCAGACCGGCAGTTCAATCACAAACGTGAAGCAGGCGACTTGAAATCCGCCTTCAGCTGCCTTGAAAACCTGCAAAGGAACTAACTCCCTTTAATCCCTCGCCCCCAATCCTCTCCCCAACTTCTGCCTTCCTCTTCCCCCTTGGAGGACATATGGCCCCTTGAAGTTTTTGTTTGCTTGCAGGGGGACAAAACCCAGCTTCAGTGTGGAGGGTCCCCCTCCCTTTTTATTAAGCATCAAGAGACATAGCAATCTGCTTGCAGATACTGTACGTGCATAATTAATAAAATCTCATTATTTATTTATAAAGATACACGAGGAACTGAAGAATTAGGGCTATCCCCATAATATATGAAGAGGAGACAGAGTGGGAGAGAGAAGCAAAATAATTTCTGAACGTTAGATCCTTCCAGAGAAGTGACTCTCTTAATATGCAATGAATAAAAAGGCATGTACGCCTCATCGAAGTGGTGCTCCCTGCCCAGAAGGCATCAGAAAGCAGAAACCTGATTCAGGAGCTTAAAAAAGGAACGGGACCGATTCCGCGCTCGCAGTGCCCAGCATGCCTGCTTCGGGTAGTTGGCAGGAGAGCGAGGCGGCACCGTGGAGGGCCTGGCCTCCGGGAAAGAGTCAGTCCGGGGCTTCTAAAGGAGGGGACTCGGGCACAGAATCCCTGGCAGGTGGGGGGGAGAAGCGGGAAGTCACCCCACTGGGCACTATATAAGTCACCCAGACGCCGGGTAAGGGGAGCCGCTGGTTTCTCTGGCCTTTACAAGGCAGGTCACATTAACTTGGTGGCGGTGGGGGGGTTCCAAATGGCAGCTTTGCCCTTGGACCTCTGCATCCCGGATGCCCGGGCAAGACGGACAGTATCAATAACCCAACTTATTATATAACCGCCCCTGAGACCAGGGAGGCAGGGGTCAGATCCTCCTGACTTCCTGAGTTGGGGATGGACCGTCTCTCTCCCTCCCCCTCGCTCATATTTTTCTTGAGATATGCTTTAAACTAGAAAACAGGCTCGTGCAGGAACCAAACCCATAGAAAAAGGGTGGTTTGTAGGGATTGCCCCCCCCCCCCACCGCTCCCCCGAGTACAAGCAACTCCTGCAGCGCAACGCCCGGCCTTCCCCGGGAGGTGGGCTCCGGGAGGCGGAGCGCAGGGTGTGCTGGGGGGTGTCGGGCTGGGCAGCAGCCCCCGCAGGGTTACCCGGGCGCGTGCAGGGAAACGTCTCAGCAATTCCAGCGCCGGAGCGGAGCGCGCGGGGGGGTGGGGGCGCACGGCGCGGGGCACCTTGAAACCGCCGGCGGCCGCGCTCTGATTGGCCGAGCCGCCGCCTCGGCGTTCCAGCCAGCCGCCCCTCCCCCCGCGCCGTCCACCCCGGAAGGAATTTCCTCCTCTGGCGGCCGCTATTGTTGTCCGCCTTCGCTGTTTGGGTCGGATCGCGTAACCATAGTATCCAAACTGTGTCCGCGCGGGGCCCCTGCCTGGGACCCCTGTGCCCCCAACCCCCCAGCCCACCCCCCACTTTTTTTTTTCTTTTTGCAGCCTACTTATCATGACTTCATCGGACTCCGGGGAGCAGGGGAGAGGGAGAGGGAGAGGGAGAGGGAGGGGGATGGGGTGGGGGGGGCGGGAGCTAGCCCGCTTCTGGCGGCCCTTACTTCGAGATGTTTTCAATTATAATTTTTTAAAAAGTCTGCTTTGTGGGTTCGGGGCTTTAAATTCTTCCTATCCGCCCCCCCACCCCATAAAATGGTTGGACTGAACTTGAATGGGCTTTCCCCTTCGTCTCCCCTTTACGGTCTCACGCCAGCCCCTGACTTTAAGGCTCCCAGCTGGGGTTAGGGGGCAGTTCGCAGTAGGAGTCGCCCCCCTAACGCAACCCCTCAGATCGTGGCTGTGTCCCGGCCCCTGGGCCTGGGCATGAGCTGGGGAAGGCGAGGCTGGTGGTGCGGTCAGGAACAACGACACTGCAGCCCCCATCCCCCGCCCCGGAGCTCGGGGTACCGCCCGACGTGGATCTGTGGGAGGGGGTGCGGGATGGATGCCCGTCAAACGTCGAGGAAGGGTGGCAAAGGGATAAAGGGGTGACGGGGGACGCAGCTGGCGGGTTTTTGGAAGAACGCGCCCCCTTGCCCCTCGAATTTCTCCCACGGATCTCTGAGCACAGACATCCTAGTCCGTGCGAGCAGCCTGAGTCCAATGCCTGCCTCCTAACCCCGCAAAAACAAAAACAAAAAACCCCTGTCCCGGCGAAGTGCATTCTGCTGGGAGAAGTAGGGAGCGGGCAGCAAGTCCGCACCGAGCCGGCTGCGGCGCGGCGCGGGAGCCCCCGGGGCTGGGGCCGGGCGGCGTGTGTGCTGGCGGGGGGGTGTCCGACATTCCCAGAACCCAAGTATTCTCCCGGCGCTCGTTGGGGTGGGGGCAGTGGCGGCTGCGGCCCAAGTTCGGGGCAACACTGCCCCCTTGGGGCCGCCGCTGGAGGTTTGTGACCGGGGCGGCGACGGGTCTTGAGATTTGGGTCTAGTTCTGGGACAAGGCACTCTGCCCGCAGTGTTTCAGAGGCCTGCTGAGCCCGGGGAGTACCTGGGCAGGGGCTGCAGTGATCCCCGGCAGACCGGTGATAGGCCAGAGGAGAGTCTCCAAGTGCCAGTTCTGGGGGCCGGAGGGATATGGTGGTGGGATTTGGATTTTTGCTCTAGAATTTAAAACTACTGCATCCTACAGGCTCTCAGCGATGGACCGGACCTTAAGATCACTGGATCGAGTCCCCTCATTGTGCAGTTGGGGAAACTGAGGCCCAGAGATGGGAGCGCCTTGCTCAGGGACATAGGGTTTGAATCTGGTCCTTCTGGTTTTCATGTGGGGTCATGTGGCTTTTTGGGGTTCATAAAGCCCTCTTTTATTACTGATGTCGGTGGCTCCTTGTCAGAGAGGTATTAGCAGTCTCATTTTACAAATGAGAAATCGGAGAGGTGTCGACTTGCTCAGTCAGCTGAGTGAGAATAAAATGTTTTATTTTAACATTTACTTGTACGTATTTGTGGGGTAAGTCCCCTGTCCAGCCCTCTATACCATGGGGACTTTGGGGGGCTTGAATCTTTGGTTCAATTAGCAGCCAGCCCTCTGCTCTGGGGCCCCTATGATGTTGTGTACTCGTCCCTGCCAGATCAGGGTGGAGGTAGCTGCTCTTGGCTGGGGGAGGGGTTTCCATCAGAATGGTGTGAGTTTGCTGAAACCTGGGTTCTAGGCCTTTAAGCAGCTGCCATCTCTGGGTCTCAGTTTCCCCATCTCTAAAATGGGGGGTGGCAAGAGGATCGGGAAGGCATCTTGCATCTCCAGTGCTTGTGACACTAGGGCGCCTCCTCTTTTGTCTGCCACGCCCTCTCTTCTGCTCTCCGCTCCTCGGTTAGTTCAGGGTCTGCGAGGCTGGCTTCCTCCCGCCCTCCCTCCCTGCAGGGCTCTTGCGGCCGCCCCTCCCCACCCTCCTGGCAGGCGCAGAGCCGACTGCGGGAGGGAGCGGTGGGCACGGAGCCAGCAGAGCGTCAAGTCAACCCCTGGGGAAAGTGGGGTGGGGGGGCTGCTGGCTGCTGCGAGACTGTTGTCAGAGGCTGCAGCTCAGCGCTGGCGGGGGCGGGGTCCCTGGGGGTTATTTGTGTCCAAGGTAACTGGTGTCCGAGCTGGCTGCTAGTCTCCTGCCTCTCTCCCTAGAGACGAAGGAGCTGCGCCACCAGGAGTCATCTGGACACCCTCTCCCTTACCGCCCACGAACAATCAGGCACCAAGTCTGGTCTTTTCTTCCCTTAAATCTCCGGTCGCTCCCTTCTCCCCTCATCCCCTCGCGACCATCCAAATCCAAATCTCCTGCCCGTTGATCTCCCAGGAGCTCTAAACTGGCCCCTGCGAGCCCTCCTCCACCAGGTCCCTGACCTCTCCTGCTTTAAACCCTGCCCTGCCTCCGTTGCCCTCGTGATCATCCCAGGTTCCCCTAAGTAGCTGGTCAAATCCTCTAAACTGGGCCTGCTCACCGCTCCAGTCTCATTTTGGGTCCCTCTCTGACACATACTTTGTATCCTAGTGACACTGCGTGTGATTTCCAGAGCCGGTCATACTCCCTGGGCTCCCACACATTGTCACTCAGTCAGTCAGGTCCTGCCAGGCCTTGCAGATTCTGAGATGAACAGCTCCAGCCCTTCCCTGCAGAGAGCTCACAGACCACTGGCAGAGACAGCCAGTGTGGCCATAGAATTGTTGGCAGAAGCGAGTCTTACCCAACGTGGGGGTAAATCACGGAAGGCCCCCTGAAGGAGGTGATGCGATGCGTGGGCTGAGTCCTAGGGAGGAGTGGGAATTGGCCCAATACACAGAGGTAAAGAGGGAAGACAGTCGACAGTCCAGAAAGAGGGAACATCGTGGCAGGCACAATCCTGAGAGAGAGTGGCTCTTAAGGAAATAGTAAGACAGTGTAGCTGAAGTGTAAGGAGGTGGCACTGGGGAGGTGAAGCTGGAGAGAGAGTCAGATCAAGGTGGCCCTTGGGTGCTGGCCTAAGGAGCTGGGACTTCCATGTGCAGGCTTTGGGAGCTACAGGAGGGTTTTAAGTCCAGGGCTGGAATGCATGTTGGGAACACCCTCCCTCTTGGAACCAGGCCCTGGGAAGGCAGATGACTATTTTTGTCTACCCAGTCTATCTGCTTCTTTCCTGTCTCATTCCGTGAAGGTTCTGGAAGGGCACTAAAGAAGGGTCAGATATGGTTCTTGCCTTCAGGGAGCTTGCAGACTGGGGTGGGTAAAGCATAAACTGTGTCAAGGCAGAATGAAGAAAGCTCAGAGAGCTTTCTAAAACTCATTCCCTGAGGCCCTGTTAATCGCTGATTTAAGCCTCTCCATTGGCTCCCAGTGCCCTCAGGGCAAGCTCCTCCCCTTTGTGTGGCATTCAAGGCTCCTGTGGCCTGCTCTGGTGGCTGCTCCAACTCTCCTCTCAGCCACACCGGTCCTCACTCCCTTTCCTCCAGCCAATTGAGATATTCGCAGTTCCCTGAATACACCATGTTTCTCCACCTTCAGGTCTGTGCTCATGCTGGCTGCTCTGCCTGGGATACTGTTCCCCAGCGCCCAGGCCTCTTGTCCTTTCTTCATCCAACTGCTGGCTTTTTTAAGATGCCACTCAGGCATCACTCCCTCTAGGAAGCCCTCGTTGCTCCCCAAAGTTGGGTTTGGGTCCTCCTTTGAACTCCCATTGTCCCTGTGCTTCCTTTTATCACAGCACCCATCCCAACATAGTTTAATAGTCCATAGCAGACTGGCAACCTCATCTCTGATTCATCCCCTGGGTCTTCCGAAGGTCACACTCGCCTGGGCACAGAGTAGACACTCAGTTATGTTTTTGTTGTTGAAGCCTGTGTCTAAGCTGCTTGTGAGTAATAATAGAAACAGACATTTATTGCCTGCTTGCTATGTACCAGATACTGTGCTATAGCCACTTGTCTGTCATGTGTTATTTTTCTCTCCCAACAAGCCTGTAGGGTTGACATAATCCCATTTTGTAGATGGGGAAACTGACTCAGACAGGGGAAATGACTATCAAAATGACAAAGGTATTTGTCAAAACTCATTGAATTCCCTGAATTTACATCTGTGCATGTAAATTATACCTCAATTTTTAAAGAGAAAAAAGAAGCAAGAAAGCCCTAAAGCATATATTTCCTATGTCTGAAAAAAAAAATTCTGGGAAATAAAGTTTTTGTTATCACATACACACACACAAGAGAAGGCTTAGTTGGTGAGAGGCAGGGCCAGAACTTCACCCATGTGGCCTGTCTCTAAAGCCCTTGTTCCGACCTCACTCTAGTCCCTGATGTCATCTGGAGGGCACCAAGAAGGCTTCCCAGGAGAAGGTGGTCCTTACAGGATGTGAGGGTGTGAAAGTCCTCAGCTTGTCAAGGCCAGAAGTTTAGTGTGATGAGGTGTCAGTGTTAGAAGCATGAAGAGGAATAATGAGAGATGAGGCTACCCAGACCCACTGTTTCCAATTGTGGAGGTCTCTGAACACCCTGATAGAGTTGGAATTTGTGTCCAGACAGGTGGCAGCCATTGACTCCCAGAGAGCAATGACCTGAGCTACTCTGGAGGAATCGGTGCTTTGGGGATGGGGGGTGCTGGTTGCTGGCCAGGGCTGGGCTGGATTGGGAGGGGCCAGAGCTGGGGTGGGGGCAGCAAGGGGCATGGAAACACACAAGGAAAGGTAGAGGCTGGGGTTTGAGTGCCAGCAGGCCCAGTGGACGCCAGAGGCCACAGCACCAGATGGAGGAGCAAGGCCGGCTCATGGAGCCCAATTCAGCATTCAGCGAGCTGCAGTTGGGGTGCACTGAGGCAGGGAGGAGGCCAGCAGGCTGGCCAAGGCCTGGGTCAACACAATTCCACTCACTCCCATAGCTGTGTGACCTTGCATAACATAACCATCTCACTGAGCCTCAGTTTTCTCCATCTAAAAGGTGGAGATATTAATAGTACCTACCTCATAGAATCATTCCACAGATTAAATGAGCTGATACAAAGCTCTGATTACTGTGTCAGACTCCCAGCAAACACTCAATACACATTGGGTTTTTTCATTCTTCTCACCCCCTCCCATCCCTAGTCTCCTCTCCCAGTCTCCTCTTTCCATGAGCATCCACTCCAATAAATTCCACTTATGTCATGTTGTTTTGGGTGCTATAGGTCTCATTCTGTAGCTTTTTTCCCCATTCAATTCTCTGTTTGGAGATATCTGTGTTGCTTCCGGTTGCTGTAGAGTTCCCCAATTGCACATGCAGCACATCTTATTCACTCGTTCCCCCAGTGTGGGCCATCTCCGTTGCCTCTGATTTCTTCCTCTCACAAATGAGTCCCTGGCAAAGCATGCTTGTACGTGTCCCCTGTGGACCTGTGTGAGAATTGCCCTGGGATATCCGGGGTACAATTACCACAATGTGGGACACACACCTACTTAGTTTTACTACATATTGTTAGGTTGCTTTCTAGAATGACTGAACCACTTTGCACGCCCCCTTACAGTACATGAGAGTTCCCACCTCCCCACATGCCTGTCAGCACTTGGAATTATCCACTGTTATAGTTTTTGACACTGTAATGTGAGTAAAGTGCTAACATTACTCCCATTAATTTGTGTTCCTTGGATTATCAGTGAGTGTGCAAGCAGCTCTTCATGCACTTGTTAGCCATCGGGCTTTTCCTTTGGTGAGTTGCTTGTTATGTCCTTTGCTCATTTTCCGTTGAGTTTCTTCATCTGTTTTCCTTTTGGGTATTCTACAAACAAACACCACTGAGGATAGTCAGGTTGTCTTCAAGGGCCTGAGGTCTGGCAAGTGATCTCTCTTAAACCCTGGTTTCCGTCACTCAAATCTCTGTCATTTCATAAACCCTTCCTGAATACTTACCTTGTGTTGGGTCCTGTGTGGGCCCCAAAGACCCAAACAACTCAGGCTGCTCCTGCTTCTGAAAACTCATAGTGCAGTGAAGGAGACAGAATAGAGTTATTCCAAAGATGAAATCAAATGAAACATACAAAGAGCACTTCCCCACAAGAGACGCCATCGCACTTGATGGTCCTGGCTTAGGTAATGGAGGAAAACATCTGTGGCTGCACCAGCAAATGAAACCAACCTTCTATGGAAGGAGCTCCAAACTAAAGGATGCCTGGGGCTGAATTTAGGGCAAAAAATCCTGGAGAACTGCTCAGCTTTGTTGAGGACAAAATTTAGATTGGGTGTAGAGTTGGAAGGAAGGGGTGAGGAAGAGAGGGGAGATAAAATGTGAGGTGAGGTATACAGAGTGAAGAGGCCCAGGCATAAACCTCGGCCATGAACAAGGATGTCTAATATCTAATTTCAAGTTGCTCAAGTTGTTCCTATGTCTCCTTGAATCCTTTGCAAAGCCCACCATGCCCTAATTTGCCTTAGGTGAGCCTTTTGTGGAAATTGAGAAAGGGATTGAGTTTCTGTGGAGGTCTCATGCTGTGTGACAGAGTCAGAACCCATGGGCCACTGAGATAGTCCAAAAATTGATCAAATACAGCAGAAGTAGGAATTTGGAATCAGAGGTGACCATGGAAATATAAGTTAGCCCCTAAAGAATTTGCAGAAATATGGAGGAGTTAACTTCCAAGGGTGAATGGATTGTTCGAGGTGGTCTTATTTATATCTAAGTGGGTTTCGCAGCAGATGGTATTTTCCAAAAATGGTCACAATAGTATCTCTGCTCCCACATGCTTCTCCTTCTTTTATTTTTCTTTTGGCAGCTGGCTGGTACAGGGATCGGAACCCTTGATTGTGGTGTTTCCAGCACTACACTCCCCCAAGTGAGCTAAATGGCCAGCCCTGCTTCTCTTTCAATGTGACTTTGACACCCCTCCCATCAAATCAAGAGGCAGGGTCTATATCCTTCTCTTTGAACCTGGGTGGGTCTTTAAGATTGCCTTGATCAACAAAGTGTAGCAGAAGCTACACTATTTTTATGACTAAGATCAGGCCATAAAAATGCTGTTTTTCTGCTTTGTTCTCTTGGGAAATTCACTGTGGTGGAAAACAGCTGCCATGCAAGCAGTCTGACTGCCCGAAAGCCTCCATGCAGTGAGGAAGCCCAAACTAGTTTAGAGAGATCACCTGGAGAAATCCAGAGACTAAATGAAGAGAGAGGTGCTTGGCTGTCCCCTGGCTGCTCCAGTCCTTGCTGTTTCGTCTCCTGTCTGTCTGCAGTGCATGGGAGACCCTGAGCTAGAACTGCCTGGCTGTGCCCTTTCCAAATTCCCTATCCACAGAAATCGAGAGAGACAAGAAAATGATTGTTATTTTAAGCTAGGAAGGTTTGGGATATTTGTTGCACAGCAGTAGATAATCCAAACAGGCTTATACTTATTTTATTATCAGTCTTCCTTGATAGACTATGGTATTGTCTTTACCTCTGTTCTCAGCACTTAGCCTGGAACATACTAGGTGCTCCACGAATATGTGTTGTATAAATGAATAAAAGTTAACAGACCATATCAGCATGTTGTTAGGGGGAATGAAAGAGACTATGGGAGCCAGAGGAGGCTCCTAACCCAGCCTGGGAGATCTGGGAAAGCTTCCTGGAGGAAGTGATGCTGCTCTGAATCCCTGAGTAGTACTGGGCACAAAAGGAATATCAGTTCCTCTTCTCTGGGTGTTGCTTGTTCGTTCTTGGCCCAAATGAGGTTTCCTGGTTTGGTGTGTGTCCATCTCTATGTCCATTTCAAGGTGTCCCTTCTCTATTCCCGTTTCTGCTCTTTTTTCCCTCCCTCTCTGCACCTGTAGGCTCACTCCTCCTGCCTCCTCTGACTCTGGGTCTGGCTGGAGAAAATTAAGTCAATGGGGAGGGAGGAGTTGACAAATAGATGGTCTGGTAATTGAATTTTTTTTTTCCCTCTCGCCCTCTCTCCATCCCCCAGAGAGCAGGAGGAATTAGTTCTCTAGACAGTGGTTTTCCTTGCTTAAGGAGCGCTTGTAGTTTGCGTCCCTTCCTTGCTTAGACGAGTGGGGAGGAGGGGGGAGAGATAAAGTAAGGGCCTTCTTAGGATCCTATAGGGCTAAACTTTGTATAGAGGAGGAAACTGAGGCCCAGGGAGGGGAGACATTTGCCCAAGGCACTCATAGGGTTAGAATCTGAGCCAGAACTGGAAAGGAACTGCCATCCAGGCCAGCTCTTGCACTGCCCCAGGAAGGCCAGGAAGAGGGACTGGGAAGGGTTCAGTGTTTATTTAGCAGGGACAGAGGTCCCGCCCTTGCAGAACACCTGGGGCTCCTGGGGCTCCTGCAGGAGGCAGCCCCTTTACCATGGCAATTGGTTGGGGTTTCCTTGGTTGGGAAGGGGTGGAGTTGGGTTATCCAGGAGGTGAGCCTAGTGTTTTGCAGGTCCAGCCACCCGCAGGACCTGGCTACCAAGTAGGTCTTTCAAGTAGAGCACCCTCTAAGGGGCAAAGGGCAGAGGGGAGGCAGGACTGGAAATAACCCACCACAGGCTCATAGTCTCACCATTCTGAAAAATGGGGGTGGCAGCATAGATCTCACAGGACTGCCGTGAGTCGTGGAGGGCACTGGCTCTTAGTTGGCGCTCAGTCAGGAGGGTCTGATATTGCTCCATTGCAGGGATGAAAATACCGAGGAGATCGCGATTCTAGGTCGCAGGCTAGCAAGTGAGGGTCCTGCCAGGATTCAAATCCCGGGCAGCCTGGGGCCCCCAAGGCCTCTCCCCACACAGGTTTCTGGGCTCGCGGGGAGGCGGCTGCGGGCGGGTGGGGCTGCAGAGCCTGGCTCCACAGGGCAGGAGGGAGGCGACCTTCTGTCCCCCCAACCCGGCCCAGCGGGGGTGGGCGCCGCGGCCCCGCCTCGCCGAGTGGCGGCGGCTGCCGGCTCCGGGAGCGCTTGATTTATTAAGCTAATGTTCTAGCACATTTTCCCCATCCCGTAATGAGCTGTTTCCACAGGGGGTGTCTGCAGGGCGACGGCGGCTTCCGGCCGCTCCAGGAGGGAGGCAGGGCGGGCTGTCTGCGGGAGGCTGGGGGCGTCTGGTCGCCCGGGGAGGGGTGAGATTGCAACGTCTGGGTTGAAAAATCTCCCCCTGGTGGGGGGCCGGTCCAGCCCCGTGCAGCCTGGGAGCGCGCCCCACATTTCTCCCCGTGCCCCCCAACCTCAGGGGGCCTGCGAGGGAACCCCGCCCGGCATTCTGGCCTGCGTCCTTCCCCGCGCCCCCACACTCTTCACTCTTCTGAGGGTTCTGAGCTCGGTCTGCCTGCCGCCTGCTTGATACAGCCTCAGAGCTGGCATGGATTTCTGTGGCTTGATGTGACACTGACGTCCTTTGCAGCCAGCCAGATGTAGGTTCAAATCCCAGCCAGCCACCTTCTAACTGTGACTTCTGGGGAATCCCCGACCTCTCTGGGCCTCAGTTTCCCATTTTAAAATGGGGATAAGGAGCTGTGTTTTGTTGTGAGGACCAGCATAACCCTGCCGAGGCTGGGGCAGACCTGCTGGGCAGCTAAACTCCCACCATTGGCATGTGTGCCGCAGAGGCACCTGGACGCCATCATCTCCAGAGAGCACCCTGCACCTGCAGCCCAGTCACCAGCAGGCCGGGTGTGTACCTCCTGACAAGACCCAGTCAGAGGCCTTGCTTTCCTCACACTAGGCAGAGACGGTACTTGGTTTTGGGCTTTAAAAGAACAACTTCATTTTTCCTCACAAAACTCACATGCCCCAGAGCCTGGACTCCATGCTGAATTGGATGAACTGCTTGGTAGTAAAACTGTTCCACTTGGCGCTTGTTCCTTTCTGTTCTTTTTTAGTCTTTATTGCTTTTCTCATCTTTTGCACATGCCTGGCACCAACAAGGGCTCATGGAGTGGTAGCTGTCATTGCTCTTTGCATTGGAGAAGATGCTGTCCCACTGACCCCATCCCCTGTGAGGGGACAATAAGATGACTAACATGGGCCTCTTACATGGTGCTTTCCCCAGGAACTGTTTCCCCAATGTATAGGGCAGGGTGGTTGAGTGACTTGCTTGGGCACCTAGTATATGAATGGCAGAGCAAAGACTGAAGTCCGGTCTGCTTGACTGACTCTCAAACAATTGTTCCTTCCATTCCTCACTGGAGGTCCCTGAGGGAGCCTCCTGGTCTTCAGCAGGCTCTCAGCACAAAGGTGAGTTCTCGCAGCTTCATACCTGCAGTGGGTAAACCATTCTTGGACTCTGGGTGAATATGGAATTTTGTAGAACCTTTTCAGGATGGGCTACGTTTGCAGTAGAGGCTTGGAGGGGCCTGCCAAGGACCCCGCTGGCTACCTGTGCTTGCCATCTTGTTTTTTTTCCTCAGGGAATTTAGAACCTCTCTGAATTCCCCTCAAAGAGAACTGAGCCACCCCAAAACATCAGTGAGCAAGTGGCATGAACCAAAGACTGAAGCAGAGATGGATGAGGCCGCCGTTCATACCGTATAGTAAAGAATTTAGAAAAACCCAGGCCCCCGCTGGGCTGCCTGCCCTTCTCACATTCTGTTCCCTGCCTTGTCGGCCTCCCTCTTCCCCGCTCTCGTGTCGCCAGCCTTTGCAGGTACTGTTTCCTCCTTGATGGCTTCTCTCTGTGTGGCTGGTGCCCTTGAGCATTTAGTCCTCTCTCAGCGACCTCCTCAGAGAGGCCTTCCCTGATCACTGTATCCAGAGACGCCCTCCAGCCAGCCCCGGTCCATTACTGCCTTCTGTTGTCTTTGTAGTAGTGTCTACAAGTTCCTGTGCACTGCCTGTCTCCCTTCTAGAACTGAAGCTCTGTGAGAGCAGGGACTCCTGCTCCTTGTACCCACAATGTGTCTGAGAACGCAGTGGTTGGATAATCTGCTTTAGATCCCTTTCTTCTCAAATTCCCCTGTGCCTCTGCTCCTGGCTTCAAACTCACACACTTAAATTTTCCTCAGGACTCCAGGGATTTTATGTCAATGGCATCCACTTTTTCGACTTTTGCTAACACTTGTCAGGTATTTGCAGCTACTACTAAGTGCTTTCCATGTATGAAATCACTTAATCCTCACAACACTGTGAGGTAGGTACCACACAATTATCATCATCCCCATTTTACAGATGAGGAAACTAAAGCTAGAAATAAATGGCTCAGTCTCACACAGCCAAGTGTCAGTTGTGAGACTGAAACCGAGATGGGTAGTTCTCAGAACGCCTCACCCAGGCTGCTTCCAGAGGCAGCATGGCGCTCCTGTCTGTCTTCCAGAAGACAGCTCCCACCACCTGGTGGGAAGTGAACGATCCCCTGGATTTGTTCCTGCACCGCGTCCCCACCATGATCCAAATGGCTTTTCAAAGTGTTTCTTCCAGATACATGTGGTGTTTGTTCCAAACTCTACATGCTTGGGAGAGCCGAATTTCTTCCATTTTGTTGCATGTTGAACAGAAGCCAGTTTAAGAAAGAAAGGACTATGTTTAAAGGGGAAGGGAGCCTCTTTGGGAACCCAGTGGAACTGGGTCTGGGTAGGGGCCATATGAGCCTGGCTTGTAATGCTGCCTGGGATTTTTTTGTCTCTCTATGCCCTTCTTTCTTCCTTCTTCGTGCTCGTCCCTTTCATTTGTCATTTCTGCAGTCTTTTTATCTGCATTTTCTGGGTTCCATTTGGACAAGAACCTCCCCATGGCTCCTGAGTGTTTACATATATTCCACATCTGGGAAGCCTATTTCCACGATGAGAGAGACAATCTGATGGTTGAGCTTGGGCCAGGTGGGTCCATCCGAGGCCCAGTCATCTGTGACCAGGGGACAGTGTGTGTATTAGTCCATTTTCTGTTGCTTAGAACACCTGAAACTGGGTAATTTATAAAGGAATGAATCTTATTGCTTACAGTTTTGGAGGCTGGGAAGTCCAAGTTTCAGGGAACACATCTGGTGAGGGTCTTCTTGGTGGGGACTCCCTACGGAGTCTTGTGGCAACAGAGGGTATCACATGGTGAGAATGGCATGAGTGAGTGAGTTAACATGCTTACTTGCTCTCCTTGCAAAGCCATCAGAACTACTCCCTGGTAACCCATTAAACCATTAACCCATTACTCCATGAATGGATTAATCCATTCACGAGGGCACAGTGCTCAGGACCCAATCACCTCTTAAAGGTCCCATCTTTCAAATATCGTAATTGCGTTTTTCCCACCCTCTTAACAGTGTTACAACGGGGGCAAGCCTCAATGGATTTTGTGGGGACATTCACTCCACAGTAGTGTGGGATCACAGTAGTAGGTACAACCATGGCTGTTCTGGCCTTGGCCTGTGGGGGGGTGAAAGTCATCAGAGGAGAAGCACAGCAGTGAGCTGAGCAGACAGCACTGAACATGCCTACCGTGGTCATGAAGAGTCTGGATCACCACACAGAGGCGCTTATCCTTGAGCGGAAAGAGCTGGCAGTTGTGACAGCCCACTCGGGGTGGAGGTGGGCTGGAGGGGCCGGAGTGGACACAGGAAACCTGGGAGGGCGCTGTTACTCCTGTGGAAGGTGGGGAAGGCCTAGACTGGGGGCACAGAGTCCTCTGAGGAGGAAGCAGTGGCCTACCCTGCCCTCTACTCTGGGCATTTTTGTTGCTTCCCTCCTGGGCCAGCTCTGGGACTCACCGTTCATCCATTCATTCTGAGTGTTTACTACACCCCGGCCCTGTGCTGCTGCCGAGACCCTGCCTCAGAAGCTCACTGCCATGGCAGAGACAGAACAGAGACAGACCTCAGTTACACTGGGGAAGTTGATGTGTGAGATGAAATGCCATAGAAGATCTGAGGAGGCCAAAATTAGTTGGGGGTGGGGTGGGGGGGCAGGAGTGAGGGTCTGGGCCATATTTTGTAGAGTTTCGGCCCAAGCCTGGAAGAATAGGTAGGGGTTGAACACGTGGAGCTATGATGAAGGGCTTTCCAGGTGGAAGGGACAGCCTGGGCAAAGGTGCAGAGGTGGGAGGAAGTACGAAGCATGGCTGGGGACAGCAGACAGTTCTGTTAGTGGGGTGTGTGGAGTTGAGTCATGGAGATGAAACTAGAGGGAGGCAGGGGTCTTTCTCCACGAATGTTCCTCATGGAACATTTTAATTGCCAAGCCAAAGCATTTTGATTTTATGCTGTGGCAGTGGGGAGCCACAGACTGTGAGCTGAGGGTGACATGGTCAGTGTTTGCCGTCAGGACTCTGACAGTGTGGGTTCTAAAAATTAATCTGGGGGGAGAACATTCAGGCCTTCAGAGTGCCAGGGTCAGGGGGAGATGATGGTGCCTTGAAATCCCCACAGAAATGCCCACTCTGGTGTCCGAGGGCATTTGGGAGCACAGCAGGGCGGTGGATGAGGCCAGGAGTAGTATATGCAGGCACGGGGTGGCCATGGCAGCTGCCACATGGCTGAGGGCCCGCAGAAGCTGCTGATGGCTGGAAGGTAATTAGCAACTGTAATCACTCCTGTCATGACATCATTAAACTCCGATTGCACTGGCTGGGCGGCTGACGAATGGGCCTGGGAGTCACAACTCAAGGGGAACTCAGCAGGTGGAAGACCAGCAGTGGGGGCCAACGTATCTATATGTAAGGGTGCTATATGTAAGTGCTAGCTGCCATCGTGGCCTAGGTCAGGGCAGGCAAGGCTGGGCCCAACCCCGTACAGGTCCAGACTCCATAGCATTTGATGATAAGCCTGAGCTGGGAGATCTTGAGAAATCATTTAGTGGAGGTGCCCTGTGGTGGGGGCTGAGGAAGGACAGAGGTTGTGGAGCTCCAGGCATCCACCCTTGCTTCAAACCTCTTTTTTCTCTCTCAATGGAAATGCCATGATTGTTGATTATACATGATTGTTGAGAAAGAAACCCAAACCATATGGAGGAAGCCTAAGTCCTCCAAGATCCCATTCCTTCACCATAACCATTGCTAAAAGTCTGGCTAATGTTCCAGTTCCATTTGGTTAATGTTCCAGAACTACCATCAGATTCCTGCTAAGATTCCTTCTGTTCGGTAGGCTATCCTGGTAACTTCCCAAGAAATCTCTCCTTTTGCTTAAAAGTAGGGTAATGCTTACTGGTAAGCTTACCTGCCCCTCCAACCTACTCCCCACCCCACCCTATCTCCTGCGGCTCGTTCTGTAGGTTGTAGCCTGCCATTTTCATTCAAGATAGGCTTGGAAACAAGCTGTAATGTCCTCAGCTTCTGCTGTTTCTTTGTGGAGGCTGGACTAGAAGGCTTTGTGTTTAGCCGGGTCGCTATGTATTTACAGATGCTGGCTTGAGGCTGTGGGTGGGGTGGGGGATGGGGTAGGGGAGGGACCAGCGCTAAACCTCATGGAAGCAGCAGGAACGGGGGTTGTGCAGAGGCAGCTGGGTAGAGGGGAGGAGGGAAAAAGCCACAGGTATGTGGATGTGGGCTGCAGGGATGTCTCCTGCCTCTGTTTCCCCTCCTCTACCTGAAGTGCACTCTTCAGCTCTCTTTCCATTCCTCTTGTTTATTCCACATGAGAGGAGGAGGAGTGACTCATTTGACTGATAAAATCTTGGGGAGCCAGGTGAGCCCCCCGGGGAAAAAATCACCACTTTAAAATGTGATGTGTTTGGGGTTAGAGGTGTCCAGATATTTTGTACTGTGTATCAGATTAGCCCCAAATTTAGTGGCATAAAACAGCCAAGAATTCTGCTCACAGATTCTGGAACTGCTGGCTGGGGCAGTTCCTGCCCTGTCTTTCTCTCTCTCACCTATAGACCCTGAGGTGGAGTGTGGGCAGCGTCTGGGCACAGATTCTCTTCTTTTTCTGATTGTTGCTATTGGGGTCAAGGGACGGTAGTCCTGCAGTGTCTGTGCTAACAGCTGTGGTTAGGTAGAAGCCCCCCTGATCCCCAATCTAGCCTGACCAGTAATAAAGCTGATTCTTCCTCCATCCTTGCCAGGGTTTCTGAGGCCCATGGGGGCAGCAGGTGATTGATGGGGCCCCCTGCCTGCTAACAAGGGAGAGGAGAGATGAATTAGGAGCCCTGGGAGCTTGTGAGAGGAGCACAACCCGAGAGAGGGACACCGAGGGGGGATGGCCGATGAGTGTCCACAACGGTGACGCCTGACAAGGGCTTTGGAGGCATTTCCTGCTGTGAGCCCACGTGCCTCTGTGGTTGCTCTGAGCCCACGTGCCTCTGTGGTCCTGCATTCCTGGATATACTACTACTCACAACACTCCTGTGTTAGTAAGGATTTGGAGGGTGGTGGAGGAAGAGAGGTGTGTCAGGGTGGGACCAGCACTGAGGAAGCAGACAGTGTATGTAGACTGCCTGGGGGCAGAGAGGGCTCACATTAAGCTTCCTGTGGTAGCTGGCCTCCAAGAGGGCCCCTGTGACCTGTACCTCCTTGTGTGGTTCTCTCCAACACTGGATCAGGGCTGGCCCTGTGTGGCCACTGCAGTAAGATTAAAGTGAGGATGTGTGACTCCCAAGACTGGATCGTAAAAGGCCTTGCAGATCTGGGGGAAACCAGCTGCCATGCTGTGAGAACACTCATGCTCACATGGAGATGAGCTGAGGCCCTGGACCAAAAACAAGCTCCTGCCTGCCAGCCATGTGGTGGGTCATCTTAGGAGTGCATCCTTGGGTTCAGTGCAGCCCCAGCTGACTTTCGACCGCAGCTAAATGAAAGACCCCAAATGAGAACTTCCTGAGATACTGACCCACAAAATGTGTGAACGTAATAAACAATTGTGTTACATAACTAAGTTTTGGTATGATTTCTTGCACAGCATTTGGTACTGGATACCCCCTGTCTTAGTCCATTTGGGCTGCTATAACAAAATACCTTAGACTGGGTAATTTGTAAACAACAGAAATTTATTGCTCACAGTTCTAGAAGCTGGGAAGTCCAAGATCAAGGTGCCAGCAGATTTGATGTCTGGTGAGGGCTCTCTACTTTATAGATGGCACCTTCTTGCTGCATCCTCACATGTAGAAGGGACAAACAAGCTCCTTCAGGCCTCTTTCAGAAGGGCACTAATCCCATTCATGAGGGTGGAGCCCTCATGACCTAACCATCTCCTAAAGGCCCCACCTCTTGATACTATGACATTGGGGGTTGGGTTTAAACATATGAATTTTGAGGGGACACAGACATTCAGACCATAGCACCCTTGGGTCTCCAAATACCCCGGAGGAAGCTGATCCTTGAGCAGGAGAGGGTGGGAAGCAGATGAAAGGGGATGGGAAGATAGTGCTCTCCCATTCCCTCATGAAACTGGGGGAGAAACCCAGGACTCGATCAGTCTGGAGCCCTTCAACATTGTCCCTTCCAGTGCTGAGTTCGCTTAAGAGTGCTCTGTAGTTTCCCAGGGTGAGGGAGTGGTGCGGGTTCTTGCAGCATAATTAGGCCAAAGTTACATTATCAGTTGTATTATCAGACACAGTGAGGGTTTTCAACAGGAAACTAGTTTGTGAGGTGTGGGATATGGCTGCTTTTTAGATGCATGAGGAGAGAGCAAACTGCAGCCCAGTTTCCATGACCTCCTGCCTCACCCCTGGGACCCAGAGCTTCTGCCTCCTCTCAGCACAGCACCTCTTGGAGAGGAAAGATGCCAGGGCCTGTGGGATTCACAAGGCTCAAAAGGTGATTTGGGACATCTGGGACTTGACAGGGGCAAGGGAGAGGAAAGGAAAAGGTTTGGATTTCAGAAGGAGGAATGGGCTAAAAGCAAGAGAGAGAAGAAAAGCATTTGAAAAAAGGGTTCTACTGGAAGAGTGTTTGAAGATCCTCTATCTAGTTGAACCCCCCCTTAGACTTCCCCTGCCCTCATCTTGTAGAAGACTGGACGGTACCTCAGGTTGTGATTACCCATCAACAGATACTGATATGAGGATTAGAACGCAAGCTTGTTTGGGAGGTGATCCCAGGAGGTACTGAAAGGAGAGAGGCAGGTGAGACAGGGAAGGGAAGGCAGCGATAAAGTTTTTACCAGGGTAGTTACTACTGTGGGCAACTGGGTAAAGCAGGCCCCACCTTGGAATTCCACCCAAGGGGTGAGGAAGCTGGGGTATTTATCCTCCAAGTCCCATTGGCCATTGGCTGAAGGCTGTGCATCCTGGGCCCTTCTGGCCTGCCCTGCACCACACCTGAGGCAGATGGACAGCGCCCCCTGATGAAGCTCTCACCTGAGTGCCCGGACTGGGTACCATGTAGTCAGATGGCCCTATCTGTCCAGACTCTTGACTGCAGACAGCAAAGCCCATGGAAAGTGGTGTGTTCTAGGCTGGATGCTTACTTGGTGAGTACTGCTGGATGCTTGTTGTGGAGAAGAGCTCAAGGTGGAAGTCAAGAGGAATGAGCTCAAATGCTGACTCGATCCCTTACTCGCTGTATATAGTGATTTTTATTAGGTTTATCTCCTTTCTCAGCCTCTGTTTCCTTAGTTGTGAAATGGGGCTGTTAATCCCTACCTTGCTTACCTTGAAAGCTTAGAGGATTGTAGTGGATATTGGTAGTTTGCCTCCTAGTATCCCGTCCAGTCCTCCTTCTTCTGACATTTGGGCATCCACCCCTCCCCCACTCTCAGTCCAAGTGGTTTGGGTGGGACTCCTGGATGCAGACGATCTGAGCATGCCATTCCCCTGGCCACAGTGATTGGTTCAGAGGTAGGCATGTGACCTGAGCCCATCCAATCAGAGTACATCCCAATGCTTCTGTAGGAGCTCTTGGAAAAGCTCCTCTTTCCTGGTGGACTTGAAGCTGAGAGGTGAAGCTGGAACTGCTGCAGCCTTCTTGTCACTACGTGGGGACTTATGAAACCTATGTGCAGGAGAGCGTAAGAACAAGAGATATAGAAAGACAGATCCTAATTACTTTACTTGTGCCCCTGAATTCACCATACCTGAAATAGCTTGGTACCCCTGGACTTCTTGATTATGTGAGCCAATGAATTTCCTCTTTGCTGAAACCTGTTTGTGTTGGATTTTTTGTCACTTGCAACAGGAAGATTTTTAACTGATAGAAGTACTAGACACCGTGTTGAGGTGAGCTGGGAGTTGAGTTACAGGCCTTTTTTTTGTTTGTTTTTTGTCTTACGTAAAAGATTATGTGTGAGATCATCCAGTCCTAGACCAGAGGAATGTTCTAGAGTGTTTGTTGAATAGATGAGTAAATGAATAACCTAACTTGTAGTCTCCTATTATCACTTTGGTGAATGGACTTGAGGAGAGATGAAAAGAGAAGATGGAAGAGTTTGTTGAATTTTCCCTTTTTCCCCCTGACATTGGAAAAATGTTGATTCTTGTCCTGGGGGGGTAGGTGAGACCCTGCCATTATTATGAGGATGAGGAAAGGTGTGAGGGCCAGGCTAGGACCCTGGGGAGAGAAGACACGAGGGAGGAGGCAAGAGTCCCTTGCAGGGAGTTCCAGGGGCTCATGTTGGGTTTCACAGGCCAACTCCTCCAAGCTGCAGGAAGAGAGAGGGATCAAGCCCATGGGAAAAGCTTGGGCTCTCCTTCTGACAGCCATTTTAAATGCTTGCTGTTCTGGTGACAACCTGTGTCGCTCTGCCTCACCTGGCTATAAGCTTGGATCTAATTTATCCTTTGTACCATGTGCTGTGCCTGGCACAGAGGTGGCATCAGAGCTGACTCACAGAATGAAGGCAAGACTGGCTGGGAGACTCCTCTCCCCATGATGATGACATCTGTGTTAGAGTCCCAACTGTGTGTCTGTCTCTCCTCTTATCAATCCTCTTTCTCATCAGTGTTCAAGTTTTCCTTATCCCTGTGAAATGAAGCCTATGAACAGCCCATTTTCACTCCTGAAGCAGTTGGTCCCCCCAAAAAGAGATTATTTTCTCCAAAGCCCACCGACTGCAAGCAGATGAATAGCCCCTTTCCCTTCCTCTGCCTCCTGCGGCATGTGGTCATGGAGCCAAGGGAATTAGTCTCACCTCTGCCACTTACCAGCTGTGTGGCCTTGGGCAAATGTCTTAGTTTCTCTGAGCCTCAGCTTCCTTATTGGTAAAGTGATGATAATTCATTCTTTGTTGAGTTATGTGAACATTAAATGAAATTCTGTGTATGGAAGGGCTGAGCATAGTGCTTGGCACAATGTTGGGCACAATAAAAGATAATTCCTTTCTTCCAGCCTCTACCAAGGGTGGCACTGAGTTAACACTTCTGTGGATTGCTCTCACAGGACTCCACATGTTCAGATACGTGTGTGTGTCTGTGTGTGCACACTGTGCTTATAAGCATATGCATGCTGTTTGTGTACATCTGAGCACAGATATGTGTAAACAGAGATGTGTGTGTATGTATGTGTGCTTGTCTGTGTGCATGATTGCGTGTGTGCGTGTGTGTTTTCCCAGCACGATTAGTGGAAAGCTGTAATTATGCTTTATGGTGGCAGCAGCAGCGACCGCAGCAGCTCTGTTCCCCCAGCCATTCTGTTGTCTCCTTCCACTCATCTGTGGGTGGGGAGGAGCTGGAGCCACTGCCCGCCCTCCCCTGCCCCTGCATGCTGCATGAGCACTGCCCCCCCCCACCATATGCCTGTCTTTTACAGTTCTTTGGTGCGTGGTGCTCATCGAGTGGCTAATTAGCTAAATGAATTAATTGACATCCACACGTGTAATTAGCAAATGGTTATAAGCAGCTATTCTCCTTGGGATGTCTAAAATTTTTAAGGGTCAGATTCTAGGGGGAGGGTGCTTTAGGGAGTAAATAAGAGATAAGAGCGGCCAGTAGGAGTGTTGAGAAGTGGCTTGGAGGGCTCTGTGAACTTGATGGCCTGGCTAGAGAGGGAGGGGGCTGGGAAAGAGGGAAGAGGTGGCCATGAGCCTGGCAGGGGGAAATTGACTCCATGCACTGGAAGTCAGGAGGACTGTGTTCTGGCCCCATTCATGCAACTTTCTCTGTGACCTTGGGCAAGTCCCTTCCCCTCTCTGGGCCACAGTGTCTGCTTCTAATGGAGATGGATGGGACCAGCTGGTTTCTGAGGACTCTCTGGCTCTGACATTATTTCTTGCCTTAAGCCAAACTTTCTAATAACAAACAGGGCTACATAAAGATGGGGTGATATGCCCCACTTTTCTATTCCAAGGCACACCATCACCATGCTCTCACACTTGAAGGCTTGGTACATGCTGTGCACTCCACTCCACATGCTCTTGTCTACCTTCCCTGCCTTTAAGATCATCTAGAGCAGCGATGTCCAATAGAACGTGCTGAAATGATGGAAATGTTCTATATCTGTGCTGTCCCATACGGTAGCCACAAGCTGCATGTATTTATTGAGCACTTGAAATGTGACTAGTGCAACTGAGGAGCTGAATTTTAAATTTATTTACTTTCAGTTCATTTAAGTTTAAACACCACACATAGCTAGTGACTATTGTATTGGGCAGCATAGCTTGAGATCCTTTAAGATCCAGTCCACCATTCATTCACTCATTCATTCGTTCATTCATACAACAGATATTTTCCAAGTACCTGCTGTGGCAGGCACTGAGGAGACTATTGAGAGTAAGCAGGCATGACTCCTGCCCTCATGAAGCATTTATAATGGGAAAGGATAGAAGAGAGGAGAAGGAAAAGAAATAGACAAAATAATTGGAAGTTATAATAAAAGCTAGAAAAGAGGTCAACAGGGGCTGAGATGGAGACTAGAAAGCCTCGGAGACCTTTAGATGGATTGGTCAGGAAAGGTGTCTCTGAGGAGGTGTCATCTAAGCTGAGGCCCCGGGTTGAGAAAGAGCGTTCCAGGGAGAGAGTGGGAAGGGGGTGCTGCAGGCGAGGGCCCAGCTGGCGCTGAGGGGGAAGGCAGGGAGGACCGCTGAGTCTGAAGGAAAGCAGTGGGATGGGGTAGGGGGCGAGGCTAGGAGATGAGGGGCAGGGGTGGATGAAGAGACCATGGGGAGGACATGCCTTCTGTTGTAAGATCGATAGAGGTCACAGAGGGGTTCTGGGCAGGGGCACATCTTCAAAAGCTGACCTGACCACTCCCTGGGGGTGGGTGAGAGAGGCCCTGAGGGAAGCTGAGAGATGGTTGTCTAGAGGAGGGGCCTGGCCGGTGCAGGCTGATGCAAGGGGCTCACAGGTCACCTCTCCCAGGAAGCTGTCCCTGGCTTCCCCAGGCTAGACCAGGCTCCTCTCTAGACCTCTGCCACCCCCAGGCCTGACTCTGCCATGGCACTTTCACCTCTTGCTGCTGTCACCTAGTAAGGTCACCAGATGTGGGCCTTCCCCCATGTGGCCATGTCTGATTCTGTGACCCCACCTTGCTCAGCACAGTGCCTGGTGCCGAGTGAACGGTGCTCAGGGAGGACAGCCCCTCCCCAGCTCAGCCTGAGTGTCCTCTATCTCCTGGGAAGAGGCTGTTTGGGAAGCTGGCTGTGGTGGTGAGAGAGATGCCTGGGCCATTGCCTCCTCTGTGACACCGGTTGCCTTGTGTGTACACTCTACAGTTTACAGAGCCTCTTCTCCATCCCTGGCTTTGGTGACTCTCCAAACAGCCCTGAGAGGGAGGTGGAGCAGTAATCCTCATATTCCGTTTTACAGATGAACAAACAGGGACCCAGAGAGGCCAGGTGCCTAGGTCTGGAGCAGGGTCCCTCAACCTCTCTGGAGGTTATAGGGTACAGAGGTTAAGTGTATAGCTCTGGAGTCAGACATCCTGGGTTTGAATGCTGGCTGTCAACTTTTTAGCTGCATGACTTCAGGCAAAGTACTTAACTTCTCTGAGCACTAGTGTCCTTATCCATAAAACGGGGAGAATATTTCTCAGGGTGGTAGTGAGGCTTGTGAAGCGCTCAGGGGAACAACTGGCATGTGAGAAGCATTTAGTACTGCCGGCAGTTGTTATTTGGGAATCTGACAGAAGAACAGAACTCCTCCACAAAGTGCACCTACCGTTTCAGAAGGTTCAGAGAACCCCTGGAGCCCAGCCATGGATGCCTGGAAACCATGGAACCCAGGTTAAGAAATTGTAATAAGAAAGACTCTATTTGTAACAGCAGAGAAAGAAATATCTAAGGAATAGTGTATAAGGAGTAAACGATGTGTAAAACCAGCATGGAAAAAATTTTAGCACTTAACTGAGGAACATTAAAAAAGATTTAAATAAATGGAGAGAAAGACTTAACATCAATAAAGGTATCCATTCTCCCTAAATTAATGTTAATATATAAGTATATTTAATGCAACTCCATGCTAATATTCCAAGAGGGATTTCTGTGGAACTTTACATACTGATTCTGAAATGAATGTATAAGAATAAAGATCCAAAAAATAGCCAAGACATTTCTGAAGAAAAATAAGGTGGTTAGACTTGCCCTACCAGATATCAGGATTTATTATAAAGCCCTAAAAGTTAAAAAAGTGTGGGCTTGGCACAGGAATGGACAAATTAACCTGTGGAATAGAACCAGGAGCCCAGCACAGACCTCTGCATTTAATTTACATGACAGAAGCAAAAGATGGTATCACAGAGTGGTTACCACTATGGCATGTTCTGGAGCCAGACTGCTCGGTTTTCAGTCCTGGCTTTGACACTTACTAGCTGTGTGATCTTTGACAAGTTGTTGAATCTCTCTGGCTTGATTTCTCTGGTGGGGAAAGAGGGACTATTTAGTAAATGGAAGTGGAAAACTTACTTATAGATATGGAAAAATGAAACTGGATCCATACCCACCTTTTTACCAAAAGGTCCACTTCAAATGTCCACTTAAAAAGCAACACTTTGAAAGTATGAGTAGAAAGTATAAGTGAATATCTTTCTGACCTTGGAGTTATTTTTAAGAAAGACCTCCAAAGTCTCACCGGGGCTGGCTCGTAGCCCACTTGGGAGAGCGTGGTGCTGTAACACCAAGTCAAGGGTTAAGATCTCCTTACCGGTCATCTTTAAAAAAAAAAAAAAAAGTCTCACCATACAAGATTGATAAGTTTGACTACGTTAAAACCCAGAACTTCTTTTTTTCTGAAAAGAAATCTTTTTTTTTTTTTTTAAAAGATGACCGGTAAGGGGATCTTAACCCTTGACTTGGTGTTGTCAGCACCACGCTCACCCAGTGAGCTAACTAGCCATCCCTATATGGGATCCGAACCCATGGCCTTAGTGTTATCAGCACCACACTCACCCGAGTGAGCCACGGCCCGGCCCCTGAAAAGAAATCTTAAAGAAAGTAAGAACTACGAACACACAAAAAATATTTGCTATGCATATAATTTATAGAAGATAAGTATCAAGAATATGTAAAATTAATAAGAAAGGACAATTAGCCCAATCAAAAAACTGGGGAAAAACATAAACAAACATTTCATAGAAGAAGAAACATGAAAAAAAGAAGAAGAAACATACATAGCCAATAAACACCTGAAGAGATGCTCAACTTAATAGTAATCAAGGAAATGAAAATCAAGGCAACAATGAAATATCATTTTACAATATAAGATTGGCCAAAATCAAGGAGTCTGACAATTGCAGAGGCTGTGGATCAACAAGACTGTTTATACATTGCTGGTGGGAGTATAAATTGGTACAATCGCTCTGAAAAGGAATATATTGTTATTTTGTAGCACTGGATATTTTCATACTCTATACCCCAGGAATTCTACTCTTAGGTATATATACCCAGGAGAAACTCTTGTATTGCACCAGGAATCATAAATAAGAATATTTATTACAGAATTTGCAATAGCAAAACAGAAACAAAACTCCCCACCCCCTCCTCAAAGCAAGGGGATGAGAAATGCAAAATATGGGATAATTATTCCCTGGGGATGATGTGGGGAGGATTATGGGATGGGGAGCAGGATATAGGTAGATTAAAGTTATCACCGATGCTCTAAAATTTGGGTGGTAGGTTCACAGGTCTTCCTTATATTATTAAAAATAAATGGATGCCTGTTAAAACCCATAGAATGTACAAGAGTGAACCCTAATGTAAACTATGGGCTTTAGTTAATAATGTATCAGTATTAGCTTGTCAATTATAACAAATGTACCCTAGTAATGCAAGATGTTAATAATAGGAGAAATTGGGGAGACGGGAGAAGGGGCATATGGGAACTCTGTACACTTTGCTCAATTTTTCCATGAACCTAAAACTGCCAAAAAATAGTCTATTATTATTTAATTAAAAAATAAATAAATGGATGAATAAATGAGAGTAAATAAATATAATAGATGTGAGTGTCTTGAGTCAAGGATTATGATTAATCCAGTTTTGTGCATCTGAGAGTTATTAAAAACAAACATGTAAATCAAAGAGAAATAGGTTCCTGGACTAGCACCCAGACAAATCCATCATGATGAAATAAAAGTAAAGACCTATGGTTTGCACCTAGATATCAATTGTGTAAATGGAATGTAGAGATTAATAGGGATTCATATAGGAATACTTCTAGAAGTTTTTGTTGGCTACGAGCTCAAAAGGAAACAACAATGCGATGCTCTTTTGTTGTTGTTTTTAAAGACAACGAATACATAGTCTTAGGCTGTTATGATAGTATTAGTAACTGGGTTTAAGACGGTGTTCTGACAAATTTTAAAATTTTCTCTCTTTAATGAGACTCCACTAAAACAGCAGCAAAAGAAATAAAAATGTACAAACCCACCGTAATGAACAGGCTGGAAGGGAGGGAGATCGGCAAATATGAAATGTTAACAAATTCCAGCAGTTGACCAATATAAAAGACATAAGAGACGGAGGAAGAAGCGTGGCCTAACCCATGGCATGGAGAAGGGGACCAGACCTCTCTCCCACAACCAGGCACACCAAGCCAGCACCTCGGGGCCCACTCACGGTCCCGGGGCATGGAGAAGGGGACTGGACCACCCTCCAACAATCAGGCACACCACGCCAGCACCTTGGGGCCTGTCTGGGGACCTGAGGCAAGGAGAAGGGGAATGGACCTCTCTCCCACAACCAGGCACACTGCGCCTGTACCTCGGGGCCCACCTAGGGACCTGGGACATGGAGAAGGGGACTGGACCCCTCTCCCACAACCAGGCACGTGGCGCCAGTGCCTTGGGCTCTGCCCAGGGACCAGAGGCATGGAGAAGGGGACCAAACACACCCCTACAACCAGGCATACCACCACTGCCAAGGAGCATGCCAAAAACAGCACCCCCATGTGGGTGGCCCACCACAGCCACCACAATAACCATGGCTGCTGCAAAAGCAGCTAGACGCCACAGCCACCACGCAGATGGTCCGCCAACCAGTGGAGTGCATCCACGCAAGAAGAGTCACCAGCAGAGACAAAGAAAAGAGGATGTCTCTTTCCACAAAACCTATTTCAGAGTGACAGAAGAAGCAGCTGCTCTATGATAATATTGGGGGACCTGATCACATCTCTCAGCATTGGACAGAGCATCTAGGCAACAAGTTAACAGAGTAACCATTATTCTTTCAGAAGGAGAGAAGAAATCTAGGGCAATTAGAGGGGGGGAGGGGGAGGAAATGGGGGAAGGGGAGAGGTTGGACAAGGGGCATAAAGAATAATTATGATTTGTAACAATATATATGCTAGTAATACTGATTTAATCAACATATCTCAATGTTCAACCCCCAAAATATGTATAAGCGATTTTGATTCAATAAATAAAATAAATTATTAAAAAAAAAAAAAAAAAAGAAGCGTGGCCTAGCGTGCCCTGGAGGTGACATAGCCAAGGAGGAAGCTGGTAGGTCTTACAGAACACAACAGAATCATAGTCCCATTGTTTTGACTCATTTTAATTTCTGGAATATTTCATTTTAACTACTCAATAATTTTATTTATTTCTCTATTTTGGCAATCATATTTTTATATATTTATCTTTATTTTTTTGGCGGCTGGCCACTACAGGGAACTGAACCCTTGACATTGGTGTTACAAGGCTGCACTCTAACCAACTGAGCTAACCAGTCAGCCTTATATTTTATTTTTTAAAGATACTTTCTTTTCATTGTTGTTTAATTTGTTCCTTTTTCAACGCATCCTACTCATGTTTTTTGAGGTTTTGAATCTCTCTGAAGACACTACATAAATATTTTAAAGTTTTCTTCTGTCCCCTGAGTGATTTGTTTCCTCTATGATTGTCTCTTACCTGTGCCATGTGCAGACTTTTCTCAAATATCTGCTGATGAGTTGTCAGCTCACACTGAAGAATGAGACAACAGATTGGGGGCTCTGTGTGAACACGTGAGGCTTAGTGGTAGGCAGACTTCAGGATGTTGGGTAGAGACAGGTCACGCTGCTGGGAGACCCTAGATGCCTATTTGCAAAGGCTTTTTTTCTGGGGCCATTTGATTTCTTTAGAGAAGAGTCTTCAAATCATTTGCCTATGTGGCAATACCTAATGTCTGGGCATTTCTTTTTTTTTTTTTGGTTGGCTGGTATGGGAATCTGAACCCTTGACCTTGGTGTTATAACACTGCACTCTGCCTGGGCATTCTGATGAAACAAAAACTTTCATTTACTCTCTCACTTCTGCCCAAGTCTTACCCCACCTTCAGTCTCAATGAAAATAGCAGTGGAAAGATGAGAAGATGAGAGACACAGGATCAATATAAGGGGTTCAATATCCAACCAATAGGTAGTTCAGAGATGGAAAAGAAGAACTTATCAAAAAAATTATATAAAAGAATTTCCTGGGCATAGATCTATAGATTTAAAGGGCCTAACAAGTGCTCAGAAAAACGAATAAAATGAAACCCACACCTGGAAACATCACTGAGATTCAGTAAAACTAGGGTAAAGAGAAAACCCTGGGGGCTGACTAATTAGACCAGTTGGTTAGAGTGTGGTTACCAATAATACCAAGGTCCTGGGTTTGTTCCCTGTACCAGCCAGCTGCCAAAAAAAAAAAAAAAAAAAAAAAAAAAAAAAGGAGAGAGAGAGAGAACCCTAAAAGTATCTAGAAAGTAAAAGTAATACAGATTAGATACTGTTTTAGGATTAGTTTCAGTTGCAAAGGACAAACTTCCTCAAATATTAGTGGCTTAAGCAAAGTAAATGTTCAGGTAATAATGAGTGTTCTTCTTTCTCACAGGCAGCAAACACAGGCAATTCAGGCTGGAATGATATCTCCATGATCACCAGGGACCTGGGCTGCTTCTTTTCTGTTATTCCACCATCTCCCAAATGCTGCTTCCACCCATAGTCCAAGATGCTGCCTCAGCTCCTGCCAGCTACATTCCAGCTAGCAGGGAGGAGAGAGCGGGGGAGAAGGGCAGACCACCCCTGCCCCTTTAAGTATGCATCCCAAAAGTTACATACACCACTTTCACTTACATCCTACTACTGGTCAGAGCTTAGTTAATGTGGCCACATTTAGATGCAGGGAAGGCAGGCACATGCAGTCTTTTTTAGAGTGGCCATGTGCTCAGTTAAAATTCAGGGTCTCTAATACTGTGGAAGAAAAATAATAGATATTAGGTGACAATCAGAAGTCTAGGTCGCATCTACAGAGGAACTGAGTCAGAATGTGTTTTTTATTAACAATACGTTGAACGCTCTCAGGGCAAATACAATTCAGCTTATAATTCTATTCCCAATCAAACCTACAATCAAATGTGAGAGTAAAATAAACATTGTCATATATGTAAGTACTTAGAGTTTACCTCCCACACATCCTTTCTTATTAAGTTATCGAGGATGTGTTCCAGAAAAACAAGGAAGTAAATCAAGAGAGAAATACTATTAACCTAGGAAACAGGGGCTTCAATTGAGAAGTGAAGTCCTGGGATAATGGCTGTATTTGTCAGGATAGGCCCAGTTATGCTGCAGTAACATGCAACCCCCAAATCTCAGTGGTGTGAAAGAACAAGACATGCAACTTCCTCATGTAGTCAGTCTCCCAGACACCCACCTGATGGAAGCACATATCACTGCCACTCACATTTTATTGGCTAAAGCAAGTTACAGGACTCTGTTTAACTTCAGAGGAGGAGGGAAGCGCAATCCATTCATGCATCTGGGAGTTTTTGTAAAATATTTGGGAATAGTTATAAAAACAACCACATTCCACTTCTCTGGTCTCCAAAATTCAGCTCACTTGTTTCCACACACAAAATACAGAACCTCCTGCATGAGGCATAAGTTCCTTTCAGCTGCAGCTTCACGTTCCAGCCCAGGATTTCTGATGTGCAGAGGTGAGGTCCAGATGTGATTTGTCTTAACCTGGAGAAATGAATTGGAGAAATGAAGACAAGTTACTTGCTGCTCCCTCATTCCCAGTATAAACGGTAGAGCTGGTACATGCTAATTACAATATATTTTTATTTGGAAAGGGAAAGAGTAGATGCACACAGTAGACAATGGTTCCTGGCAATTCTGAATTCCATTAGGCAGACATTTTCAGGGCCCCCTTCCATGGAGATGGAAAATAATCTTATAGGCCCAGATTCTACTCCCTGGGAATAGCTCCTTTATGTATTGTTCTTGCTGTCCCCTGCAGGGCTCCACAGGAGGTTCTCCCATTTCCATCATTCTCCTTGGCTGCATCTCAAAAGGAAGTTGGAGAATACACCCCAATTGGGAATTGAGTCATTTTCTCATTCTGCTTTCTGCCCTTAGATGGCTAGGGACCCAAGGGCCATTTTATTACTTGAATAGTCAAAGTCTCTTAGCCCAAGCTGGTAGTTCTTTTGAGACTAGAACTCTCTTGAAATCTTAATTAGCTCCTTAGCTGTTTATTTCTGGCCAGTTCCATATGCCAATAAACCACACCTGCAACATTTTTAGATTTGCTATCTTTCTTCATCTAGTCTCACCCCCATACCTCCTTGATTTAAATATGAATATCTTGGGCCAGGCTTTGTTGGGTGTGCTAGTTGTTTTCCTATATTCTCTCAGCTCCAAGCTCACCCTTGTGTATTTTGGTCTGTGTTGACTGAAACAGCAAACCACCATTTCCCCGGTGTCCTGTTAGGTTCTTCCAGTGGGAGGAATTGGCAGATGAGAGGGTGGCAAGAGGGGAAGCAGGACTTCCCTCCAGCAGCAAAGGACAGCTGTGGCTCAGCCTCTGGCTTCTTTTGGCACTCTCCGCACCAGCCGCATCAGGTCCCTTCAGAAGTTTCAGTACCACCTGACTATGCCTCTTAGTGGTGTGAAGACTAGTCCCCCAGAAGTCCCATCAGCAGTTACTCAGATGTCTGCACACCAGCTATGGGGCATCCCTCCGAGATCTGAGTAGCAGCCACGTGGGCCTCAAGCACTTAGGTTCTGGCAGCCACACCTCTTCCTTTTTATTCCCCTGCTTTTTGCAGTTACTACTGTCTATTACTTCAGGCCCAGGAGTGGTAGCTGCTTCTTGCAGTCACCAATATCAGCATCCCCTTTTTGTTCTTTCAGATCTCCAACATCTGTGTAACACCAGTTCTCTAAATTAAATCCCCTCTGTCTGACATTCTTAGCGTGGTTTCTGTTTTCCTGACTGGACCTGATACAGTAGGAGAGCCATATCTTTAGCTCCCTTTTCCTGAGTTATTTTGTCCAATTGAAAGATTCACTGGGTGCCACACCCCAAACTGGACCCTTACTGTGAGACACCATATTGCATTCAGAAGTTTTAACAAGGGGGTGATGGCAATACCTCTGCTTTCATTTAGCCTTTTTCACTCAAAGATCTTCTCAATTTCACCTTTTATAGCTTCTGATTGAGAAGCAGTCCTACAAGTCCCTGAAGGTCTGGGCTCTTTCTACTCCATCTCATTCTTGCCGGTAAATTGGCTAGTTCTTTTCTGAGATCGTATCTTTCTTGGAGTACCTCGTCAAATACAGTCAACAGCAACCAATACACACCGCTAATATTCTATTTCTAACCTTTGTTGAGCTGCAAGGGCATTAGGTCCACGATCTGCCTTCCCACTTACTGCAGAACATAGTTTTACCAAATGTCTCACCACTGTTTTCAATAACAATTTCTTTACTCCTCCCTGCCTGACCACAAAGCCAATACCACATATTTTACATTGTGTTACAGAGGCATTCCACTTTTGGTACCAATTTCCATGTCAGTTGGGAGAGGCTAGATTATGAAGAGGTAACAAACACTCCCACAATCTCAGTGGTTTACCACAGCAAAGGTTTATTTCTTCTTCTTTCATGGGCCAGCTAGGGCCTTTGCTCCATATTCTTACTCCAGGATCAAGGCTGTCAGCATAGTCACCATGAATGTGGAATGTTGTCCATCATGGTGGAGATAAAGAGAAGAGGTAAATCATGCACTAACTCTTAAGGCTTTGAACTAGAAGTAAAACATGTAACTTGGTCAAAGTAAGTCACATGGCCCAGCCTAACTTCAAAGGCAGCAGGAATGTGCAATCTGTCTAGGGGGAGAGCAAGCATATTTGTGAAGAGCACTAATGATCACTATACCAGTAAGTGTGGAGAGCCACCAGACCAGACTGAGTAGGAGGATGGAGGGCTCTGAGAAGAAAAAAGGGGATCTGATAGACCATCTGATAGGACAGAGCGGTGACAGAAAAACCGCAAGTGTGTTAAGAGCACAGAGAGGTGCAGCTGCCCAGATCTAATGAATGAGGGATAAATTAAGAAAAACAGCACAAGAAAAAAGAAAAGTGATTAGAAACCCCAGGAAAAACAAACAGCTCTATAAGAAAGGAAATTAAATGATAGTTCCCAAATTGGCTCTGAAATAACTAATATTCCCACAACTGATAGTAATGTAAACACCATATATTAGGATTAATTTATAGTCAAAGCTTTGAAGATTTAACTATCCTTACAGAACAGAATTTAATGTTAATAACCTTAACAATTTGAAAGTTTAAACAAAGTAAAAGAAGTAGAAAGGGGAGAGGACAGCTAAAGGGGAAAGAAAGGGCCCAAATATCCTCATTTTACAAAGGGAGTCAAACACCACTGTCTGTAGATTATGAAACAAGGGAAAAGAGTGTATTTGTATTATTTCACCATACAGGAGTTTAAAACATTGTTGGAACGGTTGGGGTGGGGGTAGAGAAGAGTTATAATGGTGGTATGTATTAATTCATTACCTATCATAGAAGAACATGTATAGATAATGTTTAAAATTGATAAAGCAAGGAATTGCTGTATAAGCACATGTTATTTAGAAAAATGGACATAGCAACTAGAATAAATAGCTAGAAGAGCTAAAACGTGGTTGCCTCATGGGAGCAGAACTAGTGATCAGGAGGAGGGTGGTAGAGTACAATTGTTTTTCATTATGAATCTTCTGATATTATTTAATTATCAAACCATTTGTATATATTTCTTAGGTAAAAAATCATTAAAATACAACTATATTCTAGAAGGGGCTTTTAAGAACAAATGAGAACCTGAAGAGCAAGTAAATCAAGTGTTATGCTCAAGTTTATAAAGCTAGTTAGTGGCAGAACTGGATTCTAACATTGGTCCTTTGACTTTTAGTCTAGGTCTCATCTCACTTGCTCACACAGGCATTCAATAAACATTTATTGAGCACATACTTTGGGCTGGATATGGTGCCAGGTGCTAGGGCCAAGATGAATAAGTCCTCACATTATTCATAGGTTTCACACAGTCTCGTGCAGGAGGGCAGACACTTAAACAAATCCTTATAATGCAGTGTGGTTATGTGATCATGTAATTATGTGAAATTTGAAAAAGCAGGCTATTTTAACCATGATCAGTTGAGACTGCTGTCTCTTTCCTCTTTGACTTCCTCTTTGTAATATTTCCACTTGTGTTGGATGGTGTTAGAATGGCTGTGGGCTTTTGGGATGCAGCTAAAGGAAAGTTGTGCTAAAAATACATTTAATGTGGATGTAGTGGGGTATATTTATGTGATTTTCAGTCATTTCTGTGTATAGTTACATTATTGCTAGCCATATATAGGAATGCTAGCATAGGAATATAATAATAATAAATGCTCAATTAATTTAAAGGAAGGCAGATAAAGAGAAAAAAGGGAACAAAGAGCTGATGAGACAAATAAAAAGCACAGCAAGATGGTAGATTTAGCCTAACCATATCAATAATCACATTACATCTGTATTCGTCTGTTTCTGTAGCTTATAACAAAAATACCTGAAACTGGGTAATTTGTAAAGAAACAATATTTATTGCTTACAGTTCCAGAGGCTGGGAAGTCCAAAGTCCAGGGAATGCATCTGATGAGAGTCTTGGTGGTGACAGTGATGCAGTGGTCTCACATGGCAGAATGGCAGAGCAGAGAGAGAGAGACTTTCATGTGCTGTCCTTTTAAAGCCCACAGAAGCACGCCCATGACCACCATTAAACCATCAATAGATTAATCCGTTTACCAGGGCACAGTCCTTACAATCTAATCACCTCTTTAAGGCCCCACCTTTTAATTATCATAATAGGATTTCCCACCCTCTGAACACTGTCACAATGGGGACCCAGCCTCCAACACATTAAATTTTGGGAGGACACAATTCAATCCATAATAACATGTAAATAAACACTACAGTTAAAGGGCAGAGGTTGTCTGATTGGATAAAAAAGCAAGAATCATATATATACTATTTACAAGAAATATACTTTAGTTATAAAAACACAAATATATTAAAAGTAAAAGGATGAAAAAAGATATACTATGCTAATAACAATAATTTTAGAAAAGTAGGTTTAGGAGTGAGGGATACTATCAGGGATAAAGAGAATTATTATGTAATGATAAAGGGGTCAATTCATCAATCAGCCATAACAATTCTAAGTGGTTATGCACTTAATAACAAAGCATCGGGCTGGCCTGTTAGTTCTGTTGTTTAGAGTGTGGCCTTGTAACACTAAGGTCAAGGGTTCGGTTCCCCGAACTGGCCAGCCATGAAAAAAAAACCACAAACAAACAATCAAACAAAAGCCCTGAAGCATCAAAATACATGAAGAAAACCTAATAGAATTGCAAAGAGAAATGGACAAATATGCAATTATAATTGAAGATTTCAACATCCCTCTCTCAACTGGTTGGTAGAACACCTAGACAAAAAATCAGTAAGAGTACAGACAATTTAAACAACACTATCAACCAATTTAACTTGACATTTATAGACTATTTCACCCAACAGCAGAATATACATTCTCTCCAAGTGTACATGACATATTACCAAAATAGACCATATTCTGTGTAATGAAGTAAGTTATCAATAAATTTAAAAGGATTCTAATCATATGGAGTTAATTTAGAAATCAACAGCAGAAAGATATCTGGAAAATTCCTACATCTTTGAAGGTGAAACAATACATTCATTTATTTAAATTAACAAATAAAAATTGTGTATATTTATGGTATTCTACATGATATTCTGAAATATATGTACATTGTGTGACGCTAAATCAAGATAATTAACATACATATTACCTCACATATTTATTTGTGGTGAGAGCACTTCAAATATACTCTCTTGGTAATGTTCAGGTATATAATACGTTGTTATTAACTACAGTCACCATGTTGTACAATAGATCTCTTGATCTAATTGAAATTTTGTATCCTTTGGCCAACATCTCCCCAATCTGTCCCAACTCCCTGTCCCTGGCAACAACCACTCTACTCTCTATTTCTATGAGTTTGACTTTAGACTCCACATATAAGTGAGCTCTCATGCAGTGTTAGTCTTTCTGTGCATGACATTTCATTTAACATAATGTCCTTCAGGTTCATCCATGTTGTCACAAATGACAGGATTGCCTTCTTTTTTTAAGGCTGAATGGTGTTCCTTTGTGTATGTACACACACACACACACACACACACACACACACACACACACACACACACACACACACACACACACACACACACACAGTATTTTCTGTATCCATCCATCCACTGATGGACTTAGGTTGATTCCACATTTTAGCTATTGTGAATAATGCTGCATTGAACATGGGAGTGCAGATATCTCTTTGACAAACTGATTTCATTTCCTTTGGGTATATATCCAATAGTGAGATTGCTGAATCATATATTAGTTCTATTTTTAACTTTTTGAGGAATCTCTATATTGTTTTCCATAACATCTGTACTAATTTACATTCTCACCTATAGTGTACAAGGGTTTTCTCTTCTCCACATCCTTGCCAACAATTTCTTCCTTTTGATAATGTCCATTCTAACAGGTATGAGGTGATATCTCATTGTAGTTTTACATAATTTGCATTTCCCTGATGATTAATGATGTTGAACATTTTTTCTATACCTGTTGGCCATTTGTTTGTCTTCTCTTAAGAAACGTCTATTCAGGAGGTTCCGGTCAAGATGGCAGAATAGACGGTCCCCAGTGTCACTCCCTCCTACAAATCAACCAATTTACAACTATAAAAATGTAACATTAGCCAAGCTGGGGCTGCTGGAGCTCAGGGGAAGAGGAGGAGAGACCTACGGAGTTCATGAAGGTGGGAGAAACCACGATGAGAGAAAGAAAAAACTGCTCGGAGTGTTTTGGGCTGTGGCTGCTTTAATGCTAGAGCTGCTGAGCACATGGTGCAGGAGCTGGCAGAAGCCGCAGCTGTGCCCTTCAGATGGAGTTACGTGGAGCTGGCAGGGGAGAAGAGGGCCTTGGTGGCCCCCAGGACAGTAAGACCACTTGCATGGGTCGCCGTGGACCCATGCAGGAGTGAGGAGCCAGAACAAGTGAAAAAAGGGAGCCATTCAGAGGCTGGTGAGTCATCGCAAGGGACTAACGCAGGGCCTGTCCCATGGGAAGTGTTTGGAGCATGGGCAGAGGGAGAGTCAGGCCCACCAGGAGAACACTGGGGCACAGCAGGGACAGCCGATCTGCCCCCCAAACAGCACCAGACCACTCAGAAGAGACTGGTCAGGAATATAGAATTGCATGGGGTGTGGTTTGATGAAAAAACTCAGGCCCAGATCAGAGTTTCTACTGAACCCAGGTGCACCAGATCTCTGGAGAGCTGGAAGTATCTATAAGGTCAACCATTAAACCCTGAGCCGCACAAAAAGCCTTCCCTAGGGAAAGAGCAGTAAAGTAGCAATTTAGCTCAACCACAAAGCTCAAGTACTGGTTCACACAGGAAGTTCCCCCATTTTAGAAGTAAGCAAAGGACAAAAAATTAGTTCCCACCCAGGCACACCACCAGCCCCTTGGGGCCTGCCAGGGGATGTGAGGCATGGAACCTGAGACCAGACCCCTGCCCACAACCACTCACACCACCAGTGCCTCAAGCCCCCACCCAGGGGCCTGGGGCATGGAGAAGGGGACTGGACCCCACTCCCACACCAGGCACACCACGCCAGCACCTTGGGGCCTGCCTGGGTAGCTGAGGTATGGAGAAGGGGACTAGACCCCCCTCCCATAACCAGGCATACTGTGCCAGCACCTTGGGGTCTGCCTGGGGACCTGAGGTATGGAGCCAGAGACCGGACCCCTCCTTCCACAACCAGGCACACTGTGCCAGTGCCTTGGGGCCCAAGGTCTGGAGCCAGAGACTGGACTCCCCTCCCACATCCAGGCACACTGTGCCAGTGCCTTGGGGCCCACCCAGGGACCCGAGGCTTGGAGGTGTGGACTGGACCCCCCCACACAACCAGGCACACCACCAGCGCCAAGGAGCATGCTAAAAACATCACCTCCATGTGGGTGGCCCCCTGCAGCCACCACAATAACCATGGCTGCCATGAAAACAGCTAGACACCATAACCACCACGCAGATGGTCCTTCAGCCACTGGAGTGCATTGACACAAGGAGAGTCACCAGCAGAGATAAAGAAAAGAAGAGGATGTCTCTCTCCACAAAGCCCATTTCAGAGTGACAGAAGCAGCATCTGCTCTATGATAATATTGGGGGACCTGTTTACACCTCTCAGTATTGGACAGATCATCTGGGCAACAAATCAACAGAGTAACCATTATTCTTTCAGAAGGAGAGAAGAAATCCAGGGTAGAGGGAGAGGGAGGGGGTGATGGGTAGAGATTGGACAAGGGGCAGAAAGAATAATTATGATTTGTAACAATATATATGATATTAATATTGATTTGATCAACATATCTCAACGTTGAACCCCCAAAATATGTATAATAAATTTTGATTCAATAAAAATTTAAAAAGAAGAAGAAAAAAAAAAAAGAAACATCTATTCAGATCCTTTGCCCATCTTTTAATCAAATTATTTATTTTTTTGCTATTGGGTTGTTTGAGTTCCTTACATATTTTCTATATTACCCCCTTATTAGATGCATGGTTAGCAAATATTCTCTTCCATTCCATAGGTTGTTTCTTTACTTTGTTGATTGTTTCCTTTGCTGTGCAGAAACTTTTTAGTTTGATGTAATCCCACTTGTCTATTTTTGCTTTCATTGCATATGTTTTTGAGGTCTTATCCAAAAAATCCTCACCCAGACCAGTGTCATGGAGAGTTTCCCCTATATTTTCTACCAGAAGTTTTACAGTTTTAGGTGTTATGTTTAAGTCTTTAATCCATTTTGAGTTGTTTTTTATATATGGTGTGAGATAAGGGTCTAATTTCATTTTTCTGCATGTGGCTATCCAGTTTTTCCAATGCTATTTATTTATTAGTTTTATTTTATTTTGTCAATATACAATGTGGTTGATTATTGTAGCTCATTACCAAAACCTCCCTCCCCAATACCATTTATTGAAGATGCTGTCCTTTTCCCATTGTATGGTCTTGGCATCTTTGTTGAAAATCAATTGGCTGTAAATGCATGGATTTATTTCTTGGTTCTCCATTTTGTCCCATTGGTCTACATGTCTATTTTTATGCCAGTACCATGCTGTTTTGGATACTATAGCTTCCTAGTATATTTTGAAATCAGGTAGTGAGATGCCTCCAGCTTTGTTCTTTTTGTTCAAGATTGCTTTGGCTATTTGGGTTTTTTTCGTGGTTCCATACGAATTTTAGGATTGTTTTTTCTAGTTCTGTAAAAAAAGTCATTGGTATTTTGATAAGAATTGCATTAAATCTGAAGATTGCTTTGGGTAGTATGAACATTTTAATAATATTGATTCTTCCAAGGCACAAACATGAGATATCTTTCCATTTATTTGTGTCTTCTTCAATTTCTTTACCAATGTTTTATAGTTTTCAGTGTACAGATCTTTCATCTCCTTGGTTAAATTTACTTCTAAGACAAAACAATACGCTTCTAAATAATCCAGTCCCATTTAACCATTTTTAAGTGTACAGATCAGCAGTGTTAAATATTTTCACATTGTTGTGTATCTCCAGAACTTTTTCTTTTTACAAAACTTAAATTCTATGCCCACTAAACAACTCCCCCATTTTGCCCTTTCCCCAGCCCCTGGCAACCAACACTTTCTGTTTTTATGAATTTAACTGCTCTAGATAACTTACATAGTGAGATCATACAGTATTTGTCTTTTTGCAACTGGCTCGTTGTACTTAGTATAACACCCTCAAGATTTGTCTATGTTGTAGCATGTACCAGAATTTCCTTCCTTTTTAAGTTTAACTAATATTCCATTGTATGTATATGTCACATTTTGTTTATCCATTCATTCGTTAATGGACATTTGGGTTGTTTCCATCTTTTGGCTATTGTGAATAATGCTGCTATGAACATTGGTGTACAAATATCTGTTTGAGTCCCTGCTTTCAATTATTTTGGATATACACCTAGAAGTGAAATTGGTACATTTGGGTTGTTTCTGCCATTTGGTTATTGTGAATAATGCTGCTGTGGGTGTGCAAATATCTTTTGAAACCCTGCTTTCAATTCTTTTGGATATATAAAGAACTCATATGACTCAAGAAGACAAATAGCTCAATAAGCAAATGGGGAAAGATTTGAATAGACATTTTGCCAAAGAAAATACACAGATCATGGCAAATAAGTAAACGAAAGATGCTTAACATCATTTGTGAATAGTGGGTTGAAATCAAACTCACAATGATGTGCCACTATGAATCCACTAAAATGGCTAAGATTAAACTGACTGACCATACCAAGTTTTGTAAAGATGTGGAGAAACTGGAATTCTCATACACTGCTGGTAGGAATGTAAAATGGCACCATCATTTTGGGAAAATTTTGCGAGTTTAAAAAAACTTAAATATGCATCTACAGTGTAACCTGGCCATTCCTCCTAGGTATTTACCTATAAATGAAAGTATATGTCCACACACAGATTTGAACACCAATGTTCATACCAGCTTTATTTGTATGATAGCCAGTAACTAGAAACAACCTAAGGTTGATTGATAGGTGAATGGATAACCAAAATGTGGCATATGTATGTGCTGGTATTCTACTCACCAACAAAAGGGAACAAATTATTGATATATGCAACAATATATATAAATTGCAAAATAGTTATGCTGAGTAAATGAAGCCATACAAAAAAGAATACATACTGTATGATTCCATTTATAGAGAATTCTAGAAAATGGAAACTGATCTAGAGTGACAGAAGGCAGATTATTGTTTGCCTGGGGAGGTGGGGGAGGGGGCTGTTTAGCTCAGAAAGGTGAGATTACAAAGGGCCACAGGAAGCCTTGGGGGTGATGAATATGTTCATTACCTTGATTGTGGCGATGTTTTCATGGATATATAAACATATATGTATATGTGTACACACACGTGCATACATATTGATACATACATAATATATACATATGTATATATTATGTACGCAGATGCCCCTCCACTTATGATGGGATTACATCACGATAAACCTGTTGTAAATTGAAAATATCATTAAGTGGAAAATGTGTAACCTGTCAAACATAATAGCTTGGCCTAGTCTACCTTAAACATGGTCAGAACACTTACATTAGCCTACAGTTGGACAAAATCATCTGGCAACACAGTACACTGTAGAGTATCGGTTGTTTACCCTCATGATCCTGTGGCTGACTGGGAGCTGTGGATATGAAGTCGAAAAATCGTAAATTGAGCCATCGTAAATGGCGGGACCATCTGTACCAATGTGTGTATATATATATGTAATGTCTATGTTTAATATGTATATGTGTATGTCAAAACTCATCAAATTGTACACTTTATGTGCAGTTTATCATATGTAAATCATATCCCAATAAAGCTATACAAACAAAAACAAAAAAAAAAGAGATCGGTTAAATAAATTTGAGTAGATCTGTAAGGGAAATTCTAGGTAGTAATGAAAATCAAGAAAAAATATTTATGATCATTGTTGAGAGAAAAAGCAGATTACAAAATAGTATATCCAATATGGTCACTTTTTAAAAAAAGATAATCTGAATATCTTCAGGATTCACTGTTTGATTATAGTGTCACATTAAAATTAAACCATGGTTTATGCCAGCCCAGAGCCATCCTGCCAGTGTTGGAATCCCCCTTCCTTGCGAAGTCCATCTGTCCCATATGTTTCTGGGTGTCCCCAAATGTCTCACCTGCACTGGGAAAGTGATTTTGGATGTCATTTGCTGTTGCTGACACCTGGGGCCTCTGCTGAGCTGAGGCTCCAGTATTAATGCTGCCAGCTGAGCCAGATGCCTGTGTTGTCATCCAGGCTGTTGCCAAAGCCCCACACATGGGGTGCTCATCATTCCCGCCTCAATGGTGCTCTGAGAGCATGGCCGGGGCAAGTGACAAGGGGAAGGCCCCCCCATCTCTGCTACACTGCCAGAGGTCCCCACAGGAGGGCTGCTTGAACTCCAAGCTCTCCTTTTCTTCTAGAGTGGCTGGGCAGGGTGAGCTCCGGTACCAGCCTCCGTGGGTGTCTGAATGCCTAGCCCCCTCCAACTCCAGGGTCCACGTGTGGAATGCACTTCTACTGCCAACTCCTCCGTGATTCATTTTTCTTTCAGAGACTACCATCATTTTTTGTCAGGTCCCTTCTGAGTTTGCCAGATGAGCCTGTATCCTAAACATGAACACTGGTGGGCAGTTCTCCAGGCAGCTCCTCTGTGCCATGATAATATCATATAGCATACATTTCATATCACATCATATAAGTTATATAGCATATCATATAGACATACACACGGGGGGAGGGGTGCCTCCGTCTCCCCCTGTCAACTGTGCTTACGTCTTTCAGCTCGAATCGAGCTTCTCTCTGAGTGAAGAGATTGATGGGTGGTATTCATTTTCTTTGTGCTTTTCTGAACCATCCATTTTTATCTTTTTTCTATCAACACCCGTAAGGGCAAGGACAGTGTGTCCTGCTCGGAACTTCTTTCCAGCACCCAACGCAGAGCGTGAGGTGCTCAGTAAAGGTGGGAACGAATAGCAGATATTACTTCTTAAGACTACGCTGGGCTGCTTTATCTACAACGGGGAGGTCGCCCGGGCGCCCGTCGCGGTCCCCCCGGACCCTGCCTGGTGCGGCCCCAGCATTTCCGCCTGTGCCCAGCGCCCGGGGACTGACGCCTCGCGGGTTGGAGAGCCTGGCGCCGGCCCCTTTGTGATCTGCAGGCTCAGCAGCCCGGGGCCGCTCCTCCCGCGCCGGGGACCGCAGGCGACGCCAGCGGACTCGTGAGGACCTCGCTCGGCCGCTCCCGCCTTTGCCTTCGCCGGTGTCCTGACGCCGCTGCCGCGCCTCCCTCCAGCCTCCTGGCAGCCGCCCCCATCGGGCTGTGCTCTGCGACCTCGGAGGCCTGTTTCTGAGCCTCTGCTGGCGGACTCGCTCTTCCGACGCCCCCAGCAGGCTCCCCGGGCCTTGGCCCTGCAAACCGCTGGGTCCGGAGTCTCCCACCACTTGAGTAAGACCCCCGCCGTTCAGCCCCTCCCCCATCTCCCCGGCTGGGAAGGGCCACGTTTCCTGGGATCCTCCTGCTCCTGACTCCTCCTCCGCCCTGGGATGCTTCCTTAGGCAGATCAGCCGCTCCCCGGGGACTGGCCTCCAGACAGGCCAGGTATGCCTAGCGCATTCTTGCTTTTGCAGGCTGGGGCATGAGGCGTCCTGGGATTTAAGCTGGGATGGGCGGGTCCCTAACTAGCAGGGGGGAGAGGGAGAGTCATTAGCAAGCTGCAGAGGTTGACCTTGGGGCACGAGACATAAGGGCACAAGACTCAGAGTTCAGAGGTGCAGCCACTGCTGACTCACCTGGGGTTGGGGTGAGGTGGGGGGAAAACTAGCCCCCGTTGTGAGCAATTCCTGGGCAAGGGCCAAGTCCAGGAAGTCAGGCTGGGTCCAGACCATGGGCAGGCTGGGCCAAGGAGGAGGTTCCAGCTCCCACAGGAAGAGTGGTGAGAAGAGGAGGGAAGGCATGATTGAGCCCCACCGGGCAGGATGCAGTTCGGGGCAGGGCTGGACATCCTGAATCTGGCCTCCGTGGCTTGTTGGCATTCCCTCTCTCCATCCCCACGATGCTGGGTCTTCTTTCCCCTGGACACTTTCCTTCTTTCCCTGGCATCCCACTGCTCTCATCGCTCCAGCTTCTACAGCATAACAGGTTGTGCTTCTGAAGAGGGGCCTGGCCTTGAAGCCAGGTCACCTCCACTTCCTCTCGTGCTGGTATCCCTACCCACATCTTTGTTCCTCAGTCTTTTGCTTCTCTTCCCCCATTTATCCCACAATTTCCTTTATTCTGCCATTCCATGCCCCAGGGGTCCCCAGAAGGAACTGGGAGTCTTGAGCTGGAGAACTGGGGAGATGGTAGCGTTCTTGTACTCATTCGCTTGACCATGCACTTACACGTGCGTTTACTTCATTCACTCACGTATTCCCCTCTTCTTTTGCACCTAATTACTCATTTATTTGTCTTCTGGATACTTATTGAGCATCTACTATGTTAAAGTCTCTGAGTGTTGGAGGGCAGGGTAGGCAGGATACTCTGATGAATTGATCCCGTCCCTGCTGCCAACCTGCTCAAGGTAAAAAGGGGAAATTAGCACAGATCAGCCCAACTTAACAGAAAAAGCACTGAAAGAGATACAGGGCTGTGTGTGTGTGTGTGTGTGTGTGTGTGTGTGTGTGTGTGTGATGGGGTCACATAAGAGGAGGATGTAATTTCCACTTAGGAGGGTCTAAGAAGACTTCCTGGAGGTGGTGGCATTTGAGCTGGACCTTGGTGGTGGGCAGGGTTTGGAGTAGAGTTATTAGTCTCTACATTACCTGAGAGGCATCGGGGTGGAGGGAACAGTAGGATCAAAAGAAACCCTAGCAGTGTGAGGGAACAGTGGGAAGTTCTGTTCATGGCATGAGAAGATTGGAAGAAAGAAGTCTGGACAGGGAGGCCAGGGCTGAGTAGAGGACAGGACATGTATTCCCACATCTTTGCCAGCTGTTACGGGCCAGGGGAGCAGCCTTGTTCTGGGGGACCCAGAACCATGGTCATGAAGTCTATGGTCTAATGGACCATATTAGAACTCTTTAATTGTACAGGCTGGCTTGGATGGAGTGAGCTCTTCTGTCCTGGAGGTATGTAAGTGGAGGCTGAGATACTAAGGGTGTGTGTGTGTGGAGCTGTAGGTTCTGGCCCATGGAGGGGTTCAGCCAGGACAGTGCCGAGAGTGGAAGTTGGAGTAGATGATGGCAGAGGTCCCCTCCTGCCCAGAGAGTCTGTGGTCCTATCTGAGAAAAAAAGTCCCAGGAGAGGGAATTCCTGGGAGTTTAGTATTTATTCACTCATTCATTTCCTCATTTGTCCCTGCAGTCACTCCATTCATTCATTCATTCATCACTTAGTCACTAAACCCTTGCTGTGGGCAGGCCCTGTGCTGGGGACTCACATGACAGAGGTGAGGCCCCTGCTCTTGTGAGCTCCCAGTCTGAGGGGGGAGACAGACTCATGCCTGATAGTGACAACCCAGTACCACCGTTGAAAATAAATGGAGACTATTTCATTGTGTTTCGTCACTGAGTGGGGAGGTAGAGCAGGGGCATGGACCTGAAGAATTAATGCGGATGTTTTTCCTCCAGCCAGGAAGGCCTGATGGGTAGGGTTGATGAAGAAGGTTGTCATGTGGAGAAAGGAGTCCTTGCAGGAGAAAACACTCTGGGTTCTCAGGGCTCAGAGGCAGGCTTTCTCCAGACACTCTCATTTCTCCACTCGAGGATGGGGCCTTTAGGGCCAGCCTGTGGCTCACTTGGGAGAGTGTGGTGCTGACAACACCAAGTCAAGGGTTGGGATCCCCTTACCGGTCATCTTTAAAAAAAAAAAAAAGGATGGGGCCTTTAGGCTGATGGTGCCACATCATCCCACACTAGAAATGAGCCTGCTGGATTAGGGAGCCTCCAGAGAATTTTTTGGCTAGTAACCATAGGCTGTAAGGTTGTGGACAGTGGTAGTTAAACTTGTGGGCTTGGAACTTGGATGAGGGTTCAAATCCTGGTGATCCTTATCAACTGTGTGACTTTGGACAAATGACTTAATACTCTACCTCCATTTTTCCTCTGCAGGAGAATAATAATCATAGTATCTTCCTTTTAGGGTGAGGCCCAAAGGTGGTAACATACATGAAGTGTTTGCATAGTGCCAGGCATGTGAGGAGGGCTATAATGATAGGGTTATAGTGACAGTGACAATGATGATGATGATAGTGATATACTGTCAAGTACTGCCTTTAAGAACTCTGGGCCTCATTCTCCCCAGCTGTGAAATGGGAGGGCTGACCTCGCTCACTGGTTCTCAAAGTGTGGTCCTGAACCAGCAGCATCAGTGTCACTTGGGATCTTGTTAGAAATGCCAATTCTTGGGACCTACTTCAGCTCTACTAAATCAAAAACTCTGGGGATGGGGGTCAGCAATCTGTATTTTAACAAGCCCTTCAGGTGATTCTATTTTTTTTTAAATCTGCCAATTAGATATTTAATCTTACAAGTAATAATAACAGCTACCATTGTTGAGCTCCTGTGTAATTTATAAACAAAAATGTGCCAGATACTGTGTTGTTTTACATGTATTATTTTATGTAGTTATCACAACAATCCTATAATAGGTTTTTTTTGAAAAAAAATTTTTATTGACTCAAAATTCATTAGACATATTTTTTGGGTTCAACATTGAGATATGTTGATCAAATCAATATTACCAGCATATATATTGTTACAAATCCTAATTATTCTTTATGCCTCTTATCCAATCTCTCCCCATCCCCCCCTCTCCTCTCCCCTCTCTAGATTTCTTCTCTCCTTCTGAAAGAATAATGGTTACTCTGTTGATTTGTTGCCTAGATGATCTGTCCAATGCTGAGAGGTGTGATCAGGTCCCCCAATATTATCATAGAGCAGATGCTTCTTCTGTCACTCTGAAATGGGCTTTGTAGAGAGAGACATCCTCTTCTTTTCTTTATGTCTGCTGGTGACTCTCCTTGTGTCAATGCACTCCAGTGGCTGGTGGACCATCTGTGTGGTGGTTGTGGCATCTAGCTGCTTTTGCGGTATCCATGGTTATTGTGGTGGCTGTGGGGGGCCACCCATATGGAGGTGATGTTATTGGCATGCTCCTTTGTGCTAGTGGTGTGCCTGGTTGTGGGGAGTGTCTGGTCCCCTACTCCATGCCTCTGGTCCCTGGGCGGGCCCTGAGGCACTGGCGCAATGTGTCTAGTTGTGGGAAGGGCGTCTGGTCCCCGCCTTCATGCCTTGGATCCCCAGGCACGCCCTGTGCTGCTGGCCTTCAGATTATTCTGATATAGGCTGAGGTTTGAGAACCACACCTAGCTATTACTTAAGACCTCTTCTTGATCCACTGTTCCAGGACTATGGTGCATCCACCTGTGTTTCATGCCTCTTGCATTTAGGGGCCTGGTCTGGGAGCTAATGGGGAGGGGGCACAGAGATGAGTAAGATATGGTTCCAACCCTCAGGGGACTCCCTGGTGAGTTGGAACGGGGAGGAAGACACCCCTGGAAATAGTCATTGGAGTAACAGACCATACATAGCTGCTGAGACAACACAGGAGTCAGTTCTGTAATAAATAGCACAGAGAGGGCTGGCTGGTTAGCTCAATTGGTTAGAGTATGGTGTTATGACATCAAGGTCAAGGGTTCAGATCCCCATGCTAGCCGCTGCTCCCCCCCCAAAAAAAGTTAAGTAGCACAGAGAGCAAAGACACCTTGTGGGCTGGAGGGGCCTCTGCAGAAAGATCTAGTCCTCTGTTGCTTGTTCCTGACAGTAGGATTGATTCAGCCTTGCTCGATGTGCTCTCTTAAGTCTAACTGAAACCTCTCTCATTTTATGGCTTATTGTGGGGTGGGGTGGGCAGAGCTCTGGACTTGAGGTCAGCAGTGGTGATTCTAGACAACTTCCTCACTGTATGTCTTTGGGTAGCTCACTTTCCATCCCTGGGCCTCACTTTATTCATCTGTAATCCAGAGAGTCTGAGACATTATGGTCCTCTGGAGAAAGGGTTGGGTTGGGGAGGCCAGAGCACTCTGGGTTTCCATTCCCTCATCTGCATAGTAAGGACCCTGAAATTGCCCTGGCTCCCTGTCAAGTTAGCTCAGGGATCCAAGAAGATGATCTGTCCCCTCTTTGAGCTGGTTTCCTTACCAGTGCAGGGAGGTCTCATGACACCCGTCTTGTTCACCTCTCATGGTTTTCATCATGCTGAGAATGTTCATCATTCTCAGAGGCTCCTTGATGTCTAAACCCTGTTGCCTGGCATTCGAGGCCCTCCATGACACGTTTCCAGCTTTCCTGAAAGATGAGGCTCCTTACAACCTCTGACTGCATTCTGTCTGTTCCTGGTAGGCCTTCCACCTCACCCCTCTTCTCTGCTTATCCAAACCCATTCAATCTTCAGGCCAGCTCTAGCATTGCCTCCTCCAGGATGCCTCCCGGGTTGCTCCAGTCCTCAGTGCTGTCCATGGGCTGTCTTGCAGTTTTTAAGGTGTGACTTTAATTTCTCATTTATAGACACAGAACTGCTGACATATGACAAGCTCTTTGAGGGCAAGGCCTGAGCTCACAGGGATAGACATTAGGGTCCTTGACTCCTAAAGCTGGGAGGCCCAGAGAGAGAAGGGAACTTCCTCAGAGTCACATGGATCATTAGTGAAAGAACCAGGCCCAGTACCAAGCTGTGTTAGGCAGGACGTGCCCAGAGAAGACATTGTTACATTCATGGTGGATGAATTAGAAGCGATTCAGGACAGAAGAAAGGGCAGAGGCCTCAGGACGGGGCTGATGTGTTCTAGCATGGCTCTGCATTCACTCACTCACCTGGGGCACACCACCTTCCCTCCCACAGGAACCTTCCCAGTGGGGTTGGGATGAGGAACAGCATGAGGCCTGGCACACAGCAGGTGCTTGGTTATTATGGGGTGCTTGTAATTCCCCATCCACCTGACCATCCCAGCGCCCCTCGCCCTTCTTCCCTTAACCACCAAGCACTTCATTCTCCTGTTGTTAAGTCCAACGTGAGTGTCAGGGCCTCTTTGTCATGCCTCTTGCAGAAGTGAGTGGGAAAAAGGAAAATCCTGGTGGTCTCTCAGTCAGTGGTGGCTACAGAGGGGCTGGAATGGGTGCCCCAGGGGGCTGAACCCTGTGTGGCCATCAGGGTGGAATTTGACAGGTGCTGCTTGGGAAAGAGTCACACTGCCTATTTTAAGGAAGTGCCTGGAGTGGTGGAACAGGCGGAGGCACTCTCAAGGGTGAAGAGTCCTAGCAGGTGGGGCTAGTGTCCCTCTGGGAGACTTCTGGCAGCTCCCTGGCCTCCTGCCACTTTCCAGCCTGACCCCTTGTGGACGGATGGAAACCTGGTGCCTGATGGGCTGGGGCCAGGGAGCTGGAGCCGCCCCTTCCCGGCCCCTGGGAGTGATCCCAGAGCCAAGAGACCCTGTGGGGAGGATGATGGGGCCTGGAAGGGGGGTGACCAAAGTTTGGCTGGGGATGGGTGCCCAGTGGTTGAGCACAGGGTCCCCTGATGTGGCTGTGGCCCAGCTGGCAGCCTCTGTCCTTCCTCTCCACCAGGCGGGCACAGGAGCCTTCTGTGCGGGGGCTCTAGGAGAAGGGGGGCAGAGGGCAGTGGGAGGAGAGGCTGGAACACGGGGTGGTAACAGAGGGCTCAGGAGGGGCGGGAGCTCGGGGGAGGAGGGGTGGGGGAGGGGCCGCAGGCTTCATTTAGAGCCTGAGCCTGGCTGTTGCTCAGGTGACCAGAGTCTGTGTCTGGGAGGGTGCTGCTTCCCACAGGCTTGCCGACACAGCTAGCGGGGACTGCTGGCCGCAATGATCCAGAATGTCGGAAGTCACCTGCGAAGGGTATGGAGGGTGGGCTGGGGATGGGCTGGAGATAAAGGGGAGGGTGCTGGAGGCTGAGGACCCAGAGAGAGATGGACTTCCATTTTAAGTCAGAAGTTCTGCATCGTCTCTCTCACTTTCCACTGAGCCATTTTCTAGCTCTCTTTAGAAGGTGAAATCGAAGCATCCCCGGACTGATTTATTATAAGCAGCAATCCCCAAACATGCCCCAGGGGTCATTAGATTCCCCAAGGGCTGACTGTGTTAAGTGGAATCACCTTCGGCAAGTTCTTGGCTTCTGGAATTCTATTCTGGGGGTGTGTTTCACCCCAGGGAGTTCTGTGCATGATTCTGAACTCCGTGGCTTTGTGGTGTTTAACTCTCAGAGCTCAGGGCTCAAAGGCCACAGAGCCGATGGAAGTTACAGGGTGAGGGGGTGTGCATGCAAGCGAGTGTGATAGGGCGTAATTTCTTTGGCAGAGCAAGCACAGGACCACGTGAGGGCTGTGGAAGGGTGTCCTGCAAGGTGACCTTGAGGAGAACTTGTCCTTGGAACCTCTCACGAGGGACTTTGGAGCTGAGATTAGGTGCTGAGGCATGAGACAGATGCAAGTGATCAGCGGTGCCTGGAGGGGGCCTTTGATCTGGTGAATGCAGTGCAGGACAGACTGGCGGAGATTGTGCTGGGTATCAAGTGACTGTCCTCTAAGGACATTTTAAAGCCTTTTTAAAGGGCCTGAGGCAAATAAAGAAATCTCTTATCCATTGCCTCCTTCCATCTGCACAGCCGCCATTCAGCTCAGCATCCTCACCTGGCCGAGTGTGCCTTGTACTTTCTGGTCCCCGTCCCATTTCCGCCCCCTTCAATCCGCCTTCTGCACTGGAAGGCAGCTTCCAAAAGGTCAATGTGGTTGTTCCTCACCTGCTCAGACAGCTACCATCAGTAGGACTTCCATGTTCCTTACCTGACACAGAAGGATCCTGGCAGTCTGGCCCCTGCCCATGGCCCCCCCTTATCCCGCTGCCCCCATCCCTCTGCCTTCCCTGCAGCAGCCTACCAACTGCTTTCCCCAGCCTTAGTGTACCACCTGTGTTCTCTCCTCCACGCTGTTTACATGCTGTGCCTCCTGCCCGAGTCACCCCCGCATCTCTGCGCCTCCCCTACTTTGTCTCCCTGGTGAGTTCCTTCTCAGCCCTCAGATCTCAGCTCAGAGGCTGCCTGCTCTGGAAATGCTTCCCAGGTTTCCACGGCACTGTGAGCCTCTGTGTGAGCCCCTTCTCACACTGGTTGTGTGCTCATGTGCACGTCATTCTCTCCCACCACCCAGTGAGCTCCACAAGGCTGCCATTGGTATAGCTGGCACAGGGCTGGGCATGGTGAGTCCAGGGAATGCCGAATGAATGAATGGGAACAGGCAGCTTCTCAGAGAGGCCAAGGTGGGATCTGAGCAGCTGGGCCTCTTGTTCCTGTCCTCTGAGCAAGCACAGGTGGGAGGGGCTGTCTAAGTCTTCTCGTGTGCCCTGTTGTATTTAACCCTTCATGACTCTTTTTTCCATTAATCCTCATCGGTAACTGGGGGCAAGGCACGGGGGAGGGACTTATCATTATCACCATTTTACAGAGATAACAATAGTAGCAAATCCTCATATAGCTCTGACGGTGCTGGGCACCGTGCCAAACTCTTTGCACATATTAACTTTCAGTTCTCTATGAGGTAGGTACAGTTGTCATCCCCATACCCACATAAGGAATCTGAGGCTCAGAGAAGTAAAATGACTTGCCCAAGATCACAATGATAGGAAGTGGCAGAGCTGGGATTTGGACTTAGCATTCTGGCTCCAGAGTTTGAGCTCTTAAGGAACACGAGGCTCAGTCAGATAATGGCCCAGAAGTGGCATTCCAATCCACATGTCCCAATTCTGAGCCCAGCGGGCATTCAGCTTCCTTGCACTGCCTCCATAGAGTCTGGGGAGAGAGGTAGGAGTCAGGAGTGGAAGTTGGGCCCATGAGGACACAAGAGATCTCATGCCAGCTAAGAACACTCTGTCCTTGATCATTCCCTTGGGACCATTGCCTGGATGGCGGATCTCCTTGGACTTTCCTCGCTTCCTCTTGAATTCCCTTAGTTCCTCTGGAATATAGGAGGGTTTGGGAATGTTTTCTGGCTTGGCACCAAAGCTGTTTTTAATGAAAAACAAGCAAGTAAAAAAACAACAACGATTAACTGTCTTCACTAGGGACTAAAGAAAGCCAGGTTAAACTGGAAACAGAAGTGGGAGGAGGCTCAGATAATTCCAGAGCCCCACTTTGCATGGTTTTGGGGCCTTTTTCAATATCCTGTGGCACTGCAGAGTGAGCGTTGGAGTCCCATGGTCCTGGCTTCTCCTCACCATGGGACACCCAGCAAGCACTGCATATGCAAGTGAGTGAGTAAATGAATGAAGCCGTGTCTGCTGCCAACCTGGAGGATGAGAGGAGTGCTGAGTGCCTGTCTGGTGGTGCTGGGAAGGTCTCCCTGTCCTGTCTCAGTCCTTGCCTCTCAGTGGAGATCTCTTCTCCTTTCCCCATCTAGGTGTCAGTCTATATGGGTACTAAGTCCTGCACTTCTGGGCTGGCAGGGACCTGCTGGTGCCCTAGTGGGAGGCTGCTGGCCTCCTGGGAAGTCTGAGAACCTCTGCTCAGACTCAAGTTCTATCTTGGCCCAGGTCAGCTCCCAGTGAGGCTCAGGAACTTTGCTTACTCTAGAAATGGTGATGGGGCTGTTTGTCCCAGTTCTCTCAAGAAGCCCTGTGCCCAGGTAGTGCTGCCAGCAGGGTGGTAGATGATCAGAAACATCCTGACTGTCTATGCACATGCTCACATGCCTGCAGACCTACACACTGCTCCAGACCCCCCAGCGTGATCCCACTACTTCACCTTGAACCCGAGGACAGCTGGAGGGGCTCCTCTCCCACTTCCAACCTCCCCAGCCTCATTAGGGGTCTAGCTCATAGTGTTGGGGGTTTAGGGTACAATGTTTGGATTATATAATCTTACATTCACCCCCATTACTTGTGGTGTGACCTTGAGCTGGGTATTCCCCTCTCTGGGCCTCCCTGAGGTCCCAGTCAGCCTTGACATCCTGGGGGTCTGAATCTTTGTGAAGGGTTTGTACATCACCTTGAGCTTGGTCCTGACAGTGAAAGGCAGGGGCCCATCTCCCTCAGGGACACTGCTGTGTGGGGGGAAGACCCATGGACCTAAAATGATGTGCCTGTCATGTAGTAGAAGCTCAAAAACTACTGAATGAATGAGTGACTATGGGCTGAGGTGGTCCCAGAAGACTTCCTGGAGGAAGAGATGAGAACACTTGTACACTTAGCATCAGCCTGTTCAGGAGCCACATGTGAACCCCAGTGTCAGCCATGCGCAGACACACTTAGTGTTCTTAATCTGTCTGGAGGACTAGTAATTTTTTTTTAATTAAAAAAATTATTTTAGGGGCCGGCCCGTGGCTCACTTGGGAGAGTGTGGTGTTGATAACACCAAGGCCACGGGTTCGGATCCCTATATAGGGATGGCCAGTTGGCTCAACTGGGAGAGCGTGGTGCTGACAACACCAAGTCAAGGGTTAAGATCCCCTTACCAGTCATCTTTTTTAAAAAAAAATTATTTTATTTTTTAATTGTTAGATGACATAGTATGTTTTATCATGTGCAATATGAAGTTCTGAAGTATATATACATTGTGGAATGGTTAAATCTAGCTAATTAACAAATATATTACCTCACATAGTTTTCTTTTTTGTGGTGATAGCAGATAACATTTATTCTCTTTACATTTTTCAAGAGTACAATATATTGTTATTAACTACGGTCACCTTGCTGTATAATAGATCCTTAAAAGTTATTCCTCCTGTCTAGCTGTAATTATGTATCCTCTGACCAAGGTCTGCCCCTGCTCCCTCCCCCTTAAACACCCCAGCCTCTGATAACCACCATTGTATTCTCTACTTGTACGGGATCAACTTTTTTAGATTCTTCATTTGAGTGATGTCATGCAATATTTGTCTTTCTGTGCCTGGCTTATTTCACTTAACATATTATCCTCCAGGTTCATTCACCTCGTCACAAATGGCAGGACTTCTTTCTTTTTATGGTTGAATAGTATTCCATTGTGTATATCTACCACATTTTCTTTATCCATTCATCCACTGATGGACACTTAGGTTGATTCTGTTTCTTGGCTGTTCTAAGTAGTGCTGCAATAAACATGGGAGTGCAGACATCTCTTCAACATACTAATTTAATGTCCTTTGGATATATACCCAGTAGTAAGATAGCTGGATTATAAGGTAGTTCTATTTTTAATCTTTTGAGAAATCTCTGACTGTTTTGCATAATGGCTGTACTAATTTACATTCCCACCAACAGTGTGCAGGGGTTCCCTTTTCTCCACATCCTTGCCAACATGTCATTTGTTTTGTTTTGTTTTGATAATAGCCATTCTAACTAGGGTGAGATGGTATCTAATTGTGGTTTTGATTTGCATTTCCCTGATGATTAATGATATTGAACATTTTTTCATATACCTATTGGCTGTTTGGTATGTCTTCTTTTGAGAAATCTCTATTCAGGTCTTTTGCCCTTTGTGTGTGTGTGTGTGTGTGTGTGTGTGTGTGTGTGTGTGTCTGGCTGATTAGGGGATCTGAACCCTTGACCTTGATGTAACACTGTGCTCTAACCAACTGAGCTAACCGGCCAGCTCCCAGTTTACTGAAGAAATATCTTTTTCCCAGTGTGTATTCTTGGCAGCTTTATTGAAAATCAATTGGCCATAAAGGTGTGGATTTATTTCTGTGCTATTTTGTTCCATTGGTCTATGTGTCTTGTTTTAATGCTGGTACCATGCTGTTTTGGTTATTATAGGTTTGTAGTATATTTTGAAGTCAGGTAGTGTAATGCTTCTAGCTTTGTTCTTTTTGTTCAAGATTGCTTTGTCTATTTGGGGTCTTTTATGGTTCCATATGAATTTTCAGATTTTTTTCTATTTCTGTGAAGAATGTCATTGGCATTTTGATAGGGATTGCACTGAATCTGTGGATTGCTTTGCGTAGTATGGACATTTTAACAATATTAAGTCTTCTAATCCATGAACACAGAATATCTTTCGATTTATTTGTGTCTTCTTCAATTTATCTCATTAATGTTTCATAGTTTTTATTGTAAAGATCTTTCACCTTCTTGGTTAAATTTATTCTTAGGTATTTTCATTTTTTTGTAGCTATTGTTAATGGGATTATTTTCTTGATTTTTCTGATTGTTTGCTATTAACATTTAGAAACTCTACTGATCTTTGTATGCTGATTTTGTGTCCTGCAACTACTGAATTTGTTTATTAGATTTTTTTTTTCTTTTTCATTTTCTTTTTTGTTGTTGTTGGCTGTCCAGAATGGGGATAGAATTTGTTTATTAATTCTAACAGTTCTTTGGTGGAGTCTTTAGGTTTTCTATATATAGGATTATGTCATCTGTGAACAGGGAGTTTCACTTCCTCCTTTTCAATTTCGATGCCTTTTATTTCTCTCTCTTGCCTAATTGTCTTGGCTAAGACTTCAAGTGCTATGTTGAATAGAAGTGGTGAAAGTGGGCATCCTTGTCTTGTTCCAGATCTTAGATAAAAAGGTTCAACTTTTCCCTCTTCAGCGGGTGACTCTCCCTCATCCTTCAAAACCCCACTCAGCCATCATTTCCCCTTTGAATCCTCATCTTGCCTGCCGCTTTAGTTAACGACGTCTCCTCAGGATGTTGTACCTAATTCACTTGTTTCCCCCACAGGTACTTACTCAGAGATTAACATGTGGCAAGTGATGAGTATACTGTGGCCAACAACCCAGGCCATCTATGGAGATGACAGCTAATGGGGGAGAGAGAGTGAAAAGGTAGTCAAATAAGTAACAATGAAAATCTGCAATAAATGCTGTAAATAGTAATAATAATAACAGTAAATGCCTTATAAGTGCTAGCTAGGTGCCAAACATGCATTAATTCATTTATTCCTTGTAACCACTCTGTGAAGTAGATAATGTTATTGTGCCTATATTAAAGATGAAACTGAGACAGAGAGGTTAAGTAACTTGCCCTTGGTCACACAGCTAGTAAGTGGCATGGCTGGCGTTAAACTCAGCTGGCTGGCTGGTTAGCTCAGTGGGTTAGAACGTGGTGTTATAACACCAAGGTCAAGGGTTTGGATCCCCAGACTGGTCAGCTGCCAAAAAAAAAAAAAAAAAATGTAAACTCAGGCTGTCTGGAGAACAGGGAACTATGAGAGAATGATAAAGGCAGTCAGGAGAGGGCTCTGAATAGGTGACAGTTGAGCAGAGACCTAATGGTTGAGAAGGCAGCCGTGGGAAGATCTTGGGAAGAGCATTCAGGCAGAGGGAGCAGCATTCATCTGCAGGCTCCAGGGTGTGGGGAGCTTGGTGCATCTGAGCTGCAGAATGGAGGCCGTGTGCCTTGGAGCAGGGTGAGTGAGGGACAGAAAGCTAAAAGGGCTGAGATGAGGCTATGAGGTGCTTCAGGCTGGGGGTCTGGGCCTGGTAGGCTGGCTTTGGGGTTTAGAGCACAGCGGATTGTGTTGTCCTGTCCACCAGACTGTGGGACACTTGGGGACTCTCTGATTCCCAGGCTTAGTGCCAAGATGCTCAGTCCCTGTACACTGAGCTCAGTGACTCAGGGAAACACGTCATCATGGTTCCTCTTCTCTATATGGCCAGCACTGTGAAGGCTCCAGCTGCCTTCCCATTCACCCCCTGACTCCTCACAACAGGGAGGTGGGTGATAGGATCCACCTGCTGGTCCAGATGAGGCAGGGAGAAGGGAGATGATGTGCCTGAGCTTGTACAGCTGGCGAGAGACGTATGACCCTCCCCTGCTAGGCTGGACCCCCTTTCCAGCCCTTGGCACAGCCAGGGAGGCCTCTGAAACCTCTGTGGCCTCACTGTGACATTTGAACCCACCCATCCCAGTCTCCTCTGCCCACCTTTGCATACTGACAACATAGATCCAGGCTCCCAGGCTGTCTGAGCTGAGCCCACCACACACACATTGGGGTCTAGGGGAGGCTACACAATTGCCCCTTGCCTGTGCCTGCCCAGAGGTGGGGCCAAGCTGGCATCCCTGGAGCCTGTGGAGAGCTGCTCAACACTTTCAGACAGGGGAAATGGTCCAGAGGTCTGTCTTAGAGACACTAACTCACTTCGCATCTGTAGGCCTCAGTTTCCTCATCAGGTCTGTTTCTTCAGATCTTTTCAAATTGTTGGCAGGATTAGAGCCATTGAAGAAATGTGGAACTCAGCACATAATTTGCTATGGTGACTATTCATTCCTTTTCTTCATATCTTCTTGACTTCAGCTTCCTCAGTGGTTCAGTGGTAGGATTGGTTGGTCAGATGAGATGGTAAAAGTCTATTGAGTACCTAGTAAATGTCAGGCATATTTAAACTTCCCAACAGCTTTGCAAGGCTGCTGGTATTCATCTGGCTTTACAGATAAGAAAACCAAGGCTCTGACATTAAGTCACTTCGAGCTAGTTAGAGAATTCAAAGTCTTATCTGACCCCAGGCCCCAGCTGGGCAGGGGCCCTGGGCACTGTGGCTCCTCTGCTTGTCCTGGGCTGACCTGGCTGAGCTGAGGAACTGACACCTCTGCCTTGTTCCTGTTCTGTCCTGTGGCTCCAGGGACAGATGGTGCTGCTGGCTGGGTCCTCTGCCAACTCCCTGGCTGCAGGCCTGTGTGCTCCTGCCATTCCCAGGAGAGGCCTCCTTGCAGGTGGGAGGTGGCATCAGGACGGTGATGGAAAGGACCAGTGCCCAGCATTTTGGGACACAAGGATGAGTCAGACGAGGCCTGTCCTCAGGTACACCCAGGCTGATGGAGAGACAGAGAGAGGTACAAACCAACAATGGCCCCACAGTGTAGCCAGGCTGTGACAGAGAAAAGCCCCAAGTAGCACCTCACCAGCCTAGGAGTCAGGGTAGGCTCCCTGAGCCTTGGAAGGTTTTCCAAATTAGGAAGCCTGGTCCAGGCAGAGGCACCCATATATGAGAGGTGGGAGTCAGGTCCACAAGCAAATGATGAGGGAATTTGGCAGTGACCCCTTGAGGATACCCTGTTGGTCTCCTTGTCCATGTAATAAGTAGATCATGCCTGGGCCTTCTTCGATAGTAATAATTTGCCATCAGCAAATTGTACATTAACTCATTAATGTCAGTAGACACGAATTATTAAGCTTCTCTTTTGGAGAGGCAGCCCAGGGAGAAGAAAAAGCTTGGTAGTAGGAAAAGCAAAATCTCAGCTCCAACACTCCCTGGCAGGGTGCCCTTGGGCAGGTCCTTTTGATAACCTGAGTCTCAGATCCCTTTTCTATGCAAGAGAGACAGTTGTCCCTCGGAGGGTTTTGGTGAAGATTAAATGGTATTATGGATACAAAGCCATTGTATAATATATAGAGAGGCCCAACAAGTCCTCAAGAAATTATATCAAGGCACTGGGACTCCAGAGAGATGTGAGACCTGGCTCCTGTCCTCAAGCAGTTTGTTATCTCCTCGGGTGTCACCCACTTTGCAGTCTAGAAAGCGCTAGACTGTACCTTGTCTGATTGTTCAGAGTCCAGTGAGTCAGCAGGCTGGCTCACTGCGCCCACCAGAGCTGTGGCCCAGGACGACCCTCCTGGATGCTCACTGGGGGGTGGTGTTGCCCAATCTCAGGTCTCTCCACTCCTTGGCTTTGTCTTATTTGTGACCTCTAGGTTGTGATCTGCCCCAGGGGTGTGGCCCTGGTTGTAGGCCTGAAACTGGTCGGAGGGCAGGAAGGGGAGTGGCCCTGGGGGCCTCCCTAAAGCAGCCTCTGGTTTCCAGCACACTCCAGGCTGAGCTGAATCAGGTGGGTCTGAATTTCCTTTTGATTCCTCAGGGAGGGTGTGGAGTGACCCAGATCCTCTTCTCTCTCTTCTCCAGGGCTACAGCCCCTGTGAGCTGTGGGAGGGACAAATGGAGGTCTGGAGTCTGAAGACTCCAGCTGGTCTTGGCTAGCTGCCAGTGGCTAACTCTTTCCCAGCCTCTTGTTTCCTCATCTGTAACACAAGGATACAGGGGTAGTAATGGTCCCTGTCACTTGAGCCTGCTTTGTGTCAGGCAGGTTAATGCCATGCTGGCATTTACACAGAGAAGACAAGTTTTAAGAGATCACATGGTGTGCCTACAGGCTTTGAGAGCAGGGGGTACATGGAAAGGGATAGCCTGAGAGGAAGGCCCAAGGATTCGATGACTTTAGGGCCAGGGGAGGGGCCCTCTCTGAAGAGAGCCAGAAGGGGACAAGCACAGCCTTGCTTCTCAGCACCCTTCATACTCACCCCAGCCTCCTAGGACTCTGAGCTTACCTGGTCCCCACCCTCCCCTGGCTTTTGAAGATAAAAGTAGAGCTTCTGGGAAAGCCAGGCTAAGAGAAGGTGTGTCCTACTTAATAAACTGGTTCTCAGCTAGGCAAACAGGGAGGTGGGGAGGGACTTCTGAGCCTGCTAGGCTGGCTCTCTGGGTGGGACTGGGTGGTGGTGATGGGGATAGCTGCGTGTGTTTATCTTGGAGATCCTCACAGCCCAGGTGGGAGCCACTCGTCAGAGACCACCTCCCCGGCCAGCTCTTTTCCCATAGGCAGGAGAGCCAGAAGTCATGAGGGTCTCTGAAGTGCTAGGCTCTGTCTCAGAAGTCCCATAGGCTGGGTGATCTGGTCTCTCTCCAGCCAGCGTCCCCTCTGCAGCACCCCTGCCAGGCTCTGGTGTCATAAGAACCTAAGTTCAAGCTCCCTTTTGCCTTTTACTGGCCAGACATCCTTAGGTGGGTCTTTCCCGCTCTCTGAGTTTTCTCTTCCTCATCTGTAAACTGAGGATTTCTGCGTTAGAGTGGAACTGAGAATTAAAGGACCCTCAAGGACTAGGTCTGGCACACAGTAGGAGCATGATGAATGGCAGCCATAGATTTCTGAAAAGATCTTTGAGCTTCTGCCAGGGCAACTCTTGGGCAGCCCCTGTCCTATAGGCAGCTCTGTGGCTCAGTGGGACCCATTAGCAGACAAACAAGTTCTAATGTCTCCCAGTCTCTAGGCAAACGAAACCCCTCCCCTGTCCCCATGTCCCCTTCCAACTGCTAGATCTTTTCTTTGCTCCACTTTTCCATGAAAATCTCTAAAAGAGTTTTCCGTGGTCCCCATTTCTGCTTCCATTACCTCTTGTCCTTTTCCCAGCTCACTTTAACTGGACTCACTTCTCTTCCCTCTCCCTCCCTACTCCCTTCCTGTGGTCAAATCCAGTGATAGCCTCTCTCGCATCTGCCTTGGCTCAGCCCTCCTGGACCAGTGGGGCCCCTTCCTTCTGGAGAGCCACTCTCCTGGGGCTCCTGGCACTCACTGCCTGCTCCCTCTTGGTCTCCAGTCTCTGTTGCAGGCTCCTCCTTCCCACCCGACCTCTAAATGTCAAAGTGTGCCTGTCTCTGTCTACACTCTGTCCTTGGATGATATTTGTTCTAGTGGCTTGAAACAATAACTATTCCATTGTATCTTGTGATGTTGTGGGACAGGAATCTGGGGAGGGCTTGGCAGGGTGATTCTTTGTGTTACTGATAGAGGTTACTTTGTGGTATTTAGTGGCAGATTTGCTGAACTGGGGGGTCCAAAGTGGCTTCACTGGTACCTTGGGAGGGATGGCTGGAAGGTTGGGCTTAGCTGGGACTGTCATTCAGAACACCCACACTTGTCCTCTTCAGTATGAACATCTCAGGGTAGCCAGATTTCCTACCTGGCAGCTGGCTCCACCAAAACAAGACTTGCAAGAGGCCTGGGTGGAAGCTGTAAGGCTTCTCATGATCTATCTAGTTGAAATGTCACTAAAGGTGACTCAGATTCAAGGGGAGGAGATTAGACTCTGCCTGTCAGTGGGAGGAGCAGCAAAAAGTTGGCAGCCGTCTGTCTTTAACCTACCACAAGGTTGTGAAGTCCTGTGGATCTTAAATACACACATATGCTGCTTCCAGGTATAACTTCTTCTCCAGTGAGTTCCAAACTTGAGCTCCTTGATATCTCTCTTTAAGTGTTCAATAGGATCTCACAAATTTTGGTTCTACCCCCTACTTATTTCTCCACTGGTCTCCCCCCAATTCAGTAACCAGTACCACCATTCAAAGCCTAGGTCCTCCCTTTCTCTCACCCTCATACATGGGATCCCTTAGCAAGTGCTGCTGGCTCTACGTCAAGCATACGTCCTGCCTCCATCACCCTCTGATCAGCCAGTCCCAGCTCCTTCATCACTCCTCTGGGCTGCAGTGGCCCCCTGAGGAGTCTCCCTGCTTCTTCCCTTTCATCCTGAAGTCCACCTCCACACAGCACCAGGGCAGTCTGAAAAGGCAGGTCAGATCACCTCCCTCTGCCTTAGAGCTTTCAGTTCTTACCCTCACATGTGCAGTAAAATCCAAACTCCACTGGGACCCACAAGGCCTCTGGGGACATGGGCCCTGTCTGCTCTTCTTACTACATTTCCTATGGTGCTCCCCTACCCACACCACCCTGCTCTTCCTCTGACAGCCCAGCTGTTCCCCTCTTCTCCTTGGGATTTCATGCCCTCTGTTCTCTGGCCCACCCCCCAGCCTTGCACAACTGCTCCTTCTTGTCATTCATTCAGATCTGAGCCAGGAAGCCTCCTTGGTTACTCAAACTAAATTAGCTCCTCCTGCTCCACCAGCTCTCTTTATCACAGTTCCTGTTATTTCTTTTTTACAGCACATTTCACCCTCTAAAATGATCTTGTTCCTGTTTTGTGTATTGTCTGTCCATGAGGGAAGAGACGGCATCTTGTTCAATGCTGCATTCCCAGCACCTTGAAGGAATGAATGTGGGTTTTCAGAAAGATCGGTGTTGATCCTCAGCCAGAAATGGCCTCTTTCTGTCCTTGTCCACCCTTGTGTGGTCTTGGTTTTACACCTTAGGAGGCCTCCTCCTGCCCTCTGACCAGCCAGCCTTCAGATTTGCAGCCAGAGTCTCAACACCCAGGCCACACACAGCCCAGCCCCCTCACTGTCCCTCCTACAGCGTGGTTGCCCCTCCTAGGCCACTCCCTGTTCCCTCTGTTCCCCACTTCACACGGCTGGGCCTCGTGCTGCCTGAAAAACCCCAGCCCAGGGCTGTCTCCTCCCTGCCCCTGAGTCATTCCTTCCCTAAACACATACCACTCACCACAGCGTGAAGTCTTCAGCAGTGACAGGGCATCTGTTTGGTTACAGCAGGAGTTGTTGCTGTTGAGTTTTTGGACAGATGAAATCATGAGGCCATTTTGCATAAACAACTATTAAGCTAGAGCCACCCCAGCATGCATACAACTTAAAACAAACTGATGCAACAGAGAGACAGAGAGACTTAAATGCAGGCTGATGAAATGAACCATGTTCACTTTCATCTGCTTAGTTTTTTATTTACATATTACAGCCTTTCAGGTGGCCATCTGTGACCGGGGTGTCTTCATTCAAGCCAGTTGATCAGATGTGGAAAGGAGCAGGCACATGTAGTACTCCATTGGAGCCACCTCCCCGGTTTCAATTTAACACGTCTTTTACTGAGCACTTGCAGTGTTCTGGGTCTATGCAAATACAGGCTGTATAAAATATGCCTACTCCTGTTCCCATGGTCTCTTCCCTTGTTCTCAGTGAACCTGAGCTGGTTTCTAGTGATCACCACCTTCTACTCCAGGGATCCATTTCAGGGACCTGGGAAGTGAGAAAGTTTCCCAGCAGTCGTCAAGTCTGGTTAACCTGTGTGTGGACGTCTGTGGGAGGCCTCACAGGGTGCCACAGTCTGTGCTGTTTGACATCTTGATGCTTGGTTGAAACAAAGCCCTAAGTAGACAGATTGCATGTTCAACTGGCAATGCTGGCAGGGAAGGTGAATGTCATTGTCACAGACTGGGGCTGACAGGCCCTGTCTGACCCCCACTGCCCTGCAAAGCCTGCCTGGCCAGTCACAGTGGACGTCTTTTACCCCTGGAACCTGTGCCGGCCTTTCCTCACTAGATTGGTTTCCTGTGTCCTTCGACAATGCCTCAGCTTTTTTGCAAAAAGAAAAAAAAAAAAAAAAAAAAAGTGCAGTTTGGGGGTACTTCCTACGAGTCAAATCCTGTCCTAAGCACTTTACACTCATAATCTCATTGTGATTGTCTTATTCCCATTTTATAGATGTGGAAAGTGAGGTTCAGAGTAGCTTAAGGTTATCCAGCCAGGCAGAGGCAGGGCAGGTCCACCGCAGTCTGGGTCTGCTAGGCCTAGCCCCTATGCCTTCCTGTTTTATTCTTTCTTCTCTCTCTCTTCTCCCTTCTCATTTTTCTTCAACACACCTCTCTTGTGGGCTCAAATAAGGGGCTGGGGTGGGGCTATGGCAGGGATGATAAGGCCGTCTTGCAGCCAGAGAGCTTGAGGCCTAGGGAAGCACCTGGTACATAGTACGTGTTCCATACAGAATTGTCAGCATGCCTGCTCAGCTCAGGTCAGGCCAGCTCTGGATCTTCTAACCCTAGGATTTGACAACTTGGGGCCTTAGGAGCAGCCGCAAGGGTTGGCGTCCCTCTGCTAAGCCTGTTCTGAGGCCTGCTCCATGCCTTGTGCAGTGTAAAGGGTGCGTCCGTGGATGAAATCACAGCTCCTCCTCCCACCACTCTGCTGTGCTTAGAAATGGTTTCTTGGACACTTTGGGGAAAAATAAAGAGTTGTGTTGTGCAAGGGGAAGCCGGGCAAGGTGAGAAGGAAGAGAACGAGAGGACCTCAGACCTGGGCAGGAGGGAGAGCTCCAAGGAGGGGCTGGGGCCTTGGGGGAATGAAGAGGTGCTGAGCGGGGAGGTGCTGCCTGAGGGGCCACGAGACAGGGCCCCACTTTCTGGGGAGCGCAAAGACACCATGCCTCAGCAGGAGGGTCCTGCAGGGGCCTGGAGAAGCTGCTGGGGCCTCGAAGGGGCCCACCGTGCTGCCAGCTTCCTGGGGCAGGAAGTCCCAGCTGTGGCCAGAATCCCGCCAGGCCAAGAGCAGGCCAGCTGGAGGAATGTGTGCGTTGGGGGAGGCCCGGAGGGGCCCCTTTCCTGCCCCCTCACTTCTCTCTCTGCGGTGTGTGTGTGTGTTTATCCTCCCTTCTGCTTGCTCTGTTCCCTACCGGCCTCTATTTTCTCTCTCTGACCTCATCATTTTTCTGTTCTTTATCTCTTTCTCTCCTCTTCCCTTCTTTCCTTTCTCTCTCTCTCCTCTCCAGCTCTGTTTCCCCCCCCTCTCTATAACTGCTCTTTCCCTCTCTCTCCCTTGCCCTCTTGAAGGGGACTGTGATGCCCATAGCTGTTGTGCACAGCTCCAGGGTAAATGAGGTTACTTGCAGGATGGCAGGGCCCAGGCCCATGGCCTGGCTGCCCGTTGCCATGGTGACCAAGAGGCAGCAGCCTTAGCTGTCTGGCAGGGAGGGCTCTGAGGAGAGAGGCCGGGTCTGTCACATTCAGCTAGACAGGACCCTCGTGGGTGCAGGAATCACAGCCCTTGGATGGCCCACCCCACTGCAGGGGCTCCGGCATGGCAGCAACTGCCTGTGGATGTGGGTTCTAGTTTGGGTGCTGTCAGAGTGGCTTCCCTGAGGGGCCACATAGTGGGGGGTCAGTCACACTTGGGGTCAGACTGCCTGTGTTCAAATCCCTCCTGGCCTCTTTCTGAGGTCTGCTGGAGGTAGGGGGTGGGAGATGGCAAACAGCTGCAAGGGAGGGAACCATGGGAGACAGCTGGATGGGTGGCTGGGATGGAAGAACTTGGACAGGCAGACTTGCTCCTCAGTGGAAGGGTCTCCATGAGAAGGGAGTGAGCCTCCGACTCTGGGGCAAGCAAGTTCACACTGGATAGCCACTGGAGGGTGTGTGGAAGCTGAAATTCCTGCACCCACAAGGGTTCTGGCTAGCTGAATGTGAGTGAGGTTTCCTCCCACTCCCAAGAGCTGAGGATTTACAAAGTACATTTTTAGCTTACAGAGAGCTTGTGGTTTCTTCACTGGTGATGGCCCAGTGGGACAGTGTTCCAGAAAGTGTTTGACCCTGGACTGTAAGGTACTGATACCATCACTGTTTCCCATAGAGATGTGATGGTAGACTGCAGGGAGCTTCCTGGGAGTCCTGGCTGCAGGTGCAGGTCCTGGCCTGGCATGCCTGGGTGAGGAGGGGTCCGGGCTGTCACACATGCCTGGGTTGCAGCAGTAACTAGCCTGCCTGTCAGATGGGAGAGGATATTATAGCAAAGTAGCCAAGCAGCTTCAGCCTTTGAGTAAAACAGACTTGCATTCAAGTCCCAACTCTGCCCTTTACTGGCTGTGTGATTTTGTGTGTGTGTTTGTGCAAGTTACTTATCCTTCCTGAGCCTGTCTCTCCATCTGTAAAATGGGAATAATAACAACATCCAACTGTTAGGGCTGTGTGAAGATTAGAAGAGATAATGCATACAAAATGCTTAGCACAGTGCCTGGCACATATTTAAATACTTAAACAAGGGAGAGCAATTGTTCTCGATCTCACCTGCTCACTTACTCTTTCAATTTTATAAACTGAGTAAGCTGAGCCCAGACAGGTTAAAACACTTGCTTATATCCCATAGGTTGCTAGTTCTGGGCACACTGCAGGGACAGCGCTCAAACAGTACAGACAATGGGTGTGAGGATGTTGGCCGTGGTTAACCTGAACCCCCTGACTGCACACAGCCTGTCCCCTGTCCTGCAGGTTTTGGCTCCCAGCCCCCACACAGGTGCAGGCTCTGCACACACTCCCACACCCCTGCCCGCCCCTTGGTGCAACAGCATCTCCTAGGCAACCTCGCCTGTCTCCCCGTCTAGACCCTGGCTCTGTCTGCTGGGGTCAGGGGTGGGGGGGGTGGAGAGGGGGACTTCGACTAAGTGCTTGAATGAAAGGAGGCCAGAACCACTGCAATTTACAAAGCCCTTTCACCATGTTCCCTCCTTCGCCCCTCAGGACAACTCTGCAAAGTACTTAGGATTCTCATTTTACAGGTGAGGAGACTGGTCCTCGGGGTGTGCTCAGTTGTTGCTGAAGGAATGAATAACTGAGTGGAGAGGGGAGCAAGTTGCCCAGGCCCCTCCACTCCTGAGAGTGGGGGTGGGATTCAAATGCAGCCCACTGACCCCACAAGCCCACATCCCGCTGCCTCCCTTCTCCACATTCCCATTTACCCAGGGGAGAAACAAGGGCTGCTGGAGTGTGGTGGCCAAGGACAGACAAGCCCCTGCCCAGCCCAGCCGCTCTTTCCTCTGCAGCTTTCCTCACATGTGCACCGCACTTCACAGTTAGCCAGGTGCCCTTGGTTTTAGGGATCTTTTTTCATCCTTATACTACTCTTGGATGGAGAGGGGGTGGAGGGTGCTTGTCCTTTTCTTCCCAAGGAGGAAACAGCTTCTCAACAACTTGTCCAAGTTCTGCCTGACTCCAAGCCCTTTCAGTTAAGACCTTGGACAGAGAGCCTCCTGTGCCTCAGTTTCTCCATCCATGCACCCAGCAGGTGTAATCAATCTCCAAAGCCTTTCTCACTCTCATGGTGCTGAGGAAAGGGCTGCAGGGTAGATAGAGGCAGGAGGCCTATGCTGAAATTCTAGCTATGTGTCCATAGCTGGGGACCACAGGCAGGACTTGAGGTCCCCTATGTACCTTGTCAGTGATAGCACCTCAAATATTCGCCCATTGGTCAGATGAGATACAAATGGAAAAATATTCAGGAAACACCCTCCCCACTTGCTCTGGCCCCTGGCAGGCTCCTCCGTGGGACAGGGGCAGTTCTCAAGATGACCCAGCTGCTGAAGGTAGGTGTCACATTTCAAACAAGGTTATTTTTACCTTTGGGGTTGTAGGGAGGCAGGTGATGTTTGGGCTCCTGTTCGAGAATGGGGTGAGGGGGCAGGGATGGGAGCAGGGCCTCAAGTGGAGAACCTTGCCTGACCTCATGGTCCGCATTCTCCCTGCCTACATGGGGTGACACTAATGGGTATCAGGGACCCACTGAACAAACTCATGTATTAGGTTCATAATGAGCCAGGCTCTGTGCCCTCTGGGGCCTGTGGATACCAGGAATAGAGAGAGAGAGAGGGTTCTTGCTCTGTGGATCTTCTGGTCTGGTAGCAATCACATACTCTAGCAGTGAGATGGACATTGTCACAAAGGAGAGAACTAAGAGGTGAGGTCCACAGTGTCAGGAGTGCTGAGGGTGGAGGAAGACAGGATGGGGCCAGGGATGAGTAGGCATTACAGAGGGAAGATTGTGCCAGGCTGAAGGAGTGGCATAGGCAAAGGCCTGATGATGGGAGGTGCAAGATGGATCTGAGGAACCGAAAAAAAAAAAAGCCAGTGTGGCTGGGGGCACATGGCGTGAGCAGGACTGGAGGTATGGGCAGGGGTAGTCTGTTAAAGAGTTCTTCCCGAAAGCCAAACCCTTTTATGGTTGAAAAGAATCTTGGAGACTATCTAAATGTCCCATTTGACAGATGAGGAAACTAAGGTCCAGAGACTCATAATAAAACCTATCTTTTTTTTTTCTTTTAAAAGATGACCAGTAAGGGGATCTTAACCCTTGACTTGGTGTTGTTAGCACCACACTCTCCCAAGTGAGCTAACCGGCCATCCCTATATAGGGATACGAACCCATGGCCTTGGTGTTATCAGCACCACACTCTCCCAAGAGAGCCAAGGGCCAGCCCCCAAAACCCACCTTTTGAAAAGCACTTGGCATGTGCCAGGTACCATGCTAAACACTCTGCTTTCTGCTTTCACTATCTTTTTTTTTTCTTAAAATATAGTTGGCATTTAAAATTTTATTTAATTTAAATGAGCAGGCTACTTGGTATTTGTCTAAAATGTTTTCTGTCAAGAATTTTAAAAATTTATGGAGGTGAAATTCACATGACAAAATTAGCCATTTATTTATTTATTTAAATTTATTTTATTTATTGAATCAAAATCGATTATACATATTTTGAGGGTTGAACATTGAGACATGTTGATCAAATCAATATTACTAGCATATATATTGTTACAAATCGCAATTATTCTTTATGCCCCTTGTCCAACCTCTCCCTATCCCCCCTCCCGCCCCCCCCTCCCCCCTCTAGATTTCTTCTCTCCTTCTGAAAGAATAATGGTTACTCTGTTAACTTGTTGCCTAGATGCTCTGTCCAATGCTGAGAGGTGTGATCAGGTCCCCCAATATTATCATAGAGCAGATGCTTCTTCTGTCACTCTGAGATGGGTTTTGTGGAAAGAGACATCCTCTTCTTTTCCTTGTCTCTGCTGGTGACTCTTCTTGTGTGGATGCACTTCAGTGTTGGCGGACCATCTGCGTGGTGGCTGTGGCATCTAGCTGCTTTTGCAGCAGCCATGGTTATTGTGGTGGCTGTGGTGGGCCACCCACATGGGGGTGCTGTTTTTGGCATGCTCCTTGGCACTGGTGGTATGCCTGGTTGTGGGGTGTGTTTGGTCCCCTTCTCCATGCCTCTGGTCCCTGGGCAGGCCCCAAGGTGCTGGCTCCATGTGCCTGGTTGTGGGAGAGGGGTCAGTCCCCTTCTCCATGTCCTGGGTCCCTGGGCGGGCCCCGAGGTACTGGCACAGTGTGCCTGGTTGTGGGAGGAGGGTTTGGTCCCCTTTTCCATGCCTTGGGTCCCTGGGTGGGCCCCAAGGTACGGGTCTGGTATGCCTTGTTGTGGGAGGAGGGTCTGGTTTCTGGCTCCATGCCTCGGGTCACTGGGTGGGACCCAAGGCACTGGCTTGGTGTGCCTGGTTGTGGGAGAGAGGTCCAGTCCCCTTCTCCATGCCTTGGGCCCCTGGGTGGGCTCTGAGGTCTGGCATGGTGTGCCTGGTTGTGGGAGGGAGGTCCGGTCCCCTTCTCCATGCCTTGGTTCCTCAGGCGGGCCTTGAAGTGCTGGCTCAGTGTGCCTGGTTGTGGGAGAGAGCACCATTCCCCATCTCCTTGCCCCAGGTCCCTGGGTGGACTCCGAGGTGCTGGCATGTTGTGCTTGGTTGTGGGAGGGTGGTCTGGTACATACCCCGGGTTCCAGGGTGAGCCCCAAGGCACTGGCTCCCTTCTCCATGCTTCAGGTCCCCAGGCTGGCCCCAAGGCACTGGTGCAGTTTGCCTGGGAGTGGGAGTAGGGTCCGGTCCCCAGATCCAAGCCTCCAGTTCCCAGGCAGGCCCCAAGGTGCTGGTGGTGTGCCTGGGCCGGAACTAATTTTTTGTCCTTTGCTTCTAACATGGGGGAACTTCCTGTGGGAATCAATACTTGAGCTGTGTGGTTGAGCTAAATTGGTACTTTGCTGCTGTTTCCCTAGGGAAGGCTTTTTGTGCAGCTCAGGGTTTAACGGTTGACCTTATAGGTACTTCCAGCTCTCCAGAGACTTGGTGGATCTGGGTTGTGTAGAAACTCTGATCTGGGCCTGAGTTTTTTCATTAAACTGTATCCCATGCAATTCTGCATTCCTGACCAGTCTCCTTTGAGTCGTCCTGCGCTGATTGTGGGGCAAGTCGGCTGTCCTTGCTGTGCCCCAGTGTTCCCCTGGTCGGCCTGTCTCCCCCACCTCCTGTGCTCCAAACACTTCCCATGACACGGGCCCTGCGCTGGTCCCTTGCAATGACTCACCAGCCTCTTAACGGCTTCCTTTTTTCAGCTGTTCTGGCTTCTCGCTCTTGCGTGGGTCCACGGGAACCCTATTAGTCGTCTTGCTGTCCTGAGGGCACCAAAGTCCTCTTCTCCCCTTCTGCCTCCAAGTAACTCCATCTGAAGGGCACAGCTGCGGCTTCTGCTGGCTCCTGCTCCATGCGCTCAGCAGCTCGAGCCTTAAAGCAGCCGTGGCCCGAAACGCTCAGAGCAGCTTTTTCTTTCTCTCATCGTAGTTTCTCCCACCTTCATGAACTCCGTAGGTCTCTCCTCTTCCCCTGAGCTCCAGTGGCCCCAGCTTGGCTGATGTTACATTTTTATAGTTGTAAATTTGGTTGATTTGTGGGAGAGAGTGACACTGCGGACGGTCTATTCTGCCATCTTGATTGGATCACCTCAAAATTAGCCATTTAAAGTGAACAATTCAGTGTCATTTAGTACATTCACGATGTTGTGCAACCACCACCTCCATCTAGTTCTAAAACATTTCCATCACTCCAAAGTAAAACGCCTTATTCCCCATTCCCCTATCTCCCCAGCCCCTGGCAACCACCGATCTGCTTTTTGTCTCTGTGGATTTATTTGTTCTGGGTATTTCATGTAAGTGGAATAATACATTAAGTGACCTTTGGTGTCTGGCTTACTTCACTTAGTACAATGTTTTTGAAGTTCATCTATGTTTTAGCATGTATTAGTACTTCATTCCTTTTTATGTCTAAGTAGTATTTCATTATATGTGTATGCCACGACTTGTTTATACATTCATCTGCTGATGGACATTTGGGCTGCTGCCACCTTTTGGCTACTGTGAACAGTGCTGCTATGAACATGTGTGTACATGTATTTCTTTGAGTACCTGCTTTCAAATTCTTTTGGGCATATACTTAGGAGTAGAACTGCCGGGTCATATGGTATTTCTGTTTAACTTTTTGGGGAACTACTGAACTGTTCTTCACAGTGGCTGAACCACTTTACATTCCCACCAGTAATGTATGAGGGTTCCATTCCCTCTGCATCCTTGCCAACACTTATTATTTTACATGATTTTCATTATAGCCATCCTAGTGGGTTTGCTGTCTTTTATAATCTTCACTATAACCCTGAGTTCTTTTACTATCACCACTTGACAGATGAGGAAACTGAGTCATAGAGAGGTAAAATACCTTGCCCAAGATCTCATGGGGGTTATGAGCTGATATAACTTCCATTTATATTCAGCTTTACAGGAAGGCGGCGGAACTGAAAATGCTCCTATGAAGCTGGGCTCGCAAAGGAGAGACTGGGCTGGGGTTTTAGTCTGTTTTGTTTTGCTATAACAGAAATACCTGAGACTGGGTGATTTATAAAGAAGAGAGATTTATTACGCTTACGATTCTGGGACAGCTGCATCTGGCACGGGCCTCAGGCTGCTTCTCCTCATGGCAGAAAGTGGCAGGCTGCCGGTGGGTACAAGCAGATCACATGGCGAGAGGAAGCGAGAGAGAGAGAGAGAGAGAGAGAGAGAGAGAGGGGAGGGGGGGGGAGAGAGAGGGGGGTGCCAGGGTCCTTTAAACAATCAGCTCTTGCGGGAACTAATAGAGCGAGAACTCACTCATTAATCCATTCATGAGGGATCTGCCTCCATGACTCAATCAGTTTCCAACACTGCCACATTGGAGATCAAATTTCCACATGAGTTTTGGAGGGGACAACACATCCAAACTCCATCAGCTGGACTGAGGAAGTCTTGCCCTTAGATCAGAGTTTCCTTCCACACCTCCCCTCCTCACCAGATTTGGGGGCTGGGGAAGGATTAGTTTGGAGGCCCTCCCATCCCCTCTCCTCACACTGGGAGAGCACAGAGCTGGCCATCAGAAGAAGGGGAGAGCCTACCGCCCTTCTGGCAGCCTTTGATCAGCCTGCATCAGGTTGTGGCCAGTGGACTAAGACTCAGGGCCCTGGATCCTGTTCCCTCCTTGGTCGCTGACTGGCTGTGTGACTTGGGGTAGTTTGCTTTTCTTCTCTGAGTCTCAGATGGGAAGAATTCTTCCACTTCTGTACCTCCAAGGGCTACAGAAGTGCTGTAGAGATGCAAACGTGCACTTTAGCTGGTAGGTCTGGGATTGACTGAAATTCTACCACTTCTCAGCTGCTCAGAAGCAGTGTATTCTCTCTCAGCCTTGGTGTGCTCATCAGTAACAATGCTTTTCAGGATAGTTATAAAAATTGCTGAAATAGTACATATGAAACTCCTAGCACAGGACCTGATCCATAATAGATGTTCTATAAATATTCACCAAATGAATGGCATATAGGAGATGCTTAATTAAAAATATTGGTTCAGGCTGGCCAGTTAACTCTGTTGGTCAGAGTGCAGCCTTATAACACCAAGGTCACGGGTTCAGATCCATGTACCAGCCAGCTGCCAAAAAAAAAAAACACATAGGTTCAATATGTTCATATAGGTTCAATTCTCTACCCTTCCAACCCCAAAATCTTGAAAAGTGTCAAATGTCAATGCACTCCATAGCTAGAAGTAAAATTAGGATGTTTGATAGGGCATGGGGGACAATTATTTATCTTCTGGAATGAGGATATGATCTGATGTTATATAACCACTGGTGTCCTTCCTTCCAGCCCTCAGGCTGGCTTCACTGACGAATGCTCCCTTTTTTACCTTAAAGTTTGGTACCCACTGCTACCCTTTTTTGCCTTGTCTGCTGGGAACCTCAAGGTCAAATGCAGTACTCCGCAGCAGCATCTGCATTCTTATCCTAAGCTTCTCTTCCGTTATTTGGTTCCTTAACTCTGTTTTCATCTTGGCACCCAGTGCATGTGCGTTCCGTGTGCGTCCCACATGTGTCCCATGTGCATGTGTAGGCTGCCTCAGAGCCTTTTTTGGTAAGGAGGTAGAGAATAGCCTTGAAGGGATGCTGACAAATGCTCCTGCCTGGCTGGTGGGGACACCACAGGGAGGCTGCCCTCGATTGCACTGGGCACTCCAAGAGGTGGGAACAGGGCATCCAGTTTAGGCGGCTCCCTCATACTGCTCAGAGTGACCTGGTTCAGACAATGAGCCCTTTCATGGAGCTGGTGGGTGGCTCCGAGGGTGGGCCAAAGGCCTCTTCTCCCTTCCCCCATCTCCCCCTCAGGCCTACTTTCAGCCCTTCCCCCTCACTCCCCGCCTCTCCCAAGGGACCACGACTCTGCAGTCTTGCACTCGGGGTTTGGAGCCCTGCCATGCAATTGCATGCTTCTTGAATTCTCACAGGTCTTCTCAGCCAGGCTAATCATCCTGCCCCTCACAGGCTTGCTGCCAGCTTCTGGTGAGCTCATGGATACCAAGTACCGTATAAACAGTCCAGTTTGAACTGTGTGGGTCTCTCCTAGCTATATTTCTATAGGAAGCCCAACCTCAGCTTTATATCACTAACAGTAAGTGCTCAGTAAATGTTAGCCATAGGGTAGGCATGTGCTAGGAACTTTATATACTTGCTCTCATTCAGTTTCATTCCCACAATGATCCTTGGAGGTAGGTATTATAATCCCACTTTTACACATGAGGAAACTGATGCCCATAGAGGTTGAACAGCTTGCTGGAGGTTATAGAAATTAGCTGTGAAACTAGACTTGAACCCAAGCCTGGTTGACCCCCAAGACCTGTGCACAGCCTGTGTCATGGTAGGTTACTCCAGAGGTTACCCAAGCCTGCTTCTCCGGGCCAGGACAGGCGGGTCTCCTTTGCACTAGGCCTGCCGTTCTGGGTGAAGACTGATGGTCCTGTGATCTCTACAGTGGTAGGACATGCCCCTTCCAGGAGTCTTCCAGGGTGTCTGGGGACTCCTTGGCCTGGCCTCCAAGCTGCTGACTCCAGCCCCTCTGTCTCCACCCATGAAGGTATGCCCAGCATTTTCCCACCTGCTCCCCTTTGCCCCCATGTTCACATCACCTGAACCACTGCTTTTCCCTGGAGGAACAGAGCAGGAGTGAGTGGTACCTTGAGGAAGTGCACATGGTCTGCAGCTGGCAGAGCAGCTGGTGGGGCTAGTGACAGGAGCTATAGTGGCTGGGCCTCAATGCTGAGAGCACTGGAGAGCCCTTGAAGACTCTTGAGCAGAGGAGGTGCTCAGTAAGGCTTGCTCTTTAGAAAAGTGTATGTGACCCTAAGAGACAGAGTGAAGTCCTGTGGTAGGATTATGAGGACTTGACCAGGTCTCCCTGCAGGGCAGGGCATAGTGAGTAGTGGGTTTGCTTTTTGGAAAGGTTCCTCTGGTGCTGTGTGAGGGCTGGAAGGAGGTAGAGAGACTGGAGGCCTGTGGTCAGGCTCTGTAAACAGTCCAGAGCCAGCAGTGCAGGGGCCTGAGTGAGTCAGGGCGGTGGGTAGACTGATATTTTAGGAGGTTGGATAACTGGGACTTGGACACTTGGAGGAGGGAGGAAATCAAGATTACATCTGTTAGTGTGGGCCTGTTGTCAAATTGCCTAGAAGGAGCCCTGGCCCGGGAGGGCAGATTTTGGCTCTCCCAGCTGGGTGACCTGGACCAGCCTTTCCCTCCAGGCCTTAGACCTCCCTATCTATGAAGGGATTGGGTGAGGTGTCTCTCCTGCTCTGACCCAGCAGTTCTGTGACATGACTCTGGCCCAGAAGGTAGGACCATGGTGTGGCCAGCTCAGGCCTAGTCTAGGATGAACAAATCTGGCCAGGTCTGCTGTGGTCTGGGGCCAGCACCTGGCATGCCTGCCATTTGAGAGAGCACATCTCTGACCTCTGGATGCCCTCCTATCCCTGCAGCAGCTCAGCCCTCCCTGTCAGCTATCTTGGTCTGGCCTGCCTGGCTGCCCTAGGCCCTAGCTCCATCCAGGGCCCCTGCTGTCCCTGTGACTGGCACTAGGAGGAGTGGCCCAGCTCTGGGACCCCATTGGCCAAACCTTGCCTCAGCTGCACACACCCCTACCTCCCAGGCTGGCTGCCTGCCCACCTTGGGACTAGGAGGCCTGGCCTTGTCTGTCCTGATGTGGGCAGACTGCCTTGGAGTCCAAGGAAGGAGTTGGAGCCTGAGAGACTATGCCTGGGGCCACCTGAGCTCCTGTGTCCCCACTGCCTGTACTCCAGCCCAGGGGCTCTGCAGCCTTCTCTTAGAGGGGAGTGGGGGACAGCAACACTGAGGCTTGCCCTTCAGCCCTTCTTGGAGGAGCACAGTGTTTCCTATCTGACAGGGGGTCAGGCTCTGCAGCTTCCTCATTGGGACTCAGTTGGGCATGCCAGACCTCAGGCAGGCTTAGACCCTGGAATCCTTGAACCAGGGCTGGGGGTACCTCAGGGGTTGGCAGTTCTTTCCCTGACCTGGTGAGTGACAGATGTGACTCAGAAAGGGAGGGGCCTTCCTCAGGGCCACATAGCACCTGAGGGAGAGGGCTAGGACTTGAATTCAAGTGTGTTTCTGATTGTCCCTCCACAAACCTTTGATAAGGTCCTACTGTGTGTCAGGCCTTCTTGGCCCAAGTTGTCTTTGTGCTCTCAGTGTTTGGCTTAGGGCCCAGGTCAGAGAAGGTGCTTGGTGAATGAATGAATGAAAAAATTAATGAGCGGATGAGGCAAAGGTCCTGTCTCCAGGCACGGAGAGTGTAGTGGAAAGGTAGAGTCCTGTTTCACAGAACAGGAAACAGGAGGCCCATGGGAGTAGGGATTGACCAGGTGAGAAGCAGAGAGAGGATGGAACTCAGGTATCCTGACTGCTGGTGCAGGGCTTTTTCCATCCTCAGTTTCCCCATCTGTAAAATGGGTCAACAGTCCTTGCCTCCAACCTTCCTTGTGAGGATCCTGTGAGGCGGTAGATGTGCATAGGCTGATGAAGCAGGGACATGAGGTGGGGACTTCCCTGTATGCATGTCCACACCACCCAGAAACCCCCGACACCTGCTCCCTTTGTTCTGCCCACTTGCTCTCTGCATCTTGCCTCTCCCATTTCCTCAGCTCTCCCCAGGGCTTCTTTCTGGAATGTTCAGAACCCCTGGCTGTGAGAGAGGTTTGGGAAGAGTGTGGGTGAATGGAGTCTGCCTGCCTCCTCTACCAGCTCCTGCCCCCAGAAAGCCAGCCACCCCCATCCACATCCATGCAGGCTCCAGTGCACAACCAGGCCAGCAATGCCTTGGCATGGTTACCATGGCGACGGGTCCTGCTGCTTGGATCACAGTGGCCTTCAAGCCACCTGCAAGAACCTGCAAGCTGGGCAGCCTAGCACCCCACAGGCCTCCACCCAGGCTGAGGGCTCCTGGAGCAGCTGTCCTCCTCTGTCCCCTCAATGCCCAGCACTGTGCCTAGTACCCAGGGGCTCTCGGGAATGAGCTGCATCTCTGGGAACCCACAAGCAGTTCTGGGTCAGATAGCCCTGGTTCAAATTCTGCTCCTACCACTTAGGGGTCAGTGACCTTGAACAAGTTACCTCGGTGAATTTTGAATTTATTGAATTAGCTCTGGGAGCTTCATAGAGGGAATCATTTGAGGAGTACAGCCTCCAGCATGAGAGCCATCACCACCCCATCTTATGCTGTGGCAGGCCTGCCACTGGGTCATGGCGCTCTTTGCTGCTGCATCCAGGCCCAGGGCCCTGCAAATCGTGTAGTGTGATAGGTGGGAGCTAAGACTCTGCGGTCAGACCTGGGGTCACGGCTGGGCTTTGCTACGTAATTGGGCCTCAGATTCCTCACCTGTAAGATGAGGATAATCACATGCCTGTCTCATAGGTCTTTTGAATGGAAAAAATTTAATTAGTACATGTAAAGTGCTTAGAAGAATATGTGACACTTAAGTGCTATGTAAACGTTGGTGGCAACTATTACCACCACACTGTGGGCATTGGCCATGGGAATTGGGACCCACATGCCCATCTCTCCTCATTTTTCTCACACATACAGATGTGCCCAGCTCTCAAGTTCACAGTCCAATTAGGGAGGGAAGCCCAGAAAGGGGATGGCAGCTTGCCTCCCCTCCAATCCCGGGGACTGACAGGTGCACCCCACTCTTCTGCCTGGGGAGAAGTGCAAGCCAGGCTCTGAGCAGAAGCCCCACCCCTAATTCATGAGTTTGAGGATTTTCTCTGCTGGTTCTCCAGCTGGCAGCTGCTGCAGCCCTGCCTTGGATCAGACAGCTGGTCAGTGACTGCCCAGAGCCCTCCCAGTCAGTAGATCCAAGTGCTGAAGACATCAGCCCTCAGCAGAGGCCCTACTTCTGGTGTCATCTGCAGGGCCAACGAGCCCAAGAAAGGGGCCCTTTGGGGATGAAATTGTAGCTGCTTCATGAAACACTTCCCTGGGAATAAATCCCTGGCTTCACTGCTACAGAGTCACTAGGCCTCCCTGTGCAGAAAGGGAGACTCTTTCAAGAAGGAAGGTAAATCTAAGGCCAAACTGTAAAAGGCTGGCCACAGCTGAAGTGAGCAAGACTGGATTCTCGGCATTATTCCTCTCCCCCGTCCCTCTCCCTCGGTTCCAAGGTTACATTAACATGGAGTTGTTGGCCAACAGGAAACTGGGCATAGGTGCATCCAGATAGCCCCCAGGGGTCAGACCATGGGCTGGAGGGTGGGGCCCACTCTTGGGGTGGGGTCTGGTGGGAGGTGGCCCTGGGCTGCTCTCTCCTGCCCCTCAGGCTCTGAGGTCTCAGGGCTGGGCAGACCTGGGAGACCCCTTGGTGAGCTGACCTCTGTCCCCACATGTTCCCCAGGGCTTTGCCTCTGTGTTCTCGAGCCGTACATCCCGGAAGTCAGCCTCACGTGCAGAAGACAACGACTTCGCCATGGCAGAGGGCGAGGGGTACCGGAACCCCACGGAGGTGCAGATGAGCCAGCTGGTGCTGCCCTGCCACACCAACCAGCGTGGCGAGCTGAGCGTCGGGCAGTTGCTCAAGTGGATCGACACCACGGCCTGCCTGTCTGGTGAGGCTGCACTCGGCACAGCCGTCCTCCCACCCATAGGCCCTAGAGAGCCGAAGCAGAGGCCTTGATCTTCAGATGTGGTCACTGTCCCCTCCGAGTGCCACACCTGTTCCTCATCTAGCCCTTGCTCACACTGGTCCATCTACTTGAAATGCCTTCCCACTTTCTCAGTGCTCAGAACAGCCATCGCTCTCTCCCCAAACCTCTACAGCCCTGAATGGTGGTCCTGTACCCTTAGGTCCCAGGTTCAACACAGCACAGCCTTAAACAGGGCTGCTTCGAGACTGGCTGGAAAATGCTGTGAGCAGAGACTACAATTGTGTCTGCCGTATTGTGCTCCCTACATGGAGTTGAGCTGAACTGAGCTGAATTGAGCTCACTTCATTCCCTTTGTTGTTCTTGAGTCCCTCCAACCCTTAGGGAGCTCACCGCTGGGAAGGGTGAGGCTGGGGGATAGAAAGCTGATCTGACTGCCTCCCAGCACTGTTTGAGAAACCCTGACCCAGCCCTGAGGGCCAGGAGGGGTTCCAGAGGGGCTCAGGCACCTGAGCGGAGTCTTTGAGGGTAAGATGACACAGGGGAGGAAACAGAGCTGGGCAAAAGTACAGGCGCTCCAGGAGGCCAGGAAGTAGAACATCACAGCATGACCATTCATTCATTCAACAGCTGCTTACTGAGTGCCTTCTAGGTGCCAGGCACTTTCCAGGACTGGGTTACAGCAATGAACAAGACAGGCAAAACCCTTGCCCTCAGGTAACTTACAGTCTAGCAGAAGGGAGAGACAATAGACAGAAACCAGATATTTAAAACGGGGTCAGGGCGTGGTAACTGCAGTGAAAGAACAAAAGAAGGCAGGTTCAGAGCATGGGTGGGAGGCATGGCCTTGGTTGTGTGGTTGGAGGACCCTTTGAGGAAGTGACATTTGAGCAGAGGATTGTAGATGTGGGATGGCTGCTAACATCTGCCTTTCTTCTTCTGATGCCAGCGGAGAGGCATGCTGGCTGCCCCTGTGTCACAGCCTCCATGGACGATATCTATTTTGAGCACACCATTAGGTAAGTGGCCCCTCCTGCCTCAAGGTCTCTCTGCTTTCCCTACCCTGAGTCTGTGGCCCGCTCCCCTGTCTTCACATCTGCTCAGTCTTTGTGCTGCCTACAGCCAGACTCAACTGACTGAAGTTCTTTGAAAATGGAATGGGGGCAGCATCTGGGGACAAGAACCTGTCTGCAGGATCTCTGGGACCATGGTGGGCTAGGAGCTGGGCTGTTGCTGGGTGCCAAGAGGGGGGTTCCCTTTGTCAGGGTGAGGTTAACGAAGTTGCTTAGGTCTGGAGTTGGATGTTGCTGAGACAGCATCATGGGTACTGCATGACTTTGGGGATGTCAGTCTCTCTCTCTGGGCCTCAGTTTTCTTATCTGCAATTTGGAAGGGATTAGACTTAATCAGTGAATCCCTTTTTGAGCTTGGATACTCTCTGTGGGTCATCAGTCACTGGACTGTCTGGAGGTCCCTAGACAAGGCACCTTGGCAAAGCCTGAGCCGGAAGCTTGAGCCATTCACCCTTGCTCACATACCTCCAGGTCATTGAGTAGCTCATTATCGGGATAGACATTTTTTCTTTTTTTAATGGCTGTACTGGTTAGAAAGCTCTTCGTTACACTGCACTAGCTCTGTCTCTCCAGAGCTTTGCCCATAGGTTCCTGTCCTGCTTCTGGGACCCAAGGAGCATGCTGCACCTTTGGCTTAGGACAGGCTGCAAGGGCTGCACACAGGGCTTTTGTCTCCAGACCTGCTCCTAAATTTGCCATCAGTACCTAGGATATCAAGTGCCAAGAGCTTTTGCAGGACTTCCTGGGTGCCCAGTGTGTCATGGTTAAGGAAGAGTTTGGCTAGTCCTTGTACTCAGTCATTCATTTACTACATACTTAATATTAGTTGAACACCTTTTCTGGACCAGGGGCCATGCTGGTTTGAGTACATAAAGTCCACTGGACCTCCATCTCTGTTCCAGGAGCTCCAGGTCTGCAGGAGAGGCAGGTGTAGAAACATCATCTGAATTCAAAGTGGGAGGTTCCATCCTGATGATGACCTCTGACATACGGGTTCTTTGTAATACTTTTCTAGATACTTTTTACTTTAGAATATTATTAGATTTACACAAAAAAAGTACCTCTGAAGGCACTACAGAGAATTCCCATATATCCCACACTCAGATCCCCTGTTATTAACATCTTACATTTGTAAGGTACCTTTGTCACAATTAATGAACCAATATTGATCCATTATTTGTAATGCCTTTTAAATGCATGAACTTATTTAATCCTCAGAACAACACTATGAGGTCATGGCTGTTAGTATCCTCATTTTACAGATGAGGAAACTGAGGCACAGAGAAGTGACATAATTTGCATAGAGTCATACAGCTAATGGAAAACCCAAGATGTACTACCAGGGAGGTAGTCTGGCCCCAAAGCCCTGGCTCTCAGTCAGTGGGCTACATTTCCTATATACCTGGGGTTGGTTGTAATCTAGGAGGGCTTCCTGGGGGATGTGTTTGAGCTGACCCCAGTACTGTCAGCACCGTACACAGTGACACTTAAAAGGCAACGGGGACTGTGCCTGGGCCAGTTCTGGGTCTCTGCTGCCAACACAGAGGAGGAACTAGGGATAGTGAGGGCTGGGGGTGCGTGCATGATGGATGGACCTGCTATAGAGACCCAGAAGTGCACGTGAGTCTGGGCAGAGGAGGATTTGGTTGAAAGAGAAAGCCAGAGAGGATCCTGGGATGAAGGGCAAGCTGGGGAGGGGCCTGAAGCAGGGTTGGTGGCCAAGAAGGCCTGGCTGCACCTGAGGAAAGCAGGGAAGGTTTTTTGTTTGTTTCTGTTTTTGCCATTTAAAAATATTTCCAAATGTATCTCTAAGGCCTAAAAACTCTTTTTAAACATAACCTCAACACCATTACCACACCTAAAAAAAAAAATTAACAATGATTTCTCACTAACATCGATATTCAGTGAGTGTTCATTTTTAACTTTTTTCTCTGGTGGCTGGCTGGTACAGTGATCTGAACCCATGACCTTGGTGTTTTCAGCACAACACTCGAAGTGAGCCACTGCCAGCCCTATCCAGTCAGTGTTCAAATGCCCACACTGTCTCATGAATTTGTTTTTATTTTGTTTTGCTTTACAGTTATTTTTGTTATCTAAACCATGATGCAGATAAGGTTGCAATTCAATTGGTTGCTATGTCTCTTTTTTTTTTTCAATCTATAGATACTCCCCCCCTCCTACTACCAGCCATCTCTCTCTCTCTCTCTCTCTTTCTCTCACCCTCCCCCTCTGTTTTTTTCCTTGACATGTATTTGTTGAGGAAACCCAGTCACTGCCTTCTAGTGTTCTCCATCAGCTGGGTTTTGCTGTTAGCATGACTATGGTGTAATTTAACATGTTCCTCTGTCCCCTGAGAGTGAATTGGCCCTAGGGAAAGGCTTGACAGGGGTCAGATTAGTTTACAGGGAGTGCCTCTACATTGTGAGGAACATTGTGAGGAGGGGTGTTGGGGAGCTGGAGGCTGGAGGCTGGAGGGGCCCCCCAGGAGGTGGGGCAGTGACCCTGGAGAAGGAGCAGTTTGGGCCTGAGCTGTGGGGATGGACAGTCAGGAAGGAGGAGGAGCTCAGAAGTCCCAGTGTGTGTCTGCTTGGCTTCTGGGGAACCTAGAGAGGAGGGGAAAGGGGGGGAGGGGAAGAGTCACAAATTTCTCCTTTAGTACCACAGAAAATAGACTTTTATTTTTATTTTGGCAACCATAGAAGTTATTTTTCTTCTGATTTTTGATCATGAAAACTTTCGAATGTATAGAAAGGTTGGATAGTGCAGTGATCACCACCACTGAGATTCAATAATTAACATTTTGCTAAATTTGTTTTATCTATATATGAGGTTACTTTGAAAAGTTTGTGGAAAAATAGAATTGAAAGATAATAAAAAAAAAATTGAATGTTTCCACGAACTTTTTGAAGTACCCTCATATGCACAAATACGTATATTTAAAAAAAATTTTATTAGCATATTCATGATTATAAATCATACTTATTCTTTATGGCCCTTATCCAATCTCTCCCCCTCCCACTCCTCTGATAACCATAGATTTGTTCTCTCCTTCTGATAGATTAACTGTTTGTTGATTTGTTGCCTATATGATCTGTCCAGTACTGAGACACGTGTGTTCAGGTCCCCCATTATTATCGAATAGCAGATGTTTCTTCTATTACTCTGGAATGTGGTTTGTGGAGAGAGACGACTTCTTTTTTTTTTCCTGGTCTCCACTGGTGAAATGGTGTTTTTGGTGTGCTCTTTACTTGGTTGCGGCTGGGTTTGGCTTCCCCCTACATATTCTTTTTCCTCTCTCTCTCTCTTTCTCTTTTTTCCTGAACCATTTGAAAGTAAGTTGCAGATATCGTGACACTGCATCCCTCAACATATCAGCATGTCTGTCCTAAAAATGGCCCTCCCCTACATGACCATTAGTACTGCTAAAAAAAATGAACAGAAATCAACAAATGTCTGGTCCACGTGGGCTCATGCTGTTCATTGAGTTCCTGCTGTGGTCCAGGCCTGGTGCTGGGCTCTGCCAAACTTCCTCTCACCTGACCCTCAGAACCTCAGGCAGTGTTCATGCATTCTCTGTACCTTACACACAAGGAAATACACTCAAAGAGGCAAAGTGACTCACCTAAGGTCACACAGCTTGGTAGAGTGACAGTCAAGATAGAGCTTGACTGGAACCCAGGCCTGCGTGCCCCTCCCACTGTGCTCGCTGTGGCCCCTTGACCAGCAGGCCCCCTGGAATGGACCTTTCCTAGGCTTGATCAGGAGGCTGTGTTATTTGAGGAAGAAATCAGCACTGTGCTCTCCATATTTATGAGCAAGGTGCAGAGAGGCGAAAGGACTTCTCAAGGTCACAGCAATCGAATGGGGCCAGCACTCCAACCTCCTTCTCCCTCCTCCCCACAGTTCAACAGCTGGGCACCCTCTACTGACTCTAGCTGGGCACAGGGCAAGCTGGGGGGCTCCTTTGGGGATTCATTTGGACTTAGGAATCATTCCAGAGGGACAGGCTGGAAAGTGCGGGGCTGGTGCAGTCTATGGAATCAGTCCAGAATCCTAGCGCTTTTTAGCTGGGTGACCTTGGGCAAATAGCTTAACCTCTCTAATGCTCAATCCCCCCTAAACCTTCCTGCCAAGCTTGTTTTTAGTCTCAGGTGAGGTAGTGCAGAGTTCCTGGCACATAGCAGTCATTCTTTAAGTGTTTCCACTTCCCTTCCCACTCTGTTTATAGCCCCTTACACTTAGTAGGCATTCAATAAATGTGGAATTCATTAACTCAGTCAGCCTCTGTTTATGGAGGACCCAGTCTGTGCCATGTGCTAGGCCTTAGGGAGTCAATGGTGAGCAAAACACATGGCTCTTGCCCCATGGAGCTTCAGGATTGTGGGGACACAGAGATCAATCCACTGGGAGAAGTGTTGGAGGGTGAGTGAGCCTCACAGGGCTGCTGGAGGGCAGTGAGGGCTTCCCAGGGGAGGGGACCATTGAGCCAAGAGCAAAAGGAAGCACAAGCATTAATTGGACAGCAGGGAGCAGGGGAAGAGGGGATGGATGAGATCATGCCACGTCTCTCAGCCTCCCGCTGTAAAGGAGGGTGCTCACACTATCTTGCTGGCTTGCTTTGAGGACTCGGTGACATCAAAGATGTGCATATGCTCTGCAAGCCATGACGTTCTGCCGCCAGTTCCCCCAGCAGAGGCGCTGTGAGTGTCTGAGGCCCCCGCTCCGTCCCTCTGTCCCCTCTGGAAGGCTCACCTCCTGCTTTCCTCTCCCCAGTGTTGGACAAGTGGTGAATATCAAGGCCAAGGTGAACCGGGCCTTCAACTCCAGCATGGAGGTATGTGGGGCGGGCACTGCCTGGGAGAGGGCATGTGGGTGGGTCCTCTACTGCCTCTCTATTCCTCTCAGCCCCCAGCCCAGGCCACTCAGACTTGCAGAGCCCTGGTCGGGGCTCAGAGTTCTGAACCAGCTGGCAGGACTAGGACGATCCTCAGGATCTTCCTGTCTAACATCTCATAATGCAGGAGGGAAAATTGTGGCCCAGGAAGGGGAAGGCACTTGCTTCAGGTCACTGAGCACATAGATTCCAACGTGGGACTTGACTCTTAGCCTCCTGAGTCTTCACACCTAGCCTCAGACCGGCTCTTTGGCAGCTGCATGGCTGTGGGACTGGAGGAAAGAAAGGCTCTGTGCCTGATCCTGGAGGCAGAGGGGCTGGAGCAGGGAGAGCATGGGGCTGTGGCCCGTTTGCTTACCTCCCACTGCCTCTGTCTCCTCATCTGTAAAATGGGAGCATGATTCCTATGTTGCAGGGTTATTGAAGGTTTAATGGGAAGACTGCGTGGTGATGCACAGGGCTCTGTGAGCTCTGGGGGAGGACTCTATTTTCCACCTGTGGACTTCAGACCCGGGCAACTTCACCCAGCTAAGCCAGTGGTTCCTGAGGGACCACTGAGGCTGGGATAGCAGAGTCCTGACTATGCCTGAGCACCCCATATATGCCCAGGGACCACCTAGGCATGACCAGGTGTCCATCCTTTAAATTTAGCCAACACTTTACCTTTGCAAGCCCTTTTGTGGACAGTCTCATTTTAATCCTCTTAATAACCTTGCAAGAATAGGTAGGGTCACTCCCATTTTACAGATGAAGAAACCGAGACCCAGAGAAGGGAAGTGACTTGCCTGAGGTTTCCAGGGACCAGGGGCACAGTCGGAACCTATCCTGGGTCTCTGGCCTCCTGGACCTGGCAGGTGATATAGAAATACCAGAGACCTGGCCTGGGGTGGGACTTGCTGTCTCATTGAGCCGTGGGGCCCCAGATGATGAGCTCTATTTCCTCCTCACTCCTCCTACCTTACTCTTCTTCTCCAGGTGGGCATCCAGGTGGCCTCTGAGGACCTGTGCTCTGAGAAGCAGTGGAATGTGTGCAAGGCCTTGGCCACCTTTGTGGCCCACCGGGAGATCTCCAAGGCAGGTGGCTGCACCTGGCTGCATGATGCCGCTCAGCACCTGGCTGCCTGTCATGGTGGGCGGGACCAGGATGCCGAGGCTGGGGGTTGGTGGAGGGGTTGAGGAGGGGCACAGCAGGGATCCACAGCCCCCAGAGGAAGGCCCATCCCCCACAGTGATCAGACCCCAGGGGCCTCCCTTCTCTCCTTTCCCCACCTCTCTCTGCACGTCTTATGCGAGGATTCTTCAGGTCTCACTGGTCCTCATATCCTACAGTGACACCCTCCACCCATCCTCTGGGCCTTTGCCCAAGGACTAGGACTGGGGGACCTTTGGAGGATGGATATGGTGGAGATAAGAAGATGGGGACAGAGGGGAGGAAGCCTGGTAACCAACCAGTAGCCCCAGGCCTCCTGTGAGCCAGCCTCAGGCATGAGCTGGGGGCTGGGAGATGGGACCTTGTGCTATTTCAGGAAACTTGTCCTGAGTATCCTCTACCCTGTCCCCCGACCAACAGGTGAAGCTGAAGCAGATCACACCACGGACGGAAGAGGAGAAGATGGAGCACAGTGTGGCCGCTGAGCGCCGGCGCATGCGACTGGTCTATGCAGACACCATCAAGGATCTCCTGGCCAACTGCGTCATTCAGGATGGTGAGCCCGCCCTCTCTGCCCTGGGCCCCTACTGGGGAGGAAGGGGGTCTCCTGGGGATGTTCACCCTCTGGTGCCCTCAGGCCTGCCTAGCCCTCTTGGCCTCAAGGTCTCCTCCAGGGAAAGCAGCATGTTTGGGCCTCTTGCCCAGCTGCCAGGAACTGTGAGGATGGAGTTAGGACATTTGAGTCTCTAGGAGCCAAGCTGTTTGGGAAGGTAGTATTGAGCTAGGCCTTGAAGACTCTGTAGGATTTTTTTTTCTGGTGGTTGGCTGGCACTGGGATCTGAACTCTTGACCTTCGTGTTATCAGTACCATGCTCGCCCAGGTAAGCTAACTGGCTGGCCCTGTAGGATTTTTTAAAAAGCATACATATATATTTTCCCAAAAAGATATAGAATAAAAAGCAAGTCTCCCTCCTATCCTAGAACGCAGGTCCCCTCCCCAGAGGCAATTGCTCTTACCTGTTTTGGGGTAAGACATATCCCTTGCTTATTTAAGCATAGTACGTATTATTTAGCCCCCCCCCCTTTTTTTTAACCCCAAAGAGAACACACAGTAGATACTTTTCTGTATCTTGCTTTTTCCCCCTTAAAGATAAATCTTCCCCACACTGGCCAGCTGCCAAAAAAAAAAGTGTCTTGGAGATTGTTCTCTATCAGTACACAGAGATCTCCTTTGGACTGGGAAGGGCTGGACAGGTGGAGAAATGAGGGAAGGTGTTTCTCACAGAGGGCACAGTCTGGGCAAAGGCCCGAGGGGGACCTTGGATTTGTTTACCAGTCTCCCGAATGTTCGAATGTGGGGTCTTCCTTGAAACCTAAAGGAGGCAATTTTAGGACAAAAAAAATGATCTCAGCTGCCCAGAGTGCGGAGAGAGCAGGTAGAACTTGCTCAGGCCAGTGAAAGCAGCAAGCCCGTGCTCTGAATCCCATGTGCTCTGTTTTTGCTGGGCTTGGAGGTCACGGTTGTGGGGCCCAGCTCTTTCTACAATCATCAAGACCCCTTGGATCCATCCATCCCACTGTGACCTCCTAAGTCCCTCCTGTCCTGACAGCCCTTCACCCCAAGGATCCATCCAGATGCCATTGCCTGGCACCCGGGCCTTCTGGCTGACTGGTCAACCTTGGCAGTGCTGTCCTTTTACTTGCTTGAGCTCTGACCAAGCCAGAGGCCTCATTGTATCCTGTGAATGTCCTGCCCATCCTGTCTCCAGACCTTGGCTCAGGCCACCTTCAGCTTCCCCTCCTCTCTGTTCCCACCCTGCCTGTGGCATCTTCGAGAGCCTGTGAGCCAAGTGCAATGCCGCCTTTTTGATAGGCCCTCCCTGATGGTCTCTCCCCCTAGGAGGGGGAGACAAATGGCACCCCCAGGGCAGCTGGTACCTCATGCACATGGTGCTAAGTCAGAACCTGAGTGGGATGGAGTAGTGGAGGTCCTGGGGCTGCCTGTGGGGAGGGTCTGCCCTTGGGAGCTTTCTCACCTCCCTGCCTCCCTTCCTGCCCTCCCTGGACAGATCTGGAGAGCAGAGACTGCAGCCTCATGGTGCCAGCCGAGAAGACCCGCGTGGAGAGCGTGGAGCTGGTCCTGCCCCCTCACGCCAATCACCAGGGAAGCACCTTTGGGGGCCAGATCATGGCCTGGATGGAGAACGTGGCCACCATTGCAGCCAGGTGAGGGGGAGTGTGCTGTCTCTGCCGCCCCTCCTCTGTCCTCCTCCTTCCCTTGGCCAGCTCACTTGGGAGGAGAAACCCAGCTTGGTGTTGGCAGTCACACTTCAGAAGTGTGGCTGTTCTGTTAGGGCAACCTGGGGCTTTCAGACCCAGACAACAAGAGAGAGATAGTTTCTTGTGAACTAGCCATTCCTTCCTCCACTCAAAAAGCCCACCGTGGCCTCCATCACCTACATGGGAAGCACCAAGCCCCTGGCCTGGCACTAGAGCCTCCCCTTGACTGGGCCTTGCCTGCACTCCTCCTGGTATCCGTGCTCCCTTCACATCGAGCCGTTTGCCATTCCCTGCTCCCATCCTCCACTTTCGCAGCCCTGCCTTTGCTCCTGGAGTAACCTCCCGCCAGGCATCCCTCACTATTCTTTGTGTGCTAAGATCCTGCCCACCTCCTCCACAAAGTCACCTCTGATTGTAGCCTTCTTCCTAGAAGTGAAAATAATTTCTTCTTTCTCCTATAACCTCTGTGCCTGTGTGGGGCTCCTTATACCCTAAATATCAGGGTATTTTTTATAGTTATGATAACTGACATTCACAAATTGGCACTCTCACACCTCCGGGCTTTGTACTCGCTGTTCTGTCTGCCAGGAGTGCCCTCCCCAACCCACCTCCCCCCTCAGCCAGGTGGATTCTTCCTCATCCTTTAGAGCCTGTCTCAAGCAGCCCCTCTTCCATGTTTAACTTGTGGGAGACCGTGCATAGCTATACCATTTTGGACAGTTCTGGCTGTAAGATTTCAGAGGAGGGTGAGAGTTTGGATGGTCAGGGAAGACTTCCTGGAGGAGGAGCACTTCAGCTGGGCCTTGAATGACAAGTAGTTTTGGGTAAGAGGTGGGCTTCCAGGTAGTGGGAACAGCAGGTACTAAGGTGTAAAAGTTGGAAGGAAAATGGGGAAGAAGTTTACCCCAAGCCCTGTCCCAGGCTTTCTTCTGTCATTTTGAACTTGGCTCCTTTCCAGCTGTGCACACAGACCTCAGTATTCTAAGCTGTGAAGTGGAACTTAGTTCTGTGCCTCTGAGCAGAATTGTCAATTATTGGGTGGCAGAGGGTGGGTCACAGGGTGATATGTGTAGTTCCAGATTGGGTCTGGGGATGGAGGCAGGGGATGGCTGGAGCACTGGTGACATTTCTCTTGTCTCCCACCCCTGCCTCCCCAGCCGACTTTGCCGTGCCCACCCTACACTGAAGGCCATTGAGATGTTCCACTTCCGAGGCCCGTCTCAGGTTGGGGACCGTCTGGTGCTCAAGGCCATTGTGAACAATGCTTTCAAGCATAGGTGAGGGGCTGGGGTGGGTGGGACTGGGACCACTGAGGGCTGAGGGCTCTCCTGACCCTAGAAAGGACCCTACTTCAAACCTGCCAGGAACACTTCACTCTGCAGACGAGGTCTAAACCCCTGCCTGGCTGCTGGGTCCCTTCACTATTACCAAATTCAGCTCTGACGTTCCCTCCTCTGGAAGCTTTCCCTGGCTCCTGCTGCTGCCTACCCCTGGCTGGGTCAGAGACCCTGCTCTGGGCTCACTTAGCCCCTGTGCTTCCTGCTGTCCTGGATTGTATTAGTCCATTTTCTGTTGCTGATATCAGAATACCTGAAACTGGGTAATGTATAAAGAAAAGAGGTTTATTTCTTATGGTTTTGGAGGCTGGGAAGTCCAAGGTCCAGGCTGCACATCTGGTGAGTGCCTTCTTCTTGGTGGGAGCTCTATATGGAGTCCCATGGCAACTAAGGGTATCACATGGCGAGAATGGCAAGAGAGCTTTGAAGTGCTCACCTGCTCTCCTTATAAATCCACCAGTCTACCCCCTGATAGCCCATTAAACCATTAACCCATTACTCCAAGAATGGATTAATGCATTCATGAGGGCATAGTCCTCATGATTCAATCACCTCTTAAAGGCCAACCTTTCAAATACCACAATTGGATTTCCCACCCTCTTAACACTATTACAGTGGGGATCAAGTTTCCAACAGATGAACTTTTGGTGGACACACTTGACTCATAGCATGGATCATACCATGTGTTCAGTGTGTCTGGGTCTCTCTCCCTGGCTTCTGGCTCTGGGCCTGGCACGCTGCAGATGCTCAGACCACAGGGCCACTTCTTGCCAGTGTTTGGTGGTTTATCAAACCCTTTTCATCCACTTCCTAAAACAATTAGTCTCCAGAGTCCTTATCTTTGGAATTAATTCTGATACCTACTCCCAAGAAAGCTTACTTTATTTTTTGTTTTTGTTTTTTGATGGCTGGCTGGTTCGGGGATCCAAACCCTTGATCTTGGTGCTATAACACCAGGCTCTAACCAACTGAGCTAACCGGCCAGACCCAAGAAAGCTTACTTTAAATAAGCATACTTTTTGGTGATTTCAGACATCGCAGGGTAATTATTAAAAGTAAGGGATCTGGAGCCAGGCTGCCTGGGTTCAAGTTTAGCTCCACTTCTGAATGGCTGTGTGATATTGGGCAAGTTACTTAACCCTTCTGAGCTGTAGTTCTTTCACCAGTAAAATGGGGCTTACTACCACTACCTCCTAGTTGTGAGGACTCAGTGAGGTGTTACTAGTAGAATGCCAGAGAAAATGTTCAGGAAAGGCCAGCCATTGCTGCTGCTGCTGTTATTATTAGTATTATTATTGTTGTTGTTGTTATTTGCAGTCTGATCGGCACATGTTCTGCTGCCGTGCAGGGGAAAAGCCCTTTCCCAGGAGCTGTGAGGCCTGGTTTCTAGTGCAGATTCTCTTCCTGACTGGTTATGTGACCCTGGGCAAATTATAGCGCTGATGTAGGTCTCGGTTTCCCCATCTGTCCACATGCTGTGATCACAGAACTTCCTAAGTGAGGGGAAATGGTGGTGGCTGCTATTCTATAACTAATAAAGACAGATACACAGAAATAGTGGCAACTGGGCTGTTAGGAGCAGAGCTGCTACAGCACATGTGAATATGTGTATAATGAACATTTTTTTCTAACTAGGCCGTCCCCCTCCTTGTTTGTGTCCTTTCCTAACCCTTTGCAGTTTGTCATTACATATTTATATTTTGCTTTCTTTTTGTTGCCTCCCTGCCACCTGTTAGCTCATGAAGCGTGGACTGGACAGTGTCCCCCACCAGGGCTGGACGCACAGTAGGTTCTCTGTAGACATTGATGGAAGGGAACAGTTCTAGGTTTCCTGCCAGATTTCTGAACCAGGATTGCAGGCATATGTGTATGTGCGAGTGTGTATGTGTTTGAGCATGTGGGGGGCCATGGCATTGGAAGGTCTGCCCAGTATGGAAGCCGCCTTCCCTCCCCGTCAGTATGGAGGTGGGTGTGTGCGTGGAGGCCTATCGCCAGGAGGCCGAGACCCGTCGGCGGCATATCAACAGTGCCTTCATGACCTTCGTGGTCCTGGACCCAGATGACCAGCCCCAGATGCTGCCCTGGATTCGGCCTCAGCCTGGGGTGAGTGGGGGCAGCGCCCTGCCCCACCCTCAGCTCCTCTCCCTCCCTCTCTGCCCAGGAGTGGTGGGACCCAGCCCTGCCCCTCCTCTGGGGCACAGCCAGCTCTGAGTGTCCTGGTTGTGACTGCTGGGATGCCCCTTGTGCACAGGGGGAACATGTGTGTGGGTCTGGCCTGTAGCTGGGTGTTAATGGGCTTTTGTGAGCCTGTGGGGGTGGAAGAGCACTGGCTCTGGGGTCCGATGGAACCTCACCTCTGCCCCATTCTGATGGGGTCCTCTGCAAGCTTTCAGTTCCCATCTGTAAAAGGGGCGTTTCTGCAGTCCCTGCCTCACAGGGCCCTTGGTAGTGGTGGTAGTGGGGGCATATGGGATATTGACTGTGCCTGGCATAGCCCTGGAAGTACTCAGTAAGTGGTGACTGTCAGGATGACGGGGACAGGAGAGCAAGGGGCAAAGGGACGAAAGTCAGGGGCCTAAGTTCAAAGGCTGTCTCTTAAAAAACTCTGCCTTGTGCCTCCTGTGGACCAGGTGGTGACTTTGAAGAGGCTGCTCCCTCTTCCTGGAAAGGTCCCCTGCCCCATCCGCCTGTTTCACAGGACCTAGCACAGGCTATGGGAAACCCAGCGTTCTGCAGCTGGAGTTGGGCAGCCTAGAGCAGGTGGTGGTAAGGAGGGTGGGCTCTGATTCAAGCCACCTGGGTTCTGATCCTGGCTCCATCCCTCATCACTCCTATCATCTTGAGCAAGACTCTACATTTCTGTGTCTCAGTTTCCTCCTCTGTAAAATGGGGATAGTGCTTATAGCAGCCTCAGAGTGTTGTTGTAAGGATCATGTGAAATTTTGCGTGGAAAGCACTTGAGAAAAGTGGCTGGTACATAGCAAGTGCTCAGTAAATGTGGGCTCTTATTACCACTGTGATACCCTCTAAAGATCCCCATTTTACAGGGGGAAACTGAGGTCTGGTGAGGGGAGGTGGTGTTCCCAAAGTCACTCGGAGGGTCTGAAGGGAGCTGGGGCTGCTGCTCATTCCCTGGCACTTTCTTGGCCAGGATGTTTTGGCTCCAGCTGCCCCAGTGAGACCTGGACTCCACTTTAGGGCCGCAGGGCCTCCTTGGGCCCTGGGGAGAAGGAGCAGGGACGGGGGCAGGGGGGCTGGTTGTCTCTCCTGAACCACAGTCTTTCTCTGCTTCTTCCCCAGGATGGTGAGCGGCGGTACCGAGAGGCCAGTGCCAGGAAGAAAATTCGCCTAGACAGGCAAGTGGGGGCTGGCTGGTGGGAGGGAACATGGGTTCAGGGTTGTCCGTCACTCCACTGACCCCAGGACCCTCGCATTTTTTCAGGGCTGCCCATGTGATGGCTGCTGGGCCCTGGGCTGGGCCCTTTACATCCATGCAGCCTCTCATTTTGGTCATGTTGCACACTGAGGACACTGAGCACAGAGGGGTTAGGTGGCCTGCCCATGGGCACACAGAGTCAGCATTTGAACCTGGCCAGGTCCAGCCACTTTTAAGTCCTTTGTTCCTTCCATTGATTCTGATGCCTGTTTGGCAGATGAAGAAAGAAAGGTTTGGAGAGGAGATGCAGTTGTTCAAGACGTAAACCCAGGTGTGTCTGACTGCTGTGAAAAGCACTTTACAAACTTTGCAGTGCTATAAACACAACAGGATTCACAAGTTGTTGTTAATAAGAAAAATGTGCATTTATGGAACACTTGCTATGGGCCAAGCACTGTTCTCCTTGTGATGACCCTATGAGGCAGGTGTGACTGCTGATCCCATTTCACAGATGAGGACACTGAGGCATAAGGGGGAAGTCACTCGGCAAGGTTGTGGGGACTGAGTTTTAAGCCCCGCACCCTTCCTGGCTTGTTCCCCACCTCTGAGCTGGCCTTGGTGTACTGGGCTGAGGTGTGCTCTCAGCTGCTGCTTTCTGTGTGTCTGTCTGGTCTCCCTAGCCAGACAGGAGCCTCCCATCCTGCTGGGCTCAGCACGTGGCCTGGCACACAGGAAGCCTGCAGTGAAGTCCATTGAAAGCGATGGACTTCCAAGGGACCAGGTTGTCATCTTCCTTCCCTCTCTCCCTCCCTCCCAGGAAGTACATTGTGTCCCGTAAGCAGGCGGAGGTGCCCCTCTCTGTCCCCTGGGACCCTAGCAACCAGGTAAGGCTCTCTGCTCTGAGGGACAGTCCTCAGGCCCACCAGGGTCCCTTTGCCCCCGCATGTTGGAATGGGTCTGGAGGAAGGCCTGGAAGGAACAGGATACTAATTCAGTGCCTCACAATTGTTATAGTTTAGCAAACAGCTTGCCTGTGTCCCCTTGCTTGGCAGGAGGGAGCTGAGGTCCTGAAAGATAGAATGGCTTGTCCGGGGTCACATGGTGGGTCTAGCCACGCCTGGATCTCCTTTCCTGAAGCCCAGGGCTCTTTGCCCAGCACCCGTCCTCTCTGTGGCCCCAGCTCCTCTCCTGCACACCAGCATGGCCTGGGCACAGGGGCCCGAGGAAGGGGAAGGTAGCGTCTCTGTGTGCTCTTCCCAGGTGTACCTGAGCTACAACAATATATCGTCCCTGAAGATGCTTGTGGCCAAGGACAACTGGGTGCTGTCCTCGGAGATCAACCAGGTAGCTGGCACTACCCACCGTCTTTCCTTTCCCCTCTGAGTGGCCAGAGGTGGCTGGTGGCAGGCAACGGGGTTGCTCTCCAACCACTTCTGTCAAAAGGGGCTTTCTTCAGAGGAATTGGGTGAGACCATGAAACTGACCCAGCTATAGAAACGTACCAGCCCCCACAGGCCTGGGGCGGAGGACGCCCAAATCCTGTCTCCTGCCCCCGACCTCTCCACTCTGCTGCGCTCGGCCCAGCCGCTGCCTCCTCCTCTCCGCCCCTTCTGCAGCGAGTCACTGTCAGGAGAGGCGCTGGACAAGCCCACGCTCTGCCACTCTGGTCTGTGCACTCAGACAAGTCACTTCCCATGTGACATGAGGGGGTCAGTCCGTCGGGTATCTGGCTCTGAGGATTCACTGCATCGTTGCCTCAGTTGCTGCTTCTTCAGGTGCCTTCCTGTCCCTTTGTGCTGAGTTCTCTCAAACAGCCCATTTTCGTGGTCATGTGATTGAGGCTCAGAGAGGTTGAGCCGCTTGTTTACAGTCACACAGCAAGTCGGGCAGCCCTGAACTTCCAGCCCCAGCCTCCAGCACCCAGTTGGTCCACCCCAGACCCCAGCACAGTCTGGGGAGGGGACGCAGGAATGAGGCTGCCCTCTGTCCTGTGCAGGTCCGCCTGTACACTCTGGAGGACGACAAGTTCCTCTCCTTCCACCTGGAGATGGTGGTGCACGTGGACGCCGCCCAGGCCTTCCTGCTGCTCTCGGACCTACGTCGGAGGCCCGAGTGGGACAAGCACTATCGGTGAGCAGCCTGGGTGTGGGCGGGCAGGGTCCCGTCCCAGGCCTGCTGGGAGGGTGTCTCCTCCTCCTGCTGAGCCAGTCCCATTGTGCTCTCCCCTGCTGGCCTTTAGTAGGGGCAGGCGGTGAGTGGGAGTGGGGGTGGGCTGCAGTTATGTGGTAGGTGGGTGTTTTAGTCCGTTTTGTGTGGCTATAACAAAAACACCTGAGACTGGGTAATTTATAAGGAAAAGAGGTTTATTTGGCTTACGATTCTGGGACAGCTGCATCTGGCACGGGCCTCAGGCTGCTTCTATTCATGGTGGAAAGTGGCTGGCAGCCGGTGGGTACGAGCAGGTCACATGGCGACAGGAAGCAAGAGAGAGAGAGAGAAGGTGCCAGGGTCTTTTTAAGCAACCAGTTCTCGCAGGAACTAATAGAGCGAGAACTCACTCATTAATCCCCCCTCCCCCAGGGAGAGCATTAATCCATTCATGAGGGATCCGCCCCCATGACTCAATCAGTTTCCAACACTGCCACATTGGGGATCAAATTTCCACATGAGTTTTGGAGGGGACAACACATTCAACCCCATCAGTGGGGGTCAAGGTCATGGGTATTTTGACCTTCAGGAAAGGGACTGGGCCTGGAACTTGAGCTGGAGGTCTGGGTTTTTGTTTTTGTTTGTTTGTTTTTTTTAAAGATGACCGGTAAGGGGATCTTTCTTTTAAAAGATGATGGGAAAGGGTATCTTAACCCTTGACTTGGTGTTGTCAGCACCACACGCTCCCAAGTGAGCTAAATGGCCATCCCTATATAGGGATCCGAACCCTTGGTCTTGGAGTTATCAGCACCACACTCTCCCAAGCCATGGGCCAGCCCTGGAGGTCTGGGTTTAAGTCCTGTTTCTGTCCCAACTGGCTGTGTGACATTGGGCAAGTCACTTCCTTTCTGGGCCTCAGTTTTCCTCCTCTTAAAATGGGTACTTGGTGGGTGGGTCATGGATTTGAACTCTGGGATAGGCCAGTGATTTTCAAACCATGTTCTGTGGAGTTCTCCATCCTCAAAGGGGGCTCAGGAACTGCTTGGGGTGGGGTTGAAGGCTGAGGGGTAGGTGGGACCCCATCCCAGATTCAGGCCAACTAATAGAATGGCCAATTTGCTGAATTTTCTAAGTTTGCCAATTCTTATGAATATGTACATGAATATGTTATTTTTGAATATAGCAAATAACTATGGATATAAATGTCATTCCTTTGAATACATTTGTTCTCCAAATTTACTGATTCTTCATATGAATATCTTCTTCTTGAATTTAATCAAGGAAGATAAACATGTTCTCAGGAAAATGCCTAAAATTTCAGTGTCGAATATGGGAATGTTAAAGTTCAAACTGGTATTTTTCTGATTCTTTTTAAAAGTCATTTTCTCTTACTGCCAGCACCCTGGCTTTGGGGGGCTTCTTTGATCATCCCTCCACTGGCTTATTATGAGAAGCCTATATTCCTGAGTATTTCCAGGAGGATCTGTGTATTTGGAAATTTAGTGAGCTGGTCATTTGGTGAGTTGGTTTTGATAAACTGGCCTTTCCCTGCCTACCCCCATCGACCTTCACCCACTTGTAGCTGACACATGGGCTTCCTGCTTAATGTTTCTTTGCAAAAAGGACTGTGTTGCTTTAAAAAACCCTGGTCTAGGTGCCCCCAGGCCTGCTGGCAGTGCCATTCTAGACTCCAGAGAGGTGGTTTGGTGGTGGATGTTGGGTGGGGGGAGGGGCTTGTGCATTTGGTAGGAAGGCTTCTTGGCGGAGGTGTCTGGTGTGGGCCTTGAAGGCCAGATCAAATCTTGATGGGATTTGTAGGGGTGGGAGTGGCCTCAGGGGAAAGAGCTCCTAGCCTGCTTCCCCCTACCCTGTCCACAGCTATATCCTGCTCCCAGGGCAGCATCTGTGCAGGTGGGAAAGTAGTAGGGGGAAGGTGGTGGGTTTGGACGTGGTCATGTGTATCTCTGTGTGGATGTCCTTGTGTGTGGTTGATGTAAACCTATGTGTGTATCTGGGCACATGTGTGCTGTGTGCTTGGGCATTGGGACACAGCTCTGCCATCCAACACCCCAAGCACATCCCAGCCTTGCTTTCTTGTTGGCTCTGGGCTGTGGGCAGGTTGTTCCCTGAGTCTCAGTGCCCCCATCTATACAATGGGGATACTGAGAGCACCAACCATATGGACATGATGTGGAGATTGAGACAATACGTGTAAAGCACTTACAACTGCACCTGGCACATAGTGGGTGCTCACGAAATATTAAGTACAACTACTAAATTGTCACACACCTATGTGGGGCATGTATACCTGCACAGATGTACAGACACATGGGTATCTGTGTGCACCAGTGTCTATCCATGTGTCCCTATGTGTACATATGCTGCCTACAAGTCTGTGTGTGTGTGTTTGTGTGCATGTCTCTGTGTTTGTGTGTGTCCATGTCTGTGTGTGCACATGTGCTCGTGTGTGAGTGCTTGTGTCTGTGTGTGCCTGCAGGTGTGCGTTTGCTTGCATGTCTATGTGTGCCTCTGTGTGTGTGTGCACATTGTCTCTGTTTTGGCTGGACTTTCTGCCCTCCTGCTGGTCCCTGCTGAGCGGTACAGGGGATGAAGTGTCCCCCACAGAGGCTGCTCAGGGAGGCTGCAACGTGGGAGGGCCTGGGCCAGACCTGCTGTTCCCACGGGAAGCTGGTGTGGCTCTCTTAGGCCCTGAGCTCCTGTGTTCCCACAGGAGTGTGGAGCTGGTGCAGCAGGTGGACGAGGATGATGCCATCTACCACGTCATCAGCCCTGTCCTTAGTGGTGACGCCAAGCCCCAGGACTTTGTGATCCTGGCCTCGCGGCGGAAGCCTTGTGACAGTGGGTGGGTGCCTGCCTGCTGGGGGGTGCAAAGGTGGAGAGGTGGGAGGCCTCACCTCTCTCCCAGGGAGGGACATCAGCCTAGTCAGAGCTCTGCTTCCCCTTGGCAGTGGGACCCTTGGCTGTGTGGTTTTACTGTGGATATAATGGGAGACAAGGGCACACACTTCCCCTCCAGTCACTCGTGCCCTAAAGCAGGGTCATCTCTGCCTGGCGTGGCTGAGGCTGCACACGCCCTGCCCCTGACCATCCACCGTGGAAGTCCTTCTCCAGAAAATCCACAGCAGTCCCATTGGCTCCTAGGTGAATTCAGTGTGTCCACCCCACAGGTGCCTCCTCTCTCCAGCCTGGTCCTGAGCTGGGCTTCAGGGCTTTAAGAGTTTATGTTCTTTACACCCTCTGGTGAGGGTGTCAATGCCAGAGGGGGTGTGGAGCCTGGGATTAGGTAGACCTGGCCTTGGCTGGGCAGGACAGGCCCTCACCCCCTTCTGTGGCTGATCCCTGCCCCCTCTCCCACCCTTCCTCTGCTCCAGGGACCCCTATGCCATTGCACTGAGATCGGTCACGCTGCCCACACACTGCGAGACGCCAGAGTATAGGCGTGGGGAGACCCTTTGTTCGGGCTTCTGCCTCTGGCGTGAAGGGGACCAGCTGACTAAGGTGAGGCCTGGCGCCACCATCCCCCTCGCCCCCGGCTGTACCCCAGTGCAACACACCCATTGAGTTCAGTGTTATTGGGCTAGGACAATTCCAGACTTGGGCCTGCCTCCACCAGGCTCCTCTTCTGGCTTGGGGGAGCCTAAGAGTATCAGGGGCTGAAAATGAGCCTTCATTGAGACCTCGTGTGTGCAGAGATAGTCAGAGACTGCTTCAGGGCCTTGGAAAACGCTCTGGATGCTGAGGGCAGAAGGGCTGGATTCTGATCCCGAGTTCTATCTGATTACTTACTTATAGACCCCTTCTTGTCTAGGAAGGCTTTATGTGCCTCTGAGGGCCCTTAAAACTGCAGAGTGGTTAGTGTGAATTGAAAATGTGGGGAGGAGACTGAGAGGAAGTGAGGGTGGAGTCCTGCAGTCCCCCCTCCTTGGCTCACACCTTCTGTTAGGGCCCTGCAGCCCCCCTCCCCCCCACCCCAGGAACTCAGCCAGTGTTTGCCAACTGAAATCAATGACCTTCTCAGAATGATCCCTGGGCTTATGTCTAAGGTGCTTCTATGTCCCCCAAGCACACCTTCATTTGAATGGGATTTAGAGCTGGGACCCAGTCACTGCCCTCCAGGGCTTTTCTGGCTGGAGGGAAGATGAGAGAACAATGTGCAGTGATAGCAGGAAGGCAGGGTGTCAGCACCCTGAGGAAGAGTCAGGGGAAATCTGTGGGAGGAGGTCATGCCTGCTAATGGTACAGTCTTGTACCCGGCTTCTAAGATCCCAGGGAGCTGCGCTGTGTTTGCTGACCTCCTAAAGGCTAGCAAGGCTGACTCCCCACCTACCTCATGCACCCTGGGCTTCCCACTCCCCCGGTGCCCCTTCTCCCAACTCAGCCTCCCTGAGCCTTGCTTCCTGTCCTGCAGGTGTCTTACTACAACCAGGCTACCCCTGGCGTTCTCAACTATGTGACCACCAATGTGACCGGCCTCTCCTCTGAGTTCTACACCACCGTCAAGGCTTGTGAGCAGTTCCTCTTGGACAACCGGAATGATCTGGCCCCCAGCCTCCAGACCCTCTAGGTGCTGCAGTGACCACATTAGGCCCACTCCCACTCCATCCTGCCCTAAGGACTTGCATACAATGTGTGGAGGAAGGTGGGCATTTATTTCATCCAGCCTCCCCATGGGAAGCCTTGACCCAGGGTCCGCCAGCCCAGCACCACTGGGCGATCAGTTTTTACCAACATCTGCCAGCAAGTCCTCACGGTACCCCTGGGGCAGCCTGTAGTAGACTCGGGTCCTGTCCACAGCCCTGGCTGCCAGCAATGCTGCCCGCACAGCTGTGTAGCTGCCCCTGGCAGGGCTGTGCCCCACTGTGACGGTGGCCCGGGGGGAGGCTGACAGCAGCCTGGCTACGGCTCCAGCCGTGCTCTGGCCCAGCATCCCGGCCTGCAGCTGGAAGGACACAGGTTGCCAGAGCCCCTGGCACAGTTCCAGCATATCTGTGAGCAGCTCCTCCCTGTAGCCACTGCCCAGCACTTCCTCAGGCCAGCCTGGTGCCACAGTCACATGGGGGAAAAACTCAGCCACAGCTGTAAGCAACTCTCTGCCAGCCACATGGCCAGGGACCACAAAACTCCCATGGGAGACTGTGGCCCCAACCCACACGGGCCGAGGCAGGAGGTCAAGGATGGAGAGGTGCTCCAGCATAGCCAAGGATGGCCGGAGAGCTGTGGGCTCTTCTATGTGCAAATGGATGCCCCAGTGTCCAGGGCGCGTGGCCAGCTGCAACAGGCATGACTCCAGTGTCAGGACAGGGCCACCTGGGGCACTCACAATGGGCACAGGGTCCCTGGTTGCAGTTTCCTGGAGGCTAATGTTCAGCAGGATCATGCCTTCTCTGTCTGGAAGAGGCAACAGCATCAGGGTCAGATTATCATGGGGCGCCAGAGTCCCTTGTTAAAGAGGCAGTGAGGGCTTATGGGGACACCAAGGTGGAGGGGCTGGTGTCTCACCTGTCAACCCTGTTCTGTGCTCCAGGTGGAAGGGCTGCTTTCTAAAGGTGCCTGGTGCTCGACAGGCTGACACGATAAACTGCTAGCCCAGCTCTGGGCCTTTATCTGCGACTGAGCCCTGGGGCTTGTGCCCACCTCTCCCACAACATGATATGGCTGAGGACTCAAGGGTGCTGGTCTGAAGGTGGGGAGCCCTGTGCTCCTGACACCACTGTATTCCCTCTCCTCCTGCCCCACTTGTATCCAGCATGCGGCTTAAATTCACCCATGTTGCCATGGTAACAGACCCTCACCCCAAGCTTAGGACACCCTTGCAGTTTAGCTAGGAGCACCAGTTTTGTAGGCAGACCTTACCTGGGAGGGTAACTGCTACTGTCCTTCCATTGCCCTGGACGCCAGGAACCAGCCACTCCACGTCCAGACCATCACCCCCAGGCAGTTGGAGAAGAGGGATCAGGCTGCCTCCAGTGTAGAATATCTGCTTCCGTGTGGCATTCACTGTGGGGCCCCAAGTTGCTGAGATGAAGTGGATGCCACTAAGAGTGCCTTCTGTGTGCCACAGCTCTACATGTACTCTAAGCCTTGCAGCAACTTGCCAGGGTAGCTGTAATTTCCCCATTTTGTATACTACAAGAAGTGACTTGCCACAATCAGTAACAGTTGCTGGGATCAAAACCTAATGGAACCTGATCTGTCTGACCCCAAAATTGGTATCCTTCCCCTCACTTAGGTGGCTCCCAGGGCAGAAATGTGGTCCTCTTTAATAGGTCCTCCTTGAGATGGCTTAACTGCAGGTTCTCCTAGGTTCAGAGTCAAGGCACAAGGGGTTTGGACAGTAGCATCTGGGTCATTGGTTAATGGCTACAATGGAAGGGCTGCCTCTGAAACGTTAGAGTAAGTTGCAGAGGAACTGGGCCACAAGTATATGGGGTTTGGTATTTGCTGAGTTCTGATCTGAGCTGTGCCATGTGCAAGCTGGATGACTGTTATATAAATTCCTTAACTGTCCTGAGCCTCAGTTTCCCTACCTATCTATAAAACGGAATCCCTGCTTCATGGTTATGTGAAGTATAGAATAGCATACCATGGTCTGGCACACAACAGGTGCTCAAAATGATTCCTCCCTTCTGCCCACACAGGATTTCCCCCTTCCAATAGCCCTCCCCCCCAGCTCCGCTCCAGTGCTCCCCTGTGCAGAATCCAGCCCCCCCCCCACCCTCCCCAGTCTCTCTCCTTACAGGCCAGCTGCTTGAACTGCGACAGGACAGGCTCAAAGAGGTCATAGTAGACTTGGTGGACAGCGCAGTTGTCCCGGACATAGAGGAGATCATCCACCGACACAGGGTCCGAGGTGCCCTGCCACAGCGTCAGACTGTACCTGGGGCCCAGAGAGCCAGCTCAGCACCTGCCTGTGCCCAGAGGTGGAGCATCTACCCTCCAGCCTCCCATCACCCACTTCTTCCTGAGCACTACCCCTTCCCAGGGGCAGAAGCAGCCAGAAGGAGTTCAGGAACAATGGCTGAAAGCAGAGGCCCAGAATGAGGCAGGGCGTGGCCTCCCTGCCTCCTCACTTGCAGTGTCTGTTTCTGAGTCCAGTCTTAGGAAAGGAACCAGGGTAAAAGGGGACGGGCACAGCAGGGAGGTCAGACATGAAAAGGGGAAGGGGGCAGCCTCAGGACCCCCGTGGGGAGCCACTGAGGAAGGTAGGGCTGGCCAGCTGGGAGCTGACTGTGGGCTGGGGGCCTCTCAGTCCTTATAGGGCTATTCTGGGGCAGAGATTGCAGGTGCAATCTGGGCAGCCCCAGAAGCACAGCTGGCTCCTATGGGAGCAAGCTGCGGGGAGACAAACATGTCTCAGTATAAACACCTTTCAACGGGCAGACAGAGTCACCCACCAACGGAAGAGCTCTCTCAGTAGAGAGCAGCCTATCACCAGAGACATACAAGCAGAAAGCAGGGGCACTGTAGAGGGTGTGAGCACAGTAGGGGTTGGACCAGATGAACTTTAGGACCCTTCTAGACATGAGCATCTGGGATCTTCCTGGGGGCATCACCGTCTGGGAATGCGTTTGGAATGAGCAGGCTCTGTGACAGAAGCCTGGGAGATTTTACCTCTCAGACTGGCCCAGCAGCCAGCTGAAGTGGGGCCAGGAGGCTCGCACCATGACAGCCCGCACGGGGAAAGTGACCCTCTGAGGCAGCGATCCCACCAGCCCCTGCATCTCCTCCACCATGGCTTGGGTGTACGTGCCATTTGGGAACAGGGGCACGTAGAGAGTGGTCCAGCCCAGAGACAGGGTGGCCGCAGGATACTTCTCTTGGACCAGGGCCAGGAACCTGCAGAGAATCAGAGACACTGGTCTTTCAGAGCTGCGCTGGTCCCTTCCTCTTCTCTGTGGTTCTCCTCACAGGCTAGGAAGTGGCGGGGCCTATTGAATCTGTAATATAAGGGCAGAAGCAGTGTCCTAAAGAGAAGAAGTGGCTGTTCAAGGTCCCCCAAACAGGGTATGAACTTTGAAGTCAGGGAGGTTCAGGTCCTGACTCTGACCTTGAGCAGGCCACTCAACTTCTTTGATTCTCAGAGACAGCATCCTTTCCAGCCAGGGCAGGGCTTCTTAAACATTCTGATATGGACAGAGGTGACTGACTCAGAGCCCAGGTTTGGGGATCTGGCCTCTGCCAGCTGCTCTGAAGTTTCTGAAGTTTCAACTTTTCTTTTTAAATTTTATTTGAATTTTGCCCTGATGCAAAATTTAATAGGCAAATAGTGTTGCCCCTCACCCCCCCAAAAAAACTATGGTATAAAATCAACACTCCAAGACTACAGGCCATATTTATTTTGGGCCATTGGCTACATTTTCTAAACTGCTGCTTTCCAAATGCACCTCAGTTTGAGAAGCACAATAAATGTTGCATGGATGGATTGTTGGCTGGTTGGATGGACAGATGGAGGGAGGGAGAGAGGGATGGGAGAGAGCATGGAGCTTAGAATCAGAAAGGCCTAGGTTTGAATCTTTGCTGTGCCACTTTCTAAAAGTGCATTTAACTTCTAAAAGGTAGTTCCTGTATTAATAAAATAAAAATAGTACCTACCTCATTCTCATTATAAGAGTTAAATGATATTCTGCAAGTAAATGCTTAAAACAGTGCCTGGGACACATAATAAACTTTCAACAAATTGAGTCTCAATTATTGTCAGCTTTCTTGTTGGCAAAATGGGGGGAATAAAATGCTCCTAACCTGGCAGTGCTATGTAAGGATCAAATCAGATATAATCTCTCTTTATGTGGCCTTTCCCTGTAAACTATAGGGCATGGTGTGGCTAGTGTATATGAAGGCTGTTAGTGGCACTATTGGAATTTCAGGAGGGTGGGGGAGGGAGTCAATGTCTTAGACTTTTCTAGCAGGCCAAGTCCTGTGCTGGTCACTGGGGATAGAGATGACTGGCCATGTCTGCCCTCCAGAGTCCACGATGTAGTAGGGGTGACACACCTGTAAGCTGACAGTGACAGCCCAACAAAATTGGCTGTTAGAAGGAAGTATAGGGGCTGAACAGTCTGGGGGAAGCCCCTCAGCAGTCTGGCATGTCAGGGAAGTTTCTGGAGGTGATAATCACTGGGTAGAGGTTTATTAGAAAAGAGAGAAAAGGCATTTGAGGCAGAGGGAACAGCATGTATGAAGACTCAGAGGTGAGACTACATGGTGTTACTGGAGGCAAACGCAACAAAGGTCCCCTGAGGTCCCCTTCCTGTGCTAGATGTTGACCGAAGAGGACTGGACACAGCAGGACAAAGAGGCGAACACTCACTGTGTGGCATTAACCTCAACTGTGAGGGGCACGTTGGGGCCCCTTAGGATATCAGCATTAATCCACATGGGCCTCTGGACTCTGCCGGCCTCTGTCAGCTGCTGCAGGAGGTCCAGGGAGGGACCCACAGCCTTCAGGCTCTTGAAGTCCAGCTTGATGCCTGTGGGGAAGGGGACAAGGACTTTGGGAACTAGTGGAGGAACCAGGAAAACGTGACTGCCTGGGCAGAGAGAGGTAGGGGTGTGTGTGTGTGTGTGTGTGTGTGTGTGTGTGTGTGTGTGTGTGTGTGTGTGTGTGTGTGTGTGTGTGTGTGTGTGTGTGTGTGTGTGTGTGTGTGTGTGTGTGTGTGTGTGTGTGTGTGTGTGTGATGGAGGGGAGTGTGGGCGGGGGGAAGACAGTTGTCAGATCCTGGTGTGTGAGGAAGGCAGAGCTGGCACAGAGATGACAGGCTTGCCTCCAGAAGAGTGAGTTCCCATCTCCAGGGATGAAGCAGAGGCCAGCCAAAGGCTTGGGACCTGGGGCTGGTGCAGTGGGGAATCAAGCACCTGATGAAAAGGGCCTGTGATTCCTGGACAGGGCAGGCTCAGAGGGTCCTAGGCCACCAGAGCCTATAGGGTAGAGGAAGGCAATCTAGGTGGAGGAAGGACTCAGCGTGAACGAGCCGATCCTCTTGAGGGTGGTGAGGAAATGGGATGAAGAGATGGCAGGAGATGAGGCTTGGAAGTTGTAGATAGATGTTGAGAGCCAGGCCAAGGAGATCACACTTTGTCCAGAGGACAATGGGGAGCCATGGAGGGTTAAAGCAGTGGAGTGGCATGACAAATTTGGCCTTTTGGAAAGACCACTTGGGTGTGTGTGTGTGGTAGTGGAGTCAAGGAAGACTCGAGAGGCTGAGTGTGGGGCAGGAAGCCAGTGAGGAAGGGGGTCCAGGAGAGAGATGATATGCTGGGACTGGACTGGGGGGAAGGGGAGGAATAAGGGTTAGAACTGACAGATGCAGCAACTGAGTAGATGTGGAGGACAAGAGAGAGAGAAGCATTAGGGTGATACCCAGGTTCTGACTGTGACTGGCAAAGGGACATGGTGGGGAGGGGTGGAGGTTGACTTTGAGCATGTTGTATCCAATTCTGTGGATCCGTGAGTGAACACCTGAACATGTTGGTACTTTGTAGTTTGCTCTGTACACCTGTCTCACCTGTATATACAGGAGACAACACCTGGACATGCTCTCTGAATCCTCTATCTCACCTGTGTGACCAGGAGAGACCGACCTGGATATACACGTTCACACCCCCCTATCTCACCCAGTCTACTTTGCCTGGGTGCCTGGAATGCTGGGATGGGAAAGCCAAGTAATGAGCAACTCATGGCAGGGACTGGACTTGCCTTCCAGTGAGGGATCCCTGCACCTGCTCCTGAGACCAGAGGGCTGGGGAGCCAGGGAGGGGGCTGAGAGGGGCACTTACCCTTCTGGGAGGAGGCTAGCACGGCCTCCAGCCACTGCTGCAGTGTGTTGTCACTGTAGATGGCCGGGGGGTGGGCCATGATGGGGACCCCTGTCTCATTGGCTGTGTTGAGCCCTTCTACAGTGACATCAGCCTCCAGGACCATGGCATTGCCTGTGGAAGAGGCAGAACTCAGTTTTACTTAAAAAATTTTCTCATCATAAAAGTACAGAAACGCAGCACAAAGAGGAAAACATTCACCCACATTTCCATCATAGTTCACATTTTGATGCATCTTCTCCCATTTATTCCTATGTATAATTTTTACAGTTACTCAGCTACATTTATAGTTTTTTATGTTTTTCATTCAACATTATGACACATTTTCACAATCTTTTAAACATCTCCTTAAAACAGAAAAGTGCCTTCAAATGCCCTGGATGAGGGTGCTCACTGCGATGTATGTGACCATCGCCCTATTCCTGAGACATTTTGGTTGTTTCTAGTGTTTTGCTACTAATAAATAATGGTGCATATTTTATTCTGTTTTTCTGATTATTTCTGTTCTCTCCTTGTGGAATTTGAGTCAGGGCCACACAGGATCATTTTATTTTATTTTATTTTATTTTTACTTATTTACTTATTTAATTTTTATTTTGTCGATATGCAATGTGATTGGTTATTGTGGCCCATCACCGAAACCTCCCTCCCTCCTCCTCTCCCCGCTCCCACCCAAAAATGTCCTTTCTGTTTGCTTGTCATGTCAACTTCAAGGAATTGTAATTGTTATGTCTTCTCCCCCCGGTTTGTGTGTGTGTGTGTGTGTGTGTGTGTGTGTGTGTGAATTTATATATTAATTTTTAGCTCCCACCAATAAGTGAGAACATGTGGTATTTCTCTTTCTGTGCCTGACTCGTTTCACTTAATATAATTCTCTCAAGGTCCATCCATGTTGTTGCAAATGGCAGTATTTCATTCATTTTTATAGCTGAGTAGTATTCCACTGTGTAGATGTACCACATTTTCCGTATCCACTCATCCGATGATGGACATTTGGGCTGGTTCCAACTCTTGGCTATTGTAAAGAGTGCTGGGATGAACATTGGGGAACAGGTATACCTTCGACTTGATGATTTCCATTTTTCTGGGTATATTCCCAGTAGTGGGATAGCTGGGTCATATGGTAGATCTATCTGCAATTGTTTCAGGAACCTCCATACCATTTTCCATAGAGGCTGCACCATTTTGCAGTCCCACCAACAATGTATGAGAGTTCCTTTTTCTCCACAAACTCGCCAGCATTTATCGTTCAGAGTCTTTTGGATTTTAGCCATCCTAACTGGGGTGAGATGGTATCTCAGTGTAGTTTTGATTTGCATTTCCCGGATGCTGAGTGATGTTGAGCATTTTTCATATGTCTGTTGGCAATTTGTATACGTTCCTTAGAGAAATGCATGCTTAGTTCTTTTGCCCATTTTTTAATTGGGTTGCTTGTTTTTTTCTTGTAAAGTTGTTTGAGTTCCTTGTATATTATGGATATTAATCCTTTGTCAGATGTATATTTTGCAAATATTTTCTCCCACTCTGTTGGTTGTCTTTTAACTGTGTTAATTGTTTCTTTTGCTGTGCAGAAGCTCTTAAGTTTGATATAATCCCATTTGTTTATTTTTCCTTTGGTTGCCCGTGCTTTTGGGGTCGTATTCATGAAGTCTGTGTCCAGTCCTATTTCCTGAAGTGTGTCTCCTATGTTTTCTTTAAGAAGTTTTATTGTTTCAGGGTGTATATTTAATTCTTTAATCCATTTTGAGTTGACTTTAGTGTATGGTGAAAGGTATGGGTCTAGTTTCATTCTCCTGAATATTGATATCCAGTTCTCCCAGCACCGTTTGCTAAAGAGGCAGTCTCTTCCCCAGTGTTTAAGCTTGGTGCCTTTGTCAAAGATCAGATGGCTGTAGGTGTGTGGGTTGATTTCTGGATTCTCTATTCTATTCCATTGATCAATGTGTCTGTTTTTATACCAGTACCATATTGTTTTGGTTATTATAGCTTTGTAGTATAGTTTAAAGTCAGGTAGTGTTTTGTCTCCAGCTTTGTTTTTTTTGCTCAGCGTTGCTTTGGCTATGCGTGGTCTTTTGTTATTCCATATAAATGTCTGGCTAGTTCTTTCCATTTCTGAGATAAATGTCATTGGAATTTTGATGGGGATTGCATTGAATTTGTATATCACTTTGGGTAGTATGGACATTTTCACTATGTTGATTCTTCCAATCCAAGAGCATGGGATATCTTTCCATCTTCTTGTATCCTCTCTAATTTCTCTCAGCAGTGGTTTGTAGTTCTCATTATAGAGATTTTTCACCTCCTTGGTTAACTCAATTCCTAAGTATTTTATTTTTTTGGTGGCTACTGTAAATGGGCAGGCTTTCTTGATTTCTCTTTCTGCATGTTCACTATTGGAGAAAAGAAATGCTACTGATTTTTGTGTGTTGATTTTGTATCCTGCTACTGTGCTGTAATCATTTATCAACTCCAAGAGTTTTTTTGTAGAGGCTTTAGGCTGTTCGATATATAGGATCATGTCATCTGCAAACAGGGACAGTTTGACTTCATCTTTTCCAATCTGGATGCCCTTTATTTCCTTGTCTTCTCTGATTGCTCTGGCTAGTACTTCCAACACTATGTTGAATAGGAGTGGTGAGAGTGGGCATCCTTGTCTAGTTCCTGTTCTTAAAGGAAAAGCTTTCAGCTTTTCCCCATTCAGGATGATATTGGCAGTGGGTTTATCATATATGCCTTTGATTATGTTGAGATACTTTCCGTGTATACCTAATTTATAGAGGGTCTTTGAAATGAATGAGTGTTGAATTTTATCAAATGCTTTTTCAGCATCTATAGAGATGATCATATGGTCCTTGTGTTTGATTTTATTAATATGTTGTATCACATTTATTGATTTGCATATGTTGAACCAACCTTGCATCCCTGGGATGAATCCCACTTGATTGTGGTGAATAATTTTATGTATGTGTTGCTGTATTCTGTTTGCTAGTATTTTAGTGAGGATTTTTGCATCTATGTTCATCAAGGATATCGGCCTGTAGTTTTCTTTTTTGGTTATATCTTTACCTGGTTTTGGTATCAGGATGATGTTTGCTTCATAGAATGAGTTTGGGAGATTTGTGTCTGTTTCAATCTTTTGGAATAGTTTGTAAAGAATCAGTGTCAATTCCTCTTTGAATGTTTGGTAAAATTCTGCTGTGAATCCATCTGGTCCTGGGCTTTTCTTTGTTGGGAGCCTTCTGATAACAGCATCAATCTCCTTTATTGTTATTGGTTTGTTCAGATTTTCTACGTTTCCATGGCTCAGTTTTGGGAGCTTGTGTGTGTCCAGAAATTTATCCATTTCCTCCAGATTTTCAAATTTGTTGGCGTATAGTTGTTTATAGTAGTCTCGAATGATTCCTTGTATTTCAGATGAATCAGTTGTAATATCACCTTTTTCATTTCTAATTTTTTGTTATTTGAATCTTCTCTCTTCTTTTTTTTGTTAGCCATGCTAATGGTTTGTCAATTTTATTTATCTTTTCAAAAAACCAACTTTTTGATTCATTGATCTTTTGTAGTATTTTTTGGGTTTCAATTTCATTAAGTTCTGCTCTGGTCTTAATGATTTCTTTCCATCTGCTGACTTTAGGTTTGGATTGTTCTTGTTTTTCTATTTCTTTAAGGTGAAGTGTTAGGTTGTTCACTTGCCATCTTTCCATTCTTGTGAGGTGAGCATTTAATGCAATAAATTTCCCCCTTAGTACTGCTTTTGCAGTATCCCACAGGTTTTGGTATGAAGTATCATTATTTTCATTAGTTTCAATAAATTTTTTGATTTCCTGTTTGATTTCTTCTTGGACCCATATGTCATTAAGTAGAATGCTGTTTAATTTCCATGTGTTTGTATAGTTTCCAGAATTTCATTTGTTATTGATTTCTAATTTTAATCCATTGTGGTCTAAGATAATACATGGGATAATTCCAATTCTTTTGAATTTGTTGAGACTTGACTTGTGACCTAATATGTGACCCTGGAGAATGATCCATGTGCTGATGAGAAGAATGAATATTCTGAGGTTGTTGGATGGAATGTTCTGTAGATATCTGCCAATTCCAATTGGTCTAGAGTATTGTTTAGATCTTGTGTTTCTCTGCTGATTCTTTGCCTAGATGATCTGTCCAATATTGACAGTGGGGTGTTCAGGTCCCCTGCTATTATGGTATTAGTGCCTATTTCCTTCTTTAGGTCTAATAGAGTTTGTTTTATAAATCTGGCTGCTCCAACATTAGGTGCGTATATACTTATGATTGTTATGTGTTCTTGATGGGTCAATCCTTTTATCATTACGTAGTGTCCCTCATTGTCTCTTTTTATGGTTTTTATACTCCAGCTCATTTTTCTTTTCTGTTTGCATGGTAAATCTTTTTCCATCCTTTCACTCTTAGTCTATGTGAGTCTTTTTGGGTGAGGTGGGTCTCTTGAAGGCAGCATATAGTTGGGTCCTCCTTTTTAATCCTGTCAGCCAGTCTGTGTCTTTTGATTGGGGAATTTAATCCTTTTACATTAAGAGTTGTTATTGAAAAGTGTTGATTTATTCCTAGGATTTTATTGATTATTGTTTGGTTGTCTTAGGTGTCGTTTGTTCCTTGCTTTCTGATTTACTGTTTGTTTTCTGTGTTTGTTGGTTCCTTGGGTTGTAGATAGCCTTTTTGTTTTTTTGTTTTCTCTTCGTGAGTGCCATTTTTATTATACTAGTGGGTTTTGATTTTTCTTGGGTTTTTATGGCAGTGGTAGTTATTTTTCAGGAACCAAACCCAGTACTCCCTTGAGAATTTCTTGTAAGGGTGGTCATGTGGTGGTGAACTCCTGCAATTTTTGTTTGTCTGAGAAAAATACTATTTGCCCTTCATTTCGGAAGGATAGCCTTGCAGGGTAGAGTATCTTGGCTGGCAATCTCTGTCTTTTAGTATTTTGAATATATCATCCCATTCCTTTCTGGCTTTTAGGGTTTGTGATGAAAGTCTGATGTTAGCCTGATTGGGGCTCCCTTATAAGTGATTTGATGCTTCTCTCTTGCAGCTTTTAAGATTCTCTCTTTGTCTTTGAGTTTTGCCAACTTGACTATAACATGTCTTGGAGAAGACCTTTTTGGGTTGAATACGTTTGGAGACCATTGAGCTTCCTGGATCTGAAGATCTGTGATTTTTCCTATACCTGGGAAGTTTTCTGCCACTATTTTGCTGAATATGTTTTCAATGCAATCTCCATTTTCCTCCCCTTCTGGAATACCCATGACTCGGATATTTGAGCGCTTAAGGTTGTTTGTTATCTCTCTCAGATTTTCCTCAATGCCTTTGATTTTTCTTCTTCTTCTTTTTTTTTATCTGCTTGTGTTATTTCAAACAGCCCATCTTCAAGTTCAGAGGTTCTCTCTTCAACTTCCGCAAGCCTGCTGGTTAAACTCTCCGTTGTGTTTTTTATTTCGCTGAATAACTTCTTCAGTTTGGCAAGTTCTGCTACATTTTTTTTTCAGGGCATTGATTTCCTTGTACATTTCTTCTTTCAGGTCCAACACAGGGTCATTTTAAAGCTCATGCTGACATATTACTTTCCAGAAAAGTTGCTCTGACTCATATTCCCACCTGGAGAACCTAAGATTGCCCATGTCACTGCATCCTTACCAGCACTGAGCATTGTTGTTTTTATCTTTTAACCTCATGCAGTTAACTCCGTCTGGCAGACACCATCTGTTCCTTTCCTTCAGTTCAGCCTAGTAGGGAGCAGAATCTGGAGGACCTTGCATGGGGACACTAGAATTCGAGGACTGTAGTGGAGGGAGGGGTCATTTTCTGCCCATTCGCATCACAGACAGTTGGCATGAGAAGGGGCCTTTTCTCCTGGTTTACTCATAGCCTCCTGGCCATTCCTCTCGCCTCTAGCACTGCTCCCTTGCAAATCTATTCTCTATATAGACACTAGCGTGAGGGTTCTAAACACCTATCTCACCATGTTACTTATTATTAAAGAAAAAACACCAGAAAACCCACCCATTGCCCTGAGAATCAAATCCAGACCCCTTACCACACAGTCTTTGCAGTCTGCACGTGCAAGCCCTGCCAAGTTTTCCAGTATCATCTCATGTCCCTCCCTCCCTCATTCTTTTTACTTATTTATTTTTAGATTTTATTTTATTTTGTCAATATACAATGTGGTTGATTATTGTGGCCCATTACGGAAACCTCCCTCCCTCCTCCCCCTCTCCCCCTCCCCCCCTCCCTCATTCTTTAGGTTCCAGCCACTCCTGTTTCTTTGACTTTAATATGCACATAGATCCCCTGGGAACTTTTAAAATGCAGGTTCTCATCAGTAGATCTGGGATGGGGCCCGAGATGCTGCATTTCTAACAGGTGATGCCCATGCAGCTGGTCTAGGGACCATACTTTGAGTAGCAAGGCTCTAATTTGTCTCGTCCTCCCCATTGCTGGATGTTGCCTTGTGACACTCTTCCCTCAATAGCGTCACTAGGCCATGTCCTCCTTGTCCTTTAGTATTGCCTTAAAATATCACTTCCTCAAGGAAGCACCCCAAACCCAGTCTAAGTTAGGTCACCCTGCTTCTTGTTGTCAGAGAAATCCACACTTCTTCTTTCAGTGCTCGGACCCAGGTCATGTAATTGCCTGCTCAGCATCAGGAGAGCAGGGTTTGGGTCTGATCACTTGAGTGCCCAGTGCCTATATGGCACCAGGCCTAACAGACGTGCTTCAACATGGTTGTTGATTGATAAACAGAGGTGAAAGAGCTCACCTTACATCCTGGAGAACCTTAGCAGATTTCTCTAAAATCTAGGTGCATGGATTTCCAGGAGGGGAAGGTACTGAGCTTTTGCACCATCCCGTTCCATCCTCATGTTATAATCTGCTGCCCCAGCGCTGATCTTGGATGATCCTAGGGCAGCAGGTCCTCTTTGCCTTACTTCTGGCCTTTCCCCCCCAGGTAAGAGTCTTCCCTCTCTGTCCTGCTCCCTCATCAGGGGAGAAGGCTCTCTGTCCTCCTTTTCACTAACATCCAGCGATCACCCATGCCATCAGAGATCCCTCAAGCAGCAGCAAACTGGCCCCACCCCACCTGCGATAGCCTTGCCCCTGCTGACCACCAAGCCTGCCTCCTCTGAGAAGTCCTCCCAGCCACCCATTCATTCATTTGGCAAACTTTTCCCAGACACTTACTCCCAGGCCCTCAGGCATGGTGACCTTGTAGACATAAGAGCTGGAGGCCTGGCGCCCAGGACTTGTTCTGCTGCAGACCTACTGTGTGGCCTTGGACAAGATCCTCTCCCACTCTGGACCCCAGTTTCTTCATCTGAAATGGAGGGAGTTTTCTTGAGCAGTGTCAACAAGGGTGGTCCTGAGGCCAGCAGCATCAGCATTGCCTGAGAACTTACCAGAAATGCAAATGCTTGGGCCCCACCCCAGATCCACTGAATCAGAGACGCTGGGATGGGACAGCACCCATGTCTTCTGAAGCATGCTCAGGGACCATTCCCTTCATCTTCTATGGCCACTGCTTCAGCGTTTACCTGCACTTTCCTGACCATTACCTATCGAGCTTCCCAATAGTCCCAAAGGAGAGGGTGTTTCCCTGTTGTCCTGGGTGTTGAGCACAGTGTGCTGGCTCAGAGCATGGATTCTAGAACCGACTGCCCCAGGCTCCTATGTTGGCATAACCACTTTCAGACAGTGTAACCTTGGGTAAGCCGCCTAACTTCTCTGAGCTATTGTTTTTATTCTGTAAATGGTACCCATGAAACAGGTTGCATGGTAGTCCCAGGAGAATCCATGGGTAAATGTGTGTGTATGTCCCACACAGTGAGCTGTCACTGACTCGTTGCTATAATCTTGAACCTGAGACTCAAGAGGAGTTACACAATCTACTCAGGTGTTCCTGTTTGTTTTTAGCAGCACTGGGCCTCTCACTCAGATCTGGCTTCCTTAGGCTTGGAGGGCAAAGGCCTCCTTAGGACAGGGCACCTGACAAGTGCAGGGAGGGGAGCTACGAGGCAGGGCAGTACAGTGATAGCTCTAGAATCAGATGTCTGGTTCAAACTCTAGGCTGATCAGCTGTGCCACCTTGAGCCAGTCACTTCACCCCTCTGGGTGTTCATTTCCTCACGTGGAGGAAGACAGAACATGTATGTAGCTTCACAATGCCACCTTAACCACAGTGTCTTATCCTTGCCTCTGCTCTCCCTCCCTTTCTTCAATCCCCCCGCCTGACCTGCTCTAGTCTTAGCAGCTGGACTTACTGCTCAGAGCCTCTTGCATCTCTTCCTGGCTGTTGGCTGCATGGTACCAGGTGACAAGCAGGCCATCCCGGTGGCTGATCTGGCCCAGGCTCAGCAGATAGTCCAGCATGTCCGCATCAGGGTGGCAGGACCCGTTCTGCTCACAGCCTGGAATGAATGCCGAGGGAGCTGTTAGCATCAACCTTGCCCCAGCCCAAGACTCCTGGCCTGGGCTCCCAAGTGTGCCCAGCATGCGACCTCGCAGAGAGACAGTGAGCCCCAGTAATTAGTGCTGCAAGAAAGGGAAATACATGGGCTCCTAGGGCAGTCAGGAAAATGGGGTGTTCATAGAGAAGGGAACATATAAGGGGGGCCTTGAAGGATGGATGTAAATTGACAGAAAGCGGGGAATAGATTATTCTAGACAGAGGCAACAGCACAAGAAAAGGCTTGGCCACAGGAAAGAGTGTGGCTCCTAAAGGAATGGCCATTGGCCTGGTGCAGATGGAATACTACAGAGAAGTGGAATAGGGCAAGAATGGAAAGGAGAGCTGGGATCAGATTGTAAGTGGCCTTAACCACCAGCAAAGGAGTTGGGCATGTACAGTGAGTGGCGTGTGTGTAGAAAGATCTCACTGGCTGCAGAGCGAGCATGGGCTGGTGGCCGAGGAACTATGTGGGAGGGGAAGGCCACCACAGGGCCCCAGGAGGAGAACCCAGGCCTCAGAGGGCATGGCCAGCAGGATGGAGGGCAGAGGGTGGGAAGGCAGCACCCTCAAAGCTCAGGACCCAAGAGCACAGGCAGGAGGCAGAGGGAGAGGTGGAGGCCGCTCCCAGCAGCAGAGGGTGTAGGCAAGAGCAGGTGTGGGCTATAGCTGGTGAGTTCTGCTCAGTCTGCTGAGTTTGAGGTGTCCATGTGACACTCAAGAAGGAACGTCTGTCCTGGGCTGAAGGCTGAGATCTGGTGGTCTTCAGGTAACTGATGAAGGCAAGGGAAGTTAAAGGGACCCTCTGCTGGGGATGGTGGGGTTGGGGGATGGAAGAGGCAAATAGAAATGTGGATGGGCAGTGAGTCTTCATGGGAGTGGTGGACAGGAGAAGCGCCCATTAGAGCTGTCCATGGAGGACAGAGCTCGGGCAAGGAGAAGGAATGAACCATAGGGAGGCCAATCAAGACTGCATGAGAGGGAGGCACCTACCTGGATGGGAGTAGTGCTGCAAGGTGAAGATTGGGACCAAGACAATGAGGAATGCCAGAGCCAAACTGGTGATGCCGGCAAGTAACCTTGCAGTAGGGCTGTCCAAGTACTTCTTCCTAAAGGCCATGATGACTCTCTCTGGGAAATGCCTCCCAACTCCTCACAGCCCAGAGGAGGTTCCCTGAAGCTCCCTGCAGTGGGATTGGGTGGGGGGCAGGAGACTCCAGCAGCACCGAATTCCCTCCCAGATCTGGCAGCTCACAGCCCCAGAATGTCCCAGTGTGGAGACAGCTCCCGAAGCTCCGCCTCCCTCCCCCGCCCTGCTCCTTCCCCTCACCCTCCCACGATCTTAACAGGTCAAGCAGAAAATCCTGCCACCTTCAAAATGAACTTTGAGCACAGTAAGAGGCAGCAGAGGATGTTGGACTGAGCCCCCACCCACCGCCTGTCTGCCCCTCTCTGGTTCTCATTTTCCCCCTGTGTAAAAGGAAGCAGCTAGGCTGGGTGACCTCTAACTTCCTTCTCTCTTCTCACTTTAGGGGGTCTTCCGCCCTGCTCCAGGGCATCCCGCAGATCAGGCCAGGGTTGGTGACAAGAACAGATTAGATCCACTTGAGGACGTGTGTTTTCCTTCCATCCCAGATTGCGGCTGATAGATTATCTACCCAGGATTGAAACAGATAGTCCTGGGTTACTGCAGGCCACTCCTGGGCCAGCGAGTCCTCGGGAAAGGAGTAGAGTCACCACCTCACACAGAGCGAGTTCTAGGGCCCCCAGGGGGAAGCAAATTAGAAGTTGTCCCTATTCCAGGGACCCTAAGGTTTAAATAAATTCAAGTATCACTTGTAGCATGCACAGGAACTTCAGTTTAGAGAGGTTCATAGAGAAATCCAGCAAGGCACTTGGTGACTGATTCAAGTGTGTATGTTGTTAAATAAAAATTATAGGAGAAAGTGGATCCCTAGACCAGCCAGCTGCCAAAAAGGAAAAAAAAAAAAAAATTATAGGAGGACGTTGTTTTGGACTAAGCTCCTGCACAAGGCCTAATGGACCAGACTAGAATTAAAATGGAGTCACCCTTGCTAAACATCACCAAAGCTAAACTGAGTTGTTTGACTTTTTAAGAAATCAGCAGAGAGATTACAATGTCCCAAACAGCCACTTTAAATCTTCAAGAGGCAGGACAATGAAGCTTCCTCTGCTTTATTCCTTCCACAAAAAGGACAGCCTGAGGTAACCTGATGTTCACCGATCAGTTATTTTGCCATTGTTCTGTCTCCCTGTCCCCACCTTACAAGGAAAGCAACGTTTGAGCCAAAGCAAACAAACAAAAACAAAGCAAGGAGAGTAACTTTGAAATGACTCCTCTGCTTTCTGTTCGTGTTAATGCTTTCTTCAGCCTTTTTCTGTCTATACAGGCAAACTCTTCTGCTCAGCTCATCAAACACTTATTCGATTTTATGGGATGAAGTGTTGTCCTATTCTGGAATCTCACTACAGCAATTGAGATCTTTCACTAAACTTGTCATCTTGTCCTCTGACAGGTTGTGTGGATGTCTAGAATGTGTCCAGGTGGGCAGATGGAGGGACACTTGGGGATGGAGGGTCAGGTTGGGAGGGCGTTTGCTTCAGGCCATGTAGGGACTGTGGGTCATCCCTGAGCCACTGCCCAGGAGGGAACTGGATATAGAGGTCTGGGGCTCAGGGCTAAAGGCAAAGGGAGAAAGGGGTGGAGGCAGACCTCTGGGGACCACTGACATTAAGGGACAGGTGGAAGAAGAGAACTCAGTGGTAGAGAGGGGCCAGAACGGGGAGGGGGGCCCAGGAGCCAATGGAAGGGTCACTTCAAGAAGAAAGGGGTGGTCAGCTGTGCCTGGGCCTGCTAAGGACAGCAAGGGGCCCCTGGACTTGACAGTAAGAAGAGCGATAGTGATGTTGGCAAGGACAGTGTCCAGAGATCTGTGTGGAGCATGGGGATGGACGGGGAGGCAGAGCCTGTCCAGAGGGGCTGCAGGTGCAGGAGGGAGAGGCTGTGGGGCAAGTGAGGGTGAGAGTGGGAGGACCCAGGGCACAGAGGCTGCTGTCCTGGCAGGGTGCAGAGGAGGGTGGGCCCAGCCAGTGTTGAGTTTGGGGTGCTGGGAGGGAGGTGGGTGAGGAGATGGGGTGAAGGGGGACGGTGAGGGGAGGTTTGACGAGTGGAGGTTTGAGGACAGGGAGGTTCTGTGGGCTGGTCGGGGCATGTGGCTTACAGGGATCTAGGGAGACCCAAGCTGTGAGCTGCCAGACAGGGAGGACTTGAAGACACGCCTGTCCAACAGCCCCTCCATCCCCATTGTGCACTCAGGGAAAGGCGAGTCTGTGATGGGCCACCCCGAGGCAGAGCCAGCCCTGGAACCCCAGACCGCACACTCTTATTTCCCTCAGCCTCTGGAGAAGGGGAGCTCTTTTCTATCTGGGTTTTAGGCTCATTCTTCAAATCACTCAACAAACCCTTTCTGAGCTGCTGCTCTGGGCTGGGCCCTGGCTAAGTGTCAGGGCTGCAGGCTCCAGGGGGCAGGCTACCGAGTGCGCCACGGGCTCGGCCCCACAATGGCATTTTAAAAAACACAAATTTATTGTCCTACAGTCCTAGAGGTCAAAGCCTGCAATAGGTTTCAGTGGGCTAAGACCAAGATATTGGTAGGGCTGAGTTCCGTCTGAAGTGTCTGGGGGGGTAATTCGTTTCCTTGCCTTTTCTAGCTTCTAGAGTCTGCCTGCATTCCTTGGCTCATAGCCTTATTCCTATACATTCAAAACCAGCAAGGTTGGGCCAAGTCCTTTCCATACTGCTCCCTCTGCTCTCTCTACTGCTTTTCTTCCGCTTACGAGGTTCCTTATGATTACACTGGACTCTTTCAGATAATCCTGGATAATCTCCCATCCTAAATTCAGCTAATTAGCAAAGTTAGGATTCCATCGGCAATCCTAATTCCCTTTGCTATGTAGAGTAACATATTTACAGGCTCCAGAAATTAGGATGTGCACATCTTTGGAGGGCAATTCTGCCTTCACAGTGGGGGTTGGTTTTTGCTTCTCTTTTTAATGGTTGGGGCCATGCTGCTTGAGGGAGGCAGTACAGCTTGAACATGCAGGCCCTGGGCTGCCTATATTCTCTTTCAGCCCTGATATGTGCCAGCTGTATGACGTGGGCAAGCATTTCACCTTTCTGTGCCTCAATTTCCTCATTTGTAACCTTGTAGGATTGCCAGAAGTTTAAATGAATTAACCTATGTAAATCACTTAGGACTGTACCTGGCACAAACTAAGTGCTTGTTAAGGATTAGCTGTTAATGTATATATATGTACAACTTAAAAATATGTTTGTATCCCTTTTTCACATAGGTCATAGGAGCAGTTCCCTACATGATTGCAATTTTCATCTTTAACAGATGCATGAGATCTCATTAAATGGCTGTTTCGGTGGTTTATTGAACCATTGCTTACCATGTTGGACACCTGGATTGTTTCAATCTTTTACCTTTATGCAAATACTTCAGTGAGTGTCTCCAGCCACTTTCCTGATCACGTTCTTAGGTAAGATTCCCAGCAGTGGAATCACTGCGTCAAAGAATAAGCACATTTTGAAGGATTTTGGGTGCTCGCCTTGGCAGCACATATGCTAAAATTGGATTAGCATGGCCCCTGCAGAAGGATGACACAGAAATTCATGAAGCGTTCCATAAAAAGTTGAAAAGTAAATTAAATAAATAAACAAGGGCTTTTGGAATCTGCTGTTGAATTTAATTCTTAAAGGTTTGCACCAACTTAGAGCTGCCCTGGCAGGGCTGGGTGGGTTTACTCAGTAGAAATGGGAAGAGACAGTGTCACTCCAGATAATGGGCGGAATGACCAAAGGCTTGGGGTGAGAAAGCTCAGAGTACCCATAAGGGGACAGGGTAGAAGGCCCATTTGGTTGGGTCATGAGGTCTGCTTGGGACCTCTCCCAGGTGAGAGATAGGTGGGAGAAAAGGCTGGAGGGCAGGGCTAGCAAGTCACGGAACAGTCATGTCTGATTCAGCTAATGTCACGCTGGTTCTTGAGAAGTTTATGACATACTTGGGTCTGTGCTTCAGGAGAACAAATCTGCTGGGGCATGGGATGAACCAGGGAAATGCTAATTGGGAAGAAGGGAGACAGTGAAGAGGCTCTTGCTAAAAGCCAAGAAAGACTGGAATTAGGTGGGGGGCAGTGAAAATGGAACGGGGGCAACAGGTGTGGGTACTTTCAGGAAGGAACATTTTGGACCTGGAAAAGGTAGCATGCATGTGGGGGTGGGAGGAGATGGGGGAAAAGCCAAAGGGGTCTTGCTGGGAGTTTTCAGCCTGAGTATCTGTGAAAATCAAGAAATGGGAGGACTAGTTGGTGAGCTTACTTGGTTAGAGTGTGATGCTGGTGACACCAAAATCCAGGGTTTGATCCCTGTATTGGCCAGCTGCCAAAAAAAAAAAGAAGAAAGAAAGAAAAAAAGAAACACTGATGGAAATAGGGAGTCAGGAGGAGGAATAAGTTTTGTGGGAAGGAGATTACCTCAGTTTGAAGCCTACTGAGTCTGAGGGTCCTGAGAGCCATCCACGTATATAGGTAGTGGCCACACCTGGGGCTGGAAGTATAGATGTGGGAGCTGTTAGCCCTGGGTCAGAGCGTGCTCGGATTCATCCTTTGCTCTTCCCTTGTGCAGTACTGAACAGCTCGCCAGCTGCCTATAGCTGACGGGGCACGGGCAGAAGCTTGGAGAGAGAGGAGAGGGGAGGCAGACTATTTCATCAGCTGATTAGGGAATTAGATAGAATCTCAAAGTGTCATCCATAAATTAGCATGGAGAAACAAACAAAGAAGACGGAGAGAAGGGCTAACATGCATCTAATCAGAGTTGCAGGAGAGAGCAGAGGAGGAATGGAAAAAAGGCAGTACTTTCCAATATTTCTGGAAAAATTTTCAAAATTGCTGATCAACACCAATCCCCAGATTTATTTTTATTTTTATTTTTTTAAAAGATGACCAGTAAGAGGATCTTAACCCTTGACTTGGTGTTGTCAGCACCACACTCTCCCAAGTGAGCCACGGGCTGGCCCCAATCCCCAGATTTAGAAATCACAATGAATCCCAGGTAGGAAAAATAAGAAGAAACCCATGTCTATTGCGTAGTGAAATTGCAGAACACCAAAGCAGAAGATCTCAGAAGCAGCCAGAAAGAATAGATTGATCATCAAAAAGGTGGCAGAGTGACTTCTCAACAGAATTGATGGAAGCCAGAAAGCAGTGGAATATTACCTTTGATGTGCTAAAGCAAAATAACAGACACTGTAGAGTCTGACATGCAATGAAAAAAAAAATTATTTTATTTTATATATATATTTGGTGGCTGGCCAGTACAAGGATCTGAACCTTTGACTTTGGTGTTATAACACTGTACTTTCACCTGATAGATATAACCAGCGCCATTTTAGGCAAGGCCATGCACAAAATGGCCACCAACCCCTCCCTGCTTCCCTTTACAAGAAGCCTCATGACTTGGGTGGAATAGAAACCATTTAGCTTCCTCATGGGTGCAATGCCCCTCCCTCGCAATGCGCCTCCTTGACTGCTTCAGCCAGCCCTTGGCGCCCTACGGCCCATATAAGCCCTCCCACCCCAATGATGGTTGCTGCCCTCCATTTTGAGTGCAGCCTGGCAGATTCTTTTCCCACGTTTCGGCTCACTTTCTTTGATAACGAACTGGCCAGCCCTGAAAATATTTTTAAGAATGAGAATGAAATGGAGATTTTTATTTTTTAGCAAATAAAACTAAAAGAGTTTACCACTAACAAACTCTTATTAAGGATATTATAAAAGCTATTTTTCAGGCAGAAGGAAATTGATCCCAGATGGAAGCATTATTGGGCCCAAGTCTGGCTGCCTGCCCCCTTTCAAAAGCAAACCATTCAAAAGTCAAATGTTGGTGAAAATGGAAGTTGGCTTTTATTCAGGAATATCGGTGACCTGAGGAGAGATGTTAGGTTCACCCATCTCTCCAGTAAACCTGAAGGAGAGTGGCCAGACTAAAGCCATCTCCAAGACTCAGATTTATTGAGTGGTTTTAAATAGGGGGCTGAGGGAATGGAATGTGGGGAATGGAAAGCAGGAGGCAGGGGCTTCATGCAAGGTCTCAGGTGCAAAGTCTCACCAAGACTGTCTCTGGTTTCTGCTCCCGTCCTTGCTGTTATCTCAGGGTCCTGCTGGAATTGAAGTTTTCCTTGGTTTCCCAGTGTCTGGATAGTACATGCAAGCCTGCAGCTCCAGGATGGGTGGAAAACAACTTTACATTCATGTAAATAATGTCATCTTGCCCTATAACCAAGGCCCGAAATACCAAATAACCATAAGAAAAGAGGGAACTCATGTGACCCTGGGTGTTACCAGGACCACTCTCTCCCAAGTGAGCTAAACAGCTGGTCCTTCCTTGTTTGCTTTTTGAAGGATAATAACATATTAATTTTAGACTTTGCTGACTTAACTATGAATGTTAAAATCATTAGAGTAACCTTAAAGAATAGACATGGAATCTAAAACTTCCAAAAAAATGGAAAGGGGGACAAAGGAGTGAGAGAAGAAAGACAAATTCGGTAATCCAAAAGAAAATATGAGAAGGGAAAAAAATAAAATGAAAAAGGAAAGTTCTGCTTGTGGTAATGGCAAAGTAGCTCCTATCAGAACAACTGTCATACAGATAACAATTATGAACTCTGGACAAACTATAAAAAATCACCACCTGAAAACTCTGGAAAGAGACCAAAAACAGGAGGAAACTAGAGGGAAGCAAGAATTTAGAAGTAACAATTACCAGGTGCAAAAATATTTAAAATCTCGCAAACATAATATTGAACCGAAGAAGTCAGAAACAAAAGAGTACGTGCTGTATAATTCCATTTATATAAGGTACACAAATATGCAAATCTAAACTATGATGTTAGCAGTCATCATAGTGGTTACCCTGGGTGGGGGTTAGTGATGGGAGGGGGCACAAGAGGGTTTCTGGGGTCCTGATGATATTCTGTTTCTAGATGTGGGTGCTGGGTACATGGGCATCTTCATGTGGTGAAAACTGATGTGCAGTTTTCCGTGTTAAATGAAAATTGTAGGAGGCCATTGTTTTGGACAATGTTCCTGCACTAGGCTCCAACAGATCAGCCTAAAAACCCAAATGGAGTCACCCATGCTAATGTTTCGCATCACCAAACCCAAACTAAGTTGTCTGACCTTCCAAGAAATCAGGGGAGATAACAGGCTATCTCCCAAACAGGCCATTTTAAATCTGCCATAGGCATGATAATGAAGTTCCTTCTGCTTTAATTCTAACACAAAAAGACAGCCTGAGGTAACCTGATGTTAACCAACCAGTTGTTTTTTCTATTGTTCTGTTTTTTGTCCACACCTTACAAGGAAAGTAACTTTGAAATGACCAGTCCTCTTGGTCTTTGTTTGTGCCTTGTTCAACTGTTTTTTTCTGTCTATACAGGCAATCTCTTTTTTGCTATGCTCTTCAGAACCCATATTCAATTTTATGGAATGAAGTGTTGCCCAATTCTAAAATCACAACAAAGCAATTGAGATCTTTAGCTAAATTTGTTGTAATTTTATTCTTTTGAGATCTGTATACAATTTTGTATATATAATGCTTCAGTACAAATTAAAACTTTCTTCTTTTTATATTTATTTATTCATTTATCTATCTATCTATTTATTTATTTATTATTAATTATTTTTTAAAAGATGACAAGTAAGGGGATCTTAACCCTTGACTTGGTATTGTCAGCACCACGCTCTCCCAAGTGAGCCAACTGGCCATCCCTATATAGGGATCCAAACCCATGGCCTTGGTGTTATCAGCACTGCACTCTCCCGGGTGAGCCACCGGCCGGCCCTCAAATTAAAACTTTCAAAAAGGGAACAGAGACAAGGTGAACAGGCAGGCAGGGGCAGACTGTGAAGGGGACCAAGGAGCTTGGACGTGATCCTGCAGGCGGTGGGGAGACACTGCAGGTGTTAAGAGGGGAAATGAGTTGTCAGGAAGCTCCCTCATGGCAGGATGCAGGTGGTCCGGAGAGGGGGACACCTGCCCTGTGGGACATAATTTAGAAAGCTGGCCAGAATCTGGGCCTGATGAGGAGGACCCCAGCTAAGACTGAGGGTGTGAGGACAGGACAGATTTGCAGGTAAAATTGGAAGATTCAGTGATTAATTTCAGGCATGAGGTCAGGGGAGGAGAGGGAAGAGTGAAAAAATGTTTCTTGGGAGAGGCTGGTCATGGGAGCCAAAGAGTGAGGGGCCACTGGGGAAGAAGCAGGTCTGTGGGAAGGTTTTTTTTTTTTTTTTTTTGTGGTTGGCCAGTGCAGGGATCTGAAGCCTTAACCCTGGTGTTGTCAACAACATGCTCTAACCAACTGAACTTAGCAGCCAACCCTTGCTCATTGTTAAAAAGGTTTTCTTTAGGAGTAGCAGCAGAACCCTCATTTCCTTATCACAGATCTGCCCTCCTGGCCCAGTCCTCATCCCTGCCCAGCTCAGCACTGTTATCTGTGCCTCCAATGAGCAGGCAGGTGGAGTAGGGAAAAGATCAAGTACTTGGGCATACAGCAGGCGTCCTAGTTTGTGGCCTTGGGCCAATATTTTCCCTCTGTGGGTCTCAGTTTTCTCATGACAGTCCACCTTATTCCAAAGCCCTTGTCACCCCAAGATAAACAGAGGCATAAGATCATATAGTGAGGGGCTTTTATGGGGAGACTTGAATGCCAGGCGAGGAGCTAAGCGTTCATTCAAAATGAGGTCCTTTCCAGGCAGTAGTGGAGGGTCTGAAGGCAAGCCCTTCTCTGAAAACACACCTTCTCTGCTTCCCCCCACTGTGTAGCAGGAGGAGGGGTCTCATTGGCTGGGGACTTCAGGGTCATAGTGACCTCACAAAGACCCTAACACCAGTCTGGGCTGGGGAGAGCCTAGGTAAGCTGAGGGGTGGCTCTGGGAAAGTCCAGGGGTGGGGGCTGCCCGAGGCAGTTACCACCTAGACCCCACCCCTCTGGGTAAAAGTCTCCCTCCTCTGGCTGTAATTCCACAGTTAGAACTTCACACCTTTGGCTCAAAGCTGAATTTTCTGTTACCATGTGGATGCCCCAGGTGGAGGTAACACATTGAACCTTACATCAGCAGCACAAGGCTCACAGAGAAAGGGTTTAGGCTATTAAGTCCTGAAAACGTGGTGGGCAGGAGTTGGGGGTGGGGGGAAAGGGGGCAGAAAGCAAAAAGACTCAGGGAGGGAATACCACAGACTGAGGGAAAGAGAAGGCAGAGGACCTGGAAACCAGACTGTCTTTTTCGCAAGTCCTCCATTCTACCCTCACCCAGGGGGAGGCAGGGGTGGCAGGGATGCACATGTACTGAGGGCCTACTGTGGGCCAGGCACTGTGATCATCACTTCACGTGCGTTGTCTCATTTGGAGTATTGGGATGAATGCTTAGAGTGGCGAGGCCACCTGCCTAGGCTCACGCAGCTGGTGAGAGACAGAGCAGGTTTCAAATTCAGGTCTATCTGACTACAAAGCCCTAGATTTTAACATTATAGCTGGGCATCAGGAGAGGTGCCTTGTTTTCACTGGACTTTCCTCTAGCATAGGGGCCTAAGAGCAGCAGAGATAATGGGGAATGAGAAACAGGAAGATGTGATTCCACTGAGTGATTTGTGCCTCGCACATCTCTGGGGTATTGTGGGGCAAACTGTGAGTTGAGAGGACCTGGGTTTAAATTCTGACTCTACCACTTGCTGGGGACTTTGCAAAAATCACTTTGAACTCCTGAACAGTATGAATGAACATGCCAGTAAGGGAGGATCAAGATATCCATCTTGAGTTGTCATTCATTCACTCACTCATTCATTCATTTGTTCACTCATTCATTCCCTTACTCCATGAACATTTTATTTTTTATTTTTTATATTTTAAAATTTATCAATATACAATGTAGTTGATTTTTGTGTCCCTTTACCAATTCCTCCTTTCCCCCCTCCTCTCCCTCCCTCTGCTCCCTATCAACAGCATATCTGTTCACTTACCTTAACAAGTTCAAGGAATCCATGAACTTTTTCTAACCTCCCATGTATGCCAGGCACTGTGCTATGTGCTGGAAAATAGCAGTAACAAGACAGTGAGATACCCACCGAGCTTATCTTCTAGTGAGTGGAGACATACAAGTAAGCAGGGTGATCCTCTGACACTGAGTAATCATGATGAGGGTGCCTCACCCACATTTGGTGGTCCCAGGAAGACTCCCTGGAGGAAGAAACATCTAAGCTGGTGTCTGAAATGTGACTAAATTAGATGATAGTTAGAGGAAGTGATTAAAGTTTAGGTGGGTAATCTTGGAAAAGTTTACAGAAAGAGTGTTGGCAAAAGACCCAAGGCAAGAGAGGGGCCAACACATTGGAGGCACTTGGAGAAGTTGAGAGTGGTTCGAGTATGGGGTGCAAGGCCGGGGAAGGGAATGGATGTAGCTGGAGAGATGGAGGGGCCAGGCCTGTGGGTTGAGGGCCTGGTAATGAAACACAGATATCAGACTGCAGATGAGGGTGTCTCCACTCATGGCCTGTCCACCAGATATGTGATTATCACTTTGGATAGAGGAGGTAGGGAGAGAGCTTGATAAAACACTGATTCCTGGGTCCCCTCAGAGCTACAGAGTGGAGTCTCTGTGTGTGAGGCCTGGGAATATATCTTTTAAAAAACATAAGCTCCCCCTACATCCCGCAGTCTGAGAACCCATGAGAAGTCGTAAAAGGGTTATAAAAGGGGAAAGTTATAGTTGGATTTACAGGCATTTTTCCTTCCTCTGAGGATGTTTTTATTTTTCTTTCATTCCTGAAGTATAGTTATGCCAGATGTAGAATGTGCATTTGACAGTTTTTTTCTTTCAGCACCTGAAAAATGTGTGTCACTTCCTTCTGGTCTCTATGGTTTCAGATAAGAAATCTGTTGTCATCTGAATTAGTGTTCTCCTATAGATAATGCTCTGTGGTTGCTTTTAACATTTGTAACTTGATTGTGATGATGGTGTCATGGGTGTGTATATACGTCCAAACTCATCAAAATGTATACATTAAATATGTGCAATTTTTTGTATATCAATTATACCTCAATAAAGCTAAAACATTTCAGTTTTTTTTTTTTTTTTTTTAAAGATGACCGGTAAGGGGATCTTAACCCTTGACTTGGTGTTGTCTACACCATGCTCACCCAGTGAGCAACCGGCCATCCCTATGTGGGATCCGAACCCGTGGCCTTGGTGTTATCAGCACCGCACTCTCCCGAGTGAGCCACGGGCCAGCCCGACATTTCAGGTTTTTAAAAAATAACTATTAATTTCAGTAATTGTCTTTAATAACTTCTCTTTTTTCATTGAGATTTTCTGTTTTTTAATTTATTTCAAAAGAATTTGTAATTGCTTGTTGAAGCATTTTTATGAGGATTGCTTTAAAATCCTTGCCACAAATTCCAACATTTGATTCATCTCAGTTTTGATGTTAGATGATTATCTTTTCTCATGATGATATTTTCTTAGTTTTTGTATTATGTGTGATTTTTTTACTGCATCCTCAACATTTAAGATATTAAGTTACTCTTGATCATAAGTAAATCATCTATTCTGGCAGGCAGTCACTATGTTAAGTTTTAGTGTGTAGGTTCTGGCATACTTTTGTGGATTGTAGTTCTGATGACAGTTTTCAGAGTCCTAATCCTCTCCATTTTTCTGGGATTGCTGAGGTTTCTGATCATTCTTGCTGATGATGGCTAAAGTAGCAGAAGTCACTTCCCAGAGCCACCTGTTGTCATTGGGGGGTGGGGCAGAAGGGCCAGGGGCTGAGGGTTCTTGCAAGGTCTCTACTGCTGGATGGAGGCCCAGAGATGCAGGCTGTGCTGATATTGCCCCTGCAGGTAGATTGTCCTGCTGCTGCCCCAGGTATGGGGTAGGGATTGGGGCTCCCTCTCTGTTGGGCTTCCCCTTCCTGGTCCTTTGGCCATAGAGAGCAGGCTTTTTTTCCCTTCTTTTTTTGAATGCATGTTTATGCTTTTGGCAGATCTTTTTGGTGGCCTCTCTGGTATTCAGTTTGAGATATATAGGAGATAAAAAGAAAACCCCAGGGAGCGCATCATAGTGTCATTCCTCAAATTCTTAGATTCCTAGCCAGTCCACTGCCTTCTTTCCAGCTTTCAGAGGCCTTTTATGGTTGTCTATTGAGCTATTTCCAGAATATTTTGTTTTTAGAAGGGAGGAGCAGAGAAAAGTGAATCTATACCCTCTTGTCTGTCACATGCATTTCCAAAAATTGTGATACAATACACATAGCATCAAACTTATCATTAGTTACATTTAGTACATTCATAATGTTGTGCAACCATTACCACTATCTAGTTCCAGAACACTTTTGTCAATCTAAAAGGAAACCTGGTACCAGTTAAGCAGTCACCTCCCATGCCCCTCTTCCTCTAGCAACCTCTTTTTTCTGCTTCCGTCTGCTTTCTGTCTCTATATATTTGACCATTCTGAATAGTTCATATAAATGGAGTCATACAATATATGGTCTTCTCTCACTAAGCACAATGTTTTCAAAGTTTAGCATGTGTTAGAACTTCATTCCTTTTTATAGCTGAATAATCCATTGCATGAATATACCACATTTTGCTTATTCATTCATCAGTTGGTGGACATTTGGGTTGTTTCCAACTAACTTTGGCTCTTGTGAATACTGCTGCTATGAACATTTGTGTACAAGTTTTTGTTGGAACATATTTTCAACTGACCAGCTGAGTTAACCAGCCAACCCAGATATATGATTTGCACATACTTTCTCCCATTTTTGTAGGTTGTCTTTTCACTTCTTCATAGTGTTCTTTTAGTTTTTTTTTTGTTTTTTTTTTGTTTTTTTTTTGGTGGCTGGCTGGTATGGGGATCCAAACCTGTGAACTTTGGTGTTATAAAGCTGCACTATAACCAACTAAGCTAACCAGCCAGCCCTGATAGTGTCTTTTGATGCACAAAAGTTTTTAATTTTGATGATGTCCAATCTATCTAGTTTTTCTTTTGTTGCTATGCTTTCGCTGTCATATCTAAGAAACCACTGTCAAATCCAAGGTCATGAATATTCACTCCTACCTTTTCTTCCAAGAGGTTTAGCTCTTATATTAGGTTCTTTAACTGATTTAAGTTAATATTTATATATAATGTGGGGTAGGAGCCCACCTTTATTCTTTTGCATGTCAATATCCAGCTGTCCCATCACCATTTGTTGAAGAGACTGTTCTTTCCCCATTGAATGGAGTTACCACCCTTGTTAAAAATCAAATGACTATACATGCATGGGTTTATTTCTGAACTCTCAATTTTATTCTATTGATCTATATGCCTATTCTTATGCCAGTACCACACTGCTGCATGCAATTTTCAAGCAAGATCTTTGTGGTTCACTTTGGAAAATGGTTTGTTGGGAGTTGGCCAAAATATGGGGACCTCTGTTGAGTGGACAATTACAAGATACAGCCCTAAGGCAATGAGGTTCTGGCAGTGGTAATGGTGACATGGGGAGAGATTTGAGAGCTGTTCTGGAGCTAGAATTAGCAAAACTCGGCCAAAATTGGGTGCAGCAAGTAAGAAAGAGAGTAGTCAAGAGTGATGTTGTTTCTGGCTTGGATGGTAGCACCAGTGCCTTGCAATGGAGGAGACTGGGAGGGTCCTATTTAGGGGAGACATGCAGAGTTCTGTTTTGGATTCTATGGGAATTAGGTTCCCCAGTGTCAGATGTTGTGTGTATGCATATGTGTGTGTCACTAGTACTCACCCAAGTGCTTAACACATTCTGGGCTCATCTGATAAACATGTTCTCAATGAAGAACTACAAGATCTATTGATAGCTCCACCCTCTGAAGTTCCGAGCAAGCCTTGTCCAGGGCCTGGAAGAGTTCATTAAGGTGGGGGACAGAGGACGGCAACCAGTCAGTGATTCTCTCAGTCTTGGACAGGACTTGCTGTTTTATGGCCATGCTCCACCCTCCCCATTTATGGCCCTAGGACTTGGGGCAAAGGCCAATAAGCAGCTTGTGTCAGGAGTAAGGAGTAAGCTCCTTTTGCTCCTCTGAGTCCCACCCAAGCCCCTCAACAGCCACTGCTTCTCCCATCACACAATGTCTGTTTGGTGCAGGGCAAGCTGTGGACTGCCCTAGTCACTGTCAGGCAGCTCTGAAGACTCACCTGTTGCAGGATGGAGGAGGAGAACTGAGGGAACAGGAGAGCATGGGGGAGATCTGGTCTCTTCTCGTGGAAGAAGGAGGGCCAGCCAGGGTTAAGACCTGTGCCCTTCTGCCCAGTGACCTGGTACTGTGGGGTGGGGATGTGGAGGTTATCACTGTCTTCCATAGCCCAAACCAGTCAGGTCTTCCAAGATCCTACTCACTGCCTTGTAGGCTGCACCAACCCACAGTTTCCCAGGCTGAAAATGCATCTCTTTGGTAACTATGGCCCATGTGTGTGTGTGAGAGAATGTGTGTGTGTGTGTGTGTGTGTGTGTGTGTGTGTGTGTGTGTGTGTGTGTGTGTAGGGGGAGCTGGTTAACAGACATGCATGACTGGCCTGTAGACTGCGCAGCAGGTGTTGCAAAGCCACACTTCTGTGACTTGTTTTCCTTCTCCTCCTAGGGGTCCACTCCTGTTTAAGAACACCATGCGTGCAGGTGAGCTGTTTTTACAATTCCCGCAGAGCGGGTGGCCCAGGGGTGGAGTGGGGTAGTGGAGGACTGGGGAGTTCACCAGCAGTTAGATTGCTAGTTGAAGCAGGCTCTGTGTTGATGACCCTCACACATTCTCCATGTAGCTTGCTTCACCCAGAATGGGCAAATTGTTGAGGGCGGTAGGCAGCTGTGATAATGTTGCTTTGATAATCTAGTGCCCTGGCCACTTGCCGAGTAGTTCTAGCAACTTAGCGATTTGTCTCTGGCTTGGAGCACCAAATCTTCCAAGGCTCAGAGATCCTTGTTGGTGAACTTAGGTCACCAAGTCACGTGGCCAACCAGTAAGGAGGCTTCTCCTTCCCTTTTTCTACCTTAAAGTGGAAGAGGCTCCTCATTTGTCTATTTGTAGACTTCTCACTGTGTACCTGTGTCTGTGCTAGGACCTGGGGATCCCCAGAGACCAAGATATACACATCTATTGCCACTGCAGAGCTCATCCCCAGGAAGGACTCGACACTAAATGAGCCATTGGAATAAAGTGTGATGAGCATTTTGCTAGGAGGAGTGAGACTGGCAAAGGATGAGGGGAGGAGGTTCTAAGCTGAGGGAACTGCATTTGTCCAGGGCCACAAGCTGAGGGACAGCAGGTTGTGTCAAAGAAGTGAAACGTGTGGGATGTGGCTGGAACCAAAAGAGCAAAGAGGAGAGCAGGGTGTGATGGGGCTGGAAAGGTGGGCGGGCACAGTCACCAATGACCTTGTAAGTTACAGCACAGGGCCTTCATCTGGAGGACAGTGGGAGACATGGCAAGGCTTTAACAGATGTGACATGGCCACATTTGTCTCTTCTCCCTCTCTCAGGAGTACTGCAGGGAGCTTTGCAGTTGGCTATTGGAACGAAGGGAGCAGTAGCATTGAGAGAACTCCAGACTGGACATGGCCCTGAGTCCAGTGGCTAGTTGCATCCTCCATGAAGACCCAGAGATGACACCAAGTCTCAATTCCTCTGGGGCCCCAGGCTTAGGTTCTGGTGGTATCCCTGGGCTCAACCCAGACATGGCTCTTGTTCCTATCTTGAATCTACCCCTGAGTCCTGACTCAGATCTCATTCCAGACCTTAGTCCAACTCTGAGTCCTGTCTCAGGAGAGGCCACTGGCCTGGTGTCTGACAAGACCCCCAGACCCAGTGAGAGCAGGGATGTGGCTCCAGCCTCACCCCAGATCATCTGTTCCTGCTCTGGCGAAGCCCTGGATCTGGATTCAAACCCCATCCTGAGCCCTAGCTCTGCTGAGGCCCCTGGCTTGAGCTCAGGGAACCATTCTGGGTCCAATTCTGAGGAGGCCTTCAAGTGCCACTCAAGCAAGATTTTTGATTTGGGTCAGAGTAACTCCAATCCTTCCAGGTCTGAATTAAACCCATTTCTAAGGCCCTGTTCAAGAGAAGCTGTGATTCCAGGCAGCTGCATCTCCAGGCAAGGCTCAAAAGCACTCCTTATTCCAGCCTCAATCTCTTCTCTGGATCCTGACTCCAGCCAGCTGTTCAGCATGGGCTCAAGAAACAATTCCAAGCTGAACCTGAGTGTAGCTCCAGATTCTTGTGGGACCCTAATCCCCGACACCAATGAGACCATCACTTTGGCTTCACATAATACCTCTGGGTCTGTTTCCAAAGGAGCTTTTGGTGCAACCTGGAGCACAAGTTCTAAGGGAACCACCAATGTGGCTTCAAACGGCCATCACAGATCTGAATTGAACATGACTGTCACTCAGGCCTCGTATGTGGCCCTGATTCCCAGCTCCAGTGATGGTGTCAGCCTTCACTCCAGCATCCACAGACCCAACTCCACCCTCTCTCCAGCCTCGTGCGTGACCCTGACTCTAGGGTCCAATGAGACTCTGAGCCTGGGCTCCAGCCTTATGTTCAGTGACACCTCCACCTTAACACTGAGCAGCCAGCAGGATTGTTCCGAGGGTAACAGCATCCCCACCATACCCCTGGAGAATCTGGAGAGTTGGGACAAGGTGAGCCAGTGCCTGCTGGGGCTCCCCACCTCCAGTACCACCGACGACACTACAGCCTTCCAAAGCACCCCTGAGGGTGAGTAAGGCAGGGGCAACAGCCCCGGAGAGGGCACTGACCAAGAACTCTGCATTCAGACTAGAGCAGGGAGGGGAGAGGAGAGGTGAGGAGGGGAACAGCATGCCGCAGATAAATACACTATATTAATTACACACAAGAGATCTAGAACTTGGCCTCTGCTAGCCATGTGACTTGAGACAAGCTACTTAGTCTCGCTGAGCTTCAATTTGACCCGTTCCGAAGTTTGACTCGTGGAACAGGCAGGCTCTAGGCTCAGCTTATCTCTACTGAGATTTTGTGGGCCCCACCTGGGTGGAGCCTTGGGGTCCTGTCTGGATCCCTGCCTCACTCCTGATATGAAGGAGTGCTGTAAATTAATCCCCTGTCAGTTTCTGAGGCTGTAAATATTGTCTTCCAATCTTTTTTTTTGTTCAGCTGCCAATATACTATGACTTTTAGAAAAACCATAGATTTGTAAATGTGTGTTCCTAGCAGCTAGGATAAAATCCCTCTTTAAATTTCTCCTCAAAATTGCCTTAGCTATTAGTAGACCTTTATTCTTCTTTATACATTTTAGAATGTATTTGTCTGTCCTCAAAAAAGACTTGCTGACATTTTTATTAGAATGTTACTAATTTAGGGCCGACCCCGTGGCTTCCTCGGGAGAGTGCGGCGCTGGGAGCACTGAGGCCGCTGGTTCGGATCCTACATAGGGATGGCCGGTGCTCTCACTGGCTGGGCGCGGTGTGGGCGACACCACACCAGGGGTTGCAATCCCCTTACTGGTCACACACACAAAAAAAGAATGTTACTAATTTAACCACCTATTCAAGTTTTCCTTTATGTAGAATGTATGCTTTACTGGAATTTAAAAAATTCTCCATAGAGGTCCAGTGCGTTCTTTGACATGTTAATCCTAGATACTTTATAGTTTTTATTGCTGTCATGAATCATATCTTATTTTCCAGTACAATTCCTGTTTGGTACTGATAATTCTGATGATGTAGAGGAAATTTGTTTCTGCAAGTTTATCTTTTTTTAAAGCAACTTTACTGAGATATAATTTACTATGTTGATACAATTCACCCTTTTAAAGTATACAATTTAAAGGCCATATTATATACACAGAATTGTGCACCCATCACCACAATCAATTTTAGAACATTTTCATCTACCCCCCAAAAAGAAATGCTATAACTCTTAGACATCACCCCCAACCCATGTCCTAGGCAAACACTAATCTACTTTATGTCTCTGTAGTTTGTCTACTTTGGACATTTTATATAAATAGAATCATGCAATATGTGGCCCGTTGTGACTGGCTTCTTTCACTTAGCATGATGTTTTCAACATTCATTCTGTTGTGGTATGTATCCATACTTCATCCCTTTTTATGGCTGAATAATATTCCACTGTATGGACATACCACATTTTGTTTATGCCATTTTATTTATTTACTTATTTATATATTCATTTATTGGCTGCTGGCCGGTACAGGGAATGAACTTTTGGCTATTTTAATTAATGCTACTATGAATGTTCATGTGCAAGTTTTTGCATAGAAATAAGACGTATATCTGGGAGTGGAATTGCTAGGTCATATGGTAATTCTATTTTAATTATTTGAGGAACTGCAGACTGTTTTCCACAGCAGCTGTACCAATTCACATTCCCACCAGCAGTGTATGAGCGTTCCAATTTTGCCATGTCCTCACCAACACTTGTTATTGTCCATATTTTTTTTCCCTTTGGCAGCTGGCTGATATAGGGATCAGAACTGTTGTCTGTCATTTTGATTATAGCCATCCTACTATGTATGAACTGGTATTTCATTGTGATTTTGATTTGCATTTCGCTGATGGCTAATGATGTTGAATATCTTTTCATATGTTTATTGGTCATTTGTGTATCTTCTTTGGAGAAATGTCAATTAAAATCCTTCACCAATTTAAAAAATTGGGTTACCTTTCTTTTAATTATTGAGTTGTAAGAGTTTTTTATATATTCTAGATAAGGTTCATCAGATACATGATTTTTTAATATTTTATCCTACTCTGTGGGTTGTCTTTGCACTTTCATGAAGTTGTCCCTTTTTATGTTTTGTTTTGTTTTTAAGAAAATGTAATTTAAGTAATATTTTTTTACATTCTAGGATGTTTTTGCAGAGCAGTTGGGAGGGAGGGGGAGAGGGGATGGGGAAGGCAACGTGATGGAAAAAGGAGGAAGGAGGAGGGGCAGGATTGAGGCCTATGGCACCCCCCTCATTCCCACAGGGAAGACTGGGGGGCTTCTAGCAGTGGCTTGGTCATAGCTGGGCTGGGTGCAGATGTCAGGGGGGTGTGGAAAAAGCCCTCTTCCCACCACCCCCCCAGCTCAGGAACCCAGGCCCTTCTTATTGCAGCATGATGGTTGTTGCTGGGCTGGTTGCATGTATTGGGGTGCCATGACCAAGGCCCTCTGTCCCCCATCACTCTGGCTCAGGAGAGCCCAGGGTGCTTCCTACGGCAGCTTGGTGGTCGTTGCTGGGGTGGTTGCACATGTTGGGGAGGTATAGCCAAGGCCCTCATCCCCCACCCTTGGGACTGGTTGCAGGAGTCAGGGGGCATGGCTGAGGCCCCCAGCCCTCTTCCCTTTCTGGCTTGGTAGCCCAGGGGACTTCCAGTCCTTCTAGGTGTTATAGGTGTTCTTTGGTGTAATGAGACCTTTACTAGTTAATATCAAACTTTGTCTCTGGTTGCAGGTACTTTGTTTTTTCTTTCAGTTCTGTGTTGGATTATTTGCTGTTCCCACCACTTAAACTCTGCGCTGGAACTAATTTGTTGTCCTTTGCTTACTTCTAAAACAGGGGAACTTCCTGTGGGGACCAGTAATTGAGCTGTGTGGTCTAGCTAAATTGCTGCTTTGCTGTTGATTCCCTAGGGAAGGCTTTTTGTGCAGCTCAGGTTCTAATGGCTGACTGTATAGGTACTTCCAGGTCTAGTTAGATCTGGTGCACCTGGGTTGTGTAGAAACTCTGGTCTGGACCTCAGTCTTTTCATCAAACTGCACCCCATGTGATTCTATATTCGTGACCAGTCCTCTGAGTGGTCCAATGCTGATTGGGGGGCAGATCAGCTGTCCTTGCTGTGCCCCAGTGTTCTCCTGGTGGGCCCGTCTCCTCCACTGCCCGTGCTGCAAACAGTTCCCATGAGACAGGCTCTGCTCTGGTCTCTTGCAATGATTCACCGGCCTCTGAGTGGCTCCTTTTTATATTTGTTATGGCTCTTCAGTCCTATGTGGGTTCTCAGGAATGCTATTAGTGGTATTGCTGGCCTGGGGGCCACCAAGGCCCTCTTCTCTCCTGCTGCCTCCAAGCAACCTCATCTGAAGGGCACAGCTGTGGCTTTTGCCAGCTCCTGCTCCACGTGTTCAGCAGCTCCAGCCTGGAAGTGGCTGGGGCTTGAAACAGTCAGAGTGTTTTTTTTCTTTCTCTCATCGTGGCTTCTCCCACCTTCATGTATGCTGTAAGTTTCTCGTCCTCTTCCCCTAAGCTCTAGCAGCCCCAGCTTGGCTGTCTTTGCTTGTTTATAGTTGTAAATTGGTTGATTTGTGAGAGAGAGTGACACCGGGGACCGTCTATTCCACCATCTTGACTGGAACCTGATGGTATCCTTTGAAACACTAAAGTTTTTAATTTTGATAAACTCCAACTTACCTAATTTTTTTTTTTTTATTGTTTGTGATTTTGGTGTTATATTTAAATAAACCATCGTCTAATCCAGGGTCATAAAGTATTATGCCTATGTTTTCTTCTAAGAGTTCAGTAATTTTAGTTCTTACATTTAGGTCTTTGATACATTTTGAGTTAATTTTTGTATATGGTGGGAGGTAGGGGTCAAACTTCATTTTTTTCATGTGAATGTCCAGTCATTATTGTGATGTAATTCACAAACCACATAATTCATCCATTTAAAGTGTATAATTCAATGGTTTTTGGTATCCTTGGTATCCACTTTTTAATTATTAATTTTTTAAAAATGTAGCAAAACATATATGATGTAAATTTGCCATTTTAACCATTTTTGGGGGAGCGGGGCATCTGGCCAGTACAGGGGTCCAAACCCTTGACTTTGGTGTTCCAATACCACACTCTAATCAACATTTTAACCATCTTTAATTATGCAATTCAATGGCATTAGTTACACTGGCCACGTTGTGCAACCATCACCAGTATTTTCAAAACTTTTTCATCACCCCAAACAGAAACTCTAACCATAAAGAAATAACTTCCCATTCCTCTCCCTGCAGTCCCTAGTAAGCCCCAATCTACTTTCTGTCTCTGTGGAGTTGCCTGTTCTAGGTACCTCATGTGAGTGGAATTGTACAGTATTTGTCCTTTTGTGTTTGGTGGATTTCACTTAGCATAGTATTTTCAAGGTTCATCCTTGTTCGCATGCATGAATACTTCATTCCTTTATGTGGCTGAATAATTTTCCATTGTATGTATATACCACGTTTCGCTTGTTCATTCATGTGTGCTTGGGTAGTTGAGTTGCTTCCATATTTTAGCTATTAGGAATAATGCTGCTACAAACAAGGGTGTAAAAATATCTTTTCGAGACTCTATTTTCGATGTTTTGGGTGTATACCCTGAGGTGGAATTGCTGAATCATATGGTAATTCTATTTTTAATTTATATTTTGACTTGGAACATAATTGATTATACATATTTATGGGGTACAGAGTTGACTATCAGTACCTGTATTTGGTATGTGATGATCAAATCAACACTACTAGCATGTTCATCATTACATATTGTCATTATTCTTTGTGTCCCTTAAATTTTTGAGGAACTGACATACTGTTTTTCCCAGCGGATGGACACTTGAGTTGTTTCATGTTTAGGCTACTATGAATAATGCTGCTATAAACACTGGCTTACAGGTATCTGTTTGAATCCTTGCTTTCAGTTCCTTTAGGTATATACCTTGGAGTGGCATTGCTGGGCCCTATGGAAGTTCTAGGTTTAGCTTTTGGAGGAATGATCAAACTATTTTCCATAGCAGCTGCACCATTTTACATTTTCTCCAGCAATGTAGGAGGGTTCCAATTTTTCTATGTTCTTGCCAACACTTGTTATCCTTTTTAAAAAAAAATAATAGCCACCCGAAAGTGTGTGAAGTGATATCTCATTGTGGTTTTGATTTGCATTTCCATAATGACTAATGATGTTGAACAACTTTTCATGTGCTATCTTCTCTGAAGAAATGTCTTTTCAGATCCCTTGCCCTTTTTTTTCTTTCCTTTTTTTTTTTTTGGAAGCTGGCTGATATGGGGATCAGAACCCTTGACCTTGGTGTTATAACACCACACTCTAACCAACTGAGCTAACCAGCCAACCCTTGTCTGTTTTTGAATTTGTTTGTTTTTCTGTTGTTGAATTGTAGGAGTTCTTTATGTATTCTGGATGTTAATCCCTTATCAGATATATAATTTGTGAATATTTTCTCCCATTCTGTGGGTTGTCTTTTCACTCTCTTGATAGTGTCCTTTGATTCACAAAAGCTTTTAATCTTGATGAAATCCAATTTATCTATGTTTTCCTTTATTGCCTGTGCTTTTGTTGTTGTATCCAAGAAGTTATTGCCAAATCCAATGTCATTAAGATTTTCCCCCATGTTTTCTTCTATAAGTTTTAGAGTTTTAGTTCTAAGTTTAACTCTTTGAGTTAACTTTTGTATATATGAGGTTATTTCAAGAAGTTCATGGAAAGATTAACATTATCTTTCAATTCTATTTTTCCATGAAATTTTTGAAGTACCCTCATATATAAAGTAAGGGTCCAACTTCATTCTTTATTTTTTATTAAAAAGCTTTCCCCCCAATTTTTTTTGTGTTGCAAAATACACATAACATAAAATTTACCATCCTAGTCATTTTTAAGTGTACAGTTCATGGTATTAAGTACATTCATAATGTTCTGCAGCCATCACCACCATCAATCTCCATAACTCTTTTCATCTTGTAAAATTGAAACTCTACGCTCATTAAAGAATAACTCCCCATATCCCTTCCCCCAGAGTCTGCCAGCCACCATTCTACTCTCTGTCTCTATGATTTTGACTACTCTAAATACTTCATATACCAACTTCATTCTTTTGCCTGTGGATATCCAGTCTTCCTAGCACTATTTGTTGAAAAGACTGTCCTTTACCCAGTGAATGGTTTAGAACCTTTGTCAAAAATCAATCAACCGTATATGTGAGGGTTTATTTCTGGATTCTCTCTTCTATTCCATTGGCCTATATGTCTGTACTTATGCCACTACCACACTGTTTTGGTCACTATAGCTTTGTAGTAAGTTTTGGAATCAGAAAGTATGAGTCCTCCAACTTCATTTTTCTGTCAAGATTCAAAGTCAATCTTTGTTTTTTAATAGGAGCATTTTATCCACGTGCATTTTTAAAAGAAACATATTTTCAGATTGTATTAGCCTTTTAAAAACTTTTCTGAGGTATCAGTAAAATATGTAAAATGCACTACTAATCTCAAGTGTACAGCTTAATGAATATTTACACATGCATATATTCTGGTAACTACCACTCAGATCAAGACAGAGATCTTTTCCAGCAGCTCAGAAGCTTCACTTGCATCTCTTTCCAGTCAATATCTCTTCTCCTGGGAGAGGGTTTCTCAACCTCAGCACTACTGACATTTCATGTTGGGTGATTCTTTGTTGTACACGTGTGTGTCGGGGGTGGGCACTGTTCCGTGCATTGTAAGATGCTTCCATCCCTGGACTCCACTCAGTAGATGTTAGTAGCAACCCCACACTGCCACCCTCAAGTCATGAAAACCAAGTGTTTCTAGACATTGCTAAATGTTCCATGGGAGGCAAGATTGCCTTTGGTTGATAACCACTGCCCTGGAGGAAGCAATTCTTCTGACTTGCATCACCACAGATGAGTTTTACCTGTGCTTTAACTTGTTATCAATAGAGTAATACTATATTTACTGTTTTGACTCTGGCCTCTTTAGCACAATATTATGTCTGTCAGATTCATCCATATTGTTGCATGTATCAGTAGTAAATTCTTTATTGTTCTGTGGTATTCAATTGTATGAATATACTACAACTTGTTTATCCGTTCTGCTGATGGACATTAGAATTGTTTCTACTTTTTTTGATATTATTAATAAAGTTTCTATGAACATTTTTGTACATCACTTTTTGTGCACAGATATACTTATTTGTCTAGGAGTAGAATTTCTGAGTCATCACATAGACATATTTATAGCTTTAGTAGCTATTGCCAAACAGTTTTTCCAAGTGGTTGTCTTAGTCTGTTTGTGTTAGTATAACAAAATGCCTGAGACTGGGTAATTTATAAACAACAGAAATTAATTTTCCACAGTTCTGGAGGCTGGGAGGTCCGAGATCAAAGTGCCATTCGGTGTCTAGTGAGGACCTTCTTGCTGCGTCCTCACATGGCAGAAAGTGGAAGGTCAAAAAGGTGCTGAATGCTGTGTGAAGCTCTTTTATAAGGGCCTTAATCCTAGTCACAAGGGAGAAGCTATCATGACCTAATCACCTCCTAAAGGCGTTAATACCATTGCATTGGTGATTAAGTTTCAACATCAATTTTGAAGGGGACACAAACATTCAAATAATAGCAGTAGTTAGATTAATTTATCCTCCCACAAGCAATGTGAGAATTTCAGTTGTTCCACATTCTCACTTATTGTCAGTTTAAAAAATTTTAGCCATTCTAGGGGGTGTCTTGTGATATTTTATTGTGGTTTTAATTTGCATTTCTTGATGACTACTGATGTTAAGCATCTTTTTATATGATTATTGGCAATTTGTATATCTTCTTCCATGAAGTGCCTGTTTAAATCATCTGCACATTCGAAAAAATTGGGTTGTCTTTTTCTTACTGATTTACGGGAATTCTTTATACGATCTAGATATGAGTTCTTTGTCAGATACGTGTCAATAGATATTTCAATTATTTTTCCAAGTCTGTGACTTGATGAAGTCTTTTGATAAACAGAAGTTCTTAAAAAACACAATTTATCAAATTTTTTGGTTATTACTTTTTATCTCCCTTTTAAAAAATGTGTGCATTTCTAATGGATATGAAAATCATCTCATATTTTCTTCTAGAAGCTTTATTGTTTTGTCTTTCACATTAAGTTTATGATACACCCTGTATTAATTTTGGAAAACAGTGTGAGGAAGGGGCTTAAGGTTCATTTCTTCCTTCCCCCATATCGATATCCAATAGCTCCAGGCCATTTACAGAAAAGACCCTACTTTACCTACTGATTTATGGTGCCACCTTTGATGTAAATCAAGCAACTGTACATATGTAGGTTTATTTCTGGACTCACTCTGCTCCTTTGGTTATTTGTCTACCCTTAACCATTGCCTTAATTGCTGGGTTTAGAGAGTAACTCTTGATATTGAGTAGTGTAAGTCCTCCAACTTTGTTCTTTCTCAAGATTGTCTACTCTAAGAAGCTATTTCCATAAAATAAAATGAAATGAAATAAGAATCTGCTGGCATTTTCATTGGGATTTCACTGAATCTACAATTGATCAATTTAGGGTAGCTTTGTTATCTCTTTAATACTGTGTTTTTCAAGCCATAGTCCATTTAAGTTTAATATAATTATCTGTTTACCATCTCATGTTTGTTTTCTTTGTTCTGTTTGTTCTATGTTTCTTTTCCTTTCCTTTTTTGGCTTTTGGGTGTTTTTTTTTTTTTTTTTTTCCTCTTCCTTATTTCTACTTGTGTGGAAGTTGTACACCATGTTAAGACTTTTAGTGATTTTCAAGAAGCTATAATGTGCATATTTAACTAATCAAAGTTCAAATTAATCAATGCAAATATCCTCCCAGACTGTTTAAGACCTAGGAACACTTTAATCCCATTTAACCCCCTCCTCCCAATTTATATGCTATTGTGGTCATGTATTTTTTTTCTTTTCTTTATGTTGGCAATGCATTTTCATTCTGTCTCTTCCATAAACATATTATTATTTTACATAGTCAATGTTCTTATATTTACCCAAATTACCTTTCATTCATTTCATTCACTTCAAGCATCGCAGAGCTTCCATTTGGGATTAGTCTTCTTTTGCTTGAAGTACATTCTTTAGAATTTCCTTTAGTGAATTCCACTAATGGCAAACTCTTTCAATTTTTGTCTGAAAATGCCTTTATTTCTCCTTTATTCTTTTTAAAAATTTTAAAACAATAAAGGTTTACGATAATCTGCACTATTATCTAGATCTTACCATAGTCTTCATAGCATTTTCCCTCACCTGGCACCTTGTATATTTTTTATTTATTACTTATTATCTGTCTTCCCACTCCCATTAGAATTTGAGTTCCATAAAAGTAAGAACTTTGTTCATTTTAGGGCTGGCCTGTGGCTCACTTGGGCGAGTGTGGTGCTGACAACACCAAGTCAAGGCTTAAGATCCCCTTACTGGTCATCTTTTAAAAAAAGAAAAAAAAAAAAGAACTTTGTTCATTTTAATTAACTGTACCTAAAACTACGCTGGTCATATAGTAGGTACTTAATACATATCTTTTACATTTAAAAAAACCCCAAAACATAGAAAAGTTGAAAGTACAGTATAGAAATCTTTTTTTCCCCTGAATTTGATAATAAGTTGCCAAATGATGCCCCTGAATTGCAGAGACTATTTCTTTCAAAAAAGGACCAAATATAACCACCGTAATCAAGAAATTAACATTGATGCACAGCGGCCATATAATCCTCAGGCCCCATTCGAATGTCACCAATTTTCCCAGTAATGTTCTCTATAGGAAAAGAATCCAGTTCAGAGTCACTCACTGTGTATTTTTTGTCCAGTCTTCTCTGCCTGCTCCAGTCCTCAGCCTTTCCTTGGATTTCATGTCCTTGATACATTTGAAGATCACAGTCAGCTACGTGGCAGGATGTGCCTAAGTCTGATGTTTCCTTATGATCAGTTTCAGGTCGTGCATCTTTGGCAGGAATCGCACAAGAGTGAGGCTGTGTTTTTCTCATTGCATCCTATCTGGTGGCTTGTGGTTTTGATTTGATCCATTACTGATGATGTTCACTTTGATCCCTTGAGTAAGATGATTTCTGCTGAGGTTCTCCACTGTGAAGTCACTATTTCCCCTTTGTAATAAGTATCTTCTGGTGAGGTGCTGTGAAACTATGGAAATATCTCATTCCTCATTAAACTTTCCATTTATTCATTTATTTATATTAGTACAGACTCACTGTTCCTTAGTTTATTCAATGGGCTATAATCTGTTGCTATTATTATTTATTGTGATATTCAAATTTTCCACAGTTGGTCCAATGGAATCCCATTCAAGCAAGCTTTTGTGTCCCTTTGACATGTCACCATAATTCTTTTAGCTTGCTTCCTTGTTTTCTGGTACAAGATGTCTTTGGTTTATTCTGGACTTTCCCAGCCCACGTCCTGGAATCAGCCATTTCTCCAAGGAGCCTTGTTCCTTTCAGTGGACAATGGTATTTAGAAGCCAAGATCTTGGCTCTAGCTGTGTTCACTACTCTTGGAGTGTCTTTGCTTCCCACTATTGGGTCCATCCCCCAGCAGCCTCTGGTGGCCAGGATGTCCCTGAAGTTCCAGGTTCTCATAGGCCCTACTGACCTTGACCTCAGAAGGAGAGAGAGACCATATTTCCTTTGGTGGTCCTCTCAACCCCTTTAAACAAAAGGCTCTATTGGCCCTGCTCAGCTGAGTGCCCATCCCTGGAGCAATCATTGTGGCTGGGGGCACAGGATGCTCTTATTGGCTAAGCTCAGGTTCCCAGGCCCACTCCTGTTTGAAGACAGGGTAACCAGTGGGGCTTGCAGAATTCAGCTTCACCCAGCTACATGGAATGGGTAAGCCCATGGGAAAGACAGGGGCTCTTTCAGCAAACGAAAGGTGAGAAGATTTGGGGCTGACTAAACAGCAGATACCTACCATAACAAATAAGTGTTTAGTTCTAAACTATGAAAATTTATGAAAGAAAGAATAGGATGATGCATGAGAGACAACAGTGGGCCCTCGTTTAGCCTGAAGGTCAGGGGAGGCAAGCAGAGACCTGAATGAGGGGAGCCCTAGCGGGGCAGATGGGTGTGTCAGGGGAGTGGCCCAGGTAGAGGAAACCACCTGTGCAAACACCCTGCGGGGGAAGTTTGTACAAGGGTACTTCCAAAATTTCATGGAACGATTGTATTATTATTATTATTATTACTATTGTTATTGGTGGCTGGCCAGCACAGAGATTGAACCCTGGACCTTGGTGTTACCAGCACCAGGCTCTAACCAGCTGAGCTAAAGCCCGTGATTTGTATTATTTTTTAATTCTATTTTTCCATGAACTTTTTGAAGTACCCTTGTATTTCTTCTATATTCTTGCCAGTGTGGCCAGAGCATGGTGATCCAGGGGAGAGCACTGGGAGGTAGGGCTGGGGAGGTGGACAGGGGAGGGCTGACCAGGCAGGGCCTCGAAGGATGTCAGCTTTATGTCAATGAAACGGGGTACCACTGAAGGGTTTTAGGGAGGGGAGGTGACATGAGCTGATTCACACTTTTAAAAGCTCAGTCTGACTACTGGGGTAGGGTCGGGTAGGGAGTAAGGATTGGAGGGGCCCAGAGGTGGAGGGGACACGGGACTGTGGCACCCTAAGGACACTTTATCTTTACCCACCTTCTTCTCTCCTCATTGAAACTGTGATGTGCAGGAGCCTTTGATGAAGTGACCACATGCCTGGTGAAGGCACCAGAAAAGAGAGAGGATGGCAACAAAATGGCTCTGGTATGACTCCTGCCCGGCCCCCAGCTGACTTTCCTGGGACACCCCTCCCCCACTCACCCCATGGCCCCTGCCCTGAAGCCCCAGCATTCCTTGTTCCAGGGCCCAGCTCTTGTTTTCTCTGTAGTGCTCATCCCCATCGGAGGCACTGTGTACTTTGCTTACTCGTCTTGTTTCTTGTTAGACTCCTCCACTAGAACATGTCCTCCATTAATCGGGGATTTCTATCTGTCTGATTCCCAGCTGTATCCTCAGCATCTAGAGCAGTGCTTTGCATGTAGTAGATGCTCAATTAAAGTTTTTAAAACAACTGAATGAATTGCGGGAGGGGCTTTAAAAGGCACAGAAAGGCTGGAAATGGCCCTTCTCAGGACACGGTCAGGCCCAACCCAGGTCTGGGCCATGCAACAGGCCTTAGGAGACCAGAGAAGGCTGATCTCACAGGTGAAACACAGCCTCTGCAGGACTTGGTGAAGGCCAATGGGGGCAGACTGGGTAAGCTGATGGACATGAGGCTGACACAGAGTGTGGGCGAGACTGGTGGCCAGAGTCTGTAAACAGGGCATCCCCCAGGCCAGGACACTTGAGAAGGAGGCCCTGCCCCCAGGCAGCTTCAGGGGCAAGCTCCAGTTCCTGGAGCAGTGCAGGCTGGGGATGGGGAGAGGCCCTGCATTTTGGAAGCATTTGTCCTCATCCCGTGGCGTTCTCCTAGTCCTCCACCTTGCCACACGGGCCTTTTTCTGTTTCTCACACCTGCCAAACTCATTCCCGCTTCAGGGCCTTTGCACGTGTTTCCTCTGCCGGGAAGGTTCTTCTCATCTGTAAATGGGCACAATAAACCTGATGTGAGGCCTGTGTTCGGGGATGTCAGCACAGCACTGAGCATGGTGCCTACACAGAGGGTTTATTGCTGCTGTCATTCAGCAAGTTTCATTGAGCCTCTACCATGTGCTAGGCTGTTTCAGGCACTGGGGACACAACATGCTAGCTTGGGAGACAGGCAGCCCTTGCCCCTAATTCTTCACGTGGCTAGCTCTTTCTTGTCCTTCAGGACTCAGCCCAGACGTCACCTCCTCTGAGAGGCTTTTCCTGACCATTCGGTCTAAGTAGCCATCCCTCCACCATCACTTCTGCAGTTCGAGTTGTCAGTTGCTGTTTAAGAAACCAACTCCCAAACTTAAAGCTTTAAAAGTTCACTCTGGCTGCTGGGGTAGTGAGGATTGGAGGGGCCCCATTTCTCATGATTCTGAAATTTGACTGTGATCAGCTGGGTAGTTCTTTTGTTCCGCATGGAGTAGACTGAGATCACTCAGCGGGGCTGGAACACCTAAGATCACCCATCATCTTCCAAGGTCTCTCTCCACATGATCTCTTACGGCACAGTCTAGCCTGGGCTTCTTACAGCATGGGGGCTGGGTTACAGGGGGAGCATGTGGAAGCTGCCAGTCTCCTTAAGGGCTTGGCCAGAAACTTCCACTGCATTCTGTTGGTTGAAGCAAGTTGTAAGATGAGCCAAGATTCAAGGGGAATCTGTCCTTTTGGTAGGAGGAGCAGAAAAGAAATCGCTGCTTTCCGTAATCTAGCACACTCTCCATCAGATTAACTTGTTTTCTTTCTTTGCTACATGAAGTTATTTATTTCGTGTTTTTTATTTGTCTCCTCTCTTAAGATATTGGGAACTAACAGACTAATAGGACATTGGTTAATGTAGTCCCTCACGTGCGTAGCAGAATGCCTCAGTCTGACTTGTATGCACAGTCTTCCCCCGGGATCCTGGGAGGTTGGTTCCAGGACCTCCTGCAGATACCAAAATCCAAGAATCCTCAAGTCCCTGACAAAATGTTGTATGGTATTTGCATATAACCTGCGCAATCCTCCTGTATACTTTAAGCCGTCTCTAGATTACTCATAATACCTAACACAATGTAAATGCTTTGTAAATAGTTGTTACACTGTATTGTTTAGTGAATAGTGACAAGAAAAGGAAGTCTGTACATGTTCAGTACACACACAGTTTTTTTTTCCGAATATTTTTGATCTGCAGTTGGTTGAATCCACAGATGCAGAACACACAGATACGGAGGGCCGACTGTCCCACAGGGCCTTCAGGAAGTGTTGCTAATGGGATTTCAGCTCGAGGTGTTGGGACCCTTTCTGTCCCTCCCTTAGTTAACCAGAAAAGGGGAAGCGCTTTGCAGTCCTTCATATCTGGTCCTCCTCCCAATGCTGGCCTTCAGGAATTGTGTCCCTGACCCTGCCACCACGGTTTTCTCCAACCTTTACCCTGCCCCAAGTTCCCCTTGTGGGAACTTCTAACTCCTCTTGAGCCAATGGGGGCTGGCGGCTGGGGGGAGTGGGCTGGCTTGCTGCCGGTGTCGGGTGGTTAATGGTGGGTGCTGTAGGGGCAGCCCCTGAAGCTGACTTCAGAGGGGCTCTCACCCTGTGGTTTTGCCCGCCGCTGTCCCCGAGATTGACAATGTCATCACCCTTCAGAAGAGCCAGGATCTGCTGGAAGCAGAAGGAGAGAAGAAGAGTGTGATGAAGAAGATGATGGTGCGGGAGCCACATGTGGGTCTGTGGTGTTGGGGTGGGAAGAGGGTGGGATTCCTGAGCAATCCATGGATGAGACTGAGGGGCGGGGTTGAGACGGGAGGAGGACAGGAGCAGGAGGCAGGACACCTGGACCCTCAGCTCTACCTCTACCTGCCCTCCACCTACCCCGAGGGAGCTCAGGCGAATTCTTTCCCTTCTCTGAGCCTCACATTTCTCATCTCACAAATGGGCGTGATATTGTCTATATCTTTGGCTTGTTGGGAGGACACAACCCAATGGTTAGTCCACTGCAAAGCCTCATGCACCTGGGAGTGGTTATTCTTATTTAATACATTCTTTCCCCAGAAATTCCTCCTGGTGGGCAACTTCAGAGGGTTTCCTCACCATTTTGCTAAATACAGTCACTTTTCAATTATCCAACAGAAAGGGTGGGGCAGGGATAAGTTTCCAAACTTATATTTGGCTTTGTGTCCCTCAAAGACAGAAGAAAAATCTTTGCCCTCTATGTCTTCATTTAACCAACATTAATTGAGCACCTACTGTGTGGAGGTGCTAGGTCAAAAGTTAGAAGTAATTAGAAGGATGTTTTATTTTTATTTTTAATTTAATTAATTTATTTAAAAGATGACTGGTAAGGGGATCTTAACCCTTGACTTGGTGTTATCAGCACCACGCTCTCCCAAGTGAGCCACAGGCCGGCCCAGAGGACGTTTTAAAGTTGTTCATCTGAGGGCCAGCCCGTGGCTCACTTGGGAGAGTGTGGTGCTGATAACACCAAGGCCACGGGTTCGGATCCCTATATAGGGGTGGCTGGTTGGCTCACTTGGGAGAGCGTGGTGCTGACAATTCCAAGTCAAGGGTTAAGATCCCCCTACTGGTTATCTTTAAAAAAAAAAAAATGTTGTTCATCTGGGCCACTTTCAGGGGCCATGCCTGGTGCTTTTTGCTTTGAGCCAGTTCCATGGTTTAAATGTGCCTCCCGCCGCAAGGCTGCTGTGGAATCAGTTCTTGCTGAGCTCTGTGTTGTGGGGTGCAGCTGGTTAGGGCATGGGGTGTTTTTGGTGGCCTTGAGCTGAGAGCTCAGGATGGGGTTTGAGCAGTGAGCCGGCTCTCCAGCCCCTGGAGGCGGGGTATGGCATGGAGCCCATGGGAAAGTTCTTCCCAGGCTGAGGGGCTGCTGGGCCTGCTCCCTGTGAGGAGGGATGGCCTCGCACTGGTGGTCTGCAGTGGCCCTGCCCCCTCAACGACCCCTCTGTGGTCTCCTGTCCAGAGGCAGATCCAGGAGGAGCCGCTGGACTTCCTTTCAAGCTCAGTCCGCCGGCAGGCCATGGAGACCCTGACCCAGCTGAGGTGTCCATGTCCCCTCCAGGTCCCTAGCCCCTCTCCCCTTCCCTCTGGGCTCTGCCTGCCTCTCCTGGGCCTCTGTGCGGTACCCTCACCCCACTCCCGTGCCGTTTCCTCTCTCCTCGCCCAGTCCCTGCCAGGGCTGTCTGCCCCACACCCACTTCCCTCCACCCCCTCATCTTGTCCTTTTGTGGATCTGAATCTCAGGCCACCTGAGCCCCGAGCCAGGTGCCCTCTTCCCAGCCCTATATCCTCAGCCACAGGACCCTCTCCCTCACTCGGTGTCTTTGCTGTCTTCCCCAGTCACATCCAGCCCACCCTGGGTGTGCAGGAGAGGTCAGAGCTGGTCAACACATGCGTGCGGAGCGTGTTCTCCCTGCCCTCTGTACAGGCCATGCAGGAGAAAGATGAGGCCAAGGCTGAGGACATCCAGGTGAGACCAGCCCTCCAGGTGGTCCTCAGAGTGAGGACATTTCTGGACACCCAGTGGGGAACAGAAAGGTATTTTAGTTGGTTTTTTTGGCGGGGTATGGGGGTGGCAGGGTGTAGCTCTGGCCAGCATGGGGATCCAAACCCTCGACCCTGATGTTATCTGCACCACACTCTAACTGCCTGAGCTAACTGGCCAGCCCAGAAAGGGAGTTGTCAGAGGTAGATATGGATCTTCACCCTCCTGCTCATTAGCTACCCGACCTTGGGAAATTCACCTTACCTCTCCTGGCCTAAGAAGGCACTTGATAAACACTTGGTGAATGAATTAATTATCGAAATAGAGACTCCCTCATCTGGAGGACCCTGTTTGCTTCTGGGCCCTGCCCTATGAGACGGATGTGGATAGAGGTTGGCATGGCCAGGGGAGGTAGCCAGCAGCAGGAGGGCAAGTCTGAGGACTAGGCCATAACAAAGAAAGACTCTGAAGAGTTGGGGTGGAGGCCTGAAGAAGCAGAACTTCAAGGGCCTCATGCAAGCACCTTCAAACCTCTGCAGGGTTATCCCAGGAGGAGAGGGTGGAGGTTACCCCTAGTGCAGGATGAGGGAGAGCTAGGGTCGACAGGCGAGGCTAAGGGAGAGGGGTTTCAGCTCAGGGTGAAGTACATTTATTTTATTCATCCTTTCATTCAGCAAATATTAACTCCATGCCAAACCCAGTACAGGAGACTTACAGTAAGGGTGAGGGTGCATGGAGATAGATGCTGTCAAAGAATCATACAAACAAATGCAAAATTACACCAGTGGTAAATACTGCAAGTGAGAAGTACTTTGTAGCCTGGAATGGGGGGACATGGCCAAGATGGGGTCAGGCACTGTGATTCTGGAGCTGAGAGGTTAAAGAAGAGCTAATTAGCTGAAGGGAATGGCAGAAGGAAGAGCATTCCAGATAGAGGGAACAGCCTATGCAGAGGCCTGTGGACAGAGACAGCACAGTGACCACAGGATGACAAGGAGCCAGTGTGGCTGGAGTCCACAAGGTGAGGCGTGAGTTCTGGGAAGCAAGGCTGGAGAGCATGAGGGCTCTGGGTTCCTGGAGCCGGTGGTGCCCTGAGAGAAGGCCCAAAGGAAAGGCAGGGAATCCCCGCTGGGTAGGAAGAGTGAAGCCCTCTAGCAGTACCAGGTCTGACCAGCAGAGGTCAGTGTGCACAGCAATCAACACAGATGGGAGGGAAGAAGGAGGTAGTTGGTGAGTGAGGCTTGCTTGGTGGTCGTGGTGTAACCTTAAGGACCACATGGGGTTGTGTGCAGACTCAGGAAGCCTGGACAATGACAACCTGGTAGACACACTTGGGGAGCTGGCTGGAGGAGGGGAGGCAAGGAAGAGAGGGTCTTCCTAGAGTAGCTCAAACCCACTGCCCAGCCTTGTGTATGTGTAATGCCTGCACCTACAAGACAATTCCAGGACTGTAGTGTGGCCAAAGGATGAGGAACCTGGGCACCTGAGAGATAGATCCCTTAAGGGGCAACTTGGAAAATCTAATTGGCTATAGGAGTAGCAATTCATAAAAGGAATCAGAGCATTTCCCCAGGGATAAAAGTAAGATAGATCCTCCCATTTATCTAGCTCTTATAGTTCTAGAGAATCTTCCCATCCATCCTCTCATTTGGTCTTCGTGACTTGAAACTTCCTTGTTGTGTGACCTTGGACAAGTGTCTCCTCATTTGTAAAATGACAAAAACAATCTGAGGACAAAGGACAAAGTGATATGGTTGTGCAAATCCCCAGATATTCATCTGGCCCATGGAAATTTCTCAGTAAATTATGGGTCTCTGCTTCCTCCCCATTTAATGTAGAAAGTGCAGCAATAATAATTACCAACTTGCTGATAAGGAAACTGTAGCCCATGGTGGGGAAGTAATGTGCCCAAAATCACACATCAAATTATTCTGAGAGGTAGGAACAGGAAGCAGCTTTCTTGGGTCCAAGTTCTCCCTCCTCCCCTGACCCCCACCAGGAGTTGTCTGGGGCTGGCGTCTGTTCCAGAGGCCCCCTAGTGTCTGGGTCTTCCTCCTATCCACAGACACTTTACCATCAGACCCTGGATGCCCTGCAGACACTGCTCAATGCCCTCTTTATTGAGGACCCCACTCCTGCTGGGCTGAAGAGCATCTTGGAGGTATGAGGTGGAGAGGGTTGGGGGAGGGAGGGAGGAGAGGAAGGGCAGAGGGGAAAGGGGACTTGGCTCAGGAGCAGTGGAGAGCTGGCCCCAGAAGGAGTGATTTGACTTCAGAATGTCATCTTGTGCCAGTCTTCTGCTTCCCTGTCCCTCTTACAGGCCCTGTCCCATCCTCTTTCCCCTTCACTCTCTCTGTCCCCCACACTCTCTGTATAGCTGCCCCATATCTTTGCTCTCTCCATCCATGTCCCTGTCTCTCTGTTATCTTCATGACTCTCCACCTTTTATCTCTCTTTTCACTCACCTCCTTCTTCCCTCTAGTCTGTCAGTCCTATTCTCAGCTTCTGAAATTCATCTCCCCCTAAGGCCCAAGAAGAGGAGGAGGACTGTGGTAAGGAGCCTTTATGTCCACTCTGGAAGCTCCCTGCTGGTTGAAGGCTGGCCTGCCCACCTGGCAACAGGGGCTGACAACCCAATCTGTAGCTCTGAGTCTTGCCCTTGTCCCCACAGCCCCTGGGGCCCTGGATGAATTCTGGAAAGGCCCACGAGCGAGCTCGGGCTGTGAACAGCAATGTCTCTGTGTTGAACCACACACTTCTGACTCTGCCTTTCTTTGTGAGTGGTCCTTGGGAGGGGTGGACACTCTTAGGCAAAATCTCCCAGCTCTGAAGAAGCCTGTGCATCTGCTCAGGGATTCCCAGGTGGCCCTTGCCATCCTCAGAGGGCTCTGTTATCAGGGCCAGACCATCTATCTCTGTTCACCATTTGCCGTATAGCATTATTGAACCTATAAGACTCTATCCCTAAGATTATGACACAAACAGATGTCCTCCGGGTTCCCGGCACTGGGGCTTCTGCTGGGGAGGCTCATCCTTTGCATTGGAGATCCTGATGAGGAGATTGGCCGGGAGGCTCTGGATGGCATCATCATCCTCTACACTATCCTGGAGTTCCAAAAACGTAAGCCCTATTTGAATGCCTCGGAAGTAAGTCTCTGAGCAGATACTCAGCCTGGACATCTATCAGAGCCTTGGCAACAAGACACTAATGGGAGATGGGCAAGACCAGCACAGGGTCAGATGGCGACTGTGAAACTGGTGTGAAGCTTAGCCTTCACAGAACCAGAAGACAGAGGCCAGAAGCAAACCTATTTATATTTAGGCAATCCTATCCAAGCTTTTCCTCATCCTTCCAAGGTTAATTTGTGACTCTTATTTTCACATTCCCGTGGCACCAAGTATATCTGGGTATGGTAACCTAATGTCTTGTTTTCTTGTCTGTCTTCCACATTAGACTATAACCCCTGGGAGTGCCATGGGGCTGTGTTTTGATCACTCCTGTATTCCTAAGGTCTAGCCCTGGGCCTGGCACATGGTGGTGCTCAGTGAATATTGATTGAATGAATGAACAAAGAACAGGTCTCATCTTGGACTCTGGAGTGGTGAAAGCCTGAAGGTGGGAGAACATCCCTAGATTTGGCTTCAGGGAGCCAGTGATGTGATATGGGCTGACACAGGTTCCCAGCTGGCACTGCACCTAGAGGTACACAGTATCAGCTGGCACACACCTCTTTCCTTTCTCCATAATTCCAAATCTGCCCCAAACCAGGAGACCTTGGCATGTTGCATAAACTCCCCTGCCTCTGGAGGCAGAGTGACCTGTGTGTAAGACCTGGCTCTGGCCCTTCCTAGCTGTGTGACTTCAGAGAAGCACTTTGCTTATATAGGTCTAGATTTCCTCATCTGTAAAAAGGGTATACGATATAAATTGCAAGCTTTTTGAAAGATTAAATGAGATCTTTTGTAAGAGTATATGTAAAGAGACCAGATCAGTGCCACATGTTATAGGCACTTGTCAAATAGAGCTTCTTTTTTCCCATCCCTTCAAACTTTTGGAATCTGTCTCATGTCTGTGCTCTTTTTTTTGGCAGCTGGACAGTGTGAGGATCTGAACCCTTGACTCTGGAATTATCAACATTGTGCTCTAACCAACTGAGCTAATGAGCCAGCCCTAGATTTTTTTTTCTTTTTTTCTTTTAAGTTTTTGTTTGTTTTGGTGGCTGGCTGGTACAGGGATCTAAACCTTTGACCTTGGTGTTATGACATTGTGCTCTAACCAGCTGAGCTAACCAGCCGGCCCTCATACTCTTCTTGATCTCTAGCATTTGGGCAAATATGTGGTCCCTGGGAGATTTCCCCCACGGACCAGGAACCACGCATGCCTCCTGAGTGATGGGCAAAGGTAGTATAAGCCACATTAATAATCAGCCTTAGGGGTAGGAATAGTATAGACCAAATTAAGTTTGCCAGATTCAGCAAATAAAAATATAAGATACCCAGTTAAATTTGAATTTCAGAAGAATAATGAACAATTTTTAGTATAATTGAGACATACTTTTGCTAAAAATTATTTGTTTATTTGAAATTCAAATTTAACTGGGTGTCCTGTATTTTATCTGGCAACCCTAGGCCAAATCCACACTCTTAGATTCTAGAGGAGTGAAGTGGCTTGTCCAGGCACCCCTGACTGCAGGAAGCAGCAAAGCTAGGATTCGAACCTGGGTCTGCCTGACTCCAGAACTCAAGCTCCTTCCCTTTACAAATGACACACACACTTGGTCCATGTGATCAATCTGCCTCAATGGCCCATTCTTGTAGTATCTTGCATGCCCTGAGGGGGGCCCAGGTAGGACCCAGGCTAGGCCACAGTAAGGGCTCAGGAAGTGTGCCTGAAATGTGTTTCCTTCAGCAGAAAATATGGAGCCACTTTGTGCCAGGTACTATTCTAGGCCCTGGAGACACAGCAGTGAATTATTAATTAAATAATCCTTACTCGGTGAGCTTACATTTTTGTTGTCCACAGATAGACAATGAACAAAAATAAATTAGGAATACACATATATTGAGTGAAAAGGGCCCACTGCACAGGCTTACATATTATATGCATCCATTTACATGAAGTTCAAAGGCAAGGAACTCTATCTAGCGGATTAGAAGTCAGAAGAGTGTTACCCTGAGTGAGGAAGGGCACAATGACTGAAAGGGCTGCGCCAGACGGGCTTCTGGGCTGCTGATCATGTTCTATTTCTTGACCTGGGTGCTGCTACATGGATATGTTCACTGCATGAAAATTTATCAAGCTGATTACTTAAGATTTGGGCAATTGCTACATCTATGTTTGACAAAAGTTTTTTTTTTAATTGGCTAAAAGAAAAAAAAATAGGGTGGTCGGGCCTCACTGGTAAGGTTCTCTTCTTGCAGGAGCCAGAGATAAGGAAGAGGCTAACAAGAAGGAGCTGTATGAGAGCAACAAGCGGTTCCTGGGCCCCTACAACCCTGTCAGCCCATGCCAGAACATCCTGCGTGTGATTGCGGTGACTGCCTGCTGCCAAGGCCAGGGAGGGGAGGAGGCCAGCGCCACCCAGCCCCAAATGCCTACTCCTCCCCTTCCAGCTTTCCAGGCCAACTCGAGGCCCCTTCCCCGACCACACGAGCCCACCCTGCATGCCTCCTCCTCCCTGATGCACGTCACCCAGTTTGGGGTGTAGGGACCACGTCACCCCTACTTTTGTAGCTCTTCCCCAGAGGGCCCCACACTTACCGATTGTCCAAAGATACATGGCCCTGCCTATTGACCTCTTCAGGCAGGAGTCAGGCGGGTACGCCCATCAGTGTCAGGATTTCTGCACCTTTGTTTCAGGAATTTGGAGACTTCCTGGGGCCCCAGCAGGTAAAGGACCTGCTGCTCACAGTCCTGGAAGGGCTGAAAGGTGGCTCAGAGGCTCGGGGGAAGGACTCTGGGGAGATGTTGCAGCTGGCCTCGGAGGTCACGCTCAGCTCGGTGCTGGAGTGGTACCGCCACAGGGTGCTGGACGTGGTAAGGCTCCCTGGGGGCAGGGCTGGGCTGTGATGAGGCCTGGAAGACCCCCCCGCCCCCGGGTTTGCTCATCACTTGAGACAGCCTGCCTGACAGTAGGCAGAGTGGGGGTGCTGGAACACCCTAAGCACTGGGGCGGGCAGGGGTGGTGGTAGCCGAGTTGTGGGTACTCCCACCTGCAGGTTCTTTCTTACCACCCTGGGAGAACTCAGCTGACCTGATGGGGGGGCAGGGCTGGCTCCCAGGGGAGGAGCTGGCACTCTGCTTGCCTCCCTCTCCCCTTTCTCTCCTGCATTCCCTCCTCCTCACTCCTTTCGGTCCTCTTCCTTTTGCCCTTGCTGCCTCCCCCATCTCCCTGCTCCCCATCCCCGCCCCCATCTGGCTTCTCCAATCGGCCTTCTTCCTGCTTGCGGACTGCCCGGCTATGCCCCAGATCCCAGAAATCATGCAGGGCATCTATGTGCAGCTGAGCCACATCCAGGAGCCGCGGGCCCGTGAGGTGGCCCTGCTGCCCGTCTCCCTACTGGCCAGCTCCTTCATGACTGAGGTGGTGGTGGCTCTGCTCATGTGCCCCCTTCCACTGGACAGGTACACGTGAGGGGGGTTCCCAGCCACCACACCTCAAAGATTTGAAGCAGCCCCCATCCTGGGCTGGGAACCCCTCTTCTTGCCTAGAGAAGTCACTGTCCCCCCAGATGGCCCCTCTTCTATGATCTGTGGTGCTCATAACAACCATTAAGCACTTCCTGAGCACTGCTGAGTATCAGTCTTGAGTATTAATATATTCTTTCATTCTTCTTTTTTTTTTTTTTTTTTTTTTTTTTTTACAAAAGATTACCGGTAAGGGGATCTCAACCCTTGGCTTGGTGTTGTCAGCACCACGCTCAGCCAGTGAGCTAACTGGCCATCCCTATATAGGATCCGAACCCGTGGCCTTGGTGTTATCAGCACCGCACTCTCCCGAGTGAGCCACGGGCCGGCCCTTATTCTTTCATTCTTACAACAGCCTGATTCTACAGATGAAGAAACTGAGGCTTAGGGGAAATTTCTTGCCCTAGGGAAAAATTGAGTAAGCCATAGAAACAGGACCTAAACTCAGGTCTAATTGACTCCAAGCCCAGAGCTCTTCAATGATGCTGTGGAAAGAGGCCTGAGTATGGGTACTGACTCTGCCTCCAGCTGCTGTGTGGTCTTGGGTAGCTTGCTTGTCCTCTCTGAGCTTCCATTTCCCCCCATAGGCAAAAGGACGACATGATCCCTGCAATCCTACCCCAGATGAGTGGTTGTGACAAAGTAATGCAGCCAGCTGTGCTGAGTGCCTGCTTGGACCTAGGCCTGTGCAGGGGGACACTCCATACTCACTGCCTTCAGGGAGCTCATGGTCTGATGGACAGAGGGGGCTGTGGCCAGTGAGCTCGTGGGCAGGAGCAATAGGTCTGGCTGGCCTTAGCCTCCCAGCCCAGGAAGTGCTCTCACACCATCTCTGAGTGAATAAAACAAGGCAGCAGGTGATCCACACTTTAGTATGGTTGTTTGAAAGTAAATGTGAAAGAATTGTGTAGAGCTGTGCAAATAGGGTGTGCTCTAAGGACAACTGGTGTCACTCACAGAAACCAAGATCAGTTGGAATGATGAGGGTCCATTTGACACCTCCCATGCTCCCACCTGGAAGAATTTAACCCTTTCTGGCTGCACTGCCCACCAGGGGGTTTTCTTCTTGGGTCCACTACACAGTCAGACTCACGAGACTACCAGGGGCCACACTTGACATCAGAGTCACTCAGGATATAGGACAGGGCAGTGCCTGGAGACCCTCTTTGCAGCAGTCCTTGCAGCAGCCCATGCAGCAGCCCCTGCAGCAGGCCAGACAGGGGGGAGGCAAGCCAGGCACCCAGGGCACAACATTTAAGAAGGTTCTCAGTCTCAGGTGCCAAGCCTGCACTTGCATGAGCCTGAGAGTGGGGGTTTCCTTAAATTTTACACCCAGGATGCCTCACTTTCCTTATGTTCACTTGGCCCTGAGTCTAGGAGTTGGTCTCTGTGCCTCCAGGTGAAAGCTCAGGTGTGAGGGAAGGAGACCCATAGATGGATGTAGGAGCTGCCCTGGCTTAAATGGCTCAGACCTCACAGGGTCCACTATCTTCTTGTAATAACTCTATAGCTTCACTTCCAGGGACCCCACAGGGACAAATCCAGTCACAAGAGTCACTGCACCCTGGGAAGCTCAACGCTACAGCGTCACCATCAGTTCTTATAGTTAATTTATAGTTCCTCCCACTCCAGATGCAATTTACCTATTGAGTCATTTTTACCATAAGCAATGTTGCTTAGCAACGTAGTTGACATACTATGTTTATCAGGTTTCCAGGGGAACAGAGCTAGAAAGTGAATGGAAGGTTCACATGCTCAAGCAGAAGGGGAAAAGGTTTTTGTTAACCCTTTAACACACTAGCCCACCAGTTCTTTCAACTCAGCATGACAGGAGTGGCTGCAGGCTGGTGTCTGGCCCTGCGCAGATGCTTCTCCCTGCCTGGTGGTATACTGCCTTCCGAGCACCACGAGCCGGTGCTCCCTGATTTTATGTGACATGTTCAAGGCCCAGACCCCAAAGGGCTTGACCACCTCAATTCTTGCTCCTTGGCATAGAGGAAAGAGCAGCGATTTTGCAGACACCAGACATGGCCACTTCTTGATTCTGCAGCTCATGAGCTATATAGTCTTGGACTGGTGATTTCACCTCCCAGAGCCTCAATTCTGCATCTGTAAAATGGGAATAACAACACTCACTTTGAGGGTCATTGTGAGAATTCAGGGACCTTGAATGTCTTGAAATCTTGTTCACATCTGTATCCCCAGAGCTTTGCCTAGTGCCTGGTGTTCAGCAGGCGCTCCATAAATATTTGCTGAAGTAATCAATTGTAGCAAAGCAGCTGGCATGGTACCAAAGAAACAGGGTTCTCAATCACTGTTAGTCCCCTGCCTCTTGGGGAGTGTCTTCTGGACCATTCTTTGCTGGTCATTTCATTGGGGTCTTACCTTCCCCTCCCAAAACCACTTGGAGTCAGGGTGGGCCCCACTGCGCTGGCTACCACTCACATCCCACCCTGGCCTCTCAGCAATGGAGCAGAGATGTGGAGGCAGTTGATACTGCGCAAGCCCAGCTGTGATGTCCGAGACCTCCTGGATCTGCTCCTGACCAGCCTGAAGGAGAAGCCTGTCACCAAGAAGGGCCGGGCCTCCATCGTGCCCCTAGCGGTGAGGAGTCAGCCTGCCTGCCCCGACCCCTGCCTGTCCTGCCCTCCCTCCCCGCTCCCTCCTGCTGAGCTCAGCACCCCTGGTTCCAGGGCCCACTCTGTCAGAAACTAGTCATGTGGCCTTGGACAGGTCTCTGGTTCTGGGCTCTTGTTTGTGATCCACTGGATGATAACAGTAGTGCTACCTATGGTGACAGCAGCAGCCTGGGACAGTGGAAATAGAAAGAACTTGGAGCCCCAGACTTTAGTCTAAGTCCTGGTTTTGCTCCCTTACTATTTTGTGTCCTGGGTAAGTCACTTCTCTTTGAGGCTCAGTCTCTATATCTGTAAATGGAAATAATAACATCTGCCTCATACGGGGCTGTGAAGATTAAATGAGATAACTCATTCATTCATTTAGGCAACACAAAGCATTTAAGTGCTTCTCACTGCCAGCCAGGCTCGGGGCTTGGCCCTGGGAACACAAAAGGAAAAGGTGGCTCTGACTCAGGAAGCTGGCTTGGCTGGACCTCTGTCCCCAGGGGGCTGGGAGACCTGGAGGATTTCTCTCTGCCTCTGTCACTACCACCCTGGTCCACACCAGCTGGAGAATACCCCTGCTCATCTCCCTGCTTCCACTTCTGTCCCTCCTGTTTGTACTGCAGACAGAAAATCTGTGAGAGATGCACATCTGCTCCTCTCAGCTGCCTCAGTGGCTTCCTGTTGCCCTGGAGACTAACTCAGTGCTTCTCAAGCATCTTCTCTTCAGGGGAGCCCTCCTGGATCTCCCTGACCCAGTCAAATCTGTGCATATTATACTTTGCTTCACATACCTTATCTTGGAAAAGTTTTCCCCAGTGGTGATTTGACAAGAGTGTGGAGGATCATTTGGATAATCTGTGAGATGCATGTCCTGTCAGTGCCTGTCCTGTCTTGCTCACCATGATATGCCCAATATCTAGCATACACCTGGCACGTAGTAGGCGCTCAAAACTTTCTTGTTGGACTGATTTACTTGTTCAACAAATATTTATTGAGCACCTACTATATGCCAGGCACATAGTAGGTTCTGGGGATTAGCAGCAAGACTTCCTGGCGGAGGGAGGCAAATAAAGATATAGTGGATGGAGGACAGATCTACTATCCCATTTACAGAGGAGGACAGTGCAGCTCAGAGATGCTCCACATCTCACCCACAGTCACAGAGGTAGCGAGTGGTGGTGCCAGGACTCAAACCCAGATCTCCTGCCTCCGAATCCTGTGATCCACTACCCTATCTCTCTGCCTTTCTCCTCCAGCACTGAGTTCTATGAATATGGCACCAGACTCATTTCTTCCCTGACTTGGGCATTAATCCACTCCTTCAATCAGTGTGCGTTAGTGTATCTTCCAGGCACTCATTCATGCTTCTCGTTCAACAGACTAGTTTGATCATGGATACAGCCTGGACTAATTTTATCAACAGTCTGAGCAAGATAAAGCCAAGAGCAGAGCCCTATGGCACATTGCTAGAGAATTTTCTCTACACCACAGATTGGCTTTGGGCTACTGAAAAGTGCAAGGGCTTTGAGTCCAAGAGGCTTGTGTTAGTGCTGCACTGCCTCACTGTATAACCACGGTCCATCAGTTCCCCTCTCTAACCTTGGTATTTAGATCTGTACAATGGGTAGTAATAACTCCTGCCTTACCTATCTTACTGTCAAGAAGATGAGATGGTCTATGTGGAAGGGCTTCCTAGGCAGTCAAGTACACACTAACTGCCATTTACCATTCTCATCCAGCTCACAGTATGTCACTTATCTCCAAGGAAACATGCCAGGGGTTCTTTTACTACACAGTCAAATGCTTTTCTCTTGGGCCAGCTGCATGGGGTCTCAGTGTCAGAGCTCTTGACCACTTATTTATAAAGTTCTCACCTCCATTCTCTCATGTAACCTCCACCACACCTGTGGGGCTGGCTGGAAGAGGATCAGTAACCTCACTTTACAGAGGATGAATCTGAGGGCCCAAGAGGGACCGAGGAATGGTGGAGCCAGAATGAGCCATGAGGTCTTGTGACTCCAGCCTGTCAGCCCCCACCCCCACTCCACATTGTTCTCTTGCCAGTTAAGGAGGACTTGGTGGGCCAAGTGTGAGGGTGGGCCCAGGCCAGATCCAGAGCTGGACTGGTGGGTGGAGACATTGCCTGAGGTCACCGAGCTGCTTGGAGGCAGAGCTGGGACTTGAGCCAGGCTCCTACTCCAGGCTGGCATTTGTTTCTCTAAGCTGCTGGCCATGTGGGGAGGCGAGTGAGAGCAACCTAGTTTAATGGCCCAGGATGAAGAGGCCAGCCTGCTGACCCCCTCACATTATGTGCCTGTGTTTTGGATGAGGACGAGTCAGGGCACACTATAGCTGGTATCTGAAAACCTGGGTTCGAGTATTAGCACTTCTCCCAAGGGGCTGAGTGACCTTGAGCAAGTGGTTTCACCTTTCTGAGTCTGTCTCCTCATCTGCAAAATGGGATCAAGACCACCTCTCAGGAGGTGGGAGGGGACCCCTCCAGTATGATTCTTCCAGGCCTGCGTAAGCATCAAAGCCCTCGACCAAAGCTAAGAGGAGGCTGTCGTTATGTTCTGGGGCAGGATCTACTGAGACAGCCAGATGTTGGGGTTTCAAGGTTGGGGGGGATATTCTGGGCTTCCCCAAGCTGGGCCAGAGAAGAGCAAAAAAGCAGTCCAAGCCCTAGCCAGGAGTGCTGGGAAGACGGGTTGGGACATCTCACCAGCCACCTCTCTGTCCCCCAGGCAGCCAGTGGCCTGTGTGAACTCCTGTCCGTCAACAGCTGCATGGGCCGCGTGAGGCGCATCTACCCCCAGCTGCTCCTGGCCCTGCTCATTCAGGTCCATTATCACATTGGCCTCAACCTGCCTGGCTGTGTGGCTCCTCGCAAGGATGCCAAGAAAGACAAGCAACCCCCTGTCTTCGTACCTGTGCGGTATGCTCTGCCAGCTCTTGACCATGCTGTCCCTGGCCATGGGGAGGGCCATTCCACAAGATCCCCTCCAAAAGTCTTTAGAGCAACCAATCAATAGAAATTAGCTTTGGTACTAGAAGAGAAAACAGAAGCACACTTTTATTAGAGCCAATTGTTCATTCTACAACTATTTCTGAGTATCTGCTCTGTGTGTCAACATGGTGCCTAGTGCTGGACTACAGGAAACAAACAGCCCTACGCCGTGGAGCTCATCATTTAATAATTCTTCCTTCCTACAGATATTATTTGTACTAGATTTTTATCCAAGACTCAAACATTTTATTTTAATTATTAATTGGAATAGGTAATATATGCACATAGGTAAAAAACTCAAAAGACATTGAAAGTGAGTGACCTTTCCTGCCCTTACCCAGTTACCCTCCCCAAAGACAACCAGGTTCTTTCAAGCCCTTCCAGAGGTTTATGCAGAGATAAGCACATTTGTTTATATTCTCTGTTTTTGCACCAGTGGTAGAGTACCCCACACAGTTACACATTTTTGCTTTTATCACATACTATATCTTAGAGATCATTACAAATAGAGCTGCCTCATTATAACAGACACACAGTATCCATATGCATACGATTCCAATGTACCATGATTTATCTAACCAAGCTTCTCTTGATTTAGGTTCTTTCCAGCCTCTTTCAATTATGACAGGTGTTGCAGTGAGTTTGCTTGTTTGTATGTCTTTATGCACACATGTGATTGTATATGTAGGATGAATTCTTGAAAGTTAAAATGGGCACATTGGAGGGCTTCTGCTTTTAAATGTTAAGGTGGAACAGGAATATGTGATGGAAAAAGTTTTTGACCGTTGAGTGATGAAGGGTAAAGTGGAGTAACTCCTAAGATGCCCAATTTGTTGGTTGCTTCCCACAGAGGGCACCAAGACCAGTAGCATGCGGGAGTGTCTATTTCCCTACACTCTTGCCAACATACATATTATAAAACATTTTTATCTTTGAGAGTGGAAAAAAATGGAATCTTGCTGCTGTGTTTTTCTTTCTTTCTTTCTTTCTTTTTTTTTTTTTTTTTGTGGCTGGCTGCTATAGGGATCGAACCCTGGACATTGGTGTTATCAGCACCACACTGTAAGCTTGCTGTAGTTTTAGTTTGCATTTCTCTTATTGTGACTGAGGTTGAGGTTTAAATGCCATTTGTGTTTCAAATTCTGTAAGCAACCTGTTCTTTTCCCAATTTTATATAGGATGGTTGGGGATTTTTCTTATTCATTTGTAAGAGCTCTTTATATATTAAGGAAATTAACTCTTTGTCATTTGTATTCCAGTTTGTCTCTTAACTTGTGATTATTTTATGGTATGTGGCTATTCAGAAAATTTTAATTTTTATATAGCCACGTTTATCAGTCTTTTCCTTTTTGACTCATATTGTGTGTTAAGCTCAAAAGGTGCATTTAGAGAGGCAGAGGGCAAACAGTTGTGTAGCTGGGCTTGAAGTCAGAAGGTCTGGGATTCAAATCGTGGCTCCATCACTTAGAGCTTTGTATTTTGGGTAAACAATGTAACCTCTCAGTGGTTGGTTTCCTTGACTATGACATGGGTAAGTGATTCCTGCCCCACAGATGTATTGTGAAGACCAAATAAGATAACATCACAGCATGACACCATGTGCCAATGGTGTGGCCCCAGTTCTGATTCCCTTCATGCTTGTGGGTGTTGCCCTGAGAGCACCACCCATGACTCAGAAAGCTGATGGGCTCTGGGGAAAACAAAACAGGAGGAAAGGAAGGCAGCGCTGGAGGAGGAGGAAGGGGAATGTGTAGTGGGGAAAGTTCTCAACCGTGGAGTGATGAAGGGCGTGACCTGCCAACACGAAGGGCTTTGCTCAGCTGAGGGCCACAAGGAGGAACTGGAAGAGAGCCTGAGTGTCCACCCTCACCTCCGCATCTCAGAAGCAGCCTGTGAGCCAGAAAAAGCAAAGGCAGGCAAGTGCAATACTAAGGGGGACCAGAAAAGCCAGGAGGTAGTGCTTGGTGTGGTGGACTGAATGGTGGCCCCCAAAAGATATGTTTACCTGGAACCTATCACTATGACCTTATTTGGAAAGACAGTCTTCACAGATTTAATTAAGGATCTCAAGATGAGCTTATCCTGAATTAACCAGGTGAGCTCTAAATCCAAATGCCAAGTGTCCTTAGAAGAAGAAGAGAAACACAGACTTGGAGGGGAGAAGGCTTATGAAGACACAGAGAGTGATGTGGCCACAAGCCAAGGGATGCCAGGAGCCACCAGAAGCTGGAAGAGGCAAGGAAGGATTCTCCCCTAGAATCTTCAGGGGGTGGGTACGGCCCCGCTGACACCTTGATTTCGGATATTTGGCCTCTAGAACTGTGAGAGAATACATTTCTGTTGTTTTAAGCCACCCAGCTTGTGGTAATTTGTTACAGCAGCTACTGGAAATGCACATGCGGCAGTGCGGAGCTGGGGTAGATCATTGGCGCTCTAGTCTCCAGTGGCAGCAAGATGGGAAAGCTAGGGTGGGGCTGTTGGTGCACACAGGGGGTCACATGAGGGGTGGATTATCAGCTGACATCAAGTCAAGAATTAGCTCTGCCACTCAGCCCTGCCACACCCAGTGGTGATTTGCGGAGGGAGGGGAGAGTCCTGCTGGTCTGACACCGCAGATGAGGCCCAAGTCTCGTTCTGGGCAGTCCAGCTTCTGTGGGCTCTTACATTCTGTCTTTGGGAATGTGGAGGGGAGCACGTGAGATAGGTGGGGTCATTGTTGTTAAAACTTGAAGAATGACTGAGGGGACGAGATGAAACAACGAAGAGGACACACTGTGAGCGATGCAGCTCTGTGCTCAGCTTTGGCCACATGCTCATGTATATTTATCACAGCTGCACAACCAGGACTGTGAAGGTCTAGCTAAGCTGTGGCTGTTGGGAGCCTCTCAGTCAAGTCACTCCCTTCTGACCTGCTGAGCTCAGTGCTGTCCCCAAGCCAGTTCGTGAGAAGGTGACCAGAACTGCCCCTGGAGACAGGGACTCATGAGGCGAGGAAGGTGGTCAAGCCAAGAGCACACACAGGCGGCTCCTTCTGTCACCAAAAGTGCTAATGCCTGAAGTTGGAGAAAATAACCTTTCTTCTCTAAACCCGCAAATCTCAGCTTAGCCGTTCAGCCAGTGCTTGGAGTTTTGGGGGAGAGGGAAGAGGGTGGAGATGGGAGAACTAGACAACACTGGGATCCTGCCTCTCTCTTCGTTTTTTTCCTTTTTTTTTTCTGGTGGCTTTAAACACTGGAAGCATTGCTGGTAGGGGACTGTCACTGACAGCACACATTTCAAAGAATCAGCACATAGGCTGAATGGTTCTGAAAGCCTTGGCCTCAGGAGAAGCTTTGATTTTCACACTGGATCAACATTCATTAAAAAAGCAAAAACATGAAAATTAAGAACAAATTCCTGAGGATTACCTGGTTTCTAAAATGCTTTGTCTGGAGTCATGAGAACCACCAGCTTAGTATCAGCTGAAGTTTGTCCATAAAGTGCATCATAAGCTCTTTAAGCAAATGTCTAGGTTTCTGGAAAACTCTGTTTAAATGTAAACTTTATTCTACACATTGTCGGTGTGGTCACTTTTATTTTAATAAAAGTTTATATATATGTAAAACTATAAAACTCTTTCGTATATACATATAAATATATATATATATATGTATAATGTCTGTGAACACCTAGTGCCATGCCAGGCATACAGTAGGACACCAATAAATGGCAGTGCCCTCCCATGGCTTCTTGAGCTTTCTCAGGAGCTTGAAAAGCACAGCAGCCTGAACCCAGCCTAGTTAGTCCACAGGTTGTAAAAGCTCCGCAGGGGCTTCTGCTGGGCCTCCAGTTTAAGAATCCCTCTGAAGCGTCCCAAGGAAGGACTCAGGCCTGGACAGGACTAAGCAGCCAAGTGAGCAGAGAGGACTATCCCATAAGCCACCCGCCCAGCCATGGGCATGATGGGGAACGGAGGGGGAGAGAGAGGCAGGACCCAGGGGCCTGGGGAGGCCCGGATCAGCCTCTTCCTCCAGTAAATAAGGCTCAGGAGAGGAGGAAGTGGGGGTGGGTAAAAGCACTATCTTCAAAGGGAGGTAAAGTCTGCTTCTGTTTCTCTCTTGTTCCCAAAGCTAATTATTATTTGTAAAAAGCCACCCTTTGTGCATACCCTGAATACTATGATCTAAAAATTACCATAGCGGAGAGAAGCTTGTTGGGCCAGATGGCAGCCGGTGATAGGAGAGGCAGGGTGGAGGGAGGCCCCGCTGCCAGAGAGAGGGTGGACAGGAGGTCTCAGCCCCTTTGTCTTGGCAGCTGGGTGGTGAAGGTGGTGAAAACCTTGCTGCTGAAGATGGGCTGCTCCTACGAGGCCGCCTTCCTGGAGGACCAGGGTGGCTGGGAGCTCATGGGGCAGGCAGAGAACCACCACCGTGGAGTGTCCCTGCTGGCAAGGTGAGGCTGGGGTCAGGGGGAGAGGGGCTCAGGATATTCAGACGGACTTGGGTTTATATTGCTCCCTGGAAAGACCCTCCGCTCAGACCGTCACCTCTTCTCTACAACCGGGAGGGACCTGCCTTCTTCGGCAGGGAGACAACACAAATGTGAAAGATGACACTTGTTCTCCAGAGGTACACTGTGGTCACGGTGGTTCCCCACAACTGCAGAGTGCTTAGGTTGTTTACCAAGCACCTTTTCTTACCGCATTATGAATTTAGTTCCCACGCTAACACAGAAAGGCTGTGTTACACAGAAAGACCCACCTCAGAGGGTTGGGGTGACGATTAAATAGAGTATTTTGAACGGTCCCTGGCATATGCTAAGAGCTCAATACAGGTTAGCTTTTGCTGTCATTATGTTGACTGGGGGGCGGGGGGTAGGGATTATTAATACACATTTTGCACAGGAGCATGCTAAGGTCTAGACAGAGACAAGCATGTACCCAAGGTCACACAGCTAGGAAGTGGCAAAGCTGGGAAATGACCTGTTGACCCAGACCAGACCGGCCCTACTCTTCCCCCGACTACACACAGCTTCCTATGGGGTTAGGAGGGGGCACCTGGATTTTAATGATGTCATTCCTGCATGAGAGCCTGCTTCTTAGCCCTGCACCCTGAGTGCCCAGGATGGTGCCCGCCCCCTAAACGTGTTAAGTCCCTGGCTGCCACCTGGCACTTAGGGAGCTCAAACACAGCTACATTTATTGAGCACTTGCTGTGTTCTAGGCACGACGCAAAGAGGTGTTACATCGATGATCCCATCTAATCTTTACCACCACTAATGAAATAGCACTATCGCTATCCCAGTGTTACACATGAGGAAACTGAGGCCCAGAGAAGTTAAGTGGCTTGCCTCAAGCCACACAGCTAGTGCTGGGGTCAGGATTTGAACAGACTCCATGCATGACTGCCACACTTTCCTGGATTCACTTATTCATGGAGCATAGTGCAGTGGTCCTCAGACTTGAGCAGGCATCAGAATCATCCACAGGGCCTATTGAAACACTGATTGCTGTGCCCCTGCCCTGAGAGTTTCTTTTCTTTTTTAAAAAATTTTATTTATTTAATTTATTTTATTGATTGAGTCAAAATCAATTATACATATTTTGGGGGTCAAACATTGAGATACGTTGATCAAATCAATATTACTAGCATATATATTGTTACAAATTCTAATTATTCTTTATGCCCCTTGTCCAATCTCTCCCCTTCCCCCATGCCCTCCCCCTCCCCCCTATAATCACCCTAGATTTCTTCTCTCCTTCTGAAAGAATAATGGTTACTCTGTTAATTTGCTGCCTAGATGATCTGTCCAATGCTGAGAGGTGTGAGCAGGTCCCCCAATATTATCATAAAGCAGATGCTTCTTCCGTCACTCTGAAATGGGCTTTGTGGAGGGAGACATCCTCTTCTTTTCTTTGTCTCTGCTGGTGACTCTTCTTGTGTGGATGCACTCCAGTGGTTGGTGGACCATCTGTGTGGTGGTTGTGGTGACTAGCCACTTTTGCGGCAGCCATGGTTGCTGTGGTGGCTGTGGTGGGCCACTCACATGGAGGTGATGTTTTGGGCATGCTCCTTGGCGCTGGTGGTATGCTTGGTTGTGGGGTGTGTCTGGTCCCCTTCTCCATGCCTCTGGTCCCTGGGCAGGCCCCGAGGCACTGGCGTGGTGTACCTGGTTGTGGGAGGGCAGTCCGGTCCTCTTCTCCATGCCCTGGGTCCCTGGGTGGGCCCCAAGGCACTTTGCCCTGAGAGTTTCTGTTTTGGTAGGTCTGGAATGGGGACCTGAGAATGTGAGGTTCTAACAAGTTCCCAGGTGATGCTGATACTGCTGGTCGGGCAGGGGCGGGCAACTTGAGAACCACTGGCTTAGTGGAATGAAGAAGACAGCTGGAATGGTGAACCCTTGGTTGAGGCTCAGCTCTGTGACCTTGGGCCGTTCATATCTGGAGCCTCTGTTCCCTCATCTATGAAATGGGGATAATAACCGCAAACTGCTCCAAGGGGTAGTGGTAAGAATTAAATGAAATAACATGTAAATGTGGCTGTTGCCTGGCGCTTAGGGAGTGGGCCCTCACATGCTTTCCTTCCTATCTCTTCCTTCTGAATTGGTCCCATGCAGTTGGGAGTCTTCAGCTTTTCTGTTTTACTTGTTTATGACCTCAAGGAAGTCGCTTTCCCACTCTGTGCCTCAGTTTTTCCATCTGTAAAATGAAGCAGTTATACCGATGGCCTCTGAGATCCCACCCAGGTGGGAGATCTTGGGAATGCTGGAACCCAGGTGACCCTGGTTTGCCCAGGATTTCCAGTGTTATGGCTGGCCGACCCCTGCACTGCAGGCCCCCTGGGGCTGGAGAGCCTGAGGGGACTGCTCCCTCTTTCCCGCCCCAGGGCCATGGTGCACTACTCCTGCCAGGAGCTGTGCCGCATCCTCTACCTGCTCATCCCACTCCTGGAGCGAGGCGACGAGAAACACAAGATCACCGCCACCGCCTTCTTTGTGGAGGTACCAACTGGAGACTGGGCACGGGGCAGGGGTCTCCTCCAGGGCCTCAGTTCATAGTGCTGGTCATTTCTCCTGTGCAAATAGTACTTTGCAGTTTACAAAGCCTTTCCATGAGCATGGTTGCTCTTGAATATTAAGATCCTGTAGGTCTCCCTCCCTTCTCTCCTCCTCTCTCCACCCCTCCACCCCATTCCACTCTTCCCAGACTCCCCTGGTGCCCCAGGCAATGACCAACCTTTGCAGGGTACCTCTGTGTGCCAGGCACCAGAGATACAAATATGAATTTGACCTCACCCTGTCCTCAAGGAATTCTCAGTGTGGCTGCAGAGACCAAGGACACCCCAATTGTAACATGAGGGTGCCATGGAGTGATTTGTATTGTGTTGGAGGCAGTCCAGGCTTTGGTGGTAGACAGGAGACTTGAGGGAAGTGGGGGTATCAGGGAGGGCTTCCTGGAGAAAGTGACATCTAAGCTGAGTGAGTGTGGGGGATGGAGGTGCTGGGGGTGGGTCCTGGGGAGAGATGAATCAGGAGAAGTTGGTAGGGACAGACCCAGGAGGGGGAGACTCACCAATAATAATAGCTATTGTTTGTTGAGCACTTACTGTCTTCTAGGCATGCTCTAAGAGCTTTACACATAGCGATTCACTTCATCCTCACACTAATCCTATGACTCAGATATTTTCCAGCCCCCTTTTAGAGGAAGAAACTGAGGCACAGATTTAAGTATCTTTCCCAAGGCCACACAGTTGGTAAGTAGCAGATCCAGGGTTAAAACCTAGACATTTGGGTTCTAAGCCCTTCCCCACCCCCCCTTTTGTAGTCTTTGTGTGTGTGTGTGTGTGTGGTAAAATATACATAACATAAAATGCCATTTTGGTCATGTTTAAGTGCACAGTTCAGTGGCATTAAGTACATTCCCATTGCTGTGCAACCGTCACTGCTATCCATCGCCATGACTTTTCCACCTTCCCGCCTGAAACTCTGCACCCACTAAACACTAACTCCACATTCTCCCCCTCCCCCAGCCCCTAGTAATCTATTCTATTTTATATCTCAATAAATTTGCCTATTCTAGGTACCTCATATAAATGGAATCATAGAATATTTGCCTTTTTCTCTCTGGCTATTTCACTTAACATGATGTCTTCAAGGTTTATCAACGTTGTAACGTGTATAGGGGTTTCTTTCCTTTTTCAGGTGAATAATATTCCATTTAAATATATATACCATGTTTTGTTTATCCATTCATCTGTTGATTGACATTGTTAAATCCACTCTCTTGACCATCACACTTGCCTGTCTTTTGTGACCTGATGGGTGTCCTGCAGGGAGGTCTAGGCTATCATCAGGGTCTGTCTGTACAGTGGGGCTCAGAGGCAGGAGGCTCACTGTCTGTTTGGACAGTGAGAAGGTTAAGGAAGGCTTCCTGGAGGAAGTGACATTAGAGCTGAGCCTTGATAGATGAGTAAAGTTTGCCAGAAGGACAGGACGCAGCATGCATGTTGTAGGCATTTCTCACATCTTTTCTGCCTCTCCACATCTGGGGAGAAAGAACCATGTTGTGCTTGTGTTGCATCCCCAGGCCCAGCCCTGGAAAGGCCCCAAGAAGTGATGATTAGATGGATGAGTGAGTGTGCCTGAATGAATACTCTGCCTGGCTCTGCAGACACCAGCAGAATGTATCATCTCCAGGGACTGCAAGCCTAGTCTTCGTGTCAGGAGTCCTGGGTTCCAGCCCAGCTCTGTCCAGTTCTACTTCTAACTTCCCTGGCCCTGGTGAGGGAAAGAGAAAGGGAAAGAACCATTTCTTGCAAGCCTACTATGTGCCAAATACTGTGTCCACCTCTTTCATATGTTACTCCACTAATCTGCACAGCAGCCCTGCAAAGAAGGAATTGTGATGCTCATATTTAGGTTGAGTTAAGGGGTATTTTTCAAGGTCACACAGCTCAGGGAGTGCAGAGAGATTCAGATCAGGTCTGCCTAACTTGGTCCTCGATCCAGGTCAGCCTCTTGGGAGAGACATTTTCCTCTCTAAGTCTTTCAGTGGCTTCCACACAGGTTCTTGGGGGAGGGGATGGGGGTTGGACCCTGCCAGACCTCAGGGGATGTTCCTGTGTCTACCACAAGGTCAGGACTCTAGCTTGTCCCCAGCATTCCCCTGGAGCTCCGAGTAGTGGCCCTCCCTTTCTGGGGATAGGATCTTCACCCAGGCTCAACCTTCTCCCACCTCCCAGAAGGGGTGCTCCCTGCCACATCCACTTTGGTGCTTTGACATTGCTCAGATGTCCCTTCCTGACTCCCTGCAACTCTCTATGCTGCGATTGTCTGTGTGTGTGCTTGCTTCTCCCAATGGCAGGTGAAGCCACTTAACCTTGGGCAAGTCACTTAACCTGCCTGTGCTTCAGTTTCCTCACCCGTAATATGGGGATAACGAATTTCCTACCTCACTGAGTTTTGAGGAGGATAAAATGAACTCACATCAAGCACTTAGCACAGCGCCTGGCACACAGGAAGTGCTCTCTGTGAGTCAGCTGTGTTGCTATTATGATTCTCATCACTCCATTCTGTGTCTCTCGTGCCCAGCCCAGAACCTGGTGCAGAGCAGGCCTGAGTCTCAGCTGTTTGGATGGGTGGAGGCAGGTGGTGGGTGGAGCCCCCCTTTCCTGCCTCCTCCCTCTGGTCAACTGTCCTGCCCCTCTCCTGCAGCTCCCTATCTCCTAGCTTCTTCTTCTCCATCATATAGACACACGGGCTCAGCAGTCACAGTGGATGTTAGGCAAGGGCATGGATGTGAGAAGTGTTTATGAGGACAATGCAGTGGGGATTGGAGACTTGCTGGCTGCCGGGTGTGGGGAAGCAGAGCAAGGAGATGAGGTTTTGGCTTGAACAATGGGGGCTGGTGGTGCTAACCCTGCAATGGAGAATGCAGGAGGTAGGCAGTGCTAAGGAGGGAAGGAGCCCAGTTCCATGTTGGACTGGAATGCATGCAACAAGCATTCCCTAAGCATATACTCCAAGCCAGGGACCCAGGGAGGTTTTGTCCTCAAGGAAGCCCCCAGTTGGATAGGGGAGGCAGAGACATAAGCAGATGGAGGCACTAAATGTTTCTAGTTGCCACCTCAGAAGGATGTTCAGGGCACCTGAGGGCCCAGAGAAGGAGGCAGTCAGCATAGATGAGGCCCAGGGACAATGCCAAGCATAGCTTCAAGGGGGTGAATTTTGGAAGGAGCCAAGCAAGGTGGTGGGGGTCAGAGTAGAGGTGGCCTTCCTGCTAACACAGGAGGCACAAAACAACCTGGGTCATTCAGCGCATGGTGGGCAGCTTGGCTAGAAGCAGCTGGCTAGTGGTAGGAAGGTGGGCATGCTGCGAAGGAGGTCAGGGGGCAGGAGGGGGCAGGAGGGGCCAGACGGGAAAGGCAATGGGGAGTCACGGGGGCTCATGTTGGAGCATGGCACGTTCAGCTTTGCCATGTGGTGCTGATGGACACCGAGTGGAGCTCTCCAGCAAACTGTTGGTTTCCCAAGTCTGCATCTCTGGACAGAGGCTAAGCCTGGTCAGCCAATGTGCACCTCCAGTGCATGGAGACCAGTGGGGCTGCTCCACCCCCTCGGTTGGGGAGTGACCACCATCTGCCCCCTCAGCTCCTGCAGATGGAGCAGGTGCGGCGGATCCCTGAGGAGTACTCGCTGGGGCGCATGGCGGAAGGCCTGGACCACCGCGACCCCATCATGAAGGTGCTGTGCATCCGAGGCCTGGTCATCCTGGCCCACAGGGCTGAGAAAGTGAGTGGAGCATGGAGGAAAGCCTGGCCCAGCCAGGCCCTGGGTGGGAGGAAGGATGGAGCTTGGCCATCACAGTCTCTCAGATGCTGGTGGCTGGAGTCAGAGCCAATTTCTGTTCTATCCTCAGTTGTTCCATCTGTAAAATGGATATTCCTTAATAATCTCTGTATATTTTATTCCTTTTGAATAGTTTCTATTCCAGGTTTTTCACAATGACCCTAAAGGTGGTGAATGTATGAGATTAGGGAGCGGCCATAATTATTCATATTTTATGGTTTAGGAAATTGAGGCCCAGACTGTTGGTGCATCATTAGCATCTTTATATTTTTTATTATTTTATTTTTATTTTTTGGGGGGGCTGGCCAGTAAGGGGATCCAAACCCTTGACTTTGGTTACCAACACCATGCTCTAATCAAATGAGCTAATTGGCCACCCCTCATTAGCATTTTTAAAAGTGCTTTGTTTTTCTCTACGAGGCACTGTTGCAGCTCATGATTTATCCAGGACGAATGGATAGGACATAGACTCAGAAAGCTAACGTTGCAGTGTATCATCTATCCAGTGCTAGTGAAGGGGGTAGATAGCAAAGGGCCTCAGGGATCCAGGCCAAGAAAGAGGCAGTGAAGCCAAAGAGGGCTTCAGCGAGCAGCAAGAGCTTAAGTGAGAGCATTAAGGCAGGTGGATGGCATAACCAAAGGTCTGGAGGTGGGAACTGGGACACCACAGTCATCTCAGTGAATCAGAGGCTGGGTCTCCTACCTGCTAGCCCAGGTAGAAACTCCCATTCCAAATGCTTCTGCTCCGCAGACTGCCAAGGTGCAGGCCCTCCTGCCCTCCATGGTGAAGGGCCTGAAGAGCATGGATGGGATGCTGGTGGTGGAGGCGGTCCATGACCTCAACACCATCTTCAAGGGGCAGGACCGGAAGCGGACCGACAGCTCAGTCTATGTAGAGATGCTGCAGGTCTTGCTGCCACACTTCAGTGATGTAAGGAGTCCCGCAGGAGTGGTGGGGGAAGGTATTGAGCAGGGCATATTGAGGGCGGTCCTTTACTACCCTGGAGGTTGTAATACCTCCCCCACCCCACCCTGACCCACTGGGACCTGGGCAGGGCTGAGTCAGTCCAGAGGAAGGGGTACCTTGTTCCAACTAGTCTATGTCTTTTTGTAATTGGTTGGCCCAGAGAAGGCTCCTTATTCTAACTGGTTCTCTTGGCAGGAGCTCTTCTTTTGTAATCAAGTCTCCCTAGAGAAGGTGGCCTTATTGTGACTGGAGGGGCACATTTTTTTATTGGTCCCATCAGAGGGGGGCATTTTCCACTTGGCATTAAGTCACCTTTTAGGTTAGTGGGGGCCTCAGCTAGGAAGAGTAGACCTAGGCTTGGGTGAGTGGAACGCTGGCTCCGGGTCAGCTCCCGGGTGGCCTCGGCCATTCTTCATCTCTGTGCCTGAAGGGCCCCTCAGAATGAGGGGAAAGAAGGCCATGGTGTCTCCTCCTGGAGGAGGGAGCACTCCTGAGCCTCCGGTCTGTTCCAGTCACGAGAGGACGTGCGCTTCTCCTGCATCAGCCTGTACGGGAAGGTGGTCCAGAAGCTTCGGTCACCATGCACCAAGGCCATGGAGGAGCAGCTGATCAACACCTTGGTGCCCCTACTGTTGATCATGCAGGAGGGCAACACCAAGGTGAGCCAGGTGAGAGTGCAGGGCACTGGGCCCTCTACCCCACTCTTAAGCCCTGCCAGTGCGCCTCCCTTTACTGAAACCAAGCCAGAATCACGAACAATGCATGCAGGCAGTTATTTATGTCTGGCTGTGTCAGGACGCCTCCTCAAAATGGCCAATTTCACTTGTACCTTTTCAAGTAGGAATTGATTTTCCAAAATCCAATTTCACACAATTTTTTTTTTTTTTTTTTCTGGAACACGTTCCGACTGTCCTGGAATTCCATAGCTCTGGTATTCTCTTCTTATTGGTTCCTAGAAATGTGTGAAGACTCTGTTCCGCTGTTCTTGCCTGATGGCACGGGAGTTGCCAAAAAGAGCTTACAGCCTGAAGCACTGGGACAACCGGCAGCAGACAGTGGCCAAAATTTGCAAGTACCTCGTGAGTGCTTCCAGAGATTACAGTAGCTCCTTACGAGTGTGTTGGAGTGGGGAATTCTGTCCTCTCTTTCTTCGTTTTATACCAGCATCCTAACTGACAATTTCCTTTGCTACCTACAAGTTGTTGGCTCCAGAACATTCTTCTACATCCCTGACTTCTCTCCTCACTTAGAGTATTTTCTCTGCAGTGGCTTGCTGGACACCCCCCTGATGGACCACAGGCCCTTCAAGTTCAGCATGTTACTTTCAAACTCATGGCCTTCCCCTCCAATTCTGCTCTGAACCTCTAGATCTGCAAAGCAGAAACCTAGAGCCATCCTGGACTCCTTCCTCTTCCTCGCCTTCCACATTTGACCATTCTTAAATATCCTAAATATCTCTGAATCTGTTTTTCTCCCCCCATCCCCACTGTCATTACCCTTAGTTCAAGCCATGGGTCTAGCTGTCCAACCTTTAATTTCATCCCTTCTGATTCATTCCTGAGGACCCAGGCCACCAGAATGGTCTTGTTAAAACACTAGACTATCTATATTATATCCCTTCCTAAAGGGCCACATTGGCTTCCTTTTCTACAACCTCAATTCCAAGGGTGTATTCCCTGTGACACCAGTCTTATAAGATATACCCCACCAGGGGAAAAGAAGTTCCAAGACAAATAAATTTGGGAAATACTGCATGTTCATGTTCCTCTTAGAGATTTGCGATGACATCAGCATATTAAAGGCTCTGAGATGTTCTGTGCTGAGGAAATGTGTTCATTTAATTTAATTTAATTCATGGTTTCCCAAACTTATTTAGCCACAGAACTCCCTTTCCAGTGATACCTGCAAATGTTACTGAACTCAGGTCTGGCTGCCTGCCCCCTTGAGAAAGAAAGGAAAAAAGATTCAGAAGTTAAACGGTTGGCATTAGAAAAGCAGATGTATTCAGCTGAAGGAGACGGTAGGCTATCCCATCTCAAAGATTTACATTTACTGAGGGGTTTTTAAAGGAAGGCTTGAGGGAATGGAATGTGGGAGCTGAAAAGCAAGAGCACAGGAGATGTGAGTTACGAGGAGTCCATTTCTATGGGTCAGGTACAAGGTCTCGTCAAGGCCTCATCTGGTTTCTGTTCTCATCTTTGCTGTTATCTCAGGATCCTGCAAGATTCTGATTTCTGCCAGTGTACTTGGCTGGTGCCCAAGGTCAGCTTCCAGTCAGTTTACCTTGATCATTTCTCAAAACTCTACAAGTCTCAAAGAAAGAACTGCGAGCTTTGCAAAATACTAATTAGCTTCTCAGCCTTGTTTTCCTACTTAATGAGCAAGATAAAGTTAGGGGATGGGAAGAAAAAGTGGAGAGAAAAAAAATTGTCCTTTCTAAAGTCCTCTCCCCCTCTGCAGCCCAGGCAGTTTTAGGTCCCAAATTGGCTTCAGTCCTACTCACTCCAAAATAAAAATCCTGATGTTGGAGCAAGCCACAAGCATACTGTGAAGTGCCGCACTGTGCGATACAGCCCAGTTCCTCTGCGTAACATTTGGGAAGGTTTGCTGTCTAGTCCCAATCTACCTTCCCTGTTGCCAGGGGTCAGAAAGGATTAGTGTGCAGGAGGTTTATGAGGGAGCCCCCCTGGGGATCAGCATCTGTAGAAGGAAGGGGAGGGATCAGGAGTGCCAGAGGGAGAAGTTGAGCTGCAATGTAGTTTCAGTGGAGGTCTAAGCCAGCACTATGGTGCGATTCCCAAACTGGGGCCATGGGTCAGGTTTTTACACCCCGTGTCCATCTGTCACTGATGCCAGCCACCTTGGGAAGGGACGTGGCCTTGGGCCAGGCAGTGCCCTTCAGCATAAGCAATCCGCATAGCTGGGGGAGTAAATCCTTGCCATCTGAATGGAGATCTGGGTGGGGCAACTAGTGCTCCCCACATCAATCCAACATAAATATACAGAGCAACAGATTTTTACAGGATTGAGAGCAGGGCTTGGCATTACTGTCAGTAGTAATGCTCAGAGCCTCTACCCTCAAGTGTCTAGTATTATTGCCATCACTTTACAGTGGGAAAAAGAGGTCTGGCAGAAGTGTTTGCCCAGGCTGGCTAATTCAAATGCCTGCAGTGGCCAGTTACCGGGCAGATAAGAATCACAAGTGACATGGAAGTGGTGGGGTGGTGCAGCCAGGAGAGCCCAGGCCCTGTGAAAGGCAGGAGTGGAGAGCTCTGTTTACCATGCGGCCACTCTTGCCAGGTCCTCTGGTTTCACGAGCTAGAAACCTACACTTTTATAAGACAGTAATTAGCAATCACTTTAGTTTATTTAAAAGACTGCTGGTCAGTGCTCTGCAGGTTACTTGTCGCCCATGGCCGCCAGCTTATGACCTCTGTTTTAGACACCCCAAGATTCTCAGTTTCTTTGCTCTCCAGGCAACAGCTTTGCTCATATGAAGGCCAACCTCTAGCCTTAGCTTTAGAAGGGGTCAGTAACCTATTTGTTCATTTGTTCCTTCCTTCCTTCCTTCATTCATCTAACACTTTCTGGGCGCCTGCTCCAGGGTTTAAAAGCCCTGGTTTTTAAGGGCTGTTAAGACCCCCTGACTCTCCTGGTTCTTCCCCATTGCTCTACAACTTGAGTCATTCACCCCAGCCAGACTTGTCTCCTTACCTATCACTCCCCTCACATACCACGTCCTTTCCCAGATCTGGCTGGACCTGCATCTTAGAACTTCCCCTCCGGCCGCAACAAGATGGTGGGTGGGAGGAGGAGACACCAAGGCAGAAGACTGTTGAAGTGACTGTTGCAATCAACCCAGAGAAGATGAGGCCTGGTCTCTGCAGGCTCTGGCAGAGGGATGGGTAGCAGAGATGTTTAGGCAGCAGGGGCCAGGGCCACCATTCCTAGCTTCAAGAGGGTGGATGGGTAATTAGTCCCTCCCAGGGCCCAGCACTTTTGGGGTTTCTCTTTGTCCCAGGTGAATACCCACCAAGACAGCATCTTCACATTTCTCAGCCAGAGCCTGGACTATGCCAAGAACCCACAGGCCTCCCTCCGGAAGTCTTCAGTCATGTTCATAGGTAACAAGCCCTACATAACTAGTCCTGCTGCTGGGGTTCTGCCTGCTCTCCAGTTTGCTTCCTCCAAGGCTGCCAGCCCTTCCACCACCTGGGTGGATGCTCCCCTGGGTTGCAAGGCTTGGCAAGCAGACAGCTATGGTGCAAATCAGAATGTGTTCTCTCCTCTAAGATCACGGCTTAGGAAGTGGCCACAGGCTGGATTCAGCCTGAAGTCTTTGTGCAGTTCACAACCTTGACAACTGTATGGGGCAGAACTGCTGCTCCCCGCTGGAGTATAGTGTGGGCCCAAGCGCAACGGAGCCTGGGCAAGCCCCCGATTGACTGTAGCAGGAGGGTCCAGGCAGCACAGTGGAAAGAATCAAATAGAATCTCAGCTCCATGGGACCCCAACTGGGTCATTTACTCTCAGTGAGCCTCAGTTTCCTCATCTGTAAGATGGGGATCAACTCCTATTTCACAGACTGACTGAGAATGTTTTTTAAAAAGGGAGGCCTGGTACATCAAGGTGCTCAATGTCAGTCACTTTCACTCTTCTGTTTCCCACAATCTCAACCTTCACCTTTCTGAAAAACATACGAACAGATAGCAGATTCCCCTTGCCCAGAATCCCCCCACAGGACCCTTCTGATGGCATGCTGGATGTGTCTCCTCCCAGCTTCCCCCAAATAACCACATACCCTTCACGAAGGACCAGGAGACCTGTTGCAAAGAGGCTTAGAGATGATGATGTTTGTAAAGTGATGTTTCTTTTAGTACCTTTCCCCAATTCATTTGCTGTTTTTCATCCACCCAGTCATCAATGCATCCGTCTATCCATCCATTGGTTTATTTAGAGAACATCAACTGATCTCCATGTCAGGAATGATGCTTAGGCTAGAGAAACAAAGAGCCCTTCAGGAGGTGATGCTGATTGAGGGCAGGGAGTGGGTGGCTGTTAACACAATACCAATGCTGGAGAGAGGAGCAACACCCAGGGCTGGGGGCATCCCTCAGAATGTGGGGGGCTGCTCAGAGGCAGCTTCTTACATGGAATGGTTTGTGCTTCCTAGATGTTGATTTCTTTAAATCTTGCTCCAAATTAATCACTTCTAAAAATGTTAGTGTTTAACACCATGGGAATCTGCTCTGTGCTGGGTCAACAAAGCTAAGTAGAGCCTGGATCTCCCCACAGACAGCTGGATCTCCCAGCACAACGCAGCAATTCTTAACATCTTCTGGGTTAGGTTAACCTCTAACCTCTTTTGTGAGACTCCGAAGAAAGTTATGAACACTTTCCCTAGAAAAATGCATATATGCATATAATTTTGCATGTAATTTTAGGATGCTCAGAGATGCCCCTCCTACTCTCACCCCCTCAGTGGATCTAAGATTAAGATAATTCTTGTCTGGTGGGAGATAAAGATTCATAAATCACAAGTAAAATACAACACAGTATATATAGATAGAGAAAAGCTCAAAGATACTCTGGGAACCCTGACAGGCACCTAACCTAGGCTGGGAGCAGGGCCAGGAAGGACTTCCTAGAGGAGCCACTTGTTCAATCGAATATTCAAGGACAAATTGGAAGTAGCCAGGAAAAGAAGTGAGGGAAGGGCCTTCCGAGAGGTACTCCAGGAGCCAGCTCACAGGCTGGGAGCAGGGGAGGGCTGAGCTGAGGGAAGCTGATAGGAGCATGTGGCTGAGGAGTCATGGAAACAGATCCTTGGTCCAGCTCAGCTATCTCAGCCCCTCCAGGGCCTGCTAACAGCCATGCCTGGCAGGTATGCAAGGCACTCAGTGTCCTACGTGTTATTGCTGCTCAGACTCCCTGGAGTAGTGGCAGCAGAGGCAGCACCTTCCTGTGTCACAGATGAGAAAACTAAGGCCCAGTCAGCCCAGGGAAGGGACCAGCCCAGGGCCACACTGGCAGAGTTAGCTGTGGCCCAGATCTTGTTCCTATCCTGGGCCCATCCCTGCCCACTAGACCCGGCCACCTCTCCAAGGACCCCTCTTGGGGAATCTGCCCCAGGGTCAAAGTGAAGTTCTCCTTTTGTGTCTCCATTTGTGGAGCTGGAGGATGGTGGGGAAAGTGACTCTGAAGAGATCTGGTCCTAGGGTGGGATGAGATGGGCTTGGAGTCAGAAGGTGGATGCACTCTCTTCTCGGATTATGCTTAAGGGTCCCTGGTCCCCTGCATGGAGAGCATAATGACAGAAGATCGTCTGAATGAAGTGAAGGCCGGTAAGCCATGCCCTATGTTGGTGAGATTTCAGGGGGTAGTGAGAGAATGAGCAGGAGCACAGTGAATAGGGAAAGGAAAGGGATATGTCCCAAGGGAAGAGTCTTCAGCTCAATTCAGGTGTGCTAGTCTTTATCCAAAGTGAGTACAGTGTTAGCTACCATGGGGTTAAAATGAAACGGAACACACAGCCCCACCCTGGGGGAGTTTACAATCTCATTAAGGAAATGAGGCTCAAAAAGGAGGCCAAAAACCATTTAGTGCAGGGCGAGTACTTCAGACTCATAAGTGGAGAGAGACTCATTTTGTAACTGGGAAGCTGATGGGAGCATGCAGGTAGGCTGGGGCAGTCAAGGGAAGCTTCCTGGACAAGACAGATTTTGATTCAGGCTTTGAAAGATGTGAACAACTTGAAGGACTAGGAAGAAAGTGAAATGAGGGGATGCTGAGCAGAGGGCGCCTAAGCCAAGGCATGGAGATGGGAAAGAAGGATGAGGTGTGGGACCCATGAGGGACACGGGCTTAACAAGTGGCCTTTCTCCTCCCCGTGACCCAGCTCTGGAAACCTTGAGACACGACCCGGAAGCATCAGTGTGCATCTATGCAGCCCAGGCCCAGGACCACATCCTGGCCAGCTGCTGGCGGAACTCCTGGCCACTGCCGCACGGGGACACATGGGTGTGCGACCCAGCCACCACACACCACTGGAGCTCCAGTTGTGAGAACCTACCCACTACCCATCAGCAGCGCTCCTGGATCATGCAGGCATTGAGATCCTGGAAGATGTCCTTGAAGCGGTGATGTTCCTGAGCCCCCAGCCCTCCTCAAGCCAAGTCAGCCATGCTCACTGTAAATGCCATGTGGCTTACCTCTCCATCCTGAGTGTTTCCTTATGGGAGATGCCCTGGGCTCTGAGCAGCCATCACTTTATGCAATGAATCTGAGAGAGGAGCATGGCCTTCATTTGTTGACTCAGTCAACATTTAGTGATACGCATAGGCTGTCTTGTCCGCATTTTATAAGTGGGGAAACTGAGGCTCAGAGAGGTGAAATGGCTTGCCTAAGGCCACATAGTAAATCTGCTGAATGTCTGTTTCCCCTCCCCCACATTATAAGAACAAAAGGAGGTGAGGATTTGGGTGGTCTTTGGGGGAAGGAAAGGAGAAGGAAAGAAGAGACTCCCCTACCCCATGACATCATGCAAATCCCAGAACCCTGATCTCTGAGTTCCACCTTTGGGTCTTTGCCCAGTGATTGGTCACCACTGATTCCAGCAGTATTTATTGAGCACCTAACCCAGGCCAGGCCTGCTCTGGATGCCAGTGATACAGACATGAATGAGACCTAGCCCCGGGCCCTGAGCAGTTCATAGTCTGATGCAGTGGTTCTCAACCAGGGGTGATGTTGGCCACCAGAGAATCTTTAACAATGTCTGGAGACATTTCTGGTTGTTACAACTTGGGGAAGGAGGTGCTATTAGCATCTATTGAGTTGATACCAGGGACGCTGCTAAATATCCTACAATGCACAAGACAGCTCCACAACAAAGAATCATCCGGCCCAAATTGTCAAAAGTGTTGACGTTGAGAAACTTAAGTCTAATGGAAGTATCAAAGACACATGCGGGTACTTCAAAAAGTTCATGGGAGGCTGGCCAGCAGCTCACTTGGGAGAGCATGGTGTTGATAACACTAAGGTCAAGGGTTCAGATCCCCACACTGGCCAGCCGCCAAAAAAAAAAAAGCACCGAAAGGTAAGTTCATGGAAAGATTTGCATTATCTTTTGATTCTACTTTCCCCATGAACTTTTTGAAGTATAAAGACACCAACAGCACAGCAGGTCAGCATGGGGGCTATGGAGTCCAGAGGAGGTACATAGACAAGCTGGGGGCTAGAGTGTCAGAGAAGAGACCTCTCCAGGGGGTTTGGAAAAATGACCCATGGTGGGCGTGTTGGAGGGGAGCATGGCACATGGGGCCAAGGACCAACTGCAGATTTGTAGTGCTGTGAAGCCTAGGGAGAGGGGAGAAGAGGGCAATAGTCAGCCACGAGGCCCTTCGCGGCCGTGTTGAGGAGGAGAATTCACCCAGAGAGCAGCGGGAACACATTGTGGGTGCTAACCAGGGGAGAGGGTGGGCAGATGGGTGCTTTAGAAAGTTCCCTCCTAGTGGGGATACAGGAACTCCCAGGCACTGCTGGTGGGACAGCAGATTGATGCAGCTGTTCTGGACAGGAGCCCATCACTATTCAGTCATATTTCACTTTGGCTTGCAATTCCACCTGTGGGCACACATCTCGAGGGAATCTTCCCACAGGTCCACGAAGAGAGACGTATGAGGAAGTCTACTGCAGTGTTCTCTGTGGTGCTCAAGAAAGGAGGTAGCCTGGGTATCCATCCTTGGGGAGTGAACATGTGCCATGGAGTCCCACATGGCAGTTAGAGGCAGCGAGGGTACTAGGTCTTGGATGGGACCTAAGATCTAGTGCTGAGTGAAAAAGGTATACCAAAAGTGTATGCAGAAAAGAACTCACATTTTGCAAGAACACGTACAAATCGAAAAGATACATTAAAACCCTACAGTGATTGATGATGGTGGGTAAGGAGGAGGCCTGTCGGGTATAAAAGGGAATAAGTGACAAAGGAAGCAGAAGAAAGCTCACTCTGCAGTGGAACAAAAGGCTGGTGGCAGGGTAGACAAGAGCACAGACAGGGAGACCTGGCCAGAAACTGCCGAGAGGAACAGTCGGCCTGGACTGTGCGGTGTGGAGGGGAGAGGGTGGCTGGACCTGTGGGAGATTGAGGAGGGGGAGTTTCAGAACCTGGTAGTTGACAGGGTGGAGGAGGGAGAGGGAGGTGTCAAGGATGGCACCTGGGTTTCTGGGTGGTTGGCTGAGCCCGTGGTGAACCCAGGGCTAGGAGCAGGTTTGGCAGGGGTGGGGTGTGGGGGATGAGTTCAGTCCAGACCTGGAGAGCTTGAGGGACCTGTGCAACATGCTGGTGGAGACATCCACAAGGTGGCTGGCTGTTGCAACAGACTGAAATTCTGTCCTCCCAGAATTTATATGTTGAAATCCTAACCCTCAATGTGATGGTATTAGGACTGGGGTCGGGGGGTGTTTAGGGATTATTGAATGGGATTAGTGCCCTTATAAAAGAGACACTAGAGAGTTTCCTCAGTCTGTGTGCCATGTGAGGACTCGGTGAAAACACGGTGTCTATGAACCAGGAAGTGTCCCTCACAAGACACTGGATCTGTCAGTGTCTTGATCTTGGACTTCCCAGCCTCCACGCTGTGAGAAATAACTGTTGTTTATAACCCACAAAATCTATGGTATTCTGTTACAGCAGCCTGAATAGACTTAAGACAGCTGCACGGGGGTGGACCTCAGCAGAGGAGTCTGAGATGGAAACAGATTTAGGGTTCATCTGTGTACTGGTTGTAGGTGAGATTCCCCTGAGAGAGTGTGTAGAGTGAGAAGAGACATAAGTCTGAGGAGCACCTAATTTAAGCTCCTGCTGGGGATGAGGAACCCATGAAGTTGACCAAAAAATCATCCTCTGATAAATGGTAGGCCAAGGCCATTGGGATTCTGGGCCTGAGAGAGAGTAGGAAAGAGGAGTGGTCCATTTGCACAACCCTTTCCATTGCCCAGAATGCTCACAGACATTGCCTCCTTTGAGTTTTGCAGTAGCCCTGTGGATTACAGAGAAGGTGGACCAACTGTATAGCCCACATTCTGCAGGCAAGGACACAGCTTCAAGAGGGATGGGCCTTGCCCAATGTTGCACTAGAAAACCAATGGAAGTGAGCATTCCAGAGGTCTCCCAACTTCCATGCCTGAGTCCTTTCCATTCAGAGACACTGCTGCTTTCATTGCCCAGAATCCAGGGCAAGGGTGGCCTTGACAAATGACAGCTGCCATACTTAGGTCTGGGTGGACTCAGAGCACAGCAGAGGCTGATTGGCTTACTTACAGGCCAAGGCCCCTATATAGTCATGAGTTGGAAGGTTCAAGGAGCATGGGCAAGTCTCCTCCCCTTTCTGAGCCTCCCCTGTTGTTACTTGTAAAGGGGGTTCTTACTTCATGGGGTTCTTATAGGAATCAAATGAAAAAATGGAAGTATTAGGTCATATGAGAACCCTTTTTCGGCCGCGCCCCATCATGGCGCTGGCTACCCTTCTCTTCCGCCTTTCTCCTTCCCGCCAGTGCCACAATACCCTCCTGCTGGCGCAAATCACACACCAACCAGCACAGGTTCCTGGCCCCTTAGCAATGCAATCCATCCAATCCCCAAACGCCCCATGTCCTCAGCAAACCTATCAGCTCTCTTCTAACCCTATAAAAGCAGATGTGCCCGCTGAATAAAAAAACCTTCTCCAGCAAGCTGCCTTGCGTTTGTGTCTCCTTCTTTAACTGGTGCTGAATTTTATTCCTTTCATTGGTTCTGAAACCCGGGATGGGATTGTCCACTGTGGACCCCGTCTCCATCTCAACCAAGGCGGCTCACCCTTGTCCACCTTTTCGGGTGCTGGCTCTTTGCACTCACCACCACTTCCACCCTTAGGTAAGTCTCCCTTATAAGACTGCCACCCTCCTTTGGGCTACAGTGGAGCAGTTATCAACCAACTAGACTCCAACGCCCTTAAGAGGTGTAAAGTTACACCCCATTAAGACCTTTACGGTCATGACGGACCCTTTGGCTATCCACTCCCTTCTCTCCAGGAGCCTTTGAACGTGAGGGTTCAGGGTGGAGGCTCCTTTCTGCTTCTCTCTCTCTCTCTCTCTCTGGACATTAAAATGGGTTCCAAAAATCCTAGTACTAGGTTCCTCGTGGCCTCCGGCACTGTGCCTCCTGGGAGCTTGAAGTGTGGGTGACGACCTTCACTCTCCTCCTAATCCGGTCCCTATAGAACCTCCATGGCTCACAAACTCCTCGGGGGATGCCTCCTGGATTTTGCTGACCCACTTCCGGCCCAGGGATTCATTTCCTCATTTTCTCTTCCTCTTGATTTCCTTATCTCTGTCCACTTCACAATGGGAACCTCCTCATCCCTTCCAGAAACCTCACCCCTCAAATGCTTACTCAGAAACCTTACTGTACTCTCCCTTACACCAGATATTAAGCTAAAGCTCTTGATCAGATTTTACACTCAAGATTGGCCCCAGTACCCCCTTGGACAACCAAAACCATTGGCCTTTTGAGGGATCCCTAGACCGAGACCTCCTTCGCGACCTTTTAAACTATTGCCAGCACCTCAAAAAGTGGAAGAAGATCCCCTCCTGGCCTGTAAGTCTCCACCCCTTCTTGACCCTCCTACTTTCTCCAATTCCACAGCTGCCCCCGTTTCCCCTCCTCCCACAAAACCTTTTAGTCCTCCACAGACTAGATCACAGGGGCTCCCTCTGGTCCCTCCCACTATTGCACCGCTTCGAGAGGTGGCTGGCCCAGAAGGGGTAATCAGAGTTCATGTACCGTTTTCCATCTCTGATCTCACACAATTAGAGAAGAAACTGGGCTCCTTTACCACTGACCCCACCACCTATGTTAGGGAGTTTCAGTGGATCCTGCAGGCTTACAGTCTCACATACCATGACAAATACATGTTGATAGCTAACACTCTCCTTCCTGAGGAGCGAACGCATGTATGGGAATTGGCCCGAGCCCATGCAGACGAAACACACAGGACTAATCCTAACTACCCTACAGGTCCCAATACAGTTCCAGAACAGGATCCCCAATGGGGTTATAACACCCCTATTGGCATAAATTCCCGTGATGTTTTTGCTTCCTGCCTTGTAGCCAGCCTCAAACGGGCTGCTCGAAAAGTTGTAAATTTCCAAAAGGTGCAGGAAGTAATACAGAAAAAGGAAGAAACCCCTTCCGAATTTTTAGACAGGTTAACCAAGGCCCTTCAACAATATACCAATCTAGACCCAGAAACCCCAGATGGTTGTCATGTTTTAATGATCTATTTCCTAGCCCAGAGCTACCCTGACATTAGGGCTAAATTTAAAAAGCTAGAGCATGGGCCCGCTACTCCTCAGACTGAAATTCTTATAGTGGCTTTTAAGGTTTTTCATAATAGAGAGGAGGAAAAGGAATGCCACAAGCAGAGAGCTGATCAGGCAAATCTTCAGATGCTTGCAAAAATAATCCAAGGATAGCCGCAACCCAGGCGCCCACAAACCCATAAGCTGCCCCCTGGAACCTGCTTTAAATGTGGAAAAGAGGGACATTGGGCAAAAGCCTGCCCCTCTCCTCGGCCTCCAACCACTCCCTGTCCCAAGTGCCACAAAAGGGGCCATTGGGGATCTGATTGCCCTGCCACCGGAAGGGGAGAGGGGCCAATCACCCCACAATCTAAGCCCGACCTGTTGGGACTAGCAGGAGAAGATTGATGGGGCCCTGGGTCTCTGTTCCCGACCATGACCATCATGACACAGGAACCCAGGGTGTGGCTTGTGGTGGATGGGCGCCCCATTTCCTTCCTCTTAGACACCGGAGCCACTTTTTCGGCCCTGAGGGAGTTCTGGGGCCCAACTACACCTTCCACCTCTCCTATTGTCGGGGTAGGAAGTAAACAGATTTTCCCTCGTAAAACCCCGCTATTAACGTGCACCATGCAAGATGTCTCCACACCCTTCTCACACTCCTTCCTTGTCATGCCCCAATGTCCCACCCCTCTACTGGGAAGAGATAGTCTCTCCCTTCTCAGGGTTACGATCAGCATCACCTCCCATGCCTCGCCTACCACACAGTTTTTTATAGCACTCCTGGCCGACGACTCGGACTCACGGCCTCCTTTTCCAACATTAACTGAGCCTGTCAACACAGTTGTCTGGGACATGTCAAGCCCCTCCACACTGCAAAGTGTTCTCCAATACACATTAGGCTTAAGGACCCCACTAAGTTTATATGCCAGGCCCAGTATCCCCTGACCACCACAGCCCTTCTTGGCCTTTGCCCCATCATTCAGGATTTACAAAAAAAAAAAGGCCATCTCCGGCCCACTCACTTGCCTTTCAACACCCCTATACTAGCTGTAAAAAAACCTATTGGGACCTATTGCTTGGTGCAGGATTTGCACCTCATTAACTCCTCAGTCATCCCTTTTTAAATCCCAAATTATTCCCTCCAGGCCAGACCTCTGTATAACCTAACTAAGGGTCCCCCCTGATGAACCCCGACTCTCCTCCCCCCGCCATCCCTTTTTAAAATTGCGACAGACCCTTGTACAGGTGCCAGCACTCCATCTCCCTGATCTCTCTAAACCTTTCTCCTTGTATGTCCATGAGAAGGGCAGACAGGCACTCGGAGTGTTGGGACAAAATTATGGACCCACCTTTGCTCCCGTAGCATACCTTTCTAAGCAGTTAGATCCCACCATCCGTGGATGGGCACCCTGCATAAGGGCCCTAGCCGCTGGACAGCTGTTACAAAAGGAGGCATACAAATTAACTTTGGGGGCACCATTAACTATCCTTTCCCCCCACCACTTAAAGGATCTCCTGACATACAAGGGACTTCAATCCCTCCCTCTGTCCAGGGTTTTGTCCCTTCTCACCTCCTTCCTTGAAAACCCTGACATCACCTTTCTTCCATGCCCCCCCTTAAATCCTGCCACTTTACTTCCCATACCTTGTCCTTCAGGTATAGGCACCCCTTCCCATGACTGCCTGGAGGCCTTAGAAAACTTCCTGCCCTGTCACTTCTCTGTTTCAGAAGGACCTCTCTCTCATCCCGATTACATTTGGTTTACGGACAGCAGTTCTTTCAGACAGGACTCTGCCCATTATGCAGGATATGCTGTAACCTCTCTCACCAAAATCATAGAAGCCAAACCCCTACCCCCAGGCACTACCAACCAACAGGCTGGACTTATAGCAGTTACAAGAGCCTGTATTTTAGCACAAGGTAAATCCGTCATGCTTTACACTGACTCCAAATATGTTTCCACATCCTGTTGTCCCATGCTGCTGTGTGGAGGGAACGGGGCCTACTCACCACAAAAGGAAACTCAATCACTAATTCATCCCTTATCACCAAACTCATAGAGGCCTCTCGTCTGCCCGTCTGGCTAGGGGTAGTTCACTGCAAGTCTCATCAGAAAGACAACTCCCCTATCACACAGGGCAATTCCAGGGCCGACGCGGCTGCACGAACAGTGGCCATGAATCCTGAACATAAACCTGCTCACCTTTTAGCCGCCCTCACTGACATAGCCCCCCGCAGACAATGCGGCCCTGTTCCAGCTTCTACATGCTCTCTTCCACACTAGCCCCCAAACTTTAACAATCTTTTTACAAACTTTGTTTACGCTCACCCCTTTAGATAAAGCCCTCCTACAGGAAATTTCCCTTAATTGTAAAGTCTGCCAGCTCACTAACCCCAACACTCCTTTAAAACCTAAACCTTTCCCCTCCCACCAGGCCAGAGGTCACACACCTGCAGCTGATTGGAAGGTGGATGTCACTAACATGCCTCCTGTACAACGCACCAGATATCTCCTAGTGTTCACAGATACCTTCTCTGGATGGGTAGAGGCCTTCCCCACATCTAATAAAAGGGCTATTACAGTGGTGTCCATCCTTCTCTCTCGGTTATCCCTAGATTTGGAATGCCCACTTCATTACAGTCAGACAATGGTCCTGAGTTTATCTCTCAGATTACCCAGAAAGTTTCCCAAGCTCTCTCTTTTCAGTGGCACTTACACTGTCCCTATTGTCCCCAGGCTTCCGGAAAGGTAGAGAGATCCAACAGAACTCTTAAAAATATTTTAACAAAATTATCCTTAGAACTACACCTGGACTGGGTTCAGCTACTCCCGTTGGCTTTACTCAGGATAAGGGCTCTTCCAAAAAACCCTCTCTGTTGTCTCCTTTTGAAATAATGTACAGGCGTCCCCTCTTACCTCCAGCGCTCACTCCCTCACAGAGTCCAGTACCGCCAGACCTCAATTTACCTCTCCTTTTCCATCTCTGCTCTGAACTTTGGAAATTTCAAGATTGGCTTCTTCCTGACCCTGCTTCCTCTCAAAACTTCTTGCCTCTCCACCCTGGACAACTAGTATATTACAACTCCCCGGAAGAAAAAGGACTCTCACGCCCAAGTGGGAGGGCCCCTACCCAGTTATTCTTTGCACCCCTACAGCTGCCAAACTCTCTTTACCTGCTAACCGTTTTATTCCCTGGATTCACATTTCTAGATTAAAACCAGACACCCGGAATCTCTTCCCCACCGGCGTCCAGGATATCTCAGAAGAGTCCCGAGGCTCCCCTCCATCTACTCCTTCTCCCTCTTATTCTTGTACTCCGGACCCATCTAATCCCCTGAAATTGCCATTTTCCCGCATTCCTGCTCTTCCTCACCTCGATCACAAGGATGCTCCCTCTTAGTATTCTTAACACTTTTAACATCCTCCTCCTCTTTCTCTTTATACTTCCTCAAAGTTCCTCTTCTTCTCCATCTTACGTATGGAGATTTAAGGTGAGAGAATCATACACACACACAACAAACACCAAAGTCACCCATTTGGCCTCTACTGCGGACTGCTCCATCAAAGGTTGCTCCGAGGCTGTCACTATCACTCTTTCCAATTCCAAGTTACTTAAACAAGCCAACTGCCCTTACCTTTGCTTCCTCTTTGATCAGACCCGCGATTACTGCCGCTGGTGGCCTGACACCTATGGCGGCTGTCCGTATTGGTTATGTAAGATCCACTGGGGGTTATGGTATATGGGACAGCCTACTGGTAGGAGACTTTTTCAGTGTGACGGCAAATGACAGTGTTCTTTAACCATCCAGGACCCATGGGAGAGCCGATGGGCTACCAGGGTCCTTGCTTCTGTTTACTGTAATGGCTGTGCTTCACACCCCTGCGGAACTTTTGAAATATCCCGTGAGTATGTTCCTCTTCACGACCCTATATCTCTTGTCTCTACAGACATAAAACATCATGAACAGAACATCATATCCTCTTCAGAAAATGCCCCTTCCCTTCATGCCCCGGGCTCCCCTATATATACTTGGTTACAGATCATCTCCAATACCCTGTCCTTTTTAAACCAGACTGTTCCATCCATTTCCCCCAGAAATTGCTTTTTGTGTGCCTCCTTGGCTCGCCCCCTGCCTGCCGCTGTCCCAGCCAACACCGACTCACTCCTTCGTCCAAACCCTTCCCAGGCCCCACTGCCCTCTTCACCCCTACCCAATGTGCCTTTGTGGGAGCCTGAGGACGGCAACCACACCCTCCTCCCTAGAACATGCCTTTGTGGCCCCACTATTTCCAAATCTTTCAATGACCCCTTTTGCCAACACAGTCTTAACCTCACAAATACCACTCATGCATCACCTGGAACCTTTTTTTGGTGCAATGGAACACTTATCACCAATTTCCTCCCCAGCATAACTTCTCCTTGCCTTCTTATAACTGTTGTTCCCCAGCTCACCCTATACACCAGCTCAGAAATGTTTCACCTTCTTAATCCCCCAGACCGACAGAAAAGAGTGGCTTTCCTCCCTATCTTGGTTGGTATGTCTTTAACCATTTCCTTCGCCAGTGCCGGCCTCTTGGGAGGAGCCCTGGGCCACTCTCTGTGAGCTGTCGAAGATATTAAATCCAGGTTAGAAAGGGCCCTCACATCCACGGCAGAATCTCTAACCTCCCTACAAAAACAAATAACTTCTTTGGCCCAAGTGACCCTCCAGAACAGGAGAGCCCTTGATCTGCTCACAGCGGAAAAAGGTGGCACCTGCCTCTTCCTAAGAGAAGAATGTTGTTATTATATTAACGAATCGGGTGTGGTAGAAAATAACATCATTAAACTCACTGAATTAGCTACCAGCCTGCGTGCCCCACCCGACTCCAGCCCATTCTCCTCTCTAATGCCCAACCCTCTCCTAACCTGGGTTTGGCCCATCCTCGGCCCCTTCTCTGTAATCCTTCTGGTAAGCCTTTTTTTTACCTTGTATACTCAAGTTTTTACAAACCCAAGTGGGCAAAATTTCTAACCAGACTTTTAACCAGCTTTTACTTAGAAACTACCAACTCCTAGCTACTGATGAACCCTCCGCCTCTTCTCGGAAACGCCTCACCACATGCTGATGAAACATACAGGACACGATGGATTGCCTTCTTAGATGCCCTTTCCTCCGACGCCTGGCTACTACACCCGGTTTTTATACATCAGGAGTGGACTCAACAGATTATCGACTTATGGCTGCAGGGAACTTTCATCCATTTCACCCCCCAGGAGGTTCTTTTATATGCCACCATATTATGGGGTCTCCTGACCATATTCCTCCCTGACACTCCAACCCCTTCCCAAACGACGCCCCCTACCAGCAGGAAGTAGCCAGAAAGAGAAATGTCGCCCTTTTCCTAACAAAACAAAAAGGGAGGAATATTAGGTCGTATGAGAATCCTTTTTTGGCCGCGCCCCATCATGGCGCTGGCTACCCTTCTCTTCCGCCTTCTCCTTCCTGCCAGCACCACAATACCCTCCCGCCAGCGCGAATCACACGCCAATCAGCATAGGCTCCCTGCTCCTGGCCCCTTAGCAACGCAATCCATCCAATCCCCAACACCCCGTGTCCTCAGCAAACCTATCAGCTCTCTTCTAACCCTATAAAAGCAGATGTGCCCGCTGAATAAAAAAACCTTCTCCCGTGAGCTACCTTGCGTTTGTGTCTCCTTCTTTAACTGGTGCTGAATTTTATTCCTTTCAGGAAGCAAAAGGAGTTTGTAGGCTCTGCACTCAAGAAGAGGAAAATGATGAAGAGAATACGGAAAGGGAACCAGGTTTAGGGAGCAGGGCTGGAGGAGGAAGTGTGGAAATGGAGGTTGGATTTATAGGAAAAGGAGCACTGGGAGCAGGTGTTCTGCTGGGTGTGGGAGAGAGAAAGGAAAAAACACAGTCCTGGCCCTGGAAGGTTCAGGGTCCCCCATGTATCATCCTGAGCCCTGCTGTCTCCCTCAGCCCCATATCACATAATGGCCAAGCCTGCCAGCTCCACTGCTAGGCTTCAGATCTCTTCTCCCCCTTGGTCTCTCCCCAGCATCTTCCTTGTCAATCTCTTCACCTAGCCTCCCTCCATCAATCCATCACCAAGCAGCCCAGGCCTTCCCAAGAGAAACGTGTTCATGGCTCTCCCTCCCTGTAGGTATTTGTGGTGGCTCACTGTCCTCCGTGGGCTCACTGTCCCAGTGGGGCCATCAGGCGCTTTGGCCCCCTACCCCGCTTCCTGGCCTCACCTCTTAACTCTTGCAGTACCCAGCATGCCAGGCTGTTGCACACCTCCATGCCTCTCCGCACATGGGCTCCCACCACCCACAATCCCTAACTTCCTTCCAGTCCCCTATCCATCTGCAGAGACCTTCCTCATTTCTGCTCTCAGCTTCGCTTAACCTATATTAAATCTTCTTGAATCCCACCCTTCTGTGCTGCCGCTGGCACAGATTAGTGACCCAATGCCAGTCTGAATTTGTCTGCTACCTGTCTGCTTTTCGTTCTAGACCAGGCTAGGAGCTCCGCAAGGCTGTAGCACACCGTGCAGGGTCCCACAGCCATTTGCTAGATAACTGAGGGCTTCGGGAAGCCAAGTAGCTGGGAGTAACCAGGCCTGTCTCACCTGGACTGGAGACCCTATTTCTATCTCAGCTGTGGCGTGAGGGAGTGGTTAAGCTCGGAAACAGACATGTCTGATTAGTAACTCCTCTCCTTAGAACTCTCCAGAAGATCCCATCCCACTCTGAGGAAAAGCCAAGTCCTCACAATCACAGCCCCTTCATCCCTCCTATCTCATCATCTACTGGCCCCCTTCCTCGTTCTGCTCCAGCCACACTGGCCTCCTTGCTGTTCCGCAAGTGCACCGCCTACTCCGGCCTCAGGGCTCCGTCCTGCCTGTTCCCTCCGTGGGGGATGCTCTTCCCCAGACACCTCCTGGTCACTCCCAGGCCTCCTCCGTCTTTGACTGAGAGATCAAAGTTTAAAACTCCCTATTTAAAACTTTCCTCCAATAGCTCTTGCTACCACCTGACATACCCTTACATCTCATGGTTCATGTCTGTCTCTCCTCGCTTTAACTTCTAGAGGTCATGGACAGCATCTGCTTTGTCCACCACTGTATATCCAGCCATTAGAACAGGTCGGAAACACAAAGGGAGCTTAGTCAATATCCTGACTGAACACATGAGCGAATGAAGTGATGATAGTGGGAGCTTTCTGGGACTTGGGCTTATCCACCACCCCCAAACCACTCGGGGCGGGCGGGGCTGAGGCGCGGCTGAAGGGAGGGAAGGGCGGGGGAGGTGCTTGTCCGGGGAGGGGTGGGTGGGGCCGGGCCGGACCTGCCCCCTGGCCGGCGGAACCCGAGGAGCGCAGGCGGGTGCCGCCCGGAGGATTGAGGGAAGGGCGCCAGGCGCCGCCGGAAGGAGCCGCGTGCTTCACGGCGCCGGACCGGGCGGGAGTGTCAGGGATCTGTCATGGAGCAGCCGGAGCCAGACGCCGCCTCAGACGACGCCATGGACTCGTTCCTGGAAAAGTTTCAGAGCCAACCTTACCGCGGCGGCTTCCACGAGGACCAGTGGGAGGAGGTGGGCGGTCCCCGGGGCTCCGCTTGTTGTAGGGGCGTCTTCCGGTTTCCTGCAGCTCCCAGACTCGGGGGCGCTTCCTTCACCCCAAGATCCCTGGCTGCCAGGGATCTATTTTAGTATGAAAAATCGGCCTCGAGGTTTTGAGGGTCTTCTTAAGCTGTCGGTACATTGAAGAGTCCAGGTTTTGGAGTCAGACCTGTGACTCCACCACTTTTGGACGCGGATACTTCTCGGAGCCCGTTTCCTCACCTGTAAAATTGCCCTAACATAGCATCAATCTCGAAGGGTTGTGGCAAAGATGAAATGAGATGGTGGGTAACGTGCCAGGAACATAAGAACGCTCAATTGATGGTAATTTCTTCCGCTTTTGTAGAAAATGAGAACTGAAGGAATCATTAGAGATCATTTTACAGAAGGAAAACTGCGGTCTGGATAGATACAGCCAATCACGATGATATGCAAATCGTGATGGGAAAGAAAACTTTGATAATGAGTTATGGAATTAGATGTACTCAGTAGAAGATCTTATTCATGTAGTTTATTCTTCTCTTAATCTCCAGGAATTTGAAAAGATCCCCCTATTTATGAAGAAAGCACCATCAGAAATCGATCCCAAGGAGAATCCTGACTTGGCTTGCCTCCAGTCAATTATTTTTGATGAGGAGCGTCCTCCAGAAGGTATCTTACATGAGTAATATTCGTTTTGTCTCTGTTGAGTTAAAGTTTGAGTCAGGAAGGTTCTGATTGATAAAAAGTAGTAGTTAGCTTAAGCTAACTTTTCATTATTCATTCTACACATAGTTATTTGGGTACCTACCAAATGCTAGGCGTTGGGGATACAGGGATGAATAAGACATAGTTCTGCTCTCAAAGGTCATTCTCAAGTGAGAAGTCAAATCGTTCTAAAGCATTAGGACAAATGTGTGTGATAAGTGCGAACATGTAGTGGGACACTGCGGCTGTATGGGTGCTGTTGGAATATTGAAGGGGCAGGAGTGAGCCCACAATAGGTTGGAAATTTGAACTGAATGGTAAAAATTTGTAGGCTCTTACTAGGGTGAGAAGAGAAATTTGCACTTCAGGGAATGAAACTACATAAGCAAAAGCGAAAGTATGATTTCCCTCCATTTCTTCAATAATTAAAAAACAGTTCTTTGTTTAAGAGCTAGACTAAATATACTTTTTTCTTTATGCTTCTTTTTTGGTAAGCACTTAGTAACTACCTTGTAAGATACTTGGAATTGATTGTAGCATTAAATTTATATTTTGTTTCTCCCTGTTGATACCCATTTTTATCATAGTATTAATTTTGAGTTTTCTTTCCTTCTTGGTTTCTTTTCTTTGATTTATCATTTATTACATTATCGCATGATTTAGAATCTGTTCTTAACAAGTCTTTTAAAAAGTAGGAAATAGTGATTATTTCTTCTTTTCTTTGCAGAACAGGCCAAGACCTATAAAGATGAGGGCAATGATTACTTTAAAGAAAAAGACTATAAGAAAGCTGTGATTTCGTACACTGAAGGACTAAAGAAGAAATGTGCAGATCCTGATTTGAATGCTGTCCTTTATACCAACCGTGCAGCAGCACAGTACTATCTGGGTAATTTATTTCTTAATTAAAGAATTAAATTATGATAAAAGCCATTATGATGGCAAGAGGAAGGTTTGGAGTGTCAGAGAAAGAGGGATGTTTATCCCAGGAACCTGGACTATGTATAGTTTACTCTAATTGAATTCTGATTTTCCATGTAGATATGATAAAAATGGAAACAGGATGGATTGTGTAATTCTTACTATCTGAACCAAAAAAGTGACTTAGTCACAATGGTAAGATATTTGATGTATGAGTTGGTATGATCTGAGATTTTTGAGCCCAAATGCTTCTACTCTCTTAAAAGATGTTTCTTCTAGCCTTTTATCCTCTTCTCAAGGGTGCTAGAAAGATTAAGGCAGTAGAAATCTTTGGGTGAGAGAAACTATATAAATCTAAGGGAGAATTTCTCAAAGAGTATTCTGCGGGACCTTTGAAGTAAAAAATATTTCTTGGAGGAGAAAGTTTGGAAAATGTTGCTTCTTTGTTGGAGATTTTCAGTACACATTAGCATGTTAAAGGCACTGAGATAACCTATAACCCTGAGTTTCTCAAGTTTTGTAAGCCCCATTTTCAGGTAACACTAACATTATATAGGGCTGCTCTACAGACAAGACTTTAGGAAATGCTGATTATTTCAGTAGTATTATTGCTGGTGACCAGTCTTGGTCATGTTAGACCCATGTTTCTTGTCACAGAGTTTAAAGAGGATCTGGGAGTGACCTCAGGTATTTCTGAGGGGCTGGTGTGCTGAAATTTCATGACATTGTGCCTTGGTGTGGTCCTATGTGTTGGGTATTTAATGGACCCCTTCAGTCTAGAAACTTGTGCTTCTGGGAAATTTTTGAATTATTTTGACATATTTTTTCCCCTCAGTTTCTTCTGTTTTCTCTTTTTGGAAATCCTGGCTGCTGATGCTTTGGCAACCAAGTAGGGGTAGAGGGCCAAGGGCTCAAAATTTAGTATTTCTTTTACTGAATCACCATTGGTCCCAGTCCAGGGACCCACTGTTTTATGGTCTGCACAGAATAAACCTCCAATCTTCTGCCAAATGGGGGAGAAGTGGGTCCCTGCTGCAGCAGAGGGGTAAGGAATATAGGAATCTGACTACTTCTTAAGTAGATTTTCAACCCATCTTCTCCCCCACTTCCAGAAGTACTTGGTGCCATCAATTCCTGAGTCCTGAGTACTTTATTGTTTCTGCCGTTCAGCTTGGTAGCCTTTGGGCTTTCCCTCTACTGGCATAAAATTCAGTTTTCTCAAGCCTGATACATCAGTTAGTTCTTGTTCCTTCATTTTCCAGCTTTCAAAATGTGTCCTTCTCATTCTCTGTGTCTCTATGAGTTTATGGCTTTTTGGGGGGAGGGAGGGGGGTTGAGTTAAGTGCATGTGTTCAATCTACCACCTTTAATCAGAAATCCTTAGATCCCTTTTATATGCCTTTTTTTCCATAGTTGAGATCATGCTGTTCTTCCAATTTTGTATTCAGTTTTTTTCCACTTCATTTTATAACATAAGCAATTTCATCTGTCATTGAAAATTATTTGTGAATACTATTTTGATAGCTGCATAAAGTTGCATCATATGGACAAACCACTGTTTACATGATTGGCTTTACTATTCTACTTATTATTGAGTATATAGGCTGCTTTTAGGTTTTTTAAATAATACAAAAATGAACAAAGTTAATCATAAAGTTTTTCCAATAATTCTGATTATCCCTTAGGCTAAAGCAGGATTTGGCAAAGTGTGACTCACAGGCCATGTCTGGCCCCCTAGGTTACCATTAGCTAAAAATGTTTTTTTACATTTTTACAGGATTATTAAAAAAACAGAATAATGTGTGACAGAACACATGTGGCCTGCAAAGCGTAAAATACTTACTATCTGGCCCTTACAGAAAAATTTTGCTGACCCCTGGGCTAGAGTTCAGAAGTGAAATTAATAGGTAAATACTAAACCATGAAATAATATTTACAAACTAGAAACTGAAAGTATACCTCATGCCCTCCTCTTAGTTTGGATAACTGGTGTATGTGATTGCATACCTGTTTTTTAATGCACTTACAGATATATACATGTGTACGTGTCAGTATATTTAGTTTGCTTTGCTTGTTTAACAAAAATAATTTCCTACTATACACATAGAACTACCACTTAAAACAATATAGCACAGACATCCTACAGTGTCTCTCATGCAGATTTATCTAGTGAGCTAACCGGCCATCCCTATACAGGGATCCGAACATTTGGCCTTGGTGTTATCAGCACCACACTCTCCCAAGTGAGCCACAGGCCAGCCCTCTATCTCATCCTTTTTAATGGTTGCATAGTATTTAATAATTCATATAATCTTACCAAATTGAGGATATTTAGGCTATCTCCAGCTTTTCACAATTAAAAGTAATGCTGCAGTTAACATTCTTTTACATTTATCCTTGCACATTTGTGCAAGTATTTTTAAAGACAATTTCCTAGAAGAAAATTGTTGGGGAAAAGTGTGTGCACAGAGTGTATGCTAATTTGTTCACTAGTTTACCCTGAGAGTACTCTTTTTCCATATCTTTACCAATACTGAATATTATCTGTCTTTAATTTTTACCAATTTCATGTTAATTTTAATTTCCTAATCATTAGTGATGTTGAACATCTTTTCATGGGCTTACTAGCATAGCCATTTACAGTTCTTCTGTGGATTGTTATAAACATTTGTAAGGCTCTTGATTAGCACAACTATATTTTTTCTAAATACAGTTGCTCTGATTTATATTTCTCCAAGACTGTACAAGAGTGAGTTTGTCACTACACACAAAATTTTGGAAATATTTTTATCTCAAAATTTGTTCTCTCTTTTGCTAAATGGTGTTTTGTTAGGCAATTTTCGTTCTGCTCTCAATGATGTGACAGCTGCCAGAAAGCTAAAACCCGGCCACATGAAAGCAATAATAAGAGGTAAGTCTTACTTACTTAGAACTACAGTGTGATTGTCATTATGGAAAAGCTGGCACTCATGGAACCAAAAACTGCCATTTAAAGCTTTGAAATTAAGGTGCTAGGACACTAATGAAGTCATCTTATTTTTGCAATCTTGATATTAACTTCCTGTTCCTTGCAATGGCAATATGCCACTTTTAAAAGAATTCCTCAGAGAATAATCTAACCCTTATGTTTAAAGAAGTTGTAGAGAATAGCCAAGAGTTGGAACCAGCCCAAATGTCCATAATCAGATGAGTGGATAAGGAAACTGTGGTATATCTACACAATGGAGTACTACTCTGCTATAAAAAAGAATGAAATACTACCATTCGCAACAACATGGATGGACTTAGAAAAAATTATATTAAGTGAAACAAATCAGTCACAGAAAGAGAAAAACCACATGTTCTCACTTATTTGTGGGAGCTAAAAATAAATAAATAAACACAAACAAAGGGTGGGAGGGGGAAGAAGACACAACAATCACAAAAATTCCTTGAACTTTTTAAGTCAGGTGAACAGATATGTTGCGGGGAGGGGAGAGGGTGGAGAGGAACGGGTAAAGGGGCATGAAAATTAACTACAATGTATATTGAGAAGTAAAATAAAATTAAAAAAATAAAAATAAAAGGTGTGATCTGGAAGGAAAAAAAAAAGTTGTAGAGAAATCGAAACACCTCATTTTAAATTAATAAAAAATAATATTAATTAAATGAAAGCAGTTCCAAAAGCCAAATTCTGATTTTTTTCCAAATTAGCTCATTGAAAGGTGAGATCTTCAAATGCCACATTAATGTTAATTAAAAGATAAGTTATGGGACCTTTACTGATAACTCTGATGCTGAGATCTTCCCAGATTATTTTTTTTCTTGTAGTCTGACCTTTCTATGTAATGATAGTGCTTTTATTACTTTTATTCTTCACCTTTTCTTTGAGAGGCTCATAGGTGCTTTGTAAACTGTCATTTATTCATCACGTATTAATTTTCCCCACATCCCCATGTACCAGCTTAAAGTGCTTTATTGAAGTTATGCCTGTTTAGATGTTCTTGGTTAGGGATGGTAAGTAGATCCAGGTGCCTCAGCTGTATGGAAAGAAGGTATTGAACAAGGATTGCCAAATAAATTGAGTGTAGTCCTGCGGAGTTAGCCTCAGGCTAGAAGTCTGTAATCCTTGTTTCAGTTGTTGGTCTTAACTTACAGTGTGACCTTGGCAAGACACCCACTCTGAGTATCAATTGCTCATCTCTGGAAGATGGGGTTAGATTCTGTTGACGTCTAAGCCCTTACAATTCTTATATTTTGAAATTCTGTGGAAAGCCTAAAGAGGGTAACTGGAGAAAAATGAACACAATTACGTTAAAAATATTTTAATAGAAAGGAGAGGCAGCTTAAACAGGTAGCTATAAAGAACAGAATTAGACCTACTATTTTGGCTCTTGCCATTACCTTGATGAATGGCTGGGGCAAATTCTGCTTTCTTTCTCTGTCTTTAAAAATCATCTGAGATGGCCTTTATTCTTCCCATTTGTAGATGAGGAATTTAAAACTCAGAGATGCTTGGTCCTTTGTCTAAGGTCTAGTTGGTAGATGACAGAGCCAGATTTTTAGTCCAGATCAGTCTGATTCCAAAGCCTATGTTCTTTGCCACTGAGCTATAGCCTTACCTACTTTAAGAGTCCTTAGTACTGGGGAGGCTTATAGGAGTTTGAGCTGAATGGGCCTTAGGGATCTTTCTGATCTAGGATACAAAAAATATTCTTTCTTATCTGGGGACTACAGTGCAAGGGCTTTATCCTCCATTTTCCCTTCATGGTGCTGACTGGTAGCTGGTTGGGTGGGTGGTGGGGTGTGAGGTCCTGCTCAGGTGAGCTCTTTCTATGCATGTTGTTCCTGGATCCTAAGGGTTTTGGGTTCTGCAGGTGCCTTATGCCATCTGGAACTGAAACACTTTGCCGAGGCTGTGAACTGGTGTGATGAGGGGCTGCAGATAGATGCCAAAGAGAAGAAGCTTCTGGAAATGAGGTCTAAAGCAGACAAGCTGAAGGTTGGTCATAGTCAGCAGCCAATTGGCATTTTCTAATTAGCATTAATTGACATTCTCCAGATTATGTCTCTTAGGTCATGTGGACTTTTTCCTCTTTAAAAACAAAGCCCCAAACCAGTCTCTACCCTTGAAACTCTGTGGAGGACACAGACAAGTAAACAAGTAAATAGAGGGTTGTAATATGATAGAAGTAATCAATGTATGGTGTATATAGTAGATGTATATAATAGTGGTATCTAAGTGTGCTCTGGCCAAGAGTGGCAAGAGATGGTGATAGCAGACAGAGAAGTTTTGCTGAGAGAGGTGATGCCTGAGCCTGATGTCCTGAAGACTGAACAGGAATTTACTTGGCTGAATGATGGTGGGGGAGAAGAACATCCCAGATAGGAGACAGAGGAAGATGTTGCAATAAATCTGGGTTTTCATACTGCTTTTGCCACTACTGAACTGTATAACGTTGGACAAGTTCTTGATGTTTTTGAAACGCAGTCCTATATTTGAAAATGGGGAACATAATATGGACCTCAAAGGTTTTTATGAGGATTATGAGGATTAGGTATACACGTGTGTGTGTATATATATTTTGTTAGTACATTTCCTAACATATAGTAAGGGTTTGATAAATAGGGGCTGCTATTATGATTTGAATAAATATGAAATAACATAAGACTGCCATAGTCTAGTTTGCACATTGTGTAAAGCTCTTGAAAGAGAGAAGGGGAAAGGACAGTTAAATGTTTAAGCAAAACCTTAAGCTTCTACAATAATTACAACTTCTAGCATGAAGACAGGTATATCTTGCTGATGAAATGCTGTATTTCTGGCATATATCAGCTAAAATGATGATAAAAACAACAGAATACCATCACTGCCCAAAATAATGTCCAACATTTAGATAGCACTTACTGTGTATATACAGTAAGTGCTATTTAAAAAATTTTCCAGATGCTATTTAAAACATTTTACTTGTGTTAAACCATCTAAACCACACAATAGCCCTGTACAGTAGGAACTATTATAATAACTTTCTTACTAGTGAGGTAGCTAAAGCACAGAGAGATTAGGAAGTTGCTTAAGTCACACAACCATGGTATATTAGGGCTTCAGATTCAGGCAGTCTGGCTCCAGAGTCCATGCTCTTAGCCACTGTGCAATGCTGCCCCACATTTGTGTTCAATACAAAGCTAGAACTAGACTTCACGTCTCCAGATTCCTGGTTTAGATCTCTCCTCACTGCTTATACTATGGAATGGGAATTTTCAGTGCTGTGGGAAACTTCAGCTGGCCTGGACAGTCAGATGTCAATCTGGTCATATGAAAAGCCTGAAAAGGAAGATATCTATGGACCCACTTGGCTCAATAACAGAATTCTGAGCCTAAGTAATTGGGTGTGGACCAGAATTTCTAAAATTGGTATATACAGGAATGAATGTCAGAGGGCTGCTATGGAAGACCATAGCCAGGCCTGTCCTTTTGTGGACCTAAATGAATGCTTCTGGGTCCTACAGTACAAGCAGCATTAAAGGGAGATTTTAGGGCCCAAAAGCCTGACATTAGGTCTAAGTGACATTGCTTGCTGAATAACAGAATTATCCCCTTATATCTGAGTATAAATTGATTCTGGGGGGGGGGGGACACCCAAAAAACAAAAAGCTGAGTATAAATTGATTTTGGTTTCCTGTGTGTTTGGCATATGCAAGGAACAGATCTCATGTGGCTATATTATTATCAGACAAAGCAGACTTCAAGTCAGCAAGTATTACCATAGATAAAATGGGGCATTTTTTAAATAATAAAAGAGTCAGCCTATAAGAAGATTTAACAATTCTAAATGTGTAAGCACCTGGTAACAGAGCTTCAGAATACATGAAGCAAAAATTACAACGCATGGAAGTAAGAGACAAATCCACAAATAAGTGGCAATGTCAACATCCCTCTCACAGTAATTGACAGAAGAAGTAGATAAAAAATAGAGGGGTGACAGCGAAAATGGTGGACTAGAGACCTTCAAAAATTCTCTACTCCTTAAAATCAGTGATAAAACTGGCAAAAACTGTCAGAATCAACTTTTCCAGAACTCTGGAAATGAACCAGAGGCTTGCAACAATCTGGAGAGTATTTATGCAAGAAAAATGGTTGTGCCTCAGTAAGAACAGGAAGTTTTGTGGCATGTTAACTTGCCCTATTCCCATCTCTTCCTCCCTAGTTCCACAGTAGCCTTGAAAGCCAGCAGCCCACAGTCATGGTGAAAACAAATAGCTCAGCAGTGACCAGAGGAGGCAGAACAGGACTGGAGCTCCTTCAAATCCTCACTCCAAGAGAACTGTCATTATTTGACAATTTGGTGGATCCCTGGGAGATCTCTCTCACAGGGCTGTTATTATATTGCCTGACATGGAGCTCACCCAGTATGAAAAGCTTTTTCACATAGGGTGGGAGGGCGGGGAGGGGGCATTTGTCAAAAACAATTAGAGGCAATTGTTGAAGATTGCAGCTACCTGAGGCAGTAGATAGCAGTTGGGGCAAACAATAGGCTTACCATAAAGCTTAAAAGGAGAAGCTGGGGAATGAGATTCTATAGGGGCTTTGAAAAGCTTTGACATTCCTGGGAATCTAGAAGGTCTTAATGTGTGTCCAGGCTGTGCCTGTGTTTAATAAAGACCTGAAAAGACCCTAAGTTCTCACCTCTGGCTGATCTAGAGGCTCTGTGTAAGCAGAAAGTGAAGGCTAAGGTAGAATTGTAAACTACTTGGGTGAGTGTTAAAGGTATGCTCCAACGTGTACACAGAGCCTCTCAGCAAAGACTGGAAGATTTATTAGCTCTAGGCATTTAGGGAAATCTCTGTCCAGTCATTAGCTGACCACTAAGCTAATGAGTAGAGACTTTAGTGGTCACAAAATGACAGTGGATACAGACTTTACAGAATAAGTTTAGAAAAGTCACTAAACAGACAGCAATAATGGCAACAACAAATTGTGGAGGGGAGAGAGTCTGATATCTGGAATTGCCACATTATATTTATAGTGTCCAGTTTTCAACAGAAAATTACAAGACATACATAGAAACGAGAAAGTATAGGCATGCAAAGGGGAAAAAATACCGCAATCAATAGACATTGTCCTTGAGGAAGCCCAGACATGGGACTTAATAGTCAAAGACTTTAAATTAGCTAATTTAAATGTATTCTAAGAATGAAAGGAAACCATGTCTAAAGGACTAAAGAAAAGTATGAGAATGGTGTTTTACCAAATAGAGAATATCAAAAAATAGAAATTATTAAAAATAACCTAATAGAAGTTCTGTAGTTGAAAAGTATCATAACTGAAATGAAAAATTCAGTGGAGTGGCTTAATAGATTTGTGCAGGCAGAAAAAAGAATCAACAAACTTGCAGGTAGAGCAGTTGAGATTATCCAGTCTGAGGAACAGAATGAAAAAAGAATAAAGAAAGATAAAGAGAGACTGAGAGACCTGTGGGATGCCATCAAGCATACCAACATAGGCATAGTGGGGATTCTAGAATGAGAGAAAAGAAAGAGGCAAAGGAATATTTGAAGAAATAATGGCTCCAAACTCCCCAAATTTGATGAAAGACAGTAATCTGTAAATCCAAGAAGCTTAACAAAGTCTAAGTAGTGTAAACTTAAAAGTGATCTACACCTAGACATATCGTACTCAAACCGTGGAAAGAAGAGAATTAGAAAAATGACTCTTCACATATAAGAGATACTTAATAAAATTAATAGCTGATTTCTCATCAGAAACCATGAAGGCCAAGGCAGTGGGATGATAGTCAGAGTGCTGAAAAAAAAAGATTATCGACCAAGAATTCTATATCCAGCAAACCTGTCCTTCAAAAATAAAAGAGAGGGTTCAGATCCCTGTAATGGCCAGCCACCGAAAAAAAAAAAAAAAAAAAAGCAAAAGCAAAAATTAAAAAATTAATTATTAAAGGGAGGAAGAAGTAAAACTATCTCTATTTGCAGATGGTATGATCGTGTATATAGAAAATCATAAAGGATATACTAAAAAACTTTTGGAACTAATAAAAACGTTCAGCAAGCTTGAAACTTGAACATCAATAGGCAAAAATCAATTGTGTTCTATAGACTTAATGAACACTCTGAAAATGAAATTAAGAAAACAATTCCGTTTATAATAGCATCAAAGAAAAAATACTTAGCAGTAAATTTAACAAAAGTATCATAAAACTTATGCTCTGAAAATACAAGACATTGTTAAAAGAAATTAAAGAAGACCTGAGTAAACAGGGAGACATCTCATGTTTATGGATTGGATCTCAATATTGGTGAGATGGCAACACTTCCCAAATTGGTGTACCAATTCAGTGCAGTCTGCATCAAAATTCCAACTGGCTTCTTTGTAGAAATTGCCAAGCTGATCATAATATTCATTTAGAAATTAAAAGGACTCAGAATAGCCAAAACAATCTTGAAAAAAAACCAAAAAATTGGAGGACTCACACTTCCCAATTTCAAAACGTACTACAAAACTACAGTAATCAAGATGTTGTGGTACTGGTGTAAGGATACACATGTACATCAGTGTAACAGAATTGAGAGCTATGAAATAAACCTTCAGTTTATGGGGATTGATTTTCAATGAGGGTGCTAAGACCATTCAATGGAGAAAGAATAGTCTTTTCAGCAAATGATGCTGGGACAACTGGATAGCCAAAGGCAGAAGAATTAAGTTGGACCCCTACCTCATGCAATATAAAATAGTTACCTCAAAATGGATCAAAGACCTAAATGTAAGAACTAAAACTATAAAACTCTTAAAACATAGGCATAAATCTTCATGACCTTGGATTAGGCAGTGGTTTCTTAGATATGTTACAAAGCACAAGCAACAAAAGAAAATATAGACAAATTGGACTTCATCAAAAGTAAAACCTTTTTGCCTCAAAGAATACCATCAAAAAAGTGAAAAGATAACCTAAAGAATGGGAGACAATATTTGTAAGTGAATATTTGATAAGGGACTTTTGTCTAGAATGTATAAAGAACTCTTAACATCTAAATAATAAGACAGACAACTCAGTTTTTAAAATGAACAAAGGATTTGAATAGACATTTCTCCGAAGATGATACACGAGTGTCCAACAAGCACATGAAAAGATGCTCTATCATTAATTAGGAAATGCAAATCAAAACCACAGTGAGATACCATTTCACACCCACTAGGATAGCTATAGTCTTTTTAAAAAGGAAAATAAATGTTGGCAAGGATGTGGAGAAATTGAATTCCTCATACATTGCTGGTGAGAACGTAAAGTGGTGGGCAATGGGCAGTTCCTTGGAAAGTTAAACATAGAATTATCATATGATCTAGCACTTCTACTCCATATAGCCCAAAGAATTGAAAACAGGTGAATGTTCATAACAACAGTGTTCACAGTAGTCAAAGAGTGGAAAAAAATCTAAATGTCCATCAACTGATGAATGGGTAAATAAAATGTGGTCTGTCCAGATAATGGGATATTATTCAGCCGTAAAAATGAATGAAGTTCTGGTACATGCTACAACATGGATGAACCTCAGAAACACTATGCTAAGTGAAAGAAGCCAGACACAAAAGATTACACATTGTATGATTCTACTTATGAAACATCCATAATAGGTAATTATATAGAGACAGAAAGCAGATTAGTGGTTGCCTGGGTTTGTGGGGGGAGGAGAATGGAAGTGACTGCTTAATGAGTATTGGTTACCTTTTGGGGTACTGAAAATGTCATGGAACTAGATAGAGGTGATGGTTGCACAAAATTGTGAATGTACTAAATGACACTGAATTGTATACTTTGAAATGTTAATGATTTTATGTGAATTTCACCTCCATTAAAAAATATGTACACTAACCATAGAAGGCAAAATTATTGATAAATAGGACTTAGCCAAAACTAAAAAATTCTACAAAAGGCATTGTTACGAAAATTAAAGGCAACCCATGGAATGGGAGAAAATATTTGTAATACATATATTTAACAAAAGGCTTGTATCTGGAATATATAAAGAAATCTACTCAATTCAAAAAAGATAAAACAATTTTTTTTTAATATGGCAAAAGATAGACACTTCTAAAAAAATGATTTACAGTAGTCACGTGAAAACATGTGCAGTGTAGTTAATCATCAGGGAAATGCAAATTAAACCTCAATGAAATCTAAATTCACACCTACTAGACTGGTTAAAATTTTTAGAAGGCTGACGATACCAAATATTGGTGAAGATGTGGAGCGACTGGAACTTTCATATCTTGCCAGTCAGATATAAAATGGTACAATCACTTTGGAAATTAGTTTGGCAGCTTCATATACCTGTCCTGTGACCTAGCAATTTCATTTCTATGTGTTTACCTAAGAGAAATGAAAACATATTAGTAAAAGACTTGTATAAGAATGGTCATAGCCTGTTCTATTTATAACAGCTCTGTGTCCAACAACAGGAGAATAAATAAGCAGATTGTGGTATATACATACAATGAAATATTACTTGGCAATAAAAAGAAACAAACTTATCAGGGATGGGTTGGGAGGGGGATTTACTGCAAAGAGTCATGAGGGAAGTTTCTTTTTTCTTTTTTCTTTTTTTAAGATGACCGGTAAGGGGATCTCAACCCTTGGCTTGGTGTTGTCAGCACCACGCTCAGCCAGTGAGCAAACCGGCCATCCCTATATAGGATCCGAACCCGTGGCCCTGGTGTTATCAGCACCGCACTCTACTGAGTGAGCCACGGGCCGGCCTATGAGGGAAGTTTCTAAGGGTAGAAATGTTCTGTATTTTGATTGGAGTGTTGGGCACTCAGGTGTATGCATACAATTGTCAAAACTCATTGAACTGTACTCTTAAAATCTGGAAATTATACCTCAACAAAGTTGATTTTTTTGAAAAGGCAGCAAACACCACAGTTCAGGGTTCCTCTGAACTGGTGGACATCCCTCTTTATGTGGACTGCTGAGATTCCAGCTTCAGGTGAAACAGCAGGAAGACACAAGCACCCACTGTAAACCAGAGTAAAAACAGCCTGGGACAGCATCCAAGTCATCCTTCTTAATCATCCATCTTAATCATTCTCTACTGTAAACTAGTCACTGTGGTCAGGTCCAGCTCAGCTGTGAAGGCAGACTTGGATCTCATCCTAGTGACATCCTTGGGGTGGGGCACCCTCGAAAATGTGATCAGACTTCCTGACAGCAGAAAAGATTTTCGCAGCTCTCCTTTGTCAGACTGGATTGGAGAAGGAAGGGCCAAGAATTATCAGCCATTGTCTCCCTGAAGAGGTAGACTTTGTTCATAAGAGAAAGAAGATCTGTGTTAGCCCTTGTGGAGAAGATGTGGGATGGTTGGTGCTATGTTTTCGAGCAGGAGTCAGCCAACTGACCCACAGGCCAATCCAGCCTGTGGCCTGTTTTTTGTACATTGTCAGCTATGAGTGTTTTTCACATTTATAAAAGAGTTATAAACAAACCAACAAAACTAGATAATATGCAACAGAGACCATACGTGGTTGTAAAGTCTAAAATATTTACTATCTGGGCCTTTACTGAAAATATTTGCTGACTCGTATTAATCCACAATCTTGAGGTTTGGTGTAGTTTAGCAGGAAAAGAATGGCTGACTGATTGGCTCAGTTGGTTAGAGCATGGTGTTATAACACCAGGGTCAAAGGATTTGGATCCCTGTACCAGCCAGCCTCAACAGAATAAAGGTTAGCAGGAAAAGGAAACCTAAATTATATTTCTGCCAAATTGAGTAGACTGATGGTAGTTTTCTCTCATGAATTATAATTGTGCAAAAGGCAGACCCTCTGATAAATTCTTGCCTTGGGTTTTTCCAATGTGTTATCCTATACTCCAGCCACACCAGAGAAGTTGAAATTTCTCATAGTGTACTTGTCTGCCCTGGTGTCAGTTATTCTTTGGACAGTGCTTTTTCTCCTTTATCTGGTGGAATCTTCCTTGTCTGCCTAAGCCCACCTCCTCATTTGGGCAGAATCGGTCACTCCCTCCTCTGTGTTTCATAGCACTCTGTTCATACAACCAGAGTACCACATAATACACCTTTATACTTAGCTCTTCACTTGTCTGTACCCCTCAGTAGATTGTGCGTTCCTTGGATACAGGGACGAAATTTTAAATTTCTGCTGCCACTGGGCCTGACACCTAGGCATATGCTTTATAAAAGTTTCTTGAATTGGATCTGGCCACTGGAATCCCTTGACACAGGAGGATGGGTTGGATCGAGACCGAGGATAGTAATTCAGGAGTAGGCTGGGGTAATAGAAGAGGAAGCAAGTTCTCTGGAGCTGATGTACCTGAATTTCATTCTCAGCGAACTGAACAGAGGGATTTGAGGAAAGCAAAGTTGAAAGAAAAGAAGGAGCAGAATCAGAAAGAGGCTTTACACTGGGCCATCAAGGTGAGTTCTCAAACCTTTGGTCCTTATGTTCCTGCTAAATCCTGTGAAGACTGCTGGGAACCTTTCTTGGGATGCTTTACCTAAATGAATGTCTAACTCCAGAGCCTGGAGTCAGACTCCAGGGTTGTCAGCTCTCCCACTTGTGTGCATGTGTTGGTCTCAGTAACATGTACTGACTGTTTCCTCTGGATTAAGCACTGTCTCTAATCTTCACAATAGCCTTCTGAAGTAGGTCTTGTTGCTCCTGATTTGCTAGATGATGGAATAGTCTCAGAGAGGTGAAGAAAGCTCCCACAGGCTAATGTGTATCAGAGCCAGGTCCTTGCTCTTATCCACTGTTAAGAGCATCTTAACTGCATCTTGGGAAAGTCTGAATTTTTAGGATGTTGTTTCTCAAACTACAGTAACAACAAAATCTTACCTCCCCTCACCTCTCTTGCATTTTGAAATGAGTGTAGTCTGACCCAAATCTTGCCTTAAGCTTGATACCCAGTGAGTCATCTGTTTGAACTTGCTTCATCTTCACAAGGGAGGTCATACCTGGCAGGAGATTGTGGGGGGTGGTTTTGGTTTCATTCTTTGCTCCCATTTAAGTTATTTGTTGACTTTGAGAATTTAACACTACTAAAATGCACTCTACTAGCCCTTCCCAACAAACAAGCAATTTGTTAGCATGTAGTAACAGATTAAACAGAATGTAGGGCTGGCCCATGGCTCACTTGGGAGACTGTGGTGCTGATAACACCAAGGCCACGGGTTCAGATCCCTATATAGGGATGGCCGGTTAGCTCACTTGGGAGAGTGTGGTGCTGACAACACCAGGTCAAGGGTTAAGATCCCCTTATCGGTAATGTTTTTTTAAATAAATAAATAAACAGAATGTAATACTACAGATGTCCCATCTAATCCTCATTCACAATGAGGGATTTGGTTGTTTTCTTAAATGCAGAATATGGGAATGCCCAGACATTTTCATACAGACTTTTTTCTTGGTTCTCTCATTTAGTCTAACCCTGCATCTCAAACTTTAGTGTACGTACAAGTTATTATTGTCAACAGCACACAAAGCCATAATGCTATATTTTACTAATGGTTTAAGGCAGGGGTCAGCAAACTATAGCCATTGGAACACAGCCCTGCCTATTTGTTCATGTGTTACCCTATAGCTCTTTTCACATGACAGTGGCAGAGTTGAGTGTTTAATTTCAGCAGAGATTGTTGCCCCACAAAGCTTAAAATATTGGGCTATGTAAGAAAAAGTTTGCCAACCCCTGGTTTAGGGGATATCATCAAAGGTAATTTCGGTTGCATATAATTTCCCCTCACGTGCTAACTGTGGGTATCCCTCATACATACATAAGAGGTGACCCTTGATTTATCCTTATTTCCATGACAGTCAAGATTAAATCAATGTATATTATTTCTAGTATTTCATGTCCTAGCTAAACTAAACCATTTGATATTTTTGTACAGGACACACTTGATCTTTTTTGTGCCTTTACACATGCTGTTCCTTGGGGTGGAATGATCTTCATCCTCACCCCCCCAACTTCTCTGCCTTTTGAAGTCATTGTTCAAAGCCCAGCATTTCCCAGTCACCTCCAGTCCCCAGGCTGAATTAATTAGATTAATTATTCCACTGTCTGCAGTTTCACAACTTCACTTCTTACCTTATGCTGTAATTATTTTCATAGCTGTCTCCCCACTATACTGTGAGCAGAGGCTTGAGGGTGGGAAACATGTCTAGCTCATCTCTATGACACAGGGTCCAGCACATGGTAGATGCCCAGTGAAGATGAGTTAAACAAGTGATGCCTACTATGTGCCATGCGTCAGGGATAATGAAGATGAATCATGTGTAGAGCTGGCCCTCAGGAAGCTTGCATTGTTATGGTTTCCTTATTTTAGTGAAATGGGTTCACAGCCTCCCACACAATAAGATGTGTGTGCATTTTTTGTCTTTAACCCAGGCTAGAAACATCAAGCTTGTCTCTGAAGCTGCTGGTGAGGATGGAGGCTCAGCATCAGAGGGTCTAGGTGCGCTTTTCCTGGATGGACTCAGCTCTGAGAACCCCTATGGAGCCAAGCTGAGTCTAGATGACCAGGGCAGGCTGAACTGGCCTGTTCTCTTTCTGTACCCAGAGTATGCCCGATCGGACTTCATCTCTGCCTTTCATGAGGACTCCAGGTACTTACTTGCATGCCCTCTCCTTACTGTCTTGGCAGGAGAGACAGGTGGGTTTTTGGTTGAGGAGGGAAAAGAATAGTTTAGGGGGTTTCATACAATCTGGGTTGAAAAAACCTCTATCCTGTAGCTGATTAAACCTTTACTAACTAGGTTTGCAGTGACAGCCTCAAGTCTCACCTTCATACTGACTAGGCTAGTAAGTGTAACACCACAGTATAGTGTTTGTCAAAGAGTGGTACATATCACTGGTGAAATATGAAATCATTTTAGGTAGTACATGCATAGTTATTTAAGTGTATATTTTTTAGAAAAAAATATAACTGGCAAACTTGTGATTTCATAGGGTTAATGCTTAGAGTGTGGTTAACTATAAGCAATGTTTTTAAGCCTGAGTCTATTTAAAGAAAATTATGTCATAATAGGACAAGTGATATACCTACATGGTTTGGGCACTGCTATTAAAATGTGTTAAGCCTGAATTTCATGTTTTATACATTCTTGATGTCTCTGTGAATTGGTGTCTGGAGACTGACGTGGGAAAATAGATCATGAGGTATTGATATCCTGAAAGTACATGTTACTTCCGTAGGTTTATTGATCATCTAATGGTGATGTTTGGTGAAGTGCCCTCTTGGGACTTAGAGCAAAAATACTGCCCTGATAATTTGGAGGTAAGAGAAGTTTTATTTTGTTCTTCTATGAGATTTTTTTTTTCCTTCTTTTTGTTGGGCAGGTAGGGGTGGGGGGATTAACTATTTATTTTTTTTAGTTGTGGTAGGATATGCATAACGTAAAATTTACCCTTTTAACCATTTTCAGGTATATAGTTCAGTGGCATTAAGTACATTCACATTGTTGTGCAACCATCACTACCACTACCCATTTCCAAAACATTTTCATTATCCCAAACTGAAATTCTTTACTCATTAAAAAATAACATCCCAGTCCCCTTTCCCCCAGTCCCTGACTGTTACACTTTCTGTCTCTATGAATCTGACTTCTCAATAAGTACCTCATATAAATGGAATCATACAGTATTTGTCCTTTTGTGTCTGGCTTATTTAATTTAGCATAATGTCTTTAAGGTTCACACATATTGTAGCATATGTCAGATTTTTTTTTTCTTTTTAAGGCTGATTTTTATTCCATTTTTGGGATTGAAAAAGAAAAATACAAGGGCTGGCCCATTAGCTCAGTTGGTTAGAGAGTGGTGCTGATAACACCAAGGCCCAGGGTTTTATCCCTATACAAGCCAGCACACACACACAAAAAATACAGGCAGGTCTGAGTGCAGTGGTGTTTACCTTCTCCACTTCCACTGCTTCACTTGACTCTCCTTAAAAATAAATAAATTTTAAAAAATACAGTTGACCCTTGAACAATGTGAGAGTTAGGGGTACCAATCCCCATGCAATCAAAAATCCTCGTGTAACTTTTGACTCCCCCAAAACTTAATTTATGGCCTGCTGTAACCAGAAGCCTTACCGATAGCATAAACAGTCAATTAATACATATTTTGTATGTTATATGTATGATATACTGTATTCTTACAATAAAGTAAGCTAGAGAAAAGATGTTATTAAGAAAATCATAAGAAAGAAAAAATACATTTAAAAAACATTTAAATACATTGAAAAAAATCCACAAATAAGTGAACATGCACAGTTCAAACCTATGTCATTCAAGGGCCAACTGTAATCGCAATTTACAGTATAAAGAAATTATCTTCTGTTTTTGGGGGGTTTTTTTTGTGGCTGGCCCATAAGGGGATCTGAAGCCATGACTTTGGTGTTATAAAGCTGTTCTCTAATCAACTGAGCTAACCAGCCAGCAGAATTTATCTTCTAATCATTTAAGAGTAAGATGCCCTGGATACTTTAGTGTGTATTTCCTACAAACAAGGATATTTTCCTTTATAATCTCAATACAGCCGTCAAAGTCAGGAAATTAACATTGGTATACTACTACCATCTAATCTTCAGACTCCATTCAGGTTACACAAATTCTTTATAGCAAAAGGATCCTGTTCAGAATCTCACATTGTATTGAGCGATTGTGTCCTGTTAGTCTCCCTCAATATGGAAGAATTCCTCAGTCTTTCTTTGACTTTTGTTATCTTAACACCTTTGAAGAGTACAGATCATTTATTTTGCGGAATGTTCGTCAGTGTGGGTTTACTTCATGTTTACTTGTGACTAGATGTGGATTATGCACATTTGGCTGGAATATCACAGAAGTGGTGCTATATTCTCGTTGCATCCCATCAGGTAGTACATGATTTCCACTTTGTTACCAGTGATGTTCACTTTGGTCAACTGAGTGAGTTGGGGTCTGCCAGGCTTCTCTCCTATACAGTTAGTCTTTTCCCCTTTATAATAAGTACTTTATAGGGAGGTACTTTGAAACAGTGTCAAATCCCAGTGGTCATTAAACTTTCAACATATTTGTTTATTTATGTCAGTGGATTTATGGTTTTCTATTTTATTCAGTGAATTATAATCTATTACTATGATTGTTTCTTTTATGCTCAGATTTTCCCAGATTTGGCCAGTGGGAGTCCTTCAAATTTGTTTCTGTGTCCTTTTGACTTGTCAGCATTTTTTAAGCACTTGCTTTCTGGCACAAGATGTTCCGGGATCAAATTGTGCTTTCCTTGGAGGGTCAGCCAGTGGCTCACTTGGGAGAGTGTGGTGCTGATGGCACCAAGGCCAAGGGTTTGGATCCCTATGTAGGAATGGCCAGTTAGCTCACTTGGGATAGCGTGGTGCTGACAACACCAAGTCAGGGGATAAGATCCCCTTACCAGTCATCTTAAAAAAAAAAAAAAAAAATTAAAAAAAGAAAAAAAAATTTGTGCTTTCCTTGTCCCAGCTCTGGAATCAGCTATCTTTTCCAAGGACCCCTTGTTCTTTCTAGTGAAGAATTTAGATTTTAGAATCCAAGGTCTCTGTGCAGTAGGTGTGTTGATTAATATGGCGTGGGGGCAGGGTAGGGAGCAGGCTTACTGTCTCAGTGCCTCACAGCTAGGTAATATGTGGGTGTATTTTTGTGAGTGTGTGTGTTTAAAAACATGACATCTCCAACACCACAGGATTTGTTTTCTCCTTTTCTATATTTGTAACAATGACTTAATTATTATTAATATATTCATTGGTTTGACCAGTCCCCCTTCTGTCATTACCACTGGCCCCTCTCCCATATGGAACCTTCCTCACCCTACTTGGACTCTCGACTCCCCATGTTAGGCTGCTGCCCCAGCATGGGTGCCTTACTCATCCTACACAGACACCCTGCATGAATGTCCTCCTCATCCTGCTCAGGTTCTGACTCCCCACAACGGGACACTCCTGCTGTGACTGGTTGCTTTCCTTACCCCACTTGGACCCTGACACCCCATATCGGCTACCCCCATATATGGACACCCTCCTCACCCCGCTTGGGCTCTGATGCCCCATCTTACAAGGAAGCCCTTCTCACCCTGCTCAGGCTGGCTGGCCCCCAACATGGATGCCCTCTCCAGTGGCCCAGCTCTGACACCCCTCCGCCCCCTGGCAGCCCTCCCATGCAGACTTCCTCCTCACCCTGCTTGGGCTTTGACAGCCTGCACAGATGTCCTTCTCACCCTACTGCAGCCCTTGCCCTGCTCTGGGTCACCATGGCTTTCTCCCCCACACACCTGATGGCTGTAGGTCTGAAGTGTTAGGGAAGGGAAGGCTCCATAGCCCTGGGCTTGAGTCTTGGCTCTTCTCTACTAGCTCGGTGATGTTGGCAAGTCGTTTCTCTTTTCTGAATCTTGGTTCTGTCTTTGAAAAATGGAGCCAGTAATAAACTTTCTTACAGTGTCATGAGGGGGACTGAATGCAAAGCTCCTAGCCCCACAACTGTATAAAGGAGGCATTCAACTAGTAACAGTTGCCATCTCTTTCACTTTTCCCTGGGCTTGGCCTCAACGTGCCTGGTACTGCGAATCCCTGTATTTGTCTTTCTTACTCTTGCTGCTCTGTTAATCTTGCAGGTCTACTTTGAGGATGAGGACAGGGCAGAACTATACTGGGTACCTCCTACAAGCACCTTGCTGCAGGTACTGCAGCACCCCAGGTGAGTCACCTTCCAGGGTCTGAGTAGACAGGGGAAGATGCTCAGGCACCATCCCAGGAGTATAGTCAGGTTCTCATTCCACCACTGATTTATTGCCTCATACTCTGCTCACGAAGCTGTGTGAGACAGCAACCATGGAGACTGGCCCCGCCTATTAAACTGGGCCATTGGCTAACAAGTTGCAGCTTACTGACAGCTCATTGCACCACAGCCATGACACCCCAAATGGGGAAGTGAACGTAGCTGGTCTGAGAAGGGAAAAGCTACCTGGATTTTGTACCTGAAGGCAGCTGGGATGGCCCTCCTTTTCCTGATTGTACCTGTGTCCCCTGATACTGTTATATGGAGAGAGCATTGACTCTTGAAGTCAGACACACCATCATTTACTGGCTATGTGACTCTAAGCACACACTGCCTCTCTGGGGCTGTTTCCTTATCTTCAGAATGAGAATAATAACACTGTCCTACATATTTCTCAGGTATTTGAGAACCAGTGAGAGAGTAGGAGTCAAAGTGCTCTTGTAAACTGTACAGGACAGTCCCCCCCACCGCCCCGCCCCGGTAAGAGGCATCTTTGTGGCAGCAAGTTGGATTTGGCAGTTGCCTCTCAGCAGCTTTGAGGTGTTCCTGGACTATAAGGGAATGCCCTCAATGGATTTACAAGTTGACTCTTGGACTGCTTTTTCCTAAGCTGTGAACAAAGCAAAGAAGATAAAAGCAAATGCTTTTGCACTCAGGCTAAAAGAGCCCAACGTGTTAGGGGAAATAGGGTGGTCAGATGTGGTAGGAAGTGAGGGTAGAGAGCTGGGTTAGGGCCATGCATGAAGGCCTTGAATGTCCTGCTAAGGAGCGTAAACTTTATCCTGATAGTGGGGCTTAGAGTCCCAGAGGGTGTTTTTTTAGGTAAAATGTACAGAGTAATGTATAGATTTGAAGTATACTGTTCGACAATGAGGCCTGAAATGGGAGGAGATGGATTGGAGAAAGGTTTAAGAGGCAGGTGGGATGGGAATTGGTGAATGTTGATTGATTTGGTAGGGGTGTCTAGCTGGTCTTGATGCTTCACTTTGGCTCGGTAGGCAGGAAGGGAAGATTTCTCCAGATCTGATCAATACTTCTTTTGGTGATGTTTTTCTGCAGCCCCAAATCTTCCTTCTAGCTTATGGACACATTTTTAGCTGTTCATTTTCTCAGTCGTTAGCAAATTATCCAGAATTCTTTAAAGGCCTTACCCCTTCTCCAAAAAGCAAAGGAGAAATCTAAACAGAAAGTAGTCTGATCTATGGAGGAAAACCAATGTCATGCTTCTCATAAAATGTAATGATGTTGAAAGTGATTACTTTTTAAATTACTAGCACCAATCCTAGGCTACTCAGGATTGGTTTCTGGCAACTCCAGACCCTGAACTGGGTAGAGCCCAGAAACAAGCCCCTCTGTCCAGTACCAGGCCCACCAGGTAATTCTACCTGGGAGGCCACGGCCCTGCCGCCTCTCCAACCCTCTTCACTCCTTTTGCTTTATGGCCCAGCAACAGCAAACACTCTGGTTGCCTGCCCCTCCTGGCCTCATCACCACCCCATCCCCAGATTAAAGCCAAGTTCAGACATGGCATCTGCCAGGAAGCCTTTCCTGATTCACTTCCCCATAGAAGGAATTGTGCCTCCGTGGACTAACGCTGTACCTCACAAATGCTTGTACAATGTGCCTTACTCTTGTTAATTGGTTCCTTCTCTCCCTCTCCCCAGGACTGAACTTGAGAGCAAGGAGGATGCTTTTGTTTGTTTGTTTTTTAAACTCTGTGTTTTCAGCACAAGCCTGACTTACCCCAAGTACTCACTGAATGTTGAATGAATGAATGAAAGTATGTTTTGTAGTTTTGTTTTTAGCCACAGCCATGCATGATGCTGGAGTACTGGCCTAAAGGTTCTGGCTAGGTTATAAGGGGAGAATGTCATGCTAATTTGCCAGATTTATAAACAACCAAACAAATGTGGGAAACTTGCATTTTCTTTCTTTTTTTTTTTTTTTTAAAGGTGACCGTTAAGGGGATCTTAACCCTTGACTTGGAATTGTCAGCACCAAGCTCTCCCAAGTGAGCTAATCGGCCATCCCTATATAGGGATCCGAACCCGTGGCCTTGGTGTTATCAGCACCACACTCTCCCAAGTGAGCCACGGGCCAGCCCCCGAAACTTGCATTTTCATGTTGACTCACATCCAAAGGTTCACCTTGAATGTTGTTGGGAAGGTCAATGGACGGTTAAGATTGTAATTCAATTAACCCCTCTCTTTTGTTGTGTTTACTGCAGGTACTTTGTAAAAGCCCTGACACCAGCATTTTTGGTCTGTGTAAGATCCTCTCCTTTTTGCAAGAATTATCTCTGGGGGAGAAAGGTGCACCAGTCCAAGTGACTAAGGCAGGCTGTGGGAGCCAGGACCCCTGGATCTCCTTCCTCACCTTCCTCTGCCTGAACTCTAACACGCGTGAATCAGATGGATACACTTTTAAGGTCTAGCACTTTATTTCTGTCACCCTTGGGACAGTCCTTCCTTGCATCTTGGTGGGGAAAGAGCTGCTGACTTTCCTAAACTGCAGCTTCCCTGGTCAAGATACTGAGCTTCAGCTGGTCTTCACTCTCCTCAGTTGATACAAAACTTGGTGCCTTGGTCATGACTCCTTTGGACTCTTTCTCTGAAGGCACCATCTACTGTAGTTACCACAGCAACTGACCCGAGTAACTCACTGGCCTGTGGCGACTGACTGAGGATCCAGTGATGTGGTTTCGAACCTCTGTGGAGTTAGATGTCTTAGAGAAACTACCCCTCAAACCACATGCACACACTTAAACTATGCATTTACAGTAGTCCCCACTTATTTATGATGGATACTTTCTGATATCCCCAGTGGATGCCTGAAACTGCGGATAGCACTGAACCCTATATACACTGTATGCGACAGTCAATTTGATAACTGAGATGGCTACTAAGTGACTAATGGCGGGTAGCATGTACAGCGTGGATACACTGGACAAAGGGATGATTCATGTCCCACACAGGGTGGCGTGAGATTTCATCATGCTATGCAGAACGACTTGCCATTTAAGACTTATGAATTGTTTATTTCTGGAATATTCCATTTAATATTTTCGGACTACAGTTGACTATGGGTAACTGAAACCGAGGAAAGCAAAAGGAGGACTACTGTAATTTCAAGGCTTTAAGGCCTCCAGAGATTTCATGAGCACAGAGGGGAGCTGCATGGGGTTACTGTAGATGTATTGGGGTGGAATGGGGCCAGGAAAGCCACATCCTGTTTTTTCATTTATAAAGATCATACAAACTGGGATCCTTGGTACCCCTGAAAAGTTTGCCAGTTTTCCTGATCTTTGTAGTATGGTGAACTGTGACAGATTTGGACAGTGGCCTTTGAGTTCCTCTGAATTTTTCACATTTTAGGATTGTGTGCCTTTTAAGCTGGCAAATCTTTTTACATGTTGGATCATTGTATAGCTTGTATTTTTGTCTGCAGGTATTTGTCCCCCCTTCCTAGAGGATTTTATATATCCATTCCTGTAGCCATGTGACCTCTTGCAGTGTCTACCCCATCCTCCAGGGGTACTTCCTTGCTCCTGATGCAGATAGATGTGAGCAGACATAACTTACGCCATGTCCAGATAGAAGCTCGAAGAGCCATTTTGTAGTAGGCTTTTGTTCTTTTCCCTCTGCCGTGAGAACGTATTTCCCAAACACGAGCTATTTCTCAGCCTGGGTGCCAGAATGGTAAGACACATGGAGCAGAGCTGAACAGCTGGCTCACAGCCATTGATTGTAACGTGAATGAGAACTAAATGTTGTAGTAAACACTGAGATTTGGGGTTGTTTGTTATTATAGCAAAGCTGACTAATACATCATTAAACAGAAACCAGCTGCTGTTCTTAAGATGGACAAATTTGGAGTTTTGTGTTGCATACTTCATTGTTTCTGAAGGGAAATTGGCTGTGGAATATTTACAAAGAACCATGCAGCTTTCCTTTCAGGTACAGGTTCCTGCCTGTGGCTAGGAAGATGAAGTCTATCCTCTCTCCTAAGCCTGGTTTTGGTCACACTTAGGCCACTTGCTCTCACTGTAGCCCAGCTAGAGACTCCCAGTCATCTGTTTGTAAGAACGCAGTGACCTCTCTAAGGGGCATAACATTTAGTCAGCAATAACACCAGCAGGTCTTACAGGGTCTCTGTAGCAGCTGTCACTAGCTACCCCCTCTCATGGGGCAAGGCAGGTTCCAATGTGCCTTCTCACTCAGCTCTGATTGGAGATGATCACCTGGCCCTCTTCCTGGACACTGAGACTGAGATGAGGTACTGGATGCGAGCAAGGTGTATATGAAAAGTGTGCACAACTGAGAAGGGCTGTTCTGTGACTTTTACCCTCAGCACCAGCCCTTTTGTGAGGCTCCCAGCAGCCAGATCATTGGCCAGCTTCTGCTCTATCTTCTCTTCAGTCCCTGCCCCTCCTTCCAGCTTGGGTGGGGCAGAGGGGAATGGGGAGAAAAGAGACTTAGAATGGCAGAATGTTAGACCAGAGGGAGGATCCTGGTGGCTGCTGACTTCCTGTGACTGGGTGAGGGACTGCTGCTTATCCATAGCTCTTCTGTGCAGGTACTGTATGCAAAGTACCCAGCCCAGTGCCTGGCATATAATTATTCAATAACTAACTCTTAACTCAAGCACTCTTGAGTTATCCAGGGGCACATCTCTGCAGACTGGTGAGTCTCAACCAGGGGTAATTTTATGCCCTCCCCCTCCCCCTCGGACATCACAACTTGGTGGGGTGCTACTGGCATCTAGTGGGTAGAGGCCAGGGATGCCTCTAATCCTACAGTACACAGGACATGTCCCCACAACAAAGAATTATGTGACACAAATTGTCAATAATGCTGAGGTTGAGAATTGCTTCACTAAACCAAAAAGATAAATAAAAACTTTTTTGTAGGCACCAGCCTGTGTAAGTTGAAATATTTTTACAATAATCTCAAAGTTTTTTCTCAGCCTCTTGCAGGTCTGAGGAGAGGGGTTTATAGAGGACCCTATGTCAGTTGGTCCCTGGAAATTAGGCCCTTAAGACACCAGCACACAGAGATGAGGAAAGGAAAGAGCTCTACCCTGCTGAGCCGTGGTCCTGTATTCAAGTGCTATTGGCCACTTGGGAAGTTGGAATCCCAAATCTACCCTGACCCACTGTGTGGGGTCACATGACATTCATTCTCTCTGAACATCTGTCAAATGGAGAAGGGAAATGGAGGCGTGGATGTTTGTCATGTGCTCTGATTGCATGGCACGTTCACCCCCACCACTGACATGGGAAGCAGAGCCCAACCCCTTCTGGCCAAGACTTAGTAGGCAGCCCATGCAGAAAGGCTAGAGGGAATGGGGTCTGGGACACCATTGTGTTGTGGACACAGAGGGCACATGGTTTGTCTGCACTGGGGGGAGGACTGTGTGGTTAGAGACAGACCTACCAGAAACCTGGGCCAATGGAGAAGGTGGGTTCCAGCCTCCTCACTAACAGAGCTCAGATAAGACAGAAGCAGTTTATATGGCCTGGCTGTGTGGCCTGGGGCAAGCCCCGTCACATTATGGGCTTCTCCCTGCCTGTGTTATAGGAGAGGGCTGGAGAGAAGACCTTGAAGGCCCCTTGCAGTTCTACATTCCGGGTTTAGGGGCCTTAAATATGGATGTAGGGGCTCTCAGCACAGTAGGCTTGCCAAGGGAACCCCCACCCCAGCAGCAGGGCTAGAGGCTCCTCCCCTGTCAGGAGGGACTATAGCTTGGAGAAGTGCATGGCCAGGTAGTGCAGGCTGCAGAGGGATGAGAGACAATGGTAGCTGGTGGGCTAGCTGCAGAAGGCCTAGTAGCAGGGGTTCGTGGTCTGCGGGTGTGTGTAGGACTTCCTGGAGAAAAGGCCGATGTCATGGCCCAAGCCATAGCTCTGCCCAGTGAGATGCATGTCACCCATGAGGTCTGGAATCATCTACCCAAACCGCTGGGCATTCAACATGGCCGTGGCCACACACACAAGATGACCAGCTAATGCAGGACAGGAGAGAAAAGGTCAGGACACAACCCTCCTGCTGCCCTCTCTCACCATGACAGGCTGCATTGGTGGCTGGAGGGCTCAGACAGACTGCTTCAAGCCTGCAGTCCCACCCTGTGGCACCTTATGCAAGTTCCTTAACTTTCTGAGCCTCAGAATTTTCTGCAAAATGAGATTAAAAATAGGAGCTGCACTCAAGGAATGATAGTGATAATTGTTGTCTTTCCCTGTCAGTAGGCAGTAGAAAGCATCGATTTAAGATGCTGCACATGAAAGGACTTTGCCAGAGTGCAAGTGGGGAGGTCTGCAGGGCACAATGCCATAAGATGGCTTCCTAGCCCTGCTTCTGACACCTGGAACCAGGACACCTACCTCCAGTCTGTAGGGTGCTCAGGGCCCTCTAATTCTTGAGTTAGAAGTGAATCCCCACCCACAGTTTTGGAGGTTGTTGGGACATTTCTAGCCACACCAGAGCTGGGAAGACCTATTTGTGTCTGTCATTCAGCCATAGTCTTCACTGAGGCTGGCTTATAGCCAGATCTTGCCCTTGGCCCTGCCCTTAAGGAGCTCTCAGGCCATCAGGGAAGTGCAGTGGAAATCAACCACGATGAAATGAGGGTGCAAAGGAGGCCCAAGCAGCATGATCTGGCTGATCCCAATGGGGTGGGGGCACTTAGGAATGGCTTCCCAGAGGTGACATGTAAAGCAGGACTTAAGGATGAAGAGGCCCAAGTTGAGCGTTCCTGGCAGAGGGCTCAGCATATGCAAAGGCATGGAAGCCATTCCTGACCCTGTGCTCTCCCCAGGTGTGGTTACCCACATCCCTGTCTTTGCCCCACCCATCACTCACTCATAGGACGTATCATCCCTTTGCCCCACCAAACTGCGCTCCCTGAGGGCCAGGCCTGTGTCTGATAGCTGTATGCCCAGTACCCCTCAGAGCTAAGCACAGAGGATGTGATCAGAGAATGTGGCATGTGCCTAACTGGCATGTCTGATGGCTAGTGAGTGTGGTGATGCTGGTGCAAAGAAGAGATAGGAGAGTGGCAGGAGGTGAATGCCCTTCCTTGAGCATTGGGCCCTGGTGTTCAGACTTGATTCCATGCAGCCTGGGTAGCCAGGGATGCGTTTTGATCAGGGAGTGGTATACCCAGAACCCTGACTGGCAGCCAGAGTGGGGGTAGGTCTGGGAGGGCAAGGGGTCTGGAAGACCCTCCATACCTGGGTGGCCTCCTCCTCATTGAGGGGCTCCCTCAGGTGGTACATGGAAAAAAGCATCAGGTTGCAGAAGGCACAGGCAGAGCAGATGTGGAAACAGAAGGCGAAGAGGCTGCTGTGGAAGAAGGCTAGCGGCTGCTGAGGTAAGCTGCTGCCCATCACGAAGCCTGCGGGGAAGGGTGGGTGCAGTGTCAACAGCTAGCAGCAGCTGGTGGGCCCAGGGCCCATCTATATCCAAGGTCTGTGAATGCTGACACTCCAAGGCAGTTGGAACAATAGTTAACAGCACAGACTCTTGGGCCAGGGTGCCAGGGTTCAAAGTCCAATTCTGCTATTTAATAGCTGCATGACTCTGGGCAAGTTTCTTAACCTCCTTGTGCCTCAGTTTTCTTATCTATAAGTAGGCTTAATAATAATATCTACACAGAGTATTGTTTTGAAGACTAAATGGCTAGCCACTAGCATAGTAAGTGCTCAGTAAGCACTAGTTGTTATGGGGACCAGGCATTCTATGGGACAAGCCTTTGCCAAGGATGATTCTCCCCTGACTTGACCCCCAGGTGAGTAACTGCCATGGCTCTATGGCCTCATGCAGGATGGGACTCTCCATGAGTGGAATTGTCACTCAGGAGTCACCTCTCAAAATCCTGGATCCCAGAGGCATAGCCAGACTGAGAAGGATCCTGCCTGTTTTAGAAAGAGTCCTGGATAGGGCCAGCTCGTGGCTCACTCGGGAGAGTGTGGTGCTGATAACACCAAGGCCATGGGTTCGGATCCCAGATAGGGATGGCCGGTTCACTCACTTTGGAGAGTGTGGTGCTGACAACACCAAGTCAAGGGTTAAGATCCCCTTACCGGTCATCTTTAAAAAAGAAAAAAGAAAAAAAGAGTCCTGGATAGAAAGCAGGAGGCCTAGGACCTGCTGATAGGGCCAGTGTCCAGGGACTGCCTAGGCCCAGTGAGTCCCTGCCCTCTCCCCACCTTCATTTTTCCATCTAAAAATGGGGACAATGTGCTAGAAAGAACCATGTGTGTCCCTGTAAGGGCTTATCATTCTTTTTAAACAGCATATGGCATGAGCTCTCACTAGCAAAGTAGTGCTTTAGCCTACAGGCAACATGATTCTTTATACCCAGCAGATACTAGTTTGGATTCTTCCCTGTCTACATAAAGGTTGTGTGTAAGTCACATAACCACTTGACCCCCAATTTGATCATCTGTAAATTGGGGCAAAAATACTGCCAAATAGGGGGGTTGAGGAGTGCTGTGACGCCTCTAAGAGTTGTGGTATGTTCAGTGCCTGAGTTTGATGCCCGGCATGCAGAAAGTAGGTGCTCAACAACCCTAGGAACCCAGCCAAAATCATGGGCTGGACAAGTCCCTTCCCTGAGACACACCTGAAATAAATGTCACCCAGATCTGCATGCCCCAGAAGGTGGCAAGGAAGATCAGATGTAGGGTCTCGATGAGGGCCAAGGACTCCCTGTCTGTGGGCCTGGTGTCTGCCACCCACAGTCTCTCTCCATAGGCCTGAGCCAACTCCTGCTGCTTTAAGGGCACAGAGTGAGGCCCAGAGCTGAATTCTCAACCAATGGGGGGAGGGTTTGCCTCTGCCACCTGAGGGCAGCCCACCCTCACACCTTGGCTCTGCCCAACCCCTGGCCTCTCCAGGCTTCCTCCTCCCCACCATCCATACCAGCCTGATTACAGCTACCCTAACACACAGATTGCTTCATAGTTCCATGCCTCTGCTCTACTTCCCTCTACTGGGAATGTCCTTCCCCTGCCTGGTCCACCTGCCCCAAACCTACCTGTCTTAGGAGAATTTCAAAGGGTACCTCCACTGTGAAGTTTTCCCTGCCTGCCAGTAAAGCTGGCCCCTCCCTGACCGCATGCACACACCCTCACCCTCACCCTCACCCTCATCCTGCAGAGCTCTGTCCTAGCCCCTGTAATACCGCATTGCACCAGGTGTCCAGGTGTCTGCCTTCCCTTCCAGCAGGTGAACTCTCAGCAGGCAGGGGCCGGGTAGGGATTCATCTGAGTACCCAGCGCCTGACACACAATGGGAGCTCTGTGAGCCTGAGTGTGTGGATGACTGCATTGAGTGGATGGATGGATGAATGGATGAACGAACGAAGGAACTAATGAATGAAAGAATAAAATAAACCAGTGCCCTGTTCGCAAGCCCCTACTTGCACATACAAATATCAGCAACAGCATTCCCAGGCTCAAACCCAACGTGGCCACCTTACCCCTTCTCCAGGAAGGCTCCTGGCCTCCTCTGCCCACGGGATCTGCCTCTGCTGTCCTTTTTGGTCGCCAGGATAATGGAACAGGCACGGGCACGGGTGGAGGTGGGGCAGAGGGGACTCAAGGTCCATCTGACATTCCGGACCTTGCGCGCTCGGAAAGAGCTGGGCCTCCCTCTGCCGTGGGACTTGCTGCCGCGGGACTTGCTACCGCCTGCAGCCCTGCGCTGGCGAAGGAAAGGACAAGACCTCGGCTGGGGCGGGGGCCCGGGCTGCCGGCTCACTGCGCCGCGCAGAGCCGGAGTCCTGCCCGCTTACCGAGTGCGTGTGGCCCAACCGCGGGACCTGAGCCTCCGCCCCGCCACGGCTGATGGGGCGAAGGGCTCTGGGTGTCCCCCTTCCTCTGGGGGCGAGGTCGGCTGGGCTGGGATGCTTCCTGCGGGGATGTGGGCCACCGTGCCCACTCCAGCAGAGCCCCCACAAAGACTCAAACCTCCTCTGCCTCATTTTAGAGATGGAGAAATGGAGGCCCAGAGAGGAGGAGGGACGCGGGCAGGGCCAAGGTACCTGCACTCGCGGCGGAGCCTCTCCCACCCTCCACCCCGCCTTGGGAGCCCTCTGCACAGGACCGGAGTGCCTGGTGTCAGTGATGGAGGCTGGACCACCAGACTTCTGTCTGGTTACCTCTGTGGATTTGGGTTGGCAGCTGGAGAACTGGGTATGGAGACAAAGCCCCCTGAACCACTGCTGGCAGGCACAAGGGGCAGCCAGGAAAGGACAGTGGTTGGTGCCGCCGTTTACACTGAATTCCGGCACCGGGCTAGAACCCGGATTCTCTTAGTTAATCCCAACGGCCACCTTCTCAGCTCTATGATCCCAATTTTATAAATAAGGAGATGGAGGCACACAGTCACACAACTAGTGAGTGTCAGAGCCAGGATGTGAACCCAGGCAGTTCACCCCAGAGCCCACCTTCCTCCTCTTCTGTATGGCCTTGTTCCGTTTGTGTTACATTTATCCTGCACCTACTATGCTCAGGGCATCAAGGCTAAAGTGCATCAGGTAGCCGCTGCCTTCAAGGTCATGCTGTTGAGTGGATTTAACAAATCTAACCCTTGGCTGGGAACTGCTCCAATGAAGAGAAATACAGCCACAAGCAAGCCTGTCCTCGTTCCTGCTCTGAGGCCTCAGTGGCTGCCCCTTCCCTCATCAGCACTCTTGGTGGGGCATTCAAGGCCTTTCAGGATCTGGGCCCTCACCACCTCTGCAGCTCCTCTCTCTGACCTCCTTAGCCCAGCCATCCAGGACATGTTCAGCCAGGGGGCAGGAGGGTACAGTGGCTAAGAGTATTGGCTCTGGAGTAAGGCTGCCCATATTTCCATTCCAGCCCCATAGCTCACTAGCTGTAGACCCTGGGCATCTTGCTTAGGTGCTCTCTGCCTCAGTTTCCACATCTGCAACATAAGCAGGAATAACAGCCCCTACCTCATGCGGGCGCTATGAGGATTAAATGGGTTAATATATGTGAAGTACATGGAACAGAGCTTGCCTCATAGTAAGCGTCCAGTTTATAACACTGTTATTTTTTATTCTCCAATCTTGCCATGCTCTTAGCTTTGGGCCTTTGCATACTCTGTTCCCTCTGCCTAGGCCACTTTTCCTCCCACTTGCTTTCCTTCTTCCACCTCCAACTGCCGAACAGTTATTGTCTCCTCCAGGAAGCCCACCCTGGCTCCTTGTCCCATGTGTCCCCACAGCACCTGCACCATTACTACGTTTACTACACTGCATTGTAATTGTCTATTTACTTGATGGTTCCCCCATTTCTCTGTAAACTGAGTCAGGAGCCCTGAACTGGGCACTTTTGTACTGCCAGGGTCTAGCATTGCCCCTACTCAGCACATTGCAGGTACACAACAAATGATTACTGGCTTGATGTCACAGACTTAGGAGTGATTAGTTCTGAACAGGTCGGAATGGAAGCTACCACCTATGATAGACTTGGGCCATGCAGATGAAGAAGGAATTGGGGGATGAGGTAAGGAGGGAGGGCCTTCAAGCAAAGGCAAGGTGCCTTAAAAGGGCACATTCCAGGGGTAGCACATATGCTGGCCTGGCTCAGTAACAACAGCTGATACCTCCTGAGCACTTGGGCTATGCCAAGCAGTGTGCTGGGTGCTTTATAAAGATTGGCTCAGTTAATCTTCCCAATACCTCTAGGAGTTAGGTAGTTTTATAGCACCATTTGGCTAATAAGAAAAGTGACATGGAGAGGTTAAATAAGTTGCCCAAAGTCAGCTAGCTAGTGAAAAGTGGAGTCAAAACTTGAAGTCAGGACTCTCCTAAGCTCTTCAGGGGAGATCAGAATTAACAAGACTGGTCCAGCTGCCCTTGCCTTGCTCACTCCAAGCTTATGGTAAAGTCTTGGCACTCACTGTGTCATGCCATGTCCCCAACCAGTCTGCTTAGGTAGAAGAATCCACCATCTGCAGAAACCCCTGCCAGAGCCCACAGCTGAATCTGCACAGCACCTACCACCTACCCAATGGGATTCCCATCAACCAACAAGCTTTTCGGTGAGCCTCGGCAGCAAGTTCTGCCTTCGGTTACCATGAACTAGTTAAGTGCCTCTTCCTGACTCTCTTGGTTCTACAGTTTCACTTATTCAAGGACAATTAAACTTTAGCCATGGGAGCTCATTAGCAGCCTTGAGAGCTGCTGGTTTGACAGAAATGGACACCATCCCTGCACCAGGGTGGTGCCTGAACATGGGGAGTCTAAAGGTGCCACCCCATTCTGCTGGCCCTCAGTGCACCAGCCATCCACTCACTATGTGCAAAGTATCTCTTAATATAAGGCAGCTGCCACTTACCAAGCACATGCTATGAGCCAGGCACCACTGTGCCCCTTTTATAGAGAAGGAAGCTAAAGTGCAGAAACTATGAGGAAGTGTCTTGCACAAGGTCACATAGCTATTAAGTAACCCAGGCAGTCTGACTCCAGAGTCTCTAGTCTGGAGTCTTATACTATGATGTAAGTCATTATTTTAAATTAAGTGAAGTATCTTGATTTTTTTTAAAAATGTTACTTAAGTTTGCAATAGCATCATAAAAATATTTTCCCATTTTCCATATTATAATAAAACTAAAAAAAAAAAAAATCATTTTCCTAACTCTAAAACTAACCCTACCATGCCCTTAAATGCATAATAATCCATTCTTAAAAGCATTTGGTGGGGAAAAAAAGCATTCTGGTGTGTTGGTGTAGAAATTGATTGTAGGAACTCTAGAGAGACCTGGTATTCAAGTAGTTAAGGAAATGACAATTTCAACAGATTTCTGCAAAGCTCCTTTATTGATAGCCCAGCAGGTGTTTCTTCCATTAAAATACAGAATATTAATGGAGCTCTTGATTTACATTCTAAGCTTGATTTACACAATAGTTTTGTTACGCACCAGTCTTTTTCCCCAAGTATAATTCTGCTAAATATATCCCAGCCAGTTGCTTCTAGATCTCCCCAGGGAATAAGCTATGATAATACAGCCTGTACCTGTTATTTTGCCAGAATCCCCATTTCATCAATTTATGGCAAATGGTAAAATCGGCAAGTTCAAAAGTGAGAGAGTAAGGTACAGTTTGAATATTTCTGTTTTTCCTCTAAGGAGATGAGACCACTCTGCAGGCATTACCTAATTCTTACTTGTAGAGTTCCCCAAGAAGGCTTTAAAAGCATCATAATCAAGAAAACACGATCCAGACCTTGAGACAACAAAGTTCACAGCAAAACCTGCGGTCCCAGTGGGGAGAATTCCTAAGTAGTCTGGTGTAGTGTTTCTTGAGTGCAGACTAAGGGTTAATAACCATTTCATACAAATGATCTCAGTCAACCCCCAAACCACCCTCCCAGGTGGGTACCATTAGCAGGAGCTTACCAATGAAGAATCTGAGGGGCACAAAGGGGCAAGTAATTGGTCTGAGTAATTCCGCAGTAAGTGGTGAATCTGGACTATGTCTCTTCAAGGTTCTGATCTTTCCACCAAATAACATTGCTCTTGGCTACTACAAGAAACACTGGCTTAGTGATCAGGACTAGGTTTTATTCAGCTTGACCTTGGGCAAATCACTGTCCTTCTTGTATTTGTCTCCCTCTTATAAAATAAAGAGGATGGGTACCTGTTTCAGCAAACCTACAAGGCTTTGGCTGCTCAAATGTTGATCCAACCACTCTTCTCTTCATGCAACAGGATAGACCAGAGGCGACCTGGCGCCTGGCCTGTACTCAGGCGTTTGCCAGTCGATGGTGTGTGGTAGATTCATCCCCACTCCAGGCTGCATCCCATCTATGAACCAAAGGCTGCAGAGGCTGTCTCTAAGTTCTCTGTTCTAAAGTTCCAGGATGCTACATCATCCTCAAATCATTCTAGGACTCACACATTTATGAAGAATTTATAATTAATTGGTTCTCTGGTCCTGGAATCTGATTTATTTTTTATTTTTTTAAGTTTTCCTCCGTGTTGAAATTTTTTATTAATTAACATGAAATGCATTTCATAAAAGTAACATGTACAATAACGAGTTTAGTTATCTTGAAGACTACAGCAAAATCGGCATGCATTCTCTCACGGCTTGAAGCTCTTAATGCTAGCAGGTGACCACACTGTGTCCTTTTAAAGGGGGTAAACTATATGAAAGCATTTTCTCAACGGTACAGCATTTTTTTTAATGACCTATAAATACTAGTATCCTTTCTATGGCTGTCATTTTCTATTTATTTTATTTTATTTTATTTTATTTTGTCGATATACAATGTGGTTGATTATTGTGGCCCTTTACCGAAACCCCTGTCCCACCTCCCTCTTCCTCCTCCCACCCAACAATATCCTTTCTGTTTGCTTATCGTATCAACTTCAAGGAATTGTAGTTGTTATGTCTTCTTCCCCCCACCCCCGGTGTGTGTGTGTGTGTGTGTGTGTGTGTGTGTGTGTGTGTGTGTATTTATTTATTTATTTTTAGCTCCCACCAATAAGTGAGAACGTGGTATTTCTCTTTCTGTGCCTGACTTATTTCACTTAATATAATTCTCTCAAGGTCCATCCATGTTGTTGCAAATGGCAGTATTTCATTCGTTTTTATAGCTGAGTAGTATTCCATTGTGTAGATATACCACATTTTCCCTATCCACTCATCCGATTATGGACATTTGGGCTGCTTCCAACTCTTGGCTATTGTAAAGAGTGCTGCGATAAACATTGGGGAATAGGTATACCTTCGACTTGGTGATTTCCATTCCTCTGGGTATATTCCCAGCAGTGGGATAGCTGGGTCATATGGTAGATCTATCTGCAATTGTTTGAGGAACCTCCATACTGTTTTCTATAGAGGCTGCACCATTTTACAGTCCCACCAACAATGTATGAGAGTTCCTTTTTCTCCACAACCTCGCCAGCATTTATCGTTCAGAGTCTTTTGGATTTTAGCCATCCTAACTGGGGTGAGATGATATCTCAGTGTAGTTTTGATTTGCATTTCCCGGATGCTGAGTGATGTTGAGCATTTTTTCATATGTCTGTTGGCCATTTGTATATCTTCCTTAGAGAAATGCCTACTTAGCTCTTTTGCCCATTTTTAAATTGGGTTGCTTGTTTTTTTCTTGTAAAGTTGTTTGAATTCCTTGTATATTCTGGATATTAATCCTTTGTCAGATGTATATTTTGCAAATATTTTCTCCCACTCTGTTGATTGTCTTTTAACTCTGTAACTCTGTTAATTGTTTCTTTTGCTGTGCAGAAGCTCTTTAGTTTGATATAATCCCATTTGTTTATTTTTCCTTTGGTTGCCCGTGCTTTGGGGGTCGTACTCATGAAGTCTGTGTCCAGTCCTATTTCCTGAAGTGTGTCTCCTATGTTTTCTTTAAGAAGTTTTATTGTTTCAGGGTGTATACTTAATTCTTTAATCCATTTTAAGTTTACTTTAGTGTATGGTGAAAGGTATGGATCTAGTTTCATTCTCCTGCATATTGATATCCAGTTCTCCCAGCACCATTTGCTAAAGAGGCAGTCTCTTCCCCAGTGTTTAGGCTTGGTGCCTTTGTCAAAGACCAGATAGCTGTTGGTGTGTGGGTTGATTTCTGGATTCTCTATTCTATTCCATTGGTCAGTGTGTCTGTTTTTATGCCAGTACCATATTGTTTTGGTTATTATAGCTTTGTAGTATAGTTTAAAGTCAGGTAGTGTTATGTCTCCAGCTTTATTTATTTTGCTCAGCGTTGCTTTGGCTATGCGTGGTCTTTTGTTATTCCATATAAATGTCTGGATAGTTCTTTCCATTTCTGAGCAAAATGTCATTGGAATTTTGATGGGGATTGCATTGAATTTGTATATCACTTTGGGTAGTATGGACATTTTCACTATGTTGATTCTTCCAATCCAAGAGCATGGGATATCTTTCCATCTTCTTGTATCCTCTCTAATTTCTCTCAGCAGTGGTTTGTAGTTCTCATTATAGAGATTTTTCACATCCTTGGTTAACTCAATTCCTAAGTATGTTATTTTTTGGTGGCTATTGTAAATGGGCAGGCTTTCTTGATTTCTCTTTCTGCATGTTCACTATTGGAGAATAGAAATGCTACTGATTTTTGTGTGTTGATTTTGTATCCTGCTACTGTGCTGAAATCATTTATCAATTCCAAGAGGTTTTTTGTAGAGGCTTTAGGCTGTTCGATATATAGGATCATGTCATCTGCAAACAGGGACAGTTTGACTTCATCTTTTCCAATCTGGATGCCCTTTATTTCCTTCTCTTCTCTGATTGCTCTGGCTAGTAATTCCAACACTATTTTGAATAGGAGTGGTGAGAGTGGGCATCCTTGTCTAGTTCCTGTTCTTAAAGGAAAAGCTTTCAGCTTTTCCCCATTCAGGATGATATTGGCAGTGGGTTTATCATATATGCCTTTGATTATGTTGAGATACTTTCCGTCTATACCTAACTTATAGAGGGTCTTTGAAATGAATGAGTGTTGAATTTTATCAAATGCTTTTGCAGCATCTATAGAGATGATCATATGGTCCTTGTGTTTGATTTTATTAATATGGTGTATCACATTTATTGATTTGCATATGTTGAACCAACCTTGCATCCCTGGGATGAATCCCACTTGATCGTGGTGAATAATTTTACATATGTGTTGCTGTATTCTGTTTGCTAGTATTTTAGTGAGGATTTTTGCATCTATGTTCATCAAGGATATCGGCCTGTAGTTTTCTTTTTTGGTTATATCTTTACCTGGTTTTGGTATCAGGATGATGTTTGCTTCATAGAATGAGTTTGGGAGATTTGCGTCCATTTCAATCTTTTGGAATAGTTTGTAAAGAATCAGTGTCAGTTCCTCTTTGAATGTTTGGTAAAATTCTGCTGTGAATCCATCTGGTCCTGGGCTTTTCTTTGTTGGGAGCTTTCTGATAACAGCGTCAATCTCCTTTATTGTTATTGGTTTGTTCAGATTTTCTACATCTTCATGGCTCAGTCTTGGGAGCTTGTGTGTGTCCAGAAATTTATCCATTTCCTCCAGATTTTCAAACTTGTTGGCGTATAGTTGTTTATAGTAGTCTCGAATGATTCCTTGTATTTCAGATGAATCGGTTGTAATATCACCTTTTTCATTTCTAATTTTTGATATTTGAATCTTCTCTCTTTTTTTTTGGTTAGCCATGCCAATGGTTTGTCAATTTTATTTATCTTTTCAAAAAACCAACTTTTTGATTCATTGATCTTTTGTATTGTTTTTTGGGTTTCAATTTCATTCAGTTCTGCTCTGATCTTAATGATTTCTTTCCATCTGCTAACTTTAGGTTTGGATTGTTCTTGTTTTTCTAGATCTTTAAGGTGAAGTGTTAGGTTGTTCACTTGCCATCTTTCCATTTTTCTGAAGTGAGCATTTAATGCAATAAATTTCCCCCTTAATACTGCTTTTGCAGTATCCCACAGGTTTTGGTATGATGTATCATTATTTTCATTACTTTCAAAAATTTTTTGATTTCCTGCTTGATTTCTTCTTGGACCCATATGTCATTAAGTCGAATGCTGTTTAATTTCCATGTGTTTGTATAGTTTCCAGAATTTTGTTTGTTATTGATTTCTAGTTTTAATCCATTATGGTCTGAGAAAATACATGGGATAATTCCAATTTTTTTGAATTTGTTGAGACTTGATTTGTGACCTAATATGTGATCTATCCTGGAGAATGATCCATGTGCTGGTGAGAAGAATGAATATTCTGAGGTTGTTGGATGGAATGTTCTGTAGATATCTGCCAATTCCAATTGGACTAGAGTATTGTTTAGATCTTGTGTTTCTCTGATGATTCTTTGCCTAGATGATCTGTCCAATATTGGCAGTGTGGTGTTCAGGTCCCCTGCTATTATGGTATTAGTGTCTATTTCCTTCTTTAGGTCTAATAGAGTTTGTTTTATAAAAATGGCTGCTCCCACATTGGGTGCGTACATATTTATGATTGTTATGTCTTCTTGATGGATCAGTCCTTTTATCATTATGTAGTGTCCCTCATTGTCTCTTTTTATGGTTTTTAGTTTAAAGTCTATTTTATCAGATATAAGAATAGCTACTCCAGCTCGTTTTTCTTTTCTGTTTGCATGGTAAATCTTTTTCCATCCTTTCACTCTTAGTCTATGTGAGTCTTTATGGGTGAGGTGGGTCTCTTAAAGGCAGCATATAGTTGGGTCCTCCTTTTTAATCCAGTCAGCCAGTCTGTGTCTTTTGATTGGGGAATTTAAGCCTTTTCCATTAAGAGTGGTTATTGAAAAGTGTTGATTTAATCCTAGCACTTTAGTGATTTTTGTTTGGATGTCTTAGGTGTCTTTTGCTCCTTTCTTTCTGATTTACTGTTTGTTTTCTGTATTAGTTGGTTCCTTCGGTTGTAGATAGCCTTTTTGTTTGTTTGTTTTCTCTTCATGGATGCCATTTTTATTATACTAGTGGGTTTTGATTTTTCTTCGGTTTTTATGGCAGTGGTAGTTGTTTTTCAGGTACCAAACCCAGTACTCCCTTGAGAATTTCTTATAAGGGTGGTCGTGTGGTAGTGAACTCCCCAGTTTTTGTTTGTCTGAGAAATATACTATTTGCCCTTCATTTCGGAAGGATAGCCTTGCAGGGTAGAGTATGACAATCTCTGTCCTTTAGTATTTTGAATATATCATCCCATTCCTTTCTGGCTTTTAGGGTTTGTGATGAAAAGTCTGATGTTAGCCTGATTGGGGCTTCCTTATAGGTGATTTGACGCTTCTCTCTTGCAGCTTTTAAGATTCTCTCTTTGTCTTTGAGTTTTGCCAATTTGAGTATAACATGTCTTGGAGAAGACCTTTTTGGGTTGAATACGTTTGGAGATCGTTGAGCTTCCTGGATCTGAAGATCTGTGATTTTTCCTATACCTGGGAAGTTTTCTGCCACTATTTTTTTGAATATGTTTTCAATGCAATCTCCTTTTTCCTCCCCTTCTGGAATACCCATGACTCAGATATTTGAGCGCTTAAGGTTGTCTGATATCTCTCTCAGATTTTCTTCAATGCCTTTGATTCTTTTTTCTTTTTTTTTGTATGCTTGTGTTATTTCAAACAGCCCATCTTCAAGTTCAGAGGTTCTCTCTTCAACTTCCACAAGCCTGCTGGTTAAACTCTCCATTGTGTTTTTTTTTTATTTCGCTGAATAACTTCTTCAGTTTGGCAAGTTCTGCTACATTTTTTTTTTCAGGGCATTGATTTCCTTGTACATTACCTCTTTCAGGTCCTGTATACTTTTCCCCATTTCATCATGATGTCTAGCTGAGTTTTCTTGTATCTCATTCAGTTTCCTTAGAATTATCACTCGAAATTCCTTGTCAGTCATTTCAAGGGCTTCTTGTTCTATAGGATCCAGAGCTTGAGATTTATTATCTTTGGGTGGTGTACTTTCTTGATTTTTCGTATTTCTGGTATCTTTTCTTCAATGTTTATTCATTGTGGCAGGGGGTTTCACAGTCCACAGGTTTGACACTATTGACTGACTAAGATGTTGCTGTGGTTGCCAATTTGGTATGGCTACCTCAGTGACTACTCAGTTGGCCACTAGTGCCTTGCGTGTGTGGTTGCCTCGGGTCTTGGGCCTCTCGGGGAGCCACCTCTCTGGTCAGCTTGGACTCTGCTGGTCTGCTGGGTGACGGGGCAGTACTGCAGGGTATCGCTCCTGCCGCTGCCACTTCCCCCACTGCCGCTGCTCATGCCGCTGCCGCCGGCTCCGCTGCTGCCTCTTCCCTCACTCCCGCTGCTGCTGCTGCTGGCACCGCTGGTGCTGGCGCTGCTACCACCAGTGCTGCTCACGCCTCTGCCACTGCTGCCGCTGCTGCTGGCTCCTCTGCTGCTGCCGCTGCCAGTGGTTCCTCCGCTGCTGCCACTGCCGCCGGCTCCACTGCCGCCAGTTCCTCCGCTGGTCTCTGCGATGCGCTGCCGCAGGGCTTTCCCGTAGTCGAAACTGTCCAATGCCAAAGGATGGACACGGAGACATGAAGTACAGCGAAGCAAGACTTTAATTATGGCCTTATAAATTTCAGGTATCTTTTAAACATCCTGTGGCTGGCAAACTTCAGGGTCTTAAGAGAGATTGCCAGGGGACAGAGAAAAAGCAAGTATGACTCAGTGATCATATTTAATAGTCCCATCTGCCCGGGCGCTGGGAGGCAGCAGGGCGCAGGTCGGCGGGCGCAGACTCCCAGACTCCGACCCCGGCTGGAGCCCCCACTCGGAGCCAATCGAGCCTCAGCAGCTGTAAAGCCTTTTTCTTATAATGACATCTTGTGTCAGACTTGGGTTCCAGATGATGCTAATTCAATTTTCAGTTTTGGAGGCTGGGAAATCCAAAATCCAGAGAACACTTATGGTGAGGGCCTTCTTTGGTGGTGACTTTGGCAACGCAGGGTCTCACACGGTGAAAATGATCTGGAATCTAATTTTTTAAAAGTGTCATTAGACTAAGCTTCCATGAATAAGCAAATTTGTGGCGCACAAATTTAAAGTTAAAAAAAATTATTTAAAGCACCCATTTGCATGAATTCTAATTTCTCACATACTTTGGGCTAACTTGATTAGATGGACATAAATAATTCAGTTTTATATATTGAAGTCACTTTTGCCTAGGCAGAGGACAAGCAGTGTAGTTGGAAGGGCATAATTTTTGGCCAATGCCTGATTTTAGCACTGATCCTTAATAGCTGCACATCCTTGAGTAAGTTGCTTAAATGGAGCCTCAGGTTTCCTTATCTGTAAATGAGAACAACAGCAGCTACCTTGCATAGTTTTAAGGTCTAGAGATGGTATATAAAAGAGCCTCACAGCACAATGCAGAACCTGAACAAATAAATGACCAGACCATTCAAAGCAGAAAGCTCGAATTGGTCTGATAAAGCCCAATTACAAAGTGGCCCAGGGGAGGCGGCTCTTACACCAGGAACTCCCAATCAACTTTGCATATTAGAAACATCTGGGGGGCCAGCCCGTGGCTCACTCGGGAGAGTGTGGTGCTGAGAAACATCTGGGGAACTTTAAACTTCCCAATGCCCAGGACGCACCCCACACCATAACCAGAACCTCTGGGTGGGACCCCGGTGATTCCAGTGTGCAGCAAAGGTCGATCTTCTGCCTTGCAATCTAGCCTTTCTAGGTTTGTTCTCAGAATCCACGTCTCCTGACCTTAAAGTCTAAAGTAATTCCAAAGGAACCCTAGGCCCAGAGCTCCAATGATAGGCCTGGGAGCAATTATGACTTGGCATATACATTCATTAGGAAACCTGATGGTGTGTGCTTAGAGTGGGATTACTCTAGCAGTAGTAGCAGTGGCAGTAACAAGCTGCCAAGAAGCTGTTTAGCAGGCAGAACAACTAGCCACAACAAGAACTGCAGTGCACTAGGAATTGGCTCAGGCCCCTCGGTTCTAGGAGCTCATCTCTACAAGAGGCTGGACTACCATATGATGAGCTGTGTATGTGCAAATCTAGGAATGCCGTCAGCACTGTGGGAGGAAGAGGGAAAACACTTCCAGGAGCTGTCAGGCAGGTATTCAGGAGGTGGTGGCTTTGAGTTTGGCCCTCACGGAATCTTGTTGGACTTGGACATGTAGAGACCCTTGGGGGCCAAGGATTGAAAACCTAGTTATGTTCCTAATCTAGTGTGCAGGAGCAATGAAAATAGGCAGCTTTGCTGTGGTAGCTCAAGTCTGCTCCCAGTTTTCCACAGAATTCAGGCAGAGACCAGCTCTTAATATTCACCCCTCATTGTGGCTCTAGGATGTACCTAGGATAAAGCCACCATGGCAGTTGGAGCCTGCTGTCCCGGACACCTGTGGGAAGAGATGGTTTAAAACATATTTTTCCACCCCCACCCCCCCCTCTTTTTTTGCAGTGTGGAAACAGTAGAAAAAGAAAGAAAAGGGGTAGGAAGGCATTTGCACTGTTAAAATGGCAGATGTTATCACTCTTTCAAATTAACATGCAAGGTTCATTCCAATAGTTTGACTTTATTCAATCTATAGAACATGATCTCAGTGCTTAAGCGGCCTCAGTAGGGCCAGGTCTCTGAAGCCATCAGCTAATTGTATCAACTTTCCAATATGCTTAGACTATGAGGGATCAGAGGAACCAGATCTGCCTGACATGAGCCTCTCATGGAACCACCCAGTCACAGCTGGAAGGACTTTACAGCTCTACCTCCATTTTCTCATATTACAGATGGGGAAACTGAGGCCCCATTAGGGGAGGGGACATGTCACCAGTGAGTTGGTGCCAGTCAGATCCCCACACTCTCAGCCCACCTTCTTGGTGGAGGAGGGCTGGCGGGCCTGCTCTCTAGACTGAATGTAGTAAGAGGCCTGTGGTCAGACTGTAGGGATTGGAGGGACCCTTGGCCATCAGCCATTCCTATCCTACACGTGGGAAACTCAGCTGAGAAGGGAAGTGACTCTCCCAGGGGCTAAGACTAGAACTCGGGTCTCTTTCTTGCCTCTCGGCCTCCTAACAGAAGCTGCCACAATAAAGTACAAAAGGAATGGTATATGGCAGTGTGGCCAGTCCAGAGAAAGAGATCAAGTTAATGACTTTAAATACAATAATGTGAACAAATGACTGCATAAAAATTGGTTTCTCTAACACGGTCTCACCTTCCATGAGCTGCCCTGTTTCTGGAGAGACCAGCCCAGGAAAGGAGTGTAGGAAAATGCAGTGTTAGAATGAACACCACAGCTAACAGACGGGGGCAGGGGTGGGCTGGGGGCATTTAGACAACCTGCACTTGGGTCAGTAATTCCATGACTCCTTCTTTGGTGAGGAAGACCATCTCACCAGTGTTCTGACACCACACTTCAAAATGTGCAGGGTCCTCCAGGGCCCTCTTGCCAGCAATGATCACAAAGGGGTAGCCAAACTTGTTGGCATCTTTCAGTCTGTTTCCAATGGTCAGATGGGTCCTGTCATCCAGCAGTACCTCCCCACGAAGCTGAGGAGCCACCTCTGTGATGTGGTCATACAGGTGCTCCGTGAGCTCTGTAGCTGCCACCTCCTTACTGCCCTTCTTAGGGGGGATGAGGCAGACTTGGTAAGGGGCCAGGAGGCTGGGCCAGCGAATGCAGTCTTCTGTAGAGAGAACTTCAATGGCAGCTGCCACGATCCGTGTCACACCCAAACCGTAGCATCCCATTTCAGCCAGGGATGGTTTACCATGGACATTGGTAAACTGGGCATTGAAAATGGAAGAGTACTTGGTACCTAGGTAAAATGTGTGCCCCACCTCAATGCCTTTGGTTACGGTCAGTGGACCCTGGCAAGCAGGGCAGTTCATTTGTGACAAGTCTAGTGTCTCCATGTTGGCAGAGAAGCTGCAGCTGGGACAGACTGCAAGCTGGTCCTCTCCAACATCCACTGGGAGCTGGTATTCATGAGACATCATGCCCCCGATGCTGCCCACATCTGCCTGGACCTTGATAAATCGCAGCCCCAGCCTGTCAAATAGGTTGCAGTAGGCATCACACACCAGGCTGTAGGTCTCCTGGGCAGCCTCTGGGGAGGAGTCGAAGGTGTACATATCCTTCATGTAAAACTCCCGGCCACGGAGAAGACCAAAGCGGGGCCTGGGCTCATCCCGAAACTTCCTCGTCACCTGGTAGAGTAAGAATGGAAGCTGTTTATAAGACAGGTTCTTCTGGGAGGCAACCAGGGCTGTGATGGCTTCCTCGTGAGTTGGTCCTAAGCAGTATTCCTTGCCATGTCTGTCTCTAAGTCTCAGCAGCTCCTTGCCCATCAAGTCCCACCGATTAGTAGCTCGCCAGAGCTCTGCCGGGCTGAGACTGGGCATGTTGACTTTCTGTCCCCCAATGGACTGCATCTCCTGGTCTATCACCCGCACAAGCTTCTCCATGGCACGAATGGTGTAAGGCAGGAGGTGGTAACAGCCGGGGCTGGCTGGGTGGATTAGGCCCACCTTCAGCATCAGCCGCTGGCTCTTACAGGTTGGGTCACTAGATTTGCCCTCTCGGGAGAGCACCTGGTCTTCCCGTAGATTCTGTGGCTGGAACACACGGGACAGTAGCAAGCGCTTCCCTCTCCCTGGGGCACAGTGGTGAAACCTGCAAGGAACATACTCGGAGAGCTGACGGCTGCAGGTGGCCAGGGCAGGCAATGTTCTGCATCTTGTCAGCAGCCCTTCCATGACACCTGGCACAGGGAAGCACTTGCACCTGGAGAAAAATGAGTCATGCAGAAATGAGTGTTAACTGTGTTCCAATACCATGCAGTAGCCAGTTCAGTCTCCAAAAAACTTCTAAGACAGCCACTGGTTTTGCAGATGTAAATCCTTCCGTTTCTAATATCCTAGCAGATCAAAGCATTACTTACCTCTTACTTCCGATTTAAAAAAAATCAATATTTTCCCAAAAATATAACAACATACCGGGGAGAGATAACATTGTGCAGTGACTGCGCAGGCTCTGGAATCAGGCAGCCTGGAGTCCAGACAGACCCCCACTGGCAGCATCCTGGGCTCAGCTTCTTCATCTGTAAACTGGTAATAACACCAGGACCTACCTTGTAGGTTTACTGTGGGAATTCAGCAGGGTTATGAAAAGTTCTAGGGCTGGCTGGTTAGTTCAGTTGGTTAAAATACAGTGTTGTAACATCAAGGGCAAGGGTTCAGATCTCCCTACAGGCCAGGTACCAACAGGAAAAAAAGTTCTTAGAACAACATCTTGCATAGACTATGAGCTCAACTGATTTCTGCTGTTATAGAAAACTGGGGGAAAAGTCAAAACAAATAAAAAAGAAGAACATCAACTATAATCCCTCAGCCCAGAGACAACTGCTGCTGACATTGTCTCAACCCCTCATCTCTTTTGCACACTGTCACCTCTTTGTAGAACACCCCTCTCCCTTTTGCATACCACCATCCACCCGTCCTCCAGGCCTCAGTATTACCATCTTGTCTTCTAGGAAGCCTTTCTTGTCCCACTCCCCATACCCCAAAAGACTGGCTTCTCCTGCAGAGCCCACTTGTCCCCTATGAAATACCAATACTCTCTGAAGTTACTGCTCCATTTGGCCACCTGTCTTACCCCAACACTCAGCTCTGTGCAGGCAAGGACCATATCTAGCTTGCTCATCACTGGACCCTCAGCACATGGCAAGGGCTTATTAGACCCTGTCCAATGAATATGTTTCTCTATGACTTTACAAAATAGTCACACATTTCTAATGGCAGTACAGCATTCCATTGGTTGACTACTTCCAAAACGATTCCCCTACTGTAGAGTTGTCAGTTTTCTCTGTTATACATAATGTACAAAGAACAGAAGGCTTTCTTCTTTTTTGTTATATATTTGGGAGAGATTTTCAGGAATGGGATTACTGAGTCCAAGGGTATAAAACTCTTTTAAGGTTCTTGATTTATATTGCCAAATGTAGTGGCTACCTGTACTTTTCAGGACAGTCCATGGAGCGAAGCTTTCTGCAGTATGCTCAGTAATGGGTTACTGATTCCTCTCAGCTCTGGGGAGCTGGCTTATCTCCAGCCTTCAGCAGCCTTGGGTCTTCCAGCCGGTCCCCTCCAATCTCAAGCAGACTCATCCATTTCCCTTTGCACTGTACAAATATTAAAAGGTTGGAGGCATTGCCACAGAGTACAGTGTGGCTCTGTGGGAAAGCTCAAGCCATGGAGGCAAGCCACTTGTGGATCCACACCTGGCTCCATCACCTACTTTAGGTCTGACCTTAGGCCAGTGGCCCAACCCAGAAATTTAACTCCTCCTAAAGCAAATGAATCTGTCTCCAAGATTTTTCTCAAGTCCACCTGTCCTTTCTGACCCTTTCTGCCTCAGCCTTGGGTTAGCCCCTCAGTATGACTTACTACATACAGAGGTCCAGTGGTTCTGAAATTTAATCAAGCATCAGAATCACCGGAAGGCTTGTTAAAACACTGAGTATGGGGTCCCAACCCAGAGTTTCTGATTCAGTAGGTCTGGGGTGTGGGCAGAGAACTTGTATTTCTAACAAGTTCCCAGGTGATGGTGATGCTAGTGGTCCAGGGACCACACTGGGAAAACCACTGCAGGACCCTAGCTGTGCATCTGCTGATTTAGATCATGACTCCACAGGGCAATAACTATGCCTATTTTATTCCAAGTTGTAGCTACAGCATCCAGCACAGTGCCTGGACATAGTGGACACTCAGTGAACGTTCCATCAGTGAATGAACTGAATGATTCTTGACCCCTGTCAGTCTAGTCTCCGTATTACAGCTAAAAAGATAGCTGATCCAATCACTCCTCTGCTTATAATCCATTAACGGATCCCCATCACAATTTTCTCAGAATGGCTCCAAAGCTCTTCATTTTTGATCTCAACACACTTCTTCCAGCTTCTTATCCTACCACTCTCCTAACATGTACCGAATGGCTCATCATTCCTGGAATTGCTCAATCTCCCCCAACCCCCAGCAACTCCAACTCATCATTCAAGGTTCATTTATTCTAAAAAGCTTTCTCCAACCCCTCCAAACTGCACACACCTCTCTATAGTATACTGTACTGGAATCATTTCCAAAGATGTTTTTGAGAAACTGTTGTATGTCAGGCATTGGTAGTGAGTGATGTATCATGCCCTATTCTTCCATTAAAGTATGAGTTCATAAGATTTTCCACATTTTTAGATTTCAGGGTCTAGCACAATGCCTCCTATTTAGACTATTATTAATGTTGCTGATAAATTAGAGGGGGTAAGGGGGAGGGGGTTAGGGAGAAATTGATTGATGGACACAAAGAATGAGTACATTTTGTAATGACCAATACACCAACTATCCTGATTTGATCATCACATATTGTACACAAATACTGATAGTCAACTTTGTATCCCACAAATATGTATAATCAATTATGTTTTAATAAAAATAAAAAAGGAAGAAAAGAAATTTTTAAAAATGTTTGCTGATCAAATATATTAATAACTGAAGTGCTAAGTAAACCGGTGCAAGATATAATTATCTGGATAATTTAAATAAGATAATAATAAATGTAAGTCCCCCCCTCCCCAAACGTGTGCCTCTTGTCCTCAGACCCCTCAGCTTACATAAACAGGAGAATAATTAATATTATCTCAATGTTTCAAAGTTATGCACAGACAATACCTCGAAAGCAATATAGTACCTAACACGTGCAGCACTTCAGACTCTGGCAATGAGCGTCTGAGTTATTTTATCATTCAAATTTTCAGAGTATCCACTCTGTGCAGGACACTGTTAGCCCTTCCAGCCCAGGCCTTTTTTAAGGTTCTTTGACTCACAATTGTTCCTCGATCCACTCACAAAAGCTGCACACACAAAGCGTTTACAACAGTGCCTGGTACTTAGTAAGTGCCACAACAGGTTTGCTATTATTATGCTCAACTCATAGAAGAGGGAGGTTCTGAGATGTGTAGACGCGTGTCAGGTGACAAAGCATGTGAGCACACGGTCACACCTGGAAGGCAAGATCTCTCTTTCCACGTCCCACAAAGCTTTCATCACGGTCCGTGCTGCGTTAAACACCAGTGGACCTCAGACCTAGTTCTAACTGGCTCGGCCTTCACTGGCTGGGTGGCACTGGTCCAACCACTCCGCTCTCCGGACCTCAGTTTTCCCATCCGTGACGGGAAGGCTAGCTCAGCCACTGATGATCCCCGAGGGCCTTTCCAGGGCTGGCACTTCTAGGAATACCGTGGCTCTCGAGACCAGCCGAAGCAGACAAGGGAGGAAGCGCTGACCCCACTCCACCACCGAAGAAACAGTCTAGGAGACGAGTATTATCCAGGAGTTTATGTGGTTGTGCCCCTGCCCCAGTTCAAGGACGGGATGCACGTGGGAAAACGGACACCAAGGTCCTAGATCTCGGAGCCCAAAACCGCGTCCTCGCATCACTCCACCGCCCCACGCCGGTCACCCATGCTCACCAACTGCAGTTCCAGCCAACTCGGCCCTTGCGACAGCCGTGCCGGGCCAGCGCGCCTGCGCCGGAGGCTAACCCGCCCCTAAGCCCCGCCTCCTGTCCTTCTCACCAATCGCAAAGCCGCACTCAAGGAGGCGGGGAAGGGGTGTCCTGTCCCCACCCGACTGTGGAAGCGCGTGAGAGGTTTTCCGGAAGTTTAGCCAAAGAGAGAGAACCCGGCTCTCCTCAAGATCATAGATTGGCTTGGGCAGCAATGAGCAAATCGCTGTACCGGAAGTGCGCTCTAGGAGCTAAGGAGGCTTAACTCTATGATCAAGCCAACCTCTTTGGGTTTGAATCTGGTGTTCCCGCCCACCGCCAGGCCCCGCCCACTCGCCGAAGAAGGACGGCCGGCGACGGTGTAACCATGACAACGCACTGGGCAACGTAGTTTCCAATCCAGCCTATGATTTTACAGGCTTTCAATTTAAATCACTTTAAAATTGTGAAACAGTTGGAGAAAGGCACCTTTATTACAGTGCCCGAGACAGTCATTAAGACTCGAATTCAAACTTTCATTCACAAAATATTTTTTGAGAAACTAACATAGGAGCCACTGTTCTAGACAGTGCGGATAGTGAAGCGAACAATACACAGAATTCCCTGCATTCGGTGTAGCTTACATTCTAGAGAGAGGATAAAGTCAATAAACCAATACAGTGAAATTTAAGGGGAAGGGGAATGGGACGGAGATCTCCGTAATCAAGATAGTATTTTAATACATTTTAAAAACCAAAATTAATGCAAAAAAATCCATAGTGAACAAAATATCAAAACTTCAAATAAAGACAAGATCCATCAGTCAGATGGTGTTAGATGCTGTGGAGATCAAGTTTTTTTGGCGACTGGTGGGTAGGTACCGGGATCCGAATCCTTGACCTTGGTGCTTATAGGAGAAAAATTAACGAGGGAAGGAGAATAGGGGGAGGGGGTTGAGTGGTTACAATTTAAAATAGAACGATCATGAAAAGTCTCATTGAGAAGGTGACAATTTAGCAAAGACCCGAAGGATGTGAGAGATAGAGCCTTGCAGATATCTGAGGGAAGAATGTTCCAGACACAGGGAACAGCAAGTGCAAATGTCCTCAGGTGCATATCATATAACTCTATCTAATAACAACCACACTTTATCAAGTGTCTAAAATGTACCAGACCCAATGCAAGACACTGGTGATTCAGATACTGGCCCCAAGGAGTTCTGAGCCTGAACCCTGTGATCAGTGGTATAATGGAGGCTGAGCAAAGCCCCGTGGGAGCATGGAGAAGGAGGCTTCACCAAGGAGGGGACCTTTGAGCTGGGCCTCAAGGATGAATGAGGTTTACCAGGACAAGAATGGCAGTCGGAGTGGAGTGAAATGTCCAGACAGAGAGAGCAGGACACTCAAAGGCTCAGATCGGGAAATGCTGGGCCCATGTAAAGGAAGCTTGGGGTGTGGTGGGGTTTGCATCTTTATTTCTCACAGCTCCTGACAGTGCTTAACACATAGGCCAGGGCAGTGGTTCTCAACCTTGACTGACTGGGACCACCATATGCACCCTGTACCCACTGCCCTGAGATGTTGGTTGTCAATCTGGGGTGGGCCCAAGCATCAGTATTTCATAGTTCCCCAGAAGAAACTATTGTGTGGCCTGGGTTAGCTTTGTGACCTAGAGGAGAGGCACTAGACAAGCCGGTGTTAGCAGGAGTTGTGGGTCGCTGCATCTTATCATCTGGGTCTTACAACTGAGGAAAATACAGCTTGGATGGAGCACATGACTGGTATCTGCCCACCAGCTAGGAGGCTGAACAGAGCTGGGGTGGACTTGAGCTCTTTTGTCTCTAAGAAACTTGCTTGGCCCCTACAGTGGTAAGGGCTTATCCCAAGGAACATAGTTGCAGAGGTTTTACTGGGGCAATATTCCCCACCCCTCCTATTTTGGGGGCAGGGGGCAAATCATCTTCAGAATTTCTCGGGATCCACATATCCAAAGCAGCCTTTTTTTTCTCCTTGCTCCTGTGCACGGTATTACATCCCTCCCAATCCTGGAAAAGCCAGGCAGCCATCCTTTGCACCCTGAGGTGTTAATTATTTCTCAATTAGCAGTTCCCAGGCTATAGAGCATAGTGGTATGGAGAGGCCTAATGACTTGCAATGTTTATACACCCCCACATCTTCAGAGCACTTTACCAATGGTAACTAATTAATGCTCACAACCCCCTTGGGAGGCAGGCCAAGAATGCTGCATTTACTGTGAGTTTGCAGGAGGCTGTGCAACTTGGAGCTGCAGAGCCCGGTCAAGACAGTCACGGTCAGAATAGATTTGCTCCCCATTGAGAAAGTCTGGGGTGGTGGAGACACAAGGGCCGTAGAAACCCCAAATCTAGCCCTGATGCTGCTAGCAACTTCCTGTGGGACATTTCAATCAGTCAATTGATCAGTAATTTATTGCATGCATTGATTTACAGAGCTCATTCATGATTGAAGCCCCACAAGTTCAAAAACAAAAAAATCCACAAAAATTTTATTCACTCACTCCATTTATTAGTTATCAAAAAGAAAAAAAGAAAGAAAAGGACTCCACACTTGCCTTGGTGCCGCACAGCAGTGGTTGGCACTGGCCATGGGCCAGACTGGGATCCCCTTGAGGGAAGGCACAGGTTTTGCTCTTTTCTGTATCCTCAGCCTTGAGCAGAGGGCCTGGCCCAATGTTGGGGCTCAGTAAATGGTTTTGCTTTCTGTTTCTTTGTTGTTTTAATATATCAACCAATAAATGAATGGATGGTTTATTTCCTCCTCAGATCATGTGCTCCTCTGAGGATACATTGAGTCATCCCTGCATGCAGAGCCCATGGCCTGGCACTGAGGGATTCTGAGTGTGTGTTGAATGAGCACATGAAGACAGAGTTAATGATGAACTCCCTGACTCTCTAAGAGCTCATAGCCTCCTGGAGAGGCTGCCTCTCAAAACAGTGGGGGGGACCAGCACCCTGCTGTAAGAAGCTGTGAAGAGGAAAGAGCAAGAGGCTGAAGAAACAGCATTGCAGGGGTGGCGAGGGGAGGGGGGAGGGTGGCATGTGGATGAAATCCAGACATGAGGTGGGATCAGGGAGGGCTTCTTGGAGGAGGATGCTTGGAATTGGGCCTTAAAGAATAAGTAGGAACTTCCTGGGCTAAAAAGCAGGGGTGGAAAGACATTCTGGTCAGAGGGTCAGTAATTAGTGGTAAGTTGCTACTGATTGTAAGGAGGAAGGCTAAAAGATAATTCTGGCTGCAGCACAGAACACTCCCAGGCATTGTAGTTGCACAAGGAAGAGGTATGGGGGGCCAGATGTAGCAGGGCCTGCTGGACCAGGCTGTGAGTTTATCTTATCTTTCAGGCCACTACAACTTTTCCTGTGAGGAATTGTACTCCCTTCTGTGCCCCGCTCCCCCCAACACACACAAATGCCTCCTCTGAGCAAAATCCCTGGGCGTTTTGCATTTTGCTCTATAGCACGTACAAGGGTACTTCAAAAAGGTCACAAAAAGATTTGTATTATCTTTCAGTTCTATTTTTCCATGAACTCTTTGAAGTATGTTTGTATTTGTCATAATTTGAAAACAACATGTATAATTGGCACTCCAGGAAGACTGTTGCCTCATCTGCTGAGTGCCCCAAGCAGATGCCACCAAGTGTGAGAAGCAGACCTGTGGGCAATGGGAGGGTTTTACAGGAGAGGACTTGGTCAACTGTGTTCATTGCCTGAGGTGTGAGCTCAGATTGGAAGAAGGGGATGAGGTGAGAGGCCGGAACGGAGACTCCTGTAATAGCCCAGAGTGGGGCAGTAAGTGGGAGAAGAGGGGAAAGATTCCAGAAACATCTGTCCAGAGGCAGTCCACCTGATGGATTCCTGTGCCCACCCCCATACTCTTAGCCCAGCCCAGCCCAAACAGACTGCACTGGAGATGGGAGGGTGACTTTGTAGTCAGAGAGGGCTTGACTTAGAATCTGCCCAGCCACTTCCCAGTTGTGTGACGTTGGCAAGTTCCTTACTCGTTTCTTCGACAGTAAGACAGAAATCATAATACTGATACAGAAGAAGAGGGTCTGGGGAGGTCTGATGGCTGGCCTCAGTCCACCCCATCCTCTACCAGGTTCTTGACTCTGCCACAGGAAAAAATTCAAGGGCAGAGTCAGAGTAGAAAGTGAAAACAGGTTTAATGTAAAGAATAAGAAATACAGACTTGACAGGGACAGTGTGGCCTAGCTTGAGAGACTGAGCCACGGCCACACCAAGTTTAATAGAAAACAAATAAGCTACAGACAAAGTGCAGGCTGGCTCCAGAGTGAGCAGCAGCCCGCTAAAGGCGAGTTTAACACAAAAGTAAGAAATACACACCTCACAGGTGAATTGCTGGCTGGCTCCAGAGAGAGCGAGCAACAGCCCCACTTCTTTCCTGGATTCAACTTTTACAGTTTGGCTATCTATACATATTCATGATGTTTAATGAATATTTAACTAAGGGGAATGGTTCCCAGTTGTGTAACAAGTTACATAACACAGCCTTGCACATTCTTAATTGGTCTCTTTGGAGCATGCTCCCTCATTGGTCAAATTCCAACACATGCACCCAATACACTTAAAATATTCTAGGTGCTCTCTAGTGCCTCCAGTAGGAGGTCATTCAAGGGATAAACTACTTTTGACTGAACATGCTCAGCCACCAAGATTACATAAATCTGCCTCCTGTGGTCTCAATCTGTACATGTTGGTGCCAAAAATAGGTGCAACAAGCAACAGTAGCTCAGGACTCAGAGGAGGGGCCTGAGTCTTAGAAGAGTGGTTTGAGGCCCAGGGAGTGGCCTGAAACTCAGGGGGACTAAGCACCTCCTATCTCAATACCACCACATAGGGGTGTTAAGAAGGTTCAGTGAGAGGCGCCATTGAAAGCATCCGGCCCATCACTCAACCCGTGTTTGCTTTCTTTCTCTCCTATGCTGACTCTGGGGACCCCATTCCTCCGCTTGTCCACCATAAGGAGAAAGCCATCATTCTACTGCTTATGTAGGTCTCTTGTTGTATGCCAGGGACAATATTAAATGCTTTATACCCATGTCTGAATAAATCTTTACAACAACTTCATGAGGTATAAATATCACTATGTCCATTTTACAGAGGAGGCAACCAAGGCTCTGAAAGGTTGGTTGGCTTGTTCCTGGTCAATGCAACCAGTAAAAGGGGAAGAAAGGAGTCATAGGCAGGTCTGTTTGATACATGGCCTGATGTCTGTGCTCACAGCTTCCTATAGCAATTTATCTGTATCAAGCATATCTTGAGATTGTTGTGTGAGCAGCCACTGAAACAGATCCTGTGGGTCTGGCTTAGTCTCTGTCTGGAGGCCTGTTCTTCAGGGCCCATCTCAATGGCACCCTCTTTAGGAACCCTTCCTTGAAGCCCCCACTGGCATGGATTCTCCCTCTCCTGACACCCTTTGAATTTTGTCTACATCTCTCATTTGACCTGCTTGCTCTCTGAGTGTGTCACGGTTGTTTTGTGTATGTGTTATGGAGCAAACAAACCTGAGTGCAAAATCTGCACGTTATCACCCACTTAACTACATGAAACTCCCTGAGCCTGAGATTCTTTATCCTTAAATAGTAGTGACATCTCCCTGCTGGAGTTATGATGAAGACGAGATGAGTTAGCTCATGAAAAGGGCTTAGCATAGTGCCTGGCACATAGTTTGGGTTTAATACCATTTGCTATTCTTTTTTCTATTATTATTAATGTTGATGATAGTGCCCCAGCTGGAACCATGGCTGTCACGCAGTAGGTTAAGTGGCACATACAGAAAGTTTGTCTCTTCAATTTCACTGGACTGCAAGCTCCTAGAGGGGAGGTCCCATGTTCTGTTCATCTCTGACCCTGCTAGATGTGTTTTGCACAAAGTGAATCTCAATATGTATTTGCTGAATTAATGTATTTCTAAATAATCCCTCAATTCATAAGAATGCCCTGCTAAAAATGCAGCTAAGCAGGGCCGGCCCCGTGGCTCACTGGGGTGGGTGCGGTTCTGATAGTGCCAATGCCACGGGTTCAGATTCTATATAGGGATGGCTGGTGTGCTCACTGGCCGAGCGTGGTACAGATGACACCATGCCGAGGGTTGCGATCCCTTTACCGGTCAAAAAAAAAAAAAAAAATGCAGCTAAGCAAAGACAACAGTAGTTCATCTGTCAACCAACAACTTGTTTTGGAGCAGCTGCTTTGGGTTAGCTCTGCAGAGCACAGCACACAGCCACAAGGCTGGGGCACAGCGTGGGTGCTCCAGTACAAAGGCTAAGATCGAATGTCTGTGCCTTCTGGGCGTGACTCCAGCCATTTATCTGATCTCTGTCATACAGGGGGATGATAGGAATTCACTTCCTTTCTATAAGCCTTTGCCTTTTCTCTCTCGTGCAGGGTTTGGGTTAGGTGTAAGTGGGGTTGATGAATAAAATGTTAAACGAGGTGGAGTCCATGCCGTCCAAAGCTGGTGCCTTAGAAAGAAAAGTACTGCATCTGGATCCAGAAAGACCTGGGTTTGCTTTCCAGCTCCAGCACCTACTGGGGCAAGTGTCTAGACCTTTCTGGTCTTTGGCTACTCTACAATGCAGTCAGTCACCTCTGTGAAATGTTGGTGAAGATCAAGCAAACAACGTTACAAAGCTTTGTAAACTGAGAATGCTGTATAAATATTAAGGATAGAAATATATCCAGATCATTCTTTTCCAAGATTGTGTAATGAGGAAATGACTTTTAAGTAATTAAGTGAGATTATTGAAGTTGCACTTGAAGGGCACCTGGTACATAGTGCTTGATATAGTATTCACTATTGTTAATACACCAGTATGGCCTTTGCATCTGTTCCGCTACCTGGTGGCTCTGCCCCCAGCACCCCCCCCCCAGCACCCCTGGTGTGGCTCATTCCTTTACCTCCTTCAGGACTTCCTGACACCCTGTTTTTCACTGCGATCCATGCAGTGGAGTAGGCTCCAGCACTCCCAGCACTCCTGATACTCTCTCCGTGCTTTATTTTTCTCCATAGCATTTAACATAGTAAATATTTCTCCATATTTAACATAGTAAATATTTTTTGGTTTCTTTGTATTCTGTTCCCACCCACCCCGCCCAAACACAATGTAAACTCCATGAGGGTAGAGATTTTTGTTTGTTTTGTTCACTGCAGCATCTCAGGTGCCTAGACCAGGGGGCACCAAACTTTTTCTGTAAAGGGCCAGACAGAAAATATTTTAGGCTCTCTCTCCATATGATCTGTCCCAATTACTTGACTCTGGCATTGTAGCATGGAGCCAGTCACAGATTACAAGGGTACTTCAAAAAGTCTGTGGAAAAATAGAATTAAAAGATAATACAAATCTTTCCATGAACTTTTTGACGGACCCTTGTATGTAAACAAATAAGCATGGCTGTGTCCCAATAAAATTTTATTAAAAAAAAACAGGTGGTAGGTCTAATTTGACCTGTGGGCCACAGTTTGCCAACCCTTGGACTAGATCATTGCCTGGCACATTGTAAATACTCAATAAATATTTATTGAACGATTCAATTGGTGTGCAAATGAATGAATAAACACAAGACACCTGGTACAGTGCCTGGTACACAGCTGGTACTCAATAAATACATATTTATTCCTATAAATATGCCAAGGTAGGCTATGATGTATTTTATCAGAGGTATGAAGAAAGTGCTATGGGAATATTGAGATGGTTGGCTCCTGCTCTTGGGATGAAGGAGGACTTCAAGGGTGTCTGTATTAGTCAGAGTCCTCCAATGAAACAGAACCAATAGGATGTATATAGATGTATATAGTGAGACAAAGATTTATTTTAAACAATTGGCTCATATAACTATGGAGGCCAGCAAGTCCAAAATCTGTAAAGTGGGCTGGCAGGCAGGAGACCCAGGCAAGAGCCAATGTTGCAGTTCAAGCCCAAATTCCCTCTTGCTTGAGAGAGGTCAGTCTGTTCCATTTAGGCCTTCAACTGATTGAATGAGGCCCATTCACATTAAGGAGGGAAATCTGCTTTACTCAAGGTCCATGGATTTAAATGTTAATCAAAAGCACCCTCACAGAAACATCCAAGATAATGTTTGACCAAATGTCTGGGCACTGTGAATTAGTCCATTTGTGTTGCTATAACAAAATACCTGAGACAAGGTAATTTATGAGTAATAGAGATTTATTTCTCACAGTTCTGGAGGCTGGGAAGTCCAAGATCAGGCACCAGCAGATTAGGTGTCTGGTGAGGGCTACTCTCTGCTTTCAAGATGTCACCTTCTTGCTGTGCCATCACATGGTGGAAGAGGACAAAAAGGGAAGAATGCTGTGTCCTCACATGGCAGCAGGATGGAAGGGCAAAAACGGTCAGGCAGCTCTCTGAAGCCTCTTTTATAAGACACTAATCCATTCATGAGGGCAGAGCTTTCATGACCTAATCACTCCCCTAAAGGCCCCATCTCTTCATACCATCACCTTGGGGTTTAAACCCAACATTTGAATTTTGGAGAGACACATCGATTCGAACCATAGCAGTGGTCCAGCCAAGCTGACACACAAAAATAACCATCACAGTGTATAAGTCTGCTTCCCCCAGAAGCAGACCTTGAGTCTAGTATTGTAGGGCAAGTAGCTTATTTGGGAGGTGATCCTAGGAAGCACTGGTAGGAGAGTGGGGAAGCAGACAAGGAAGGGAGAGAAATGCACATAGGGTGTGATAAACAGCAGGTTATTGCTGTAAGCAACTGGGCTTCAATCCCAATGGGGACAGTGTGGAACATGCCCCAGAATAACCCTACCCTCAGGGCCTAGGAGGTTGGGGTATTTATCCTCCAATTCCCATTAATAGTTGGTTGAAGGCTGCTCCTGGGGTCATTGGCATACCCTGTGCTTCCAGTCTGCCACATGCTCAGGCTGAGAGAGAGCCCTCAGGTAGAGTGGCAGATGCATGCAGTAGGATGACCTGGGCATGTACCTATTGGGTGAGGGCACAGAGGGTATGGGAAGGGCACTAAGGTGGAACTTGAGATGGCCTTGCAGTATAAATAAACCACCATTTTGTTTAAGATATTGCTTTCCAGGTCCTTGATGCTCACAGCTAAGCCTAACCCTAACTGGAACAGTCACTCATAGCTGTCCCAGCAGAGAGGCAGAGAACGTTTTCTTTACCTGAGCCCAGTTGGAAAACTTTCTGGGAAGGACTCTGATTGGCCCAACTTGGGTCACATGTCTGCTGTTGAGGTCAGGGGGCAGGGTATTATGATTGGCAACCTCCACCACCGCTCATTATGGGGGGAGGAGCAATTAGTAGCTCACCAAGAAGGGGGGTGTCATTCTCAGCAGGCAGGGGTGCTGCGCAGATGAAACTATAGATCTCCACCACAGTAGTTCTTTTGTTTCTTTTGTTTTGTGGTTGACAAATAAAACTCACAGAGGAGCTACAGTTTAATGAAACAATTTACATGCCAAAATAGAACAAGCCCCACCACAGAGCTGTTGAGTGCTTTGGAAATATAAACATAAAAAATCCATCCAAATATTACAAGTTCAGTTTATAGAGCAACATATGTGATAGAAAATAATCTAAACCCTAAATAGTTAAAAAGCTATATTTGTTAGTATTCTTTAGCCTGCCTGCCATTCAATGCAGTATGATGGGACCTCAGGAAAGTGACTTAACATCCCTGGGCCTCAGTTTCCTCATCTGTGAAATAAGAACGATGCTGATGCATAGCTCATGGGCTTGTGAGGATTAAGTGGGTAGGGCGTGTGCAAAACAGGCACAGTGTCTGGCAGTAAATAGCTGTGATGGTGATGATGATGATGATGATGATTTTCTGTGACCTCCCTGTGGGAACCTTCCCTGCTCAAATCGTCCTTCTGTGGCTGCCTGGAGGCCAGCTGTAGCATTGCCACGGTGACACAGGAGTCTTCTCACCACTGTCTCACCAAGGACATCTCCTTCCACCTCATCTAAAAACTGGAGAGTCATTGCATTCCAACCAGACTTTGGCAGTAGGAAAGGAGGTGCTCTAGGTAGGTGGAACAGGGTGGGCAGAGGCAAGGAAAGGGAAAGTAAGGTAGGTGTAGAGCTGGTGTGCAGCCTGGAGTAATCGTGTGTCGGGGGGAGCTGGGAGAGAAGGAGGAAAGCCGCTGTCTCTAACCCCATCAGCAAGCCTTGCCAGCGACTTCAGCCCCACGGAGCTGGGGAGGGTTTCCCTCTGGAAGCGTGCCCACAATGCCGGAGATCTGTTTCCATCTGCTCATTTTACTGCTGAGTTGTAAAGTGCTAAATGTCATTATCCTCCCCTTCCTTAAACAAGGAAAAAAGTTAACAGCCTGAAAAAAGGAGATATTTCACTTCATTTGGCATCCAGCCACCATCATCCACACAGGGTGCTCCCTTGGGGACTGATTAGGGATGGGAAGAAACCCTGTTCTGTTCTGCTTTCAGCTGTTAGCACCCACTCCGTGCAGGCTGCAGGCTGGGTGCTGGCAGCTGGGAGCCAGGTCAGAGCTCAGCCTGGCTGCTGGCTGAGTAGCCAACCACCTTCTGAACAACTCAAACACTGGAATAGGTGCCATAACAGAAAGAGAATAGGGGCCTGAGGAAAGTAACTTGCTCAAGGGTACTCTGCTTATTAGGGCCTGTTCAATATGACCCCAGAAGGTGAACTTGAATTGGGGAAAGAAATTACAGAAAAGAAGATTTAAACTCAATAGAAGGACAGACTCAGAAGACACAGACCTGTTGAAAAATGGATTGATTCCTTCATGAGATAGTGAGCTGCCTGTCTGCCAGAGGCACGGAAGGGCTTAGACCCTCCCTTCAGAACACTCACTGCAGAGAGGAGTCCTGTTCTAGATGGGGAGGTTGGAAACGGTGTTGACTAAAGTTCTTTCCAACTCTGAGATTCTAGAAACCTATAACTGAGAACTCTCACCCATTTTCACCATCTTTAACACACCTTGCTCATGCCGCCTGAACAGGGGTTTCAGGCTGCTGGACACAGAGGAAGGAGTGGGCAGGCAACACAAGGTGTACTTCATCTTCATTACTCTCATTATGGGGTCTTAAGGCTTTTACTCTGCAGTGCTCCCCTGAGAACTGCTGCTTCAGCTGCATGACAGTTGTCTTCCCAGCTGCCCAGTGGGCAGGGGTGTCTGACAGAGCTCAAAGCTGTAGTTAAATAAAGATCACTCATCCACTGATCTCCCCCTACCAGCTGAAGCCACAGGCTCAGGGGACTGCTAGGCCTGGCCTTAGCAGAGACTTGGCTGAAGTGGGGTGACCAAGCGCCAGGTCCAAAGGCCCAGAGACAGCCATGCTCTTCTTTCCACTGGGCTGTGAAAAGGACACTAACCCAGGATGAGTATGGCTGGAGTGGGGGGACAGGAGTAGCCAGCTCTGTCAGCTAAACCTTCAATAGCTTCCTATGGGTCTTCCAAAGTCTCCACTGTGGTCCATAAGGCCTGGCATAACCTGCTCTGCATGGTCTAGATTGTGAGCTCCCTGAAGGCAAGAGTAGGGTCTGTTCTGTTCCCTACTATAGCCCCAGAGTTTGGCACTATGCTTGGCACTTGGCTAGTGCTTGGCAAATATTGGTTGAGTAAATCAATGGAAGCCTGTGGTCCTCCTAGATTTGACAGAAGTGAACTTGGCAAGCAGGCATTCCTGAAAGGGCAGAGAGCACTGGACCATGAGTCTGGAGGTTTGAGCTTGACCTTGGACAAATCCCTGCTCTTTGGGTCTCAGTTTTCCCAATTGTAGAATTGGGGAATTGGTGTGAGGCTGGACAGGAAGTAGAAAGAATGGCCATGTTTTCTGGCTGAGCTTTAGACCTTAAGAGTCCTTTGGCTGCGAACCTGGCCCCAACCTCAGTGCCGCGGGCCTGCTAATTGGGACTGAGGTGCCATGTCACCGCTGTGAGACTGAGGTGCCATGTCACCGCTGTGAGTTTACTCAGTTCAAAACCCAAAACTAAGCTTATCTTGTACATCAAGCTTGGTGTGGGATCATGTGGCTGAATCAGATGTGGTTCCTGTTATAAAGAGCCCAGCGCTGAGTGGGGCAATAGACATGCAGACGTAATTACGGTCCAGAGAGGAAATAAATGCAATGCAGTGGATAAAATGCCCTGAGAGCACTCCATGAATAAAAGGGAGCGCACAGTGAGAGGTGGGCAAGACGTCCTGGAGGAAGTCCTGAGTCTACGACTACGATTCCAAGAGTGTGAAACTCTGAGATTTTCTTCATTCTCTTGTAGAAGGTTCAGGATTGGGCGCAGGTGGCACTTCCTAATGGGTGGGGCCCCTAGGTTCCTCCCTCCAAGAACAGGGAAGTCAAGTAAAGGTTCTATTGATGGGCTCTAAGATTTCAAGGAATTCGGGAGGCCTTTCGGACCAAGCTAACCAAGGACAAGGCCTGCTGGAAAACTGGCAGGCAAGAGCCCTGAGCGCTGAGGTCTAGGCCAGTGTCCTGCCTTGTGACTCACCCACTGAGCGACCTTGCCCTCTGTTCCAGCGGGGGCTTTTCGGCCTCAAGGATCTGAGACCCACTCTGGTCAGCATGAGTAAAAGGGGCTTTATTATAAGGATAAAGTGTGGCTCACGGGAATGCAAAGACTCGCCCTCGGGCTTCAGGGGCTCCGCGCGAGGACTAGAAAACCGCCACAGCGGAGACAGCTATCTTCTGTTTCTCTCAGCAGACCCGCAGCCATTTTATTTCCTCTGCATGTCTGCAAAACTCGGTCCCTCAACTGGCAGTTTCCCGGTGGCCCCTCACGTCTGCTCCCAGCGCCTTCTGCTCTCCTGCCTCAGGCCTTTCCGCATCGGCGAACGGTTCAAACTGCCATGGAATGTCTCGGCGACCCCATGCACAGTTCCGGCAAGAGAAACTGAGCGGCTCCGCCCACTCCGCCAGCCTATGGTAGGGCGGGCCAGTCTCGAGCGCCCAGACTTGGTCCAATCAGCGGTGGGGCGGGGCCTCGGCGGGGCGGGGCCTGGCGGGCCTCGGCTGGGGTTCCTGGAGTCCTCCAGCCTGGGCACCCGCGCCTCAGAGGGAGAATGTTCGGCGGCCGTGCGGCGCGCCGGCACCCTCACCCTCGCGTTCCATGGTCTCGAAGAGCAGCCGCACCAGCGCCGGCCGTCCCTGGGCCACCAAGGCCCGAGCCAGCCCCAGCACCTCGTCCGTGTGGCCGCGCCACACGCGCTGCAGCTCCTGGCGCAGGCGCGCTGCCGGGTACTTGTCCTGGGCGCGGCGCAGCCAGGCGTCCACCTCGCGGCCCAGCTCGCTATCGCTCAGCTGCGCCTGGCTCCACTGCGCCAGCAGCGCCTCGAGCAGGCAGCCGAAGCCCTCGGTGTGGCTGGAGCCCGCGTCGTCGAGCTCCACGGCGCGCTTGAAGCAGGCCGCCGCGTTGGCCTCCTCACCCTTGATGCGCAGGCACTTGCCGCGCAGCAGCTGCAGCTCGGGCAGCGTGGCGCCCAGCTCCGACTCGCCGGCCTTGGCCAGGAAGACCAGCGCCTGGTTCAGCGCCGCCTCGTCCACCGCCAGCAGCTCCTGCACCGCGTCCACGCCCATGTAGTAGTAGACCTGGGGTGGGGGCGGCCGGGTGAGCCTTCCTCCCCCCGCAGACACTCCATCCAGCTTACTCCGTCCCCAGGCTTGCTTTTTAAAAAATTCCATTCATTCATTCCCACCCTCCCTCTTTCCATAATTAACCACAAATTTAATTCCTGTCCCCCCGCCCCCCCAAAATGACTACTCATTTCAGTTTCAGCTCCTCCACGCTTAGCCATATAACCTTGAGCCAGTCACTCTCTGGACCTCAGTTTTCTCATATGTAAAATTATGATACTGTCACCTCTTGGTAATCATTGCCTGAGTACAGATAGAAAATAGATATCTTCTAGATAAAGAATAATGGTCCACACTTACTGAGTGCTTAGAAAGAGCCAGGCTCTGTCGTAAATGCTGTACATACCTTATTTCATTTAATCCTCACCATGGCTGGAGGAGGTGGGTATTGTTATCAAGCAGGGAGATGCCCCTTATTCCTCTCTGTGCCTTGAGTGCCCAGGCCTAGCTATGTAGGGAGTGAATAGGTTCTTGGTAAGCCATTGACTAATGAAATCAAGAGGCCGCCTTACCTGCCCAATATCCAGGTAGGTCTTGAGGCCTGGGCACACCTTGACCACTTCCTCGAGGTCAGCCTTGGCATAGACCAGGTGGTTCCTGTCAGGCATGCCCCCAAGCCCCATCTTGGCCCGCTCCAGGTTGTGCAGGTAGGCTCTGATGTGGATCTGCCAACAGAGAGTCAGCTCAGGAAAGATGCTCCAAGCAGGGACATCCGCTCTCCTTTCTACCCTAAATGAAGCCAGTCTTTTCCTCAGCAGCAATCAGGGAGGTTCTGTGGTGCAGCAGAAAGCCCCTGAGGCTGGGACCCAGGAGTCCCAGGCTCTAGTCCTGTGCCACCTTGGGCTAGCCACTCTCCCTTTCTGGGCCTTAGTTTCCTTGTCTGTACAATGAGGGGGTTGGATGAAGTCAGAATCCCCCATTCATTCACTCATTCATTCAACAAATATGTATTGAGTTCCCGTGGAATGCCAGGTCCTATGCTGCAGCACTGGAGCTGCTGTGGTGACCAGACAGATGAGGTCCTTACTCTGGTAGAACTTAACATTCTAGTAGGAAAGACAATCATAAATAACAAGTAAACAGTACCATTTCTTTCTTTTTTTTTTTTTTTAAAGATGACCGGTGAGGGGATCTTAACCCTTGGCTTGGTGGTGTTAGCACCACGCTCAGCCAATGAGCTAACTGGCCATCCCTATATAGGATCTGAACCTGTGGCCTTGGTGTTATCAGCATCGCACTCTCCTGAGTGAGCCACGGGCTGGCCCAAATAGTACCATTTCAAGTGATACGTGCTGTGACAAAATAAAGAGGGAGACAGGATAGAGGTGACTGGGAGGGGTTATTTGAGATACGATGGCAGCACTGATTTATGCGAGTCTATGTACACAAGCAGTTTGGGAAGAAAGGCAGGTTGCCCCAGCTGACAAGCTTCAGGTTACAAATGATTCCAGGCACTTGCTTTCATCCCCACTTCCTTACACTAGGAGCATTTAGAAATTTTAGAGGTTTGGTGGGTGCAGGTAGGGGTGGGCAGGAGGAAGTAAGGAAAGGGGTCATGGTTATTGTAGGGATTAGTGCTTTGTAGCCATCAGGTTGACTCTAAGTTATAAGACAGCATTATGGGGGTGGGGAGGCAGATCTCTGTCTTTGGAGTCAGTTGGACTAGGGTTTAAATTCCAGTTAACCCCCGGTCCCCATTATTATCCATGTGACCTGGAGGAAGTTGCACAACCTCTGTGAACCTCCTTTTCTACATCTGAAAAATTAGTACACTAATATCTTCTTTGGGGAATTACCATGATGATTGAGAGAACATATTTTAGCCAGGACCTAGCATACGGTAGGTGCTCAGTTCATTCATTCATTGAACAAATATTCATCATGAGCCTACTACATGCCAGGCACTGTTCCAGGCATCGAAGATACACCAGAGAACAAAAGGAACAAAATCTCTGCCCTCATGGAGCTTCCATGTTAGTGGGGGAGAGAGACAATAAACATGCTAAATAAGTAAGTAGTATGTTAGGGAGTGATTAGGACTAAGAAGAAAAAGTAACCAGGAAAGGAAGACAAAATGTTGGCAAAGAGGTTAACATTTTCAATTAGATGGCCACTAGAAGCTGGCTTTTTATCAAGATGCAGGAAGTGAGGGAGGAAGCCAATCAGATATCTGGGAGAAGAACATTCTAGAAAGAGGCCCCAGCCAGTGGGGCTAGAAGAGAGTGAGGCATGAGCACAGGGAGGTGGAGTAGAGAGGTAACAGGGCCAGGTTTGAGCTTTCAGGTCACAGGCTGAGGCTTTTACAGCGATAACGTGAATTCCCTTCCCTCTGTTCCTTCCTCACCGTCCTTCCTGCCATCCTGCTGCTCATCTGCTCAGCTGAGTACTAAGTGTGACCTTTGGGGCTACAGGGAGGCAATAAGCATAAGACAAGAGATGGCGACGGAGTGAGTAGGGTAAGGCTGGAGTTCCCGTGCATGAATGAGCTTCCTAAGGAAGCTCACTGCCTCTGTGCGCCCCTGTGGCCTCATCTGTGGAATGGCACACGTCAGGCCTCTCTCACAGGACTCCTGTGAGGTTTAAACCAGACCATGAACATGACAGTGCTTGCTGAAATTCAGAGTTTTATAGAAATGTTTTATTATTTACTATTATGATTAATATCATTATTATTGATAATAATAACCACATCAACTACAGGGAAGGAATTTCCTGCCTAGTACCTGCTGGCAAAATAATTAAGCCACTGAGACCAAGACCAGGAGCAGCTTTGCTACTAGGTTGTATGAAAGGTAGTGGAGAAGATGGGAGGAGGGGGTCTGTTTAGCTTGGAGCAAAGTAACGCAGAGCTCTAGGTCTCTGTCCCGAAGGAGATGGGATCTTTGGGAACTCCAAAGGGCAGATCTGGGACCAGTGGCTGGAGGCGGCTCTCACGTAAATGTGTAACTTGCAGAGCTGAATAACTATGCAGTTGATTGGCTCAAGAGACAGGGAATTAGTCGAAAACATATCTAATAATAGGTCTATCACTTATGAGCTCTTACTGTGTGCTTGATGCTGAGTTTTATATACTGAAACTAATTTAATTTTCATAACAACTCTGTGAAGCACTATCATCTCTAGTCTACAGATGAAGAAACTGAGGCTCAGAATTTGGGAAGAGTATTTTGCTGAAGATCCTGTAGCCTGTGGGTGGTGATGTGGAATTCGAACCGAGGCTGTCTGTGTTCAGAGCCAGGCTATTATCCACAACATTAAACTATCTCTAATATACACTACTGCCTTTCAAAAGCACCTCCTGTGCCCCAGGCACTGTACTTTAGATGTTACCTCATTTAGTCTTCTGACAACCTAAGATAGGTGTTATTATCCATATCTTACAGATTTGGGAACTGAGGTTTGGAGGAGTAAGTGCCTTGCCACAAGTCCCCCAGTAATAGGTGGAGAGGCTGGATTTCAGCTCTGGGCAGTCTGATTCTCCCAGTGCTAATCAAGAAGAGGCTGGAAGTTCACTGACCAGGCATGTAGAAGGGATTCCTGCCATGTGGGGAGGCTCCCTCATTCCTTCACTCCACAACCTTATAGAACACAACTGTGTGCTCTGATGACTCCTAAGCTCCCTTCCATCATGAAGGCTCCATGACCTTTGGGCTCAGGCAATAGCATCTTAGCCCCTGGCTCTTGTTCTCTGATGCTTGTGGCAGGATGAGGTGGGGCTGCAGATTTACCCACCTTGGCCCTTGTGCAGTAAGCCTGCCAGTTGAGCTCCGGATCTCGTAGGACATCCAGGGCCATGTTACAGGTTCCAATGGCCATGTCCTGCTTTCCTAAGAAGTAGAAGATTTTGGCCAGGCGATTCAGGATGGCAGGTTGGTCCTTGGCAATCTCAATGGCCTAGGTCAGGGAAGAGGGTAACAGCAAACCATTTGTCTGGTTTTTAGCCAGAACCAGCTAAATGGTGCCTGAACCACAGGAACCTTGCAACTGGATGGTGCCATGTCACCCCAGTGCTCTTATTCCCTGTACCTACCTCATATCCACCTGCCAGCAAGTTCAGTCATATCATGGAGCCCAATACTTCGGGGCACGACCCACCAGCACTCAATTCCTGAGAGCCTGACTCACTGTCACGCTGTCTGCCATGGTCACCGATCGTGTAGCAAACCTCTCCTGCCCCTCCTTACCCCAGGGCAGGTAAGAGGAAGGGCCAGAGTCAGCCTCTACCTCCCAAATTTACAGAGTACAGGGTTCTGTGTGGGCCACAGTACTTACCCCTGTATTGTTACTGACTGCTGCCTGTTCTAAGTGACTTGCCTTAGAGTCACATGGCCTGTGGGCAGACCTAGCTAAACACATCTTCTTTCCACTGTGCCAGTGGGGGTGGGGAACAGTGTGAGCAAAGGCCTCAAGGGGAAAAATCTCAGGGTCTACTCAAGGCTGGAGAAATGGGATTGAGCCAGACTGGGTGTGGGGAGGGTCTTCTTAAGCAAAGAGGAACCTCAAGGGAGCACGTTTGTTTTGAAAGAAGAGAGGATGGAGAGAAAGGTTTTCCTGGTGGGCCACACAGTGGGGGATGATACCCAGAGGAGTGGCAGGTTCCGGGGGCAGAGGCTGGGGTGTCAGGCTCCTTCACAGATTGGAGTGTGGGTGTGGGTAGGGGCATGTACCTTGCCGAAGCAGTCCAGAGGATCGGTCCCCGAGTATCCGCAGTCGTGGATGCCCATGGGGGTGGTAGAGAAGGTGTCCTTCCTCTCCAGCAGCATCCCAAGGTAGCACCAGGCCAGAGCTGGGGTTGAAGGGTGGAGAAGGGTTCTAGGAAGCAGCGAGTGGAAAGAAGGAGGGGAGACTCAAGGAGGGAGAGGCCAGCTCCTCTCCTGGTGTCAGCCCCCATGAGGACAAAGGAAGAGACAGTGGTGTGAAATCACTGAGGGCACCCCAGGGACAGAGAGAAACAGGTGGGGAGAGGGGCCTTAGGAGGCAGTGAAGGAATGCACGTCAGTGCTTATTCTCTGTTTAGTAGGTCACCTGGGGCACCTCATTTCAGGACATAGCTTTCCTCTGACTCCAGCTGTTTACTAGCACTGAGCATTCTGGTCCCTGTGCTAGCTGCCTGCCCTGGGAGGGAGTGACTCGACTCCTGTCCAACAGAGCCTCATTCCGCCAACCATAAAATGGGGTGGTGGGCGGAGATAGGGCACACTAGTGCTCACACTCCAGGTGGCAAGATGCAGACCCAGAGGCCTGCAATGACAGTGATGTGCGATCAGTGCGTTCACGTGGGCAAGGTGTTTGGCTCCTTGAGTCAAGTGAACAAGTGAGTGTATGAGACAGGTGAGGGAGAAAGAAACAAGGACCAAAAAAGAGCGATGATGCCAGAGGTCGGGACAGTGCCAGAGGCAGGCAGGGCAAGTGACAGGTGTAGGCTGCCCTTCCACCCCTCCCCAGGGCCCCTACCTCGGTGGTGGGGGTCAGAGGACTTGAGGACTTGCCGGAGCAGGGCCAGTGTGCGGTTGAAGGTGGGTAGCCTCTTCTGCTCCTCACTGCCCAGCTCCAGGAAGATGCCATCCAGCCTGTGGCCGAGAAGGGGATGTGGCGGGTTAGCATCCCTCCTAGCTGTCTCCATCGTGCTTCGAGCCCTCCCCAGACCGATGGCAAAGCGGGGGTCTTGGGAAGCCCTTGCCCCCACCTCTGTCCTGCCCCTCCTGACTGGGTTCTAGGCCGAGCTGGCCAGGACACACCTCCCCCCTGTTCCATCCCCCACCCCAGCCCTTCGCCTGACCTGATGAAGAGTGTTGCCATGGTGAAGTACCAGCCCCTTTTCTCCTCCATTGGGATCTGGGGAAACAGAACAGCCCCGTGCTGCTCATTGAGGTGCTCAGGCCATTGTTCAAAAGTTCCCATGCTTTCCCTGAACCCCAAGAAGCAGCAAATGCAGTAGGAAGGACTCGGGCCTTAAACACCCCTGACTATAGCCTTGGCTCTGCCAGTGACTGGCTGGGTGGCCTTGGGCAAGTCACTTCAATTCTCTGACCACAGAGCTTTTGACAATTTGAGCTGTGTGAACGCCCCCAGTAAGGTGCCCATCACAGAGCAGGTGTGGGATATGTTCCCTCTTCTCCCCTCCCCAGACATACTCCACTGGTCACCTTCTCTCTTCCCCACTGCCCACCGCTTCTCCCCTCTGGCACCTCCCCTCAGTTCCCACCTTTCTCAGAAAGCCCTTTTAGGCATGTTAAGTGGGTCCAGTTCAACTGAAGCCCGGGACCCCCCTAAACTGTTTTCCCAGTATTATTCTTGCCAACTTTGCTGTGCATTTAGACCGACTTGGGCACCAGATAAAATATTTATGCCGTTATTTATGGGAGTAGCTGCTTCTGCTTCGAGAAGGAATTTTAATGAAAACCAATAAAACCCCCAGTGCATATCAGCAGCTCTGCCTGGGGCTCTAGCCCCTCCCTCTGCATTCATCTCCTGTCCTTGATTCTGAACTTGCCACCCCCACCATGGCCTTCTCAGCTCAGGACCCAACGTCCCTCCACCCCCTACCCCCAGTAGCAGGAGTGAATGCATTTTTGAGCACTGCTGGTGTGAGGCCCTGTGTTGGGGACTATGGGAATGTGGCAGGGAATGGGACCTGCAGCCTGACTATAATAGGCTGGCAACCTGGCTAGGGAAACAGACCCAGGCATAAAAGCACTTGACTGAGTGCCTGCTGTGTGCCGGGATCCTGACCCCCATCGTCTCAATCTCACAGCAAATGTATGGGGTAATTGTTATCCCCATTTTACAGGTGAACATATCCAGGCTCAGAGAGGTAAAGTGACTTGCCCAAGGTCATATAGCTTGGAAGTGTCAGAGCTGGGAGTCAATCCCCATTTGTTAGTCTCCAGTGCCCAGGTTCCCTTCACCATGCCACGTTGCCAGTAACTATAGTCTGAGGCCAAGCCTGGTCAAGGCCATGAGAGTGACTCAGATGAAGTGCAGCAGGATGGATAGGCCACTCTCAGCCTGAGGATGTGGACTTAAGTTGGGTCTTGAATAGGCAGTGGCATTTCAGAGAGTGTGATGGGGGAACCAAGGCATCCCAGGTGGAGGGCTCAGTGTCAGCAGAGGCATGCAGGGCAGAAGCCTGGTGGGTGTGGAGCAGTGTGTGTGTGAATGGGGTGGGGGGAGCCAACACTGGTGAGTTAGGCTGCGGCCACTTTGGGGAGGCCTTGGGTGAACTTGAAGGGAAGAAGGAGGGAGAGGACCTTGTGAGTCAGATCCCACTGAGTGGAGTGACTGCCCATTGGGGCAGGGTCTGGAATCTGGGCTCCAGCCAGACCACCCAGAGCAGGCCCTACCAATTGCATTTCTCATTCAGTGTTCCCCAAGTATCTTCTCTGTGTGGCCCTAGGCTGGGCAACAAGGACAGAAGAGGAAAGGCAGGTCCTGCCTTTAGGAACTCCTGGTCTGGCAGGAAAGCCAGTCCCAAAGACACAATTAGAGTAGAAGGAACATTGGGCTATAGGAGCCCAGAGGAGGTATCCTTCACAATCCAAGGGTATCCCCCAAGTTTCCAAGAGGAGGAGGTGCAGGAGCAGTCTCCTCGAGGACAAATAGGAATCACCTAGGTGGACAGGGTGAGAAAAGGCATTCTAGGACAGGACGTCATGTGCAAAAGCTCAGAGATGAGCGAATGTGGTATGCTGGGATCACATGCAGCCCCGAGGGCTGGAACTCTAGTGGTAAGGGGTAGGAGAAATGACCACAGGGGCACATCAGGAGGGGCCCCTAAGTGCCAGACTCAGAATTTGGAGCTCATCTGCAGAAAAGTGGGGAGCCATAGCAGGGGTTAGAGCTAGGGAGTGCCATCATCCAATGTATTTTTACATTCACATCACCCTGCAGGGTGATTCTGTTACTTTAGTGGGGAATATGTATGTGTATGTATATATATATATATATATATATTTTTTTTTTTTTTTTTTCTTAAAAGATGACCGGTAAGGGGATCTTAACCCTTGACTTGGTGTTGTCAGCACCACCCTCACCCAGTGAGCTAACCAGCCATCCCTATATGGGATCCGAACCCATGGCCTTGGTGTTATCAGCACCACACTCTCCCGAGTGAGCCATGGGCCGGCCCGGGGAATATGTATATTGGGGCTTTAGCTGGGAATAGGGCTGTCTGGAGGGAAGGCAGGCCCAAGCATTGAAGGGCATCCTTGAGTGTGGAATATACTATAAAGCATATGTACCTCACAGGGCCTGGTTTTCCAAAGCCTTGCAGTTTCAAATATTGACCTTGCAGAGGAATGGAAATTTCCTTCAGGCTATAAGTCTCTGGTGTAAGATAAAGATTTGTGGCACAGCAAGGTTGCTGCCTCAAAGACAGATTAGTTACTGACTGATATCTAAGTTGCTGGAAAACTGTTAAGGGAGAAGGAATGTTTGCTAAGATTAAGCTTTGTTGATAGCTTTACTGGAATGTCATCTGGCTTGTTTCACTGAAAGTTACCAGCCTATATTGTTAAACTATAACCCCACCTATGTTCTCTTCCTGTAACTTCCTGGTCTGGAAAATAAATGCAGGAAGAGAATCCCAATTCGGGGTTAATTTCCTGAGGAAGGGATCCCTCTCGCTGGAGGGTTCCGGGGAAGTTAACCACTTCAGGGTCTCTCACTGCTCAGAAGAGATGGGCTTTGAGGAATCCTTTGCATCTCCGTTACCCAGGGGAAGTGGGGTGACAAATCCGTGGGGGGCGAAGCAACACAAAGCAACACTTGAGAAGTGGGGAACATTTCCTAAAGCAAAAGGTGGGCATAGGATGCTGGATAACCTTATCTGCTTTACTGACACAGGACCTGGGAAGGAATAAGGGGACTTGGATTTATGGAGCACCAACTGTGGGCCAAGCTGACTAAAGACCTTGACCTAATGTCAAAGCCTGACCATGTGAGGGACCAAAGGCATGTGGCTGCTTGTATATGTAATCTCTTGACCTCTGGCCTCATGCCTGCCTTGTGGTTGTCTAAACTGAGTCATGGTGGGGAGAAAGAGAACAGCTCTCCCTTCCATGCTCCTGACAAGGGGGTGTGGCCACAAGTGAGAGCAGGTGTAGTAGACTTGGGGGTTGTAATGCAGAGAGCAGAGGCCTGAGTGTCTGACAGGCCTGGCTGAATGGGTGGGCGACCCTGGGGGTGAGTTGTCCCTTATAGGCTATGTCTTTATCTGCAAAGGAGGATACTAATAGGGGCCCTCACAACTCCTGAGGATACTGAGTGTTGGCCCAGAATAAAGGTTTGCTCCCTTTCTCCTGGCTTGGGTTAGAGATGAGTGGGGTTAGGATTCTCTACGAGGCTGCTTTGTCCACTGTGATCTTTTTCAGTGCCCCATGGGGCAACAAAGTTTAAGGCCCCAGAGTCTGGAGACATACTGCCTCACCTACTCTCCCCTCCCCACTGTGCTCCCAGGACCTCAGGTGCCCTGTGAGGCCCCAGGTACCTTTCTTGACTCCATAGGTTCCCAGTGTTAGAGAGCAATATGTTGTCCTCAGGACTCCCCTGGTTCACTCTCCTGCTTGGTATTCAAGCTGCAAGAAATTAAACTATGTGCCCAAATCACACAGTTATTACATGACAGATCTTAGACTCATTCCTCCAAGCCTTGTCCACAACACTTAGTTATCTCGATCAATATCCTTATTATATATCTGAGGACACTGAGACCAGAGAGTTGAAGTGACTTACCCAAGGTCTCACATGAGGTAGCATCACAGCTTAAAACCCAGTGGTTTCACCACCACTCTGCAATATTCTTATTTTTTTCTTTTGGCAGATGGCCGATATGGGGATCCGAACCCTGGACCCTGGTGTAATCAGCCCCATGTTCTAAACCAATTGAGCTAACCTGCCAGCCTCTGTGCAATATTCTTGAGTAATCTTAGAGCTTGGTTATGGTTTTTCACTAAGCAATACCACCATCTGGCGGCAGGATGCCTGAATTGCAGGGGCAACTCCTAAGCATTAGATACCTCTCCTCCTTTCCCTCAACTTGAAGACTAAAACTGATTTTCAAACAAGTAGATAGCTTAGTGACAGCTATGTGACAAATCCCAAACATAGTCCCTCATCAGATCCCACTTGAAAGTGACATTTACAGGAGGGCTTGTGGGGTTGCAGATGGGGTTGGTAGATATGGAATGGGGTTAACAGGATAAACAGATCTAGTCTGAGGTCTCATTGTGCCTGGGCTTTAATCCTCTATCCCTGCGATGAAGCTGGTGGAGGCTTTTCACTCTGCTGTGCAATTCTGGCCCCCAAATGGGCTGTCTCTTTAAAAATCCTTCTGGTTATAACTGAAGCAATGGCTGAAGCTGTTACCAGGGGCAACCTGGCAAGCCACAGTGCGTTAAATTAAATTAAACAGGGCTCTGACTCCCTCCTCCCCTCCTAGAGAAGGGAGGGGACTATCCATCTCTCCTGGAAAACAAAGTTGCTGTGAAACCTCTCACAGCTGTAAGGAATTCAGTTACAGAGTTTATGACTCCCACAGACAAGGTATTTGGAAGCAGGCTGGGAGGGGCTCAAAGGACTTCTGCCAGAAGAGGGGCATTTCTCGAGGACCTGCCTGCTGTGGGCTCTGGGCAGGACACCCCACTTTTTCTCTTCTTTAATCCTTCTCATAGTCCCGTGAGCTGGGCATTTTGGGGTCTATGAGAAGGGGCTATCCAGCACATGAGGCGAGGCTTTAAGCTGGAGGGGTCTCATTAGGCTGCAGTTCTGTGGCAGATTTGTGGGGGGAACTGCGTGAGACCCACACTGACCCTAAAGTGAAATCCATAGACCCTGGTACTAGCTGAAAGTGAGCATGGGACCAGGCCTCAGGCGAGGGGTACTCAGAACATCTCCCAGCTCCTCTGAGGCCCTCGCTATTATTTTCCTCATTTTAGAGGGGGGGAAACCAAGGCTGAAAGAAGCAGAGACTGACCTACTTAACCTGATATTTCAGGCCAGGTCTCTCTGACCTCAAGTTCATGTTCCTTCCACAATATCTAGCTGCAGCAACCTAGTGTCTGTGCAGTGTTTACCATTTACAAAGTGTTTTCACAAAGATTCCATTTGATCCTCAGAATATCCTGCATGTAATATAAAGTGGGTATCATTACCCTCCCAGTACAGATGAGAAAACTGAAGCAAGATGGTGTCCTCAAAGTAGGATTGGGATAAGCCATTTCAGGAGCAGGTATGTGTTAACTTGGTACTAGGTATAAAGATGGATGTTAAGCTCTATTTACTTCAAAAGGTGGCCCGCAAAGAGAAATGTTGGGGGCGGGGGCTGGCTATTTTAAGGGATTTTAATAGATGTTTTTACTATACTGGTGGCTCACAAATCTGTATGCATCTAAATAGGCTACACAGAGACCTTGTTGGTTCTTAGGGAAAATATTTGCCTTGCAGTTTGAACTTTGCCCCCAATGATACTTTACATTTCAGAGTCAGTTCTCGAGAGCTAACTAATTCTCCTCTGGGGGAGGGGAACTGACAGAGGAAAGAGAATGAACATTTCTCCAGTGTCACTGGGTACTTTAACGCATCGTGACACTGGGTTCTCCCAGCAGCCTTAGAAGATGTAAAGGGGTCCCCCTCCTTTTACAGATGAGGAAACAGAGACCAAGAAAAAGCCACTAGTCCAGCCCCACAGCCCAGAGAGGAAATGCCAGGATTCGCGTTTGGATCTGCCTCCCTCCAACGCCCCTGTTCTTTCTGCCTTATTATGACGACCCTGTGAAGGCTGACACTGCAGAAATAAAAGTCACAAGGTGGCAGGCCTCAGGGGTATGTCATTTGTGCACAACTGGAACGTCCTCTGTGATGACACAGAACAGCTTCTCTGCTCCTGTGCGTCAAACCCTTCCCACGCCCACGCCCCTCCTGCCACCTGTGGGGCATATGCATAAGACAGGCACAGGCAGGGAAGGGGCTTCTCCTCTCTACTCCCAGCTATGGGTGCCGATGAGCTCAAGCTCCCACCTTGTCAGTGTGGGGAGCAAATGCCCCCCAGGGATCACAGAAAGGCCACTGGCTCAGCTTCTGCATCTACGAGCAGGGAATGATCCCATGTGGCCTGCCTGTGTCACAGGTGTGTTGGCAGGGTTGCTGAATGCCATCTTGTGGAGGGAATTTGGGGGCTGGGTGCTATGCCAAGGAAGTAAATATTCAGCACTGTCTTGGGTTCCCTAGACAGCACTGCATGGATTTTAAGCTTTGAGACAGATCTGCTGCAGCTCCCTGTTGTCAACTCCTTCCTGGTCTTATCATGCAGATGCAGGCCCTGTGGGTCATCTTTGCTTTGTGCTGGTTCCCAGACTTTCTGGACTGTGTTGCACCACTTCTCTATTCCATTGTCCCTAGAGAAAAAAGGCCACCCCCTGTCCAGTCCTGGGTCCAAATCCAACTCTAGCACCACTAGCAGCTGGGAGGGTCTGAAGAAGTGTCTGCTCCTCTGGAGTAATAACAGTGACTCCTGCATTTTCTCAGCTCCTCCCATGGGGCCGTGCTGCGCTACACCCTTAATGTGCATTACTTTTTCTCCTATAAAAGCAGTGACTGGGCCAGACAATACCAAAAGCAGCTTTGGCTTTGGGGTTCTATATGTATGAAGAGAGGGAGACCCAGTTCTCAAACTTTACAGGTAAGTGGGGAGAGAATCCAGCAGCCAACTCAGAAGGCACCGAGAAGCAAAGGTGAGTGGCCCCAGGCCATAAGCAGGCTGGGGCCAGAGCCTCAAGAAAGGTGGCCCTCATCCTGGGCTCCAATGTCCGACAGACCTGAGTTCAGTTCCCACCAGACATGTGTGGCCGCGTGCCCTTTGGCCAGTCACTACACCTCTCTGAGCCTTAGTTTGTTCATCTGTAGAATGGGGTTACAGTTTGGGTTTCCCAGTATTTCTGTGAGGATTAAGTGAGATATCTATGAAAAGCACATGCATGCCAGTGCCCAGCTCACCTCCTAGCTTTATCCTCCTCAAACCACTCGGAATTGTGGAGGGGGTGTGTGTGGGTGTGTGGGTGTGTGTGGGTGTGTGGGTGTGTGTGCGTGTGTGCCTGCGCGCGCGCGCATACCAGGAACCCTGGGGTTGCTGACTGGCTGTGCCTTCTCAGCCCTTCCTGCCTGGAACGCCCACACCTTTATTTGTGAGGCTGGCCAGCCAGCGCTGCCTCCTCCCCCACCCGTCCCAGCTGGTGGGTGAAATTCAGATGGCCCCTGTGGTGTGCTGGGTCAACTGGGCAAGTCGCTTCCCCTCCCTGAGCTTTTGTGTCCTGCGTGCGAGGCGAGTCACAATACCCATGGGCAGCATGTCTGTGAGGTTTGAATAAAAATCAAATGCGCTCATGAGGGTAAAATCCTGAGCTCAGCATGTGGTGTACGGGCTCTCATTGTGGGGCTGAGGGGCCTGCACGCGTGCCTGCGGGTGAGTGTGCTCGTGTGTGCATGTGCGTGCATGTGTTAAGCCACCCATATTTTGGGAAAAGGGGAAGAAAATAAAGTAACTGAGTTGACTTGGGACAGAGGTATTATTTTTCTAGAGAAATATAAACTCAAGTTACCTTATTTAAAAGAATAATAGGGATTTTAAGACTTAAATTCAGTTGCCAACTAAATTAAATTCAGCAGTTGCCGCAAACTCCTTGTGGGTGTTCGGGTGTTCAGCCCTATGCTAGACACTGGAGAAGGGGTGGAGGAGGCAGATAGAGACAGTAAAGATAAAGGGCTCACCCTCTAGGAGGCGAGATAAATCACTTGGCGATAAGCCAGAGGCTGGGAACAGCTCCTTAAAAAGAAACAGCAAGGGCCGGCCCGTGGCTCACTCGGGAGAGTGCGGTGTTGAGAACACCAAGGCCCCGGGTTCGGATCCCACATAGGGATGGCCGGTTCGCTCGCTGGCTGAGCGTGCCAAGGGTTAAGATCCCCTTACCGGTCATCTAAAAAAAAAAAAAAAAAAAAGAGCAAAGTGCCGTGGAGGAGCCAGAGGGTGGGCAGGGAAGGACTGCACACCATCCTGGCATGCACCCTGCCTGGCGCTTTCCATGTTCTCTCAGTCCTCACAACAGCCCTGTGAGATCAATGTTAGAATCCCATTTTGCAGATGAGGAAACTGAGGCTCAGAGAAGCAAAGTGACTTGCTTGTAGCCACCTGATGATGGAGGCAGGATTTTAACCTGATCTAACTCTAAAGCTTATGCTCATAATATCCACTAAACCTTGAGATTTGCCACCAAGAATCCACCCATGGCTGTGTGTGTGTGTGTGCGTGTGTGTGTACGCATGTGTGTGCATGTGTGTACGTGTGTGTGCATACAGAGAGGGTGATGGGAGGAGGGGAGGAGTGATAAAAGCAATCTACCTTTTCATATGTTTTGTAATTTAAGAGATAGAAATGGGAGGGAATGAAGAGCAAAGAAAGGAATTCACAAAGCCTCACCCACTCACACACACTCTGCTTATTATTGGATTATGGGCTGAATTATTAACTTTTACAATGTTTTCTTTTGTCATTTAGCTTAGCAGATGAGTTAGGTGTTCGTGGTTCTTCAGCAGCTCTCTGTCCTTTGAGGTTCAGGGGCTCATCCCTGTCTGGGACAGTCTGCCCCACTGGGATAGCCCACCCGCTGGGGAGATCACTGGCTGCCCACCCCTTCTCAGTTGGGGTCCCTCTTCCTCCTTCCCAGGCCCTGGGTCTGGCTTTGCCTTCTGCCTTCCCCTCCTGATCTCCCTGACATGTGGCAAACCTGCCACCTCTTCTCTCCTGACTCTTCCTCTGCCTTAGATTTCCAAGAGGCCACCTGGGAGGGGTCTCCACTCACCACCTGCCATCCACCCACATGACACTTATCACACTCCTGCTTCTGACTCCAGAAAGGCTCTGCAGTCAGGCAGAGCAGAGTGATTCAACTGCCACCTACTAGCTCTGTGCCCTTGGGCAAGTTACTTAGCTTTGCTATGCCTCAGTTCCCACATCTGTAAACTGAGATCATGGGTTCTTGTGAGGACTGTCTAAGATGAAGTCCAGATGGTGCTCAGAGAAGGCAGTCATTAATGCTACTGTCTGCAGTTGTGTGAAGAAAGGCTCCAAGGAGGTGGCATTTGAGTCAGGTTTTGATGGATGCAGTTTGCTGTCTAGGCAGAGGGAACAGTACCTGCACAGAGAGGTGTGAAACAGCATAGCGTGTTTGGAGAACTACAGGTAGTTTAGAATTGCTGGGATGTAAGGTTAAAAAGAAGTTAAGAGGAAATGTGGCTAAAGAGGAAGATGGGATCCGATTTCAGAGGCCCTATCAGCAGCTCCTTGGGGCGATTATGTATTCTTGCCACCAAGCTTCGGGCTGCCCTCCTTCCAGGCCTCATCCCCTGCTACAGCTCAGCTGTCACTGAAGCCCTCATGCTCCCACCGCAGGGCCTTTGCACACACCAGCCCCTGCAGGAGTGCCCTCACCTTCTTCTTGCCAGTGCACACCTGCCTCTTCTGGAAGCCTCCCTCAGTCACTTTTGCTGAAAGGGAGTGTTCCTTCTCTGAAACTTAGTCACTGCCACTCTATGACAGGACCCGGACTTCCCAGGTCACTACTGACACGAACATTTGGTCCCCATGTCCCCAACGTGTACTTCCATTGTTAGCCTCTGGGGCCCTGTTTTTGGTACAAAAAGTGTGACTCTGGATGTACCGCAGGTAGGGATGATTATCACTTGACACAGGCCTGTGATGAATGCCTGTGACCTCAGCCAGTTGCAGACACATCTCTGATTTGTCCCTTTGGCTCTCACTCCCAGAGGAGGGTCTCAGGTAAGACTAGTTAATGGAGAAACAAATAATTGCTTCTCCCTTTGTTCACGAGCTCCTTAAAGACAGGGCCTGGCACACAGTAGGTGCTCCGTAAATGTTAAGATACTCAGTAAATGCCTCTCAGCTCAGAACCCAGCAGCCACACCCACGAAGCAATCAGCCGCTGGCTGGGCACTCACCCTGCTTCATACTGTCTCATCTGGGCGTTCACTCACTGGGCAGCCAGCATTGTGGCTGTGCTGACTAGTGGCAGAGAGGGAGGGCCCTGCTTCCGTTTGATCTCTACCCCTCAATCCCTGCCTCCCTGCTCACCTCCTCCAGGAAGGCTTCCCCCAGTGAATGCCTTCCTGAGAGCAGGAAAGAACCTCAGAGACCATATGGTCCCCCTCTTCCTGTGACCATTTCACAGATGGGGAAACCCACACTGTGGGTAGTGCTGCAGCTGAAATGAGGACAGGGGCCTCCTGGCTCCAGCCTGAGGCTCTTTAGGCCCCATTCTGCTCCTATGACCTGCTGCCATGACCACATACAACATACACAGTGCTAGCCTTGTCTTCCACTGAGGGCAGTCAGGCATTCAGGGACACAGGCTTAGGATTTAAAACAGGAGATCTGGGTCCCTGTTGGCCCCATGTGATGGTCACATCTATATCCAGCTTAGGTGTGGAGGGGGCTCTCACAGCCAGGGAAAGGGAGGGTCATCTGGGACCCTGCTCATCCCTGTGCAGGCTCTTTCTAGGCGCTTTACAAATACTAACTCTTAATTAAAATATCAACCAAGTGAGAGATGCCCCCATTTTACAGAAGAGGAAGCCTATAATGTACGTACCATTATTATCCCCATTTTACAGAGAGGAGAAGGAAGCCTGGAGATGCTAAGGATGGGTTTGAGGTGAGAGCGCAGGGGAGCTGGGATTGGACCTGGACCATCTACCCAGAGGCTACTCTCGTAACTACCGCACCACTGTCCTTAGGCCCTAAGTCCACTCACTCCAACCTGTACCCCTGAGGTCTTGACTCCCACATTTCCTCTTACAGAAGCCATAAGCTTTGGTGGAAAAGGCACCAAGGGGGGGTGTGGGGGCTTTGTGAATGGAACCATGTGTGCTGCCCATGTGTGAAAGCTTGTTGTTATTTAAATATCACAAATCAAAAACGTTAGAAAACATCACTGATATCAGCTCAACTCTGTCAGTGCTATGCCTTCACGGAAAAGTCAGGGGCCCCCTCTGAATTGTGGTTTCCTCTTCTGTAAAAGAGGACCATGCCCTCCCCAGCATTCATCTGTCATCCAGTGCCTACTGTGGCTGGCCCCCAGGGATGCCCACCTCCTAGTATTCAAGTCCTTGTGTAATTCCCTCCCTCTGAGCGTGGGATGGACTTAGTGGCTTGCTTCTAATGAGCAGAATACAGAAAAAGTCATAGGATGCCCATGTGGCAGGGATCTGGCCTCTGACTAGATGCCAGTGAGGAACTGAATCCTGCCAACAGCCATGTGAGTGAGCTGGAAGCAGATCCTCCCCCAGTCAGGTGAGCCTTCAGATGAGACCACAGCCCAGAGGCACTGAGCTAAGTCATGCCTAGATTCCTGACCCATAACAACTGTGTGATAAATGCTTACTGATTTAAGCTGCTGAGTTTTGGGAGTATTTGTTATGTAGCAATAGCTAACTAATATACCTAGTTATTTATCTACTTAGTGCCAGACCCTATGCTATGTACATCCATTCAAGATACATTTATTGAGTGCCACTATGTGCCAGGTGCTGTGCCATTGGGTTTACAGTGGTAAACCAAACAGACATCATCCCCACTCTCAAAGACTTCCAGGTTGAGTTGGAGAGACAGACTTGTAAACAGACAGCATGAAAAGTGCTATGAGAGCCTGAAGGAGGCATGTGACCCTGCTGGAGAAGTGAGGGGAGGCTTCCTAGAGGAGTGATGTCTGAGACACACACAAGGTCGAAGAGCACCTTTTAAGTAAAGGAGGAACAGAAGGGCATCCCAGGAAGAGGCTGAGAAAGGGACAAGATGAGCTGGAAGGAGACCTGGACCATGGGGAACAAGGGGAAGTGGGATGTGTCAAAGCCTGGCTTGGAAGGGGGAACGTGGCAGAGGAAAGGCACGGCAGTAGATCATGGAGGGCCTCAAATGCCCACCAAGAAGCCCAGGATTTAGCTGTCAGGTGGTGGTGGGCCACTAGGGGTTTGTAAGCCACTGAGGGACATGGCCAGTGCCTAGGGTTGAATGTCTTCCCAAACTTAATCTCCATTGTAACTGTTGAGGGTGGGAAATCCTATTTTGGTAATTGAAAGGTGGGGCCTTGAGGAGGTGATTGGATTGTAGGACTGTGCAGTGTGAATGGATTAATAATGGTGGTCAGGGGTGTGGTTTGGAGGACTTTAAAAGGACAGTGAATGAGGAGGTTAGTCTCTCTCTGCTCCACCATTTTCACAATGTGATACTCTGCTGTCACTGTCACCACCACCAAGACCCTCACCAGACATGGTCCCTGGACTTTGAACTTCCTAGCCTCAGAAATTGTAAGCAGTAAATTTCATTTTCTTACAAATTACCCAATTCCGAGTATTTTGTTATAAGCAACAGAAACGGACTAATATAGCCAACAAGATGGAGCAATAGGACACTGGCTGCAGAGTGGGGGATGAGGCTAGGGGTCAAGCTGGAGGGCAGGAACCCAGAAGGAGGACGGCAACTACCCAGGTGCAGGTGGGAAATTATGCACGCTGGGCTGGCAGAGGAATGGAGAGACTTAGAGAGATGAGGAAGTGGCGTGGACAAGGTTTGGGGTCTGAATGGATGGAGAAAGGGGGTGAGCGGGAGAGAGGAGGCAGGACTGCTGCTCGAGTTTCTGGTGGGATGTCTGGTTGTGCCTTTTAGGCGGGTGTGTACAGGCACAGGACAGGTACTTGCTGGGAGGAGCAAGGCAAGAGCGGTGAGTTGCCGGGTTGGGTTTGCGGTCCTGCCGCAAGAGACAGTAGGCAGGCAGCCCGTTAGGAAGCGGGTCCACCCCCTAGCCCAGCAGAGAAAAGCTAAGGCCTGGTCAGGGACAGGAGAGGGGATGCACATTGGAAAGTTATTCCGAGGGCCGAAGTGTATTCCAGGGTTGAGGGAGAGTCTCAGGTGCGAGGGCTTCTCTGCGCATGGAAGGGATCGTGACTACAGCCCTCCCAGCCGGGGGCGGTCACCCACCTGCTGCCCGTAGCCCAGCGCCTTGTCGTAGAGTGCGATGCCCGCCTCCAGCACCCGCGCGCGCTCCTCCGGGCTGGCGCAGCCAACGTCGAAGCCGTGCGCATAGCCCTGCTCCGCCAGGCAGCGAGCCGCGCGGAGCTGGGGGTCCCCGGCGGCCTCGGGGTCCGCCGCCAGGCCCATGAGGCCGGCCAGCCGCGCGGCGCATGCCTCCTCCTCCTCCTCCTGGCCCAGCCTTCCGTACACGTGCGCCAGATTGGCCCAGGCGTTGAGGTTGCCCGGGTCCTCGCGGGCCACCTCGAGGAAGCTCTCGCTGGCCTCGTCCAGCTCCTCCAGGTAGAAGGCGAAGGCGCCCAGGAGGTGACGCACGGCGGGGCGCTGCGGGGCGCCCGCCAGCTCGAGCTCCTGCCGCAGGCCCTCCCCCTGCAGCTTCAGGTCCCGGGCGCGCAGCGAGGCGGGCGAGCGGGGCTCGAAGTTCAGCTGCATCTCCAAGTGGAAGTGGCCCGGGAGGTAGTCCAGGTCGTCGATGAAGGCGTCCAGGTCGTCCGCCGCGGCCTCCGGCTCGGCCATGGGTGCCCTGCTGCTCCTCGGGCCTCGCCCTTGCCCCCGAGGCTGCGGAGGGCAGCGGAACGGGGCGCCCTCTGAGCGAGCCGGGCGCGGGAAGCGAGGGGCAGCGCGCGGAGACCCAAGGCGCGGCAGCCTCCTGGTTCCGGGGCGCAGCCCGCCGGTGGGTGGGTCTGAGCACTGGTCCAGGGAGCGCCCTGTGGGTGTTTCCTCTTTCGCTGATCAGCGGCTTTTAGACTCTGGCATTGCACAACCAGGTGTGCCAGAAAAACAGGTGCATTGCCAAATACGGGGCGCGCAAACTCCGGTGCAAGGCAAAGGGCGGGGTTTTACTCTCTCTGCTCAGCAGATGAGGAAACAGGCTTAGAGGAAGAAAAGGACTTGCCCAGGTCACAGAATTGGGGCGTTCCCAAGTAGGCCTGGAACCCCAGTTTGCTGAAGCCGGGGCTGTTCCTGCATGCGCGCTGCTCCACCCTCTCTGGATGAGCTCTCTAACTAAGGGTCAGGACTGGCCCTTCCAGCTGCAGAGCCACCTTCTCTTCTGCTGTTGTCCCATCCTACCTGCGGTTCCTTCAGGTTCTCCCTCTGAATGGAGCCTGCTGCCTCTCTCCTCTCTCTTCCTTTGGCCATTATTTACCAGGCTTCCCACGTGGGGTTTCTCTGCGTCCTCTCTGCTCTGTGTTGGACAACTGTGGAGAGACTATGGGCTCCATGTGCTTGTTCTAATTCCGAGTCTCCATCCCTAATAATGTATGACCTGTCATACTTCTTACTTTCCTCATCTGCCACATCAGGATGACAATCCCTCCCCCAGGGGCAGTGGAGATACCACAGGTAAACCTGATAAATGGTCACTCTGGATAAACGGCAGCTCCTATTCCTCCCCCGATTCCCATCCCATCCTGCACTCCACCTCCCGTCCCGATTTTCTTGCTTGACCAGTCTTCCTCCCAGGACTGGTCCCCTGACCTCTAGTCTGGAGGCTGGGTGGTGTACTCCGTGATGCAGGGGCTGCTAGTCCTCTAACGCTGGGGCTTTTGCAACAGGTCTGAGTGTCAAAGTCCCTTCTGCTCCTCATTCCACCTGAGGCTGAGCTCCTGTGAGCCCTGCTGTATCGTCTTCTTGAAAAATAGACCAGCATTTTCAAAAGAAGAAATAGGGACAAATAGTAAACTTGGAAAAAATATTTGATTTTAGCAATACAAAGGTAAATAAAAACAATATTCTGGTGCCATGTCTCACCTCGCAATTTTTAAATATAAAATTTAATAAATTTAATAATTTTAAAAAATTGCTAGTATAAATTGCTGGTGATCACGAAATAAAACTTGTTCTTTTACTTGCTTGGGGATATAGGGGATGGATTCCTAGAGGGAATCTGATTTTTTTTTTTTTAATTATGGCAACATATACTTAACATAAAGTTTACCATTTTAACCATTTTTAAGTATACAGTTCAGTGACATTAAGTACATTTACACTGCTGTGTAACCATCCCCACTATCCCTCTCCAGAAGTTTTTCATCATCTCAAATTGAAACTCCATACCCATTAAGCAATAAATCCCCATTCCCTCCTCCCCCTAGTGCCTGGCAACTACCGTTCTACCTTCTGTCTCTATAAATTTGACTGCTCTAGGTACCTCATATAAGTGGAATCATACAAGATTTGTCCTTGTGTGTCAGGCTTATTTCACACACGTAATGTCTTCAAGATTTATCTATGTCGTACCATGTGTCAGAATTTCCTTCCTTTTTAAGGCTGAATAATACTCCATTGTACATATATGCCACATTTTGTTTATCCATTCATCTGTGGATGGATACCTGGGTTGCTTCTACATTTTAGCTACTGTGAAAATGCTGCTATCAATGTAGATATACAAATATATGTTTGAATCCCTGCCTTTAATTCTTCTGGGCATAGACCAACATGTGGAATTGCTGGATCATATGGGAATACTATGTTTAATTCTTTGAAAAACCACCATATTGTTTTCCGCAGCAACTGGACCATTTTAATCTCCCATCAGCAATGCACAAGGGTTCCAATTTCTCTACATCCTTCCCAACATGTGTTATTTTCTACTTTTCTGATAATGGCCATCCTAAGAGAATCTTAGGGTCATCGGCTTTCGATCTGATTCTGAGGAGATGAGGAGTTGAGTGGGGAGGGTAGGTTGGGGGTGTGTATTTCAGAAACAGGAAGGGTATGAAAAGGCCAGAAGTTCACCAGTGTAGGGCGTGTCCTAGAGACAGAGCAGCCCCACACGGCTGGAGCTTACCAAGCGTCAGGGAGAGATGGCAGAAGAGGACTGAAGGCAGTGGCCACAGCCCCATCACAGAGGCTTGAATCCTGGTTGAAGAGCTTGCTTTGATCCCACTGACATAACAGATGACTCTGGAGTCTGGATGAGTTAGCAAGTCTTATAGTGGGGGACTCTCATGTCATTGTGAGTCCCATATTCCCTATGTGACCCTATACCTCATTAGATGTGACAGGGCAAGTTATTCTCCCTGCCTGAGTCTTTGTTTCCAATTCTGTACGGTGGGAGTGGGAGGGGGTTGCCACAGTGCCTACAAGGGAGAGTGGGTTAGTTGCTGGGATAAGGAAGTTGCTGTGATGAGAAGCTTTGGGCCGACTAGGGCAGGCTGCCTTGCTACAGAACTGACTCACCCTGGCCCGTTCTAGCCTGCCCGGCACTAGGACTCCCAGCGCAATGGACTTTGGCTTATATGTTACTCCCCCATGAATCCCAGAGCCGAGGGACTCAGGCCAGGTGAGAAGAAGCAAAGCAACTGCAGGCAGGTCTGGGCCACCCTGAGAACCCCTGAGCAGACCCAGGGCTGGCGGGAGGGCCTCCCTGTGCACAGAACTTGATAGTGTACACATCCACGCCTCACTGACAAAAACTGCTCCTCCAGGAAGCTACAGTCATATGTCACAGATGAGGAAATTGAAGCTTGGCAAGAGTAACTTGCCAAAGGCCACCAGCTAGGAGAGGCAGCAGAGCCAGGATTCAAACATGAGTCTCTGAGGGTTTATGTATTACTGGGAAGTTGGACTAGATTCGTTTATTCATTCACTTGTCATTCAGCAAATATTTACTGAACATTTACTATGTGCCAAGCATTGCACCAGAAGTGAATGAAATAGTCTCTGCCCTTGGGCCTCTGTAAGGTCCCTTTAATCCTCACAGCAGTCTGGGGAGATAGGGATGATTAGCTTCATCGGACAGGTAAGAAAGCTGAGGATCAGAGAAGGAAGTGACTTGCCCAAGGCCCACTGTGGGGAATGGGCAGAGTCTATGCTTGACCCAGGGTACTCTCTGTGTTCCTGAGGCCTGATGACTCTGACCATCAGCTCATCAGTGAAGTGTGGACATTCTGCCAGCCATGACCATGTGCCCTCTGGACCAGGAGCCCTAGAATCTAGCTCTTGGCTGTGCTGGGTGGCCATACCTCCTATTTAAATATCAGCTTGGGATATCAGATGGGCATGGGGGGTGGGGGGCATGAAAGGAGACCTACCGTGTCTCTGGTCCAGCTTTGCCACAGGCTGGATGCAGGATCTGGGGCACATCCTACCTCTCTCTGGCTTCAATCTTGTCATCACTGGATGGGGTGTAGATCTCTGCCCCACCTTGACCAAAGGCCCTTGGGAAGATCAATCAATCATGGGAGATATTAGACAATCTCATAGCATAACCATGGGTCGCTGGTGGGGGGTAAAGGAGGAGGAGGAAAGAGAGAGCTGACCATGCCCTGTTGGGGGCACATGCCCTCATTTCCTTTCTTCACCTGGCAAGTCGTACTCATGCTTCAGTGTTGAGTTTGGGATTCTCCTCCTCAAAGAAGCCTTCCCTGGCCTAGCCACCCACAGGCTGGGTCAGAGTCCTCCCTCTCTCATAGGCCTGACCACACTGTGTGGTCACTGTTTCCCCACTAGACTGTCCGAGCAGGGACCACATCTGGGTCCCAGGCACTCTGCACAGTGTCTGCCCAGAGTGGGCGTCGGGGGTGTCCGGGGCACGGAAGAGCAACCCTTGCGGTCTCTCCAGCCTCGCCCCTGCCCTCACCTCTGGCTCACCTCGTCCATTCCCCCCTCTCCTCCTTCTGTCCCCAACGTGAGAAGGAGCTGGGATGCCCTTTGCACGAGTCGTGCTCTCTCTGCGGGCCTCGGTTTCCCGTCAGCACAAGGCGAACATTAAGAGGCACGTCCTGAGCCTCAGCTCTCTCAAGCCCCGTGAGAGGCGCTGGGATGAATCGAGAAATCAGAAACCGTTCCTCCACGAACGACTCGAACACACGACCAAACGGCATCCACGTTAAACACCGAGAGGCCATGACATCTGCAGCGGTCAGGGAAAGACGTCTGGCCAGGGAGCGTGGAACGCGCGCGGGTGAACGAAGCGGTCCTGGCGGCGCGCGCGGAGGCGGCGGCCCACGGTTCCGCGCGAGTCACAAGGCCCGGGTTGCCGTGGCAGCGGCGGCGGGCGCGGACCGGGCCGGCCATGGGGAGCAAGGCCCGGGCTGCCGCGGGCTCCCGCGCCTGGGGCCGCGCCGGCTCCGTGGCCACGGCCACCAAGTGGTTCAGCGGGGCGCCCTTCGGGGTGCAGAGCCACAGGTGGGCCTGGGATGCAGCGGGTCCGCGGACTGGAGCCTGGGGGAGGGGCGAACCCTGGGAGGGGCCGGCAGTGAGGGGCCTGCTTCCGTCCCCGCTCACGCCGCACGCACTCCTGCCCGGAGCTCTTCCACCGCCCTCAGCAAGTTCTCTAAAACCAGCGCGGGAGAGGCCACGTGGCGGGGCCCACAGCAGGCCACTCAGCTAAAAAGTCAGGGGTGGATGAGCCCAGGTGTCTAACTTCCTTCCTTCCTTCCTCCCTTCCTTCCTCCCTCCCTTCCTCCCTCCCTCCCTCCCTCCCCCTCCCCCTCCCCCCTCCCCCTCCCCCCTCCCAAAGTTCGCACAAAAACAGGACTGAAAGACAGTACAGATCTTTCCATGAACTGTTTGAAGCACCCTCATAAATATATGATATGTACATATATCACCTACCATGTGCCAGGCACAGTTGTAGAATCTGGGGCTACAGCAGTGAACAAAAGATCAAAACCTGGTACTCATGGGGTTTCCATCCTTGTCAGGGAGGACGGTGGGGGGGATAATAAACAACAGCAACAAAATATATATGAAATGCTGGTTAGTGTAACAGCTATGGGAAAAACAAAGGTGGGAGGAGGAGCTGGAAGGGGTGGGGGTGGGAGCAGCCCTGGAATGTTCCAAGCCACTGCAACCCAGCTGCTTATCTTTCACGGGCCAGCTTCACAGTCACCTCCCTGGGAAGCCAACTTCCCCAGCCCCAGAACTGCCCAGGCCAGGGCCGGATGCCAGGCATGGGGCCCTCACTGGGCCTCTGTCCCTCCCTAGGTTTGACGTTTCCGCTGTTTACCCCAACCAGAAGAAGTTCAGCACCTTCACCGAGGCCCCGTACTCCAGGTATCATTCCGTGGAAGTGGTGAGTTTGTACAGCTTCCTTGACTCCTTCTATGTGGGGTGGCCACTGCCCCTCCGAGTCACCCACCATGGTGGACAAGCTGAGTGGTGTAAGGGGCATACCTTATAGCTCTTCATGCCTGCAGCCCCCAGAACAGAGCTTAGCCCAGAGTCAGGGCTTCTGACATGTTTGATAAATACAGGACTGTAGTGAAAACAGCATGAGTTTGGGGCCCAAGAGACATGGCTTCTATGCCCAGCTCTTGCACTGACTAGCTAGGGGCTCATGAACAAGTCACTGTACCTCCCTGAAGTGTGATGGGGCCAATGACAGAGGGTGTCAGGATTGCACCTTGAGTGTCAAGCCCTGGGATGCCAGGCTTGGTGCTGGGGGTGGGGGCAGCAGAGGGGAATTGCCTGGTCTCCACCCCCAGTCAGGGTGGTGGCTTGGTGAGGACTTGCTCTGTGGGTGGGCTGGGTGGATGTGGCTGGCACAGCTCCAACCACCGTCTGGCTCAGTCCCACATAGGGCCTGGGATCTACAGCTCCAAGGAAACCTGCTTCAGCAAGCAGAAGCTGAAGAAGGAGATGGACACAGGCTGGGCCAAGGCACAGGAAGCCACCCGGCTGACCAAGCTGCCCCACTTCCAGTACCAGGCCATCATGAGAGAGAAGCAGCTGCAGGTGAGACCTGTGGGGCTGCCTCTCTCCACCTCTGGGGCCAGGTCTTCCTGTCTACTGCAGCATTTCCAAGTGTGGCCTTCAGTGTCCAGGTGGAGCTCATCCTTCCAGGAGTACCATTGTCCCTTGGGCTCCTTCCTGCGAGGACATTCCCAAGTTTAAAGTTTGTCTTCTGCTCTCTTCTCTTAAGGAGCAAAAATTGGGGCCCGGCTCCTACAACTTCAAAGACTTCTTACAACTGCTGCAGCAGAAACCATGTAGCACCCGAGGGCTGCTCAGTTCTGGGGAGATTCGCTTCCGAGGACTCATTGGGGTAGGTGTTCTCATATATGAGCAGGATCCCTCCTACCCTCCATGCTCTGCCTGCAAAGCGTGTAGCCTGGGTGGTGCTGGAAATGCCCTTGGTTGTAGCTGTCTCTTGCCCAGGCTTGTCCAGGCTCCCCTGTGGATCCTCACAGCTCCTCTGCTTTCTAGTGCCACAGCCTTGAGCCCACTGGCTGTCATACATTCTGGCAGGTACAGGTCTGGTTCACCTCTGGGTCCTCCACAGAGAGCCCAGCACACATTTGGTGCTCAATAAATTCACCTATCTATATATACAGCCAGGAGATAATGAATAAACACTTAGTAAGTGCCAGGCACTGTACTAGGCCTTGGGGATCCAGCAGTGATTAAGACAAGGTCCCTGCACTCATGGGACAGATGTTCTAGTGGTAGAAACAACAGTACAAAGAAGGAAATACATATATAATCAGGGCTATGAGGACAAGTGAGACAGGGAATGGGTAGAGAGTGATTAATGGCGATGCAATTTATGGAGTAGTCAGGGAAGGCTTCTGGGAGGAGGCAGCATTTGAGCAAAATCTGCAGGTTGTAAGCAACAGAGAAGACTCGTGGTACCTGCGATATCTGCAGAAGAGCACTCCAGGCAGCGGGAACAGCAAAGGCTAAGGCCCAGAGGTGGGAACAGGCTTGTTGAGTTAGACCAGCAGGCAGGGGCCAGTGTGGCTGGAGGGGAGTGGGTGAGGGCGAGAGGAGGCAAGAGGGCAAAAGAGTGAGTGGCTGGGTCCTGAGGACCTTGCAGCAAGGTGAGGCCTTTCACTGTCATTCCAAGTGCTGTGGGAGGACAGTGGAGGGCTTTGACAGGGCAAGGACCTGATTTAAATTTTTGGAGGAACTCCCTGCTTGTGGGGGCAGGGCTGGGAGGAGGCTGCAGGCATGCAGGTAGGTGATGGGTGAGAGGTGGGGATGGGAGGAGGGCTGCAGCCGCAGGCTGTGTGGGTCAGGAGGATCGTCCTGTGTGCATGTGGGGAGTATCCTCAGTGAGCTCAGCGAGGGAGAAGGCGGGAGTCACTCCCCTACCGAGGGAGCAAGCTCCGCAGTTTGTTGAGTGCCCCTTCTCCCCCTGCCCTTGAACTCTCTGCACTGGACACTCTGTCGCCCCTCAGATGTGCCATGCTCTTTCAACTGGGGCTGGCTCCTGTTGTTCCTTTTGCTGGGAATGCCCTTCCTCTCCCAGCAGCCTCTCTGCCTAAGGCACCCCTACTCATCCTGCAGCACTCAGCTTCCGTAAGGCTTCCTGACCCCCCCTAGATGAATCTCTCTTCCCAGGAGTCCCTATTGTGGTTGTGTGTTTAGTGTCTCTCCTCCACTGGACAGCAGCCCCTGAGGGTGGACCATGTCTGCCTAGTCATTCACTGCAGCATTCTGAGGTCCTAGGAGTGCCAGGCACGCACAGTATTTGTGGACTAAGTGCATGCATGCTTACGAAGTACCAGGTGATCCAAAACATTCTCTGTAATTCTTTGCAGCCACTCCTGAGGAGGCCCTAGAGGCTCAGAGAGGATAAGCAACTTGCCCAGGCTGCACAGCTGCAAGCTGGCAAGCCGGGATCCAAACACTGAATGTCCAATCCCAAACCCAGGGCTTTCTCCCACACCTCACCACTGTAAAACCTGCTATGAAGGCTGGAAATTATTCCTTGCCACCTTCAGGGGACGAGCAGATGCATCCTCAGGTGCAGAAGCTATAACTGCAACTTAGGGAGAGGGGATGCCTGGAGGCACTTAAAAATGAGTCATTACCTTCGATTTAAACACTTAGCACAGCACTTAGTGGTACTAATTAATTTAATATTCACAACAATCCTGTGAAGTAGGTACCATCACTATGCCCACTTCACAGATGAGAACACAGAACTACTGAGTGGCAGAAACAGGATTTGAATCCAAGGTGTCTAGCGTATAATAACTGCGCTTTAACCATAGGCTTGACTCCCTCAGTTCCTGGATTTTGTTCCTCGATTGTCTGTGGAGAACAGGGTCTAATGTCAGAGGGCAACCCAGCTGATGGCAGAAAAGTTGGGGGACAAATCTGACATTGTCTCTTTCCTGTGTCCCCAGCCCACAGCACTGGGGCATCTGCCTGTGCTCATTCTGCCTGGGGGACCACCCCACCGCCCCCATACCTGTCTTTGGGAATCCTTCTCATTCTTCAAGGCCCAGCTTAAAAAAAATCTTATAAAAAAAAATCTCATTCCCACCCCCTGCCACCTCCTTGGAATTAATCATTCCTGCCTAAGTCCTGCCCAAATGTGGTATTAAACCTCTGAACCTGAAGGTTTTAAGGAAGAAAGAGATTATGCCAACAAAGCGCCCAGCACTGGGCTTGGCCCGCCATTCGTTAACTCCGGAGCAAGGGCCACTCTGCCCCTTCGTTAACCCTCATTTCTGAAGTCTCCCAGACTTGCGGTACTCCCTGCCCACTCTCCCAGTGCCTACCACAGTGCCTGGCAAACAGTAGAGGCTCAGAAAGAACATGGGTTTTGGAGCTGGAACCCTCGCACTACCCCTTTCTGGAGCTGGGACCTCAGACATTCAGATGGCGTGAGCTTGGTCTCATCTGGTTGCTGTAAGGCGTGTGAAACTCCAAATACGTGATTGTAGATCCCAGCTTACTACCCTTGGGGGTTTTTTCCAGAACCCACCAGGGAACCCTGGGACCTGGAAGGAGGCAGCTTGTAGTCTCATTCTTCCGGGTGTGAACAAATCTGATGCTCACAGTGGCCTGACTTCCCCAACAGAGGTCCCTGCCCCCTCCGCCCTGCCTGGTTTCCCCAGGGTCTGGAGGTGAGCAGGGCTGAGCCATCTGTAGAGCGGCAGCGACCCCGCGTGGCTAAAAGGTGCAGAGCAGAAGCAAAAATCCTGCCAGGTCTTTACCCAGGGACCCCCACCCTCCCACCTCACTCCTCCTACAGACTGCACTTGTGACTCTCAAAGTCCAGGCCCAAATGGCCATTCCAGCCATAGTTTTTATCCTCTCCTCCTGCCTCCCAGACAGTCAGCCCCCACACCCTGACTTATCATGTGTCAGCACCCACTGTGTGCTGGACACTGTGCAGGGGGCTTTACAAACATTATTTAACTTCATCCTTATTACCATGGAGGAAAGTATTACTATCTCCATGTTACCAACATGGACCACAAGGCTCAGAAGGCCTGGGGCCACTCGGGTAGGAAGCAGCAGAGTGAGGATCTGAACCAGGACTCCAGGTTCCTCTGTGCCGTAGTACTGTTCACAGCACCATGACAAAGCCATTCGTGTAAAGGCGGGATGGAACTGCCAAGGCTGCTGAAACAGCAACTGTCTGGGCCGATAGGGGCAGGAAGGCTTTGTTCCCAGGAGAGATGACGTTTGAGCTTGCTTTGCAGGAAGGACATTTCAGGTGGTGGTAACAGCACAAGCAAGGAAGGGCAGGGAGGTTGGGTGGAATGTCATGTGCTCAGTCTGAAAGTGAAGACGTAACTTGGACAGGCCAGCGGGACCCTGGTGAGGAGGCAGAACTTGGAGGAAAGTGTGAGCAGTGATGGGGGCTCACAGGCAACAGTTTGTGTGTTGGGGGGAAGGTAACACACAGGCATCCTGAAAATTCTGTTCCTCTCTCGGGAATGGGGATCCCAAGTGTCTCTTCCTCAGATGCACTCAGTGCTAGGAGTGAGACTGATGGTCTTTATGTCTCCACCTCTGCCCCACAGAACTACTATCCAGGCCCCGGAAATTATGGGGAGAAGGGCAACCCATACACCAAGCTGGAGGAGAACCACTGGAACCGGTCCCATTCCGAGGGCCTCATGTGCAGGATGACCAACAAGCCACCCCCCTTGGTGCATCAGGTACCCCCTCTCCTGGCCAGGCCTGGAGGGGGAGACTCCCAAGGCAGATGGGAAAACCAAGACCCTGAGAGAGCAATGGCACTGCATCAGCAGCTCTCCTGCAGGCATTGTCACCTCTGCTGTGTTCTAGGGGAGTGGTCTGGGACCCGGCACCTACTCCCTCAAAAGCGGCATCGATATGTACCTGGCACGATCCATCAGCACTCGCGGCCCCTATGACACTTACTCTGGTGACAGAAGCAAGCCTCTGCCTCATGGACATTACTCTGTGCAGGTGTGTACTCAGGTGGGTTGTGGGGGTTCATTCCCCAGCAGGATGACACGCCTCACCAATCAACACCAGGAACACTACCCTATGGGCCAGGTCCTTTCCCACCCTGAAGCCAGCATGGGATCTGGCTACTTGTGTGAGTGTGAGATCGGGAAACTGAGGCTAGCCACATAGCTGGAAAGGGGCCGAGCTGGGATTGAACACAAGTATGTCTGTCTACTTCATGGCCAGTTCTCTCTCCTCTGCACCGGTGTGAACTGCACAGGAGGTGTGGGTAGCCCACAGTGCCAGTACTGGATGGAAGACAGGCCACAAGCCTGCGGGACCTCGACAGCACAGGGCTGGCTATCCTGATGTTTTGGACACAGACCCAGCTATGCTGGCTGGGTTAGTGGCAGTGCTCTGTTAACGAGGCCAAGAACTGGAGGGCCGGGAGGGACAACTGAAGGAGAATTTAAGCTGGAGGGCCTCCTGTCCTACCCCCTCAAGCCCCTGTTCTGTGACCTCACAGCACGCCGTGCTTTGCTTTCTTCTGCTCACAGCAACTGGAATTAAGCACTTGTCTAATTACCTGTTCATTTTGTCTCCACTGTGCATTGACCCGGTATGTACAATCAGGCCAGGTCATCATCCAGGTGCAGGAGAAACCAGCCCTTGTGGAACTTACACTCTAATGGAAAAAGAAAAACAATCATCAATGAGTTTTTTAAAAATTCTAGAGTGTTATCAGGGGATAAGCGCTATGCAGAGGCCTTGGGAGAGTTGGGCAGGGGTGGGGTTAATGTCCAGAGACTTTTGGTCCAGTTGGTAAAGAGCCACTGAACTGAGCCCTCTGACCCGGCTGCTCCCCTGGGCCCCCCCAGCCCCCCCATGACCAGCCACTAAAGTGGTCCTGCCCAGCACAGCAGAGGCCTGGGGACCCTCCTCAGGTGCTGCAGCCAGCCCCCGCTCTGATTGGCCAGTGCCCAGGCCGTGCAGTTTGTTGCATTTGTTTGTTTTGTTTTGATAGACTTCATTTTTTAGAGCAGTTTTAGGTTCACAGCAAAATTGAATGGAAGGCACAGAGAATTCCCATACATCCCCTACCCGTACTTCCCCCCATGCAAGCCTCACTCACTATCAATATCCCGCATCAGAGGGGTCCATTTGTCACAATCCATGAACCTGCATGGACACGCCCCCATCACCCAAAATCCATAGTCTAATTTAGGGTTTGCTCTTGGTGGTGAACATTCCGTGGGTTTTGACAAATGTGTGACATGCGTCCACTCCTGTAGTATCCTGCACAATAGTTTCACTGCCCTGAACATCTTCTGTGCTTTTCCAGTCGCACTGATTTTTAAATATTTGAGACATCCCTCCTGCTTAGAACAGTGCCTGGCTCAATACATGTCCAGTAAATGAATGAAAGAAAGAAGGTGTGGGTAAAGGCAAGCTCGATCGTAGGGGGGTTGCAGGAGACTAAACCCCCACCCCCGACCTGCTGGTGGGTGGGAGGCTGTCTTGTTTCCCTGCCCAGGTCAGGGTGGGCCTTGAGCTGTCCTGGCCCCTGCACAGCCTGGCCCTGGGGCCGTCTGCACCGGCGGGGCGGTGAGCAACGCCTCCTTGGTGTTGGCACTTGCTTTTCTCTGACTGCTGGCGAGGGTTGAGAACAGGCGCTCTTGCTTTCCCTGGCGTAACAGATCTCTTTCTCTCTCTCTCTGTTTCTCAGAAAAAAAAGCCCAGGGAACTGATGAGTGTCAAGAGCTTTGTGGAAGAACTTAATTCACGTCACAATAAGAAGCATGGGATTTTTTCGAAACTTCCCCGAAACCCGGAAACCCCTACAGAGAGGATTTACTGGGCCACCATTAGCCAGTGCCCCCGAAAACTAGTCAGTGTGCCCCCACGGCCTGCCTTCCTCTCTTGGATGGTGGCTCTCCTGCGGGGATGGGGGTGGGGTGGCTGTTTTCAGGGGAAAGACTCAGTCTTGGGGATCAGACAAGCCTTGTTTCCAATCCTGGTCTTGCACTTACCAGTGACTTTGGGTAAGACCCTCTCACTTTCCGAGCCTCAGTTTACACGCCTATCCTGTGAGGACATGATATGGCTGTGAGGATTAGATGAAGTGTGCTTAGAGCCTGTGGCATGGTCCCTGTGCTCAGGATGTGCCCAGCCATTGTGGAGCTCCACCTAGCCCCTCCATCTCCTGGCCCTCAGCATGCTGGAGAAAGGCCAAGAGGGAGGCTGGGCAGGGCAGAGTATGAATAAGGGTGTCCACCTTCATGGGGTCTGCCCATCTGCTCTGTGTAGGGGAATGATGAGCTCTGCCTCAGTGGCAAGGCAGTCCTCTCTGGGGGTGGCAACCAGTGGTCTGAGTAGGCCCTGGGCTTTATTCAAGCCCCCCATGCAGGGTCTGTCCCTAAGGGCATGGGAAAGGGGAAGGAAAAAGGGTACAAACGTATCCTGAATGCCTGCTGGGCACCTTCCAGCCACCCTGAGGGAGGGATTATCATGCATTTCACAAAAGGAAGTTGAAGTCCACATCTGGGAGGGATCTGCCTGGAGTTCCTCAGCAAGGGCAAGAAGGAGCTAGGAGTGGAACCGGCTCGTCTAGCTCTAAGGCCTGCGTCGCTTCCACTCCCCAGAGTGGGGTCTGGAGCATCTCTCTGGACCCTACCAGATCATGAGGGCCCTTGGGAACCTGCTGCTGGGTGGAGGTTAGAGTTGGGGGCATGGGTCATGAGGGCACCACAAGGCTCCTTTGTTAGGAGGTGGCTGGGGACCTCCCACCGTCCTTGGCTCAACCCAGGACTGCTAGACAGGTGCAGTTAGCTGCCAGGAGCTCTCACCTGCCCTGGCCCCAGGCTGACCACTACCAGGGCCTCTAGCTTTCAGCCTTCATTTCTTACCCTTAGGCCGCATCAGGTCCTGGTCTGTGGCTTCCACATGAGAAGGAATGCAAACACGTCAACCCGCCACCTTTCCTGCTGGCCTCCAAGCGGTCAGGCATAAAGGCCTACCAGATGATTCTGGGAAGCTGGGTGAGTGGGCCTGGGGTGGGGGATACATGGTGATGGGCAGAGAACTCTCTCCTGCCTCTACAGGCAGCCCCAATCCTTCCCTGTCCCCTGGGAACTGATGATGCTCTGCGTGAGCCGCCGAGGCCACTTCACTTTTTTCCCCCAAAGGACCAGACACCCACTCCCACAGTCATTTCTCTAAGGCATGGGCTCTCAAACTTGAGCAGGTATTAGCATCACCTGGAAGGCTTGTTAAAGCACAGATTGCTGGGCCCAGGCCAGAGATTCTGATTCAGAAGGCCTGGAGAGGGTAAGGGTGGAACGGGAATTTGCATTTCTGATAAGTTCCCAGATGACCGTGGATGCTGCTGGTCCAGGGACCACACTTGGAGTGAGCCATCCCATGCTCTCATTTCCCCAGAGAAATGCTCCCTCATTCTCTCTTTGTATTTGTCTTTGGGCTCAGGGTCAGCAGGGAGATTGGCTCATTTCTCACCCCTGGTTGAACACCTTTGGGTCCCTTTCCCTCCCCAGAGGCAGCCATCTCCTGTGTGTGATGGGACCTTACTTTTCCTGAAAAACAGCTAAATTCTGGGGTTTTGTGTGCATGCCTCCTTGATTTACACAAATGGCCTTGGGCATTGACCGCATTGTTTCTTACCACCCCCCTTCAGTTTTAAGTACACCTTTAAATGGAGTCTAGCAATCATACAGAAAGGCTCATGAATCCTAAGTGAACAGCTCCAGGAATTGTCATGAAATGACCCCACCCATGTAACTACCCTCCAGAGCATTCAAGAACACATTCCCAGCACCCATGAGCCCCACATGCCACTTGCCCCCATCAGGTAGCCCCTGTCCTGGCTGCTACTAGCACAGGCTAGTTTGCTGGGTTTGCACACCTTTCTTCAAGGTCTCTCCTGGTCTCCCTGGGTGCCTTTTGCTTGTAACTGATCTGCCTTCGCATCGTTCTGCCTCCCACTGCCCCCTCCTGCAGCCCACGTCTGAGCTCTCCACCCTCCTCACCTCCCCGTGATGGCACAGTCCCTGGTGTGCCCAGCCCCCACTGGCTGACTCTTGTGAAGACCAGTTGGTCAGCCACCCCCCACCCTCACCCCCGTCCTCCCTTTTCTCACCTCCAGCCTGCACCCCTGCAGGGGAGAGGGTCTTCACTGGGGACCCCAAGTAAAATGTTTAGGCTAGAGCCAAATGACCAAGCTGCTGCCCCAGGGCTGGCCACTCCCAAGAAGGAAGGTGTATGGCGCTCGGGCTAATGTCTGGAATCCTGCTCACAGCGCCAGTTGTCTAGCTCTTAATCCTGTTCGTGATGCCAATTGTAAAGCTACACAACCACAGCAGTTGTTGGGCTCTTTTACCTGCTGGTAATCCTGCACCGACTGGGCTGATTGTTGAGCTAGGGCTGGGTCTGGAGCTCCCAGACCCCTCAAGCCCATTCACAGACTGGGTCACAAGCTCGTCATACGCTAGGCTGGGTCACCAGACCCCCTGCATACCAGGTTGGGTCACCAGACCCCTTCACGCAGGTCTATGACCTGGGTAACCAGCCAAAAGGTCCTTGGAGCCATAGGTTGGAAAGCATGGCCACACAGGGCAGACACCCACCTGCCTGCTTCACTAAAATTCCTCTCTCTTCTCTCCCTCTCTCTGAAGAACACACGAATAGCAACAAAACTAAAAAGATACATTGGTGCTTGTGTGCACTAACTATACACACACGCGCGCACACACATACACACACACACACACACACAATTTGCTTACAAAGAATGCTGAACCACACCCAACTGAGGCGAGGGCCCTGACCAAACTACTCTATTTTCCCAACAGAAGGGCTGATGTGGGGTCTGGGTTTCGTTGGCTCACTGGCACTGTTCTGCAGGGCAGGCTCTGCTGGCACCACCAGCCTGGGAGCCTGCTCCCTCCTGACACAGGCCTCTCCCTGTGGGAGGCAAGTTCTGCCTAACACTGGACTAGTCTCTGGTTCCTAACATCCCCCCAGCCCACCCTTGGCACTGCTTCTCCATGGATAGCTGGGTTCCTGTCCTGCCTTTATTCTTCCCTTGCTATGTCACCTTGGGCAAATTACAAGGTCTTTGTCACTGGGACCTCTGAACCTCTCTGTTGGCACCTCTTGTATCTGCCACTCAGATTTCTGGGTGCCAGGGTGTATTTGTTTCCTAGGGCTGCCATAACAGTGAACCACAAACCAAGTGACTTAGAAACAGCAGAAATTTATTCTCTTACAGTTCTGGAGACTGGAAGTCTGAAATCAAGGTGTCTTCTCTCTCTCTGAAACCTGTAGGGGAGATTCTTCCTTGCCTTTTCCTAGTTTCTGGCAGTGGCCAGCAGTCCTTGGTGTTTCTTGACCTGTAAAGACCACTCCAATCTCTGCCTTCATGTCTCGCATCTTCCTCGCCATGTGTCTTTTCTTATAAGGACACCAGTCATAATGGATTAAGGGCCGCCCTACTCCAGTATGACCTCATCTTAACTAATTATATCTGCAACAACCCTGTTTCCAAATAAGGTCACATTCTAAGGGACTGGGGTTAGGACTTCAATATATCTTTTGGGGGGACACAATTCATAATTCAACTCATAACAGGTAGAGTAGGAAGGAGTCTGGGGGAAGGTGGAGGCCTGAGACCAAGCGTCTGAGCCAGGCTTGCTAATGTCCTGCCCTCCTCTCCCTGTTGCAGAACCCAGTAGGTGTGGGCCACTACCTCAACACTTGGCTGATGGAGAAAAAGGACAGACGGCAGCGATATCGGTCCCTGTTCATGGGTGAATCCAAGCGCTACCCTTCAGACCCGGCCTGGGACATGCTCATGCAGTGAGTGCCACTGGAGCTCCAGGAGAGGGGCGAGGGTGGGCTCTGCCATGGGCTGGGGTTCTCCGTGCTTGGTTCCTGTGATGATTAAGTTAGTGTCAAGTTGCTGGATTAAGAAATACGTAGAGAATTTAAGCCAATTCCCCTAATAAATCCTTCTCTCTCTCTCTCTCTCTCTCTCTCTCTCTCACTAACTGGTTCTGTTGCTCTGGAGAACCCTGACTAATACAGTTCCCATGGGAACACAGCTGCTGATCCTAATGCCAGCCAAACAGCAGAGGAAGTGGAAAGATGTTCAAGTCCAGATCTTGGCTCTGCCACTTACTGGCTGTGTGAGGTGGGGCATGTTGCTTAACCTCTCTGAGCCTCATTTCCTTCAGCTGTCAGATGAAGAAAAGTAGATGGCTGAGGATTCCCGAATAAGATGATGTACCTAAAATTCTTGGTAAGGAAAAGGTACTCAGTCAACACTAAATCCTCCATCCATAACCCACGTGGTCTGGGCTCTGCCCTGAGTGGCTTCGCCACATGGAGTCTCTGTTTCTTGGGGTTCATTATGAGATGGTAAAACTCATTTCAGGAAGTTGTGAAACCTAAGAAAGAAACGGTATATGAAATACTGTGGCAAACTATAAAACAGCTTGCAAGTATTAGCTGCTGCCATATTTTATTGATCAAAGAGGCCACCATTTGTAATATAATCTCAATTTCAGAAATGTTAAAAGGTGAATAAACATGCACTTTAGAACTGAACATTTTGATTTTTGGAAGTGATGGTGAGTGCATGAGAACCAGATTCTGGGGATGAGATTATTCAGGGAAAACTAGCTTTTAAATGTAATTTTTAAAAGTGTTTTATTTTTATTAAAGTAGTCCTGTGCCTTCCCCCTTCTTGATTTACTTTTACTTTGGTGGATTCCTGAGAAAGGGCAATAAGATTTTTGATAGACTGCATGCCTGCAAATGTTTTTTATTTTTCTTACCTGCACATCTAATCAATAGTTTGGTTGGAAATAAAATTCTAGGTTGGAAATAATTTTCTGTGGGAATTTTGAAGGCTTTGCTCCTTTGGCTCCTAGCTGCAAGTGTGGTTGTTGAGAAGTCTCATGCCATTCTGGTTTCCTGTCCTTTGTATGTGGCCTGCATTTTCCTTTCTGGAAGCTTTTAGGATCTTCTCTGTGTCCCTAAAATTCCATGATGATTGGTCTTAGTGTGGCCTTCTTTCATCCATTGTGCTGGGTGCTTAGTGGGTTCTTTCCATCTAGAAACTTAGCATCTTCTGTTCTGGGGACTTTTTTTTTTTTTTTAGTTTTTTTCTTTGATGATTTCCTCTCCTCTATTTTCTCTCTTCTTTCTTTCAGGAATCTCTTTTAGATGAATGTTAGAAGTCCTGGTTTTATACTCTAGTTTTCTTGTCTTTTTGTTTCTCTCTCTCTTATTCTCTATCTCTGCCTTTTCTGCTCTACTTTCTGAAAGTTTTCTTTGTCTTACAACCTTACTATTGCCTTTTTAAATGTTGGCCATCATATTTTTTAATTTTCAAGGACTCTTTTGTGTCGTGGATTGCTTTTTTTTTCCCTTTTTTGATTTTTTTTTTTTTTTTTTTTGTCTTTTTCGTGACCAGCACTCAGCCAGTGAGTGCACTGGCCATTCCCATATAGGATCCGAACCCGCGGTGGGAGCGTCGCTGTGCTCCCAGCGCCGCACTCTCCCGAGTGCGCCACGGGCTCGGCTTTTTTTTTCCCTTTTAATAACACCCAGTTCTTCATCACATACGTGGTATGTTCTAAGGATATTAAAATTTGTTTTTCTTAAGTTTTCTTTTCTTTTTTTTTTTTAAGATGACCAGTAAGGGGATCTTAACCCTTGACTTGGTGTTGTCAGCACCACGCTCACCCAGTGAGCTAACCAGCCATCCCTATGTGGGATACGAACCTATGGCCTTGGTGTTATCAGCACCACACTCTCCCAAGTGAGCCACGGGCCGGTCCAGTTTTCTTAAGTTTTCTTTCTTTCTCCCTACATTGTCTCCAATTCTTCTAAGTTCCTTTTTTTTTTCACTTGTTCATATTTAAGAGGAAAAGACTAAAAACTGCCATGGGCCTGGGTGGGGCCTGTCAATTTGTGGCTTCACTAGGAGTGATTGGCTGGGGATCTGGTCATTCCATTGGGAGACCCTCAAATGTCAGTGTTTTCTCTGGGACCATTCAGCTTCTCTAGAAAAGAATCGTCCATCCTCGGGGGGTGTAAGTGTGGTTGTTGGTGTTTTGGGGAAGAAGACTGGATGGTCTCACTCAATATATGGACTTCTTCGTCATCCCGCTGTTCTCACGGTGGTACCTGTCCGCCTGTGGTCCACTGTGCCCAGCTTCCCCCATCTGCAACTCCTTCAAGAAGAAACCTCTGGTCTCTCTCCTACTGGGTGTGTGAGGAGTTGGTGAGTGGAATTGTTTAACTTTCACCTGTTGTCAGTCACTGGTCTTGCTCCTGCTTTTCGAGATACTAGTGCCTCCAATTCCTGGGCCTTTCTGGGGTTTTGTGGCAGGAGCTGGCAAGCTTCTCACTGGCTTCCCTACTGCAGGCCGCTTGCTCTTCAGCCTTCTCAGCTCTGCCAATGCCTCCCTGCACTCCCCGTTTCCCAAAAACATGTTAACATCCTTTGTCCCCTGATACTTCCTCTCCCTTTGTTGTTTGCCTATTTAAAAAAAAAAATTCCTTTATCTTCTTTTAGTGGATTGCACGAGGGAGTGGAGATAAATGCGTGTATTCACCTGCTTGTTGAGTGGTGAATCACATGGAACACTGGTAGTGTGCAAAAGCATTTTCTTCCCCTTTCTAGCCAAGGTGGTTAGCCTTATCTCATGGGTGTTGAACCAGGACTAGAGAAGGCAGCAACTTGCCCAGAGTCACATAGCTGGTAAGTAATAGAGCTGGGGCTGGAATCCAGTCCTTCCCCTTCCAGGTCAGGGTCCTTTTCACACACCAACGCCCATGTGAGGATTTGGAGGTGCCATGCCCGGATTCCTGCAGGGTTACTCATCCCCAGCCGCCCCGTCAGCAAAGCCCAGCCTACATACTGTTTGCTCGGTGAAGGGCTCTAAGGGACGGATGCCTCATCCCCATTGGACCCTCTACTTTGTCCCCCTGAACATCTGCCTCCCCCTTGTTCAAAAATTCTCCTTCATCACTGTTATTGCATCTAGCACATAGGCCTGTGAGAGTTATAGGATTGCTCTTGTAACCTGGCTTAGAATTCCATGTCTGACACTTAGCTGTGTACCTGGGGCAAGTTGCTAGGAGACAGACTTTCCACATCTGAAAAATGAGGGTGAACTAATAACCACTTTGCAGAGTCTGTTATGAAGACTAAATGAGACGATGCCTGTAAATGAACTCTGCCTGTGGTGCTGTTTTGTACGGATGCTGCAAATGCCAGCTTCTCCTTCCTTTATCAGCTTCGTTTGACTTAGCAGAATTCTGTGTTTTATTTGTTTGCATGAGGGGTATGTTCTTTACAGAGGCTTAAAATGTGCATCATCCAGGAAAAAAACGACAATGGCTTAAATCACCCTCTGTTGTCAAAGACCCAAGGAGAAGCCTATGTTAAGATGGGGATTTTGATAGAGACAGGGAGAGAAACAGGAGGAAGGCATTTGAATCCTGAGCAAGGATGGGGGCTTTGAAGGAGGAGGCTAGAAACATTGGATATAACTAGAGGCTTCTCATTGAAGTCAAGAACAAGACGGGGATGCTTGTGTCACTGGCATTATTCATCATTGTTTTGGAGGCTCTTGCAAATGCAGTAAGACAAGAAAAGTAAATAAGAAATATAAATATTGGTAAGGAAGAGCAAAATCATCAAAATTTATAATGAATGTGTGTTTACTAAAATATTCTGAGAGAAAAAAACAAAACAAAAAGTTCAGATCCCCATACTGTCCTGCTGCCAAAAAACAAACAAATAAACAAAAACAATAACTATAAAACATTCCAAGAGAGGTAATTTTAAAACTGTAAGCCTAAGAGGGCAAGTGCAATAAAGTGTATAAATGAATAGTTTCCTTTTATGCTGCAGCCATAACAAATAGAAAACTTAATTGAAAAGTGGGGGAAAAAGATCCCATTCTTATTAGCAACACAAACAACAAAATGCATAAGCGCTGGCTGGTTGGCTCCATTGGTTAGAGCATGGTGTTATAACACCAGGGTCAAGGGTTTGGATCCTCGTAGTGACTAGCCACCTAAAAAAAAAAAAAAGTATAGATAAGGCATAAATAAAGAAAAATATAAACATTTACTAAAGGATGTTAAAGAAAGTCTGACTAACTAGAAAGAATATCGTGTTCATGGATGGAAAGACTTGCTATTGGAAAAATACTAACTCTTCCCATTGATATAAACATTTAATGCCATTATTTTCTGATCCTAATGAGGTTGGTGGGAGTGGCTGGATAAGTTGATTATAAACTTCATCCAAAAGAAGAAATATATATGAATTATTTTAAAAATAGAAGAAGAATGATCTTATTTAAAAATGCATAGAAAAGGCAATATGGAGGAAAGGTAATACGGAGGACCAAACTGTTGGCCGTGATTACCTCTAGAGGGGAGGGTTACTAGGTTCTTTCACATTCTACCTTGTTTGTTTTACCTCTGAACTCTTTGAATTTTTCAAAATAAACTATTTTTATGATCAGGAAAAAATGCAAATAGAAAGGGAAGGCCAAGAGCTCTCTTAAATAGACTACACAAACTGTGGGTTGTCCTTTTAGACCCATCCCCTAGGAGTCACCCTTTGTCAACCAGATCTTAGTTTTCCCATCTGTGAAAAGGGCATAATTTATACCCTACAGGGACATGGTGAGGCTTAATTAAGGCTTATGCATGCTACTGCACAGAAGCCAACCGGCAGGTCCCTGTGGGTCTAAACTGTCAGGCTGGTGCACGATTCTCCCCAGGGCTCCAGCTTGGCATTGTCCATGAAGTCCTGACTCCACTTGGGTTCCTGGGTCAGGAGGACTGTGCCAGGAGGCACAGAAGGTAGGTCATAAGGTGCGAAGAAGGGCTCCCTTCTACACTCTTTCACTGACTGATTCGTTGAAAAACCTGTTCTGTGCTTGGTTCTGTTCTGGACACTTCTGAGCTGCTGGTTGTTTTCAGGTGACCAGAAATATTTTCTCATTTACTCACTGAAATGTTCACATCTGCATTGATATTTTAATTTCGGAGTTATTCTTTGTTTTCTGAATTTTCCTTTTAATTACAGCCTACTCTTATTTCTTCTTTTTTTTTTTTTTTTAAAAGATGACCGGTAAGGGGATCTTAACCCTTGACTTGGTGTGGTCAGCATCACGCTCACCCAAGTGAGCGAACCGGCCATCCGTATATGGGATCCGAACCTGGGGCCTTGGTGTTATTAGCACCGCACTCTCCCGAGTGAGCCACGGGCCGGCCCCAACCTACTCTTATTTCAAGGAAGCAATGCTTTCTCATGCTTGGAAGATATTAAGACAAATTTGCCTGATATAGTCTTTTTCTCTAAATCTTTTTTCTGTGCATTAATTTTGGCCTCAATCTTCCACATCAGAGATTTTTCTCAAATTCTTGGTGATCCTTGGCTGTGCACTCCTGTCCAACTAAAAAGCCTCCTGAAGGCTCCGGGACGCTTGTTCATCATAGACTTCACCATAGGATGATCAAGATGAATGTTTTCACCAGGAGAATTTCCAGTGTCAGTACTGATATTTTCTCTTGGCCTTGGCCAGAGAAAGCTTTTCTTGGGGATGTAAACCTGGCTGCCCAAGTTCTAGAATCTAAGTGGAGGAGAAGAAGCTAGAGTTCTCAATATTTAGTGATTAAACTTCCATTTAATTCTCTGTTTTAAATATGGTACTCATGATTTCAACTGTGCCTGGTGTCATCCTGAACAGAGAACGTCTCTGTCTCCAGAGAATAAATTTCTAATCTTCTGCCAGGGTGAATGAAGGGCACTTATCTGGCTGCAGAGAGTGAGGGAGGGAAACTAATATTATACAGACTTTCAATCAATATCCCCATTTTCCACCTTCACTCCCACTTCCAGAGGTACCTGCTGCTGCTAATTCCCTAGTCCTTTGAAGTGGGATTCTTAGCTTTACCATCTACTGACACAAGGTTTTGCTTTCTTGGGTCTGGTAAGTGAGCTCCCGTTCTTCCATTTGCTTTTCAATTTCCAGAATATTTTTTTCTTACTGCTGCTTCTCTTCTTTTTTGTCCTTGTGGGTATATGCTTTAAAATTTTTATTCCTTTACTCTTGTTTTAGTGGAGTTTCAGGGGAGAAAGAGGTCAATGTACCAATTCAATCCATGGAAAGTGTGGTGAAATTTCTGTGTTTCGAAGGGAAAATAAAAATCTTGCTAGTATCATATCTAAAAAGACACCTAACCTGCAATCTAAATCAAAGACAATCAGGTATGTTTTGGGTTTCTCTTCTAAAACATGAACGATAGAAATCACTGTTTATAGAATTCTCAAGAAAGAGAATTGGGACTGTAGAATCCTCTGTGTAGCCGAACTTCTATCAATGTGCCAGGCAAATGAAAGATACATGAGGATTTGGGATATATACCCAATGTATCTTTTCTGAAAATATTTCTGGAGATATACACCAGTCGAATGAAAAATGAATTAGCATGGAAAACTCAAGAAAGGGGAAGACAAAATATTTCAAAATATAACTGGTTGTGATATACCAGACAAATGTAATTAACAACAAAAAAGGAAAAGTAGTAATACAAACACCAAGCGAAGTAGAATTCAAGGCAAAAATATGAAGTGGGACAAAGATGAGTGTTAGTCATAATAAGCAACACAACCCATGAAGAAGTTATAAAAACCATGAACTTTTACACACCCAAAATAACAGTGATAAACTCCCACAATCATAATGGAAATTCATAATAGACCTGTTTGAGAATTTGACAGACAAAGGTATATAAGTAATTATTTGGAGGATTTGAATGGATGTATTTTGCTTCACACTATATTCAGGTACTCATGAACATTTATAAAAATTGATCCTGTAAGAAAATCTCATCAAGCTCCTCACCTCCTCGTCCCCATCCCTGTCCCCAGCCATGGGCGTGCTTCAGATGTGCGGGTCCTGCCTGGCTGCCCAGCTGCTCGGAGCCACATGGGGCTTCATATGCAATGGTTGCTGTGGGCCTGTGGGATGGGTGGCAAAGGGGGAGGTGCGCGGGTCTAGTTGCAATCCATGGGACAGGGATGTACAGGTGTACGACAGCTGCCCAGAAGGAAGGACCCTCTGGTTGTGGTGCGTGCAGAGCGGGCCTCCTGGTATAGGTGTGGACCAGCTGTATATGATCATGCACACCTTGGCCACGCATGCTCATATGTTAGATATGATATAATTGGAAGGATCCTAACCAAGGGTTTTGGATGCAACAGTCATAGTGATGAGTATTACAGATGTGGATGATAAAGTAGTCAAAAGAGCCAATGAGATGACTATTTCATCCACTTCTCTCACCAGTCTTTTTTTTTTTTTTTTTTTTTTACTAAAGATGACCGGTAAGGGGATCTTAATCCTTGACTTGGTATTATCAGCACCACGCTCTCCCAAGTGAGCTAACCGGCCATCCCTGTATAGGGATCCGAACCCATGGCCTTGGTGTTATCAGCACCACACTCTCCCGAGTGAGCCACGGGCTGGCCCCTCTCACCAGTCTTTATGAGGAAGATTTTGAGCAAGACCTGGCAGTTGTGAAGGTTTTCCCACCCATAGGGTACATAACGGTAACTAAAAATATTCCCCAAATCATTTCTTTCATTGAAGGAATGATTGCTCATAGGCACGCATATTCAACAGTAAAAGGCAATGTCTGCTTTGACCTGACTTCTAGAGGAGACGAGTCCAGCAAACTGGTCAGCGTGGCTGTGGTCCAGCTAGGGAGCCAGCTGATTCTGACAAATGACATGTCAGCGACTTCGCCCTGTGTAAGGCAGCCAAGCTCCAGGAGGTTTATTGGGCCTCTCCTTGGGGAAATGGAGGGCCTGGCTGGCAAATCAAGTGCTCTGCCCTTGCAAATGTGGTGTTTGGAAGCCAACTGGACATCCATTTGGCTTTTCCACATCATGAAAACGAAAGTGCATGGTGTGAGGTCTTTCATCAGTGCACACAGTGGGGAAATTATTTTCTATATTCTGGACATTTGCACGTGAAAGGCAAAGAGGGAAAAATGTGTAAATCATTAAAAAAAAAAACCTACATTGCTATTAAGGACTTTGTGAAGATGTTTTCCCCTGACGTCTCCCGGCTTTCCTGCATGCGAAGCAGCTACAGGTCTCGTGAGCTGGAACACAGCACGTCTAGGGTCTGACGACCACAGTACTTACGCACTTATGGCTTGGAAAAGAATCATTCTGACAGTATTTGGGGATAGTAAAATCCAGGCCAAACAATCTGCAAAAAAAAAAAAAAAAAAGGAAAGAAAATATCAAAAATGTCTAAGTTAAAAATACCTTACATAGAAATTTTTAGGTCACTCTTTCTAAGCATAATACAAAAGTACTTCAAAAAGTTCATGGAAAGATTTTATTTTATTTTGGTGGCTGTTGAATTATCCTTTAATCTATTTTTTTCATGAATCTTTAAGAATAAAATAATGAAATAGGAAGTTAACATGAAAAGGAAAACCCCCAAAGCCAAGTACTTGGAAATTAGGAAGCACTCTTCTAACTACCTCTTGGGTGTAAGAGAAAATCAAATTTGAAATTACAGACTATTTAGAAAGTAATTACAATAAAAACAATAGATCAAAGCCTGTGTAATATGAGGGTACTTCAAAAAATTCGTGGAAAACTAGAATTGAAAAATAATATGAATCTTTCCATGAACTTTTTGAGTACCCCCCCACCATGGCCAAAGCACCTGTTAGAGGAAAATTCATACCTTTAAGTGCTTTTAATATCAAACAAGAAAGATTAAAACCAAAAGAAGCAATCACCCAACTCTAGAAGTTTAAACAAAAAAGACCAAAATAAGTAAAAATAGAGGAGTAAAGAATGAATAAAAATGAATGGAGACTGGATGGATGAAGTTCTCATTGGAGAAGCCCTCACCACTTCTTTCATGTTAATGCTGCCTTCTTCTCCAAGGTGGTGGGCATGATCCAGTGTCATGAGGATGTGAAATGCACAAGTCCACAGACAGCAGAGGTGCTATAGAAATGCAACGGGTGATTGTCAGTGCCATCTTCCCCAGCTCATATATAAGTAAATGAGGCTTGGAGCAGGGCAGGGTGGGGCGGGGTGGGGTAGGGGGAGGTGAAGGGCATTGCCGAGTTCCACGGGCGAACAGAGGCAGTTCAGGGACTAGAAACACACGGCTCTGACTCTGATCCTGTGCTTCAGCCTTGCCTCCTTGGCCAGGTTGGGAGGAGGCCATGGGCGACAAAGCACAACATGTCCTCGACCAGTGTGCCATCTTCAGTCCAGGCGAGGAGGGCATGTGTGAGAGAGTGGCAAAGTCTCTTTCTGGAATGCATGGGTACAGCTGATCTTTCTCACCCCTCACTCCCAAGCCTCACCTGCTTCTTCCTGCAATCCAAAGTGTTCCGGTTTCCAGCCAGGCAGCCTGGGATTTAAATCCTGTATGGGAAAGGCAGGCTTTTGTTTTTCATTCTTTCGAGCTGTGTATACAGTGGGCACTCCATAAATGTGCTGGACTGACCAATGGACTAGGTTTTCCATCTGGCCACCTTTCTGGATCTTTGGATCTCACAGCCAGGTCTTGTTTCCTCCTTCTGGCTGACCTTCTGGCTGGCCGTGTGGACGTGAGAACTCTGCTCTAGTTAGGCCAGGCTCTACGCTACACCCTTGCTCTTTCAGCCCATGGGGCCACTGGCCACACTATGGTCTGTCCTTGAAACATCCTTCCCTAATTTCTCTTTGGAAAACTCCTCTTCATCCTCCACAGTTCTGCTCAAATTTGAAGCCTTCCGTGATTTTTCCAGACAATGTCTCTTTACTCTCAGCCTCTTGTGTATCCCCAGGCTGGAGCACTTTCCACTTATGTTGTAATTACTTGTTCATATGCCCTTGGTCCCCACCAAACAGAACTTCTCTATTCTCCAGCCCCAGGGTCCTGCTGGCAACCATAGCAGGAGCTCAATGAGTATTTGTTGAATGACAAGTCAGTGCATTAATTAATGAAATGCGCCAGGGTCTGGAAAACTCCATGAAAGGAACATGTGCGATAATTCCAGTTTCATTCAGCGAAGTTTATTTTTCCTTTCAAGTTTTTTCACCTGACATTTTATTATGAAAAATTTCAAATACACAGCAAAGTCGAAAGGATTTTACAGTGTGCACTTGTATACCTATCACTTAGACTATACTGTTAATGTTTTACTCTTCCTACTTTATGACATATCTTTCTATTTACATGACTCTGTATTCATCTATTAATTATCTTTTATTTTTGATGTTTCAAAAGAAATAGCAGGCAGTACATTTCCTCCTGAATACTTCAGCATGCATACTGCCTTTTTGGTATTTTAGACTAAAAGCCGTATTTCTTTTTAAGAAATCTGAAATCGAAATCGTAAATGTCCATTTTATGTAATAATAATAATGAGCACTTATATTTCTGGAGTGTATTTAAAATGGACACAGTGATTTTTTAGGTACGTCCTGCGTGCAAGTAACTGTAAAGAGTAGGTGTTACTCTCTATGTTCTTCACTTGAGACAAGTGAAGTTTGGAGAAGGTGATTTTCCAGAGTCACTGTTAGGAAATGGCATTGGAACATGCATTCCTCAAAAACTGATGGAGCACTTACTATGTGCCAGGCACTTGCTGGCTCCCGAGACATTGTAGAAGAGAACCAGATGGCAGTTCTGCCCCACAGTAGCTCCCAGCTTCATGGGGCAGGCACTTACCCCCTCCCCGAGTTACAGGGCAGCATGAGACGAGGGATGCGGGCAGCTGGCACCCAGGGCTTCTCTCCATCCAGAACACCTCCCCACTCTTGCCCCGAAGCTTCCTGAAAGACAAGACCAGGTGGAAAGGCTGTCTGAACCCAGAAGGGCTGAGGCAGAGTTGGCCATCAGCACAACCCATCTTCCTGTGCTCACCAACCTGCCCTCACCTGATCACTTTCCTTTTACTTTCTGGCCTTTGTGCATGCTGCTTTGGTGACAGTTTTGGAAGTTTGAGTAGGGGGAGGGACTCTTAGGAAGCTCAGCACACAGAGCCCCCTCTTCTCCCCTTTTAGACCCCACTACGCATTTACTGTGTAGCACACAAATCAGGAGGTTGCCATAGAGACAACGTGGCACCACGGAAAGACAGAGCCTTAGCTCCAAGGGAAGGCAGAGTAGAGAGAAGGCCATATTTTTATTTTTCCTTTCTTCCTTCCTTCCTTTCTCTCTCACTCCTTCCTTCCTTTTCTTCTATCTTCTTTTCCTTATTTTTGGTGGGGGTGGGTGGAGGTAGAGACTTGAGCATGTTTCTGGACTAATCGGCAAGAAGAGCAGGAGATTCTATTGTGAGGTGGTGGAACATGCATGCTCCTTGCATGGGCTGGAGGGGTGGTCCCCGAGCACAGGGAGAATTGTTGGCCTTGGATGGGGGCAGGAGGTGGGAGAGACAGAAAGGCTGATGATTTAATTGAATTTAGTGAGCATTTGCTAGGGGCCAGGGGTCCTACCCTCAGAAGGTCTCAGGCAAGTGAGGCAGAGAGGAGGGATTGATTAGCATCAGGTACGTGATGCAGGGGCTCAGCCAGATCCCATGGGAGTGTGAAGTGCAGAGAGAGAAATGCCCAGGTCTACCTGGAAAGGTGGCATGGAGAGAGGGAGGATGTCTCAGGCTGCTGGGCATGGGCATGGGGGTAACAGCCTGGCCTGTTTGGGGTGGCTGAGCAGCAGTAGGTGGGCATGGAAAAGGATGTGGAAGAATGAAGTGAGACAGATCAGGTGGTGTGAGTCTTGATGGAGGAGTTTGGCCTTTTTACCAAGAAATACCTACAAATCAAAGTGCAAGTGACACAGGAGGAAATCTTGGGAAAGGGCCACTTGGCAGATATAACATCAAGGTGGGACTCTCCTTTGCCTCACCCTGTCTGAATTACCAGTTGCTCAGGTAGGGAACCCTCAGGGGGTTATGAGAGGTTACAGTAGACCCTAAAAATTGGTCCTGGCTTGGGGGAGGAAACTGGGGTTCCGTGGTTTACAAACTGGGTGGCACTGATCTTCCTGAGGCACACTTCGTTCTCCAGATGGCCTCAGCATTTGTAGCCCATGTCCCAGTGGGTTACCTGGACTCTGCTCCATCCGTTGTGGTCTGCTGGATGGCCTGGTTCAGATCAGCCTGCACTTCTCAGCCTGACATGGCCTGCTTGAGGCTTGCACAAATCCGTGGGCTTTGGGATGACATGCAGATAAAGTCTCTGCTTTGTCATCTCCTAGCTGTGTGGCCTGGGCTACTAAGCAAGACTCTTTCTCAGCTGTAGGATGGGGATTTTGAAGCCTGTCTCACAGGCCAGAGTCTGTCCAGAAGAAAGACTTGCCATCCCACTCCTTTCCCATAGCCCATCATTCCTCAGCAGGGTGCTGCTGGCTTGTGGGAGGGACACTTCTTCATTGTACCAGACTCTCCTGCCCAGTGGTGGGGTGGTTAGCTTTCCTGGTGCCTGCCCACTGGTTGCCAGTAGTGGCTCCCAGCCTTTGTGACAGCCCCCAAACTCTCCTGCACATTTTCATTGCCCCCTAGGGGGCAGGTACCACCCCCAGTTTAGCTGATTCAATTCAAGACGCATTTGTTGAATGCCAACTATGCGAAAGGAAAAATGCTGGGATTGCCCTTGAAGGGGATCGTGTGTTATGGTAGAAGGAAGAGTGGCCTGGGAGGCAGGAAAATAGACTTTCTGTCCCAGCTCTATACCAGTCATTTAATCTTTTTCTGACTTTGACTGAATGCCTATGTTTAAGGCCACAGCCGTGTTTTCAAAGTGCTTACAATTGAGTGTAGAGTGTATTAGAGGAGGATAGAGATAGTACTGCAGGAATTCAGAGGAGGGAAAGATTACATCCAATTTGGAGGTTCAGGGATTGCTGCTCAGAAGAAGTGGCATTTAAGCTGGCTCTCAAACGTTGGATAAGAGTTGGACTTTGAAAAGCAATAACAACTGTTAATCAAAGGTTGACTGTATGCCAGGCGCTGTGCTCAGTTCTGTATAAACATTATCTCTTATGAGCCTCACAAAGCCCTTTGAGCTTTGTATTATGTTTATTACATAGATGAGGAAACTAAGTAACTTTGCCAGGGCCACAGTGAGTTACTGACTGTATCAGTTGGCTATTGCTGCATAACAACTACCCCAAAACTCAGTGGTTTAAAACAGTAGCCATTTGTTATTGTTCATGAGTCTGGGTTAGCTGGGGACTGGTCTAGGATGGTCTTGGATGGAACAACTAGACTGTCTTCCACATGGACTCCCATCCTTCAGCAGTGTAGCCCAGGCTTGTTCTCATGGAGCCTAGGCCCAGAATGCCACTGCATTGCTTCTACCACATTCTGTTGGCCAAAGCAAGTTACAAGGCCAGCTCACATGCAAGGTGAAGGGAAGTAAACTCTACTTCTTGGTGGGAGTAGCTGCAAAGTCACATTGCAGAGGGCACTGGTATAAGAAAGCATGGGCCATTTTGCTGTCTGTCTAGTCTGGTAGCAAAACAGAATTGGATCTCTGGTCTAGCTGGCTCTGAGCTGCATTCTTTCCATGAGAGTTCACTTCGAAAAAATTTAGGACAAAGAGAAGAGCATGAGCAAAGGAAAGGAAACAAAAAAACTCAGGACATGTCTGGGAAATGCTAAATGGTTCATTTTTGTGGACTGTGTAAAGGGGAATAGCGAGAATAAGGCAGGAGAGGCTGGATCAGGCAGTTCTTAGAGGCCTTGAAAGCAAAGCTAAGCTGCTTGGACTCTATCCTGTGTGTGAGAAGCCCCAGGATTTTTCAAAATGTCGAATTTATAATAGTATAATTTACATCCAGCAAAATTCATCCTTTTTAGGTACACAATTCTATGAGTTTTGAGAAATGTATATAGTCATGAAATCACCATAAGGATGATATAGAATATTACCATTCCCTTAAAAAGTTTCCTTGTGCTATCTGTAGTTAATCTATTCCTCCTACTCCAGCCTCTGGCAACTACTGATACAGTCATCATCCCTATAGTTTTGCCTTTTCCAGAATGTCATATAAATGGAATCCTCCATATGTAGAAGTTTGTCTTTTTCTTTCATTTTACGCAATGCTTTTGAGATTCATCCATGTTGCTGCATGTATCAGTAGTTTGTTCCTCTGTAATGCTGAGCCGTATTCCATTGTATGGCTGTCCACAGTGTGTTTATCCCTTCCCAAGCTGAGAGACATTTGAATTGTTTCCAGTTTGGGAAATTTTTAATAAAGCTGCTATAAATGGTTATAAACAGGTCTTTAGATAGACATATGTTTTCATTCCTCTTTGGTAAATATCTAGGAGTAGGATTTCTGGGTCATTTGGTAAGTGAATGAATAACTTTATAAGAAACTGCCAAACTGTTTTGAAATGGCTGTCCTATTTTGTGTTCCCAGCAGCAATGTGTGGGAGGTCTAATTGCTCCATACCCTTGTCAGCATTTGGTACTGTCATTGTTTTCTTGTTTTCTAATTTTAACCATTCCAATAATATATTACATTATGATTTATGGTTTGAATTTGTATCTCTCCAGTGACAAGATGTTGAGCATCTTTTCATGAGCTTCCTTTCACCTCTTCTTTGGGGAGGTGTTTTCAGATCTTTTGCACATTTTAAAAAATGGCTTGCTTGTTTTTATATGTTAAGTTTTGAGAGTTCTTTATATATGCTAGGTATAAGTCCTTTATCAGATATGTGTTTTGTGAATATTTACTCCCAGCCACTCAGAAGGATTTTAACGGGCAGTAACTCTTGTGTTTTAAAAACTGACTTTGTGGCATTATGGGGTGGGGAAATGGGATGAGGGGGATAGAGGCAAGGAGGCTGTCCTCATGGTCCAGATGAGAGATGAGGCTCTGGGCCAGGCTGGGGGCAGTATGGATGGGGAGGAGTGAAGAGACAGAGGCATGGAGACCCACTGGATAGTAGAAAAGGCCCTTTACCCTGGTGAACCCTCCCTCCCTCTTGCCTTCCTTCCTCTGACAAATATTTGTGGAGCACTGACTAAGCACCAGGTAATGGAGCAGCCATAGGGGAAATACCAATGAAAAAATTGAAGAAGTTCACATGTTGGTGGGGTAGACAGGCAATAAACAAGTGCATAACGTGTGTAACAATAGCTGGTGGATGCTGTTTGACACACATTGCAAGGGGTTCTTATGGAAATGCCATCTTCCAAATAGTTCCTGGGATGGGAATCAGAGTCCTCAGGGGTTCCACTCCCAGGAAAGAATCAGAGTGGTGGGAGGAGCGCTGGACTGAGGGCAAGAGCTCTGGGCTTGAATTCTGGCCCTAACCCTGTCCTTCAGGGCCATTTCAGGTAAGTTCCCTCCTCTCTCTGGCCCTTGGTCTCCCTCTCAGGGTTGGGCTAGATGATCTTTCAGGCACTGTGATTTTTCACTTGAAATTCTTACAGATCAAATTGTGTGCTCTGATGTGCTGAGCTGGGTACAAAGTAGTGGGATCTCTTTGGAACCAGGCCATTTTGTTGGAAAAGGTCTGGGGGTCTTCAATTTTGGCCTCTCACCCAATGTAGGATCCCCTGTGAAGCACAACCAACAGGTACCTGGTCATCCCCTGTGGGTTTCCTCCAGGGGTGGGGAGATTCTGCCTTCCAAAGGACCAGTTTAATTGATTTTTCTCTCTGTCTTTTTAAAGGGAAAGGATCACACCTTTTACCAAGGGGAAGTGCCGCCCAACTATAGATTACAATTCAGATCCTACTCCCTAACGCACATGTGAAGGACAGCCTGCGATGACCCAAGGGCCCAAAGGCCTGAAGACAAATCTGGGGGTGGGAGGATGGGAGTGGGAAGTGGTGGGGGAGCTTGGAGAAAGGACACAGGAGAATGCTTGGGAGAGGGGAGCGATGTGGTGGGCTCACCTTCGCTGGAGCTATCTACCTGGAGGTCACAATGTCTGCTGGGACAGCTGGGGCCAGATATCTTTTGCTACAAGACATCGGTTATCCTGAGAATTCGAATCAGCCAATGACATGAACAAGGAAGCCAGACAGCAGATGGACTGAGGGATGGGATGTGGTTTCACTCTTGGAACCCCTTCTACTCTAACACCAGAGTTCTTGGCTCCCTGTTCATTAAAGTCCAAAAAAGAGGTGGGCGAGTGTAGCATATATCATATGGCAGCTCTAGGACTCTCCGGGAATACCCTGTCTCCATCCCAGGATGTTTCTGGCAGCTCAGCAGGGCCTCATCCTGTGAGGACATTGCAGACCTCCAGGCAGTGTCCAGCCATTGGGAACAACTGGCTCCATTCCCGGAGTCAGCCTTTCTGGGCACCCTAGTCAGGTCCAAAGGTTGGTCTGTGGGGTTGGTCACTACATCCTGAGCTTCATCCCTCACTGTTTTTTGTCAGTGAGAGATTGGGTGGGATGGGGCGGTGGATTGTTCTAGAGAAGAGGAGAGTAGAACCCCACAGTCTCAGCTACAGAACTCACATAATGCTAAAAAATACTTACAACATTTTCTTCAGATGGAGAGTATCTTACAAAAAGCAGTTACTTTCTCACGCCTGTCAAAGCAACTATTTTGGAAGAAATTAAACCATCTCTATTCACAGACAACATGATCATCTATGTAAAAATTCATACTGAAGCTTCAAAAAATCTACTAGATCTAAGTCCATTTAACGAGGTTTCAGAAAATGAGATCGATGCACTTTAACCAAGTCATGTGTTGCTTAACGACAGGGATATGTTCTGGGAAACGTGTTGTTAAGCAATTTTGTTGTTGTGCTAACGTCATAGAGTGCACCTACACAAACCTAGAGGTGTAGCCCGCCACACATCTAGACTATATGGTACAGCCTATTGTTCCTAGGCCACGAACCTGTACAGCGTGTTACTGTACTGAGTACTGTGGGCAATTGTAACGCAATGGTATCTGTATATCTAAACATAGAAAAGGTACAATAAAATACAGCATTTTAGTCTTATGGGACCACCATTGTTTATGTGGTCCATCATTGACCAAAACATCGAATGTAGCATGTGACTGTATTCTCATGTACTAGCAACACACAATCAAAAACTGAAAATTTAAAATACCATTTATAATAACCATTAAAACTATGAGATATTTAGGTATAAATTTGACAAAAGATGTATGAGAGCTGTATACAAAAGTGGTAACATACTGCTGAGACATTAAAGAAGACATAAATGGGAGCTCTACCATGTTCATGGGTGTTGGGAAAATAGAATAGTTTGGTCAGGGCCCTCACCTCGGGTCCAGTTGGGTGTGGTTCAGCATTCTTTGTAAGCAAATTGTGTATGTGTATGTGTAGTTAGTGCGCATGGGCACCAATGTATCTTTTTAGTTTTGTTGCTGTTCTTGTGTTATTGAGAGAGAGAGAGAGAGAGAGAGAGGTAGAGGTAGTTTTAGTGAAGCGGGCAGGTGTCCGCCTTGGGTGTCCACACGGTGCAGCCATGCTTTCCAACCTACAGCTTCCAAGGAGCTGTTGGCCAGTTACCTACCTCATAGACCTGCATGAAGGGGTCTGGGGACCCAGCCTGGCATGTGAAGGGTTTGTGACCCAGTTTGTGAATGTGCTTTAGGGGTCTGTGGGCTCCAGACCCAGCCTTAGCTTGACAATCAGCCCAGTCAGTGCAGAATTACGAGCAGGTAAAAGAGCCCGACAACTGGTGTGGTTCAGTAGCTTTGCAATTGGCATCACGAACAGGATTAAAACGAACAGGATTAAGAGCTAGACAATTGGCGCTGTGAGCAGGATCCCAGACATTAGGCGTGGCTCCACAACGGGTCAAAAACCTCAGTGTTGTTAACGTATCAGTTCCTCCCAAATTGATCTATAGATTCAATGCAATACCAATCAAAATTCCAGTAATTTTTTTGTAAAAGTTAACAAGCTGATCCCAAACCTTATATGAAAATCCAATAGACATAAAATAGCCAAAACAACTTTGAAAAAGAGGTATGTTACTGGCAGACCAGGTTCAGCTTGCCCTCTCACACTGAACAAATGACTCAGAAGTCCAAAAGCTGGTGTGAGGATTGGGAGGTTTATCCAGATAACCAGCATCTGGGGGATGACCAGGCTAAACTCATCCCACCTTCTGATGCCTGTTCTAGAGTTTATAAAGGGGAAGAGGTGGGAAGATGAGGTAAGGGTTTTTGTTCTGCAAAAAAAGAGGGAGGCTGGGATCAGCAGAGATGAGATGAGCAGAGGCTGGGATCATCAGTCAGAGGTCAGGGTCCTGTGATGCATTGGTTGCTTTGGCTTCATGGAGTCTGCAGCTGGTGGACTGACTGGTTGGCTTCAAGCCCTTGATGTTATCTCAGGGTTGGAGACCTTATCTCCTAGGGAGAGCTCAAAGATCATAACCTCAGTCAAACATCATTGGAACGTAAGAATACCTGACTCAACCTCTAACTAATGTGGATGCAGTTTCTGTTTAAGTAAGAGGGAGAGTTTATAATTAGCTGGGTTGTTTTGCCTCTCTCTTAGATTTCCTCTGTTTGCAGCTGGTTAGGGAGGTTAAAAAACAAGAAAACTTAGTATGAGTCCTTAATTGTAGGTGCACAACCTCTAAAGCAAATCAACATGAGGTTGTGATTTCATCTCTGGGCAGTTCCAGTTATATGGTCATTTTCTCAATTCCTCTGCTAACCTCAAGGAATTGATGATTATTAGTTCCCAAGTTAATGGCTAACTGAAATTTTCTGCTTGGTCTAACTAAGACCAAGATGGTCATTTTCTGACTAAGGTCCCTTTTAGGTACAAAGCTGGAGGACTAAATTACCTTATTTCCAGATTTATTTTAAAACTACAGGAATTGACAGTGTGGAATTGTTGTCAAGGTAGACAGATAGATCAAAGGAACAGAACAGAGAATCCAGAAACAGGCTCACTTATATATGGACAACTGGTTTTCAACAATGGTGCAAAGATAATTCAGTGGAAAAGAACAGTCTTTTCAACAAATGATGCTAGAACTATTGGATATCAATATGCAAAAAAGTGAGCCGTAATCAGTGACTTATATCACGTACAAAGACTAACTCAAAATGGATCTGTGATATTCAGAAATAGATATTTGGTCTTTGTCCCTGTTTCTTGGCTCACAGCTCCTAAAACCCTTGGAATTTTCTTAGTGATATCTTTTGTATGCTAATGCAGTGACTGGTGGCTGGAGGCCCTGATAGCTTCAGGAGGGGGCTGGTCAAAACCAAGGCATGATTAGAAGGTTGGAAATTTCAGTCCCATCTACCTCCTCCCCCCCTCTGTGGAGGGGAGAGAGATTGAAGGTTAAGTTGATTACTAATGGCCAGTGATTTAAGGAATCATGCCTACATAATGAAGCTGCCATAAAAACCCAAAAGGACTGAGTTCTAGGAGCTTCCAGATAGCTGTACACATGGAGGTGGTGCACCCGGAGACGGCATGGAAGCTTCACGCCCCTGTCCACATGCCTTGCCTAATGTGTCTCCCACTTGGCTGTTCATCTGTATCCTTTGTAATGTCCTTTATAATAAATGGATAAAGTGTTTCTCTGAGTTCTGTAAGATGCGCTAGCAAATTAATTGGACCTGAGGAGGGATTTGTGGGAACTTCAATTTATAGCCGGTCAGTCAGGATTACAGCTCACAACCTGGGACTGGCAATTGGCATTGAAAGTGGAGGGCAGTCTTGTGGGACTGAGTCCTTCACCTGTGGGATCTGATGCTATGTCCATGTAGACAGTGTCAGAATTGAAGTGAATTAGAGGACAGCAGCTGGAGTCAGCTGGAGAATTGATTGGTTGGTGTGTGGGGAACTTCCCCACCGCCAGAATCTGGTGTCAGAAGTGGTAAGTGGTGTGTGAGAGAAGAAAAAACTTTTTCCCCTCAGGATCATAGACCTAAGTGTAAAACCTAAACTGTAAAACTTCTAGAAAAAAACATAGGAGAAAATCTTTGGACCTTGGGTTAGGCAAAAACTTAGATACAAATTTAACTATTCTTTTATAGATCATACAAATTGTTAAACACACACACACACACACACACACACACCCAAAAACCTCACACACACACACACACACACACACACACACACACACACACACAACCAAAAACCTTGTGGAATTAAAAGATAATGTGAGGGCCAGCCCGTGGCTCACTTGGGAGAGTGTGGTGCTGATAACACCAAGCCAAAGGTTAAGATCCCCTTACCGGTCATCTTTAAAAAGATAATACGAATCTATCCATGAACCTTTAGAAGACCCCTCATACAAATGAATTTATATATATCTCAATAATAAGAAAGAAAATAAAAAATGTAAAAAAGATATAAACAGACACTTTACCAAGAAGATATATGGCTGGCAAATAAGCACTTGAAAAAAAAAGCGTTATTAGTCACTAAGGAAATGCAAATTAAAACCAAAATAAGATGGCTCAAATTAAAAAGACCAACCATGCCAAGTGTGGGTGAGGATGTGGAATTCTCACATACTGCTGGTGGAAATGTAAAATGGTACAACCATCTCACAAAACAGTTTAGCAAGATAAAAAGTTAACCATAAACCTACCATATGACCCAGCCATTCTTCTAGGTATTTACCCAGGAGAAAGGAAAGTATATGTCCATACAAAGACTGTTCGCAAATGTTCCCAGCCCCTTTATTCGTAATAGCCTCAGACTGGTAACAGCCCAAATGCCCATCAGCTGGATAAACAATGTGGTATATCCACACATATGTCAAGACTAACCAAATTGTACACTTTAAATATGTGCAGTTTATTATGTGTTAATTGTACCTTGACAAACAGTTACAGTTTGAAAGAAAATAAGGAGAAATAACAACTAAATGAAATGTAGGATCTTAGGTAGGATTCTGGAAAAAGAAAGGAACAATAGTGTTAAAATTGGTGAAATTCAAATAAAGTCTGTGGTTTAATTTATAATATTATGCAGTGTTAATTTGTTGGTCTTGATCCTTTTACTATGATGTTAACATTAGGGGAGGTTGGGTGGGGGACATGGGAACTCTCTGTACTGTCATTGTGACTTTTCTGCAAGTCTAATAAAATTAAAAATAAGTTAAAAAACATATTCAATAAAACTTTTAAAAAAGACAATTTACCTTATAGAATAAAAACATTTTTTTCACATGTATCTGTCAGCTATTATATTACTGTCACCATGGAGAAGGCCAGCAAATTTGGAATGCTTGCTGGTTTATAAGAGAAACCTATGTAACAACTTTAAATTGGGCAATTTTCTTAGGTCCTTAGCCATGAGATAACCAATAAACTTGTGCGTGTTATAGAAGTCATGTGTGCTCGGGAGGCACACCCGCATATAATGGAGCGAAAGGTTCTCTGGCCGCCAGGGCAGGCTTTGCGTATCCATGGAGGGCTGGAAGTGCCCAGAACTTGACACCCCTCAGGACCTGCCCCCTCCCTAACTTACAGGAGTTGGTTCATAAATACCCAGCTCCCTTACCCCTTGTGGGGATACACCTTTGAAGTGTATGTTTTACATTGGCTTCCAAAGTTTTCCTAGTGCAGTTGAACTCTAGTTGCCCACAGTGGTAACCTGCTTGATAATGCACCCATGGTTGGCTGTCGTCCTTTTCCCACTTCCCTCCTGGTGTTTTCTTTTACCTCCCAAATAAACTATGTGTGCTCAAATTCTTGTTCCAGGGTCAGCTTCTTGTGAAACGCAAAGACAAACACCAATATTTTTTCAGGCATCTCACTGAGTCATCTTGTCACCGTCCCCTGGATTGAGTGCCTCATTTTGGAGACCACTGCCCTACTCCACAACAGTAACTCTGTCTGTCCAGCCTCTCCTTGTGAGATGTTGAGCTGAAATCCAGCTCCTTGTGATCTTCGCCCTTTTCCTGGGCAGGGCCAGAAGAGGACATGGAGATCTGAGGTTTGTTAACTGGGCTCTAATGAGGCCTCCAGCAACCTCTGTTAAAGGAGGGTACAGGGCTGCCCAGGAGGGTTGGACTGGCCCACCCAGCTTCAATCAAAGCATGTTTGTTATATATTGGACTTTTCCTACAAGCTTTTGTTTGGGAAAAAAGGGCTAAAAGCCAATGAATGAATGAATGAATGAATATTTAATAACTACCAATTCTAGTTCAATCTCTTGAAGTCATCCTGTTGGTTGAGCACTCTGCCACATAAATCTTACAAAAGTAATATAAAGTTCTAGCATATCCCTGGTTGCTCAGTTGGGTAGCAATTTTTTCCTCTCCAGTGTCAGATCCTGCCAGGCTGTGGGAAGCCCTGAGTGGGGCAAAAATGGCTTTTCACAAGCCACGCCACCAGACCTACCATCCAGGTTCTCACCATGCTTCCAGTGCCACCTTGCAACATGGACCACAGGTAATGTACCAGTGAGTGTGCATCACAGGTCATCTGTCCTGTTGCAACCACGTTCTGATGATCAGCCAGTGGGCGCCTTGGCAGGACCAAGTGTGGCTAGCACAGCTGCTCATTTTACAAGAAGAAACTAAAGCCCAGAGGAGGAACAAGTGTACCCAGCTTGCACAGCACTGCTGCTTTATTAATCACAGTTAACAGGATGGGGCATTTCTTAGCTGTGTTAGGTTCTTAATACTTGAGGGTGATGATTATGACGATCATGAATGCTGTACAGTGTGCCCTCTTTGGCTTTATACCTTGAGTCTGTGGGCGCCCCAGCCAGGCCTGGTGAGATGGAGTGTAGAAGCCAGTCTTGTTCAGAGCTGAGATCCTCGATCCTCATTACCATGTGCTAAACAAGCCCAGCACCTGTTTCTGTACCTGCCATGGTGCGTTGGCCCTGAAGGCAGTTTCACCTTCTCCAACTTGATTGGAGCTCTTCCTTTTCAGGTGCAGTTTACATGTGTTTCTGGGTTCGTGATCCATTTCCTCTTTCTGGACCTGCTGCAGCATTAGCAAGGGAACAGGAATTCAACAAAAATTGGAATGGACGAGCAAGGGAGAGGGTGATGACCACAGAGATGTAGAAGGTTCAGAAGCCTGATCCCTTGGTCCAACAGTCTTACCATCAAAACACCACCTCCTAGAGCCTTGCAGTCTTTCTCAAAGTGGCATGCCAGGGCAGTTACCTGCAATGATTAGCGGTCATGAAGGATGAAACCTGTGGGTCATCTCAACGCCAGGACCTAACTGGGAAGCATATTTTTGAAATAAATCTACATTTAACTTATGTAGTGTGTGTATGTATGATTTTTCTTACACAGGCCGAGTTTGGAAAACCAATTGTTGCAGCACTAGCATGAACATCAGTCTGGACACTGTCCGTGTGGGCTGAGGGCCTGGCTGGGCAGGAAGGGCTCCTCATAGAAGGAACTGCTCTGGGGTAAAGCTGAACCCTCCCTGCTGACCACTAGCAGCTTCCCTTCTGAGCTGAGTCCAGTGCTGTGAACCCTGACCACCTGATCCGTGGCCACGGGGTCTCACTTCTGCCTTCTGTGTCTGGAGCTATTGTCTTAGTTGGCTCAGGCCAAGGCTCTTTAAGCACCTTGATGTTGTAAGACAAGATGACCACCCTGCATCATTGTTTAACTCATTAATAGCTTCAACGCGGTTTTCAGGCAAATCATTTGACCTTTCTTGAGCCTCACTTTCCTTATCTGTAAAATGGGGATAGATATTGACCTTTTTTGTTACAGGATTGTGAAGATTAGATAAAATATTGAATACTGTGTGCTATTCAAATGTAAGGTGATATTTAGGATTAAATTGCAAGAGCTATGTTTTAGGAAACATTAAAGATTTCTCCTTTAAAGCAAATGTATAAAATCCAGTTTGTGAAACATAACTGGAAAAGGAATTTCCTAAAGGAGTCCTTTTGGATAGCTTTAGGATGAGACCAACACATCACATATATTTTAGGAAAACATCCACCATATATATATCCATGCATTTGCAGAAAACTTTATTGCACTAAGTTCATCTCATATCTCTGCTCATTTAAACCTCACAACCCTGTAGCAGTTAGCCTGGGCTAAATTGCTCTAACAGAGTCCCAAATATGTAGTGGCTCAACTGCAATAGGAGCTTATTTCTTACTCCCGTTACAGTCCAAGGAAGGGTGTAGGTTGGTGGGCAGTTCTCCATACAGTGACTCAGGGATCCATGTTCCTTCCAACTTAAGACTCTCCTGCCACCTATGGCCTGGTTGTGATTTGCACCCAGCAAATGGAAGAGGAAAGAGCCAGGTGACCTCTCATAGGTTTTTACTTTTGTTCACATTCCACTGGAGAACACACAAGGACACACCTGACCTCAAGGGAGGCTGGGAATTGTAGTCTAGCTGTGTGCACAAAAAAAAAAAGAATGCATTTTAGTGGACAGCTAGTGGTTTCCACCAGTTTATAGATGAGATAGTCTCAACAGGATTAACTAATTTGCCAAAGTGAGTTGGTCACAACCAAGTGACAAAACCAGGACTGCATCTCAGACCTCCTGATGACCACATCTGGTGCCTTAAAAAGCACAGCCCCACCTTGACCTGAGCTGCCACCATTTCTCACCTGGACTTGTGGTAGCCTTCTAACTGCTTTCACCCTCCCCCCAATGAAGGCTCCTAGTAACACCTACTCCAAATCAGTGTGACAATGATACACAAGCTTTCAGCCCTTGTCCATGGGCACACGGGTTCAGGGAAGGCAGCTGAGCTGGGAAGTGGCAGAGTCTGTGCCTAAGCCCAGTTCTGAGTCCACACTGTGGTCCCCCAAGCAACAAATGACAAAGGCTAGCTTCCAGGCCATACTTTTATTTTTACAGAAGCAGTGACCCCAGAGCCACAGGGAATGTTCTACAGAGTAGGTGCAGAGCTTGTGGCTGTGAGACCCAATAGGCGAGATTCATGCCTTTCTCCTTGGTCCCCATGACCAAAGGAAAAGATAAAAACCACACACCATACATTGCCACACCCATCCCACCCCTCCCTTCCCTTCTAGTAATATCCAGTTATTCATCCTTCCAGCCAAAGAAACTGGTACAATCTTGGTTTTACAGAAAACTTTCATGCAACCAAGACTCAGGGCTCTGGAGGGGAGAGGCCTACTCTGTTCTTTCCACATGCACTGTTCAGTTCCATCCACATGGTTGGACTGATGGGACTGGTTCTAAGAAAAAGCCAGTAACTCAGCTCACTATCCTTGGAAGACTGCTTCTTTCCAGGCAAGATGTTACTGGAGCAAAATATTAACCTGAGGCTGGTGCGATTCCAAAATACCTTCCCTTCCAAGCCCCAGGTTCTGGGTAAGGTCTGTGAAGGGTTGTATTTTGGTTATATGACTAAGGGTGACAAAGGCTGCCGGCATCCCTGGCCAGTCCCAGTGGCTTAGGGAGGGAGGCTCCACTGGTGAAATGATGGCACTTTATCTTCTGGATTAACCTACCTTGTGTTAACCATTCATCTACAGTTAAGTAGAATCATCAGTTTAGCACCCAGCGAGGAAGCACACGGGCCCACTATGAGAGCTAATGCCAGAATTTGCATGCTTTGCAAACTAGAAAATGAGGTTTATGTTTTTCTTCTGCCCCCTCCAGAGGGCAAACGGGTAAGGGTGGTTTCTTGACCCTATGAGTGCCATGAATGCACCCAGCCTTCCCAGGGCCATGCTGAGACCCTCTGCAGTATGCTGACCCCTGGGTGGGTGGGTGAGCGTCCTTCAAAGTGTGACTCTCAGAGGATTCTGACACTTCTCTGCAAGCCACAGATGAGCCTTTCTGAAAATGAGATGGGAGCTGGCCTTGGGGCTGAAGGACCTCAAATGACTACAATCCCAAGTGTGCACTGGGATCATTTATTTTCCCTCTGACTTTCAACATAAGGCCTTCCATGGGTTTGGCAACCATGTTATTTACGACAGAAGGGCTCTGGGGAGGTCTCATCTATGCTGATGTGATAGATGAAGAGACTACAGCTCAGGGGGACAAATGACCTGCCCACAGCTGCACAGCTTGCTGACTACAGAGCAGGGACCGAAACCCAAGTCTCCTCACTCGAACCTCACAGATGTGACTAGCACAGCTCCCTTAATTCTAGCTTCCCTTACATGACACAATTTCTTCTCAGATTCTGGGTTTTCAGCTGAGACTGGGCAGTTCTTGAGATGGAGTTGCATAAACAACCAAGCTTCAGTAATAAGTGGGGAAGGACCTGGAGAGGTCCCCTTCCCTCTGGAACGGAAACGGAGCTAACTTTTCTCTGAGCTTAGGATTTGTAAGGCACTGAAATTAACTACAGCTGGGGGTGGGAAGGAAAAAAGTAGGATGGAGAAATGTTGATGCCCTTTTCTTTCAGCCCCACAGTGAGAATCCTCACAGTAGCATACAATGAACTCCATTTTCCCACCTGATGTGGCCCACCCTCCCCACCCCCATGCTGCGGAGCAGCGTGGACACACTCCCACTACCAAGTGGAGGCTGGAGGGTTGGCAAGCCAAGAAGAGTGAGCCCAGGTGCTCTGGATCCAATTCAGAGAGATCACTTTCGCCATCAGGGGCATTCCAGGCCGAGGCTGGGATAGGATTCAACCTTGCAAGTCTCCAGGAACACAGTCCTCTGAGTGGACTTGGCAATGGCTGAGGTAGGCCTGCAAGCCTGGGTGTGAAGGACGAAGTGGCAGGACGTCACTAAAGACGGCACAGAGAATTTTGGAATTGGACCTGGCTTTGGCACAGCACGTCTTGGGCCTGCCTGCCCTGTCTGTTGCCCTCCTGAGGCCCCCGGGGTGGACAGGAGCCCTCCTTCTCCCTGCGAGGAGCTCTTCTGGCTGACTGAGGCATGGGCAGTGCAGCTCCAGGGCATCCCCTTCATCATCCCAGCCAACCTGTGCACAAGTGACCCAGCATGGTGCCTTTCCAGACTCAGCTGCTGAATCGAAATCACTTCAGTCAGGTGTGATGCTGACGGGGCAACAGCTACCACTTACCCAGCACCTTCAATGTGACAGGTGCTTGACTCGGATGACGACACCTGCAGGTAGATATTATTATGCCCTTTCAACAGACGAAGAGACTGGGACTCAGAGGGGTTAAGTGACTCACCCAGAGCCACATAGCTGATGAGTGGCTGAACTGGGAACTAAATTCACGTTTGTCTGACTCCAAACCCCATCTTTCCACTCCACTGGGTTGCCCCTGGGAGCCAGGAGGAGACCACTGGGGATGTCTGGGTGGGATTTCTGGAGGGATTTCTTTATGAAAGTGTGGATCTGGGAAAGCAGCCAAGTTTGAGTGAAGGGAAGATGCCTGTCCTCCCACATGTGTCTGTCTCTCCTGGTGGGCTCCAGCTCAGTGCCTTGCAGCCTTGCAGATCTTATCATAGACTTCAGGGAAGGCATCCTGGCAACCAAGCTGCTCCCGCAGCTTGTGGTACAAGGAGCCATCAAACATCTCCCAGAACTCCTCCCGATTCATGTAGCAGTCGGCATACAGCATCTGGAACCTGCAGGGGTAGACCGGGGGTAGGGATGCAGGGAGGTGCAAGAATTCTCCCCATTTTGCAGGTGGGAAATGGGAGCTCAGGGGTTAAGTGGCTTAGTGGTGGAGGTGGCGTCAGGAGGAGAACTCAGACATCTCCCCAGGGCACTACTCCCTGACCCAGCTGCCTCCCCTGATAGGTGGCAGGGCTGTTTCCTGTTAATCTTTTACTGATGTTCAATAAACTGCCCATGTTTAAAGTGTACACTCTGATAGGTTTGGTGTATGTATATGACCAGGAAACCACCACCACAGTCCACGTGGTGGCCACATTCATCGCCCCAAACCTTCCTCATGCCCCTTGGGTATCCATTGCCCTCGGCCATCCCTGGGCTATTGCTGATCTGCTTCCTGTCACTATGGATTCATGTGTGTTTTCTGAAATTTTATATAGATGGAATCACATGGTATTATTTATCCTGGCTCCTTTCAGTCAGCACAATTTTTTGAGATTCACCCATGCTGTATTTGTCAATAGTTTGTTCCAGGCTGTTTTCTGAGCAATAGTCTGTGTCCTGGGCTTCTCTGTGGTTTTCATAGTAATCGAAACACATAGCTTTGGCTTTTCAATCTAGAGCAGTAGCCCCTGAACATATCTAAAACCACACTTGTCATCTGCCCTGTGGTGAGGGCTGGAGTGCCTCCCAGGTTTCTGACTCAAGCATCTGGGAGGTTGGGGATGTGCTCACTGGAGGAGGGGTGCAGGAAGAAGAGTCCCTGCAGTCCTACCCTGTCTTCCCAGATTACTTCCCAGACACAGGCTGCCACAGCTGTGGGGCCCCTAAGCAACTAGTTGGTCTAGCCCGGGACTCCTGGTTCTCAACCCAGAGCTGGCCTCATTGCCCCAGAGCAGTAACCTGGGGCTCTCAGCCAGAGGGACCGTACCACACTCTGGGCCACTCACCCGTGCACGCTTCGGACAAACTTCTCCAACTGCCTCATGCAGAACCTGGCCTCAAAGTGTTTCACACGCGGCTCCCCGTATGCTCCAATGTCGACATAGAGCTCTTCCTCGTCTCCCTTGGGGTGCACCAGGCCTGGCTGGCTGGGCAGGTTGAATGGGCACAGCCAGATGGGGTACACCTGAGTAGACCACAGAGATGGCTATTGGTGCTTTTTCTCCAACAGGTGACAGGCTCATGGCTGGCCCACGCATGCCCACCCAAAGGAGGCTTCACAGTGTTCTACAGGGACCACCGCCCTCCCTGGCTGCTCACAGCTTCCCCATGACTCCAGCTCATGGGAGCAGCTTGCAGGAGTGCACATCACCAGGCCCTATGCTCCTCTCCCATCAGAGCCATCACTGAGTGGGCCAAAGCATGGGGACAAGGCCCTTATCTTACAGTTGGGAAAGCTAAGGCCCAGAGGGACCATGCTTGGTCCGCCCTCCCTGCCCTGCCCCGGCTCACATGCATGTCGTTGTGGAAGGTGTGCAGGGCCTGTGGCAGGCACTTCATGGGCACCAGCATGTCCTGCACCACGTGGTGCTGCTCGTATAGCTTGCGCAGGGTCTCGCCCTGGGTCAGCTTCAGAAGGGAGATCTTGGGAGGCACCATCCAACCAAAGAGGTAGCGGAAGACAGGGTTGTTGCCAAAGGGGATGATGTCCTGAAAGACAAAGGCTGGGGATGAAGAGAAGGAACCAACAAGGGCTATATGTTTCCATGTGCAAGGGGCCAGGGGTCAGGTCCTCGTTTTGTGCTTGACATAAGTATGACAGGGTACAATCCCCCTATTTGTTGGGAGTGTGATGGTATCTAGGACTTTACCAGTCAGATCTGGAGTTGATCCTCAACTCTAGCATTTGCCAGCTCTGAGGACTGTGGGCTAGTTACTTAACTTCTCTGAGCTCAGTTTCCTTATCTGTAAAATGGGACTTGGAGGATGAGATAAAAGGATACTTCAAAAGGATCATGGAAAGATGCATAGAACCTTTCAATTCTTTTTCCACAAACTGTTTGAAGTACCCTCACACCAAATGGAAGACACTCAGCCCAGTGCCTGGAGCAAAGTAAAGCAGTGATCAGAGTGGCTGGTAAGGAGCAGGCATTCCATAAATGTTTGAGAAGTGAGTGCTGCTGAATGAGAAGCACTTTCCCTAAGGTCACACAGCCAGGGACAGCTCTCCTGAGATGGGTGAAGTCCGGCTCAGGTCTGACAAGGGGCCTGTGGGTTTACAGCATTCCTTGCTCACAGCCTGGTCACTTGCCTGCCTCTCCCATCCGGCCTCCCCAGAACCCCCCTGAGCAGAGGCCGTTCCCCTTCTATGCATGCCTCCAGCTGAGGAGCCGCCTCACCAGCACTGCGGCTTTCCCAGCATGCCCTCTGCTCTCCTCCAGCTTCTCCATTGCTCCCCCTGGGCAGCAATCCCACCCACTCTCCAACAGAGAAGACTGTGGCTCCTGGCTCACAAAAGCCTGCCATCTTCCTGAGGGTCACCAGTGTCCACCTGCTACCCCGTTCTCACAGCTCCTGGAGCCCTTGAAGCCAAGGATGTTCCTTCATTTACCAGACAGTTATAAGGTGCCTACGAGGTCAGGTGCCAGGTTCTATGCTGGGTGCTGGGGATACCAAGAGAATTGAGACCTGCTCCCTGTCCTTAAGATGCTCACTCCCTCAGGAGTAACAGAGACAGGGCACAGGACCACAGTGTGGGAAGAGCTGGAACAAAGAGAGGCAGTGGCAGCTCATAAAAGGGTCCACATTAATCAAGGGGTTGGGTAGCTCCCCAAAGAAGCCACACATGCTAAGCATCGAAGGCTGAGTGACTCCTCCCCTCCAGTCTCTTGTGATCAGCAGATCACTCTCACTTTCTTCTGTTAGATCCCTGCGCCTGCACCAATGCCTGGCACAAAACAGCTCAATAAACAGCATGGCTTTTATTGTTTCCACAGTTGTTTTTGGATCAGCTACACATGCCTGTAACAGAAATCCTAACAGGGCAAAGGTTAAGCTTCCCTTCACATCCCTGACCCTGTTTCCCTCCCAGCCCTATCCCTACTTCATGCCCCTCCCTCCCCAATTGCTTCCCCCTCCCCAAAGGCAACCACTGGTGTGAATTATTTGTGTACCCTTCTGGAGACATCTGATGCACGAACAAGCAGATGGACTTTTTAAAAAAAAGCAATAAAAAACCACCCCCAATAAATGGTAGCATCTTGGAGCACTGTGCTTATCCTGTATCCTGTGCCCCAATCCAGAGAGTGCTACCGCATTCTGCCATGGACCCTAATGCTGTGCTGCAGGGGTCAGTCCACAAAGCTGGCCTGCCCTCTGGTTTTGTATTCATGTATATATTATCATGGCGGCTTTCAGGCTACAAGGGCAGTATCTGCTAGAGAGATCTTATGGTCCACAAAACCTGTGAACTGTTTACTATCTGGTCCTTTCCATAAAATGTTTGCTGACTCCTGCTCTATTGTATGGATGTACCATAATGTATTTAACCAGTTCTATACTGATGGCCACTTAGATTATTTCCAGATTATTCCAATGAATATGATTTTTACACGTGTCTTTGCCCATTAATATGTATATGTATCAGTAAGATAAATTCTTAGATGTGGAAACTTCTGGCTCAAACAGGATGTACAGTTTTAATGGACACTATTTCAAGAGCTGTACCATTTTATACTTTCCACAATGATGCAGGAGAACACTGTTTCCCCACACCCTCGCCAGCAGAATGTGTTATCAAACTTCTCCATCTTTGTCATTTCACTCTGAGAGGCGAAAAATGAGACTCCTGCAGTTTTGTTTTGCCTGTTTTTAATTCTGAGTGAGACTGCATCACCTTTCTTATATTTAAAAGCCATTTATGGTTTCCCCCTAAAAAGAGTCAATTGTTAGCTGAATGTATCAGCTGAACCCCCTCCCACCAATCTCAGCTTCAGAAAGTTCAAGTTTTAAACACTGTGCCCTGCCCTTCTCCTCTCCTGCCTAGCATCCTTCCTCATTACGTACCCTTCTGCCCCTTAGTGACCCTGGGTCCCCTGGCCCTGCCCTGCCAACACACTGAGGCCAGTCATTCCAGGGACCCTCACTACAGCCCGTTCCCTCCTCAGCCCCCGGCTCTCCAGTTGCCCTTGCCCTTTACTGGTGTCCAGCCTGCTACCAGCTGCCTCTGCTCTGTTGGGCTACAGGGCCCCACTACACATCCAAGGGGCCCAGCCTGAACCAGGAACCCCAATCCCAGAGGCAGGCCCTGGGCGATGGCCTTCTAAGAAACGTGAACACCAAGGACCCTATCATCTCCTCTCTTACTGGTGTTGTTAGCTCCTTGTATTGGCCAATCACTTACGTGGAAAATGATGACGTAAAAGGGAAGGGCAAGACATGGCTACCCTTGGTCCCTTTGCTCTTAGTCCTTCCTCACTCATCAGCAAGCCAAAGGTGGTGCTGGTTGGTAAAATGTGCATGTGTCAAGAAGTGAAATAAGAATGGTTGAGTTAGTTTTATGCAGCATTCTTAATGGAACCAAGAAATACACATGCATGAGGTGTTAAATGCTCTTATATCTGTATTTTAAAAATGAACCGTAAAATTCATGATAATTATTTACATTTTCAATTTTTCTTTATTTAGAATGACATTAAATTGCAAATATTTACGACAAGAGAGAGACCACAGAAGAAAGGAAAAAGATTTATATTTCAGTACCTTTAACAGCACTTTTTGTCTGCTTTTTGCACTGGGCCCTGCAAATTATGTAGCTGATCCTGACCCATGTGTTGCTGCTGGTGGACCAAGCTGGGTGAGGGGCAGTGATTGGACCAGCTGGGCCTGGCACAAGTGTGAGGGTCTGATTCAGCAGGGAAGAAGCTGAGCTCCGGGAGAAGGCCCCCAATGAAAGGAGGAGTTCTCCCAGGGGAGGTAGAAAAGGCATGCACTTGAAATTATTACTCCTAGAAATGTCTTAGCTTCTGCAATTCCCACCGTAGAGGATGCTGAGGTGCTCCACCCAGGGGTCCCCTCCGCCTCCTCCTGGGAGGCATCCATTCCCCGCCAGCTGTGGTGAGGGCTGTCTACTGACACCAACTCCCTCTTGGGAGAATTGCCCTTGGCAAAAGGGAGCTGCCTCATCTAAGGTCAGTTCAAGGTTAGTCCACACTACGACTGGTTGATGGGGTGGGCTGTGGTATAAACAATGCCAGCTGCTTCGTTGTGAGGACACTGGAGGAGCCCATGTCAACAACTATGTGAGTAAGACTTTCTGCAAGCACATCTTCTGGTCCCAGTCAAGCCTCTAGATAACCACTGCCCAAGCTGACATCATGAGAGACCCTGAGCCAGGAGCACCCAGATTAGTCACTCCCAAAGCCTGGACCCTCAGAAACTGTGAGATAATAAATGTTAGCTCTTTTAACCCTCTAAGTTTAGGTTTAGTTCATTATGCAGCAAGAGATAACTAATATGTTCTTACTGGGTTGTGTTACTTACTTTGGATAACCTAAATCTTAGTTTTCTCATCTGTAAAATGGAAATAACACTAGTAGCTCCCCCTACAGGGTTGTTGGGAAGATGAAGATAATGTGTGCACAGCGTTGAGCATAACAACTAACACACGGGAGTGATGAATATTAACTACTGTTATCTTTCCAATGCTCTCTCTCAGTATCCTTTGCTGGCTCCTCTTTTCTTTTCCTGTCTCTTAAATATCCTTGCTCTTGAAAAAGCCACACCTCCACAACCCTAACACTGCTGTTGGCAGGGATGGAGGAGGATTCATGATATCATCTGCCTTTGGCAAAACTGCCTACCACCTGCTCTGGGCCTTGACACTGCTCCGTGGGGGTGGGGGAAGCCCAGAGCACCCAGGCCGGGATGAGACCTCCATGGCCCCACTGCTCCAACCCCTGCTACTAGCCTACCACATTCTGCCTAGGAGACCTATCCCAAGATCAGAAGTGACCAGTTGCCTCCTCCAAAGAGACTACCAGGGGTCATTCTGCCATGCCTCACATCCTATTTTTCTTATCCGTGAACTTCCAGGCGCCTCATTACCCACACTCTTAACCTGCTACAGCAATGCAGCATCTCTCATTCTGACCCATCTGCCTCTGTCCCATGAGCTCCAGATCTTCCCCTGTGTGCTCATGGTCTGACCTCAGCAAAACCCCCTCCATCTTCTGTCTCTTCTCTGAACATTCTTTCCCTCTCCTTGTCTTTAACTGGAACTTGGCTGTCCACTGCAGACTTCTTAATAGGTATCATTTTCTCTATGTCCCTCCCAACACTGGGATAGATGGGGGTGAGGTAGGTCCTCTGGCCCCTCGTTCCTGCTTCTAGATCTCTGTTCTTCCCCCTTCCCTAAACCAACCTTAGCAACTATGAAGCACATGCCCAATATTCCACCCTACTCCCATGGTTCCCCTCACTGGATCCTGAATCACTGGATTCTCCCTCACCCCCTAGTCCCATGGTTCCCGTCACTGGATTCTGGATCACTGAATTCCCTCCCATCCTCCACACCTGTCACTGTCACCTTCTTCAACATTAATTTTTGGTGATTTTAATACCCAGAGAGATGACCCTGTCCATGCAGGACTGAGTAGCTGAGTAGCTGTGACAGCCTCCATGGCCTGCAAAGCCTAAAGCATTTGCCATCTGGCCCTTTAGGAGAGTCTGCTGATCCCTAGACTTTGTCATTGTCATATTCATTGTCTCCGTAGTTTCAATTGTCAGCATTGCCTCTGAGCATCACCACCTCTCTCCAGCTCATGCCCTCTGGCACCCTGACTTCAGTGCTTCAGCCAACTGGGCATCCAGGTCACCATGCCAGTCCCTTGTTGGGCCCTGGGAGCCCCTCCTCTCCCGCCTCCCCCGCTGGCTTAGATTTCACCACAGTCACACCCTAGGGCCCGCACCCTTGCCCCACTCCTCATGCTCACCTGGTTGAATCTAACCCTCTCCTGTTCTACACCCACCCAGACAGCTGGACCATGAAACCCATAACCACACACTTCTCTCATTGTGGACTTGCAATCACGAACCTTAGGCAGGCGCAGTGCTGCCCAGCAATCTTGGCACTTCCTACTTTCAAGGGACAATTTCAAGTGTCCTCTCTCCTCAAACCGTCAACAACCCTACCCCCATCATCTCAGCTGAGACCCTTGCTTCCTTTTTCATTTTGAAATTAGAAGCAATCAGAAGAGAACTCCCAGCCTCCCACCACCAAATTGTTATATTTGTAGCAACTGTACCCATGCGTACTGCTTCCCTCCTGTCCAGTGGATGAACTTTCCACACTCCCATCAAAAGGCCCTCTCTACCTGAGCACAGGTGCCACTCCCGTGCCCCTACTCACAATGTCACCATATCCACCCTCACTCCTGCACTGTCATTTTACCTCTCCACGGAATCGTTCCCATGACACATGGACATGCTGTAATCTCTCCCATCTTAAAACAACTGCACAAACAAAATAGCTTCCCTTGGCTCTAAAACCCCCTTGCTATCACCCTGCTTTTCTGGTTCCCTTTGGAGGGAGTCTCTCAGGTTTGCTTTTACTGTCTCCACTTCTCCTTGTCTTCCGATCTCTCTCAAACCCACTGGTCAGGGTTTCACCTCCACTGCTCAAGGTCAACAATGACCCTCCCATGGCTGGCCAAGACCAGAGGTCGGTCTCTGTCCTCATCTCACTCAGCAGCATTTGACACCGTTGTTGTCTCCCTTCTTGAAACAGCCTTCACTTGGCTTCTGGGCCGCCACACTCTCCTGGTTTTTCTCCCCTCCTCTGACTGACAACACCTCCTCCTCTTGTGGCTGGTTCCTTCTTCCTAATCTTGCACCTCTTCTCTTACCATCCTCACTCATTTACTTCCCTGGCTTTAAACAACACTTCTCTGCTGCTGATGCCCACATTTATAGGTGTAGCCCCAGCCTCTAATGAATCCCTGAAGTCCTGACATGTGTAGCCAGTCGCCTACTCGGCATCCCATCTGGATGTCCAAAAGGCATCTCAAACTGACATGTCCCAGACCAAACTTTTGATTTTCCTTACTAGATCCCTCCCCCACATTTCCCATGCCAATCAATTCCCATGCCTTCATTCGCCCAGTTCTTGGGCCCTGGACCTTTGGAATCACACCCACGACCAATCTACCTGGAAATCCTGTTGGCTGGTTCAACCTTCAAAGTATCTTCCAGATCTGACTCTTCTTCCCTCCTCTACTGCTGCCACCTGGACAAGAGAAATCTTTCTTCTACTCTTTCTCTTGCCTACCCTTCCCCCCAACCTTTGTCATCCACTCTCGATCCAGCTGTCAAAGTTATTCTTTCAAAACAAAAATCAAGTCATGTCACTTTCCTGCTCAAAGCCCTCATTAGCTTCCTATTATGCTTAGAATAAAATACAAAATCCTTCCTTGACCTACAAGGAGTCACATGATCTAGCCTCTAGCTGCCCTTTGACCTCTCTCTCCACCATGGCTGTAGCTCAGTGGTCTTTTTGCTGTTTTTCAAGCACATGCAGCCTTGCTGGGACAACTGGAAAATTTTATGCAAAAGAATGGAGTTGGATCCCTACCGCATGCCATATATAAAAAAAAACTCAAAATGAATCAATACCCTAAATATAAGAGCTAAAGCCAAAAAGCTCTTAGAAGAAAACATAGGGGTAAATATTCATGACCTTGTAGTTGGCAGTAGATTCTTAGATATGACACTAAAAGAACAAACAACAAAAAAATAAATAAATCGAACTTTGTTAAAATAAAAAACTCCTGTGCATCAAAGAACTTATCAAGAAGGTGAAAAGGCAACATACAGAATGTGAGGAAACATCTGCAAATCATGTATCTGATAAAAGTCTACTATCCAGAATATGTAAAGAACTCTTACAACTCAACAAGGACAAACAACCCAGTTAAAAATGGGCAAAAGATCTGAATAGACTCTTCTCCAGTAAAGATATACAAATGGCTAATGAGCCCATGAAACGATACCCAACATCATTAGTCATTAGGAAAATGCATCAAAACCACAGAGATACCACTTCATACCCACTGGGATGGCTGTAATAATTTTAAAAAACAGAAAATAATAAGTGTTGGTGAGAATGTAGAAAAATTGGAATACTTATATATTGGGGGTGATAATGTACAATGGTGCAACCACTGTGGAAAGTTTGGCAATTCATCAGTAAGTTAGACATAAAATTACCAAATGACTCAGCAATTCCACTCCTAGGTATATACCCAAAAGAACTGAAAACTGGTACTCAAACAAATAATTGTGCGTGAATATTCATTGCAGCACTGTTCACAATAGCCAAAAGGTTGAAACAACCCAAACGTCCATCAGCAGGTGAGTGGATAAACAAAACATGATATATACACACAATGGAGTACTATTCACTCATAAAAATAAATAAAATACTGATACATAAAAACATTAAACTAAGTGAAAGAAGACAGTCACAAAAGATACATATTGTATGATTCCATTTACATGAAATGCCCAGAATAGGTAAATCCACAGAGACAGCAAACTGGTGGATACCGCAGGCTGGGGGAAGGGTGAATGGGAGTGACTGCTTACTGGGTATGGGATTTCCATTTGGGGTGAAAGTGTTTTGGAACTAGATGGAGGTGTTAGTTGCATAACATCGTGAATATACTAAATTCCCCTGAACTGTACACATGAAAGTGGCTAATTTTATGTCAGCCCATATCAAGCCCTTGGCTCTGGCTATTCCTCCATCTGGGCACTCTCCCCAGAGTTCTGTGTGGCCTGCCCTCCCTGTGTTCAGGTCCCTGCACACAGGTCATCTCTGAGGGGCCTTTCCAGACCTCCCCATCTGCCCACCCCTCCATACACACACAGCAAATTCTTGCTCACCTGTCAAGGCCAAGCTTGACTGCCACCTCCAATCCTAGGCAGAGCTAGCCACATCGTCCTCTTTTCTTGTGGCCTTTTATAGTGCCAGAACCGGTCTGCTTGGCAGGCTAACTGTTCCTCAAGGATGGAACTGGTCTGTATTCTCCAAAGTGCCGGCCCAGGGGCCTACTCCCTGGCACTGAACAGATGCCTGGTCAGATCCTGCTGATTTATCTGAAGGCAGTCAGTTCCCTCAGAAGGAAATGACTGTGTTGCAGCTTAAGAAGGTGTTCCAGTTCCTTAGGACAAAGTTACCCTTTTCACTTAAGGGGAGTGTGGATACCATGTTAACTGTCCGGGTTCCCTGCCTGCTGGTCAAAAGGAGCTAGGACTATGGGAAACCCAAGCCTCACCTGGAGCTCCCAGAAGATGCTGCGCGTGTGGCGGTGGTAGTAGTGCCTCAAGGGAATGTACTCCAGGCCCTCTCGGTTTGTCTTCAGGTAGTTCTCCACGTGCTTGAAGAACCACGGCTTGTAGTAATTGCCAATGCTATTCAGCTGTAATGACAGAGGGCACTGTGAACAGCCGCAGACACGTGCCAAGCACCCCAGGATGTAAGTGATACCCGGCTTCTGTTCAGCACTCCTGGCCTTTTCAAAGCTCTTTCATGTCTGTTACTACCTTTGAGACTCTTGAAAGCTGGGTGAGGTTGGGCACAGCAGGAATTCTCTAGCAGAAAGAGCAGAAGCTCAAAGAGGTTAAGTGGGGTGCCTAGGGCCAAACAGCTCGTTACTGAGTCTAGAGAAGTTAGTGACCCCATCTTAGCCTGGTGCTCCTTCTCAGTGAGAGAACAGAAGTGCAAACATTTGGCAGCGTCTGCCACAATGCAGTGCTCCACGCAGGTGAATTCCCTCCTTCCCACCTCCACCAGGCCAGTGTTTGCACAAACACTGAGTGTGGGTTATTCCCCTCACTGCAACCCATGGGCCAGGGCACTTTCCCTGCTGTCCCTGGACCATGCCCCACAGTCTATTGGGCACAACACTCCCCCCTGGCAGCCACCGTCCTCTGCAGGAAGCTCACAAGAATAAACCTACATGCCTTCCTGGCACTGGACCTCATGGTCTCCAATGCCTAAATCTTATACTGAGCTGGTGTCTTCTTCAGGATGCAAATAGCTGTGTGCCCTGGGATAACTTAGCTTCTCTGGACCTCAGCTTCCTCATGCATGAAGTGAATTCTGGGCAGATGCTCTTGGGGAAAGGAGGAAGCATTCTGGAAAGGGAACAGGCTCCAAGTTGGGCGGCTGGGGCCAAACCCTGGCCCTGTTACCCACTAGCTATGTGACCTTGGGCAGGTCACTCTCTGTGTCTGTTTCTTCACATGTAAAATGACAATGAAAATATTTACTCCGTGGGAGATTTTTGAGAAACTACCCACACACGCACATACACACTAGTTACTCAGCCCCATGCTGGTGAACACTCCTTCCTGTTCTAAAATCCTATCTTTCTGAGACTACAAATCCCACAGCCCTTAAGAGACAAACTACCAGGCCAGGTTTTTCCTCCCTGGTGGCAGATGCTTGGGCCCCACGTCAGAACAGCTTCTCTAGGGGGCAGGAGAGCCACCTGAGTTCTATGGGGAAGGTGAGATCACACCCAGAGGGGGAACTGGGCAAAGTGTCAGGAGGAAGTAGAGAGTGGAATAGGTCGAAAAGGAGAGGTAGAATGTGGATGTGGGAAAAATCAGGGAGGGAACAGCCAGAGCAGAGAGAAGAAAATGATCACAACCACACGTGTTCAGTGTCACATTCCAGGCCAGCAAGTTCTGTTTCTCTTCCAAGACCTAGCATGGCAGGGCTTGTCCCTGTTCTGCTGATGAGCAGACTCAGAATCATCAAGGCTGAACATACTGGCCAGAGCCACAAGGCTGGCAAAGGCAGATCAGCACTCAGACCCATTTCATGTTGCAAAACAAGGCTAGGGCCATAAGGCAGAAACCTTGAATGGTGAGCTCTGGAATGTGGACGTTATGAAAACAAACAAACAAAAAAATAGGCTGGCCAGCCATCAAAACAAAACAAAACCATTAATTTTTTCCCTGATTCCAAAAGCAAAAGCAGCATATAAAGAAGCATATACTCTTTATGAGAACTTGAAACATTACAAAAATATATAACTTGATAGAGAGAAATCCCTGTAGCCTTAGGCTCTAGAGGTATTCATTAAGCTTTATTTTCTACACACACACACACACACACACACACTCTTTTAGAAAAAAAGTATCCTATACATACTGTTTGCCAATTTGCTTTTTCCACTTTCTACATACTTGTCTGACCCTGGGCAAGTTATTCATCCTCTCTGAGCTTCATTTTCTGTACAGACAAAATGGAGACATTACTATCCCCTGGAGTGGCTGGGAAGACTAAAAAAGATAACAGAAAGTACCTAGCACAGTGCCTGGCCTATAGTGGGGCACAGTAAGAGTCCTCTGTTCTCTCACTGGCCTGCTCTCACCCCATCTCTTGCCAACCCCCTTCACCACTAGAGCCAGGCAACCCTTTGCCTGCGATCTCTGGCATCCAGCACTTCACTTGCAGCCTATCTGGGTGTCTCCTCTTATGCGAGCCCACTCTGTGATTGGTCACCCTGCAGGGAGGAAACTGGGGACCATGATGGGCTGGGAAACTAGGGCTGAAGAGCCTGTTTGCCCAAACAGTTTTAGTGTGGATAGCACATGGCAGGGCAAAAGATGCTACACGCTGGCCTCTGCTTGCTAATGCAAAGGAGAGTGAAACCCAACAGGAAACAGAGCAATTTGATCTAACCCCAGCCGAGGCCTGGCCACACACCTGCCAATGGCACCAGCTGCACAATGAAATGGAGACTTGGGGGTACCTGGATATGGGTACCCCTGATACTCACTGACTCATCAGGAACCACTTGTGCCAGAGAAGCTCAGGAGATGAAAAAGAACCCAGATGGGCCATCTCTCCCAGGGCACATGTCAGCTAGAGAGCCAGATGGCTGCAAGAGCTCCAGTTCCAACCCTACCTACCTCTAGGCCTCCCCTTCAAAATGGGAATGGGCTGCCTCCTAGTGAGGTGGCAGTGAGCCTTATACTGGACAGTGCCTGCAGAGGGCCCAACACAGTGCCTGGCACACAGAGGCAAATTTCTGAGCAGCCTTCCCAACAGAGATGTTTGCAAGAAATGCTCCTAAAATGAAATGTCCACACACCTGATGGCATCTACCACTCTCCTGCCCCAGCCTGGTTCCCACTGTGTATCAGTATCTTGCTCATTGGGACACTCAGCAAATGTCTACGGCCTTGTGGCCCAGCCCCTCTGCCACTAATTCTGGGACAGCCTCTGGGTAAGGCCCTCTGGGCCTCAATCTTCTCCATGGGAAGTAAGGGAATCAGGTCAGGTGTTCAAACATTTTAGAAGCTGTACAAAGCCCTCTGCCCAACCATAACCTTAGGTGGTATCTGATACCTCAAACATGGCAGCAGAGTCGCTTTGGGTACAGTGGGGATCCCCTTGATCCCCTCCTTCAGCTTTACTACTGCTGATGGCCTCGAAGGGGACACCGTGGAGAAGGTGGAAAACTTCTGGATTAAATGTCCTTGCTTGGTGACTAGGTGCTAGGTGACACACACTAACTGGGCCTTGGACCAGGTCAGGCAGAGCCAGGGCCCAGAGAGGGCCAGAGCAGTTCAGCTGAATGTCCAGTGTTACTACTATTCCAGGCCCCCAACCTCCAACACCGTGTCCTACAAGCATCAATGAGTGTGAATTATGCTAAATTCTAGATTCTAGTCAGAGGCCAGAATGTAAATCTGCTCTGTGCTAGCTGTGTGTCCTAAGAGAATTTTCTTCCCCTCTCTGGGCCTCATTTCCTTATTTGGAGAGGGGATTGCACTAGATGATTCTTGAGTTCTTGCCAATTTTTAAATGTTTTAAGTATATAGGTATAGATAAGAGCCTTAAGAGGTGCCTATCCTTTGATCTACTAATTCTACTTTAAGATATTCAAATTACAGACAAAAGATGTTCATTGCTCCATGAACTAACATAATGAAAAAAATGAAAGCAATGTAAATTTCCAACTATGGGGCAGTGGTTTAGTAAATGATAGGGCACTTGCTCAATGCAATGTTTTGTAGACAGAAAGTATGACAGTTATGAAGGCAATGTGACAATATGGGGAAATGCTCATCACATTAAATAAGAAAAGACAAACGCCAACAGCCGATCACAGCTGAAGACAAACTGAAAAACTCGGCAAAGACATTTTCAACCTCGCGAGTGACCTAAGAACTGTAAAATAAAACGAGATACTATTTTTAACCCAATCAGATTGGCAAAAATGGAAGAGTGATACTACCCAGGTTGGCAAGAATGTAGGCAAAGGCATGCTCACACACCACTGCCGCAGGTGGTCAGAAGCACAACTTTTCTGGAGGGCTTTGTGGTCTTATCTCTCAATATACAACGTGCTCAATGAATTCCTCAGTTCAAAAATTCCATTTATTTGACTCAGTCCTACAAACGTTTGTCCAAAGGGTAAGGATGATGTAAGGAAATCTTAACTCTTTAATGCAATCTTATTTGTAAGAGCAAAACAATTTAAGCAACATAAATGCTTATGAGTAAGCAGTGAGTTAGGCCCATTATTTACATGCAACAACAGAATATTATGGAATAAAAGGAGAGCATGCACACGTATACACACATATAGAAATAGGTCTTGAAGAATGTATACCAAACTGTTATAAATGACTACCCTGACAAGCACTTTAACTTTTTCTTTATATATTTCAACATTGTTATACCACTTTTATAACTTAAAAACTTAAAAAAAAAAAAAAAAAACCCATGCACAGAAAAAGAGAGGAAATAAATATACCAAACACATTAGCAACATCTGGCTGTGGGTCACGTTTATAGGTCGAGTCTTTTCTTTCCCTTTTATTTCTTCACTCCTTCCAAGTCTCTTAAAATAAGCAAAAATCCTTTCTAAATGGAGAAAAAGATTGCTATTTAAAATTACATGATATGAGTTGAAGGAGTATCAATCTGGATTCTGAGGCATCAAATCGATTGCTTAAATCTTGGCTTTGTCATCTTGTGGGAGTTTACATTACCTCTTGGGGCCTCAGTTTCTTCATCTATACAATGGAGTTGCTATGAGGACTAACGATTACACCTATCAAGAGACTCGCACATCCCTGGCGGGGGCAGAGAAGGACAGAGTTAGTGGAATCTTTCATCTCTGTCCAAGACATCTCTGATGGTAGCTCCTGTTGCCTGTATCCCAGGTGGGCTGACCCAGGTAACAGCCGCGAAAAGGTAGCTGCCAGGGTCAGGCTGGGGGGATAGGCTCAGTCCTAGCCCACCCAGGCCTTCCTCTTCCCGGTCTTGGTCTGCAGCAGCTGCTGCGCTGGCCTACCTTGCTGGGCTCTGCTTCGTCTGTCATGACTCCTGTCATGATGACGGCCTCATCCAGGGAGTAGAGCAGCCCTTCCACAAAATGGTTCTCTCGCTGCTGGGATTCGTGGCTGAATTTGTCACAGATAGCCTCCATGCCCCGCACTGGCTCAAAGCGCAGCTTGACGTACTTCTTGGCAGGGATGATGCGGATCTCAGCAGCCACCAGGAAGCCCAGGGTCCCACAGGACCAGGGCACAGCATAGAACAGGTCTGAGTTTTCGGACTGTGAGACAGAATTGACACATGTTGAGAGTTGGGTTCTAGACCCCACATTGTGGCATACAGTCAGTGGGGGAACAAAGAACCCAGGGCCTAGGCTAAATCCCTATTCTGTTACTGTCTTCTGTAAACCCAAACAACGTGCTTTACAAGCTGTACTTCTGGGCTTTAGTTTTCCCTCTGCAGCTTCAACATGACATTTAACCTAATACCGCCCTCTGCATCGAGGCATAGATCCTGAATCACTGGCTACCCAGGAAGAAGCCCATGTCCACACCTGCCCAAAGACCCAAAATGGGGGACTAAGGGGCAGCAGTCCAAGGCTAGACCATGAAAGAGCTGAACGCTTACTGAAAGTCAGGATAGCCAGGGAACATTAAAATGCCTCCTTCTGAGCCATTACTAAAATTTACAAAGGCTTTTCTAGTACATTAGCTTTGCTCCCCACTCCCCCAAAGCCCAGGGAGAGCATTAACACCCCCTTATGACAGGTAAGGAAGGTGAGCCTCCAAGAGGTGACACGACTCACCCGAGGCTTCCCAGAAAGTTAGGTGCAGCAACAGTGGGGTGCAAGCAATATCACCTAACTCCTGATCCAGCATTCTCCGTACAATACCTCATCCGGTTTCATAAATCTGTTCCTAACATCATCATTTTCTTGTTTTGACATTTGTCACAGAGACAGACAACTGACTTTTCCTTTGGCCATTCTAAATTGGATTCTTTGTTTCTAATAAAGCTCCTTTTGAAAAAGTCCAGCCTTACCGACAGGACAGCCCTGTGCAGTCTATGCTAAACCCAAAGCCCTTGGTGGTGGGCATGATGGGATGTAGCGGGGCAGGGACGCAGAGCAGGAAATCTATGCAGCAGGCCTGCAGATGCCAACTGATCCCCCATCTGGGCCTCCAGCTAATCACACTGGCCTGATCTTGGCAGTGTCTGATCTTGGCAGTATCTGATCTTGACAAGTATCTGATCTTGGCGAGTCCCGATCTTGTCCTGATCTAGGTGTCCACTTTGGGCCCGGCTCTAGGCTAGGAATTTCACATACAGTACCCACTCACTCCTCCTGAGCATGCACTTGTCAGATGAGGAATCTGGGCCTCAGGAGAGAGGTAATTCACAAATGTTTGACTTCTTTCTCTGCTGATAATTAATTGGTTAAAAGACAGGGCCCAGGTAAGAGTTCAGGGAAATGCGTTGAATTGATGTGAATCCTAATAGGGGCATCTCTCATCCAAGACCAGAGCTCCCCAGCTGAGAGTCCTTCCCTGGACTCTCTTCTGTGAGGCCAGCAATGCTGGTGGCTCTCTGAAATATCCATGTCAAAAGGATGAGACTGTCCCTCTCATCCCAGGGGCCCCTTAAATATGCTAGCACAGATGTGAGGTTATTTAAAATTTCAAAAATCTTGTCTTACTCCTCAGGTAAAATGCCTTAAATGTTTGTGTCCTGCTTTAGTGGTAGAATTGTCTTTTATTTTACCAAAAACAGCCCCTCTAATTTCTTTTAGTTGTACCTCACAACACCTGATGATGAGCTTTGATGTTGAGTCCTGACTTTCTCCAGAGAGGAAGGACCGTGTAATGAATGGCTAAGGGCAAGGATCTGGGAACCTGATTACCTGAGTCTGAGTCTCACCTGTGGGGGCTTTACTAGCTATGTGACCTAGAGCAAGTTTAGTAACCTCTCTGTGCTTCAGTTTCCCGTTTGTAAAATGGGGATAATAATAGCACCTACTTCATAAGGTTGTTGAAGGATTAAATGCCTTAATATACGTAAAGCATTGCCTTAGCACACATAAGAAGCTATATAAATTTCTGTTATTATCATGCATATAGACCTAGACTAAAGAGGTATATTTGAAATGAAGCACCCCAGGGGAGCCACCTCCCAGTCACCAGGATCCTTAATGCACACAGCAGACTGGCAAAGATGTCCTTGTCTCTGAACTTACTGGTGTGCATCGCACAAAGCTGCCATCAGCCAGGACCAGCTCGTAGGCGGTGCAGATGTGTTGGAACAGGCCGTACTTGTGGGATGATGACTCAATTCCTGTGCCCATGATCAAGCCCCCTGTAGAGACATGTGTTAGCCAGGGAGAGCTGCAGGTTACAGGGTAGGGAGCAGCTCGGAGCTGGGGGACCTCCGAGTACAAGGGAGGCATGACAGGAATGGCAGAAATGGGGAGTGTTGACTTAGGGTAGACTTTCCATATCTGTCAATCTGGAGAGTAGGAGAGAGAAGGAGGGGCTTAGATGGGAGCATGAGGGCTTCCTTAGAGGCAGAGGGTGGGTGGGCAGACCCCACCAAGGGTGCTTACACCCTCACCTCTGGCCAGCCTCAACCTGGACACCTGTGTGCACTCAATTTTAAGAGAGACTTTAACAAAAAGGGGGTTGATGGTGTGGCAGGAAGCCATGTCCCATGGGAATAGCTAATGGAACTGAAGATGCTGCCCCTGGAGCAGAAAAGCCTTTGGAGGCCATGAATCGTGTGTGAGGAAAAGAGAGACTATTCTGTGTGTTCCACAGGATAGAATCGGAGCCATGGATACAAGTCACAAGGAAGCAGCTGCAAGCCAGAAATGGAAATGTGCTGTCTGCTAACTTGAGCTGCTCAGGAATGAAACAGTGGGCAGTGCACGCCCTGTCATAGGGGCTAGGTAAGTAAGAGACAGGACGACTTCTGTCACAGATGGAACAGCAGCAATTCTAGGGCTAGTTGGAGGTGGCCAAGGCCCATCAGCTCTGATCTTAGGACCGTCTGACTCCTCTTGCTCATTAACATGGAGTCCTCACCTACTGTGAGGTCATCAAGCTCAGGCAATACGGGTAGAGTCCAGCCAATGGAGGTCAGCAGGGCGGTCACCTGACCCATGGTCACCAATGGCTCAACACGGACAATCTGTTGACACAAGAAAAGAGACCCTGGGTCACAGGGAGGCTGCCAGGCCTAACAGGGGCTCCTGAGCATAGAGGTGCCATTTCAAAACTTCCCAAACACTCAACACAGGGATTCCTACACAGCTTTTACAGGCTCTTTCTAGAATATACACTGCCTTTAACTATAGTGAATGTGATTTCTGGCTCTAGGTTAGCTGGTATTTGATCTCATCCTTTCAAATATCTTTATACTTAATGCTTAGTTTATTTTTTTCCTGGATTATAGGAGAAATACTCATTCATTTGGAAGATACAGCAAAAATGAAGAAAATAAAAACCATTATCCTAATTCTTCAGAGTTACCAACGTTAATAATGGAGTGTGTTTACTTTCAGTTTTTTCCATGCATATATTGCTCTTTTGTATATTTTAATACAACACACATACAGGCACAAACACATAAACACAAAAACATATTTTTTTGGCTTGCCTTTTTGGAATTCGATACTATACTATGACCATCATCCCTTATCATTAAATATTCTCAGAAAACATGATTTTTAGGTCTGACCCTGTGGCTCACTTGGGAGAGTGCAGCGCTGGGAGTGCCAAGGCCGCGGCTTTGGATCCTATATAGGAATGGCCGGTGCGCTCACTGGCTGAGCGCAGTGCGGGCAACACCAAGCCAAGGGTTACGATCCCCTTATTGGTCACAAAAAACAAACAAACAAACAAACAAACAACAGAAAACATGATTTTTAATGGATACATTAATAGGACATCACAGGGACTTCTACTTCCAGTCGAGATGGAGCAGCAAAGACCAGATTTACCCTGCTACCTGAAAAAAACCCTGAAAAAACAAAAAACAGTCATGCGTTCCTTAACAACAGGTGTACTGTCTGTGAAATACATCATTAGGCAATTTCGTCGTGCGAACATCATACAGTGTACTTACACAACCTAGATGTTCTAGCCTACTACCCACTAGGCTACATGGTATAGCCTTTTGCTCTGACCACCGTCACATATACAGTCCATCTACTAAAGTGTCATCATGTGACACATGACTATATATGAAACAAGAGTTTTCAACACAGTGGACATAGGCAATGAAAGGTAGTAACCATGAGAGACAGAAAACAAACAAAGTAATGTCTATGAATGCCCCAGTTAGCTACCTGTAGGGAGGGGAAGCCACCTGGAGCCCAGTTGATGGACTCTCTGAGCTGAGATGGAGATGAGAGCCCCAGAAGATCAAGGTGAATATAGTTTGCAGGACAGAGTACTGGAGTACACAGGATGTCCCTTAAGTATTAAACTGAATACTGATAAGTACGTACACATGAGGATATAACCCGAGGCCGAGGCCAGGAAAAGCACCACCAGAAAAGATAACAGGTAACTGCACCAGGGGCTCACATAGGGCAGAAAACAGTGTTTCAATAAGCCAAACTAGAAAGCCTGGTGATTCACAAGGCATTGGGTAGAGTACTCAGAATGGTCTTGTCTCAGCGGTGGGAAATAATTAACCCTAGATTAAATACCATTCTGGCCTCTCCTAAAAAAATCAAAACCCAACAGGATAAAACTCTTCCCAAGTAACTTAGCTGCCTCCTAGAACAGAGCTCAAGATTTACAGAAATATAAACACACCCAGCACCCAACAAGGTAAAATGTCAGAATGTCACAATGTCAGAATCCAACTGAAGTTTACCAGATATACAAAGAGGTAGGAGAATTTGACACATAATGAGAAGAAAAATCAGTCAAGCAAAACAGCACCAGAACTGACAGATATTAGAATTAGCAAACAGAAACATCAAAATAGTTATTATAACCATATTCTCTATATTCAAAAACTTAAGTAGAACCATTAAAAACATATTTAAGAGACCCAAATTGAATTTCTAGAAAGGGAAACCATATTTCCTAAAATGAAAGATACAATATGGAACTAACAGTAAGTTAGATATTGCAGAAGAAAAGATTAGTGAGCTTAAATAAACAGCAACAGAAATTATCCAAAATGAAACAAGAGAGAAAAAAGCAATTTTAAAAAATAAATAGTGCTTCAATGAGCTTAGCTGTGGAACAACTTGAAGTGGCCTAATATACATTTTATAGCAGTTCCCAGAGGAGAGAAGAGAGAGGAGGAAATAGAAAAAAATATTTGAAGAAATAATGGCCAAAATTTTTCCAGGTTTGGTGAAAAATAAAAACAAATTCCAAACACAAGAATTATGAAGAAAACAATACCAAGACACATAACAATAAAATTGCTCAAAACCAGTGGTTAAAAAAAAAAAATCTTAAAAGCAGGGGAGAAAAAAAAGACATGTTACATACAAAGGAACAATAAGGATGACAGACTTCTTGTCAGAAACAACACAAGCAAAAAAATGGTGGAGTAACAAAGTATTTATAGAAGATATCTGTCAACTTAAAGTTATATACAAATGTGTGTATATATACACTTATGTATATACATATATTTATATATAAATACAAGAAATGTTGAGGTCCTTTAGCCAGAAAGAAAATGAAACTGATGAAAATACAAATTTATACAATGGAATGAAGAGACAGTAACTACATGGGTAAATACATAAGATTTTTTATTATTTAGACTTCTTTAACAGATAATTGACCATTAAAATAATAATAATGATAATAATAATAATAATAATAATAATATAATGTGTGGTTTATAACATGTAAAAGTAAAGGTCTGACAATAATAGCACAAGGGTCAGGAGGAGAAAAATGGAAGTACAGTATATTATTTCAATATTCTTACACTATATGTGAAACAAAATAATATTACTGGAAGATAGTCTGTGATAAATAAACTGTATACTATAAACTCTAAAACAACTGCTAAAATAACAAAACAAGGGGTTATAAATAACCAGCCAACAAAGGAGCTAAAATAGAATCACAAAAGTTATCCAATAATCCAAAACGAGATCAGAAAAACGAACAAAGAACAAATGGGACAATACAAAACAAAGAGCAAGGTGACAGATTTAAACCAAACTACATCAGAAATAACATTAAATATAAATGGTCTTATCACCTCAATTAAAAGGCAGAGATTGTCAGATTAGATGAAAAAGCAAGACCCAACTATATGTTACCTATAAGAGGAACATACTGTAAATATAGACACAATAGATTAACAGTAAAAGAATACAAAAAAAAAAATACCATGCTAACACTAGTCCAAAGAAATCTGGGGCAGCTTTATCAATATCATACAAAGTAGAATTCAGAACAAAGAATGTAACTAGAGATTAAAACAAGGTCATTTCATAATGATAAAGGATCTAACCAAGAGGACATAAAAATCCTAAACATTTCTATACCTAATAACAGAGCTTCAAAATAAATGAAGCAAAACTGATAAAACTGTGAGAGAAATAAACAAATCCACAATTATAGGAAGAGATTTCAATATCCCTCTCTCAATAATTGATAGAATGAGTAGAGAGTAGGATATAGAAGATTTGAATAGCACTATTAAGCAACTTGACCTAATTGACATTTATAGAACATGTTACGCCGAAATAGAATATATATATATTTTAAAAATGCACATGGAACATTTACCAACATAGAGCATATTCTGGGTCATAAAGTAGGTCTCAATAAGTTGAAAAGCATTCTAATCATAAAAGCATGTTTTCTGGGGCCGGCCTGTGGCTCACTCGGGAGAGTGCGGTGCTGATAACGCCAAGGCCACGGGTTCGGATCCCATATAGGGATGGCCGGTTTGCTCACTGGGTGAACATGGTGCTGACAACACCTAGTCAAGGGTTAAGATCCCCTTACCGGTAATCTTTAAAAAAAAATAAAAATTATAAATAAATAAATAAATAAATAAATAAAAGCATGTTTTCTGATAACAACAGAATTAAATTAGAAATCAGTAACAGAAAGATCTCCAGAAAATTCCCAAATATTTAGAAACTAAACAACATACTTCCAAATAACCCATGGGTCAAAGCAGACATCAAAAGAGAAGTCAGAAACTATTTTGAACTGAATGAAAATGAAAAGAAAACAATTGAAATTTGTGGGATACCTCTAAAATAGTACTTAGGAGGAAGTTTATAGCGCTAACAACTACATAAGGAAGGTCTAAAGCAATGACCTAAGCTTAAACCTTAAAAAACTATAAAAAGAGTTGAATTTGTAGTTCAAAACTTGCTCACAAAGAAAACTCCAGCCCAGAAAACTTAGCTTTATGATTTCTATAAAACCTCTAGAAGAAAATATAGAAGAAAACCTTTGTGGCACTGGATTAGGCAAAGATTTCTTGAAAAGCACATCAAAAACAATCTATGAAAGAAAAAATTAAGAAATCAGACTTCATAAAAATTAACAGCTTCTGGTTTTCAAAAGACAAGCCACAGTCTAGGAGAAAATATGTGCAAATCATGTATCTGATGATGACTTTTTTCTAGAATATATAAGAAAACAAACAACCCAATAAAAAAACTTGACAAAAGATCTGAACAAGATTCCCAAAGAAATCAAATGGCAAATATGCACATGAAAAGATGCCCAACATCATTAATCATTAGGGGGAATGCAAATTAAAACCATAACGAAATACTACTACAACACCTATTAGAATAGCTAAAATTAAGAAGATTAACCATACCACAAAATTTACGGTGACGTGGAGCAACCGTAACACTTGCACCACTGGTGGGAATGTAAAATGCTATAACCACTTTGGAAAACATTTGGCAGTTTCTTAAAAAGTTAAATGTACACCTACTGTATTGATCCAGCCATTGCACACCTAGGGATTTGCCCAAGAGAAAGGATAGCATATATCCATATAAAGACTGTCCATAAATGTTCCTAGCCACTTTACTTGTAATAGCCCAGCACTGTAAATAGCCTAAATGTCCACCAGCAGGTGAATGGATAAACAAATTTGTGATGTATCCACACAATGGAATATTACTCATTAGTAAAACAGAATGTATTATTTTATTATTATTATTATTTTGTGTGTGTGTGGCTGGCTAGTACAGGGATCTGAACCCTTGACCAGAATGTTCTATTGCTACATGCTTTAACTTGGATGCATCTCAAAATAATTATGCTGGGTGAAAGATGCCTGACCAAAAAAAAAAAAAAAGAGTACATATTATATGATTCAATTTATATAAAACTCTAAATCCAAACTAATTTCTAGTGACAGAAAGCAGATCATTGTTTGCCCAAGGATGTGGGGGGAAGAGGAAGGGAGAGGCTTGAGAAAGGATGACAAAGGGCATGAGGAAATTTTGGGGGTGATGGGTATGTCCACTGGGTATCGTGTCACCTTCAATTAGAAATAAAGCTGTGATACAATCTCTCTCTGTTGGATATCTTTAATTACATTTAAACCTATTTCCTTTTCCTTAAGCCAGGTGTCAGGAAGTTGGATTACTAGATGGGCTGTTAAACAAGTGGGTCTCCAGGAAGCTTGTAACAAGGCCTGAGCCTCCCAGCCACCTTCGTAGCCCATTTCTCACCAGCACACTTCCTTACTGGAAAGGAATAAATAGATTCCTTTTTGTCTCTCTGGTAAGGGGATCTTAATGGCTTGGTGTTCTCAGCACCACGCTCAGCCAGTGAGCGAACAGGCCATCCCTATATAGGATCCAAACCCATTGCCTTGGTGTTATCAGCACCACACTCTCCCGAGTGAGCCATGGGCCGGCCATTTGTCTCTCATTTTTGCACGTGATTTCCCCACCCCTGACTTCCTGTGGAACTGCAAAGGATCCCCCAGAGTACTCAGTCTGTCCACCTGTGAGATGGGCCTATGATCAATTTCTCTCCCTGGTGGCTGTGAGGTTTTGAAGGATGGCAATGGTGGGCAGAGCCTTCTGTGATGACCATGGGCCTTGGTCATGTCCACTCTGGGATGCCCTTAGCTAAAGTCATCTCCCTATGAGACACTTGCACAAGGGGCAGTGCCCCACCTGCTCCAAGAGCCAGGGAATGGTGCCACTCTCACCTGTTTCTTGGTGTCCACCTCCAGAATGTCCATCAGGTTGATCATGATGTTTTTGTGGGTCTTCTTGTACTTCCCCACCCGCAACGAAACAGTGAGCCAGCCGGGGCGCCCCGTGCACATGAAGGTCTTGCTGCCCTGCTCCTTCCATTCTCGCACCTGCAACCACAGGACAGAGGCTAAGCTGTCCCCACCAGGGATCCCCAGCGCAGCTCAAAGCCCTGCTTCCAGAGAGAGAGAGTGGGAGGAACGGTATGATGAAAAGGCACTCTGGCATCTTCCTGGCTAGCAAGCCAACAGAAAAGCCAACATGTTGCTATACCACAAGGCAGAATGAAGAGCTAGAATATAGGATCAAAGTGTTTGGGAAACATTAATTTTAACTGCAAAGTTCAGGAAAGGTTTTGTACTGGTAATGATAGCAATTATAAAAATGATTACCATTTACTGGGTGTCCCCACCATGCTAGGTACCTATGGTACACTGTCTTATTTAATTCTCATAACAATCCCAGGAGGCTGGGATGACTTCCTTCTGCAGATGAGGAAACTCAGAGGCAAAATAACTTGTCGAAGTTCACACAACTGGTGAACCGCAGAGCCTAGATTCACAGCCAGTACTGTAGCACTTCAGGCCTGGAAGGATAGATGGGCCTGTGTACTAACAGCCCACAGAATAACAGGTAACATTTATTAAAACTTATGTGACAAGCCCTGTTTAAATACTTATACATGTTAACTCATATATCACTTCAAGGAGGAGAGAAGGGGCAGGGAAGGACCACCAAGCCACAGCTTTTGCAAAACCTCTACTGTAAATGACTAGAGCACAATACACAGAACAAATGGCCCATCAGGAACACAGGAGGAAGTGTCCCTTTCCTGCTAAGATGGATAATGGCTGAGATGAGGTGGATATCTGTTGTTCTGACCTGTGACCATCCATTTCCTCTTCATCTACTTCTAACAATTCCATCTTCCTTTGGTCCAGGTGAGGCTGATTCTACTCTCTCTGCCTCAGGAGGTGGGCATGTGACAGGTCTGATTCTGCTCTTGGCCACAGTGATAGGTTTGGGGATGGACCTATGACCCAAGTTGAGCCAATGAAGTCAGTTCCAGGACAGGCACTCTCTCTTTACTGGGGTTGCTATGTTGGTTGGATATAAGCCAGAAACTCTTGGGGCTTCCACAGGGAAACTGCCTCCCTGAGAATGAAGTCGGTTCAGAGGAAAGCAGAACCAAGAGATGGGAGAAGAATGAAAACATGGAGATATGGGAGAGGGGATCCTGGATCCAGCCATGCCTGAGACTTCTGGACTTTTGAGGACCTGAGCCAATATAAAGTCCCTTTGCTCAAGCCAGTTTGCACCGAGTTTCTCTCACTTGCAACCAAGAGTCCAGTCAAATACTGGTCAGGCCTCCTGGAGGAAGTTGCATTGGAGCTGGTCAGGCAAAAAACTCAACTTGGGGAGGGACTTTCCTACAATCAGAGGCCAGGGTGCCACATAAAATAGAGGTATTGAAGCTGAGGGGTGGGGGTGGGTGTGGGTATTGAGGAAGGAATTCCTGTAAGTTAGAGGTGAAGGGATGAGAGGTGGCATTCCATGACCAACCAGGCCTTGCTCTTGCCCGACTTTGCAGTCCCAGGACTTAATACAAGCTCAGAGGTGTGAGGGAGTGGATTTGGAGTGCTCTATTCTGGCTGGAAGGCAGGTCACCTGAAGTGAACGTGCAAGCCATAAATCCTGAACACTGGTTGGACCGGATACTGATGGGAGCCAACCAAGATTTTGGCAGGAAGGCAAATACTGTGAAGAACCACTCTGCAGGCCAAAGAGAGGTGGGAGGGCCCAGAAAAAGGGCAACAGGCCCAGCAGCTATTACAATGAGCCAGGGGTGTGAGGCAACAGAACCAAACCTACAGGTGGAATGCAAGAATGGGAAATGAGACATGTCAGAGTTCAGGCTCTGAAATCAAGCTAACTTGGGTTCCAGCCACATTTACTAGCTATATAATCCTGGACACACAACTCAGTTTGAACCTCAATTTTTTCCATTTGTAAAACAGGTACAAGACCCTCTAGGGTTGCTGTGAGGGTTAGAAATAATGGCCCAGGACGTGACACAAAGCAGGTCCAGGGCAGTGGGCTAGTGTGGCTAGACCCCTTTTCTTTCTGTCCACAATGAGCCCTTTGGTTCAGCACTCACTAGGCTGCTTTGAGCCAGGCCCATGGGCCAGAGGTGAATCATGTAACAGTCCTTGCCTCCCAGGAGATCACAGCCTAATGGGGGAGAAAGCAGGTAAGTCAGTCAAGAATCTGAACTCGTAGAAAGAGCTAAGAAAGAGTGTACAGTTGGAGAGGGAAGGTAGGCAGGGGAGCTCTGGAGCTCTGACTGTGACCAGCAAAACCTAGGGCAGCAGAGCAAAGCACTTCCAGAAGCAGCATTCTGCCCCTAAGCCTAAGGTCTAATCCCACACAGGACATCTCAGCGCATCCATCTTCACGCCCTTGTCTGCAGCACCCCGCACGGAGCCAACAGAATGCAGCGAAGGCGGAGGCAGGAAACAGAAGCTCTCTGCAACCTGATGCCGGTAGAAAAGGACTAGGAGGGGCAGAGGGAGCCAAGAAACTGCTCGGACCGACGCCCAGGCCAGCCCTGGACGTGGAAGAGGAAGCTGCGCTGTCCAGGGGTACGGGGAGGTGGACTACGGCCTTTGTCAGGGAGCGAGACCTCCTTCACCAGAGGCTGTGAGGCTCCGCACCCGGGATGGGGTCGCCTTGCTGCGACAAAACAAACTCCAAACTCATCTGGCATCAAGGCCCCTCTCCAACCTCGCTCCAACCTGACTTCCCAACCTTCTTCCCCTTCCTGCCGTTGCTCGCACCAGTCCCTCCACCCGGTACTCGCCTTCCCCTCAAGCATTTTCCCTACTTCCGAGACCCAAGCATTTCCTCCAGACCCAGCTCCACCTCCCGGAAGCCTGACCTCCTCGGAAATGCTGGGGCCTGGTGAGAGTCACCAGAGTGTTGCGTACCTTCCCCTCTCAGGATTCTGCATGTCCCTCCCGGTGCCCGCGCGTGCCCTGCACACAGTGGGCACTCCATGAACATCGGAGCAATGTTCTGTTTCCCACCGACTTTGATGATCCTGTGCCCTCCCCGGGAAGCCCCCCGTCACATTTTTGTTTCGTTCCAATCCCCCTCCAAATCCAGCTCGTCCGAGAAGCGCTGGCTGCCCCCGCACCGCACGGCGCTTTGCCGCCTTGTGGACCGCTATCCCCGCGCACGCCGCGTCTCCCGGGCGCCCGGCCCCGGCCGCTCACCTGCTTCTGGATGTCCCGCACGCGTTGCCCGTGCAGGCGCGGCGCGCTGCTGAGCTTGAACACCACCCAGGCGCGCACGTAGTAGTAGATGTCGAAGATGAGCGACAGCGGCAGGAGGAAGAGGCACACGAACACCCAGCGCTGGTGGATGAGCACGAACTCCAGCCCCTTCACGCGCACCCAGAGCAGGAAGAGCAGCGCGCACACGGCCAGCGACACGGCGGGCTCCATGGTGCCGCGGCGCGCCGCGCGGGGAGGGCTGCGGGCTCGTGCCGCCTGTCACCGCCGCTCGCCTTAGCCCGCCGCCGCCGCCTCGCGGTTAGCCCGGGAGCGCCCGCCGCCTTGCGATTGGCTCGGGTTGCCAAGGTTCGGTGGGCCGAGACCCCGGCGGCGACCAATGGCGAGCCGCGCCGGGGATCGGACCAGGAACCCGCTGCTTTCATTGGCTGCGGAAGTCAGTCCGCTCCGCCCTCTTCTCCTCGCAGACGCGCGAGGAGGGGGTAGCTAGGGACGCGGGCGCCAGCGGGGTCAGTTGCGCTCCAAGGCTAGGGTGGGGGAGGGGCGCCGGGCGCGGGCGGCCGGGACGGGATTCCGGCCCTCAAGGCTGCGGTGCCGCCCCTCAGCGGACCGCCGCGGCTGCCCCCTCCTCTCCTCCTTAGGTGGTGCCTCCTCGAGACGCGCGTAAAGCGGTCACGCGTCGGGTCACTTCCCGCGGGGGGAGGCGCCCCAGACCCAGGAGATTCCCGGGGCCAGGGAGGGTGGAACGTGGCCTTGACCTCGGCAGCTCCTGTCGCTCCGTGCACGCAAGGCAGGGGAAGAGGCACCTTTTTATTTTTCAAGGCTCTTTCCATAAGTCCGTTTGAGCCACACAGCAGTCCTGGGCGGTGGGTACCTACATTTTATATACGAGGAAGAGGCCCAGAAAGGTGAAGACCTGCCCGTGAACTCCGAAGGACTTTTGAAGCATAGAGGCGGACGGGGAGGCCTGGAGGAGAAAGAAGGAAGGAAGGAATCCCAGCCGTTGTAAGCCTCCCGCGCCCTCCCTGTCCGGCGGTGTTGCAGGACCTGGGCTAGGGTGGTGGGCAAAGCAGAGGGCCCAGCCCCCACCGAGAACCCAGACCATGGGAGTGGCCCTTGCTACCATCACACTTGGTATCATTTGCATTTCTTCTGAAACTTTAGGAAGTTTTCGAGATGTTTTATTTTAGAAACCAATTATGACATACCAGGCCCTTCTTTGTCCAGCATTGTTTATTCATCCAGTTCTCTCTACTTTCATCTCTGCCCTGATCTGCACTCTTGGGAGGTACCCTGGGTTTCACCATCCTCATTTCAACACCTTTGGTCAAGATATCACCTCTGAAATGCCCTTTCTGATTCTCTCACAGGGCCAACATTACTGTCCTTGAAGCCAGCTCAGGGCCACCTCTAAAACTGCATATATGGCACTTCCTTCCCCCTTCAGGTCCTCATAAAATAGCGTGCATCTATGTCATGGTACTTTCACATTATTTTATAATTGTCTCTTTATGTGTCTCTAACTTCCACAGACTGAGCTTTAGGGCAAACAATGTCTTGTTCACTTTTGTATTTCCTACAGCTTCTAGCACAGTGCTTGGTGCATAGCAGACACTGTAATGTTTGTTAACTGATGAATGAATGGAGAATGTAGGCACAGGCTTAAATATTCAGTAGTGATCAAAGTCCAAAGAGTCAGAGGCTGTTTGTATTGGACTTCAAAAATGAATAGTCTAGACATGTACTGTCTTATACAATAGCTACTGGCTCCTGGTATGTGGTTAGTCCAAATTGAGATGTCTTTTAATGTGGAGTATGCATAAAACAAATGTACTTCACAGGGCCTGGTTTCGAAAGTCTTGCAGTTTCAAATATTGACCTTGCAGAGGACTGGAAATTTTCCTCAGGCTATAAAGTCTGTGGTGTAAGATAAAGAATTGTGGCACAGCAAGGTTGCTGGCTCAAGAACAGACTAGTTATTGATTGTTATGTAAAGATACTGAGAAATTGCTGTAAGATCACTGATTGTCTACTGGAATGCCATCTGACTTGTTTCACTGAAAGCTACCAGCCTATATTGTTAAACTATAACCCCACCTATGTTCTCTTCCTATAACTTCCTGGTCTGGAAAATAAATGCAGGAAGAGAACCCCAATTCAGGGTTAATTTCCCGAGGAAGGGATGCCTCTCACTTGAGTGTTCCCAAGGGAAGTTAACCACTTCGGGGCCTCTCACTGCTCAGAAGAGAGGGGCTTTGAGTAATCCTTTGCATCTCTGTCACCCAGGGGAAGTGGGGTGACAAATCCGTAGGGGCAAAGCAACAAAATGGTGCCCCATATGAGGACGTTCTCCATGGATCGGAGACCGACCTGCCAAGCATTGGAGAGGAAAAGGACGTGCAATTCATCCTGGCAAGGGAGTCCCTAATAAAGGAAAAGCATCCCAGTAAGGGAATCACAGGCGGCTTTCAATAAGTGATTGTGCACCTGTGGCAGGTCAAAGTTAGGTCTTTTCAACCCCAGAGATATTTTTTCCTTTTCTTTACTTTTAAAATATGGATAATTTGTTAATGAAAAGGGAGACTGAACATACATTAAAACTCCTGTGTCCCCTTAAAACAGCAGGCTGTTGGGCCGGCCCATGGCTCACTCGGGAGAGTGTGGTGCTGAGAACACCAAGGCCCCAGGTTCGGATCCCATATACGGATGGCCGGTTCGCTCACTGGCTGAGCGTGGTGCTCACAACACCAAGTCAAGGGTTAAGATCCCCTTACCGGTCATCTTTTTTTAAAAAAAAAAAAAAACAGCAGGCTGTAAGTAACTGAATAGCAGCTTGTAAAACTGTTAGTGGATATTAAACAACCATGTCCTTGATACCTCAAGGAAGGGAGCCTTACCATAAAAATTTGGGAACAAATTGGTCACTGGTTAATTATGCAATGGGTCTCATTAGGGCTTCCCACCTAACAACTAGGAATCAATGTCAAGTTGCTCTGAGACGTATCCAAGACCTTAACAAAAAACTAAGACATGTTTATGTCACCAAAAAAGGATAAAACTTAATCTTTGCCAGTGGCCGAGAAAACTTTAAATTGGACAATCTAAAGTAAAGAAAGTTAATATTTTTTTATAGTGTTGGTACTGTTTGAGCATGTTTTTCTTTCTTATCTGCACAATGCTTCTCTCCTCTCTTAAAAGCAGTGGTTCTTTTTTTAACTACATGTACTACTCTTTTTCACTGGAGACTCTGGGATTTTATGAAGAAAAGCAGCCATGGCGCCAACCAGACCCCTTTTGGGTCTACTGCTCTTCTCCTAAAAACCTCAAGAGTCAAATGGTTTCATCTCTGATTGGTGGCTCAGCTATTGAGCTCTGTAACTCATTTAAGAAACTAAAACTAACCTAAAATCTACCTGTTTAACTAGATGGTCTCAAATTTTCTGGCATTCACTTGGTTATCTTAAACAGACTTCTAAATTCTCTTCTAGTCTCATCTATGTATTTCTTCACAAAATCCTATGGTAAAATTCTATGCTATTTTCTTAAAAGGAAGAAAATCTTCTCTGCATCTTCTTAAAAAGGCTTGCATACTTTGCTTTACAATGTAAATTTGTTATCTTGCTTTCTTTAAGGCAAGGTGAGGCCTCACCAATAAGTCTTTTTGAAAAAACACGATCTAAACCTGACTGTCCTTTTTACTAGTGAGCTTTTTATTACATCTTGAACAAAACCTATAAGATCCTTGTTTGTTCTTGTTGCTTATGTCTGCATATATGCATGTGTAAGCTGTATTTTATGTCTGTATGTTCATGTCTGTTTGTGTAATTGTGTTATGTGCAAGGTACCAAATTGCCTTATAATTAATGTGTGCTCATTAAATAGATAAGTATACTTTTCAAGTTCACATGACTTAAATCTTCTAAAGTTTTGATAAATATATTTTCAAAATTTGATTCAAACCTTTTACCTAAATTTGTCTGTAGGTCAATATGTCTCCTTGTTATCTCAGCTCTGCCTCCTGGCCATGCTGGGAGAAACAATATCTTTTAGACATAGATAGTGAATACTGCCCTCTGCCTCTCTGGATTCTACTTGGTTCTAAATGTCACGTGGAAACCTGGGACCTGAAATGGCTAGTGAAAAGAAACCTATGCCAAATATCACATAGGCGCTAGTTAGCATTAACTGATAAGGGTATAGATCTAATACACCAAGTTTTTGGCTGGGAAACCATAAATATTTATTTGGTAAATATAGCTAAAACTCAAACTGGGCTTTGTGTAATTTGCTCTGATAAATGGATGCCTATTTACTAACCTGAATGTATAAAAATGTTCTTATCAGCACACATCATTGCCTGGGTTTACTAATCAAACAGGATTACTAGAGGTCTTTTCACTTGACTGCTCTTAATACAAGATTGTAAAAGATTTTCTTTGTCCTTTAGATAACTGGTTTAAAAAACTTATTTCATGATAATTTCTTGTGCTCTCTGCCTTTGAAATCCTCTGTCATTTTGGTTTTCCTTTTTGTAATAATTTGTGATTTTATTCAACTAAGTGTTTTAAGCCTTTTGTTATTTAACAAGCTTTCTAACACGAAATTCTGAAAGTTTAAAATAACATTGAGGAATTCCAAGGGCCCTGGAGTTTCTCAAAGGATATATAAAAAATGTATCAAAACTAATTGGCTTATTTAATAAATTAGACTGTATGGAAAAACATTGTTGGTACTAAAGGTGTTATAGATATGTGTTCTAAAATCTTGTAAGTTTCTTAAATATCTGTGTCTTGATATAAATGCTACTGGTCATAATCTTGGTTTAATTAAAATTTAAAAATGTTATATCTTCAAATATTTCACGGAAAAATTCTGATAGGTACAGTTTTTTGACAAACTTTAAGTTCATAGCTTTAAACTAAAGTTCCAAAATTCTAATGAAGAAACTGATGGGTTTCTGAAATTGTTCACAAAGGTCAAGACAACGAAGGTTAATTAGTGAACTAATTTAAAAAAATAATGAGTTTTTACAATTTCTTTATTTTAAAACACTGCTGGTTCTCCTAATGTTTTTCCAAATGTAAGAAAACTCTCCCTCTCTCTTCAGCTATCTATAACTAACAACAGTTTGGTAAAATGTCATTTAAAACAGAGATAAAAGCATTTGTTTTCTCTCTATTTGATCCCCCACAAAATTTAATAACTCCAAGCATCCTTATGATTATTATGGCAATATGGCTATTTTTTATAAGTTCAATGAAAATTAACTCTCTCTCTCTTTATAACAGGATATAATTTAGAACTTTGCATATAAGATAGCATGTCTCACTTCCAAGTTGCTGACTCTCTTTCATGTTTGCCGAAATTTTGCCTAAACTGCTGCTTCATCATGCTGTTCATCTTTTCCCCGATGTGAGACAGATCACTGAAAGAAAATAAGCCAAGATGCTTCTTTCAGTCACCACCTGGGAAAGAACCTTTCCAACACCGAAATATTTATACAGAGAAAAGTAAGACCTTTTCAATCAAGATATTGATCATCAATGCTTTCATGAGGAATGCCTTGATCATAAAGGGGGAAATAACATCTTCTCTACAAAAGCAGTTTTCTAAATTTTCTTGGCCTTAAAGAGGGTGTTTGTAACTTGGATGAGACATCCTGCTCTTAAACATAAGACTTATAATTGATCAAAAATTTTACGAAAGACTAGATGCTCTAAAAGCAGTAATGTCCTGGACAGCTTTACATTCACAAACTTTCAGCTATTTTGAAGAGCAGAATCCCTTTCCAGAGTTTCAACAATTGGTAATTACACCCAATTCACAACACCTGGAGTGATGCTGGTGCAGCCTCCCTGAGAGATGACAGCATCAGTCCTCACCTGAAGTAAATTAAAAGGACTTGCCATGTTAAATGATACAAACTTTGCTTTAAATGCTTTTGTCTTAACTGTGCCAACCTGAACTATAGCTTTTGCTTTTTCCTTTAAATAAATAAAACGGGGGGATGTGGAATATACTATAAAACAAATGTACTTTACAGGGCCTGGTTTTCCAAAGCCTTGCAGTTTCAAATATTGACCTTGTGGAGGACTGGAAATTTTCGTCAAGCTATAAAGTCTGTGGTGTAAGGTAAAGATTTGTGGCACAGCAAGGTTGCTGGCTCAAGGACAGACTAGTTACTGATTGATATGTGTAGATACTGGAAAATTGGTAGCGGGAGAAGGAATGTTTGCTAAGATCAAGCTTTTGTTAATGGATCGCTTAATTGCCTTACTGGAATGTCATCTGGCTTGTTTCACTGAAAGTTACCAGCCTATATTGTTAAACTATAATCCCACCTATGTTCTCTTCCTGTAACTTCCTGGTCTGGAGAATAAATGCAGGAAGAAAAACCCAATTTGGGGTTAATTTCCCAAGGAAGGGATGCCTCTCTCTTGAGGGTTCTGGGGGAGATTAACCACTTTGGGGCTTCTCACTGCTCAGAAGAGATGGGCTTTGAGTCATCCTTTGCAGCTCCATCACCCAGGGGAAGAGGAGTCACAAATCCGTGGGGGGGCAAAGCAACACTGGACCTCAGTCTTTTCAGCAAACTGTTCCCCCTGCAGTTCTGTATTCCTGACCAATCTACACTGAGTGGGCCTGTGCTGATTGGAGGGCAGATCAGCTGTCCATGCTGTGCCCCAGTGTTCCCCTGGTGAGCCCGTCTCCCCCCCCACCCGCACTCCAAATGCTTCCCATGGGATGGGGCATGCACAGGTCCTTGTGATGACTCACTGGCCTCTAAGTGGCTCCTTTTTTCAGTTGTAGCTCCTCACTCCTATGTGGGTCCACAGGAACCCTGTTAGTGGTCTTGCTGGCCTGAGGGCCACCACGGCCCTCTTCTCCCCTAACACCTCCAAGCAACTTCACAGGAAAGGCACGGCTGCGGCTTTTGCCAGCAGTTGCTCTGTGCGCTCACCAGCTCCAGCTTTGAAGCAGCTGGGATTCGAAATGGTAGGAGTGATCCTTTCTTTCTCTCATCATGGTTTCTCCTGCATTCATGATCTCCGCAGGTCTCTCCTCCTCTTCCGCTGAGCTCTAGCTTGGCTGTTTTTGCTTATTAATAGTTGTAAATTGATTGATTTGTAGGAGAGAGTGATGCTGGGGACTGTCTATTCTGCCATCTTGACTGGAAGCCTACACTTATTTTTAAATAAAGCCCTAATAGGGGATTCTTTTCTCTTACAAAGCACAGTTTTCATCTAAAAGCCGAGTTTGGGCCGAGCCCGTGGCGCACTCGGGAGAGTGCGGCACTGGGAGCACGGTGACGCTCCCGCCGTGGGTATGGATCCTATATGGGGATGGCCGGTGCACTCACTGGCTGGGTGCCGGTCACGAAAAAGACAAAAAAATAAAATAACATAAAAAATAAAAGCCGAGTTTATCCAAAAAACTATAATAAGCTACCTTCCAGATAATCAAGATTTTATTGTCTTATTGCCTTGAGTTTCTCAAAAGTAGAAGTTTTTGAAGTCTCCAAGGCAGGAATTTAACTCGGTTCTAGGGGAGTTGGCTTTCTTAACCTAGAGGACTGAGTCATGTCTTCATTCACTAATTTTCTCACTTATGATGATTTTGGCTGCATGTAACAGACAACCCTGACTCAAACAGCCATGACAACAAAGGTGCTTGTTATCTCATCTACAAGAAGTGTGAATGTAGGTTGTCCCAGAGTTGATTAATTCATTGTCTCAATGACAGTTTGAAAGACTCAGTTCTTCCTATCTTTTGCCTACTCTGTCTTCTCAGGTTAACTCCCCTGATGATGGCAAAAGCAGCCATGCTTCCAGGTGCTACAACAGTTACAGCAAAATACAGCAAAAGAAGGAGAATCAATTTTGGATGGAAATTAACATGTCTGCAGCACATTCATTCAGTGATTATTGATGTGCAGGAATTGTGCAAAGTGCTGGGGATACTGTAGTGAACCAGACATAGTTCTTGACCTGACAAATCATTGTGGGTGATCTTGACAAATAAGCAGGTAATTACACATCAGTGTGATAAGTACTATGATAAGGAATTATAGAATACTATGGAAGCGCACGAGTATGTATGAGAGCACTTAAAATAATTTGTGGAAAAATAGAATGAAAAGATAATATGAATATATATGCAGTCCAGGAGGGCTTCGGAGAGGAAGTGATGACTAAGCATAAACATCACAGATGAGTAGGAGTCAGCCAGGCAAAGTATTGGGTTTAAAGGAATAAGAGAATTCTAGGAAAGGAATGCCATGTGCAAAAAGCCCAGGAGGGGACTGAAAGGAGTTTATCCTGTGTAGTACAATCAAAGGATAACCACAGGCAGATTTCAGAAGAGAGAGTGCACTGATTGTTTCTGCGTTTAAAATGACCAATCTGACTGCAGGAAGGGAAATGAATCAGTGGTGAGTAGGAGTGAGGCCAGGTAGGCAAAAATCCAGGTGAGAAGTGATGAGCTCACAAGGCTAAGGTAGTACCAGCAGAAATGGAAAGGAGATGAAAAGTTTGAGAGATACTGAAGGAGAAGGTAGGAAAAAAGAAGAGGAGTCAGAGATGCTTTCTGGGTATTTTGCTTGGATAACAAGGTGGATGGGAATGTCTACCAGCAAGGCAGAGAATGTAGGTTTAGGATCAGTCTTGGGGGTAGAGTGGGAGGGAAGATGAGTCAGAGGTCATTGGGTCTTGTGCAAAAAAATGCTAACTGGACATCACCCGGGTGTAAGTAGTAGACAAAGCCATGGGAGTCCGTCTGCTGTATACTCTCCCTCTGGGGCACTGTTGTCTTCTTTCCAAGATGTCAATGAATCAGTCTGATGAATTAGCCCTTACTAAAGCAAGGGCTGTCTTAAGAGGGTAATATTTTTTGAAAAGAGATTAATAACATCTATAAAATGATACTTTATATAAAATAGTTTTATTGCTTTTGTAAACATGGGATATACTCTTCTAAGCAATTCAAACTATACAGGAAAGTGCAGAGAAGATAGTAAAAACAGCTCATTTCATCATGCAGAGCTAACTAAAGTTCACATTTTCTTGACATTCCTTTTAGATATATCTCTAGGCCCATATACACACACGTATATAATTTTAAGAAATAGATCAACTCTACATGGGCTTTACAATTGGCTTTTTAAAAAAACTTTAACACTATACTATAGACATTTAAAATGATTTATTTGTATTCCAGTGTGTATGTTTGTGTGTGTGGATATAGGTGTGTGTGTACAGTTGCATGTGTGTAACTTAATTTATTTGGTGTATTACTGAAGGACATTTAAGTGTTTCCCAAGTTTTGTTATGGTGAGCAAAGTTTCAATGAATTTCCTTATTATACATGTTCTCAAACTTATGAAATTTTCTTAAAATAAATTTCTTTTATATTTTGAAACCTATTGCCAAATTGCTGTCCCAAAATGCTACCCACAGGATATAAGAATACAAATTTCCCCACACCCTTACTGCCACTATGGTCTCTCATTGTTGTTTAAATAGTAGGAATTTCAGATACTGTAGCTGGCTGCTCCATTTGGCCTATCAGTGTCATGTCTCACATGTAAATATTCGCTTAAGATCAGCCCACCCCAAAGGAAATTCAGTCACCTCTCTCCTTTTCTGGCCTGCCATGATGTCCAGCGCTCAATGCTTTCTAGACCAGAAAGACTGAAGTGAATGTCCCAGGCTGACATGTGTTGGTGATTGAAAGGCAGTCAGCAGAAATCAGTGGCACTACCATTTCTATCCCTGGCACTGTAGCAGCCCATAATACTTTTGTCCTTTACTATCATCCCCAAGGATAGTTCTTGCAGTTCCTTTGTGGCTGCAACCTTGCTTGTGGACAGGTCAGCAACAAACTTTCTGACCCATGTTCATGAGTACAACACTCATTCATTTAAGGAATCAGTCAGTAAATCATTGAATATCAAACATCTACAGTGTAGTCATAAAGTCCCTATGCATTGGCTTGTGTATACTTTGTTTTAATTTTTTTCTTTGTAGAAATTTATGATATTAGGGACTTTTTTCATATCTTCCAGCTGTCATCATGGAAGGAAATGTACGGAACATGGAGATATTTAGAATTGGGATGGAAAATGAAGGAGAGCATGTTTAGGGACTTTGTGGCTATGCTATACTATAAGCCAGATACTCTGCCAGACTCTGGGAGTAAAACAGAAGAAAAGATGTCTAGTCCCTACCCTCAAGGAGCAAGGTTTCCTCAACCTTGGCATTAGTGACATTTTTGGTCAGATAATTATTTGCTTTGGGGATGTCTTTGACGTGATTGTAGAATGTTCAGTAGCCAGGTGCCAGCAGCGCCCTCCATCAAGTGTGACAACCAGAATTATCTCCAGGGGTTGGCAAATGTCCCCTTGTTGAGAACCACTGGTGTAAGAGGAAAACAGACTGAATAGGCAATCATAAGTGTAATTCTTTTCAAGTTGCCCAGTAGAAAAATGTAGGGTAAAACAAGGGGATTTCCTGAGGTCCAGGGCTTGGCTGTTCAAAATGTGGTCCTTGGACAGGCGGCATGTACATCACCTGTGTCTTAGTCCATTTGAGATGCTATAACAAAATACCATAGATTGGGTGGCTTGTAAACAACAAAATTTTATTTCTCACAGTTCTGGAGGCTGGGAATTCCAACATCAAGGTGCTGGCAGATGTGATGTCTAGTGAGGGCTGGCTTCCTGGCTATCTTCTCTCTGTGTCCTCACATGGTGGAAGAGGTGAGGGAGCTCTCCTGAGATTTTTTTAATAAAGGCGCTAATCTTGTTCATAAAGGCTCCGCCTTCATGACCTAATCACCTCCTAAAACCATCACAATGGGGGGCTAGGATTTCAACTTGGAAATTTGGGGGTAACAGAAACATTCAGTCTCTAGCAACCTGGGAGCTTGGTAGAAATATAGAATCTCACGCCCCATCCCAGACCTACTGAATCAGAATCTTTTTGTTTGATTTTTATTGAAAGATAATTGATCATATATTTCTGTGGGATACAGCGTCGAATATCAATACCTGTGTGCAATATGTGATGCTCAAATCAGGATAATTAGTACATTCAACATTACACAATGTGATCATATTCTGTGGCCTGATACCAGTTTCTCAAGCTCCCTCCTCCCCCTTCCCACTTACACAATCTTGCCTAGAGGAAGAGGGATGGTTTGCCCAAGAAAATTATTTAATTTGAAACCTGAAATGTGAATAGACATTAGCCAGACAACAACTGGGTGTGAAAATTGATCAAGATGGAGGAAACAGCCTACTTGAAGGAAGGCTTTGGACCTGGGAGGAACCATGGAAAGAAAGCCCATGTGGCTGAAGCTTAAGGTCAAGGGGTCTAGTGGAGGAGAGCCAGACGGGAGCCAGGCCACGATAATGATTTTGGACTTTATTTTGGGGCAAGGAAAGCCATGAAAAGTTGTGGAGTGATCTAATTAGATTTTTATTTTAAAAATCAACCAGTATCAACAAGGCTATTTCCAGGTTTTGTGAAGCCTAAGGTTTATACAATTTGGGATGCCTTCTTTAAGAAAAAGAAGACAAAATTATGGGGTATAAATTTCATTGTTCGTTTAGAATAAGAAGAAAATCACAAATGGCAAATTTTTAAAAGTTGACAGGTACCACAAATATCACAAAATAACATGATATTTTTATTAAACTGCCAGATGTACTTCTGTAATACTTTTTTCCTGCATTTTGGGGCTACGTTATCTTTTGTCATTTCTTCACGTGACAACAGTTTTATAATACCATTTTATACAGAGAGAATAAAACGATAATTCAGTTCTTTCAACATGGTTGATTAAAATTTGTTTTTTATTACTCATAGTTTGGAAAAGTTTTGGGTGTACAGATAGTTATTGTTAATGTCATGTAATCATTTTAGGACTGTTGTGAAATTTGGGAAAACCTCTATTAAGTTTCTTTCAGTTATGAGCTGTAAGACTTTGAAGCATTTCAAATTTTCTCACACAGGGAATAATCTCTACTTTCTGAATTGAGTACACTCATTAACCAGGGCTTCAGGAGTTGTTCCTTCAAGTGAGGAGACTTTTCTGTGTTTCCAGCTTCAACTACATACAGCAAGTTTGTAGCTAGCTGGGTCACAAGTGATGGAGACTTGGTCCTTGCCCACAGAACAGTCATGAACCAAAGGGGGAGACATAAAAACAACCACCTATAAAGCAGGGCAGTATGTGAGCACTACAAGACTTGAGGACAAATACAACCTTTACTAAAAATGCTGAGAGTATCACATACATATTTATAATGATTAAGATAGGTGATAATCCATTCCACAAATATTTATCAAGTGGCTACTATGTGCCTAACACTGTTGGGCATGGGTTAGGAGATGAAATTTAGATACATCCAATAGGACCTCTGTCTCATGGATCATACTTTAGTAGGTCACATGTATATGCAGAAAAAGCAGTGCCAATCAGAATGATAACATATATTATTTATTGAGCATGTAGTATTTATCAGGCACTCCGAGTTAATTGTAGGTGTCAGCTTGACTGGGTTAAGGTATACTCAGATAGGGCCAGCTGGTTAGCTCAGTTGGTTAGAGCACAGCATTGTAACACTAAGGTCAAGGGTTTGGATCCCCGTACTGGCCAGCTACCAAAAAAGAAAAAGAAAAAAAAGGGGGGATACCCAGTTAGCTGGTAAAGCATTATTTCTGGGTATGTCTGTGAGGGTGTTTCCAGAAGAGATCGGCATTTGAATTAGTGTACTGAGTAAGGAAGATCTGCCCCATCAGTGTGGGCGGGCATCATCCAATTGGTTGAGGGCCTGGATAGAACAAAAAGACAGAGGAAAGGAAAATTTGCTCTCTCTTGTGGAGCTGGCCCACCCGTCTCCTACTTCTCTTGGTCATCAGAATTCCAGGTTCTCTGGTTTCAGACTCTGGGACTTGCACCAGTGGTCCCCCAGATTCTCAAGCCTTTAGACTTGGACTTGGACTGAGCTATGCCACTGGCTTCCCTGGTTCTCCAGCTTATAGATGGCCCATTGTGGGACTTCTCAGGCTCCTTGATTGTGTAAGCCAATTACCATAATAGATCCCCTGTTATTCTATCTATCTATATATATCCTATTGGTTCTGTTTCTCTGGAGAACCCTAACTAATGTGATAGTTCTAAATGCTTTACATTTACATATAACATGATAATTCAGTTACATACAACATAACAGTAATAGATCCGCAACATAACCAGCGCCACTTTAGACAAGCCCAGGTACAAAATGGCACCGCCCAACTCCTCCCCTCCCCTCCCACCTTCCCTTTGCCGGAAGCCTCCTGACTTAAACAGAAACCGCTTTTGCTTCCGCGGGAAGATGCAGTTCACCACCACGATCCACATTAGCATAATGACCCTCCTTGATGATATCACACAGCTCTTGGTGCCAACATATCAATATAAGCTCTACCACCCCCACACCTGGTGCTGTCCCCTTTCCAGGGTGGCCCTGGGCTGCCTGCTACTTTGAGCACAGCCCAGCAGATTTTCTTTCTTTAATAAAGCTTGAACAGTACCTAGCACCTCAGCTCACTTTCTTTCAAAAAGTACAAAGTAGATTGTGCTAAATACCTCATGAGTGGTCCAATACAGCAGAAGTACTTAAAAGGGAGGGAAAATTTTCTGACTCAATAATAATAAGTATTGAGCACCTGTTGTGTACTAGGCTTTACACACCTATCATCTCAATATAACTCTCAAAACAACTCTACAAAGTGGACATGCCCTTGATACATCAATATTCAGAGAAGTTAAGGAGCTGGTCCAAGACGAATAAGTGATAGAACCAGATGCTGGACACTGACCTTTTAGGAAAGATGTCACAAGCCAGCACACACCAGTATGGGTCTTGGCTTTGTTCAACTTTTAGAGAAGATAAAAGCATGAAGTCCAATAGGCCAAGAAAGAGTAAAGGGATTTTCACAAAAATAGTAAACTCCTGCTCCTCCCTTCCCATACCTCAGTCCTGCTTTCTTCTCCTGCAGCTGGTTCCAGGCCTGCAGGGCTGAGGACCAGGGCTGTCTCCTAATCTGTGTGTGCCCAGTGACCAACACAGGGCCAGTGTTTTGAAGTCAACTTGTTTCCAGCTTGGTTCTTCAATCAGAATCATTTCAGTTTCTTCTAACAAAGTCAGGACATCCTTTAAAAAAAAAAAAAACAACTATTAGCAGAGAAGCATAACATACATACAATAATACCTATATCTATCTTCATTTATTTAGTGATCAGACTTCCAGCAGCTTGCTATTGAAAACACCGACAGGGACAGGTAAAGATTAGCTGTGCCAATTTCATTCAGAGGGTCCTGGTTTGAATCCTGACTTTTCCATCTATTAGCCTTGGGCAAGTTACTCAACCACTCTAGATAAGTTCTGACCTGTGTTAAGTTCTTGATGAATATTATCTGTCGTTACCATTTTGTTACAGGAGGGGACAAATCTGTTTGATTATTTACTTAATCTATGCCCTCTTTCTTTGGTAAAGATAAACAGTCCCAAAGTCACAGACTATTGACTTAAATTGATTTGCAGAATGAAAGCACTGATTTAATAAACTTGGTGGTCTGACATTCTGAGGGCATGGGTGCAGGAAGAAGCTGATGCAAGGAGACGATATGCTATTAGGGTAAGAGGGAACCTCAGAGGTAGCAGGATTGCTGCACATAAAACAGAGAGGCAGCCTGGGTAGTTTAATAAGGGACAAACAGTCCCCCTTTCTTAAGTAGCCTCCTGGAGGGCATGGCTGTGGGTTTGATAGCTCTTTATAGTAATAGATGTACATAATGATCACTTGAGGCATCAATAAAAGGTCAACTATGTTCAGAACAAGCATTCAGCCATGCAATAAAAGGTGTGTAATGCTTTTTTAAAAGACACCTGAGAACCCTAAGTTTGACTTTGGAAGAGCTCTCTTAGAGAAACCACTTAGTCCAAAGTCTTACACACTGAGGAACAATGTTTCCTAGATTTTAGGAGTTGGTGTGCCAAAAACATATTTAAAAAAAAAAACAAATTAAGGATACCACAGGGTTGCCAGCTTGTTATTTTGCCATATGAAGATACTAAGACAAACCAACAAAAGAAACATCATCTGCTATTGTCATTGTTACCGCACTCAGGTCAGGCTGCCTGCCCCCTTGAAACAGAAAGAAGAAAACTCTGAAGTCAAACGGTTGGCGTTAGAAAAGCAGATGTATTCAGCTGAAGGAGATGGTAGGCTATCCCATCTCAGAGATTTACATTTACTGAGGGGTTTTTAAAGGAGGGCTTGAGGGAATGGAATGTGTGAGCTGAAAAGCAAGAGAGCAGGAGATGTGAGTTACAAGGGGTCCGTTTCTATGGGTCAGGTACAAGGTCTTGCCAAGGCCTCCTCTGGTTTCTGTTTTCATCTTCGCTGTTATCTCAGGACACTGCAAAGTTTTGATTTGCACCGGTGTCCTTGGCTGGTGCCCAAGGTCAGCTTCAGTCATTTGGCCTTGATTATTTCTCAAAACTCTACAAGTCTCAAAGAAAGAACTGTTAGCTTTGCAAAGTACTAATTAGCCTCTTAGCCTTTTTTTCCTACTTAGTGAGCGATATAAGAAAGTCAGGGGATGGGAAGCAAGAGTGGAGAGAAAAATCTGTCCTTTTTAAAATCCCCCCCCTCCCCCAGCCCAGCCAGCTTTAGGTCCCAACATGGCTTCAGTCCTGCTCACTCCAACATCATCTTTGCATAAAAGAAAGAAAATGCTAATGCCAGAAACAGTATTCCGGTCACAATCTTGGAATAAAAACAGTCCTTCCAATTGAATACATTTAGCATTATGAAAAACTTGCTGCATTTCATAAGTTTTCTGACCTTGCTGCAATTTCTGGAAGCATTGTCATGGACCAACATTTAGAAACTACAATGCCCTAAAGCTGTGGGCTTCTCAAAGTGTGGGCTACAGACCAGCAGTCTCAGCATCCTTTAAAAACCAGTCAGAGGTACAAATTCTGAGGCTCCACTCAGGGTGAATGAAGCAAAAATTCTGGAAGTGGGCCCAGCAACCTATGTTTCAACAAGCCATCCAGATAATTCTGACACTCCCAAGCTTAGAACTACTGTTGTAGTTCCTTCCTTCCACATGGATTGCAGAGTCCTTCTCTGGAAAACCTCTAGTAACAGGATCTCACCTCCTCCCAAAGAAGCCTGTTTCAATGCAGTTGAAAACTTCACGTGGTTGGAAACTCCTAGACTAGTCTCCTTGGTTCCAGTTCTGCCCTCTCGAGCCACACGGAATGAGTCTTCTCTGTACCCTCCATCTGACAACTATGAATACATTTGGAGATGACTGCTACATCTCCCTTCTCCAGGTAAGCATGGCCTGAACTCTTAACTGGTGCTCATGTGGCTTGATCTCTAGTCCTGTTGTCAGCCTGGTCTGGATCCCTTTTTATTACTATTATTAACAAATACAATTACTCAACGTTTGTTACTATGTGCCGTGCACTGCCCATGTTTTCACGTTAAATCTTCACAACAACCCTGGGAAGTAGGCCTGCTATCTCCATTTCACAGAAAGAAGATAAGCCCAGGGAGGCCAAGGAACGTGCCCGGCATCACTTCGCTTGTGTGTAACTGAGCTAGGATTAAACACTCAGGCCCGTGGCACTCCAGAGTTCATGTTATTTCTACTATCCAAGTCTGCCCTGAAGTTCTTATCAAAATATTGTTGATTTAGGGGAGCTGAGCCAGGAAGAGGCGGCCACAAGGCCTGAGTATGGAGTATGGTGAGTATGACATGGACTTTGGAGTCAGACAAATCTGTTTGAGTCCTGTCTTCAATTACTAATTATATGATCTTGGGTGTGTTCCTGCTCTCTCTAAGCCTCAATTTCCTCATCTGTACAATGGAGATAATAACAACATTCACCTCATAAAGCTGCTGTGAGTAGAAAATGAATTAGTGCTTATAAAACACTTAGCAAAGTGCCCAGTACACAGCAAGTACTCAATAAATATCTCTGTTATTACTACTGTGTATGTATCCAGCAATTATATAATTATAATGTGGATGAGTCATATCCAGACACATGTACATTATAGCAATATAAATCATTGTCATAGCCAGACATATGCACATTCTAGCAATATATATCATTTCTAAACCGGCTGAAAACCTATCTATTTCTGGCTCTGGACTTTTCCAGAAACCTTGTACCTGATTCCCTGCCTCCAATTTCTCTCTCTTCTGCAAGCCAACCTACACATGCTTCTGAGATCAGATGAGATCGGGTAGCCAACCTACCTATGCTGATGATCGAATCTTCCTAAAACCCAGTTCTGATTATGTGCATCATCCCATTACTGAAACATCGTCTTCACATGGAGTCGAGCTCTCTCTTCTTGGCTTTCAAGGGTTCGTATAGGAGATGGTCCAAATCCCCATTCCCGCCTTGCCCCTGCTGTGGACCTGTGGGGACTCTCATTCCCACTGAACCGAGTTATGGGCCTTTCTTCACACACACCGTTCCTCCTGCATCTTCTCCATCCAAAATAGCCACCCCTCCCCCCTCCGCCTGCTACCCTCCCTGCTCCACTGGCTGTCAAAAATTTTTTAATGATCCAGTACTGCCTCTCTCATGAAATTTTTCCTACAATCCCCAAAGAAATATGAGCAACTTATTCCTTTGAACTCATTTGGCCTTTATTTCTTGAATGGTAATGGTGTTACGAAAATAGCTTAGATTTTGCCATCAGATAGACCTGGGTTCAAATTCTGAAACTTCCTCTTATTAGTGTATCATGTTCCTGAGATTAAATGTCCTTATCTGCAAATTGGGGATAATCAAATTCTCTTCCTGTGGTGTTTGTGAAGACTAAACGAGACTAAGGAATGTAAGGCTCCCTGCTCAGAGCCTGATTCATAGCAAGTTGTCCACGTCTGTCACCCTCCTCTCCCCTGCATGGGTAACAGCTTCTTCCCCCTATTTGTTGAGAGCAAGGATTTCATCTTACTTGTGTCTCTCACAGTACTTAGAACAATACTTTATACACAGATGCCCCATAAATACATGTAGAACTGTACTGACTGCCACTTACTAGCTGTGTGGTTTCAACTGCTTAACCTCTTTCAGTATCTATTTTCTTGTTCTTAAAGTTAGTGATATGAAAAATAAATCCTTACTTTTCTTCCAGTTGTATCATTCTTTCATTCATTCAGCAGACATCTTTCGAGCACCTGTCATGTGTCAGGTGGTCTACCAGGTGCTGGGGATGCAATGGTGAGTAAGCAGATGTTCTGTAACTGGAACTCTGTTCCCTAGTAATGAAAGCTCAGCCTAGCACTGGTTCCAGAGCATGGACGAGCAGAGCGATGCTGCAGATGTCGGCATTAGAAGGAGTGTGTGTAGGCAGCTTGGATAAGTTGTAGCCTCTAGGAATAAGGCACTCTTCTATCATAGGTGAAAAGCCAATTGTTTTCCTTGGCTTGGTGTGTCATAGGTGACTGCATATTAGTTGGGTACATGTGTTTTTTTGTTTTTTTTTTTAAGCAGCTTTATTGAGGTAGAACTTACATATCACAAAATTCACCCATGCAACTGCACAATTCAATAGTTTTTTTGGTATATTTACAACCATCACCATATCTAATTTTAGGACATTTTCATCCCCCAAAGTCATCAGCACATTTATCTTAATAAAACAGGCTGAGTTAATCCATACCCTTGCCCAAGTCGAGCCCTGCCTTTCTTCACCAGCACAGTAATGTTGCTCAGCTAGTCGTGAAGATGACAGGGTTGAGAAAGCATGGTGTGGAAATATATCTTAGATTGTTGGTATTAATTTGGTAAGTTGTCTTGAGACATACTGTCAACCTCATTGATCCCCTGGGGTTAAAGACAAACACCCCAGCTAAATTAATCCTCTTTAATCCCAGCAACAATTCTGTCAGCACCTTGTTCAACCAGCTCCTCTCACTTTCTCTCTACAGACGAGCTTCTTGGAAGCTACTTGCTGCCCTCCTTCCTCACTCCTATACCCTCTCCTAACCACTGACATCTAGACCACCGATGACTTTAGAATTGCCAGATCCAGTGGGCCTGTTCAGTCTTCCTGCCTCCCCTCTTGGTCCCCTCTCTCCTCCTTGAAACCAGTCCTCACCTGGTTCTGTGACCTGGCAGCCCCTTTCCATCAGTCTGACTCCTCAGCCTCATGCCTGGCTCTGTCCCTACCCCCCACCCCCAGCCTTGGTGTTGCCAGGGTCCCCTCCTTGGCCAATTGTTCTCCTAATGCTCGACACCCCCCACTCCTAGTGTGACCTCGCACACCAACTACATGCAGCGGTTCCCAAACCTTCCTCAGCAGCAGAAATGTGGTTTCCAAGCAAGATGCCCTGGCACTGATCTTGGTTCTGCACAGGGTCTCTGGAGTCTGCCACATTGTTCTAGGAGAAGAGGGTATTAGCCCAAGCTGCAACTCCCCTTGATGTGTAGAGGATAGAGGGGAGCATGGGCCAATTTATATGAGGGGGGTCTTCAAAAAGTTTATGAAAAGGTGCATATTATCTTTTAACTCTATTTTTGCACGAATTTTTGAAGTACCCTTGTGTAAGAATCCCAGCACGCTGGGAAGAGGAGGGCCTGGGACACCACCTTTCCCCCAGTCCCTTCTCCCTGAGATCCGAAGCAGAGTGGATCGCCATGATCTTGTCCATGTCCCAGAACTGGTGAAAGGGTATCAAAAGCCTGAAAGGACAGCATGCCATGGTGGTCTGGTGGATGAGCATCCACACAGGATTTGTGGGGGAGGATTGGTTCGTGTGCAGTGCTTAGCTGAGGCTGACCATTCCTGGGGGCTCAGCTACCCTGACAGGCTGTTCTGTTTGGGGAATTGAAGGAGCGGGTTGGCATTTGTGAGCTACAGCAGGAATGGTGTTGAACAGTGACACCTTCTGGCTGTAGTGAGTAATTGCAATAGTGAATTGGACTTTTCAGTTCCTGGAGCTCTCAGAGTTCTTAGGTAGCTGGGAAGGAGGCAGGTCTCTTAAGAGAAAGATATTGGACTTTCTGTTAAGAAGGGCAGGTGGGGGCTTGAACAGTTAATTTGAAAAATCATATTTGTGGCCACATTTGTATACTGAGTGGGTAAGGTGGGACGTAGATGGCACATACTCTTATACAAATATACTAGGTTTTCATTCTATACATGCAATGCCTGCTAGATATCTCTGCTTGGAGTCCTATGTAAACCTCAAACTCAGCATGCTGATGTTCCTGCCACAAGCTGGTTCATCCTCCTAGATGTCCTATCCTGAGTCATGGCACAGTCTGTACACAATCACCCAGAGGCACTGGAGTCATTCTTTAAAAAAAAACCACTATGCAAACATCTTTTCATTATAAAAGAATTGCTCACTGTGGAAAAATTACAAAACTATCCCATCTTACAGATGTAAACTGAGGCCAGAAGAAGAGTCATGACCTAAAGGTTACATGACCCATACAAAGCAGTCTAAGGATCATGCCCTTCCTACCACACCACCTGTTCTGCAGAAGAGAACAAATGTTTGACATTTCTGTCTTTTTACAAAAGTCCCTTCAGATTCCAGTCTTCTTGAGTGTGGTTTGTCTGTTCACATCCTGTGAATTCTTTGAGACCAGCATCAGTTTTGCTCCTAGGAAGCCTGCCCTGATGTCCTGCCCCACACTGATTCTACAAAACAAACTGGGGCCCCTGCTGGTGCTGGAGTATTTGCATACTTCCCTTCATTTCATCCTCACTGTAATCCTGTGAGTTTCATGCAACCCCTGCCCCCTTTTTATTTTTCAGATGAGGAAATTAAAGTTAAGAGAAGTGAAGCAACTTGGCCAGGCTCCTGTGGCAAACAAGGATTCAAATCAGATCCTCTGACTGTAAACACCATGCCTTTCCATTGCATCGTGATGCTCATTGAGCATGTGCCTGGCTAGGAGGGATGTTTGGTGCAGTCTTCTGGAATGTAACTGTGCACATGGGCATCTTGCTAAGGTGCAGATTCTGATGCAGGACATCTGGGTAGGGCCTGAGATTCTGCATCTCTAACAAGCTTAGAGATGCTCCCAGGTGATTCCACCACTGCTGATCTGAGAACCACAATGTGAGAAGCAGGAGTTTAGGGCACCCCCTTATTTCGCAGCAGGAAAAATTGAGGCTGAGAGAAGTAAAGTGATTTACTTCAAGCCACATGACAGTTAGTGGAAGGGAGAAGGAGAAGGACTCAGGAACCCTAACTTCAGTCCAGAGCCTTTCCTTTACCTTGTGTGCCAGTTATTAAGCTTCTGATTCTCAGCTCCAACCCCGTCCTTCTACACTCAGCTTTAGCTGTGGGGTCTGTGCTATGGACTGAATGTTTGTCCCCTTCCAACCCCCTGCAAATTCATATGTTCAAGCCTAATCCCCAGTGGGATGAAATTAGGAGGTGGCGTATGGGAGGTAATTAGGTCAGGAGGGTGGAACCCTAATGAATGGGATTAATGCCCTTAGAAGATACATGAGAGATCTTCTCTCTCTCTCTCTCTTTCTCTCTGCTGTCTGCCATGTGAGGACACAATGAGAAGGTGGCCATCTGCAAACCAGGAAGAGAGCCTTCACCATCCATCAGATCTGCTGGCACCTTGATCTTCCAGAACTGTGAGAAATAAATGTTGTTTAATCCACCCAGTCCCTGATACATTTGTTGTAGCAGCTTGAACTGACTGAGACTGCTTTGCCCACTGGCCCCATGTTAGGCTCTGTGCATGTGCTCAGAGAGAGGGAGAGGGAGACAGAGATGACTCAGCAACCAGCTGAACTGGGGAGGAAGGGCCCTGCTCCTTCCTGTCTGCTTCCTGAGGACTTCTGTCTGGATTCCTCCTCCTACAAGCTCACCCAGCACCACTTCTACTGCAGTAGCATTTCCTTCTGCAGCAGCAGCTGGATCCAGTTTGCTGGATTCCCCATGTGTTGCTTTGCCCCCCACGGATTTGTCACCCCACTTCCCCTGGGCGATGGAGCCACAAAGGAGTACTGAAAGCCCATCTCTTCTGAGCAGTGAGAAGCCCCGAAATGGTTAACTTCCCTGGAACCCTCCAGCAAGAGGCATCCCTTCCTTGGGAAATTAACCCTGAATTGGGGTTCTCTTCCTGCATTTATTTTCCAGACCAGGAAGTTACAGGAAGAGAACATAGGTGATGTTATAGTTTAACAATATAGGCTGGTAACTTTCAGTGAAACAAGCCAGATGACATTCCAGTAAGGCAATTAGGTGATCCATTAACAAAAGCTTGATCTTAGCAAACATTCCTTCTCCCTCTACCAATTTTCCAGTATCTGCACATATCAATCAGTAACTAGTCTGTCCTTGAGCCAGCAACCTTGCTGTGCCACAAATCTTTATCTTTCTTACACCAGACACTTTATAGCCTGAGGAAAATTTCCAGTCCTCCGCAAGGTCAATATTTGAAACTGCAAGGCTTTGGAAAACCAGGCCCTGTGAAGTACATTTGCTTTAAGAATCCTCTACACCCATGGTTGCAGACCATCCTCTCTACCCTCAGTCTCAGAGGCACTAGCACCAGCCAACCAGCACCCCTTCCCCAGGGGTTGGGTCCCAGGCCTGCAAGGCCCTCCTCTAGTGTTTACTTTTAATAATTCCAAGCTCTCCACTTTGTTCCCCCAACCCTAGGAGTGGAGGCAGTTTCTTGCACTTGCTACCATCATGATATTTAAGCATTTTCTTCTTGACTTTTCACATACTGAGTCAACAATTTTAACCTAGCTTACATTTTTCTCTTTGCTAAATTATCTCTGTTAAAACAACTAGACCTTGACTTATATATTAATTTAGAAATACATAAAACATCCCACTAGACTATGAATTCCTAGAGGGCAGTCACTGGGTCACTGTGCTGAGTCTAGCCCCTGTCAGAGTGAGAGCCTGGGGTACAGTAGCAAACACACACACATACACACAATGGATGAAACTATTATATACTTTTCCCTTAATGCTAGACCCATAAAGGGTCTTCTTAAATATTTGCTGGTTGAATTGAAAATAAATTTTTAGCTTCCTGGACATGGGGAGAAATGAAAAAAGTCCAGGTTTTAGAATAAACAGGGCTTAGGCTTCTAATCCTCGTTCTTCCAACTATTAGACAAATTGCTTATCCTTTCTTTCCATTTCATTTCCATTTCTTTCCATTTCCTCCTTTGGAAGAACAATAGCTCCTTTGGGCTGATGTTAGAATTAGAAGTGACACAGGTAAAAGGCTGACAACTGTGGTTGGAGTCTGCTTTGGAGAGTCGCCAGGGCACAATGTGTTAAAAGGAGATTGTCGATGTTCTAATTGGGTGCCAGGCGAGAAGAACCAGTAGGATGCAGTGAGCGAGGAAGGTTAAATTGACCATGAAGATCAGATAAATGGGAGGTAATTTTTTGATGAAATGACTCGGGAGGGAGTTGAAGCCTAAAGGCTTCTCAGAGGAGGTTTTGGGCTGATGAGGGGTGTTTGGATTTATGAGGAGCCTGGTGACAACAGAGGGGCCAGTCAGCTCACAAGCATGAGGACCCTCTATGTGCTGGACCCTGTGCTGTGCACTAGGGGGCAGAGGTGAAGGGGGCCAAGTTGTTGCTCTTGGAAGCCGCCAGTACATTCAATCCATTCATTCAACTCGCATTCACTGAGAGACAGGGTGCCAGGCCCTGGCCAGGGCTGAGGCTGTGGAAGGAAATTAAAGCAGCTCTGACCACAGGAATTCAGACCGAAAGAATAGTGGCACCTAAAGCTTGGAGGACGCCCTGCTGTTTCAACAGTCTTGCTGCCTCCTGTCTCTCCTTGTCCAGCCTGTGCTGCTAACCATGCCATTGCACGCATGTCCCTAAGGCTTAGCTGTGCTCCAAAAGGAGCTTAGCAGCTGAGAGCTCTGGTTCAGGAGGCAGACTGATCTGGGCTCGCATCCTAGTTCCTCTGCTTGTTCCCCGAGAGGTCTTGAGCAAGTCTGAGCCAGATTTCCTGTCTAAAATTGAATAATATATGGGCCGGCCCGTGGCTCACTTGGGAGAGCGTGGTGCTGACAACACCAAGTCAAGGGTTAAAATCCCCTTACTGGTCATCTTTTTTTTTTTTTTTTGTTTGTTTGTTTGTTTTGTCTTTTTCGTGACTGGTAAGGGGATCGCAACCCTTGGCTTGGTTGCGCTCAGCCAGTGAGCGCACCGGCCATTCCTATATAGGATCCGAACCCGCGGTGGGAGCGTCGCTGCGCTCCCAGCGCCAGACTCTCCCAAGTGCGCCACGGGGTCGGCCCCCGGTCATCTTTTAAAAAATAAAAATAAAATTGAATAATATATAACCTCGTAGGGTTGTTTGGAGGGTTAGTGAGAGAATGTGTGCAAACTGTTCAGCACGGTGACTGGCATACTATCGAGTGCTCAATAAATGCTAGTTATTATTAGCTATCTTTGATTAAAGGCCGATTATGTGATGGATGCTTGGGACACTTTATCTCATTTAATATTCGGGTAATCATTTAATATTCAAATAATCCTACAAGGTAAGAATCATGGGCCCTTTTGAGGAGAGGGTTACTCTTCTATGTTTTGGCTTCTGTGGAGGAGTGGAAGCCTCCAGTCTCACTCTCCAGGGGAGTGGCTTATCAGATGGGCAGTGCTTAGAGGAGGAAGTGGGCGTGGGGTCCTCTCTTTGGAAAGGCCTGTCCTTGGCACATAGGTGTGTCTGAGTTGAATACCCAGTTCTTCCCATTACCCACCGCTGCTTCTCTCACATCACACAGCTGCTCAGAAACCTTCAGTGGCCTCATCGCCTACAGAATAAAGCACTCACTCCTTTTCCTGGCACTCAAGGCCCTCTGGATGTTGCCTACCCTTCCTTTCCAGCCTTCATTAGAGTTTGCTCCACAACATGCCCCATGAGCTCAGGGCCAGCAGGTGGACGCATGTTCTCTGAGCTCCTCCCTGATGTGAAGCATGTGCACAGCCTGTTCCCTCAAACTAGAGTCTCTTAATGCCAATAGAGCATCCACCTCTGAACTCCTTCCCATGTCTGGGAAGCCCCCAACTTTTGAGTCTTGGGAGGCAAGTGCTACATAGAGAAGCCAAAGGAGGCCTTCCCAGCCTCCCTTGCTGCTAGGGATTTGAATCAGAAGCATCCCACCCAGACTCTGACCCAGCAGCTAGAGAACAAGGAAGCAGGGATCATAGGACTCTGTCGTGGTGAGGGTGGTGGCCCTGGCAGCAGCAGCTCCGTTAGGTCTCCTGAGGCAGCACCAGGACCAGGTGTTAGCCATGCAAGCAGCAGAATCAATGCCCAGGGCAGCAGTGGGGTCTTTACTGGGCTTTTGGTGGCCTTGTTTGGAGATGTGTAGCCTCGAAGCCTGGTTCTCCAGTCCTTCCAGAGATGCAGAGTAACCAAGATACTTGAATGCATTCCTTTTCTGTTTTCTGTTTAAATACCTGGCATTGGGTTATGTTGCTTGCCAATAAACCTCACTGCCAAATTGTTGGGCACTGTGCTGGGTGCTGGGGATATAGACATGAATAAGGCTTGGTCCCTGCTCTCAAGGACTCCCAGGTTAGTGGTGGTAGTGAGGCAACATGTAAATAAAGTCACCTTCCATTCATTCATTCAACTAACTTTTTTGTGAGTCAACTCTCTGCTAGGCACCTGCAGCAGAAACCGTATTACAATTGAAATTAAAAGGCAGAGAATGGACAACAAATCCACCTTTTCTTCCTGTCCATCTCAGCCAGGGGAAATCCTACCTATTCCTCAAAGTGAGCTCAATGACCACCTTCTCCAGGAAGTCCCCTTGGGTCAGCACCGCCTGCCCCACCTCTAGCTTTCGGTTGAGTATAAGTACTCCCTCCTTTGAACCTTGGTTACTCTTTATATGTTAGTAAGAAATTTATCACACACCCTGATGAGATTAGTTCAGGGAACATTGATTGAGAGGACCAACATGCCAAGCATTACACTAGACTCTGGGCAGACAGAAATAATGGTGGCTGCTCAATACAGCAGCTGCGAGCCAGCTCCATGACAGGCGTTACCTCATTGCTTCTCACAGCAGTCTCTGAGGCAGGTGCTATTAGTCTACTTTTACAGATAAAGTGTTAAGGAGCTGACTCAGAGTTTCAGAGCCATTTAAAGGAAGAGCCAGGATTTGAGCCCAGGTCACTCTGACTTGAGAAACCACTATGGAAGACAGTTCAAGAGATGCCAGGATCCGTGCTGCCTAACTATTTGCTCTGTGCATGATGTTCCTGGTTGATCAATGTGCTCCTCATAGACACAAGCCCTGTTTATTGTCTATGCCATGTTCTGTGTGTACTCTCCGGCTGATACAGCCACAGAGAGTCCTATATGAAACCTATCAAAGTTGTAGGAATGGCCAGCAGAGACAGATTTACAGTGACAGGTCTGGGGACTCAGTGTATTGGGAAAGCTGGCTTCTTTAATAACTGAACACGAGTCTGGAAAGTGAAGAGGACTCTATCAGCATTCTGAAACTTTTTGAATAAATTTGAGATACGATGACAATGATGATAGTCGTGGTGGAAGTGGTGATGGTAAGGATGGGGGTAATTGAGGTGGTGGTTAGAGGCGTTGGTAGTGACTTAGTGGGGGTGGTGGAGGTGGTGGTGATGCTGGTGGTGGCGCTGGTGCTGACGGTGATAATGGCAGTAGTAATGGTTGCAGTGGTGATGTTGATGTTGGTGGTGCTGGTTGTTGGTGGTACTGGTGGTGATAATTGTGGGTGTGATGGTAGTATGATGGTGGTGGAGGTGGAGACAATGATGTTGATGATGGTGGAGGCATAGAAATGAAAGGTGCCGGAGACCAGCTCCAGTTGAGTTGGGGGTCTTTGAAAGAGGGATGGAGAGGCGGCGAAAGTAAAAAACACAGGCAGAGACCTCAGTTCCTTTGAAGCACGTTCTCACCCTGCGGGCTGTCAGCGCTGTCGCAGCCAGAGCAGCTAAAGCAGCTGAAGCAGCCTTCAGACTGAAAACAGCATTTTTATTTGTTACACAACACGGTGTGGGGGGGTTAATGTGGGCATTTTAACTACATAAACCTTTAGAATTATTAAACCAATAGTTAAAAGGAAACTTTTCTTAAAATTACGTCAGTTCTCATAAAATTAATAATCCATAAGGTTAAATAAAACTCGGTGGTCAGCCAATTCTTTCTGGTGATTATATCTGTTGTGGTTGATTAGTCCATGACTCGCTGTTCTTGACGTTTTTCACCATTGTGTTTCTTTTTTTTTTCTTGCCCTCGTATTAACCTTAAACTTACTACTACCAGCAAGCATAAATTATATGTCTGACTCAAAATTGAAACGGCAGCGATTGTGGTTTCAAAGTGTTAAACAAACCTTACATATATTTTTAACTTTGATTTAATGATTCTCATATTTCTAAAGGCATGAACCTATTGTTTATTTGGAAAAGGAATAAAAGATATTTGAACAGCTTTATCATGCATGTACTTAATATAGCAGCTGTGTGGCCCAATGTAAAGTGTCAAAGTGCACAGCACCATCCCTCAGAAAACCAGGTGCTTTCTAAATTCCATCTATAATCTTTATTTTTAGGAGGGAAAGTTGTACATCATATGTTTTTGTCCCAATATCTTACTAAGATGTTTTTATTTAACTTAGGACACCAGTGAGTAACAGGGTTTCTATGCATTCTTTCTCATAAACTTAATTCTTTTTATAGTATCTTTTTCCATTAATTCCAACCATTCTCTTACCATGAATGTAATCCCCTGTAAATGACGTTTGCCAACTTAAGTCATATTTAGGACTTCCCCCAGGAGGGTACCAAATTTTTCCTTTCCCCATTTTACAATCCGTATAACCATTTACCCAGATGGTGGGAAGAGGATGGGGATTTCTATTGTTTATTAATTTCTTCGGTAAAAACAATTGCTCATGGCTATTCATAAGGTGTTTTTAAAACATCCGTTGGTGTAATAAATTGACTCAAAAGGGACAATTTGGAATTGTTCAATCTTCCTGGATCTTTAGTGGGATAATCTAATTTTATGACAACAACTGTTTGTGTGTCATTTTTTACATCTTTTGGAAACTCAGGAAACTGCCACGCTGACCAAAATATCAAAAGAGAAAGCAAAAGCCGCACCACTATGCCAAGGCAGAGATCTTTACAGTGAAAGCAAGTGCTGGTAGTTGTGGCCCTGCCAGCAGCTCTCCCTCCGGGGCCTTGCCAACTCAGAAAGGGCAGCCCAAGCTATTCTTTTCAAGACCCCACCATAGCGTGGACCATGCCAGAAAGGTACATAGGACTCTGGATTCAGGCAGATTTGAGTTCAAATCCCAGCTCCACTACTTATTTGTTCTATTGCCTGGAGCAGATTAATTACTTCTTTTATTTATTTATTTATTTATTTATTTATTTATTTATTTATTTATTTAATTTTATTTTTTTATTTTTTTATTTTTTAAAGATGACTGGTAAGGGGATCTTAACCCTTGGTTTGGTGTTGTCAGCACCACGCTCACCCAGTGAGCCAACCAGCCATCCCTATATGGGATCCGAACCCGGGGCCTTGGTGTTCTCAGCACCACACTCTCCCGAGTGAGCCACGGGCCGGCCCTAATTACTTCTTTCTTTTGAGCCCCAGTTTCCTTGTCTGTCAAATGAGAGGACTGAACTCTCAATCATTCAACATTTATTGATCATCATTAGGTGACTAGTACTGCATAGTTATTGTGAAGTCAATGAACTTGTAGCTTCATAAAACTGTCAGATGGCATGGAAATGGTTGTGTGCATCATCAGTATGAAAAGCATGACTAGAACACAGAAGACTGAGTGATACATATTAGCTCTGGAGTTAGGGGTGGGTGGTGTTTCACAGAGGTGACCTAAGCCTTTTAGGTGTGTAGAATCCCATTAGGCAGAAGAGGGGAAAAGGCTTCCAGGGAACCCTACCTGAGCAAAGGCACAGAGGTGTGAAGGGGCATGGAGAGGGAGTGAAGAGAGGGATGAGGTGGGAGAGGGGACTGAATATTTAAACACTTCTGGTTTAGGGGTCTGTGATAGTGTTAATCTCAGCCAGTTGAGTTCCTCATGTCCTGAAGGCATAAATAAACTTGTACCTGAAAGCAGAGAGAATGTCACCCACTATCAGATGACACATCTGGGCATGACAGAAAGCTCTTGGCAAGAGGCCAGGACGTACCCAAAATTGGTGCCACTGTTTTCTGCCACTGGCAGAGGGGTGGGGGGCGGGGAGTGGGAGCCTTTCAACCTTATGGCTGGAGGTTTTAATCACAGGTAGTCAACAGAGAATTAAATTCAGCTGTGTCTGTCAGCCTTTTTTTTTTTTCCCTCCAAACTCAGAAATGGGTTCTGACTAATCCAAGGGGAAAAGAAATCTATTGAAAGGGTATCAGGAAGCTCCCAGACTTGATGGGATGGTTTCAGCAGGCCAAACACCCAAGATTCTGGCCGTGAAGTGTCTGCTTGGGAAGGAAACCATCTGGCATTGCCTCCCGGAACTTGCGGCCAGGCCGTTGAAGACCTGACTCCAGTCTTCAATCATTCCTAATGATGAGGCTTTAGGAAGTTCAATACTGATCTTCATTAATTTTATACTGAATGTATACACAAGGCAATCTAGATCAGAGAGAGTATCATTATTCACTTAAAAAGCAAAGAATGATCACTTGGCTCCTCATACCCCAATTCTTATCCCAGTGGTGACATGAGGAAAGCCAAAAAATCTCCTGTGCATACAAAGTCTGTATGATAAGTGAAGGATGAACTGAAAAAGAATTTTCTCTGCTTGGAAAGGAGAAGGAGGCAGCTGTCCCTGGCTCACTGAAAGTGTGTCCTCGGTAACCAAGGGGCAGGAGTTTTTATTGCAACCCTTTGGCATGTAAACAGCCGCTCTGGGGCCTGGGTAAACTGAGAGTCTTCATTATCCCTCAGAATGTAAATGAATTCCTCCAGGGTTAGGTAAACCTCTCCGGAGTTCTCTCACTATCTATACAATTGTAGATAACTTAAAGGTTTGCTCCTTGGTGGGTCCCAGGTTTCAGGAAAATTTGCTCAGGAAGCCCTAGCCTTGCAGAAACACAAAAACAGTTTATCTACACTCCATGGCAAACAAGGTGACAAATGTTCACCACATCCCTAAACATTCACGGCCCCCTTTTTGTGCCAGGTTCTGTGTTGAGCACTAGGGATAGGCAGGGAAGAGGCCAGGGTCCATGAGACTTCACTAACCGTCATATTAGCCCCCTCCTTGCCTGCCTCGTTCCCTTTCCGACCCTCGCTTCCCTGGGATCGCACCCCTTAACAAAGCTTTTGCCTCGGGTTCTTTACGCAGGGAACCTGGGCTAAGATAGCCATATAAGCCAGTCGTGTGACAGGTGCAGAAGTCACACAAGCAAGGAAGTGATTTCCCTGGGGGACTGGGGACGAGATGGATAAAGCAGGTAAGAAGGGAAGAGTTGAACCGGGTTTTGAAGGATGAATTCATTCATTCAGTAATTACTGTTGAATACCTTACTGCCAGTATTGTTCTAGCCGATGGGAATATAGCAGTGAATGAAACAGACAGAAGTCCTCAGGGGCTGGTGGGTTAGCTCAGTTGTTTAGAGTGCAGCCTTATAACACCAAGGTCACGGGTTCAGATTCCTGGATCCCTGTACTGGCTCTTCATGGAACTTACATTCATGTGGGTAGAGTCAAATTACACGTAGATGACAGATATCCAGATGGATGGATGAATGGATGGATGGACAGACAGACAGAAGGATGGATGTCATGACAGACGGAGATAATTGAGATTGTTACTGGCAGACCAGGCTCGGCCTGCCCTCTCGCATTAAACAAATGACTCAAAAGTCCAGAAGTTTATGCAAGGATTAGAAGGTTTATCGAGATAACTAGCATCTGGGGGATGACCAGGCTAAACTCATCCGCCTTCTGATGCCTGTTCGGGGATTTATAAAGGGGAAGAGGCAGGAAGATGAGGTAAGGGTCTTTGTTCTGAAAAAGAAGGGGGAGGCTGGGATCAGCAGATGGTCTGAGTCAGATGTCGAGGCCCCATGATAGACTGGGAACTTCAGCATCACAGAGTCTGCAGTCAGCTTCAAGTCCTTGATGTTACCTCTGGGTCAGAGTCCTTATCTCCTAGGGAGAGCTCAAGGATAATAACCTCAGTCAAACATCATAAAAATACCTGACTTGGATTTCTAATTAACATGAATGCCGTTTTCCTTTAAGTAAGAGGGAGAGTTTATAATCAGCGATGTTGTCTTGCCTCTCTCTTATATCTCCTCTTGTTTGCAGCTAATTAGAGACGAAAGAAAACCAAGAAGCTTAGTTTCAGTCCTTAATTGTAGGTGCACAACCTCTGATGTAAATCCACATAAGAGGTGGTGATTTCATCTCTGCACGGTCTCAGCCATATGTTCAGTCTCTCCATTCTTCTGCTAATCTCAAGTTAAGGCTGACTGAAACTTTCTGCTTGGTCTTAGTTACCCCAAAGATGGCTATTTTCCTGGCTAGGGTCCATTTCACTATGAAGAAAACTAAAACTGGGAGGGAGGATAAGGGGGGCTGGGTAGGAAGTTTGAAATGTTTGAAATAGAGAGTCAGGGAGAAGAGGTGACTAGAAGTCACCATGTAGAAGGGGAGAGGGATGAGCAAGGGGTTTCCAGGCTCCAGACAGAGGTCACAGTGTGTGTAGATGTGTAAAAGAGGGCACTGTGCATTGGGCACTGCAAGGCATTCAGCAGGCTGGAGGGTAACAAACAAGGAGTCTCGAGAGGAATCTGGTCTTGAAGGGCCTTGAACATCAAGCCAAAGAGTTTTAATTTTTCCCGTTTTTATCTTTCTTTCTCTTCCTCTTTCTCTTTCTTTCCCTCCTTCCCTTTTTTCCCCTTCCCTCTCCTTTCCTCCCTGCCACCTCTCTCATTTTCCATAGATTTCCTAATGCATCCTATGTGCTAGGTACTGTGCTAGGTATAGCTATATAAAATCTAGTAAGACCTAGTGGGCTGGCTGGTTAGCTCAGTTGGTTAGAGTGTGGTGTTATAACACCAAAGTCAAGAGTTCAGATCCCCACACCAGCCAACCACCAAAAAAAAAAAAAAAAAAAAAAATCTAGTAAGACCTTGTTCCTGCCTTTAAGAAACAGCCCATAATACAAGATTGTTATAAAGTATGAGAAGAGCAATAACACACAGTGCTCTGGGAGCATGGGAGGGGGATCTAATCAGACTGATCAGGCTTGGGGTGAGGAAGGCTCCTAGGAAGAGCTCATCACTTCCTGTGTTTTGAAAGACAAGGCAGCAGGGCAGACCACCCCTTGTGCAGGGAGGCCAGGAGCAGGTGCTGCGTGCAGCAGCAGGAAGAGTTCCTGGAGGGAGCACTAAGTGGTTGCGAGATGAGGCCGGGGAGACAGGCAGGGGCTGTGCCACAGCAGGCTTGAAGGCTGGAGTAGGAAGTCCAAACATTGTCCCATTGGACACAGAGCCATGGGAGGGCATTAGGCATTAGCGTGATGGGATGAGACTTGAGGAGGTCACATTGATGTCCTGAGGGGAGGATGCATGTAGGCAGGGAATTTTATTATTGATAACTGTCAACAGCTGAGCTGATTTGGAGAGAGAGATGAGTTGCCAGGTTAAAACAAAAAGCCCAAATGAAAGTAACAGTCAAGGCTTTAATCACTTACTGTGATTAAAGCTGAAGCAAGAGGTTAAACCTCTGTTCCATTCCCCTTGGTCCCTCCTGAAACGGCACTGGTCAGATTTGGATAAATCAGGACCGACTGGGGGATGAGAGGGAACCACAAAGGAGAGGCTCCTCCACAGGAAGGAGAGAGGGAAGGGCTAGAAGAGGAAAAGTACTGAGTACTGAGTCAGAGTGGAGAACAATGTCTTCCAGGTCTCCCTCCCTCCTGATAAGTTCTCCAGGCAGGAATGGGGGTGCCTGGGCTAGGACTGCAGACATGTGTAAGAGAATAGCCAGCCAGGGGACCTGAGTCCTTGACTGCAGTCCCTTCAGAGCTGCAACGTGGGGGCTGTGCGCCTAGTTGGTGTGGGAGGGCAGCTCGCCCTGTGAGGCCTGTTAGGTAAAGCCTTTGTAATCACCTGTGGTGGGGCCTGAAAGATCATGCATAGGTTTTTGGCCAGGAGCCAGACTCCTCCCTAATTATAATGGCCAAAATTTGTTGAGCCCTTACTATGTGCCAGGCTCTGTTCCAAGCACTTTGCATGCACTTTTCATTAATCCTCACAAAAGCCCTTGCATGCATGTGAAGCACTGATCACTCTACCTGGCACATAGTGAACCCACGCAAGTTGTTATCTATGATCATTGCCCCCATTTCACAGGTGAGGAGACTGAGGCACAGAGCAACCAAGTAACACAGTTACATAGTCACTGGAAGAAATGAGGTTCAAACCCAGGCAGCCTGACGCTGTGGCCTATCCTGTGCTACCTCTCAGGGACACCTAGTAGGAGGTAGTCTGTGTCCAGGCAAGAGTGATGCAGTCAGAGCCAGGCAGGAGGCATGGAGGGCATGCTTGGGGCTGGGATGTGGTCATTCCCACCTGCCACTGTCTCCAGAATATTCTGGACCTTGGCTTTCTTTCATCAGAGGCTCTGTTCATGCTGTCTGTACCCAGGAGGCTCAAATCACCTTGCATCTCCAAATCGCTCCATCCTCCCAGGTCCAGCTTGGCTCCCTCCACCTTCCAGAAGCTTCTCTGCTTGCTACCGTCCAAGCTGAGGGTGAAAGTTAAAGGATGTGGCATCAGACGAGCCGGCACCGGCACAGTACTTCTTCTCTGTAGCCTCTGGTTCCCATCAGAGAAACAGGAATAATGATAATATAATAACACCCTCATGGGGCTGCTGAGAAGACTCAGGGAGCCGGTTCACTCAGTTGTGTGTCCTGAAAGGTAAAGCACTTCCCTGCACGTGGTGCCTGCCCCACACGCTCTCCTGTGTGCTGCTGTCTGTCTGGGGTGCAGCTCAGTGAAAATGGCACGGGTTTTGAATTTGGACAGAGGTGGGCTTGAGTCTCAGGGCTGCTCTTCATGACTGTAGAATCTTGGGCACATCCCCTCATTGCTCTGCACTTCAGTTTCCTCCTCTGTAAATGGAGGCTAAAGGTGCTTGCCTGGGAGACTTGTGGTGAGGTTTAGTGAGACGATGTGCTCAGTCAGTTGGTGAGGCTTGTTGACGGGGTCAGGCCCCTCTGCTGGAGCTGGGGCAGGGAGAGGGAGGGAGAGTACAGGAAAGATTTCATTTGATTGACAAGGTTGAGACTGGCTTTGCTTCTCTGGGTCTAAAGCGGGCTTTTTAACCAGTAGGCGTGTTTGGGGGTCCTTTGGGGCCTCTTCTGCCGTCTGTTACTCTGGCCGATGCCCCTCCCCTCAGCCCCTGGTGTTCCCAGTGTCAGGGTCCCACAGACTCTCAGCTGGAGCCTGTTGTCACCTCGCAGTCCCCCTGTAAGAATCACAGCAGTTCCAGCAAGCTCTGTCCATGGCCTGGGTGGTCCTGGGGACATCCTGGGGTCCTCTGAGCCATGCTTCCTGCAGCTGCTTCTTTCCATCCCCTGGTGCAGCCCCCTCAGATCTTCAGCTGGGAGTCAGGCTACTGTGCCTTTCAAACAAATGAACAGATGCTGGGAGAGAGTAGACCAGGAGGCCTCCTTTCTGGAACTGAGAGAGGGGAAAGAGTACAGCCCCTCAGCAGCTCTCTCCAAAGACAGTGCTTCCTGAATACCCCCCTTCTAACCCACCCTTTCCATACCCTCTGTATCAGTTTCCTATTGCCCTGTGACAAATGACCACAAATGTGACAGCTTGAAGCCAGACAAATTTACAATCTCACAGTGCTGTGGGGCAGTCCAATATGGCTCAATGGAGTTCTCTGCTTAGGGGTCTCCCAAGGCCAAAGTCAAGGTGTCGGCCGGGCTGATAAGCTCTTATCTGGAGGCTCTGGGGAAGAATCCACTTCCAGGCTCCTTCAGGTTGTTGGCAGGAGTCAGGTCCCTGAGGTTGTAGGACAGCTTTCTTGCTGGCTGTTGGCCAAGGCCTCTCTCTCAATTCTTTCCAGCACCCACACTCCTCCTCACGTGGCCCCTCCATCTAAGCAATGACGCGTCAGATCACCCTGTGCTGTGAGCCTCTGTGTCTTTCTCTTCTCTACCAGCCCAAGAAAACTCTGTGGTTACAGTAAATCCATTCATGTAATCTCTTTAAATCTTTGTTTAAGTCAACTGTGCCATATTATGTAATATAATTATGGGACTGAGGTCTCATCATATTCCCAGGCTCCAGGGATTAAGCCATGGAACCTGGGTGGGGGGCATTTTTAGAATTCTGCCTAAAAGACCCTGCAAGTAGAACTGATGTTGAGCTGGTATGCGCCAGTGTGGCCATACTGGTTGTTAAGACATTGAAATATTTCTGTACCTGTTAGCAAATAGCTGCTTCCCCAAGAAGACTTCCCGTGGGGTTATCCTGTTTCCCCCTACTGGTGCCCCCAACATCCTGGACCCAATGCTTGGGGAGCACACAGGGATCTTTGGGACCCTGCCTCAGCACCACTTCCTCCCTGATAGGTTAATGCCTTATGGTTTGTGAAGGTTAATTCTAGGTGTCAACTTGGTTAGGTGAAGGAATGCTGAGAAACCTGGTAAAGCAATCTTTTAAGGTGTGTCCATGAGGGTGTTTCCAGCAGAGATTAGTATGAGAGTCTGAGTGGACTGGGTGGGAAAGACCCACCCTCAGTGTGGGTGGGAACCATTCAATCCGCTGGAGGTTCGGGGAGAACAAAAGACAGAGGAAAGAGGTGAAGCTCTCTTGATCTGCTGGAGCTGGGACACACTCTTCTCTCCTGTCCGTGGACATCAGAGCTCGAGATTCTTCGGTTTTTGGGTTCCAGAAGTTACACCAAGAACACCATCAGCTTCCCTGGTTTTGAGGCCTTTGTACTTGGACTGAGCCACGCTACCGGCATCCAGTTAATAGAAGCCTTTTGTGGGACTTTTCTTCATAGTCATGTGAGCTAATTCCCCTAATAAATCCCTCTCATATAATTATAACATATCCTATTAATTCTGTCTCTCTGAAGAACCCTGACTAATACAAGGTTGTTAAATATTTTAATAGGACCTTGACCTCCAAGTGAGTTAGGAAACCAGTTCTACAACATCGCCTTTGAAAATCTGCATTTTGGCATTTGTCATATCACTTTGGTATTTGATATTGATCATATCTTGCTATCTTATTCAAAACTTACATTTTAACATCATGTCACACCTGTTTAATCTTCTCCCCAAGTTTGATCTTGGAACTACTCAATATAATAGTCTTTATTATCCCTGTTTGACAGCTTAGAAAATGGAGATTCAAAGAGGCTCCATAATTTACCCAAAGTCACGTAACTAGTAGATAGTGAAACTGGCTAGATCCTAATGCCCATCACCTTGGAGCGGATGCCCCTCAGGCCCTTCAAACTCAGCCTGCCTAAAACAAAACTTGTGCTCTTTCCCTCAAACCCAATCCTCTTCCATTGTCCCCCATCTCAGGAAGTGGCACTGTTGTCCACTGGGTTGAATAAGCCAGAAATCTAGGACTTATCATCTCACTTCCTTCTCCTCCCCTTCCCTATACCCATCGCCAAGCACTGCTGAGTTAGCTTAAGTGTATGTAAGGTTGGTGAACTTCTTGCCAGCTGACTTCCTAGCATAGACTGCGCCCGTCTCTCACTGGCTCCCCCAACAGCCTCCTCACAGGTCTCCCTGAAGCCACTTGCGCCCACTCCAATTCATTCTCCAGGTGGCACAGGCTGTCTTTTAAAATAAAGCATCTGATGCCAACCCTCTGGCTAAAAGCTCTTCTCTGGTTTCCCATTGCTCTCAGGGAGACCTGGCCTATAAGACCCTAAGTGGTCTCCTATCCCACCAATCTGGCCAAACTGGACTTATACCTCTCCCCCCTTTCTCTCCATGCTCCAGCCACACTGATCCTTCAATATCTCTAATGAATCAGATTCCTTCAATATCTAATACTTACTCATTTTTCAGAACTCCACTCAAAAGTCACTTCCCCAAGGAAGCCTTTCCTTCAGTCCCCCATGCTGGAACTGATCCCAGCGTTATTTGTTTTTAGGGCCCCACGTACTTTTTCTTCATGGCATTTATCTCAGTTTAAAATGATGCAGTCATATGATTACTTGAATAAGATCCGTGTCGGCCTCCAGACTCTAAGCTCCCTGAGGGTAAGGACCAACTCTGTTTGGTTCACCACGTATCTCACAGAACCTCGCCCAAAGCAGGCACAACCTGGACTGCTATTTAATTTACACTGTAGTATGCTGCCTCTCCATAATAGGGGTGGGGTGGGAGTAGGGTTCTTGAATAATTCTCAAAATTCCGAAAGATATAACCTAGTCACACACCTACCCATAATGGAGAGTCACAGGCATCAGAAATTGTGGCTTTGGTTGAAATTATAATCCAGTGTGTGCGTACTGGTGGTCTCTTGCTCTTTATCACTCGAATATGTGTTTTGTCAGTGGAATATGAAGATAAATTTTCTAGGATTAAATCAATTCAGATTGGTTTTATCTCAGTCTTTTGTCATTGAGTGCTTGGGTTGAAAAATAAAACCTCTCCCTGTGAGGCCACAAGGTGGCAGCACAAAGCAGCAGGTCACATAGCTTACCAACGTTTCTCTCCCTTCTCCGTGGAGAGGAGCAGGTGAGAACATTGGTCTGACTTAACAGGGGACCTTAAACTAGGAAGGAAGTTCGGGCTCTGCCACCATTGGCTTTAGCCAGGGTGCTGAGACACAGACATTTGGCTACCTTGTGCCCTCATTTATCTACCGCTAAAGCTGGAATTATGGTATTTACTCCTAATTGCCTTTCCATTCATTCATTCATTTTTGAGCAAACATTTCAGATACTCTCAGACCCTGGCTGGGCACCAGGAACCCAGGTGGATAAGATCAGCCCTGCTACTCATCAGTGCTGGGCTAAGTAGTCTGCACCTGCAAGCAAAAATGGTAGAAAGAAACTAGAATCCTCCTGGGGGGTTCCTGTAACACAGAGGCTATCTGGGCAAGGTCAGATGGTGATTGCTGTGTGTGTATGTGTGTGCACGCACATATCTGTGCATGGAGTTTGGGGTTGAAGGACCCCATTCTTCCCTCTAGTAGCCCTTGCCCTGCCCCAGTACCATCTAGGGAGGAGCACAGTACAGCAGAGCACTTCCCTGCCTGCTCAGCAGAGCCACCCCAGGCTTGAGAACTGGGTGAGTGAGGTCCACACTCCTGCAATCCAGGAGGACAGATGAATGAACTTACTGCGTCGGCCTGGGGTCAGACCCAGGTCCAATCCCAGCTCCACCTCGGACTAGCTGCAAGACCTTGGGCAAAGCCTTTCACCTCTCTGAGCCTCAGTTTCCTCCTCTGTAAAACAAGAAAATGGTATCTATTTCATGTAATTGTTGTAGTGATTCAAGATGTCTGTGAAGCATCTAGCCCATGGTAGATAATAAAATTTGTGTAGTTTCTGACCCTTTCCACCCTTTCATTCTCCCCAACCCCTGCCCATTCCAAGGATGCTGGCAGCCAGCCAGGTGACAACTCAGGGAGACTGTAGCTAAAGCACCTGCAGCTCTGAGGGTGATATTCAAATAGACCCATCAGATTGCCTGACCTCCCTCACTGGGCTGTGATGGGGAGGTTTGAAGATTTATAATGACCCAGGGAACTCTGGCCTTTCATGAGTCTGGGGCAGGGCTTTGCCTGGCCCTCCCCCTCCATACATCCCCAACTCTAAGAACCTTTGGGTATTTATTTATTTATTTATTTTTTAAATTTTATTTTATTTTGTCAATATACAACGTGGTTGATTATTGTGGCCCATTACCGAAACCTCCCTCCCTCTTCCCTCTCCCCCCTCCCTCCCAACGACTTCATATCCATTTGCTTGTCGTATCAACTTCAAGGAATTGTAATTGTGTCTTCTTCCCTCCCCCCGCCATTTATTTGTGTATTTAATTATTTATTTTTAGCTCCCACCAATAAGTGAGAACATGTGATATTTCTCTTTCTTTACCTGACTCGTTTTACTTAATATAATTCTCTCTAGGTCCATCCATGTTGTTGCAAATGGCAGTACTTCATTCTTTTTTACAGCAGAGTAGTATTCCATTGTGTAGATATACCACGTTTTCTGTATCCACTCATTTGATGATGGACATTTGGGCTTGTTCCAACTCTTACCTATTGTAAATGGTGTTGCAATGAACACTGGAGAACAGGTATACCTTCAACTTGATGATTTCCATTCCTCTGGGTATATTCCCAGCAGTGGGATAGCTGGGTCATATGGCCGATCTATCTGCAATTGTTTGAGGAACCTCCATACCATTTTCCATAGAGGCTGCACCATTTTGCAGTCCCACCAACAATGTGTGAGAGTTCCTTTTTCTCCGCAACCTCGCCAGCATTTATCATTCACAGTCTTGGATTTTAGCCATCCTCACTGGGGTGAGATGGTATCTCTGTGTGGTTTTGATTTGCATTTCCCGAATGCTGAGTGACGTTGAGCATTTTTTTCATGTGTCTGTTGGCCATTTGTAGATCTTCCTTTGAGAAATGCCTATTTCACTCTTTTGCCCATTTTTTAATTGGGTTACTTGTTTTTTTGTTGTAAAGTTGTTTCAGTTCCTTGTATATTCTGGATATTGATCCTTCGTCAGATGTATATTTTGCAAATATTTTCTCCCAATCTGTTGGTTGTCTTTTAACTCTGTTGTTTCTTTTGCTGTGCAGAAGCTTTTTAGTTTGATATAATCCCATTTGTTTATTTTTCCTTTGGTTGCCCGTGCTTTGGGGGTCATATTCATGAAGTCTGTGCCCAGTCCTACTTCCTGAAGTGTTTCTCCTATGTTTTCTTTAAGAAGTTTTATTGTTTCAGTGTTCAAACCCAATTTAGAAGAGGAAGTCTAGGTGTGGAGAGGTAAGGTGCACAGTCGGTAGGACTGCCCAGCTGGGAAGTGGTGGAATCACAACTAAAATGTACATCTGACCCTGATGCCTCTGCTTCCTCCACTGCTTCACTCTGCCCAGAGCCCCAGCACAACCCAGAACAACCCAGGGCCTGGCTGCCCAGAATCAGGGGAGAGAAAGAGCAGTCCATCCCACCCTTGCCTTCCTGCATTTTACTACAAAGCTAACCAAGGCCCAAAGAGAGCGAGTGGCCTGCAGGGTCACATAGCAGGATAATGGGGTAGAGCCCATACCAGAGCTCTGCTCTCCCATCTTGATGTCCATATGCCCCATTCAGTGGCCCCACTCTCTCATCTCCTAATCATAAAGGCAATTGTCATGAAGGACTCTGTATACTGTATTAGTCCATTTCTGTTGCTTATAACAAAATATTTGGAACTGGGTAATTAATAAAGAAAACAAAATTTATTGCTTGCAGTTTTGGAGGCTGGGAAGTCCACAGACCAGGAAGCACATTTGGTGAAGGCCTTGGTGGTGGCGACAGTGACCCAGGGGTCTCACATGGCAGAAAATGGTGGAGCAGAGAGAGTTAACCTCCTCATTCACTGTCCTTTTAAAGCCCTCAGAACCATGCCCCTGACCACCATTATTAATCCATTCACTACAATGTGGTCATATAATCTAATCACCTCTTCAAGGCTCCACTTTTCAATTACCTTAATAGGATTTCCCACTCTCAATGGTTACAATGGGGATTGAGCCTCAGTGAGGTTGGGGGGGCATCCAATCTGTGGCATGTTCATTTAACTGTGAAAAGAGCCCTTCTCCCCCAATACCAGCCACAGTGAGGCAGAAAAAGGACTCTGGAGGGTGAAGAGGAAGACTTGGTAGGGAGGGGTAGGGGAGGGAGTCCAGCCACTTCTTTGGTTCCGGAAAGGAGAAGTGACTGTACTTTTTATTCTTGCTATTTTTTTATTCTTATGATTTTTCTTAACAAGAAAACTTTCAAAACAAACTGGTGGCTTCTCAGTGTGTCTTGTTAGATACAAATTATAGGGGTCCATTGTTTTGGACTAAATTCCTGTAGTAGGCTCCAAAAGACCAGTCTAAAAATCAAAATAAAGTCACTCCTGCTAAGTTCCATGTCACCAAACCTAAACTAAGGTATGGCCTGACTTTCCAGATATCAGGAGAGGGCAAGAACAGCCATTTCCCAAAGAGGCCAGTTTAAATCTTCAGTAGGCAGGATAATGAAGTTCCCTCTGCTTTAATCCTTATGCAGAAAGGATAGCCTGAAGTGACCTGATGTGAAATAGTTATTTTTCTACTGTTCTGTTTCCCTGTCTTCTCCTTACAAGGAAAGTATCCTTGAAATGACCAATCTGCTTTTTGTTCTTTGTTTCTGCTTTCTTCAGCCTTTTCTGTCTATAAAACCAAGCTCTTCTGCTCAACTCATTGGAACACCTATTCTATTTTATGGAATGAAATGTTGCCCGATTCTAGAAACACAATAAGGCCATTGACATCTTTAAATTTGTTGACAGTCTGCAGCTGTCCTAGATCATGTTGAGATCTTCCACATACTCTTCAGTATTGCACAGGGTGGCCACCAAGGTGAGTGTCTGTACAATGGACCCTGATAGAGTTTGGATGTGTTGTCCTCGCTAAAACTCATGTGGAAATCTGATCCCCAATGTGGCAGCGCTGGAAGCTGTTTGAGTCAGGGGGGCGGATCCCTCATGAATGGATTAATGCTCTCCCTTGTGGGTAGTAAGGGTCCTGAGTGAAATCTCATTCTATTAGTTCCCATGAAAGCAGGTTATTTAAAAGACCCTGGCATTTCCCCCTTCTCTCTCTCTTGCTTCCTCTTGCCATGTGATCTGCTTGTGCTGGCTGCCTGTCTCTTTCCACCATGAGTAGAAGCAGCCTGAGGCCCACACCAGATGCAGCTGTCCCAGAATTGTAAGCCGAATAAACCTTTGTTCTTTATAAATTACCCAGTCTCAGCTATTCTGCTACAGCAACACAAAACAGACTAATACAGACCCCACTGAGCCTGGCTGTGTCACCAGTCAGGGTATTTCCACATCAGAGTGGGGCACAGAGATCAGCCTAGCAGAGGCGTTGCTGGGACAGACCCCAGTCATGCATACCTCCTCCTGTTCTGTCACACACATTCGCATTCCCTGGGAGCCAGGCTGAGGGCTGGGGGTGCAGATACAGAAGCAAAGGGCAGGGCCTGCACTCAAGGAGTTCAGCCTCTGCTGTACCACACACGCAGGCTGCAGGCCAGGAGCGGATTAAAGATGCAGATCCTGGTTCAGGAGATCTGAGTTGGGGCCCAGACTGCATTGCTAACAAGCTCCCAATGATATGATGCTGCAGTCTCCTGCACATTTTGAGGAGTAATTTAGTGGCTGTGTATTGAAGATCTCCTAGGTGCCGAGCATGGGGCACTTTAAGAAATAACTTCTTTATGTATTAAATTTTACATTTCCTTTATATATCCATTTTGTACGTTTTCCTGATTTTTTCCCCCTTTTAATTATTTTATAGAGTTGAGAACTTTCCCTGGTGGGTTTCTACAAGGAAATTTCCATTGCTCATATTTCCCTTCTAGAAGGTTGACTCTGATCACAGTGGGCCGAACAGGTTCAAGGGTCAGGGGGTGGGGTAGGGAGGCCAGTGAGTGGGTCTTTGCTGTCCAGGGCAGAGATGGTGGTGGCTTGCACTAGGCAAGAACCGCAAGGCAGAGAAATGGAGAGATGCACAAATATTTAGGTGTGGTAACTGGGCATAGGCCTTAGGCCATTAATGACCATTTATAAGCCCTCTGAGCGGCAGGCACCGTGACCAAGAGCAGCCTGGCAGGCTGATCTCCAGCCCTGTGGCTGAGTGGCTTAAGTGGCTTGAGAACTACAGTGTCATGTGTCCTCAGTTGAAGCGCCACTAGTAGACATGGGATGGCAGAGCTCACCACAAGGTGGCACTCACCACAAGGTGGCGCTCACAGGCTTTCTGTATTTTTCATTTCCGTCCCTCCACGACAAATTGGGGATTCATGACAAATTTGGGATTCAAGCAGAGCCCTGACTTGGTCTCCACAAGTTATGACAAGCTGACTGCAAGTGCTGTAGTGTTCCCTATTCTACCATGTTGTCACTACTGCCCAGCCTGGGAAATACAGGCTAGGATTCCAAGACCAAATTTTTAATTCAACAACCTGGTTTGGATGGCAGCCACCCATGGCACAACAGTGCAACATCCTGACCAGTGTGACCTTGGTCACAAGCTCTGTGACCTTGGGCAAGTAATTTAACCTCTTGGAACCTCAGTTTTCCTCAAATGGAAAATGGGGATAATAATCATTCCTCCCTCACAGGGTTCTTGGAGGAAGTAAGGTCAGACAGAAGCAGGACTGTACTTTCCATTTCTCACCAAAGCCTCCCAGAACCCAGCCCTGCACACCACCTCAGCTTGATTCTTCCAGCCAGCAGTTACTGAGCTCCTGCTCCTTCCCTGGCCCTGTGCTGGCTGCTGGGGTGGCAGTGGCTGCCTTCAGGTGCTGTCACCTGGAGGAGTCTCCCTTGAGGCACGGGTCCTCCTGGGCCCAGGTTTGTGAGTAGCATCCCTTAGGTCTCACATTCAATGTGTGGCCATCCAGGGCTGGACACTGAATGTCCTAACCACCAGCCCAAGGTGACAGGAGTTCAGAACAATGACTTCAGTTCTCCAAGGCAGAACAAGACTTCCTCTGATACCTGCCCAGTATCTGTTAACACCTTGGCATTAAGGCTGGCTGGTCCTGGTGAAGGGAGGCTCCAGTTTGCACTACAACATAGGTATTTACAAGAGAACAGTCAGATTGCTTCCAGAAATGACACAGTTTCCTGCAGATCTGGGCCTTTGCAAAACCGTAATAGGATTCCTTGTCCACTGGGTGATTCAGGGCCTCCTGGAGAGGGGACCACGTGAGTCACTTCTTGAACAAAGTTCTCAGGAAGGGTTTGCCTCTGTGCACAAGGTTTGGTTTGCTTTCTGTTTTTAGGAAGCAGACATCAAGTGAGCCTGGCATTTCTTTGATGTCTGCTCAGCTAGGGAGTGTCCAGAAGTCAGATTTGGCTGTGCCAGCTGTTCTCAGATGCCCCCTATTGGCAGCTCTGTCTTTTTCAACAGTCTCTGCCCACTCAGAAGTATAACATGGTGGTTATAAGCATGGACCCTGGAGCCAGACTGTCTGGTTTCAAATCTCAGCTCTTATTATTTGCTAGCTATGTAAGTTTGGTTAAGTGATTTAACTTTACTGTGGCTTGGTTTCCCCATCTGTAAAATGGGTTGCTGTGGGAATTGAGTTCATTTGTAATGTGCTTAGAACAGTGCCTGGCATGTAACGGGGGTTTTTATAAGTGCGAGTTACCCTGTGTCTTCTCCACCTGCTTTACTTTGCCCTTTGTTGGTGGAGATGCCACAGAGAGTGGGGAAAACAAACATTTATAAAGCAGAACTGTATCTGAAGCACTTTACGTATGTAATCTGAGAAGATCTTAGTAACCACTTAAGGTAGGAACTCTCCCCATTTGACTGAGAAGCAAACAGAAATTCATTGTGGGGAAGTGACTAGTGCAAGGTCACCCCTGCTGGGGAGAAGTGACTAAGTCCTCAGCCCCCAGGGTGGGGCATTCTCTTCTCACTTCTCTGTCTTCTGGTCCCAGCTCCCTAGGCCCTCAGCGGTCTCTCAGTTCACTCCTCACTTAATCCACCTGGTCTGGAGGTCAGGACAGTCACTGAGGATATTACAGAAAACAACGCTGATGGCTCCAACAAATAACCTCAACTCTCCACACTTATCACACTGGAGATTTCTCACTCATATCACAGTTTAATGAAAGTCAGATATGGTGGGGGGAGGGGTCCTGTTTCACACAGTCACTCAGGACCCAGGGTAATTCCATCTAGTGACCTTGCCACCCTCCAGGGGCTCAGAGTTCCCCCAGATCCTCTGCATTTGGCCAGCCAACAAGGGAAGAGAGAGAGCATGGAGGCTTGGGTGAGGGGGAGGTTTAGGGTAGAAAGTGTGTCTGCTTCATCAGACTCTCACCCCTGCCCAGGACCCCTGAGATGCATGTTTGCTGAACTAAGGGGCTCACCATGGGGGAGGCTGGAGGACTCCTAACTCTGCCTGGGAAGGCGAGGGTAAGTGTTCACCCAAAAGGGCACCTCTGAGTTGGGCCTTGAAGAGTAAGAAGAGTTCTCTGGATAAGGAGGAGGGGAAGGGCATTCTGGGCAAGAGGAAGAGCATGTGCAAAGACACATCAGGGAAGAACCTGGCTTGGGTGGGAAGGGTAAGGAACCACATAGCAGGGTCACAAGTGGGAGGCAGGCGGAGGGAGGGGGGCTGTGAAGAAGAGGCCGGGGTTGGAAGGTTCTTGTTCCTTGTTGCTGCCTATCCTTCAAGTCCCAGTCCCAGTTCTCTTCCCCAGATGTGGGGATCCCTCCCTTCTGTCCTCAGAAGCGCTGACATTCAGGCCATTTTAGGCCAGAATGATCCAACCTGACCCTCACAGCAGCTCCAGTGAGGTAGAAAGGGTATAGGCAATTATAGTCCTCATTACTTTTAACATCTAATTGCTTATTGCTGGTTCATTAAAAAAATTTTTTTTGACTTTTGTTTCTTGTACTTGTATATAGTGAACTTGCTAAATTCACCTGTAGATTCCTTTAGATTTGCTATGTAGACAATTATATCATGTGCAAATAATAACAGTTTTATTTCTTCCTGTTTTTATTTCTTTCCCCTGCCTTACTGCACTGGCTAGGATCTCCAATAAGATGTAATATAATAAATAATAGCAGACATCCTTGTCTCTTTCCTGATCTCAGGGGGAAAACTTTCAGTATTTCACCATTAAGTATAATGTTTATATAGATTTTTTTAAAAGTAGGTACCTTTTATCAGATGAAATAAGTTTCTGTGCATTCTAATTTGCTAATTTTTTAAAGCATGAATTGGTGTTAAATTTTATCAAATGCTTTTCCTATATCTGTTAAGATGATCTTATACTTACTCTTTAATGGGGTGATTTCATCATGACTCTCAACTGGGGGTAATTTTTTCCCCTAGGGGACATTTGGCAATGTTTGGAGACATTTTTGATTGACTCAACTGGCGGTGTGTGTCCATCACAGGCATCTAGTGGGTAGAAGCCAAGGGTGTTGTCAAACATTCTACAACATGCAGGACTGCCATCCACAACAAAGAATCATCCAACCAAAAAGGTCAATAGTGCCGAGGTTGAGAAACCCTGATGTTCATTGCTTAATTTTTGAGTGCTATATCAATCTTGCTTTGGGAAATAAAACTAACTTGGTTGTAATGTAATACTGTTCTTATATATCACTGTATCTGATTTCCTAATATTTTGTTTAGGATTTATATATCTATGTTCATGAGAGAGATTGGCCTATAATTTTCCTTTCATGTAGTGTCCTTGTCAGGTTTTGGTATTAAGGTTGGTTTGGCCTCATAAAATGAATTGAGAAGTGTTCCCTCTTTTTCAATCCTCTGGAGGGATTTGTGTAAGATAGACGTGTTCTCTGCCTTCCTTTATGATCAGACATACCCCTGCTCACCTCTTCAACCCCATAAGCCATTAATGTCATTTGTCTGAGCCTGAGATGTTTACTGGACCAGATTATACCAGTGGGCAAGGTTACTGTTTTTTTTAAGGTCAGAACTCACCTGAGCCTACTGAATCCTTGCAGGGCCTGGAACAGGTAGAATGGCTCACGTTGGTCTTAAGCCTAAGTTTTCTGATCCAATTCAGACTTTTACCACTTTGGCAGTTACTGGACACTGACTCAAATACTAATAAAGTAGGCTAGTGATTTCCATTCAGCTGTTGTTCCTTGTCATAGCACCCTTGGGTAGGAACCCTATGGGAAGAACAGGGTGGACCTGAGTTGAATTCTAGTTGTGCCACTGCTAGTTGGGTTACCTGCAGCAAGACACTGAGCTTTTCTAGTGAGGTTTCTGCGTACTCATCTGTGGAGTGGGACTAATAATGTCTACTTCAGTGAGTTAAGAAGATAGGAATTTATTAAGGGAGTTAGATGGTTCACAGTCTTCTCAGAGGGGTGAAGACACAGATACTAGGCTGAATTTCCAGAAATTTCCACCAGCACAGAGCTGGACCATCAAGGGAGCTGCTGCTTCTGCCGCAATTGGAAAACTTCCCTTACGGTGAGGCAGCCACTGCTGGACCCAGTCCTCACAATGTCCTCATCCTGCCTGTCTCTTCACTGGACTCAAAATTCCATTCATGTGCAGCTGATTGGAGAAACCAAAATCACATATGTGACTCTAGCTGCAAGCAAGTCTAGAAAACAGAGTGTGTAAGTTTCCAGCCTCTGCATGTTGGAAAGGGGTTGGAACCGGTGATGAATGAACTTATCTAGAGAATCCACTATAGTTGGCTGTCCTATTTCCATCCCTGTTTCCTTCCACGGTTGTTTTGGGCATCTGCATTCTCAGGTCCAGCAAATGAATCATGATTATTCTTAGTCAGTTATCACAACTCTCTTCCTCTTACAGATAGGGGTAGTTGTGTGACTCAGTTCTGACCAATGAGAGCAAGGGAAAGTCTGCTGGAAGGCAGCCCCTGGGAAGGCTTTTGCTTTCCAATGAAATGGACAGCTGTAGCTGATGCCAGCCCTTCCCCTTTTGTTCTGCCTTCAATGTCTGGAGCAGTAGCAGCCATTATGTTAGCATGAGGTAACAACTTAAGGATGAAAGCCAAAGAAAAGGTTGGCAGAACAGAAGTATGGAAGATCCTGAGCTCCTATTGGCCATGCTGAGCTGCTGAGCCAGCTGGAAGAAATGCCTCCATCTAAACTTCTTGTTGCACGAGAAAGACAGTCATATTGATTTAAACAACTGCTAGTCATCTGTTATTGTAGCTGAAAATATTCCTAACTGATAGATAATTCTTCCTCATACCAAGGATGTGGCTGGACTTCTGATGAAGTAGCAACCTACCAGATTAGATATTCACAAACTTGAGGCTTAAATTTCCATGAGAATAAACAGCACTGCCTTTCACTGGGGGTAGGAAGGGATCTTTCCAGGAGCCTGAAGGGTTGGGCTAGTGGTGTGAGGAGGAGATACCTGTGACCCTCATCCTCAGAGCCCAGTCAGGGGGGTCAGTGGAAAAGACCATGGGCCTTCAGAGGGTAGATAAGCCTGGAGAATGGGGATCTCTGAGAATTTTAGGAAATGTTTGAGCAGTGCCATTGTGATAGGGAGAGAGAGAGGGAGGTGCTGCCAGGTAGGAAGACAAGAGACCAAAAGTGGAGAACAAAGTTGGGCCCTTGGGACCAGGAGAGCAGTGTTGAAGAGATGACATTCAAGTGAGGTGGCTCAGGGAGAAAGGAGCTCTCCAAGCAATGGCCTCAGCACCGGCTGTGTCTAGTGCCCATCTTATGGTCTGCTGAGTGTGGGAGGCTCAGGGGCAAGGCTGGCTTTAAGAACCAGGCACCTAGTGGACAATTGTGTAATTTAAAAAGTGATCATCATCCCTCCGCCCTCACTGATTTACACAGTCAGTATGCACTGGGTGCTTACTCTGTGCCCAGCACTGTGGCAGGGCTGGGTTATAGGGTGAAAATATTCCCATCTCTGAGGAACCCAGTGTAGTCATGGAGAAATAGAGAGGTAAACTGGCACTTTGTTGGGAGCCCAAGAGAGGGGCCCTCCTCTGATCTGAGAGAGCTTCCTCAGGAGAATGATACCTCAGCTGGAACAGGAAGGACGAGACGGCAGGGATGTGCCAGCAGCAGGCACAGCATTTGCAAAGCCTCGAGGGGCAAGAGAGCCTTCAGTTCCCACTTGGTGATGGTTGAAGCACAGAGTTCAGGGTGAAGGGATTAGGGATCTGGACAGGACTGAGTTAGAGAGAGCCTGGTGGAGGGAAAGAGTCAGGCTTTGGGGGAAGGCATGACCTTGGGCGTCTTACCTAACCTGTCTGAGCCTGTTTCCTCCTCTAGGACATAGGGATAATAGTTGTTTCCTCTTGGAAAAGTTTCATTAGGGGGAATGATTAATTAGGAATTATTAATTAGGAAAATAAATATCAAATAGGTGGCATATTGTCTAGCACATAATAGGCATTCTAGAACAATCTATTTAATCAATGTCAAAGAGGCATTACCCCCTAAATTTGAACTTCCCTGATACTGGGATTCATTGTTAAAGTCTGACTGGCAGCATCACTTCTTTCTTGCTGGTATATAAACTAATGTTGCCACACAATTGATGACATTTTACTTTTAATGAAATATGGTAGTTATTTGGAGTGTCTAGAATAGAGGTCAGCAAACTTTAAAAAACAAAAGGATGGATAGTAAATATTTTAGGCTTTGTGGGCCATATGGTCTCTGTCACAACTACTCATCTCTGCTGTCGTAGTGCAAAAGCGGCCGTGGATAATATGTAAATGAATGAATGTGGCTGTGTCAATAAAGCTATTTATGAACACTGGCTTTTGAATTTTATATAATTTTCATGTGTCACAAAATACTATTTTTCTCTTGATTTTTTTTGTCAACCATTCAAAAATGTAAAAACTATTCTTAGTTCATGGGCTGTATAAAACCTTGCGGTAGGCTGGATTTTAGCCATTGCACCCAGACAATAATATCTACTGGGAGATAGCCAGGAATTGCTTTTTATAAATGTCTCTGCTTTATGCTTCTGTTACTGTCTGGCAGGTTTCCAGAAAAATTTCAAGCCTTACTAGGAATTATTTGTAACAGTGTTTGGGGGTAGTAGAGGCAATTTGAATCTAGAAACTCAGCTTGGGTTCACTGGAATCAGGGACGGTTCCTGGAGGAGCTGATCCATGAATTGAGTTTTGCAGGTTGAATTCAAAATGTGGGGAGGGATGGGAAACAAACCAAAGTGTGGAGCAACTCCGTCCAGGTGAGGAGTCGGGCATGGCTAGAGAATAGGTCCTAGGGCCGAGGGGGCAATGTGGAGGGATGAGGCTGGATCATGCTGGGCCCCAGAAGCCAGGCAAAGACTTTTTCATTCCTAGGCAGGCATTAACTCAAGGACCAAACATTGGGCTTTAGAAGGCTTACAAATCTCTTGAAATTTATGCAAAATTTTGTGAAGATTATTTTTCTAGAGGGTAGGTCTATGCCTTTTATCAAATTCTCAAAGGGCATATAACCCCCACTAAACAGTAAGACCACAGCACTAAAATGAGTGCGGAGCCATTTGCAGCAGGCACCAACAATCCGATGGCTGCCTCTCTTGCTCAGTTTCTCCAGTCTCTAGGAACACCCTGATATACAGGGATGGACCATCAGTAGTCATGTCTTTGCTAAGTGACCCTGCTGCCTGGCCATAGTTGTTGGTCCAGAGTGGGCACCTCACTCAAGTGACTGTCTCTGGGATGTTTAAAACCTAGAACCAAAGGTGGTAGCTGGTATTAGGGGTGATGGCTAATGAAGACAGGGAACATAAGGGTTGGGAGGGGAAGGTGGGCAATGTTGCCCATCTCACAGAGGAAATGGGTATGAATCAGAAGAGGATGAAACCAACACACCAGGAAAAGTAGAAATACAAACCTCAAGTGAGAATTCTGGTGGTGCTGGAGTCAAGGTACCCTGGCCTTCATCCCTGCCCTTTTCACAATGACCTGAGATAGTCTTGTGTCCTAATGTTAAATTTATTGTTGCCTAAATTTAATCAAGTTGTGTTTCTGACAAACTAAAGGACCTTAAGCAGAGGAGGATGGCATGAGCAGAAGAGAGTTTAGAATAAATACCCTGGCTGCCATGAGGGGAATGAGCTGGAGTGAGGGCAGGGTACCCATAGGGAGGCTGGTGCAGTGGTCTCAGGGAGAGATGAGGAGGTGAACAGAGAAGGTGCTCTTGGTATGGAGAGGAGAGGGACAGATATGAAACCTATTTCCAAAGCAAAATCAGCAGACATGGTTATTGACTAGATGTGGAGTGGGAAGGAGGGCAAGGGCAAGGATGGGTGCTGGAGCCTCAGGAAGACACTCAGGTTATGGTACGTGGTGCTGGAAATCCAGGGCAGTGGTTTTGAGCTTTTAGAGGAGGTTCTAGGCTGGAAATGGAAATTTATTGGCTTAAAACTAGTAAGTAAAGTTATGGCTGTGAATGAGGTTTCTAGGACAACATAGAAAGGAACAAAGCAGTTCATATAGGGCTGGCTGGTTCATATAGGCTCAGTTGGATAGAGCATGGTGTTATAATACCAAGGTCAAGAGATCAGATCCCCTTACCGGCCAGCCCTATATAAACAAAATGGGCAAAAGCAGTTTATACAGAGACAACTAGTAGGAGAACTGATGTCACAGGTACCTAGTAATAAGATGACAATACCACCTCTTGAGCGCAATTGATACCTATATGTCAGGGTCTGGTCTACACACTTCACATATCTTCACTCAATTAATTCTCCCAGCATTCTTCTGAATAATTATCTCCATTTTACAGATGTGGACATCAGATGAGAAAGGCTGAGCAACTTGCCTTAGGTCACAAAGCTGGTAAATGGAAGACTCAGGCAGTGCTGGCTCCTGGGTGATATATATATATATATATATATATTTTTTAATGCTGACTGGTACAGGGATTGAATCCCAGACCTTGGTTTTATTGGCACCACATTCTCACCAACTGATCTAACCGGCAAATTCTGAGTCCACATTCTTAACCACTAGACTCTATCTATGCCCCTTGGCGATACTTGTAACACAGACCCAATGAATGCAAAAGCAGCTACTCAGAACAGCCAATCGTCTAGTCACAAGGCAAACTGCAATTTGGTTTCTGCAAAACAGAACCCCTTATTTTAATAGATTTCATTTTGAATGTTATGTGTTTTGTACTTTATGCCTAATTTGTAGATGTTTTGATTTTACACTTGAAACAATAAGCACAAGGTATTTATGCCTAATTTCAAGCTACAAATATTTAAGCAATATAATAACTTTAGCGAACTCTAAGTGTCGGTGAGAGTCTTTTACTCTTAAAATATATGTTCCAAGAAATGCTGGTCTCTGTGGATGCTCAAAGACTAGCTTTGAGGCCCAGCTCTATGAATGATGGCGCTGGACGTGTGTTTGTGCATCTGTGTTTCATGTTTGCCAGTTTCTCACCTCACTGTCCAGTGTTCGTCTGTACAGCCTGACCCTTGTCCCTTGAGTTCCCCCATAATGCCCAAGATAACAATTCCCACACAGGGTGGATGGTTACTGATTTGATGACCTTAAGCTGGAATTTTCCAATCACAAGACTCATGAGAGATAAAGGCGAGGCACATGACAAAGAGAAGGCTGGCTGGTCTGTGGAGGAGACAGAGACACATTAAGGGCTACAACAGATGAGTGAGCCTAAGTCATGCCACGGGCCTAAGTTACACCATGGGCCCAGCTATTTCTAGAGGCAAGGACTTTTCCTCTCCAGTGTGTTCTATCTAAATTCCTCCATTTGACATCTGAAAACTCCATCCAATGTGCTCAGTGATCAGAAGCCATTTCTGGGGACCACCAGACATTCTCATGTGTGCAACTAACTGACAGGCATCTGATTTGATTCTCAAACAGCCCTGTGAGGAAACCTCTATCTTAAAAATGAAGAAACAGAGCTTCAGAAAGAGTTAGCAATTTGCCTGACACTACTGGCCTCACAAGTGGTAGAACAGGACTCGAAAACAGGTCTGCTCCAAGCCCAGTCTGTAACACCATGCAATCCTGGTGCTGTTCCCATGCTGTGTGGGAAACCTGGAAGGACCTGAACCTAGGCAGAGAGGTGAGGTGGGCAGGAGGAATGGAAAAGAAGGTCCTAAACTCAGGCTGATGGAACATGGGTCCGACTGAAGGAGGCTCTTAATAAAAGGTTATCATTTTTCACCTATCATATCCAAAAGTTCGATAATACCTTCCGTTGGCAAGGCTGAGAGGACATAGGTATATTCCCATGGAGTGTGAATAGGCAGCATAGGTTGAATATCCCTTATCCCAAATGCTTGGGACCAGAAGTATTTTTGGATTTTAATTTTTTTTTGGACTTTGGAATATTTGCAGATCCTTAATGGTAGAGCATCCCTTATCCAAAAATCTAAAATCTGAAATGCTCCAATGAGCATTTTGTCTGAGTGTCATATTGGCACTCAAAAAGTTTTGGATTTTGGAGCATTGCAGATTTTGGATTTTCGGGTTAGGGATGCTCAACCTATGTCTGTGAAAATTACAAATTAATTTATCCTTTGGCTCAGCAATTTTGCTTCTGGGAGTTTAATGAACAGAGATACTTGCATAGAACTAGAAGACCATGTGCATGAGATTATTTAGGGAAAGACTGAACTCCATTGTCCATTAAATACAGGGTCAATGGGCTGGCCCGTGGCTCACTCAGGAGAGTGTGGTGCTGATAACACAAAGGCCACGGTTTCGGATCTTATATAGGGATGGCCAGTTGGCTAACTGGCTGAGCATGGTGCTGACAACACCAAGCCAAGGGTTGAGATCCCCTTACCGGTCATCTTTATAAAAAAAAAAAAAATACAGGGCTAATTACAAAAACTAAGGTACACCAGCCAGCTGCCAAAAAGCCCCAGCAAAAACCAAAAAACTAGGGTACATTCATACAATGAAACAATATGCAATGGGAAAAAAAAGAATGAAGAAGCTCTGATATGAATAGATCTCCAAAACAAGCTGTAGAACAGTGTATATATACTATTTTTTGTGGAAAAGATGCGGGGGGAGTAAGAAATAAGGAAGAAATTTTAAAAATCTGTATATCGGTATTTGTTGTAGATGCATTTAGAAACTTTGGGAGTGCGCTGGGAGCGCGGCGACTCTCCCGCCGGGGGTTCGGATCCCATATAGGAATGGCCAGTGCGCTCACTGGCTGAGTGCTGGTCACGAAAAAGACAAAGAAATAGAAACTTTGGGAGAATATGCAAGAAATTAATAATATGGTCATGGGGATGGAGGGGAAAAAGAACAGGGTGGATGGGGGATATGGATGGGAAAGACCTCTCACTGTACATATTTTAGCTTTTTTAACCATAAAAATAGATTATCTATTCAAAAATTAATTATTATTTTTTTAATTTGGTGGCTGCCTGTACCTTTGACCTTGGTGTCACCAGCACCATTCTCTACCAAGTGAGCTAACTGGCCAGCCCCCAAAAATTAATTTTTGAGAAAGGCTGTGTGTAGAAGGCTCTGCCCATGCTCCCTGTCCAGTCGAGTTAGTCTGCTGCACATACTCTTGCACACACTCACTTGTCCCCATTGTCTACCACCCCTCCATGTGTCACTCAGGTTTTGGCTCTCCCAGGAGGTCTTCTGTGAGGTCACACTTGCATGCATTATGATTTGCTGCATTTGTCGGAAGTTGTACATATGCTCTGAACCATTAGTCTCCTTCCCTCTGGATGAAGAAGACAGTAGTATCTTCTCCAGAGAGACTAAGTGGCTTGTCAAAGGCTACCCAGGGGCAGAGCCGCAGCGTGAGCTGGCTCAAGCCCTTCTAAATCTCTCCTCCCTTCTGTGCCCATGCTGCCTCCATTGCAGCTCCCAGCAACTCCAGTCCCTGAAGAGAGAGAGTGCCTGCTTTGACTTTCTTTATACCCTGATGGAGTTGAGTGGCAGACAATCACATGCTATAGGAAGGAAGGGAGGAAGACGGAGGAAGGGAGAAGAGAGTGGGGACAGGGGAGGGGGAGGGACACTCACTCTTGCAGAGATCAGTCTGAATCATCAGCACTGGCCGTGCCCAGGTTTGAGTTGTAGGACATGGGCTCCTCAGAATAGTCTGGACTCTTGGAGCCATTCTCTTGGAGTGGGCAGCTATCAGATCTTAGGCTGCAGGACAGCTGCGACGAAATGGCCATGTCCAGGCTGAGTAAGGAGCAGTGAGTTACCTGTTCTGCTGGATCTTATGGCTTGAATGCTGGACTTCGATGTCCTCTGAGTCTGAGAAATGGGAAACTGAATCCAGACACTCCTGCTGCAGTTATGCCCCAGAGGTAGTGAGAGGGTTGAGCTTAGAGAGTGGGCAAAGCCCAGAGAGGGCCAGTGGGGTGAGTGTCCACTCGTTTAAGACGGCAGACTTGTAGGAGAGTTCAAAGGACAAGGACGTTAGCCTCTGCAGGAAGCTGAGAAGGATCTCACCCTCCTCAGCATCTCAAAGCAGGGCTGTGGGCTGATAGTACTTGCACAGCCAGGCCTGCTCCTGGAAGAGAGGTTCAGGTAGCACTCCATCAGGCCTTTGTCGAGGACTAGCCAGAGCCACACCCGGCAGTGGCCCGCGTCCGTGTTGACAAAGACCAGGAGCTCCAATTCCAAGATGATGTGTCTGGAAGGGGGAAGAACAGACTCATTTCAAGAAACTACCTCAAATCACTCAAATCACTGAGATGTTGTTTATCTACTGGGTAGCAAGAACCGAAAATAATGACTACAAATATATATAACAGGCATGAAAAATTCCTGGATGATAGTGTTTTAAGGGAAATACAGAAATATTAAACTATAACCCCCAATCTTTGAGGTTATGTCACGAAGGATAATTGCCATACTTATTACAACTACTCCTTGGACCCGTAACATCACCTGCTCATTCAAGACATGTTTGCTGAGCCCCTAAGTACAAGGTCCTGGCAGCTGTGATAAAGATATGGTCCCTGCCCTCAGTCCAAGTAACTGCCTTTCAAGGGCACATTGAGGTGAGCCCTTCTGTTGGTAGAGATGGAGTGGGGGTTGGGTAATCATTCCTGGGTTGGAATAAGAAAAATGCTATAGAAAGAGCAGTATCTGAGCCAGGCCCTGAGGGATTTCAAGAGGCAGAGATGGAAGGAGATCCTACTAGGCATAAGAGATTGACAGAAAAAAGGCATAAAGCATAGGAGAGCAACAGGCCTGTAACAGGAGTGGGGAGCACTCCTATCACAGCACACAGAGGAAGAGTGGGTGATTCGGTTGCAAAGTCAGGTAACGGAGTGTCTTGAATATCAACTGATAGGGCAATGCAGGACAATGGTTCCCAGCCTGGCTGTGCATAAGCCTGGAGAACTTGATCAGCAATGAGACCCCAGGCTAGCACTTGGAAGCCTGTGGGCTGGAGGTTTCTGCACAGGACCACAACTATGTACACTTGAGGTTGGATTACTCTGGATAAGGAGATCAGACCCAGGCGTTCCTGAATTCCTCAGTCTGATGTAAATGCTCTTCTACATTACCACGGTCCCCTGTGCCTGTTCCTCCGTGGGAATACAGACCACACTCTACTGGACTTGGACTGAGCTCCAGGTAGCTTAAACTAGTAAATGTTGAGTAGCTGACTGACCTAAGGAAAGACAGAGTGAGACAAGGGGAACAATTAGAAAGCCATTGTCGCCCAGGAGAGACATATGAACCTGAGATAGGACAGTGGCAGTAGGCATGGAAAGGAAGATCAGAGACTGACAAGGCACCTTGGGGCTGAAGGTGGCATTTAATAGCTCTTAGAGGCACAGTGTCAGGTACTTGCTCAAAAGCCTGGGTAGTTAGAGGCAAGGCCAAAAAGACAAGTGTCTCAGGGTGAGTATTCAGATGTTCTACCTGAATTCCACTTTTACTTAAAAAAAACAAAAACAAAAACCTGTACCTCATTATGAGTACAATAGTTGGAACACAGATGTTCAAATATTCTAGGATAGGGTCAGCAAACTTTTTCTGTACAGGGCAAGATAGTAAATATTTTAGGCTTTGCAGGCCATACAACCTCTGCTGCCACTACCTAACTCTACCATGGTGTGGTAAGAAAGGTTGCTCCTACTAAAGGCGACCAGCCCAGTGGCTGAAAGCAGTCACAAGCGCTTGCCTGAGGACCAAGGGTCTCGAGATCTATAGGCACACCGGTTGGGAAGCTTGGTCTAGAGATAAACCTTTCTACAAGACACTCTCCACCCCTACCTCACCCTGTGTCTGCGCTAGAACAGAGGGCATCTCTGCTGGTTTCCCACACAGCTGGAGAGAATAGCCAACTGTCTCACGCTGAAACTCCTCCCCAAAGCAAAACCTCTCCAGGTGATCTCACTTGTGGGTGACAGCTTTCAGGAGGGGCCAGAAAACAGGCTGAGGCAGAGGCTTCTGGTGGGCACTTTTCTTCCTCTTTCCTCCAGCTTCAGCTCAGATGTGCCTGGCATGCAGGACATGGATAAACACAGCCTCCAGGGCACTACACATGGTGTTGGTGTCTCTGTCTTCACTAGTGACCATGGTGTCCAGGGACACATACTGCTTCTGCAATGACTTCACGGATTCCACCAGCTTCTTGATGACCTAGGCAGCGCCAAACAGAACACAGGCTTTAGAGGAAAATCTTATGGAGAGCCCCTGGAATGTGATTCTGCCTGTTGCCAAATACATGTGCAACTACAAGAGTGCACACATCTATGTATGCGTCTATAGATGTCTTCTGCAAAATTAGCACATGTTAACTATAGCAAATAGAGACAAAGCATAGAGGAGAAAAGGAAAATTATGCACACCACCCAGAGATAAACACTGTTATTACTGTTTTGCATATCCTTCATTGCGGATCCTTTCTGTTTTCTCAACTGAACCTCAATGAACTGATGGCCATATAAACTTGTTTTTAAATACTGGCTTCATCACAGTTACAGCTACGGGAGCTTGGGTAAATCCATCTAGAACAGGGGTGAGACTTCCCCCCTTATTTACATAATCAAGGTTCTGCAGAGAATCAAGCTAAGAGGCAAAAACTGCTGTTTTACAACAATAACAAGAAAACAGGAGCATTGTCTGTATTAAGAAAGATCCTAGGCCTAGGAGCCAGAGGCCTAGGTTCAGTCACAGCTCCGTCAATAACCTGGGTCACCTCAGACATTTCACTTAACCTCTTGGAGCCTCAATTTCCTCATCTGTTAAATGGAAATAATACTTCCTGGTCTACATCACTGGGGGGATTGCTCCTATTTTTTATTCATTCTTGTGTCCTCATCACTTGACACTGTGCCTGGCACATATAAGTACTCAATAAATGTTGAATAAATACATTACAAAATGTACATAAAGTCTTCTGGCTGGTTAGCTCAGCTGGTTAGAGTGGGTGCTAATGACACCACGGTCCAGGGTTCAATTCCTATATTGGCCAGCTGCCAAAAATAAATAAATAAATAAATAAATAAATAAAAACCCTACTTTTTTAGTCCAGGTTTCGATCCTTGTACTGGCCAGCTAACAAAAAAAAAAAAAAAAAGAGAGAGAGAGAGAGAAAAGAAAAGTTAAAAAAAATCCATAAAGTCTTTTGGAAATATTGAGTAAAAATTGTTCAATAATAATTATGTCAAACTTACATAAGTGTTGGAAAAGGACTGGGAGGGTTTGCAGAAAAACTGAATTGTTGGGTGGTAGGATTATGAATAAGTGCTTTACTCTTTCATTTTGATTTTAACCAAAACTAAATGTTAATATTCTTTGAAATGCTGAATGTGTTTTTTAAATAACAGCTTTAATGCCATAAAATTCACCCATTTAAAGTATACAGTTCAGGATGGCGGGTTAACTCACTCAGTAGAGTGCAGCTCTGATAACAGCACATCCCCTTACCCGCCAGCAGCAAAAAAAAAAAAAAAAAAAAAAGTATACTATAGTTTTAGTATACTCATAGAATTGTGCGACCATCACCATTATCTAATTTTAGAAGATTTTCATCATCTCAAAAAGAAACAGTGTGCATTAGTGATTGCCAGGGGCTGGGAGAGAGGGGAATAAGGAGTGACTGCTAATCACTGATCTGCTTTCTGTCTCTATGGATTTGCCTGTTCTATACATTTCATGTCAAGGGAATCATGAAACGTGACCTTTTGTGTCTGGCTTCTTTGATTTAGCATAATGTTTTCAAGATTCATCCATATTTTAGCATGTATCAGAACTTCATTCCTTTTTACTGCCAAATAACATTCCATGCAGGGATAATACCACATTTTATTTATCTATTCATCAGTTAATAGACATTGGAGTTGTTTCCACTCTTCGGCTATTATAAACAATGCTGTTACAAACATTTACCTACAAGTTTTTGTGTGGACATATGTTTTTAATTCTCTTGGATGCATAACTAGGAGTAGAATTTTTGGATCATATGGTAACTATATTTACCTGTTGAAGAACTGCCAAACTGTTTTACAAAGCAGCTGCCCCATTGCTCATTCCCACCAGCTATGTATTTCTCTACATCCTCACCAACAGCTGTTACTGTCTAGTTTTTAAAAAATTATTATAGCCATTTTAGTGGTTGTGAAGTGGTAGCTCATCACGGTTTTGATATGCATTTCCCTGATAGCTAATGATGTTAAGCATCTTTTCATTTATTGTCTATTTGTATACTTTTTTGGAGAAATATCTATTCACATCCCTTGCCCATTTTATAATTGGATTATTTGTCTTTCTATTGTTGAGTTGTAAGAGTTCTTACTATATTCTGGATACTAGACTCTTATCAGACATATGATTTGTAAATATCTTCTCTCATTCTGTGAGTTGTCTTTTCACTTTCCCCATAGTGTCCTCTGAAGCTCAAAAGTTTTAATCTTGAAGTACAATTTTAAATGTTATTTTAAGTGCAAGATATTATTAGTATATTATATAAAAAGTACAAACACTACCTTCAACTGAGCACCTACTCCGCGTTGGGCTAAGGGATGCCGAGATAAATTTGGCATACCCTCAAGGAGTCAGTCCTTGTTAGAAGGCTGAGCTGGCCCAGGGCTCTGCCCCAGCTCTGGAGGGCCCTGGGGTGGGGAGGGAAAGGCAACACAGACGTAGGGGCGTTGTGGCGGGGGTGCAGTTTGTATGAAAGCCAGCTGTGAAACAGGTGGAGCTGGACCCTCCAGTACCAGGAGGGGGAAAGGCACATCCCTAAAGGCTACGGTTTCTTTCAAGCAGAAAGTTCTCTGAATGAGGAGCAGCAGTGGGAAGAAAGGGAAATCCTGGCTTCTCCCCTAAAGCAACCTCAGGACTCCCACTGCGGGGCCAGCCCAAAAGCTGCTTGAGCTCCTGCCTCTCAAAGGAGGTGACAGAGCTTGGTCCACAGAGTGCCCGAGACAGCCCAGGGCCCAGCAGGGTGCAAAGGGCTCTCCAAGAGAGGGGGTCCAAGGGGGCTCTGGTGAACTGGTCACAAACAACTATGTTTGAAAAATCCTGGAAAACAATAAATATTCAAAGGTATATGTAAGCCTCCAACTTATCCCCATTACCGAAACAATAAACCAGTGCCTGGGAGTATCTGTTTCTGACCAATTCAATGCATGGCCAAACTGTGACCAAATCACAGCCTAAGGGCAGAGGGCTGAAGAGCTGAATGGAAATCCTTGGTCTTCAGGTAAGCTATCTTAAATTTGCAATTTTTAAAAATAAATTCTCATTTTATCACCAATAAGATGATCTAGAAAGGGCAGGATCTCCTCCTGAGATATGAGGTGCTCACTTTCCTTGGGGTCGGTTTCCAGGCCGCTCCCCCAGGTCTGAAACCACTCCTCCAGGACTCAAGCCCCTCCTCTGAGTTCTGAGCTACTATTGCTTATTGCACCTATTTTCAGCACAAGCACATGGAGACTGAGACTGAGACTGCGGGAGGCAGGTTTATGTAATTCCAGTGGCTGAGCATACTCAGTAGAAAGAAGCTTATCTTATGAATGACCTTCCACTATTATAAGTGTATTCGGTGGAATTTGATCAATGAGCATGCTCCAAAGAGACCACTGAGCATGTGCAAGGCTATGTTACATAACCTGTTACATAACTGAGAACTACCTCCTTAGATGAATATTCATTAGATAGTGCGAATATGTATAGGTAGCCAAATTATAAAAGTTAAATCCAGGAAGAAGGCAGGGGTGCTGCTCACTCTCTCTGGAGCCAGCCCACACTTTCTCTGTGAAGTGTGTATTTCTTATTCTTTACATTAAACCTGTTTTCATTTTCTACTCAAACTCTGCTCTTGAATTCTTTCTTGTGGCAGAGTCAAGAACCTGGTGGAGGACAGGGTGGGTTGAGGTCAGCTATCCGACTTCCCGAATCCCTCTCCTCTGGTATCACTCAGAGTCTGTTTCTTTGATAACTTTTTCTCAGCCTGAGGCCTGTCTTTCCAAACAGTGCTCATTCATTTCAAAGTGAGAAAAACCAGTGTAATGGCTGTCTTCTGCAGCCCTTCCCAACCCATGATCCTTCCTTGCCCATCTACTGGGATGGTAGCCTGGGGGTCCAGTCCATTCTCCACCACTGAGAGCATTTCCACTTGTGCAGCAGCTCCTGAGGTGAATCACATGACACCTGCAGGGACAGATGGCAGCCAGATGAGCCAGCTTCCAACTCATTTCCCAGCCAGGGTCTCCTCCTAGTGTTGCGGTGAGCTGGACTGAAGCCATGATGGGACCTAAAACAGCATGGGCTATGGGAAAATTTTAAAAGGACACGGTTTTCTTCTCAGCATGCATTTCTCTGAGTTCCCTCTTTTCCCATGGTTATTTGAGATATATGTATATATATATATATATATATATTTTTTTTTTTTTTTTGACAGGAAGTAGGATTTATTAGCAGGCATGAGTATAGAGGAGGCAGCACAGTGGAAGCCCTCATGAGAGCAGGGCCCGCCTCTTGTCCAGGGGGACACAGTTGAGGATGTATTTAATCCCACAACCATCTGAGATGAGCCGCTTCTCAATGACCATGTCTTCAAATCATCTGCATTAAACTTGGTAAAGCCCTTCTTTGAGAGGTGGATCTTCTGACAGCCACAGAACTTGAACTTAGTCCTGTGTAGGGTCTCAATCACATGCTCCTTGTTCTGCAGTTTGGTGTGGATGGACATGATGACTTGGCCTATGTGAACCCTGGCCACTGTGCTAACCTATACAAGCAACAGGCTGCATACAATACTGAGGAGGTTGCTGTTTGCAGCCATTGCACACCGGACCCCCACAAAGAAAGGAGCACAGTCAGCTTAACTGGCTGCAGAGGTTATTTGATATTTAGAACCTTGGTTATGGGGCAAGATGACATTATTTACATAAATGTAAAGCTGTTTTGCAGCTAGCCTGAAGTTGCAGACTTGCCAGGAGGCGTGAACTATCTAGACCCCGAGAAACCAAGTTAGACATCAATAAAGCAATGCTGATCCCATCCCTCCAGAAGGACCCTGAGATAACAGCAAGGACAGAAGCAGAAACCAGAGGGAGCCTTTGTGAGCCTTGCACTTGGCACCTTGCACAGAGCCCCCACAGCTCATGTCCCCCGCCCTCCTGCTTTTCATTTCCCATGTTCCATTCCCTCAGCGTCCTCTTTAAAAACCCCTCAGTGAATGTGAGTCTGGGAGGTGGCTTTAGTCTGGCCATTCTCCTTCAGGTTTACCAGAGAGATGCGCTAGCCTAACATTTCTCCTCAGGTCACTGGTATTCCTGAATAAAAGCCGACTTCCATGTTCACCAACATTTGACTTTTGAGTGGTTTGCTTTTGAAAGGGGGCAGGTAGCTGGACCTGGGCCTGGTAACAGGAGGGTCCAGAGTGGGTGGTGAGGGCTGTTTACTCCACACCAAAAGCAGCACAGAAAGGCAGGGCCCTGTGCGATTGGGAGGGTGGGGGAGCAGGAGGCGTGGATGAAAGGCTGATTCAAATACAGAGCTGAGGGTGTGATGGGGACACTGCAACTGAAGGTGCCAAGAACCTGCAGGGACCAGAAGCAGGAGCTCACAATTCACATTCAGGACCTGGGCCCTGCAACAGCCCCTCTGCCTCTCCACCCCACTCCTGTCCCAGTCCCACATCTGCCAGCTCAGCAGTGAAAAGTGAAAGGACGAGTCGACACCAGTTGACGATCCACCGGAAAGAGCTCGTTTATTAGGCGGCACACACAAATATATATAGGGCTTTTAGGGAAGGCTGATTGGCTTAAAATACAATCTCTACTTAGCATACCGCATGGTTCGCACCGGGCGGGAAGGAGAGTAGAAGGGCAACCAGCACCATGATGGGGTGTGGCCGAGAAGGACTTATGTGATCAGGGTGTGATCCCTTGGGGCATTTGGGTTCTTACATTCCTTGGTGTGATCCCTTGGGGCTTTTGGGTTCTTACAAAAAGTACAACCAGAACAGCTTCAAAAGAGGAGGGCTCTCTTGGTGCACTTGTCCTTCAGGCTGTTAGGATCTAGCGTGAGCATCACGGGGACATGTCTACATGGGACCACTGAGGGTTCTAATCATAATATGCCATTAACCAATGTTAAATAAAAATTATAGGAGGCTGCTGTTTTGGATGAAGTTCCTACACTAGGCCCCAACAGACAGGACTAAAAATCAAAATGGAGTCATCCCTGCTAAATTCCATGTCATTTAGGCTGTGGTCTGACATTCTGAGAAATCAGGAGAAAGAGATAACAGGCAATTTCCTGAACAGGACAGTTTAAATCTTCAGTGGGGGGACTGGTCCATGGCTCACTTGGGAGAATGTGTAGTGCTGATAACACCAAGGCCACAGGTTCAGATACCTATATAGGGATGGCCCGTTAGCTCACTTGGGAGAACATGGTGCTGACAACACCAAGTCAAAGGTTAAGATCCCCTTACTGGTCATCTTAAAAAAAAAAAAAAATCTTCAATAGATGTGATAATGAAGTTCCTTTCACTTTCATCCTCACACAGAAGAGAGAGCCAGAAGTATCCTGATGTAAACTAGTCAGTTATTTTTCTATTGTTCTGTCTTCCTGTCCCCACCATACAAGAAAAGTAACTTTGATATGACTGAGCTGCTTTCTTGTTGTTTCTGCTGTCTTCAGCCCTTTTCAACCCATTTTGCTCAGCTCAGTGGCACACTTAATCTATTTTATGGAATGAAGTGCTGCTGCCATAGAGATCTTTAACTAAATTTGTTGTTAATTGTGTCCTTTGACGCCAGCTAGGCATGCTAGGACACAGTACCAGATCTCTCAGATGGAGAGTAAGAATGCATAAAAGGCCTAGCACGGAACAGTATATGTAACCCCACAATGCCATTGCCTAAATGAGTGTGCAAGAGTAGCTGAATCAGTACCTTGTTAAATCCCTCAGGGCAGCCTGGCTTCCTCAAGGACATGGGTGGGGCTTCGGCATGAGCCTGATGGGGCTGCTGGTTGGCCTGACCCCAACCCAGCAACTTGGGCAGACCTGGGCTGGGCAGCCACATTTATATTTAAATAAATATCCAGGGCCAACCCAGTGGCTCACTCGGGAGAGTGCGGCGCTGGGAGCGCCAAGGTCGCGGGTTCGGATCCTATATAGGGATGGCCAGTGCAATTACTGGCTGAGCACGGTGCGGGCGACACCAAGCCAAGGGTTATGATCCCCTTACCAGTCACAATAAATAAATAAATAAATATCCAGCTCCTGCTGACCATCAGGGGACCAAAAACATACAAACAACAACAAAAAAATGGTTATGGCTGTCTCTGCTCTCAAATAATTATATGCCAAAGAAGTTAACACAACCAAGGAAATGTTACATACATATGGCCTCATTTCTACTCCTCTTAATCACCCTAGGATTGATAAGGAAATGGAGGCTGACCCAGGCTAAAGACCTTCCCAAGATCCCAGGGCTGATAGTGGCCTGGCCCTACCACAGCCCCCAGGGCGAGGCCAGCCCCAGCTCCAGGGAAACCCAGACTCCTGAGTGAGTGCCATCATCTCAGAGCTAGGATGCAAGGGCTGGGCTGGGAGGAAGACACTTCAGCTGGGGGCCCAGGGCAGGGGGTGCAGGGGAACATCAAGGCCAGTCTGGCAGGAAAGGTTTCCAGGAGAGCCCTGGAGCATGAGGTTTGGACAGGGTGTCCCTTAGTGGTGGAAGACGCTGATTTAGTCTCTGACTTGGGGTTGGCAGAGGGTAAACAGGACAGAATCAGGACCCAGAGCCAGCCCACCTCCCTAAGCCAGGCCATGAAGAAGGAGGGAGGTATGAGTGGAGAGTGGCCCCTGTAGACCCAGCTCTGTGCAAGGGGCCACAGACACCAGGAAGAGCCCTTGTCTCTGGCTGCAGCGCAGGGTCCTGCCTCACCCCTCACTGCATTCTCTGCTCCCACCTCCCCAGGGATTCCAGGACCCTCCTCTGGAGACCAGCTCCATGCTCTGGCCACCAGGACCACCAGAAAAGGGGTGTGTGCTGTGGTCAAACAGAGTCACTCTGGGAAACAGCCTGGTCCTGGAAGCTGGGCTGCTTCAAAGTTACCCTTGTGCAGCCCAGCAGGCAACGTCCAGGCTCCCTAGCTCCAAGACCCTGGGCTCTAATTCCAATCCACAATTCCAGCTGTCTAAGGCATCGCAGGCCTGCCCTTCCAGACAGAGCCCTGAAGCTCCAAAGCTGCCCTTCCCTCAGCCAGCTCCAAGGCCAGGAGCCTGAGGGCTTAGACCCCAGCAATCTGAATAATAGCTTGGGTCCATTAAGGCCTCATTATCTAATTAGCTCAGAGTAATAGAGTATTAAGGGGGGGGGGTTGATGGAACTATCAGTAAGTGTGTGCTCTGGCCAAAGTCTGCTAAAAAACAAAAGTAAACTGAAGCTAAAAGAGATCAGAGCAGAGCCAGACAATAGACAAGGAACTGCCACCTAAAACAAAGTATCAGAAAAGCCACAAAATGACTGACACAGCTCAGAGGAATACAGGAGAAGAGCCAATTGACAATTCACAAAATAGGACCAAGACTTTGGGGTTCAGGCCATAATTCAGGTCACTTTTGGAGGAATCCAAAGCACCCTACCTATTCGAGTCTGTTCTATCATGCTCAGGGAGGCAGGAATCTGACATCAGTGACATAAGAACTCACTTGGTGGGGCCTGAACAAGGCTTTGGGTCTCCTGCCTACTGCATCAGCACGCCATCATCCACCTGGCTGGCCCAGACCCCAAATGAACCATCATATGGGACTGGTTTCACTTTCTGTCCTCAGAATACTCTTCATTGACACCAAGAACCAAACCGAAGAGAGGTGTGACTTCAAGGAGACCTATGCTGAAGGGCGTAAGGAGAACTTGGGCAGCACAACCAAAGGGCTCTTCAAACATCACTGGTGAAAATTCAACAGGGGAAAGGTGACTTCTGCCATTTAGGAAACCCCAACTCACATTTAGTTCACCTCCACCCCAATGGATTGACTCACCCTTCCACAGCTCTCCAGAGTGAACAAAGCAAGCTGCTCTGATCTCATTCTCTAACCTCATTTAATTCTTATAACAATGCTGTGAGAGACGGATGATTATCTCTGTTTTACAAAGGAGAGAACTGAGGTACAGTAGAAATGAGCCTCAGGTAAAGGACAAAATTCTCTGGTTTCTTCATTCTAACTCCTGTGCCTTTCACTGGATCAAACTGTCTCAGGTCTTTGGCTTGAAGACTTTCAGGTAAACTATTACTGACAGAGTCTTCAGAGGTACTCAGAAAATCCATTTTATTAAATAAAGTCTAAAACCAGTAAGAATCACTCTTGTTAATCAGATTTCTAGCTGCAACCAGCTGAGTCCAGGAGCTTTCCATGGTACCCAAGTTTCAGAGCTATCCTTCCTTAAATGCTCCAACACAGTTAGGAAGGAATTGTCCTGTTGTTTTTCTTCATTATACTGCTTGGCCTTCTGTGCATGCCCAATTTTACTTCATCCGGAAACCAAGGAAGAAAAAAAAGAGAAGAAAGAGACTTACATTAAAAGAAGAAATAGATAACCTGGCTTCACCGCTCTCAAAACACTCAATCCATCAGTTAAACAGCAACCTCTTCTCCTTAGGGACTTCTCAAGCACTCCCAACAGCCTTCCCTCTTCTGCACGAACCCATCCAGCTGCTATACCAACTGATGAGTCATGTTTTTTCAGTTGGAAAAGAATGACAAATTTATCTTCTGATTCAGAAAGGCAGCTGATCTTTCAGACATGTGAGTGCTGAGTAAGTAAAAAGCACCTCCTTCCATGTGAAGAAAGTTGGATTCCTGGACAAGTGTCCTAGGAAGGGTAGGATTGGGGTGGGGTGCGGAGAGAAACCAGGTCTTTGAAGCAATTAAATACCAGCTGGAGGACGAGAAACTTCTAGATTGTGATTCCCAAACCAGGGGCTAGTGGGTGAGGGCAGAATTGTGAAGTCAGTGAATACTGGCTATCTTTCTTTCCTCCCTCCTTCCTTCTATCCAATAACACCCATCTCCCCCATATTCTTGTCCTACATTCCATAGGATTCTATGGACAAGACTCTGAATGGATGAAAATAAGAACTTTGCCTTACTCACTCACTATTGCGTTTCTAGTACCTTAGAACAGTGCTTGGCACACGGTGGGACTCAAAAAATACTTGTTGAGTGTATTGATGAATAAAATAAAAGCAAGGCACAAGGCAGGTATCTCCATTCACAGACTGTGGGAAGTTGAGGTGTACAACTCTTAAGTGGTGGGGTCACTGCAGAACTCCTCCTATTAAACCAAGCTGCCAATATGCTGAAAGTCATTCAGATATAATAGTAACTTACCTTAATGGGAAGGTAGAACGACATTCAAGTTTTAAAGGGTCATATATGACTATAAATGGCAAGCAAAGACAGTGGGGAGGGGCCTTCATAACTGCTGTCAAATGGCTGACACTTCTGAAGCCAGGTCATCAGAATTTGGAAGAAATGTGCACCAAAAATCCCTAGGAGACTATAAATACTGAGCATGGTCCTGGGTACCTCAGGAATGTCGCCCTGCCTCAGCTACTCTGAGATAACTCAGCTCCCTGTGTTCATGGAACCCAGATGGCCAAAGCTCAATGATCCAGTGTCCGCAAAAAGAAGCAGCAATTCAACAGCCTCCGTACCCACCCAGGCCTCAGCCTCCCCAGAGCCCATGCTTTTCACAACATGTAACATCACCTCTGGTACCCATCACAGCCCCTATATTCAGCATTAGGACTGATCTACAATCAGCTCTGGCAAGGAGGAGCACTGGGAGAGAGTAATTTATAAGTGCCAGGACAATGCACACAGGCAAGGCTCTGCAACCATAGCCATCTCCACACAGAACCTCCCGGAGATTCTCCAGGGCCAGAATACCACCCAAAAGGAAGTGTCCCAGCCCTGGGTTGAGTGAGCCGATCAGTGGCCATTTCTCACCTCCCAGGTATTCGAATGACACCAGAAGCCAGCACAAGTAAGTCAATATGAATGCCAGAAACATGATCCCCAGGTTCAGGGGCCAGATACCAGGAAAAACCCCTAACCCAAGAGTGGGGGGAGGAATCTCTAGTTCCCCCCTTTTATTTACCACCTAAAGCCCTGTGCACACCTATCAAGCTGCTTAATCTCTAACTGCCTGTCTCTGACCAAGCACCTAGATTTGGCTGTTGAGAGGCAGCTGGTGGGGTTGGCAGGGGACTGTACGCTAAGTTCTCAGATTTAATGGGAGCTGTGCCAAGGGAAGAATGGGCACAGAGTTGGGGTGAAGAGTTGTGGGGGGACGGCAGAGGTGAAAGGACATAGCGATCTCATTTTTAATAAGATTGGGTGTGGGTGATAGGAACTGAGGCAGCAAGAGTTGGTGGCTGTTTAGCAAAGACTTAGGAATGGGTGTCCTCAGGATAGCAGAGGGAAAGGAAGTATGTGGTGGGCTAGGAAGTTAGGGGTCCAGTCTGAAGACAAGAAGACACATGTAAGACTTGAGATGAGCCTGAAATCGGAGATATCGAAAAGAAAGGGGAGAGCTGTACAAGACACCAACTTTGGTGGTGGGTCTTAAATGAGAGGAGGACAGAGGTAGGGGGTTTGGGAGGAGCAGACCCTGGGGAACTGAGCAGGGAGGTGTGGGAGACTGGGATAAGAAAGCTAAGCCAGAAAAGGGGAAACCAGAATGGTGGGTCTAGGGAAGGTCTGCGTGGAGCACTAGAATTGCAGTTGGGGGGTGAGAATGAGTTGTGTTGGGGAAGGCGAAGGGATGTGGCTGAAATCGGGGTGGGAACTGGGGTAACGTGGGGTCACGAGTGAGGCTACATTTACGCAAGAGCGGTGGTGAGCGGATGGGGGTAAGGGCTGAGATCGGATCACGGGTGGGAATGGAGGGGACTGGCAGGCAGTGGCAGTGCGGGCCGAAGGCTAGGGTCGGGGTGGGGCGGGGCGCGGGCACCGGCTGGGAAGGGTCGAGGGCTCTGAAGCCCGACAGTCTCAAGGCACCCAGGGCTCTGGGATCACGGAGAAGGCTGGGGGCCCACCGCCCGTTCGCGTCGCGGCCCCGCAGCCCCAGCACCGCCCTCCTCGCCCCCGAGACTCACTGAAGGGAGCGGTGAGCGGGGCGGGGAGCGCTCCGGGCTGCAGCAGCTCCCGAACCCGCCGGCCGCCGCCCCCGAGCCCGCCGGCCGCCGCCCCCGAGCCCGCCAGCCGCCGCTGGGGCCGCCTGGTCACTGACACCGGGAAGCGGCGCCCGCGGCGCTGACGCCATCACGTTGGCTCGGCGCCCTGGCCCCGCCCCCGGCCGCGGAGCCAATCGCGGGGCCGGGAGGAGCCACGGGCGGGGCCAGCCGCTCTCGGAATCCGGAGAGGGCAGAGCGCCGGAGCCGTTGAGCGGCCTGGGTTCCCCGGGGCTCTAGGACGCCAGCCCGGCACGGAGAGGCGAGGCCACCGGCGCCGGGCGGACAGTGACCGCACCGCCCGCCTGCCGCGGGTCTGCGTCAGGCCAGCTCCTGTCTCCTGGGTTCCTGGCCTCGCTCGGCCTCGGGACCATCAGCGTGACTTTGGGCTGTCCCTTCGCCTCCCTCAGCCGAAGGCTGCCCACTGTGAGTGGGTCCAATACCGTCTGCCCGACCTTTGCCTCCCGAGGGCATCAGCGCAGCCTGGCGGACAGAGTCCGGGCCCTAATTGGAGCCTCTCACGCTTTCAGGAAAACTTGTTTTGACTGCACCTTATACCAGGGGACCTTAAGGTCCCTTTGGGCACTCTCCTATATGCAACTTGCCCATCAGCCCCAAGCGGTGCGAAGCTCAGGGGCCGCCCTGTTTTCCAGCCATGTAATTGTATGTTTTCTTTCCATAGTAGAAGTGACACTTTTCTCAAATGGACTCGGAACAAAATGTCAAAAGTAGCGACTGAAGCCAATGAAACACAAGGCGGGGAGTGTCGGCAGGTACCGTGCTCTGGACACTTGACACTTGCAGGTGTCGGTCAAGTGGGAGCCTAGGGCCTGAGTGTGGGCCGGGCGGGGGTGGGAGGTACCCCTATATGCAGGTCCTGAGAGTGCACAGGGGTGGCTGGGGACAGGCCAACTCTTGGAAGCAAGCTCCACTGACCTGGGCCACGGGTCCTGGGCACCCTCACTTCTCCCGGAAAGGTCTTGTTGTGGAAATTAGAAAAGGACAGGAACGGCAAGAGGAAACCTGGCTGTTTGTCAGTAGGGTAGCCAGTACAGCCCATCCCTGAAGATGTAGGTATGCACAGCCACAGGAAATACAGACAGATAGGGAGCTCCACCCCCACGTAGGGCACCATCCCGTTGGACCAATGAGCTCCCACCAGTTAAGGTGACAATCAACAGACTATCAATGGCCATATGACATGAATCCACCTGTGAGGGGTTAAACCCGCCCCCCCCAACGGCCCCCCGCCAATATAACTGTTGGGGCTTTGAGCTGTTGTCTTTCCCTCAAGCCGGCTCCATCCTCTGGATGGAGTGTATTCTCTCTAAGTAAAACTGTTCATTGCATTTCGCCTCGGGTTCTAGAGCCACACTATCACTCAAGCCCGCTCCATTCTCTCTGGAGTGTACTTTCTCCTTACTAATCTGTCCTTTGCTTTTCGCCTTTGTCCAATTCTTTGAGACACCAAGGACCCTGATTTAGCTGGCAAAACTTGCAGTTTCCCACAACATCTTGGTTCCCTGAATGGGAAACCTGCACTTTTCCCACAGCATCTTGGTGTGTGGCTGGGAAACAAAAAGGTAACTGCTTTTCTTTAGTACTGCTTTCACTTTTACCATTTTCTTTCTACCTCCTCCTCCCACGTCTCTAACTGCTCTCTGAGCCTCAACTGGCCAGGATCACACCCAGCCCGCTTGGCTTGGCTTGGTGCGGGCAGGTGAAACGGGCAGTCTGCCCTTTCTCCGGCTGGAGTCCTCCCCCTGCTCCTTCCTCCTCCGCTGCCTCAATATGAAGTCAGCATTGAGCTAAGAGTCCTGTGCCCTTCAGGCTGTGGAGTCTTATTTTCTCTAGGGAAATATCACCCTTCTAATCCATGTTAAGTGTTTCCTAACCGATTATTGCAATTATTGCTGACTGCCCTGTTGCTTTTGTGGTCTGCTTCATGCTCTGCTGAATTTTTTTTTGAGAAAAAAGCAGAGCTATATGACACAGGTGGCAGAGCCCCGCCCCCCAGCAATTTCTCTAGGGGTGGGATATTGCCCATCAGTTGTTAATGAGGTGCATCTGGGAGTCATTAGGACAAAGGGCATCTGGTGTGCGATTGGACAGTTCTTCCTGGTTCCAAGTGGTGCCTTGAGGAAGGGTCTCCCAGCTGAGCAGGTCTAGGTGGACTTCGTAACTCTGGGTCTTAGTGAGGAGAAAGCCAATTTTCTGAAAAGTGGAAGCAGAATGCCTCCAGTCTTGCTTGATGGGTCATAGGTCAGATTCTGATGATTAACCAGCTTATAGATATGGAATGGAAATTTGGAGTGATATCTGGGAGCGGCTGCAAATTAGAGCCTTTTAATTTAACTGCAATTTTGTTCTCCTGTATTTGAAGTTAAGGGCTATTTTGAACCCCTATATTCATCAGAATGGCAATAAATGACATTGTCGGGTGATGGAGTTTGGATGTGTTGTCCCCTCCAAAACTCATGTGGAAATTTGATCTCCAATGTGGCAGTGTTGGAAACTGATTGAGACATGGGGGTTGATCCCTCATGAATGGATTAATGCTCTCCCTGGGGGAGGGGGGAGTATTAATGAGTGAGTTCTTGCTCTATTAGTTCCCGTAAGAGCTCATTGCTTAAAACGACCCTGGCACCTTCTCTCTCTCTCTCTTGCTTCCTCTCGCTATGTGATCTGCTTGTACTCGCTGGCTGCCTGCCACTTTCTGCCATGAGTAGAAGCAGTCTGAGGCCCATGCCAGATGCAGCTGTCCCAGAATCGTAAGCCAAATAAACCTCTTTTCCTTATAAATTACCCAGTCTCAGGTATTTCTGTTATAGCAACACAAAACTGACTCAAACATTGGGCTAGGGCTCAGACCCTTCAAACCTGAACAGACTGGGCCACAGATGCTTCACATATAGGTCACGAGCTAGGTAATTGGGAAAAGACCCCAGGAGCCACTGGCAGAGTTGACAGGTTCATTCTAACATGAGCTTAGTCCTCAGCTTTCTTAGCAGCAGCAGCTTATGGCAGCCTCCAGCAGCAGCGGTGGTGGCCTTACCATAGCGTCCCAGGGCCCTGGCAGCAACAGTCTCTAGCAGCAGTAGCAGCCTCCCCATGGCCCCCCCAGAGGTATCCCAGGGGTGGGGGGCACTGTGGATCAGAGCCACTCATCCTTTATACTTAAGTCTGATAACCCAGGAACACCTGGGTGGAGTCAGACAACCAGAGAACACCTGGGTGCACATGCACAATTATATTAGACAATAACTGAGGAACACCTGAGCAAACATGTATATTTACATCAAATTCTCAGTAACTTTCTGAACATCTGAGGGACCCTGACCATTTACATTCACTTTCCCTACACTCCACCCCTTCAGGGTCCCTCACCATGCAATCTATGCATTCAGAATCTTCCACAATGTTCCCTTAGTGAGGATAACTAACCCTTATATTCATATAACCTATTGCACCTTGAGGCGTGTTCCTGTAGCTCTATCCTTTCAGCTATATTTAGTAACATTTCATCTCAACAGTTCCCAAAGTCTTTAGCTTGTTCCAGCACCAACTCAAAAGTCCAAAGTCTCATCTGATACTAAAGGCAAAACTCCTTCCAGCTGTGAACCTGTAAAAATCAAAACCAAATTTATCTACTTCCAAGATACAGTGGTGGGACAGACAACATTAGGTACACATTCCTATTCCAAAAGGGAGGAATAGACCAGAAGAAAGGAAAACAGGCCGCAAACAAATCCAAAACCCAATGGGGCAAACGTTACACACAATAGGGCATCTGGGCCCTCAAAGCATTGGGCAGCCTCCCTCCCACAGCTCTGCCAGGTGCAGCCCATTGAGCTGCCCTGGTGCCTGCAGCTTTTCCAGGCTAGCGCTGCATGTTGCCAGCAGCCCCACAGTTCTGGGCTCCTGGTGGCAGTGCTGCCATCCTGGCTCCACTAGACATTTCCCCAGTGGGGGCTCTCTGTGGGGGCTCCAGACCCACTTTTCTGCTCCACATTGCTCCATAGATGACCTCTGCAGCAGCTCCACCCCTGCAGCAGGTCTCTACCTTCTATACATCTTCTGAAGTCTGGGTGGAGGCTACCATACTTCCACTGCTCTTATGTTCTGCCAGCCTGCAAACTTAACACAACATGAATGCCACCAAGGTTTCCGGCTTGTGCTCTCCAGAGCTGCTGCATGAAGCACACTTGGGGCTGCCCAAGGCAGGGCTGCTCCAGTCAGAGCAGCCAGAAGGCAGGGAGCAGGTTCCTGAGGGCAGCAGTGCCTCAGGTCTGTCCTCCAGAAAAACAGATCTCCTAGGCCTCCAGGTCTGTGATGGGAGGGGTGCTTCCCAAACTTCTGAAATGTCTTCAGGGCCTTTCTCCCATTGTCTTGGCTATTAGCATCTAGCTGCCTCCTCTCTTGTTCCCGAATTACTTGAACCAGCTTGGCATAAGCTTGCCATTTACTCACAATTTTGGGCCGTTCTCCAGCATTTGCCCACACAGTTTGGACAGCTGTATCCACCCATGTCATCAAGGAGTGGTTGCTCTGCCCCTGTGCATATCTGCGGCTATTCTGTAACCACTGCTAAAGAGACAGGTACATGGTAATGGAAGCTAACTTTTCCACCTTGACACCAGGTGAAAACATACTTGAAATTCTGCAGGGGCGCCCGACCTTGGGTCATCTCCCCATCTGCATGTGGCACTCTTTTCTCAGGTTTGTGGCACCTCGCAGGCCACCTGCTTTCTTGGGTTTATGTGGCACTCAGCGGGCCACTTGCTTTCTCAGGTTTAAGTGGCACCCAGCAGGCTATTGGGTTTATGTGGCACCCGGCAGGCCATCTGCATGTCAGACAAATGCAACATGCATTTACATGTTCTCCAGAGCACATCACACCATCCACCCCTAGGTCCCATAACTGCAGCAGCCAGGCAGCCAGGGGCTCTCCATGTTTCTGCTGAAGCTGTTTCCCCAAGCCAACCAATTCAACCTGGGTATATGGACATAGGTAGTGAATTGGGTCACCTGTGGGTTGCCTACCAGTCTTCCCAGTCCCATTGGCTGCTCATGTTTCATGTTCTGTTGAACAGGTCATTCTAGGAGATACACAGTCTCCCCCAGCTCACCAATGGGTTCATCATTTTCCCTGGTGTCAGAAGCAGGAAAACCTGTTGTTGCTCTTCAGCCTCCAGGGCATGTACTCTCATTTCTAACCTGTCTGCTTTCTGTTTCAATTCTCAAAACCATGCCACTTCATGGAGTACCTGGTCCATGTTGACTCGCAGTACAGAGAGGAACAGTCACACCCCAGTCAACAGGAAAGCAGCCACTGAGCACCACATACCTGAGGGTAGCCACATTCCCTCCCCCTCCTAAGGGGCTAATGGCTCCTTTACTTTCTTGACCTCCTGTGCACTGCACCAAAAATGTAGTCTCCTAAACAGAACATAGCTGAGGGGAAGAGCAGTCCAACCAAAAAGTTGGAGGTCCAGTTGAAACAACCAGCCCCTGCCATTGCAGCTGGGCAGGGTCCCTGGCTGAAGAGTTCAGCCACAGTAAACCAGGGAATGGGGCTGGGTCCAACTTCAAAGAAAGCCACAAAGATCAAGATAGCTGCAATGCAGACATAGCTCATCCCATTATATTCATTCTTTAATAAGAAAGAAACAGTCATGAGGATGGAACAAAAAGCCATCCCTCCAAAGCCTATCATATGTAGAGTTCTTCTTCCTGCCCTTTCCACTAGAAACAGAGAAACTACAGTGAAGGTAATATTAACCACACTCACACCAATGGTGGCATAGATTGGCTCCTTAACACCTGCACCTTGGAATATTCCTGTTGAGTAATAGAACACAGCATTGATCCCAGAGAGCTGCTGAGAGAGCTGGAGCATGATGGAAATGAGGACAGGCTGTTGGTAGCTCGGGGCTATAAAGAGCTCCAGCACAGTGACTTGCTTTTCTTGTGACATCCTTGCACTCTCATCTTGCATTTTTTGGATGTCCTGGGACACATCCTGGGTACCCCCCAAATGCTGGAGGATCTCCTTAGCATTCTCCTCTTCCTTTCTGTTAATGAGCAAGAATATAGGACTTTCAGGGCAAAATGGAAGGGCTGCACTTTGTAGGACAGCTGGAATGATGGTAAAGCCCAAAAGTATGGGCCTAGCTTTTCAGACCCCAAAATGACTTCCAGACCAAAGATCTGGGCTACCAGAATCCCGATGATGATGCCCAACTGATTGAGAGTACCAAAGGCACCCCATAGGGCAGTAGGAGATATCTCTCTAATGTATATTGGCATAAAACCTGTGCAGAGTCTGCAGAAGATGCCAACAACCAAATGGCCCAGGACCAGCATTTCAAATGACTTAGCTAATTTACAGAATCCCATAAGGCAGCCACCTATGATGGCCAATACTTTGACAATAAGCATCGAATTGCACCTGCTGTAGAGTTAGGGCTGGGTCTGGAGCTCACAGACCCCTCAAGCCCGTTGTCCAGACTGGGTCACAAACCCTTCATATGCAGGTCTACAAGCTAGGTAACCGGAAAAAGTCCTTGGAGCCGTAGGTGAAGAAAGAGTAGTCTTTATTCAGCACAGTCATCTCAGAGCTAGGCAGTCCAAAGAGAAACTCCACTAAACTGCTACTGGCAAAGTCCAAAGAAAAACTGAGCAGCTGCCAGCAAAGGAAACATACTCTATTTTTAGATGTGAGCTCTCTGCTGGCCAACCGCTGCTTCACAAACTGCAGAACACACAAGAATAGCAACAAAACTAAAAAGATACATAAGCATGCATGCACACTAACTCCACCCCCACACAACTTGTTTACAAAGAATGTGCTACACCACCCCTAACCAGACCTGAGGCGAGGGGACCTGACTAAACTATTCTATTTTCCCCACACCTGCCCAAAGCAGTTGATGAAGAGTCAGAAAAGGAGCCAATCGTACCACCAACAGAGAAAATGGCCACAGACACAGACCAGAGGGTTGTGAGCTACACCTCAGAGGGAGAGTCCTTTGACCTCTCTTTCATAGGGTAATTGAGAAATTTTTTATGATATTCTTGTTGGAGTGAGCAGTACTGAAGCCATATTGGGACCTAAAGCTGCCCGGGCTGTGGAGGGGGGGAGGATTTTTAAAAAGACAGTTTTTTCTCTCTACTCTTACTTCCTATCCCCTGACTTATCTTACTCACTAAGTAGGAAAACAAGGCTGAGAAGCTAATTAGTACTTTGCAAAGCTAACAGTTCTTTCTTTGAGACTTGTGGAGTTTTGAGAAATGATCAAGGCCAAATGACTGAAGCTGACCTTGGGCACCAGCCAAGTACACCGGTGCAAATCAAAACCTAGCAGGGTCCTGAGATAACAGTGAAGATGAGAACAGAAACCAGAGGAGGCCTTGGCAAGACCTTGTACCTGACCCATAGAAACGGACCCCTTGTAACTCACATCTCCTGCTCTCTTGCTTTTCAGCTACCACATCCCATTCCCTCAAGCCTTCCTTTAAAAACCCCTCAGTAAATGTAAATCTTTGAGATGGGATAGCCTACCATCTCCTTCAGCTGAATACATCTGCTTTTCTAATGCCAACCGTTTGACTTCTGAGTTTTTTTCTTTCCATTTCAAGGGAGCGATCAGACAGACCCAAATCCAGTAACATTCTCAGGAGCATTGATGATTCCAGTGTTGTAGCCAAACTGGAAAGAGCCTATTGTAGCAACGGTGACGACAGATCAGAGGTGGTGTGACCTTCTGTGTCCCCATGGCCCTAAACTAATTCTTTTCAAATCTTCAAGAAAGATCTAGGAGTGGGATTCCAGGAGCACCTCTTCCAGCCAGCAAAACCTTCAAAATGTCCTTCTCGGCAGCAAGTTTCCTCGGTGCTGCTCTGATTCTTACCCACCATTACAGCATCTCCCAACTTGTTTTTTTATTTTTTTTTTTTTGGTGGCTGGTCAGTACAGGGATACAAACCCTTTGACACTGGTATTATAACACCATGGTCTAACCCACTGAGCCAACTGGCCAGCCGTAAGTACTAAACATTTCCTGAATTAAGTTGACTGTCACATGGCTGGTTAATTGTTAGCTTGGGTTTTTTTCTTTTTTCTTTTTGGTGGCTGGCTGGTACAGAAATCCAAGGTTCATCTTCGTGTTACAAGGTGGCTCTCTAAACAACTGAGCTAACTGGCCAGACCTTTCCCCTTTGTTTCTAAAAATTTTTATTTTTAACTATTTATTTATTTTTGGTGGCTGGCCAGTACGGGGAATGGAACCCTTGTTCTTGGTGTTATAAGACCGTAAAATTTATTTTTAAAATACATAATACCAAGCATATGATATAAAACTCAAAAGGTACAAAAGGGAGGGCCAGCCCATGGCTCACTTGGGAGAGCGTGGTGCTGACAACACCAAGTCAAAGGGTAAGATCCCCTTACTGGTCATCTTTAAAAAAAAAAAAGGTACAAAAAGGTATATGGCACTGCAGCCCCCAGTTGCCTTCCCCGAAGGCCACCATTACTACCGGTTTCTTGTGTGTCCTTCCAGAGGTGTTCTACACCAGCATTGTCCAACAGAGCTGAATGATGAAAAGTCTATCATGCTGTAATACGGTAGCCATTAGCGACATGTGGCTTGAACACTTGAAATATGACTTAGGAGCTGAGTTTTACATTTTATTTAATTTGTATTAATTTAAATTTAAATGTATATATTCAAATAGCCATGTGGGGCTACTGGCTACTGTATCGGACCATGTAGTTCTATACAGATAATGCACAGCACACAGCAGTGCACTATACACACCAACTACATCTTACCTTGTTCTCTCAACAAAGTGAAGGCCTACACATCTTTGACTCAGATTGTTTGTCTGCTTTTTTCTTTTTTCTTTTTTTTTTGGCAGCTGGCTGCAATCTGCCTCATTTTAAAAGCTGCTGCATAATATCCTCTTGTAATCCACTAAGGTGATCCTGTACCCAGCCTGGAGAGCCACAGGCCATAACTTTTCATAACAAGGTCTGAAATCTTCCACATATATCATAAGCAAGGCACCTTGCAACAACCCTAGGTTCCCCACCCACTTTTATCCACTGGGTCTCAGATAGCTTGAAATTGAATAGTCCCTTTTGGGGCATGTGGGAAACAATTTACCATGAATCACTGTCCTAAAATACACTCTCCACTCTTATGGCCCATGCCTGGAATTCAGTGACAACAGTGGCATTCTTCAGGGTTAATCACAGCTCTCTTTGTGGAGCAGTGGGGGCTCTGGTGAATCTCAATTGCCTTAAAATTGCCCTTAAGTCCATGTGGATCCCTGACTAGGTTTGTGCCTTTACACAGTCTTCCTCTTAGGATGGTTTAGGTGATGAGAATTGTTCCAGTTTCAAACAAGCTCTGGAGAAATTTCACTCATCTGTTTTGGTGTTTAGCCTTGGATAAGCCCTTTCTTCTGGAGGTCCCCATGGGACAGCAGGGACAGGATTTGATGTCAGATATGGGTACAGATCCCAGTTCCAAATGGCACAGTCTCTTTATAGCTTAAGGCACAATACTTAGCACTATGTGCTGACTGTAGGAAGTCAGTCTGTATTTCATAAGGAATCGCATGGGGAGAATCAAAGAACAGTCTAAACTTCACTCAGTAATATTCCTGAGTCATCTCTAAGGGCAGGGCTTGGTGCTAGGCATCAGGGGAAGGGAGTGGGGGGCCATGTGGAGAGGAAGGAAATGTGATTCTTGTCTTGTTAGGGTTCCTGATCTAATAGAGAATTGTGGTTGAGTCTTCACGGTGACAGACACTACCTATCACTATGTTACATTTCCTGATAACCTCTAGAAGAGTGGACCCAGGTCGTGTAACCTCCAAAGCAGGACTCATCACACATGGGTTAGAATTATCGGCCCCCATTCCTCACCCCTCCCTGTATCCACACACATGCCATAATCTCATCGTGGTGTTAGAGGGCACACTTAGCTCCTGGCTGAGGCTCCCCAAAATATGATATCGAACTCATGGGTCTGACTTCCTGCCCCCAGAAAAAAATCAAACAAACAAAAGTCAAATGTTTGTGAAAATAGCAGTCAGCTTTTATCCAGGAATCCCAGTGACCTGAGGAGAGATGTTAGGCAAACCTATCTCTCTGGTAAACCTGGAGGAGATTGGGCAGGCTAAAGCCATCTCAAAGACTCAGATTTACTGAGGTGTTTTTAAAGAGGGGGATGAGGGAGTGGAATGTGGGAAATGAAAAGCAAGAGGTAGGGAGAAATAAGCAGTGAGGGGCAAGGGCTTTACGCAAGGTCTCAGATGCAAAGTCTTGCCAAGAATGTCTGGTTTCTATTCTCATCCTTGCTATTATCTCATGGTCCTGCTGGAGAGGTAGAATCAACATAGATTTATTGATGTTGTATTGCTAGGGCTAGGGCTCACAGACCCTTCAAACCCATTGTACAGACTGGGTCACCAGACCTCTCACATGCCAGGCTGGGTCCTCAGACCCCTCACATGCAGGTCCATAAGCTAGGTAATTGGGAAAGATCCTGGGAGCCATTGGCAGATGATGTGAGCTCAGTCCTCAGCTGTAGCAGCAGAAGCAGCAGCGGTGGCCTCTCAGGGCATCCTGGGGGCACTGGCAGCAACAACTTGCATCAACAGCCTCCAGTAGCAGTGGCAGCCTTCCTGTGCCCCCCTCCAGGGGCATCTTGGGGGCGGGGGGCCCTGTGGATCAGAGCCACTGTCCTTTATGCTTAAGTCCATAACCCAGCACACCTGGGTGCACATGCACAATTACATTAGACAATAACCAAGGAACACCTGCATGCACATGCATATTTACATCAAATGCTTGGCAAGATTCTGAACATCTGAGGAGCTCTGGCCATTTTCCTTCACTTTCCCTACAGATGTCTTCTTTGATTTCCCTGGGATAGTATGTGCAAGTCTTCAGCTTCAGGCTGGTTGGAAAACAACTTTACATTCATGTAAATAATGTCATCTTGTCCCATAACCAAGGTTCAAAATATCAAATAACCATGGGTAAAGAGAAAACTCAGAGAAATGCACACCAAGGAAAAAAAATCATATCTTTAAAATTTGCCTAGAGCCCATGTGGTTTTAGGTCCCGACATGGCTTCACTCCTGCTCACTCCAACAGTGGGAGGAATGCAGTTTGCTAGCTCTAGACTTGCCCATGTAGCTTGCTTTGGCTCATGGTATGAAGCAGAAATGAAAATGTGCCAGCTCCAAGCCCAGGCTTGAAGAGGCTTATGAGTTTTTGCTTGCCTTGTAGGCTTCTGCCTTCACCATGAGAAGAGCTTCTCCTGGTAGCTCTTCAGCCGGAGCTCCAGAACAAACACACATGGGACACAGCCACTCTAGCTGATTTGCAGACCCACAAGGAGAAGGAGAGACAACCCAACCAGCACAGAATTAAAGCATAACTATTCTGGCTAACCTGCAGCCCTGCAAGAATCGTTATTCCAACCCACTAAATTTCAGGACGGTTTGTTACGTAGCATTGTTGTGGCAATAGCTAACCTATATACTCACTCCTTTATTAGGTATTAGGTTCAGCTGTTGCAATAGAGACCAACACAACAGTGGGTTAAATAAGAAGTTAATTGACTCTCATGTAACAATCTGGTTAAGATGTCCAGGGCTGGTTTGGTGGCTCATCTGTCAAGGACCCAGTCTCCTTCTATCTTATTTTCCACCCTCCTTGGGGTCTTGCCCTCATACACATGAAGCCTGCAGATGTTCACAGGTTACAGTCTGAATTTCCTTCAGCTCTGCAAGCCAAAACCCTCCCCAGTGTGGTGCCAAACCCTCTTTCCAATATCACCCTCCAACACACATAGCCTCAGCTCCAACCACTGTTTCCACTTGTGCTTCAGGCCTCAGATTTTTCCTCTTCTTGAATGGGTCTGCTTCCTCTGCTTCCCATCCTCCAGGTTTCAACAGCCTCTCCCACTGGGATGTCAGGATCCAGAGCCAGTAGAGCCTGATGCTCCCCAGGAGTGAGAGGCCCTGACTCCAGGGAGAGGGTGGCAGTGGCAGCATTACCTGTGTTTGGAGTCCAAGGTGAGAATCCAGTCTTCCTCGCACCACCCTGCCTGTCTCCTCCACCCTCATCTCCTGCTAGAGAACCTCTGCTTCCTCCCTGCCCTCTGCATCATACCTCAGTAGTTTAGTGAGCATAAAATGGTTAAAATATGTCCCTTTGACTCAGAGATTGACTCAGGAGGGGTGGCACATGGGTTGGAAGGGAGGTTTTGTGGATTGGCAACTTAAATAAGTATCCCAGTGATGTTTGAGGATATAAGTCCATAGACTATATTTTCAGAAATTGTATTTCCCTCTGGACACCTTTTCTCTGGCAGCACATTTGAATGGGGGCTACATTTTCTCTGATACTGTATGTCCTGCCGATGACCCAGCTTTTATTCCAGTGAGAACATTCCAGAACAAACTAAGGACCAATCCCACACATTTCTCCAATCACCTCTGGGGATGACTGCATGACATCAGCAACCTGCACCTCACCTGTTGCCTAGCTATAATGACACCTTCCTGGGACTCTGACTTAGCAAGGTCTTTACCATGTCACTCCACATAGACCCCTCTTCTTGGACACTCATAAGCTTACACCTCCTTGCCACACCTGGATATGGAGGTGTGCTGCAGAGTGTTGGCTGCTTCTTGGCACTCATTCCCACTCCTGTCTATGTAGGTGCCAGAAGTTCAGGAACTACACTTCAAGACTCCCTTGCCAGCAGGGTACTACCAATAAAATGTACTCATGTGAAATCTGGAAGGTGGAGAGGAAGTAGAAGTCAACCTCTGGAGCAGCAGACATGTAGGCTGTAGTGGCCAGCTGGACTCCACATTCCCCCACCAGTCACCAGTCTGGGGACCATGGGGATGCAATGACATCAGTGTGGTTTTCTGAAGTTTCGTGACTCCTTTCATTCTCTGGAAATCAGCTGTGGTAAAATAACAATCCTTCATACCACCCCCAAACTTTCACCACCTCCAGCCCCTCCAGTGATAAGCACTAATTGCCTGTATAAAATCCCTTTTTGTTTGAAATACCTAGAATGGTTTCTGTTTTCTTGTGTGGAGTGACATATATATGTGGTCTCTGTCTCTAGTTTCTGATACAGAGTTCCTAAAATCCTTGTAACTTCCTGAGCAATAGGGTGTTAGGAGCATCTTCTGTTCTAACATTTGGTCTCTGGTCCCAGTCCTGACACAGAGCTCCTAAATCCCTTGGAATTTCCCAGGTGACAGGAGTCTCTTGTTGGAGACTTGGCTCCCTGTCACCTGTGCAGCTACACATATTGCCTTTTGCTCCTTGCACTTCATGCTCCAGAATACCAGCCTGCACACAGTTCCAGCACACCCCAAGGTTTTGTGCTCCTCTTCCTTCATACTGTCTAGAATGCCTTTCCTTCCTGTTCTCAGCTAAAAAACCTTTCTTCTGCTTTTCCTCCTCTGAGCCATCCCTTACATCTACTCCTTTCCAGCCAGCCAAGAGCTGAGCCACATCTTGGTCCACTGCCACCGTCCTGTCTAACACACGTTCTTCTCGGTATTCAGATGGCTGTCTCTCTTCCCAGTCTATGAGCCCCTTGAGAAAAGGGCCTCTGTCCTAGTCATCAACTCTTTCTCCAGCACAAGGCACGGTGTCTGGCATATAACCCAGGCCCAGCTCAAGGTCCCTCTTCTTCACGGGCTCTCCCTCTGTCGCCTGACCTTCCCTCCTCTGAAATGCTACATTTCTTTTCTGTATCATTTTTGCCCTAGCCATGCATTGCCTCATTTCATCATCTTTTTAAAAAGTCTCTCTGACAGGTTTCATCAGAATCAGTGAGGAATTTTATTGATTTAGTAGCTGTTGGCCTTGTGTCCATCTGTCTCCATCAATCAGGTCTCAGTTAAGAGCTAGTCTTCTGAGCTGTAGTTTGCCTGTCAGTAAGATGGAAAAAGAGGCAGCCCTTGGTAGCTGTGTTTTGTGCCACCTGACCCTTGGCACCCCTCTCCTTTCCAGGCTACAGCCAGGAGTGCATACCTGGTCCACGGAGGGATGGTTCATCCACAGGCTGGCCAGGTGAAAACTATGGTCTCAGGCAGAAACTCTGCCCAATCTAGGACAAGCTGGGCAAAGCAGAATCTCTCTTGGGAGTTTTAATTTAGAAATATGGTAGGGTAGTATTTGAGACTAATAACTGTACAAACGTGAGACAGTGTTACACAAAAAATATTATCTAAGCCTCAGTTTGTGTACCAAATTTTAAATAATGTAAATATGCCAAAATAGGAACTGGAGTTGCCTGGAATCCCAGTCTAGACTTGGGAAGCCCAGCAGTACAAGGATTTCTTTTCTTGGTTTCTTGTCAGCTCCCTGCTTATGTCCAACACTCATTAAAATCAATATCCCAGCCCTATTATAGAGTTTAAATTGACATGGGAGTTTGTCCTTATGACTTAGTATAAAACTAAAGTGCCTAGTACTGTACCTGACCCAGAGCTGGTATTCAAGTACTGTACCTGACCCAGAGCTGGTATTCAATAAACAGTAGCTGCCGTCAGTATTACTGACTCTTTGATGGCAACCACAGTTTATACTTTTTTATATCCCTATACCCTATGGTAGGGCAGTGTAATGGTTAAGAGGCTTTGAAGTCTAGCAGCCTGTTAGACAGTGGGTTCAAGTCTAAGATCCTGACTCATCATGATGGATGTGTGGCCTTGGGCAGTTGGTCAGGTTACCTACATTCTTTTAGCCCTGGTTCCTCATTGGCCAAATGATGATAAATAATGCTATGCTTCCATGGACTGTTGGGGCTAAATGATTTAAGACTGCAAAATGCCTAAGCCAGCCAGGGCTTGGCACCAACTTAGCAAGTTGTAATTGGTAGCTGGGGCTGCTGCTGCTTCCTATTATTATTACTATTTAGTCTTGTACTTTAAACTCAGTAAATATTTCTTGGCTCACTGAAGTCACCACTTAGAGAAATACTAACTTTTTCATCTCAGGGCAGGCGTCAAGAGAACAGGTGTCTCTTGCCCAGCATCAGCAAGCTGAACAACCAGATGAGGAACTGATGGGCTGTCTCCAGTGTGTCTTGCTGCTCTTTGGGGGGCTCCACCTCATTCTCCTGTGGCTGGCACCATTCTTCATCCATGTTACCAAACCGCCAACATTTATTTGTGCTCAGATAGGTGGATTATCAATTCTAGTTCATTCAGACTTTTACTAATATGTTTAACTTTCACTGACTTACTAAATGTGATTTATTAATGGCTTTTTCTTTGAAGAGGGAGTGGAGGAAGACTTTCATCTTCTGCCAATTGTTCTCGCATTGTCACTTGGAATCATGCAGCCATAGTTCTGCGTGGGGTGAGGCAGGAAGTGGGTAGGTGTGGTGCTGGCAGAGCTGGAGGGAACCAAACAGCATGTACCTGACCTGCAGTAGGGTCAGGAGAGGTGAGGGCAGTGCATGTGACTGGAGATGTCACCCCACCAATATGTTTTCTGAAGTAAAGGCCTGTGGAAGGCAATCTTGGGACATTACTGCTCTCATGCATTCTTCTTTATCCTATCCCTCCAGCACCTCCCTGTTAGCTATACAAGGGTTTGGATTTTTAAAAAGAAACAGAAAACAATGTGAATTTTCCACCAGCTTGTAAAAGTAGAGAGCTCCTTACTAAGGCAGGACACATATTCATGTATGAGTTTGAGGGCTTGGGAGAAAAGAAAGAACTTGGCCCCACAGTGCAGGGAGGCTCAGTGATCCAAATACTCTGATAACCTTGAAGACCAAAGACCAAAGAGGGGGCCAGAGGGTGGATGATCCCCTGTGGGCAGGAAGTCAAGTTTGTTGTAAGTGACTGGTTCTTGATAAACCAGGGAAGAGAGCACCAAAACAGCTGATATTTGATTAAAAATCTGCACCCCTTGAGGATGACATATTTTCAAGGCTCCCAGAAATTGATTATATGGGAAATGAGGGAGAGAAGCCCTGGTCAGCCTTTGCCTGCATTGCCTCTTGTGGGACTACTGGCTCCCATGAAAGATTCCATCTTCAGTCCTGCTTTTCTTACCTATGGCCCTTGTTATTTGTATATAAATATTTAACTATTTACATTTTAATTTCTTACCACATGGCTAGAATTGGTTATGAATTTTAAACATTTTAATATGAGAAAAATACGTATTTTACAAGTGATGCTGAGAAGCCAGTATTAGAAAATAAAATTTGCAGATGGCCTGAGGCAGGATGGGGTCATTCTGTGTTGTTCTTGAGCACCTTCTTTTCCTCAACCTCATCAGGCATATCTATGTACATGGACTTCTCTGAGCTCCCTAGGGTAAGAACACTGCCAAGGCTTTTACTCTTGAAAAGAGCAACTGACAGTCTGGCTGGCCAGTTAGCTCAGCTGGTTAGCTCAGCCTTACATCACCAAGGTCACAGGTTTGGATTCCCTTACTGGCCAGCTTCCAAAAAAAAAATAATAATAATGAAAAGTTTTTTAAATCTCCTCATTGTAGATGCAATTTTTAAATTGTCCCCAATCATTTGCCCTGGACCCTTGTTGAAAATTTCATCCTCATCAGAAGACTCCTTGTCATGTAGCTTCTGGGCCATGTTTTTCTTGCATGTAGCACTGAGAAGTCTATATGTATCCCTAAGCCAAAGTGGCCACCTTAACCAGAAAAAGCCCTCCTAGAAAATAAAAGGGAAAATATTAATTCTGCATTTCCCCTGTTATCTCTGGACACAGCAGTGGATCTTTCTTAAATTTACCTGAGAGTCATTTTGCTGTGAGCATCTCCTACACAGCAGAAATCTGAAAAAGCCTCTTGGGAGAATACACACACACAAGACAATTAGTGATTCATACCATTTTCCATGTCTCTCACAACGTACATCTCTGGTCTTACTAGGGCTAAATGTGCACCTCAGTCCATAATCACAATGAACAAAATCACCACAGACCAGGTACCTTCAAAAGAATTTCATGCATGCTGGGCTTCTAGAAGCAGAAGCTCTCCATGTCTATCCAATGGGCCTCACAATGCCTCTGGGGAGAACTTTGTATGCAGCATGGAGTACAGGCAGGATTTTCAGCCCCACTTACCCCCTTGATCAAGTGCCCTCGTGCAGTGAACAAAATGCACAGCCACACTGGGCAGAAGCATTTGCTGTCTCCAGAAGCATTTTACATCAGTCCCCTTCAGCTTTGTTTTACATGCATCATTTGCTGGGGGGAGGGCGATACAGTGTTTCTGTTTTCCTAGCTGCTTTATCCTAGAGGCTGAATCACATCAAGCAAATGCCTGGGTTCAACTAGCTGAGTTATCCAGCTCATTGATTTTAATACTGCAAGATGTCACTGATGAATGAGTGAGTTGTGGAACCAGTTTAAAGGACATGACTAGCACTAAAACAAAATACTCTGAGTACAAACAGAATATGAAAAAAAATCAGTGCATCATTTCAGAAACTGCTTATGTCTATATTGTATGTGTGTACTGATTTGTGATTTGAGATGTAGCTCACAGTCCAAGCACAGGATAATAAATGGAGAAATCCCGGCTAGAAAAGGAATCATCCTCTTTCTGATACTCACTAGCAGTGTGACCATGGGGCAAGATATTTTTCCTTTCACCTTCTCTGTTTCCTTATAATAAAAGGAAGAGACAAACTACCATCTAAGGTCTCTCCTAGTTAAACTCTATGAGGTTTGGATAAAAGGAATAGAGAGTGAGGGCCCAAAAACCAGTAGGAAAAGAAGGTAAGTTTTTCTGCCACTTTAGAGGATGGACTCGTGTATTCTAACTTCTATCAGCCTTGAAATCTAAAAGCCTCAATATCGTGGCCTTCCCTACCCCCTCTCCAGAGCCTCCAAGAAGGCCTCTGGCCTGACCTGTCCTCCATGTCCCACCAGAAGGAACAGGCACCACCAAAGCCTCTCCCCTCCACCCTTTCTTGGAAGGACAGCAGGTGCATCCTTTCTAGTCGCTGCTAACTCAGCTTTGCCTGGGGAACTAATGTTGCTGGAGTCAGGCAGAGCACTGGGTTAAGGAAGTATTCCTGCCTCTGGCAGTTTTCTCACTGTAAAATGAGGGGATTGAAATAGATACATTTTAAGTTCTCCTCTAGTTCTAGACATATCTTTTTTTTTTTTTTTTTTTTTCGTGACCGGCACTCAGCCAGGGAGTGCACCGGTCATTCCTATATAGGATCTGAACCCGCGGTGGGAGCGTCACCGCGCTGCTAGCGCAGCACGCTACCGAGTGCGCCACGGGCTCAGCCCTCTCTCTCCTCTAGTTCTAAAATTGTAATTTAAAAATTGCCAGGTAAATACTTACCTTGGGGATATTTCTTTATTGTCCTCTGATACTGTTCTATGAGAATAAATCTGTTTTGGAAAAAAATACAATCATGATTTTCCATCATAATGACCATTGTCTCCAAATCTTTATTCATTCATTTTATTTATTATAAGTCTTTTCTACCTGGTGAGATAACTTTTTTGAGAACAGGAACTCTATCTGTTTAACAGTTCTTTGATTCTTCCACAGTACCTAGCGTAGGGTCTTGCATGCAGCTGGCACTTATTGACTCTTTAGATAATATTCAACAGATAATTTCTACCAAAAACTCTTAAAAGTAGGAAAAAAAGGAAACATTTGTAACTTGGTAAAAGTATCTCCCAGAAGCCTAAACAACAGCATGGTTTTAAAGTCAAGAACAAGAGTAGGATGCCTATTATGACTGCTACTATTCATCATTGTTGATTTGAGGTCCTAATAAATGCAATAAGAAAAATGGGTATAAGTATTGGAAAGGAAGAGATAAAACTATCATTATTTGCATATAAAAATGATGGAAAATCTAAAAAGCCCAAAAGAAACAACTAAAAATTTATTGAAAGTAATATGAGGATTCAGTAAGGTGACTAGGTACAAAATCAAATGATCAGTGCATAAACTTCAACAGCTTTCCTACGTACCCCAATAACAAATTAGAAAATGGAAGAATGATCCCATTTACAACAGCAACAAATAAACTTAACAAAAGATGTGTATTATCTTTGTGATGAAAACACTAGAACTCTTCTGAAGGATATTAAGAAGGTATAAATACATGGCATGAGATACCATGTTCCTAGAATGTTGTAAAGATGTCAGTTCTCTAATCTACAAATTCAATGCAATCCTATTCAAATCCCAAGACAATTTTTTACAAAAATTGGCCAGGTGACATTTAGGAGAGCAAATGAGCAAGAATAGCTATGAAATGTATGAAAAAGAAGACTAAAGAGCAGGAGGTCACCCTACCAAATATATAACTCAAAATATGTTATAAAGCAACTGGAATTATGTAGTGTGATCCTGGTACTGGCACAGAAAAAGACAACTGGATCAACAGAAGAGAACAGAGTCCAGATAAAGGTAGTGTTCTAGATCACTGAAGAAAGAATGAGCCATACAGTAAAAATTGTCTTAAAACAATTGAAAATTCATGAAGGGAAAAATAAGTTAGACTCCTTAATTCAACCATACTAAAAAACAAAGAAATAAAAAAATTCCAGATGGATTAAAAAATATAAATAACATAATGCTATAAAAGTACTAAAAGAAAATACCAGACTATTCTGTGAAGTGACAAAGGCCTCTAATAGGACTCACACCCCTTAAGCCATGAGGCTAGGGCCACAGATGCTATGGCATAGACTATAAATTACCTACTCTTCACAGCCTTTGGCCCTTTCTCCACTGGATTGTCTTTTTCTCGCTGGTTTATAATATTCTTTATAATAAAAATATTAATTCTTCTAGTGGTTTTCATGGTATTTCAACGTTTCAAATATTTCCTAGTTTTGTTTTGTTTTCATCTTTAAAGAGGCAAAACAGAGTGGCACTGAGGTGCGCAGGCATTGCATTCAAGGGAATCTAGGTTCTGCTTTTGGTTTTGCAAAGGGGACCTTAAATTGATCTCCTTCATCTGTAAAGAGGAATGATAACATTCTCCTTACAGGACTGTTGTGAGGATTAAGTCATACAATACATGGAAAACTCTTCATCCTATGCTTGGCATATTTAAGTGCTAAGTTTGCTAGCAAGGGCATAGACAAGGCAGGCAAATCTACCATGGTTTCTGCCTGTGATATCAGGCTTAGAAAGCTCTTCTGCACTGCAAGATTATAAAAAATATTGCTTCTATTTTCTCCTAATATTTTTACATTTACTGAAATATATTCAAGGTGAGAATAGGGATCTGCCATTACTTGCCCCTCGAATACTTAGGCAGCTGTTCTGTTAACATTTATTCATTTTCTCCCACTGATTAGATTAAAAGGTGCCATTTCGAAAGTCTTAGGAACAGAGAGGTCTGTCTATTGCTGGACTCTGCTTACTACTTCAAAGAAATTTTAGGTTGTATTATTCCTCATTGTGGAACTGCTTCATCTCTCCCTTCCTTTGAACACCTTTATTGTCTACAAGGAGACAGAGGAGGAGAGACCTACAGGTAAAACACTGCATGCTTCCTGTTGGAAAAATAGAGTAATTTAATCAGGCCCCCTTGCCTTAGGTCCGGTTGGGGGTGGTGTGGTGCACTCTTTGTAAATAAGTTGTATGTGGGTAGAGTTAGTGTGCATGCACAGCACTGTGACCTGGCTGGCATTGACTGCCTTGGGCATCTGCCATACATGGCCATGCTCTGCATCCTATTGCTTCCAATGACCTGTTTGCTGGTTATCTAGCTCATAGACCTGTGTGTGAGGAGTCTGGTGACCCAGCCTGGTGTGTGAAGGGTTTGTGACCCGGTCTGGACAATAGGCTTGAGGGGTCTGTGAGCTCCAGACCGAGTCCTAGCTTGACAATTGGCCCAGTTGGCAGGATTACAGGCAGCTAAAAGAGATTGACACTCTCTGTCTTCATATAGCTTATCATCTAAGTGGGGAAATGAAATAATAAAACCTATGAATAAATACAAATGTAAGGTTAAATTGTATACAGAAAGTAAAAGCAACATAGGAGTTGATAGAAAGTTCAAAAAAACAAAAGGCCACATGCCACCTGGAGGCCTCTGCAAGCTGACCCCAGGCTGGTCCCTGCCTCCTAGGTTCGGAAATCAGACTTTGTCCTTTCCAAGAGAGAACTCACTTCTTCCTTTCAGAGCAGTCTCACCTTATCAATATCACAGGACTGACCAAAAATCAGAATGCCAGATTACAACTTGACAGTGAGAAATAATCTCATTCCACAGACAACGCCTGTGTCTACATGATCAGGGAATCACCCCTCTGGAGAGATGGGTCTCCATGACCCACTGAAGCACAATCTGAAGGCTAATGTGAGAACAGAATTAGAACAAAAGGAATTAACTGAATCCAGTGTTTAATGGAAAGGGCTGAGGTGGCTGGATTCACCCATCTTCCCCCAGGTGCAGCCTTGCCTGGGCCTGACCCCACACCTGCCTGAGGCTCCATGTCAACTCACACACAATGAAAGGTGGGCACTGCACTTGCTGGCCTCTTCCTCACCTTGTCTGTGCTCTCACGACTAACCAGCCCTCTGCAGATGGACATGTTTTTCTTTACATATGTTAATACATCTAGTTGGGTTCTGCTCATGTCTGTAGACTAGGGACCTTACATCTCTGCTCTGCTCCATCATGTGTGGACCTTAGCATTTCTCTCTTGGATAGCCATCTTTTAAAAAATTGTTTACCACATTTTGGGTTCTGGTCAAGATAGTGGAATAGACGGTCCCCAGCATCACCCTCTCCCAGAAATCAACCAATTTACAAGTATATAAAATAGCAACAACAGCCAAGCTGGGGCTGCTAAAGCTCAGGGGAAGAGGAAAGACCTATGGAGTGCGTGAAGGTGGGAGAAGCCACAATGAGAGAAAGAAAAAACTGCTCTGACCATTTTGTGCTGTGGCTGCTTTAAGGCTGTAACTGCTGAGCACATGGAGCAGGAGCCAGCAAAAGCCATGGCTGGGCCCTTCAGATGGAGTTACTTGGAGGTGGCAGGGGAGAAGACCACTATGGGGAGAAGACCCAGGCCAGCAAGACCACTAATAGGGTTCCCGTGGACCCACATAGGAGCAGGGAGCCACAACAACTGAAAAAATGGAGCCTCTCAGATGCTGGTGACTCATCAAAAGGGATTGGTGCATGGCCCATCCCACGGGAAGTGTTTGCAGCATGGGCAGTGGGAGAGATGGGCCCACCAGGGGAACACTGGGGCACTGCAAGGACAGTTGATCTGCACCCCAATCAGCATAGGACCACTCAGAGGAAACTGGTCAGGAATATAGAATTGTATGGGGTGCAGTCTGATTGTTGGGAAAATAGAATAATTTAATCAGCCCCCCTTGCCTGCCCGGTTGGGGGTGGCATGGCGCATTCTTTGTAAGCAAATTGTGTGTGTGGGGGTGGAGTTAGTGTGCATGCACAGCACCATGACTTGGCTGGCATGGACTGCCTCAGGTGGCCGCCTCCCGCACAACCATGCTGTCCAACCTATGGCTTCCAAGGACCTGTTTGCCCAGTTACCTAGCTCATAAATCTGTGTGTGAGGGGTCTGGTGACCCAGTCTGTCATGTGAGGGGTCTGGGGACCCAGCCTGGCATGTGAAGAGTTTGTGACCCAGTCTGTGAACGGGCTTGAGAGGTCTGTCGAACTTCAGCCCCAGCCCTAGTTTGACAATTGGCCCAGTCAGCAGGATTATGGGCAGGTAAAAGAGCAAGAGCCTGACACTGATATAAAGGCTCAGGCCCAGATCAGAGTTTCTACACAACCCAGGTGCACCAACTCTCTGGAGAGCCGGAAGTACCTGTAAAGTCAATCATTATAACCTGGGCTGCACAAAAAGCCTTCCCTAGGGAAGCAGCAGCAAAGCAGCAATTTAGCTAAGCCACAGAGCTCAAGTACTAGTCCCAACAGGAAGTTCCCCCAGCTAAGAAGTAAGCAAAGGACACAAAAAAATTAGTTCTGGCTCAGACACACTGTTAGCATCCTGGTCAGCCTGGGGACACGAGGTATGGAGCTGGGGACCAGACCCATCTTTCACAACCAGGCACACAGCACCAGTACCTTGGTGCTCACCCAGGGACCCAAGCGATGTAGCCGGGGACTGGACACCCCCCACAATCAGGCACACTGCCAACACCAAGGAGCATGCCAAAAACATCACCTCCATGTGGGTGGCCCACCAGAGCCACTGCAATAACCATGGCTGCCACAAAAGTGGCTAGACATCACAACCACTACACAGATGGTCCACCAGCCACTGGAGTGCATTGACACAAGGAGAGTCACCAGCAGAGATAAAGAGAAGAAGAGATGTCTCTCTCCACAAAGCCCATTCCAGAGTGACAGAAGAAGCATCTGCTCTATGATAATATTGGGGGACCTGTTCACACCTCTCAGCATTGGACACATCATCTAGGCAACAAATCAAAAGAGTAACCATTATTCTTTCAGAAGGAGAGAAGAAATCTAGGGTAATTGGGGGGGGAGGGAGAGGGGGATGGGGAGAGGTTGGACAAGGGGCATAAAGAATAATTACGTTTGTAACAATATGTATACTAGTAATATTGATTTGATCAACATATCTCAACATTGAACCCGAAAAATATGTATAATCAATTTTGATTCAATAAAAATTAAATAAAAAATTGTTTACTACATTTTTAAGTTCTCAGGGGAGGGGGAGTGCCTCACTATAGACTCCAAGAAATGCTGACAAATCTCATGGAGGGACTAGGCCCAGAAGGGCTGGAGTATTCAGGGATGGCTCCATGAAGAAAGATGAACTTGAGGTGGCTGTTGAGGGACTCACAGGACTGCCACAGGCAGAGTGACTTAAGGGAATTTTAGATGGGCAAAGGCACAGACAGAAGTAGGAATGGGCCTGGGGCAACGGGGATGTGGTGGGGGGCTGCTTTGGCTGGAATGGAGGGCCACTATGATGATAGAAAAGGTAAATGAGATAAATTTACCTCAAATGAGGTTGGGGTTGGTAGGGTAGAGTCAAGATTGTCAGCTTCTTAAATCACTCTTTTAGTATGCCAGAACCTACCTGTTGGGAAAAGTAATAAGCTATTTTGGAATTGAACAAGAGGTAAACAGAGGCAAGCTCCAGGAATAGGCTTCTGTAAATATGACATGCCTTAGAGCAGCCTAATGCAGGATTTAGCTGCAGTGCTTTAACTGAGCCTATTCAGACAAGGCCTTGCACACTGGAGAAGGATGCGATGTAAACCTAGGGACTCTCCAGAGCAACGCTTTTATCTTTTGGCCTTTTCCTTTCTTCCCAGGGTGATGCCAGCTCCATGAGGCTTAAGATTATACATCTCTTGTCATTTTAGTAACAGAAAACCAGAGGTAGAATGAGCATGACCAGTGAGGACATAAAATTGCTGACATACTTTTAAGTTGGCAAAATTTTACTATCAGATCCACTCTGGCCTTCTTAAACTTCTCAAAATAGTCTAGTGGCTTGTTATTTTGATTTTAATTCCACGGAGATCTCCTGGGAGTGGGATTCCTTTAAAAATCCCTGGAATATACTTTGCAGTAAAAGAATAAAGCCTACCTCAATCTCAGTGACTGAAGAGGAATGTCAAACAGTAGTAAGTGAGAAAGTGGTTTTGATTTCCATTTTATGAGTTCAGATTCTATTATAAAGACAGACATTCTAGAACCTGAATTAATCCTTGTTTTTACCTCAATGAGAGAAAATTATAATCAAAATCATCACTATGACAGTCACAGATATTGCCAAGATGAGTTTGTTGTAATAGCCATATCCTGGAACTTCTTTAGTGAGCTAAAAAAAAAAAGAAAAGGAAAGAAAGAACAATTGGTTTTATAAAATAAAGAGATAGGATGAAAGCTGGGATGGCTGGGTAGCTCACTTGGGAGGGCATGGTGCTTATAACACCATGGTAAAGGGTTCAGATCCCTGTTCTGGCCACCCACCAAAAGAAAGAAAGGATGAAAGCTAACTATTTAAAACCCCATTCTTGGGCTGGTTTGTTAGCTCAGTTGGTTAGAGTGTGGCGTTGTTAACACCAAGGTCAAGGGTTCAGGCCCCATTAGGCACCAGCTGACAAAAAAAGCAAAAACCAAAAACCAAACAAACAAAAAACCCCCATAAAACCCCACTCTTCCAGATGAGTAGCTTACAGATTCTTAAAGAACATACTAAATCTAATGTGTTACATAATCTTATTATTAAGCATTTTCTTCTACAATTTATCTTGTGTGTTAGGTCTGCTTTATTCCCTAAATGAGCAAAGTGGGAGATCACTGTCTTGGCCGAAGTTATATGACCAAGACAAGACAGGGACTAGGAGCCTCTGGCCTTCCTACCTGGGCACTTTAATGGCGTATCCTAAGTGATGGAAAATTCTGGGTCTCATGTTTCAGTAGTTGTCCTCACCTCACATGACTCCTGATCTTTCTGTTCTCTCAGGGCTTCTGTGTGGTCATTGATATAGTTCTCTGTTTTCTATTGGTCTATATCCCATTCTGCCTTGGACACCTTTACTTCTTGCTGCTCACTGAGAAGCTTCATCAGGAGGCCTGTTCTGGAGATGAACTTGGCACAAGTCATTTGTACATGGGGCTCAGAGAAGTCCATTTTCAAAGTCAAGATAACATGAGAAATGAATCTTCTCATGTCATTGTCGGAGATGAGGGATCCTAGCTGCTGGTTTAGCTGAAGTTAAAATTGATCACCTGGGGTTGAAAGCAATGGGTAAGTGAAGCCTTTGGGCTTGGGATGGGGGTGGTAAGTCATTGCCCAGACTGCGGTTATTCCCACTGTGTTCCATTGGATTGTTTAGCAGCTGGTATTAACTTTAATGCAGTCACAGAATCTACAGCAAAATTCTTGTGGGTTGTGTTTTCAGGGATAGCTTCTATTGGTACAGTGGCATTTTCTACAGAAACGTTTTATTGGAAGTATTTCTTGCAGTAGTGTTTTTTTCTATAGAAGGCTCTGAAAGAGCAAATAATTCTAGGAAAGGATTTTCCCGAGAACTCAGGTCTCCTGAAGATGAAAAAGCCCCTCATGAAGGGGAATTTATAAAGCTCCCCACTGCAGAGAATGGAGGCCTCTTTGCAAACATCAGCCTCTTGAGTGAACCTTCCTTTCTGAGCTTTTGACTGAGTTTGGCCTTGGGTGTTCTGTGGACCACATGAGAGTGAGTTTTATGAAAATGGTGATTTTTTTATGGAATGTAAGATTGGTTTAGCAGCCTTCATATTTTTAACTCTAGCATTTGCATCTTCTAAAGCAAAAATAGTGTAGATTGAGACTTGATCTGTTTCTAATCTTAGGTAGGGATTTTGCAGTGGTGGAAGAAGAGGACCTGCTCACTGAGAACTGTTTCAGGAAAGAAGAGACTGTGGCCTTATGTTCCTCTGTGAATGAAGGCTCTGTATGGAAGGGGTTTCCCACTAACTTCCTGGACCTCTGCAGCATGTGAAGTTTTTCCAGCTCCCTTGGGTTTGATCTTCTGAGCTTTCTTTCTTTAGCAACCTTCTCCACAAACAGCTGGCCACTCTGTTTCCTCTTGAGGTTCTGATCCCTCACTTCTTTGAAGTGCCTTTTCTTTATGCCCCTTGGCCCCTTGAGGACTCTGTTCACTGCTGCCTTTTTCCTATACTGGTTGGCTGGTTAGCTCAGTTGGTTAGAGTACAGCCTTGTAACACCAAGGTCATAGGTTCAGATCCCCATACTGGCCAGCTGCCAAACAAAAAAAGAAAAAAAAAAAAAAAAGAAAAGACATAGAATTTTAAATAACTCAGAATACCACCATCTTGCTTCCTCTTCTCCATTCTTTAAACTTATTCATTGCTTGGCCACACACCACCTCACTGGTCCCACAGGATCCCAGCTTGCTCCAGTTATCTCCATGCCCTGTTGCAACACTTTTGATGGCCAATAGCTAAGAAGGCAGTTTTCAGAAGCACTTCCCAAGCACAGGAAGTTGTCACAATTTTCTGTGACCCCTCTGCCAAGCCAGGCATGCTTGTTTGGTGGATCCAGGAGCCTTGCTGGGGCTGGAAATGGTCTTCTCTAAGACCCCGTGGCACAGATGGGCATGTGGGCAGGTGAGGAGCAGAAGATGAGTGCAGGGACACAAGAAGGGGGACCAGTGGGGTAGACACTGCCCAGGCTGAGCAGAAATGTTTAGACAAGGAGGGGAAATCATCACTTCTCTGGTCTCAGCACCCAGTGATTCTACCCACAGCACGTTTCCTTTGTGCATCCCTCCAATTGGTGCTGCTGGTTGTCTACAGGATGCCCTTGGAGGAAGCCACCTGGAAGGTGCAGAGAGAAAGAGCCACAGGGATCATCAAAGATGATGACAGGCTCCCATGTTTTGGTATATTCATATGCTAGGGCTGCCATAACAAAGTGACTTACACAACAGATGTGTATTTTCTCATGGTTCTGAAGGCAATAAGTCCCAAATCAAGGTGTTGCTTTGCGTTGCTTTGCCCCCCATGGATTTGTCACCCCACTTCCCTGGGTGATGGAGATGCAAAGGATTACTCAAAGCCCACCTCTACTGAGCAGTGAGAGGCCCCGAAGTGGTTAATCTCCTGGAACCCTCAAGAGAGAGGCATTCCTTACTTGGGAAATTAATGCTGAATTGGGGTTCTCATCCTGCGTTTATTTTCTAGACCAGGAAGTTACAGGAAGAGAACATAGGTGGGGTTATAGTTTAACAATATAGGCTGTAACTTTCAGTGAAATAAGCCAGATGACATCCGAGTAAGGCAATTAAGTGGTCCTATCAACAGTTTGATCTTAGCAAACATTTCTTCCTATAGCAATTTCTCAGTATCTTTACATAACAATCAGTAACTAGTCTGTCTTTGAGCCAGCAACCTGCTGTGCCACAATCCTTATCTTGCAACAGAGACTTATAGCCTGAGGGAAATTTCCTGTCCTTGCAAGGTCAGTATTTGAAACTGTAAGGCTTTGGAAAACCAGGCCCTGTGAAGTACTTATGCTTTTTAGTATATTCCACATCAGCTGAGTTGGTTCCTTCTGTGGACTGTGAGGGAGAATCTGTTCCGGCCTCCCTCCTAGCTTCTGGTGGTTTACTGGTAATCTTTGTGCTTCCTTGGCTTGTAGAAGCATTGCCTCAGTCTCTGCCTTCATCTTCACATGGTATTCTCCCTGTGTGTGTCTTTGTGTCCCAATTTCCCTCTTTTAAAATAAGGACACCAATCATATTAGATTAGGGGTCCATCCTATTCCAATATGACATCATCTTAACTAATTATATCTACAACAATCCTATTTCCAAATAAGTTGCATTTTGAGGTCCTGGGGGTTAGGACTTCAACATACAAATTTGGGGGTGGGGGTGGGGAACAATTCAATCTATAACAGTTGAGTACCTACTATGTACCAGGCACTGTGTGCATACTTTTAGATATTACATCTAACCCTTCAACAGTCCTGCAAGGTGAGTGTTATCATACCCACATTACAGAGGATGAAAGCAAGGCTGAGAAAAGTCGAGGGACTTGCCTGAGGTTAGACAACAGAAAGACCATCTGAATGCATCACCCAACCCTTGCTGAGAACCTGGGAGTTGGCCACTGCAGCACTTCTCTCCTAGGACCCCAGATAGGAAACTGTCTCTCCATCAACTTTCTCCATATGTGCCACCCTGTTTAGAGTAGACTGGCTGAGGATCACTTGGTTCTGTCAGATTTCAACCTAAATCACTCATGAGCTGTGCCTCTTCAGAGTGAACATGGCAGGTGGTCTGTGGGTATGGAGCCTTGGATGGATGTGGAAGACAGGATGTGTTGGGCTGGAGCCTGGCTCTCTTCTGCACATGCTGCCTTGCTTGGCAAGATTCTTCTTCTTCTGAGCTAGTCTGGATGCTGGGAAGTCCAAGGTCCAGGGGCCACATCTGGTGGGGACCTTCTTCTTGGTGGGAACTCTGTACAGAGTCCCCATGGTGACCAGCTTATCACATGGTAAGAATGGCCCATAGTATGGCATATAATGTAGGAGTTTAAATGAATGGAGTAACCACACTAAGTATTAGGAAGGAAAAAAATCTAAGACATATCATGAAGCGAAAGAATCAAGTTGTAGAATGTTAACATTTAGGTAAAAAAAAAAAAAGATAAAACTGCACAACAAACCTATTTTGCCATGTGTACATATATGTAGGCAAATGCATGGGGGAAGGCCTGGAAGGATATATACCAAACTCAGAGTAGTGCTTACCTCAAGGGTGAGGGATTAGGGCACAAAGAGGGTTTCCACTGTACCTGTTATTTTTATACATTAAGAATATAGTCATGTATTACTTGTATAACAGAAAATAAATTGCCCTTTACTTATTTTGAAGAGAGCCCACCAAATTTAATTTTTAAATAGTCATAGATTGCAATCAATAGAGGTTGGTTTGGGATATGGAAGGGGAAATACCTTTTCTCAGAGGTATTGTCCTCAAAATTCTGGACCAAGAAGGTCTTACAATGCATTTAGTATTTTGTATTCATATCTGGAGAGAATATACTCAGTTTCTCAGTCCAATGGTATGCTTCTATGTATCTTCATCAGTGTAAGAAATAGAGTTACCTTGGAAATTTCTGTGAAGAAACACAGTTCATATCCTTGAATAGATAGGAAATGAATGAACAGAATAAGTAAAAGAATCATGGCAACCTCATGGGGAATACTCAAATACGTAAAATACTAGCTTTCTAATTTCCAGAGCTATCAGTTTGCACAATTAATAAAGAAATAATTTGGGATCACAGGCACAAACCATGAGGTATCTCCTCAGAATCTTCACTTCCAATCTGTCCAATCTTTTGGAAAGATAATGCCAGTTAGTTACTTTGCCTTTTTTCCTCTTTTTGCCAGTTCATTACTTTGAATGTAAATATTTTTTCCCAAAATCAGTCTAAACTGACTCCTTCTACAAATCAATAAGAAAATGGTAAATAATTCAACAGAAATATGGGCAAAAATCTATCATTATCAGCAAAGAAGAATAAAGAATCCCCATGCCAAATAACACCAAAGCTTTGGCTAAGGGTCCTCTGTTGAAACCTCTCCAGGTATTGGAAGGGAAAGAAAAATTAGAAATTAGAGGGTCTAATGTGCTGATATGGAAAGAACTCTTAGAAATACCATATAGGGAAAAAGCACAAATCACTGAGCAAGAAATAAAGCATTACCTCATTAGGAAAAAATGCAAAGGAAAGAGACTGGAAGGAAGGACATACACACAAATGGTAACAGGGGTGATCTATGGGTGGTAGTGAAGTTGGAGGTAGGGTCCACAGGTCTGATAGCCCCAACCCACCCAGTCCTCTTGATTCTTGGCTCTGCCACAGGAAAGAATTCAAGGGCTGAGTCACAGTAGACAGCAAGAACAAGCTTAATAAAATAGATAAGAAATACAGGTTCCACGGAGAGAGTGTGGCATAGCTCCAGAGACTGAGCAGGGCACAAACCAAGTTTAACACAGAAGTAAATTCAGTACAGACATCAAGTCTAACACAAAAGCTAAAGTTCAGTACGAAGTGCAGGCTGGCTCAAGAGAATGAGTTGCTGCTTTCTGAGAGTAAGTTAGATACAAAGTAAAGTATACACATCTCAGCAAGAAAGTGCGGGCTGCCTCCCGGAAAGTGATCAGCAACAACCCCGCCTTCAGCTGGGATTCAGCTTTTATACTTTTTCTATCTAACAAATATTCAATTAAGGGGGTGGTTCCCAGTTATATGCACCAGAATGTTCTGTGCTCTCTGTTGAGCATGCCCAGCCACTGGATTGCATAAACCAGCCCCCTGTGGTCTCATTTTCCCTGTGTTGGTGCTAAAAATAGGTCTAACTGGCAACAGTAACTTTCCTCTAGGGGACAGCTCAGAGGAGGGGGCCTGAGACCTCAGGGAGTGGCTGGAAACCCAGAGGCATGTCCTGAAACCAGAGCCCAGGGAAACTGAGCACATCCTGTATCAGTAGGGTGCAGGGTGGGGGGTGATAAAGGGGTCTGGGGGGTTACAGATTTTCACATTATCCTACATACTTTTGTGACTTTTTTTAAAAAGTGGGAATGTCTCCATTAATGACACATGTTTAAAGGAACCTGTCAGATTCCTTATATTTAGTTTCAACTCTGTGGGTGACTGAATCCTTACCTCTAACTCTGTCTCCATTCCTCAGCAACAACTTACTTAGTTTATATACACAATTTCCCCTGGAGAGGGGCAGAAAGAAGTAAAAAGAAATACCTGTCTTCTCGTCTGCCTAGTGGACATTTCCACTCAACCAGAAGACTTATGGTTGCTCTATGCTCACCACTGAAAGGTGCCTAGCGCTGAACTCATCTCCCTCAATCTGTCTCTCCTTCCCAACTGTGACATTTCCACCTGTCATGCCACCATCGTTCTCCTCGTTATCCAGGACAGAAACTTTGAAGTTATATTTGATTTTTCTCTTTCCTGTACACCCTATCTCCCAACTCTTCAGTCAGTTACTAAATCCTGTCTGTTCTTTCTTTGAAGTGCTCCCAGGATTTTCTTTCCACTCCTGTCACAACCACTCTGATTCAGACCCTTCTCACACCACTGCTAGATTTTGCTAGAGATTTCTATTTGGTTTACCTCTATTAAGCTTCCCCCTCTAGATGACTCTAAATATGTATTCTAAAATAATTCTCCTGTTTTAATCTTTTATCTGTTTTGCTTGAAAATTTCAATGGCTCTCCATATCTCTTTGTGTAATGTTCAAACCCCTATAGCTGATATTCAAGCTTTTTCATAATCATTGCTTCCTAACCCAATTCTTTGCAGCCATACTGGTCTACAAAATTTTGAACATTCCTGCAGCCATGGCTTTGCCTGGGCTGTACTCCCTATTTTTCTCTTTTTAACAAGTTATAGCCACTCATTAAGCCCCAGGTCAAATTTAAGCTTACTTGTTAAGCCCCAGGTCAAGTTTAAGCTTACCCATGCAGCTTTCTCTGATTCCTACACCTCAGTTATTATAAATTCTGGTGAATTAAAGCACCTATTGTCTGCATCTAATTTAGTTCTTAATTATATATCACCTCCCTTTTTATGCCTAGTCCCTTTCTTCCCACCTATCGTGTTCATGTTCTGGAGACAAATGTCATACTTCTGCAGCTCCCACAGTACTTAGCCCTGGATTGAGTACAAAATGGCTGTTATATATAGAAAGCCAGGGACAAAGATGTGTTCCCAACATACCTGAGGGACTGAATAATAATAATAATAATGGCTGCCATTCATATATATGCTAGGCACTGATATCGGTGTTATATATTCACTCATCTAAATCTCACAGCAATTCTATGAAATGGTAACTATCATAATCCTCATTTTATAGGTGAGAAAATTGAGTCACAGAACTAAATAACTCACCCAAGGTCACAAAGCTAATTAATGACAGGCCTTGCTTCAAAGCCAGTCAGTCTGGCTCAAGAATCTACTCTTAACCACTTTGTTGTCTCATCACTAATGAGATGGGGAAAGGCAGCCTCCTCTGGAGAGGGTAGCTCAAAAATGGGAGAGCAGACGTTAAGAAATGATATTATGGGGCTAAATAAAAATGGATTAAAAGAAAGAATAAGGGCAATCACAAGTGAAAGCTTGGAAAAAGGGCAAAATGGTAAGGAGAATGAGGATAAGGAAAAGTTGACAAGCAAAAGGTAAAATCAGAAAGTCAGTCAAAGTGGATTGGAAAGATGAAAAAGGCCTAGGAAGACCTCAAGGAAAAGGCTGCTGTGCCAAGCAAGGGGTAAGAAACAAATGAGGAAAGGTGATTCTTACAAGATGATGACGGTGCTATTGTAAGTTTTGGGCTCCTGCACAAGCACTCAGTGGAGCCTCTGCTCTGGGCTGAGACCAGTTACAGGACAGTGTCTCATCTCTGCAGATACAGAGCTCACATAGGTTGATGCTCCCGGTGGCATTCTTTTCTGGGGTGTAATTTTCAGAAGATACCAATGGATGCTGAGTTATAGTAAGTTCCAGATCAAAAGGGTGAACTGTGACTTCAGTCAGGTTTGGATGCTAAGTATGAACCTGGTCTGCATGTGGAGCTGTAGTCTTCTTCAGGGTTGTAGAATGCTCAGCCTCTGTAGTAGATACTGAAGTATGGTAAGCTCCAGGTCTAAAGGACAAACTCTGACATTGGGCGACACTGGTTGCTGAGCTTGATCCTGACCTGGTTTTGAAACTGCCACCTCTTGATACACTTGAGGTGGAGCTACAACCTCCGTAGGTGGCTCTGGAGGCTGAGTTGGGGTCTTCTGCATGGTGGGAGAAGATTTCAGCTCTGTAGTAGGTTCTGTAGTTATGGTCAATTCCAGGTCCAAAGGTTTAACTGTGACTTGAGTCAACTCTGGATGCTGAGTCTGGACCTGGTCTGGATGTGGAGCTGTAGTCTTCTTCAGGGGTGTAGAATGTCCAGCTTCCAAGGTGGGTACTGAAGTTATGGTAAACTCCAGCTCCAAAGGTTGAACTGTAATGTTGGGCAGTGTTGGGTGCTGAGCCTCATCCTGAACTGCTGTTGAAATTGTCACCTCTTGATACACTGGAGGTGGAGCTACAACCTCCGTAGGTGGCTCTGGAAGCTGAGTTGGGGTCTCCTGCATTGTTGGAGAGTGTTCAACCTCTGTAGTGGGTTCTGGAGTTATGGTAAGTGCCTGATTGAAAGGCTGAGCTTTCAGCTTTGAACTTTGAACTTGAGTCAGGTTTGGATGCTGAGCCTTGGCCTGATCTGAATGTGGATATGTTATCTCAGGGGGCTTTGGAGAAGGAGCTGTAGTCTTCTTCAGGGCTGTAGAATGTTCAGCCTCCATAGTGGGTTCTGGAGTTATGGTAATCTCCACGTCCAAAGGTTGAAATGTGATGCTGGGCAATGTTGGATTCTGAGCTTGATCCTGACTTGGTGTCGGAACTGTCATCTCGTAGTGTGTTGGAGATTGAGCTACAACTTCCTTAGGTGGCTCTGGAGGCTGAGCTGGGGCCCCCTGCTGGATTGGGGAAGATTCCACCACCACAGAGGGCTCTGCAGTCTGAGCTGCGAACTCCTGCAGACCTGGAGAAGGTTCTGCCTCCTTTGGGGGACCTGGAGGCTGAGGAAGGGCCTCTTGATGGACCGGAGATGGTTCTACCTTCTCAGGGAGTTCTTCGGGTTGAGATGGGGTCACCTGTTGACCTGGAGAAGGTCCCACCTCCTTAGGTGGCTCTGAAGGTGGAGCCGCAGCCTCCTGAGGGACTGGAGAAGGCTTGGCCTCTTTTAGGGGGCTCTAGTGGCAGGCCTGGGGCCTCCTGCTGGCTCACAGATGGTTCGAGCTCCTCAGATGTTCAAGAGGGATGTTCAGCTTCCTCAGCGGTCTGTGCATATTCAGCCACAGCCTCCTGCTGGGTTGAAGAGGGTTTCTTATCCTTAACCGGTTTTGGAGATTGAACTGGAGCCTCTTGTTGAACTGGTAAGGGCTCAACCTCTTCAGAAGACCCTGGAGGTAGAGTTGGGGCCTCCTGCTGGGTTGTAGAAGGTTCAGCATCATTAGTTAGCACGGAGGGCTGAGCCGTAGACTCATGGCAGATTGGAAAAGATCCCACCTCTGCAGCAGCTTCTGCTGTTATGGTAAGCTGCAGACCTGGAGGTTTAATAGTGATATCGGGCAAGTTTAAATGCTGAGTTTGTGACCTGGAGGCACGACTGTCACTTCATGACACTCTGGAGACTGAGCTGGTTGTTCCTGCTAGGTTTGAGGAGGTTCACTGTCATCAGGAAACTCAGAATTCAGAGCTGGCTGCTCCTGCTCACTGGGAGAAGGTTCGGCCTCCAGAGGAGCGCCTGGAGGTTGGGCTGGGGTCTCCTGCTGGCCTGGAGAAGTTTCAACCTCCATGGTAGGCTGTGTAGTTGTGGTAATGACCACATCCGCAGGTTTGTGGGCTACATCTGGGCTACAGCTGTAACCCTGGGCAAATTATAATGATGAGCTTGGTCCTGATGTGGAGGTTGAACCGTTACCTCATGATTTGGTAGAGTTTGAGCTATACTTTTCATAGGGGACCCTGGAGCTTGAAATGGGGCGTCTTGCTGAACCAGAGAAGTTTTAATCTCTCCAGGAGACCCAGAAGGCTGAGCTGGCTGCTCCTGCTCACTGGGAGAAGGTTTGGCCTCCACAGGAGGGCCTGGAGAGTGAGCTGGGACCTGCTGCTGGCTTGGAGTGGCTTTAACCTCCCTAGCTGACTCTGGAGTTACTCTAAGCTCCAGATCCACAGGTTTAACTGTGACACTGTGCAAGTTAGAGTGCCGAACTTCATTCTGACTTGGAGATAGAACATTTACCTCATGATGCACTGATGGCTGGGCTACAACCTCCTCAGAGGGCTGTGGAGATTGACCTGGGGCCTCCTGCTGGGTTGGAGAAAGTTCTTCCACCTCAGGGGGTTGTTTAGGCAGAGCTGGGACCTCCTGCTGGGATGGAGAAAGTTCTGTCTCCTCAGGGGACTGTGGAGGCTGAGCTAGGGCCTCCTGTTGGCCTCCTGTGGCTCCTCACATATGAACAAGGAGCCACAACAACTGAAAAAATGGAGCCACTCAGAGGCTGATGAGTCATCACAAGGGACTGGCACATGGCCTCTCCCATAGGAAGTGTTCATAGCATAGGGGGTAAAGGTCTCATTTCACTAAATAACATCTATAACACCTAGAAAGACAGGAAGTCCCCTGGGCTACCAACCCAGAAAGGGGGAAGAGCTGGGGGCCTCAGCAATGCCCCTTAACACCCATAACCAATCCCAAGGGTGGGGGACGAGGAGCATGGCCACACTCCCTGACACCTGCAGCCAGCCCAGCAGCCACCACCGAGCCACTGCAGGAAGTACCCCAGGCTCTCCTGAGCTGGGGCAGTGAGGGGCCTCGGGCCTTGGCCACACCCCCCAACACGTGCAGCCAGCCTGGTGACAACCACCGAGCCACTGCAGAAAGCGCCCCTGCCTTTCCCAACCCGGGACAGTGGGAGACCAAGGACCTTGGCCATGGCCCCCTGACACATGCAACCAGACCAGCAATGACCACCAAACAGTAGCAAGAAGGGCCACAGGTTCCAGAGCCAGGATGGTGAGGGTGAAGGCTTTTGACACATCCTCCTAACATCTGCACCCAGCCCAGCAATGACCAAGCCACTGCTGGAAGCATCCCAGTCTCCCCTGTAGGAATGAGAGGGGTCCCACAGGCCTCAGTCCTGCCCCTCCTCCTTCCTCCTTTTTCCATCACATTTCCTTTCCCTTTCCCCTCTCTTCCTCTCTTCCAACTGCTCCACAACAACATCCTAGAATGTAAAAAATGATATTAATAAAATTACATTTTCTTTTTCTTTTTTTTTTAAAAGAAGCTTTAGCCTCCTCAGGGGCCTCCTGTTGAGTTGAAAGTTCTTTGTCCTCAGGGGGCTGTGGAGGCTGAGCTGGATCTTCTTGCTGGGCTGGAGAGGATTGGATCTCTTCAGGGGTCTCTAGGTTTTGAGATAGGGCCTCTTGCTGTAATTGATTAGTTGCAACCGGCTCAGGGGCCTCTGGACGCTCATCTGGGTCCTTCTGGGATTCTAGAGGAAATTCAGGATAAAGTATATCCATACTTGAAAGTCCATTATCATCCTGCAATATTTGTTTCTGATGCTTAGGTTTGGATGCAAATTGGTGTGGAGTTCCAACAACCTTAGCAAGCCACGGATGCTGAGCTAGACCTTTCTTCTTGTTCGGGGGTGAAACAACAAACTTCGTTCCTTTTGAACTCTATCTACAGTTCGAATCTTACTTTTCAGAGAAGGAGGCAGAGCCAGGGCCTGATTCTGATTCCAGTCTTGCACTGGAGCCATCTCTGGGAGCCTTTGTTGCCAAGCTAGCTTGTCACGCAGATCCTGATGTGGAACAGCAAACTGATCTGGCTCTCGGGACAGCTCTCAAGCTGAATCCATGCCCAGGAATGCAACCGAATTCTCAGCCGATTCCTGATATGGGACCAATATCCGGGAAGCAGCAGAGGATCCCAGGTAATCAAAGTCCCCCGGGTCTGCCGGGGGTGTGAGCACATGTGGTGATCCAGGTGGGCAATCAGACGAGCGCGACGACGAGGGCTCAGTCAGCCCTGGGGGGTTGGAAGTCAGAGGGACAGGGTGCCAGGCCCACTCAGGAAGAGGGGCCACCTGGACTAGCAGCCATAAGAGTGCAAACGTCAGGAGGAGCCGGAGGGCTCAGAAGCGCAGCCAGGATATCATATGCGGAAGCGCTGGGGCATAGCGACCCAGGCCAACGGGGCACCCGCGCCTTGCGCTCAGCCGGAGCTCAACTATCCTGGCAGCTCCGCCGCGCCTGCCCTGACCGCCTGTGGCCCCGCCCCCGGCCCGCCCTTTATTTATGACATCTTTGGTTACCCAGGCAACGTTTATTAGTCAGGCCTAATAAACGCCACAAGGCCATGGGCGCCACAAGGGCGAGCCTTGTCCCACAATCACGGTGCTCAAACCTCCTTGCCCCCTGCAGAAATGACAATCACCTCCGGATGGGACAGCCCTTCCCTTCCTCGGGGAGGCCCCCAGCAGCCCGTTGGGGTGGAGCTGCAGGGCATCCCAGGAAGTCACAGGGCCTCTCCTCTTGGGATGTTCACAAGTGCTGCTGTGCTTCTGCCAGCCCGAACTCCCTTCCAGCCTGAAATCTGAGAGATCGTCTTCCCCTTGGTCATACTCCTTCCAAGAAAAGCAACTGACCTGCAAAATGAGCGCCAGTCAGGGCTGCAGGCAGGAGAACACACATTACGGTGATTTATTCCAAAATATTGCCATTTCCTGTAAACTCTGTGTCCTTTGTTCCACGTTTAATAATTAGTTCACCACTCTCCTAGGTAGGGGCTACCACAGAATCAGTGATGACCCCAAAATTTCTGTAGGAGGGGTTTTGGGGGGTGGGCAATTCAAGCCTGTGCAAGAGAGTTTGAATAAGAGTGAATAGCCCTTTACATTGGTGTGGGAAAACTTCCCCCATCCCACCTGGGCTCAACACAGCTATTAATCTAGAAGTAACAATACCACTTTTCAGAGGTCTCCTATATGTACACTTGGGGAAGACACCAAGGAAGTTAAAGTTAGCCTGTTAAATAATTTCCTTGAAATACTACTATAACTAGAACCCTCTTGACTTCATTCACAGCCCTTCTTATAATCCATTTTATTTCTTGTTCAGTATCTGGCACAACCCCTAGCACGTAAGCTCCAAGAATGGGCTTCATCTTCTTATTCCCAGGGCTTAGCACATGACTTGGCACATAGTGCTAGTTTTAAAATGGAACATATTCCAAGATTCGCCTCATTTAGGGAGGGATCAGTTGTTATAATCAGATTCCTGAAATTGGTGATTATTTCCTTCCTTCCACATTTCACAGGGAGCTACACTTCTTAAAGCTGGAAATTTCCTTGACTGCTTTTATTTAAATTGAATTAAAATAATTATTTTACATGGAAAAAAAATTCAAATACATTTTCAGAATGTAACCACTATCTCTTTCTCTACCTTCTCCAAAACAAAACACTTTGCAAGTTTGGGGTGGGTTAAATAATCAAAAATCTAGCCCCAAATTAAGAAACACATTTTTTGCTCCTTTAAAATTTTATTTTATTATTTTATTTTTTTAAGTTTATTATTATTATTATTTTTTTACATTCTAAGATGTAGTTGTGGAGTGGGGGGAAGGAGGAGAGGAGAAGGGGAAAGGAAACAGGGTGGGAGAGGGAGGAAGGGGGGTGTAGTTGAGGCCTGTGGCACCCCCCTCATTCCTGCAGGGAAGACACGGAGGCTTCCAGTGGTGGCTTTGGACTGAACTTTAAGTTTGCATTTCTCGCTTTTGTGTTAGACTTGATGTCTGTACTGAACTTTCTTTTGTCTTAAACTTGGTGTGGGCCCTGCTCAGTCTTGGGAGCTATGCCACACTCTCTCTGTGGAAACTGTATTTCTTATCTGTTATATTAAACTTGTTCTCACTGTCTGCTGTGACTCTCCCCTTGAAATCTTTCCTGTGGTGGAGTCAAGAACCTGAGAAGAGGACTGGGTGGGTTGAGGCTGACTACCCAGCCCCCCGGACCTTACCTACAATATCTATATGATTATTAAGACTGAATTTTTGGCTTTATTATCAGGCAAGTCTTTACCCTACAGAATACATTCCTTCTCAAATATTTCAGGAATAGTTACACAAATTGATTATAAACTAAAGCTACACGTGATCTCTCAAGTTCCCCAAAGGAGAAATTATATAGGCTCCGTACTCTGACTACAGCGAAAGCACCCAACTTCTTAAAACTTAAAAAAAACACCCTACACGTGTTCTCCCCATCCCCAAAGAGTTATTGAGTCAAAGACAAATTCAAATCTGGAATAACAGTTTTCCAATACAATGAAAAGGACAGCAATGCATATCAAAGTTTCTAAAATTTAACCAAAACTGTATTTAAGGGCTGGCCTGTGGCTCACTCGGGTGAGTGCGGTGCTGATAACACCAAGGCCATGGGTTCGGATCCTATATAGGGATGGCCGGTTAGCTCACTGGCTGAGCGTGGTGCTGACAACACCAAGCCAAGGGTTGAGGTCCCCTTACTGGTCATCTTTATAAAAAATAAAACAACAAAAAACTGTATTTAAAAGTATATTCATAGTCTTAACTGCTTTCATTCAAATAAAACAAAATAGAAGGAGCCTGGCCTGGAGCTCTGAAATTGTTTAACCAGCTGATCAGTGGCAAAGCCAGGATGGAAATGAGCTCCTGGGCTCCAGAACCGTTGGTCTTAATGTATATTCCACACCATTTCCCCATTTTATTGCTGGCAACTTACCTTTCAACTTCTTTGTTGTGACATTACAGTCAAGAAGTGCTAATATAAATTACAAGAAAGGAGAAAGAAACTGTGGGGTTTTACTTATTTATTTAATGGGGTGGGCATTGAAAATACAGAAGATGGGAAAACCAGAAGATACCTGTATCCAATGAGCACCTGCTCTGTACCAGGCACTGTGCAGTGTTCCTTACCACTGTCTCATTTAATCCTCAAAAATCTCTGCAGAGGGATATTGTTACTTTCTTTTTGTAGACAAAGAAGTTGAGGCTCAAAAGTTGCTAAGGAGAAGCTGAACCAAGGGTCAAAGCAAAAGTCTTTCAGGCCCCCAAGCCTGCACTGTTTCTGCTGCTTGATGTGGTCTGTGCCATGAGCAATGGAAGAGAGAAAAAGGGACTAAAAAACCCCAAACCAAACTAAAACAACAAATAAAACAAAAATAAGTGAATTGAGCAATCAACTCAAGAAGTTAGAAAAAGTACAAGGATGCAGCTCTATTCACACAGCCAAGAGTTGGAGCCAACCCAATGCCATCGAGACATGACTGGACAAGGAGAATGTGGTAGATGTGCACAGTGGAATGCTACTCAGTCGTAAACAAGAATGAATTTCTGCCACTCGCAGCAGCATGGATGAGCCTGGAGAAAATGATGTTAAGTGAAATAAGCCAGGTACAGAAAGAGAAACACCACATGTCCTCACTCATAAGTGGGAGCTAAAAAAAATAAACACACAAAAAAAGAAAGAAACAAAGATACAACAATCACAATAATTCATTGAACTTTCAAAAGTAGTGAATAGAAGTGTGGTTACTAGAGGTGGGAAAGGGGGAGAAGGGCTAGTGAGAAATTGGTGAAGGGTCACAGAGAATGATCACATTTTGTAATGATGGATATTATGGATATTGTAATGATGGATATAATCATTACCCTGATTTGATCATCACATATTATACAGAGGTATTGATATTCAACCCTGTATCCCACATTTATGCATAATTGATTATGTTTCAATTAAAATAAGAAAACAGAAAAAGTACAAGGAAAACATTTCCAAGGAAAACAGGAGGAAGTAAGGCATACTAATTAAAGCACAACATATTTAACTGGATCCAGAGGAAAATGTTGGTGTGATAGGTTAAAAATGGAGTTGGGAAATGGTTATAGAACCCATGTATTACAGATCTCGCTTACTCTGGACCTTGGATCCTTCTCTGTAACACTAGAGTTAGTTTAACTAAATTCATCAAAGTTTCTGGAATGAGTTCCTTGCAAGGACAGGCCACTCAGAAGCCAAGGGTCCCCACCGACCAACAGACTCTTTTAATAATAACCTGGAAGGTGAATTATCCAAGAAGGTAAATATAACTAAATATTTCATAATAACAGATTCTAAAGCCCTGTTGCCTTAAAAGCATTGCTAAATACTTTCTTCCAAAAAATTATATCCTGCCCTGAGAGAGGCTCTCAGTAGGACTGAGCAGTGCCTGTACCTGCTGCTGGCCCTGAGAGCAGGGGAAAAAAAGAAGTCACATGTCTCTGCTCAGGAAGGTGCCAATGGGAAGCCCCTGGATTGTGCTGTGAACTACAAGACAAGTGAAATACAAGCATACATTTGAAAAATCAGATGTGGCCCTTAGTGAATGAGTCTGGGTAGTGGATAGCCAGCAGACATCATAGGGTGGTCCAGTCCAAACACCCCACCTACATAACTTAAATAGGAACACACTACCCTGGTGGTCAGCCCTGTGAGAAATGAATGCCACCACCAAGCTGAAATCTGCCTGTGTCCACCTTCTCCACTCAACCCTGGACCCCACGCATTGGGCCACAAGCATTGTACCTTCCTGCATGGAATGGCCAACTGCTGAACTTTAGAACCAAACAAATGTGGGCTCAAAGCCTAGCCATGCCCCTATATTGTGCAATATGCCATGGTGATGCTGCTTGTTGTAGCTGATGGGCCAACATGCCACACCTCTGGCTGCACTTGTAGCTGGTACGTTTGCTGTGATTGTACACATGGGTGCGAGCATCTGACTACTCTGTTATATGTTCCAGTGTGGTCATGCCTGAGCACTTACACAGCGCTTACCTATTATTTGATTACTTCTCTTTAGTTTCTCTTATATATTATAGTTAGGGCATTATATTAATTTTTAAACTGATGATCATTCTGAATGGATAAAGAAATTGTAATACATTCATACAATAGAATACTATTTAGCAATAAAAAGGAATGAACTATTGTTATGCAAGACAACATGGATCGATCTCAAAATAATTATGCTGAGTGAAAGAAGCCAGACAAAAAAGAGTACATACTTTATTGTTCCATTTATAGAACACTCAAGAAAATGTAAACTGATTTATAATGACAGAACACAGATCAGTAGTTGCTTGGGAATTTGGGAGTAGGAAGAGGCAGAGAAGGGATAACCCAGGGGCACAAGGAAACTTTTGGGGATAATGGATATATTCACTATCTAGAATGTGACAATGATTGCAAGTGTACATATATTACATATATCAAAAGTTATCAAATTATACTCTATAAATATGCACAGTTTATTGTATGCCAATACCCCAGTAAAGCTGCTTGAAATATTTTAAAACCTCTACCATTAAACAACATATATTTTATGAAAAGGGAGTTTGGGGTCTGGCATGGTTGAGAATCCCAGCATCAAGCAGGGGAGAAGCTTCTCCCACTTCCCCGCCTTCAGGCAGGTGTGCTGTGCAATTTATCCAGTGGCCACTAGAGGACCGCAGCGACCCATGTACAGGAAGTTAGGGTTGCAGAGCTTCAGCACAGAAAAATTCTCTGCTTTGTGCTCCCTTGCCTGGAAGGTGGGCATTAGTAACCCCATTACACTCGCTAGTAGAGCTGAGATTTGAGTAATAGTCTCTTTGGATCCTGATTCTACCTGTTGGTCCCTCATCACAAGGAGATGCGCAGATGGGGCAGGTGAGGACCAGGGAAGCGTAGTGACTCATCCAGGCTTGCACACATAACCCAGGTCCTGGGCATATCCTTAAAGGAAATGCCTGAAAATTCCTTGGGATTAGTTCCAGTCTTTGATGGCGGTGCCTGACATTCCCACTCAACAGCCTGTGCTTGTAAGTGTTGCTCTAGGCCGGCCATTTGCTCTGGCCTTATTTCCTGTTGCATCCCCAATGCCTATAATAGACTCTCAATGAATATCTGTTGAGTGAGTGAATGAATAAAGGTGCCCTTGTTTCTGGATATCAGGAACCGGCTGCTCCTGGACCTATTCACTGGGGAAGATGCTGTAGGCATTGGCCCTGCTGTGGATGTCCAGAGAGCAGCCAGCTGTCATACCCAAGGCAGGAGCCAAGGGTATGGGGATGAGTGGGACGTGGGTAGGGGAGGCAGGCAGCTGGTTTCATTCCAGGAAAGTGACTAAAGCAGTTGCCTGTACTCCACCCTGGCAAGAGGCAAGCCCAGAATCACAAAATCCTGCTGGGTGCATAGGCAGCATGGATGGGGGCGGCAGCAGGTAGCACATTTCAGCCACTGAGCTGGGATGGGGTCAGAATTCCAGTCACAGGACAGAGCAAGCCAAGCCACTCATCCTCACACTGGACAGGTGACCAAAGCAAGAACTCAGGCCCAAGGATCAAGTCAGAAGCCCCATGTGTCAGTTAGGGTTAAGGTGGGTTGAGAGGAATGGAAAACTCCACACATTATTGGCTCAAACAGTTTAAAGCTTATTTGTCTCTTGCCTCTGTTAAGTAATCCTGAGGGAGTCTGTCCAGAGCCAACAGGGTGCTCCATGGTGCAAAGGAGATGACAGAGACAGAGGACACAGGCTCCGCTGTCTCGTTGCTCTGCTATCCTCAAATGTGACTTCCACCCTGTGGTACAACATGGCTGCTGGAACTCAACTTTTTCATGGCATATTCCAGGTAGCAGGAAGGAGGAGGGGAAGGAGGAAAGCTCTGTCCCTTTTTAAGGGCAATTCCAGAATTACACAGACTATTTTACTCACTTTCTTTTCTTTTTTCTTTCTTTCTTTCTTTTTTTTTTTTGGCGGCTGGTCAGCACAGGGATGCAAACCCTTGATCCTGGTGTTGTCAGCACCATGGTCTAACCACCTGAGCTAATCAGCCATCCTGCTTACATTTATTGGCCAGAACTGAGTCACATGGCCACACTTAGCTGCAAGGGAGGACGAGGAACATAGTCTTCATTTCACACACCCATGGGCTTAGCCAGAAATCAGAGCGTCTGCAACTGCAGAACAAGAGAACATACATCCAGTGACTCAAATTATGAGTCAGGGCAGAGGTCAACAGGGAACTCACAGTTCAGGCTCAGGTTGCCGCCCTAGGTCCTAGGGCCTAGCTGAGATCGGGTCCTAAGACTTTAGCTGTTCAGACTGGGGAGCTGGAGAGCCCAGCCTCAGGACCTGGCTGTTGGGGGGGTACCTGCTACTGCAGCAACAGGGAGCATTTTGCAGATAAGCACGGCATTAGTTCAGGAAGAGGCATTCATGGTAAGGAAGCAGGCTTGAGCAGCTCGTTGTCAAGGATAGGCATAGACTCAGAGGCCAACAGCTGCTTGACACTGTGAAAAGCATCCTTGGGATGATGAGTCAGGACCCAGACTGCCTTTTCCCAGCGGGCAATGAAGTGGCTGATGGCAGCTGCCTTTTTTTCTTTACTTAAAAAAATTATTAAAAAAAATTTTTTTTACCAGAGAATAACATGCATCTAGAAAAGTATGCAGATCATAAATGTACAGATCAATGATTCTCACAAAAATGAACACACTCAAGTAGCCAGCACCTCGATCAAGAAATAGAACATTACCAGAATGCTGGAAGGCTCCCCCGTGCCCCCTTCCAGTTACTGCCCCTCCCTTTCCCTCCCTTCCCCCTGCCCTCCCCTCCACTCTTCAACCCTCAACTCCCGACTGGCATTTTAAAAATCTTTCCAGGTGATTCCAAGGTATAGTACAGTCAATGTTGAGAATCACTGCTTTTATAATAACAGTTCTGAAACTTGACTGTATGTTAAACTGAACGTGGGGAACATCTACCTTTTGAAGTAGAAGATAGAATGGAGATAGCTAAGAAGGCAGTGTTGTACCTGCCACTTACCAGCTGTGTGACCTTGAATGAATGCCTTCACCTCTCCGAGCCTCACCTGGGAAATGGGAACACTATCACATACTCTGCAGAGTTGAGGCTGAGAGACAGAGGATGCTAAGCCCAGGCTTATGTAGGGTTTGGATATATGGCAGCTACTATTATCATTTTTATTAAAAGTGAGCAGCCCTCTCCTTTTTTATGCAGATGAGACCCAATCTGGAGATAGTGGATACAGGTCATATTGATGAAAGAGTCATCAGGTTTCGTTGATGAGAGGCCAGGGTCTTTCTAGGGAGCATGGGAAAATGCCAGGGGCAGCAGACATTATAAGCCAAAGTTGACAGCATTAGGGACCAGCAGCTGTGGATGAACTTGGGCAGCCCAGCTTTGGCAAAGCCAATCCTCCTTCAGCAAGAGCAGCAAGAAGCTGACTGGCTGCAGGCTCTGACTCTGAGAGCTGGTTATGGAGGAAAAAGCAACAGCCTTTATTGTGCACCTACTATATTTCAGACACTGTGCATTCATGCCTTTAGTTCTGTGAGGCAGGCAGACTCATCCCTTTTAACAGTAGCGGAACCTGAGGCTTCCTGGCTGCAGCACCTGCCTTACAGGGCCCTGGGGTCTCCATGACGCTGGGACCTGCCTTTCTGTTGGGCTGCATACCTGGGGACATGCTGTGTTCACAAATGACCTAAGGATACTTTATTTGATTAGATGCTCATCTCTGTATTTTTTTCCCAAAACAAAAAGTATATGGCTTTTTAAGCTGTTAACTACTTTATCTTTTTTTGTACTTATTACAAGATAATGCTTTTTTTTTTTGTAGAACATATAAAAAAATAAACAAAAAGGAAAAGATCAAAATCTCTCATTGTCCCATCCTGCAGAGATGACCACTATCAATGTTTTGGCATACGTTGTTCTTATATGTGAGTCTGTGCACACACATGTGTGTGTGTGTGTGTGTGTGTAGAAATTTACCAGAAAGGAGTCACATAGTACAAAGAAAGATAATTTGCTTTTCTTTACTTAGTAACACATACTGGCTATCTTTCTATGTCATTGAATATTCTTCTATAATAGTGGCTCTGCATTAGAACTGTCCAGGGAATCTTTAAAAATATTGATGACTGGGTTTCATCCCCAGAATCAGATTTAATTGGTCCGGAATAGGGCTGGGCTTCAAGATTTTTTAAAATCCCCCAGGTGGTTGCATTGTGCAACCAATCTTGGGAGCCACTCTGCTGCAGCATCAGTTTTCACCAGGGGCCTTGCATCCCATCTTCTGCAGGGACGCCCTGTAATTTGATCAATCTCCTTTTCTTGGACATTTAGGTTGATTCCAATTTTTCATAATTATAAACCTGAAGTTAGCAAACATTTTCTGGGAAGGGCCAAAGACTTTTATAAATTTGAATGTACATTATTTAGAAAGCCATTTAAAGATGGTAGATGATGCTGAAGTTTTTTTGTTTGTTTGTTTTTAATCAGCCCCAGCACCTGTGACATTCAAATCAAAGCTTTGCAGAACCAACAAAGCACCTCTGTGAAACCTCAGTGTTCCACAGGGAACACAATTTGAAAACTGTTGCAATAGGATAAATTCTTGGAAGTAGAACTGCTGGAGAAAATAGCCTGAACCTTTTAAAGATTTCTTTATATCGCACCTGGGTCCCAAAAGTGAGTATTGCAGGAGGACAAGCCTCAATGTGCCAGCATTTGTCAAGCCTCTGCTTGCGGTGCACTTGTAGTTGTCCTATTGGCCAAAGCAAGTCACATGGCCAAGCCCAGAGTCAATGTGGGAGGGACAACAAGGGTGTGAATACCTGGTGTCATCCTTCATTGGTGGTCACCGAACAGTCTATCACAGGTTACTTGCCCATCCCTGGGACAATCACTGAGTTCAGGCAGAAGAGGTACTAAGATTGTCCCAGCCTCATTCACGTGTCCCCTTATATCTGGAGTGGGGGGATCATGATTGGCAGCTCCCACCGTAACTGGTTGGAATAGGGAAGAGCACTTCCTCAAAAGAAAGCAGACGGCATTGAGAGCAGACAAAATAGTAAATACCCACTTCCTTGGGGGCAAGACGTTTTCACAATTCTGAATACAATTTAACCAGAGCCAACACACCTTGTGCCTATGGGCCCTGTGGGACCTGCTCAAGGAGGGCAGTCCCCAGGCAGTTGTCTTGACCTCCTGAACACGATTCCACTTCTAGCCTTCACGAACCCTGGTGCAGGTGACAGGAGTCACTATAACATGTCTTTCCCTTCACTGGGATGGTGTCTGATTGGCCTCCCTGCTGAAAAGGTCCTTTACCTTGCAGGATGTGCATGGAGTCCATGAATCTGCCAGCAGAGTGTGGAAAGAATTTCCCAAGCTGAGTAGGAGCTGGCATTGCTAGGCTGTTTGGGAGAGAGCAAAGCATTCATATCTTGTGTTCTGTGGCCTGCGGCAGCAGTCTCCTTCTGCGTGCCCACAACGTGCTATGTCTCTCTCTCCCAGCTCCTTCTCACTGGTTTATCATTACTGAGTTTCTCTATCTGTCTTCCTCTGTCTTCACACTGCTGGCAGATTCAAGGACTGAGCTCCTTATGGGCAGGGACTGTTTTTCACCACGATTTCTCAGCACTTGACTGGGCCCAGCACATGGCAGGTGTGTTCAGTGAATGGGTGAACAAGCTGGTGACTTCTCAACCTCTATCTTCAGCCTCAGGGTCCTTCTTCTAAGTTCCCCATTTGCACTTCCGACTGCCTGCCTGACACTGTCACATGCACATCCCACGGGCACTTCAGACTCATCATGCTCAGCCCTGAGCCCCTCAGCTCCATCCTAGCCCGGCCACTCCTCTCACTTGTCCACTCCCAGTGAAAGCCAGAAATCTGGGTACTGTCCCTCAGGTCTGAGCAGTGCCCAGGCTCCAGAATCTTCCACCCCTTCCCATCTCCTCTTTCACTGCCTTAGTTCATTTTCATTATTACCTTTTTAAAAAAACTTGAGGTGAATTTCACATAACATAAAATTAGCCATTTTAAAGAGACCAATTTAGCAGCAATTAGTATGCTCACAATGTTGAACAACCATCTCTTCTGCCTAGTTCCAAACCGTCTTATGACTCCAGAAGGAAACCTCGTACCCCTTAAGCAGTCACCCCTCTCTCCAGCCCCTGGCAACCACCAATCTGTGTTCTGACTCTATGGATTTACCTCTTCTGGATAATTCATATAAATGAAATCATATAGTGTGTGACCTTTTGTGTCTGGCTTCTTGAACTTAGCATGTTTTTGAAGTCCACCCATCTTGTGGCACACATCAGTACTTCATTCCTTTCTATGAATAGTATTCCATTGCATGGATAAACCACATTTTGCTTATCCTTTCATCCACTCATGGACATTTGGGCTGTTTCCACCTTTTGGCTATTGTGAGCCATGCTGCTATGAACGTGCATGTACATGTATTTGCGTACCAGTTTTCAGTTCTTTGGGAGTGGGATTGCTCCTCGTTATCTTTTGCCCATCAACAGTCCACTTTACCCTCCAGATGGCTATGAAGGTGACCATTTCCTTCCTTTTTCAAAAATACAATTTTTCTTCTTATTATAAAAGCTATAGATGTTCATTGTTAAAGTTTTGAAAAATACAGAAAGAAGTTGTTTTATTTTTAATCCAGGGGAATGTAAATACCAGACTGACGGGGTGCCTCCCCCCGACTTGGATAAAGTCTGGCGTGTCCTGGTGCCCACCGCCTCCTGAGCCTTCTCTTCCAGTTCTGCTCCTCACTGCCTCCGCACCCGTGATTCCTGGCAACCCCAGTCATGTGCTCCTCCAGCTTCTGAGCCATTGCAAATGCTGTTCCTCCGAGAGACTGCCCTTCCTGTCCTTCTCACCTGACCTATCCTACTTACCTTTTCTGGCTCAGCTCTCCCTGTCACTGTTCTCCCAGAATGTCACTCATACCAGAAAGTGGCCAGGATGACCATTGTCCTGTAATGGGAAAGGGAAGCTGACCCGTGCAGGATGTGGCTAGGTTCTACTACTTGACCATAAAGCAGCACTGATTTTACTTCTCACCTCTCCACAGTCTCAGATATTCCCCACAGTGTTCGAGCTAAACAGGGAACCACCAACTCACCCAAGCCCTGTCATTAGGGGTTGGCATCTTGCTATATTTCCCTATTGTGATGGCTGTCAGTGAGACTGGCACAGAAATGAGCAATCCAGAAGGATCTTTCTTTTCCCCTTTCCTTCCTCCAGGCTTGTTCTTTCTACTCGTGAAGCCAGAGGCTTTGGAGTTTAATTATATGCGGCAGTTGGAAGCACAGAATGTCAGAGCTGGAAAAGAAGGACCTTGTTATAAATAATAGCTAGCAGCATTTATTGAGCATTAACTCTGTGCCAGGCCCATTTCCAGGCATTACCTCATTTAATCTTCCCAACAATTCTAGCAGGCAGGTACCATCCACCATCCCTGTTTTATAGGGAAGGAAACTGTAGCTTAGGGAGGCTACAGGGCATTTCCCAAACTGTGTTAAGGGGTGTAGAGTAACACAAAATATTAGTTGGTGTTAGTAAAAAAGGGTTTCATTGTCAGATACTGCATCGTGCATCCCCCCTAGGAAAGTCACAAAGCACACACACGCACTGAAGGTCCTGGGAAGTCCTACAGCAAAGACACCTGTTCAGGTCAGTGTCTCTACTGTAACAGACCTCACAGAACTATTAATCCACAGAGCACAGTGTGGGGAATGCAGATATTGACCAACCTCCCCATTTTACAGATGGGGTAACAGAGGCCCAAGCAGTACTTTAGAGGCAGACCAGGCACAGACCTTGGTCCCCATGCCACCTGTAGTCCACAGGATGCATACAGCAGAGGAAGGCAGACTATGGCCCATCTGGCCCCCTACCTGTTTTTGTCAATAAAGTTTTATTGAAGATTTCTGATTAAGCTCCCTTGATTTATAGATGAGCCAATTGAATGCCAGAGAGGATGGATGACTTGTTCAAGGTCACATAGCCAATTAGGGGCAGAGGCAGAAATAGATTCCAGATCTCTGAATTCCAGTTATTCTCTGAAACACAAATCAGACAGGTGGCAGGCGTGGGGTGCGAAGTTCCATGACACTTGTGACACCTGTCTCTGCTCTCCAATATGTGGCACTTACACAGGCATTGCCCCCTTCTGCTACTGCACAAATGCCCAAGGCATTTCTCCTACCACTTGGCCTGAACTGCCTGGGGGCCTCCATTTGCCTTCCACCTTCTGTGGGTAAACAGAGCAGGGGCCAACCCTGCAGTCTCACAGGGGGCAAAGGCTGAACGGAGCACTCCATGTTTATTTTAATTCTGTACCAGATGCAGTAAAACGTCATTAACTTCCCCTGTGCAAATTTGAAACGTGAGATCATTTGGACAGGAACTGAGCAGAAGGCAACCTTTGCTTGCTGCAGGGAGAGTTTGCCAAACAAATGAATAGTGTAAACAGGATCCTAAGCGGGTTGTTGGAAACCACTTCAGAAAATGTACAAGGGCTCTTGGGCCTCCCCAAAGCATACTGTCATACAGTGGTCATCTAGTTACATTTTTTGAGGGGGGGATGGCTTACAATTATGCAAATAAATCTACTTAAATATGCAAATAAAATTATTCGTATCTCTTCATTAATATAGCTTATGCAAAGAGCACTTTCTTAACCTTGTTTAAAATGTGAGCAATAAAAATAGATATTTTAGTTGAGATAGGTCCATCCAGCAAGTGGTACTAATCAGGAGGTTTTATTAACCTCTTGTTCTGGAGGAGGGGGTCTTTTTACTGACCCCAGATGGCCAAGGCAAGCCAAAGAACTAAAGGGCCATCTGGAAACAGCTGCAGGGACAACAGGGCATAAAGTCCCTTGGTGGCGGTTCTTCCAGGGGCAGCCAGACTGCCCAGATGGCCCTTCCAGACCTGGGAGAAGCAGACTTGTTGCTGAGGTGGAGGGTAAAAACAGTCCTGTGTAGGTGGCAGCTGGGCCCAGAGGCACTGGCTTCCTTGTCTCTGGAGCAGGGGGGGCGCCCAGTTGACAGATCCTCCTTGCGTTCCTGAGGCCCTTCCCAAGCCCTCGGGGATCGGGGGTCTTTTCCTAAAAAGTACCTCTGCCCCCCAAACCAAGTGCTGGCAAGAACTTGGTTGTAAGGTAGCTAAGGGATTAAATCCAGGCTGTGCCAGTCACCAGCTCTGTGACCTCAGGCAAGATTTTTCTCTTTTTGAGCCTCCATGTTCTCATGTCAAATGGGGGCCAATGCGTTCTTTCTACGAAGCTTGCTGTGAAGATTAAATAATGATGATAGCTAATGTTTCACTCTGCAGCCTCACTCTTCCATCCCTCTCCCTTCCACCAGTTGCTCACCTTCTAGTACATTCTTCAGGAGTGGTTCTGAGGCAAGCCAGCACTACCATGTCGTGAGGACATGAGGACACTCCTGCAGCACCATGGAGAGATCCAATGGTCAGGAACCGAGGCCTCCTGCCAACAGTCATCTCAGAAGCTGATCCTCTACCCACAGTCAAGCCTTTGGATGGCTGTGGCCCTGGCCAACCCCTTGACTGCAACTTCATGAGAGACCCTGAGCCAGAGCCACCCAACTAAGCCACTTCCGGATTCTTGGCCCCCAGAAACTGTGTGAGATAATAAATATTTGCTCAATTTGGGGTTATTTGTGATGCAGCAGTAAATAATTAATACACTTACCTTTCAGGTTTACTATAAGAATCTAGTGTTAATACATATAAATTGCAACCAAACTTGCTGGGACCAGAGGCTACAGAAAGGACAGGAGGAGAAGCAGAGGAAGAGGGGTGGGGCAGGGAGCCAGTCCAGGCAGAGCCTCACTCCTGATGTGGAGGAGTCTGAGAGATGGAAATGCAAGTGGACAATGGCCAGATCATATATCAAAATAGAACTCTGACCCCAAACCTGCAGCAACAGTCCGGGAAGCCACACAACAACCCCTGTAGCAATTAGCCCCAAATGGCCAGGACTTAATTAATAATTGACAGCTTCCCCAATTTTGTCCCTACTTCCAATATCCGACAAACTGGAGGAAGGCAAATATGCTCCCTAACCAATCCCATAGGAAGCCCCCGTTCTAGGGAGCCCACCGACAGCTGTCCTGAGCTAACAGCTTCCAATCAGGGCACACCTGAAGCCTCCCCTTTTTTCCAATGTGAAGTTTTCCCACTCCTCTGCCTGCCTTTGAGTCTCTGTCAAATGGAAGTGACAGTGGCTGACTCCCTGGCTATAGCAAGCTCTGAATAAATACCCTTTGCTTGTTCTCATTAGTGTACTCTTTGTTTATTTCCACAAGCCCAAGTTCTCTTTCTCCCTTCCTTCTCTCAGGTCAAAGACAATATCTTCACACTGGCCTCCACTACCCCAAGTATCCAGAGAAACCAGCTCAGGGATGGTGGAAGAGAGGGGGACAGGAATAATTAAGAGTGTAGCTTTGGAACAGGACAGATCTGGGCTCAAATTCTGGCTTAGATGCTTAACTAGCTGTGTGTTCTTGAGTAAGTCAGTTAAACACCCTGAGCCTCTGTTTCCTCACGTCAAAGGGACAGTCCAGCAGAAACCCAAAGGCTGGTGTGAGAATTCAGTGAGGTAATAGACTGAATGCACTGAGCATATGCTAGGAGTTTAGTACAGGAAAGGTCGGCCATCATATCAGCCTCCTCGCCACGTGCTGGAGCGGGCAGGCCCTGTACCGCACCCTTCCTCACCTCCAACGCCTTTCTTTGCAACAGGCAGCCTGACTTCAGCTGGATGGAGTCAAGGACATTGGCTCCAAGTCCACTGTATATCAAAGGTCAGGGTTTGGTCTCAGGAGAAGAATGGGCAAAGGACATAACCGAGCATTTTTCTAAAGAAACCCAACTGGCCCAAAGCAGAGGACAAAACGTACAGGCCAGGTACCCGCTTGTCTCCCTGCTCTATGCTGGCTCTGAGTGGTGGTCAGGGCAGGGAGACTCCTGCCCAGAAAACTCTGAATGCCAGGCCAGCTTCCCAGGGCTGAGGAGGAAGAGTCAGGCCGGTTCGCAATCTGGTACATGTGTACGTGCACGTGCCTCAGTTTCTTCTTCTTTAAGATGAGAATTTTCATAGCTTACCAAGACACACACACACACACACACACACACACACACACATGAATTAGTGCTCTAATAATGAATGTGCATGTGTGGGTGTGTGTGGGGGGAGGTGTTTTAGTACATTTTGGGCTGCTATAACAGAATATCCGAAACTGGGTAATTATAAACAATAAAAATTTATTTGTCGCAGTTCTGGAGGCTGGGAAGTCCAAGATTGAGGGGACAGCATCTGGTGAGGGCCGTCTTGCTGTGTACTAACATGGCAGAGGGCATCACCTGGCAGGAAGGAAGCAAGAAGAGAGCAAGAGGGAGCCCAACTTGTTCTTTTATAAGGAACCCACTCCTGCAATAAGGGCATTAATCCATTCATAAGGGCGGTGCCCCCATGACCCAAACACCTCCCATTAGGCCCACCTCCCAATACCTCCCACTGGGTATCAAGTTTCCAACACATGAACTTTGGGGGACACATTCAAATCATAGCAGGGGGTAGGGGCTTTGAGGTACTTGTGTGCTGGAGGCTCCTGCATCCCCTCACTCCAACTTGCTAGGCCTTTTCCATCTGCTCATCTTCCCTGCCACCACTGGGCTTCAAGTCTCCAGCCAGCATCTTTTACCTGTACTATTGCAAAGACTGAGTGCTTTCCTTACTCTCCCACAACGATCAAAGAATGAAAATTAACACAAGGGTGCAAACATCCCCCCACCTACCTTAAACTCAGGCAAAGACTTTTAAAATAATGACAATAACGAGGATGGTGGGGGGGGGAGGGGCTTCTTCCCCACAGGGCAAAAGTGTAAACTGGTACAACTGGAAGACAATTTGGTAGGATGTACCTTTTGATTCTACAGGTCTATCTTTCAAAATATAATCTAAATAAAAATTAGTTTCTGCACAAAGACTTCCTTACATGACTCTTTACGGTAACATTGTTTCTAAATGCAAAGAAAAAAAAAAAAAAAGGAAACAATGCCAATATTCAAAACCAGGAAACTTGATTAAATAAATTGCAGTGGTCTGTATCTCCTTGAAACATCCTCGCTTCCCTAAAAATAATACTGTAGATCAGTAGTCCGAGCATCACCTGGCAACTGTTAGAAATGTGCATTCTGGGGCCCTGCCCTGCACCTACTGCTTCAGAAACTCTGGGTGCAGCCCAGCAATCTGGGTTTCAACAAACCCTACAGGCATCTCAGAGCCACTATTGTAGATGACCGTCACAGCGGAAAGACACACTGTTAAATGACAGGAGGTTACAAAACAGCACGCGCAGGACAGCGTGCGTGAACAGTGCATGCCCATTTCAAATACATGTGTAGAGAGAGACCTACAAATAGGCAAAGGCCAGGAAGAGTTTGTACCCAGGTGATCACATCGACCCTCTCTGGGTATGAGGTTTTTAGATTTTTTTCATTTTGCTAATCCATATTTCCTAACTGGCCTACGATGACTATGTTTGTGTAAAAAAGAAAGGGTAAAAGCCCCAATAACCTATATTTTTAAAATAAAAAAGTTTAATGGAGTGGGTGGAGAAGATGTGGGGAAGAAGGCAGAGGGTATTCTTCACTGCGACAGCCTTCAGCCCGGGAAAAGCAGGACCGCCCGGGGGGACCAAGGGCCATGGCGCAGTGCAGCGGGCCACGTTGGGGGTCACAGCTACTCATACCTAGGAAGGCTTACCAGGGCTTAAATAAGGAGCCGAGAGGAGATTTAGGGCAGACTTCCGGGAGGCCTTGACTGCTAACAACACTAAATCCTGGAATGGCCACCTTGGGGAGATTTTCTGACCCAGAACACACAGCAGCTGACCAGAGGGGGGTCGGCCTTGGCAGGCTGCGGGGGCCTGCACAGGCTGCGCTCTCGGCGGGATTCTCGCCCCCGGACACCGCGGGGACTGGAGGGCGGGGCCGGGCCGTTGCTAGGGGAGGGGCGGCTGGGCGGGCGAGGGACTCAGCCGGCGACCGCCACGCGCGCTGAGCTCTCCTGCACCAGCTCCTGCGCAGCCTGTTGCTCATTCCTCTGGGCCGCCGCTTCCCGCCAGCTGCCCAGGGGTAGGCGGCCCGGGAGAGCGCCAGGGCGCGGGCAGCCTCCGCCTCCCTCCGCTCCCCAGGCACTAGTCGATCCGACATCCCGGAGCGCCCCCGAGAGCGCGGACGACAGCGAGCCTCCCTGTGCGCCCCGGACCGCGCACCGAGACCCCCGGCGCCGAGATGAACACGACCTTCCTGGACCACAGCGGCTTGGAGGACGCGGGTGGCGTGGGGAACCGCAGCCACGGGCTGGGCACGTGGCTGGGCTGCTGCCCGGGGGACGCACCGCTGGCGGCCAGCGACGGGGTCCCCGCGGGGCTGGCGCCCGACGAACGCAGCCTGTGGGTGTCGCGCGTGGCGCAGATCGCAGTGCTCTGCGTGCTGTCGCTCACCGTGGTCTTCGGCGTTTTCTTCCTGGGCTGCAACCTGCTCATCAAGTCCGAGAGCATGATCGACTTTCTGGTGCAGGAGCGCCGGCCTTCCAGGGACGTGGGCGCCGCCCTGCTGGGGCTCTACTGAGCGCCGCCGGCCGCCCTCGCCAGCGCTGCTGCAAGAAGGAGAAGGCAGACCAGGACCTTCGTCACCCTCTCTGGGCTCTGCCACTGCCTCCGGGCGGGCAGCGCGAGGGCCAGCGACGTGCCTCGGGGCGCTCGGGTCCGGGGACACCGCGGGACTTCCCACGGCGGCGCGGGAAGGGACTTGCACGCCCGCTCGGTGCTGTGTGCGCTTCAGCGTTGGGGGCTGGGAGAGGGGACGAGAGTTCTTAACGGTTTTTCAGAAAAAGAAGTTCGGGGCAGGCTGGAAGTGGCTGTGGGAAGCAGTTTGGGGCTAGGGTCGCTCGCGTGGGAGCTTTGTGTGTATGTTGGTGGGGGCGGGCTACGGGCAGGGTGGGGAGACTGGTTGAAGAATCCGAGTCGCGGAGCTTGTTGGCCTGATCTTGCATTTGAAAAGAAATCTCGTAATAAAACTGCAGCCGTCGGGATTCCTGCGGCTTCCAGCGCTCTGTGTGAGTGTGTGTGAGTGTGTGTGTGTGTGTGCGTGTGCGAGTGTGCGTGTGTGAGTGTGTGCGTGTGAGTGTGTGTGCGTGTGTGAGTGTGTGCGCGCGTGTATGTGTGTGTGCTCGCGTGTGTGAGTGTGCGCGCGTGTGTATGTGTGTGTGTGCGCGTGCGCGTGTGTGTGTGCGCGTGTGAGTGTGTGTGCGTGTGCGTGTGTGAGAGTGTGAGTGCGCGTGTGTGAGTGTGTGTGCGTGTGTGTGTGTGAGTGTGTGTGAGAGTGTGAGTGCGCGTGTGTGAGTGTGTGTGCGTGTGTGTGCGTGTGCGTGTGTGTGTGTGTGTGAGTGTGTGCGCGTGCGGCGGCGGAGGGAGAGGTGGCATGTACCCTAGTGGCGGGCACTTTGGGCCTGCGTGGGTCGCCTGGCTGGGGAGCTGTCCGGCAGGGCCGGGCTCCTGGGGCTCCACGCTGAGGCCGGAGCCGGGAAAAGGAAAAGGAACCGTTTTCTACGCTGACAGCGGAGGACGCAGGTCCTGCCGGGCGGACAGACAGCTGGTGAGATTAATTAAAACAATGGAAATCTGAGTCTCTTCCATGAGATGGAAACAAAAACAAAAACAGTGAGTTGAGTCCAAAGGGGGAAAGCAGTACAATTAATAGTTCAGGATAGCGAACAAATAAAATTAAACTGGGGAGGGGGAGGGCAAGGGAGACTAGATCCAGTGAAAATTTAGTTATAGGGCCCAAAGCCCCATCTAAGGGCTCGTTTTGACCCCGCCCTTACAGAGGGCAGGAGAGTAGACCCCGAAGAAGCCCCTTTGTTCATCCTGGAGAGGGAGGGGCTTTTTGGTGAAGGGGACCTGGGATGTTTAAAATGGAGACAACGGCCTCCAAATGCAGTTGTCTTGGGGGCCCAGCAGCCCAGACCCGGCGCCCCCGCGGGTGCTACCTTTCCCTACAGCAGCGTTTAGTAGTGAGAACCTTGGCACTCACTGGCCAAGGGGAAGGGGCTGGTTCTGCTGTCTGCCAGTGTCTGGCCTGGGGGAGAACTAAAACGGGGGGCTCTGGGGAGAGACTGGGCTGTGTTGCCTTGCATACCCCCCTCACTCTAGCGCCAACCCCACTCAGGCACCCCAGCAGTTGGAAGTTTTGGGGGATAGGCCCTAATGGATTTCTACCTCTTCTCTCTTTCACCATGGGTGGAAGGGAAGGACAACAAGGAAGCAGTCTGAAGCCTTAACCGGCTTTGGCAAGAGAGGTGCAGGGAACGCCATCTCATGTCTCTTGTACTGGTTCCATAAGGAAGAGGGTGATAGGGGGAGTATCTCAACAAAAGCACAGATGGTCACTGACTATGCAGGATCCAGAATCTTCCTGCCTCCTGAGCTCTCCTGTGTAGTCAGAATCATCACTATCAGGATGTATCTGCCCCACCCCTGCCCCCCACGCCTGCTGCTCCAGTTTCAGACCTGGGGGGATTCATTGAGTTGGACAGCACAGTCCAGTCAGGCCAGGGGTCAGAGAGTCCTTGTAGAGTGTCCATGGGGCAGACACCCAACATGGGGAATGTTCTGTTGATACTTTGGTGTGACTTACAGGTAGCCCAGCCTGATCTGGGGACAGTAGCCTGGATATCTGGCTTCAAGTAGCACAGGTGTTTGGAGCCTGGGCCGAACCAGAAGCCTGGAGAATTCTGCTCAGACAGCAGGCGTCCATGTAAACCTCAAATGACCGGAAAATGGGGATTTCAGGAGGAATGTGGGCTTAAACACTTTTCTGCCTGGCCAAGATAGAATGAACAATACGAGGACTTTGCTCTAATAAAATGGGTCTGCTCCTGTGACTGGGGCAAGAGGACGGTGACTCAAGAGTTAAATTTCCTGAATTTGCTGAAAAAGGAAAGCCTTAGTGGGGAAGCTTTGTAGGATTTTCTCACTGTCAAAAAAAAAAAAAAGACAGGGAAGACATGTCTGTATACTGACATGCGTGTTTGGGCCCCCAGACTCTGACTCATACACCCGTGTGTACATGTGCACACCCAGGCACATGTGCACATGTGCATGAATGTATGTTCAGGCAAGCAGGCACACGCAAAGGCAAGAGGATCCAGCCTCAAGGACAACAGCAACTGTGATGGGGTCCTGGGAAGGGGTGCAGAGCGAGAGATCATATTTGTGGCCCATCTTGGTTCTCCCCAAAGCCTAAGGCAGTGTGTTTACTGAGCTGCTTTATATAAACCTTGGGTGGGGGTGGGACTTCTGAGTTACATAAGAGCGAATGAAGCACAGTGCTCCAGGGGAAGGGTGAGACTGGATTAGAATCCTGAGCCTTGGGCATCTGGGTTGAGGATGGAGAAGGGACCTGGTTCTTGAAAGCCCTCCCCCACCCCCACCCCTTGGGCAGAAAGAGCTCTTCCTCTGATGCCTGCCCTGGATGCAGAGGCCAAATCTCAGAGGCTCCTGGATTCAGAAGAGCAAAGCCCGGGATCCTGGCTGCCCTGCTTCCTAGCTCTGTGACTTTGGGGAAATAGCTTGACCTCTCTGTGCCTGTTTCCTCTTCTATAAAATAGGAGCAATGGGACCCATAGTTACCGTGACAGGACATGTGTGAAGTATAGCCAGCAGCGTGCCTGGCATTTTTGTTGTTGCTTTTTGTTTTTTCTTTCTGTTTTTTAATTTTATTTTTTGTCTTTATTTTTTCAATTTTAGTGCCTGGCATTTAATAAATACTCAGTAAAGACAATTATTATGATTATTGCTAGTTTTGTTTACTGTATGAACTCTTTCCCAGAACCAAAACGTATTTGGTTCTCTGACATGGGATCCCTGGAGAGAAAAATAGTAGTTCCTATTTGCAAAGCATTTGGTAGTTTTCAAAGCTCTTTCATAAGCAGGATGAAAATAAATATCAAATGCCTAATGTGCCAAGCACTGAGCTCCCACCCTCGTGAGGAAGGGTTTATTGCTACTCCCATTTTGTAGATGAGGGAACTGAGGCTCAAAGAGGTTGCCTGGATCACACAGCTAGGAAGGGGCAGAGCTAGTCCTGCCGGTGTGACTCAGGTCTTCACTCTGCATGATCTCCTTTGCTCCCCACCACACCTTGGTGAGTAAGAGGAGCAGATATTCCCCTAGTTTCCTGTTTAGAGGAGAGGAGATTAAGGTTCAGTTTAATGCCCAAGTTCATGCATTCAACCAGTGTCTACTGGGAACCTACTGGGGGCCAGGTACTGTGCCAAGCACCGGCATTGCAGATAAGCAGGGGCATGGCAGAGCTAGAGTCCAGCTCCAGCCTGCAGCCCCCGTGGCCCAGGAACACGCTTTGCTCCTCAGAGCCACTAGTCCTGGGGTGCGGGTGGCTGGTTCCATGTGTCTCAGGGGCTAGATCAAACCTTCCACATCCCGTCTTCAGAGTAAGAGATGGTTCTTTTGGGGCCAGGTATGCCCTGACCAGCAAGATATCCCCCAGAATGGGGGGACAGTAGAGGGCACCCACCTACTTTCCTGCTTGCTTGTCTGAGCCAAATTCACAGAGGGGTGATTGGCCATAGCTGCTGACAGTTGTCCTCCCTCAGGATCCCTGAGATCCCTCAGCAGCAGACCAAGAGCAGCCTTGAGCATTAGGGGCCGTTTCAGAGGGAAAGAATGAAGCTTGAGAAGTGGGTGCAGACAAAAGTGGCCCACATCCAGTATTCCAATTTGGGGAAAAAGGTATACGTGTGCATGGATGCATGTATGCACGTAGTTAAAAGGTCTCTCATGGGATTTCTGAGTAGCATTCCTTGAAAGCAGCTCATGATCCTCTCTTATCAGTTAAGATCACACCAGGCACATGGGGTGTCCAGAACGTTGAACCCCAGCTGAGCAGGCAGGGCAGGTGTCCAGGTCTCTGAGATGGCAGCTGGGGGGAGTGTCCGGGGGCAGCACCCACTTACCCTTGCAGCAATAGCTGTATTTCCTACACTTGGGATTCTGTGATAGGTACAATCTAGTCCATGGATAGGGAACACTAGATCTCAACAATATTCAACAACAACAAAAGCAACAGAGTTAGCACACACTCTCATAAGATTGTCATCTGGTTGTGTGGTTAGGTAATGAGCTCAAGGTCGCACCCTCAGCCAATGGGTAGCAGAGGTGACAAGGAAACCCAGTTCTCACTAATGCACCAGCCAGTGCCAATATTTATTAGGCATGTCCTATGTGACTCTCCTGGTGCTGGGTGCAGAAGAGGTTGCTAAGATGAAGGCAACTCAGTCTCCACCCTCAGGATGTTAATAACATCATTACATAGGGGATGTAGTGGTGCCATCTTCTGTGCCTCAACTAGTATTTCTTTTTGGGTAGCCAGCACCAGCCAGTGGGGTATAGGGTTCAGTGAAAACTTGCAGGCCACTGATACACCCGAGTTCCTCCTGGGGCTAGCTTTTCAGGGAATGCCTGGGCAGGTAGCTCAGGATGTGGAAACTGAATGTTGAAAATGATGCTGCCAGATGGGCAGAGGCCAACACTCATCACCGAGAGGGTTAGGGTTGCACACGGGGCTCCTGATTGCAGTCGGAGTCCTCGTATCCCGGATTCTCTCCCACTGCTGTCTTTGGGATCTTTTGCAGGAAGCGTTTTCATGCTCCAGGATGGAATCAGATGTGATGGGGGAGATGGGGAAGGGGTAGGGTGGGGAGAAACCAACATTTACTGAATTCCATCTGTAAACCAACATTATTTAATCCTTGTGGCGACCCTGTGTGTTGGGGATTATTTCCCCTTTACAGATGAGAAAATGGAAGCTCAGAGAGGTTAATTACAGCCAGGCAATGGCTAGCCTAGGATGTGATCCCCATGTGTCTGCCTCTGCAGCCTATCTTTGCTCCACCACACTGCCCATCACTAGAGGGCTGAGGGGTGCGTGCGGAGTGAGAGGGCTGGTGCCAGGGAGTGGGCAAGGGGGTCGGGAAAGGTAAAAGAACCTCTCTTACAATGAGGCCTCATACTGTCCTATAAACTCAAATCCTCAGGTGGGCCTGGAAATCTCCACAGAGGGGGATCCATCTCAATGGTTTACAGTTATTCACCACCACCGTCTTTTATTATTTTTTGCCCCATGAACTATTCAATTCTTAACTATTCCTTTTTTTTTTTTTTTTGTCTACCAAACACACTCCCCTTATTACAGAGTAATGAAATTGTTTGCCATCTCAAACAATTGCTGCTAATCTTAGCTTCTGGCCATCAGGACAGAGCCTGGCCACAGGCCAAAGCAGGGAAACCTGATGATTCTGTGGATGTTTAGTGTCTCCGGGCTCAGGAAAGCAGTTCTGGCACCTCTGCAGGGTGGGGGTCCCATGCAGCCCTCTTGCTATGAAATAGAGGAAATTGAGGCCCAGTGAGAGGGGGTGATGCAACCAGCATTTGAATGGTGGCTGCCTCCTTCTTAGCTACTCTTGCCCCCTGGCCTTCCCCTACCTCCTGCTGAAACCAGTCAGCCTCCCTCTCTGGCCCTGAGTGGGCTCTATGGAGGGAAAAACAATAGTTGTGCTCTGGCATCAGGACCAGGGAGGGAAGTGGGATCAATTTGGGGTCTTGAGTCCTTTTCAGAAGGGCAGCTAGAATGGCCTCTTGTAGGGACAGGGAGCCTTGGACCGTAAGAAGGCTCTGGGCATCTGAGAAGGGGGATAAAGAGAAAGATCTGGAGCAGGAAAAGGACTTTCCTCCCTCACTTTCTGGGAGGCCTGTAGCCATAGGGACCCCTGCGGCCATGGGGACCCCTGCCATCCAGCATGAGGAACCCAGTGCTAAGGCACTAGAGCAGGTCCGTGGTAGCTGTGGTGAGGAGCAGGTGGCAGCAATGGTGCTTTCAGGGCAAGGCCTCCCATTAGAACAATGAATTTCAACCTGGGCAGCTCATGAGAATTACCTGGAGGAGATTAGAAAAGTCCCGCTGCCTGGGTTGTGCACCAGACCAATGACATCTGGATCTCTGGGGTAGGAACAGGCTCCAGAGTTAGAGGCCCTTTGTGACAGCTGGATGTTGCTGATCACCAAAGAGATGCCCCCAGTGTTTCAGTCGCATATAGCTCCTGCTTTCCGCTTGTGTCCTGAAGTCTCTGTAACCATCGTTGGGGACGCTGGCATGGGAGGAAGGCAGATGGATTGGAATCAGTTGAGACTATGATTACACAGAACCAGCTGTGTGTGCAAGAGCAAGTCAATTCAGTTCTCTGAGTCAGTCTTCCCAACTGTAAAATGGGGATTAGAAAGCCCACCTCCCGCATTTGTTGAGAGGATTTGACGAGATGATGCTCGATGAGCTTGGCTCAGTGCTCTGCCCTCAGCAGGTGCTGGGTCACTTGTTGTGAGTGTTCAGATGGGGAATGTCTCTGCCCCAGAGGTGCCCCATCAGGAGGGACACTCCAGGCAGGGCTTCAGGATGGGAGTCACGTGTTCAATGGGATGGAACAGCGGAAGAAGGCAGTGCCGCGAGACAGGTTGGGGGCACTTTCCCTCTAATGATTTGGAAACAGGAGAGGATGTTGAGGGGTGCCCACAGTGGCGGCATGCATCATCCCATAGTCCTATACTGTCTGGAGAGGGAGAGGGAGAGGCTGGATGTGGAGTGGAGGAAGATGGGGGAGTGGTCTTTGGAGACCTCCTTCCCCCGGTTCCTTATTCAGAGGTATTTGCTGAACACCTGACTTCTGCAGGGTGCTCTATGGGGCTTTGGGAGGGCCGGGAGAAGGAACGGCAGCCAGGGACATGGCTTGGGGCACTGGACCATGCCATGTGCCCCAAGCTGAAGAAGGCCCCCACCCCACGCCCGGCCCCTTCCTGAGCCCTGATTCTGTGAGAGCACTGCCCTGCCATCTTCCCAGCCACCCAGTGGGAAACCATGTCTAACTCTGCCCACTCCTTCGGCAAGTCTGGCAGATTCCATGTTCACAGTGTTTATCTCCTCCTGTCCACCTCTGCAGCTTAAGCCCTGGAGATTTTTGCCTGGGCTGTGCTAGGAGCCCTCTATCGGCCTCTTGGTCCCCCACCATCCCCACTTTCCTCTTCCCTGATCCCTCCTTCACTGCCACCAAGACAGTTTGCCCAGAACATAGACGGCATTACGTCACTCACCTCCTGGGTAGCCTGTGATGGGTCTCTAGTGCCTATGGAACTGTCCAAAGTCCTAAACCTCTTCACGAGCTCACGTCCCAGTGTTTCTCTCTGTGCTCTTACGACCCAGCCCTCATGTTATACCCTAAAAATGCTGCAGAGCTCACTCCCCATGCTTCTGCTCCTGTTGTTCTGCTCCCCTCAAATGTTTCTCCTCCCCTCTTCTGCCCTTTGAGAGCTACTCATCCTGCAAGGTCAAGCTCAAGCACAACCTCATCCACGAAACAGAATTACATTTGCTTCTTACTTAGTCCCTCTACACAATCTTTGTATGTCTAGGTAACAAAAACTAATGTTTATTGAGCACTTCTCTGTGTTAGACTGTTCATATATTAACTCTCCTAAGAGGTGGCTTCTATTATCATGTTTATTTTACATCTGAGGAAACCGAGACCCAGCAAGTTTAAGAGACTTGTCTGAGGTTGGACAGCCAGTAAGTGGCAGAGCTGGGATCCAAACCCGGGGAGACTGGTTTCTGAGCTCACACTGTAAACAATGTGGCAACATGCCACAGTGCATGGTATGTGCCTCACTCTGCACTGTCATGGTTCCTAGCTTCCACTTCTGCCTCCCCCACTACACGACCCTTGAGGACCAGAACTGTCTTCCCCACATTTATATTTTCTTCAGCATCTAGCTTGATTCAGTGCAGGAGCGCCACCAACCTTGGTTGAAGACACAGCCCGGCTGTCAGGGGGCTTCATGCTCCATGGGGATCAAAGATATACAATCAAATAAACAAAACACAAGGAGGGTGAGCACTCTCTTTAGTCAGATTCAAATAAAATTCCATGGGAATTACTCCCCTTTGAGGTGCTAATAAGCATACTTGTCATTTAGAGAAGCTCCTTCACATGCCAGGAATAGTGTGAAGCTCGTTTCATATTTCATCTCATAATCCTTTCTGATTCTTCTCATAACTCACATCTAATAATTCCCGCAAGGCAGATGTCATGTCCTCTTAATGAAACAAGGTTCAAATAGCTTAGGTCACTCCTCTAAAACCACAGCTGATAATAGACAGAACCAGGGTTCAAATACAAGTCTGAGTTCAAAAGATATTTTGAAGGTGCATAGCTGGTACTTTTTACTTTTAATTGACATTTTAAAATGAAACCATGCCTTGATTTTTCTGTTTTGTTATTTGGGATGCCAGTGGAACTTTTCTGTGGGCACTTCCTGCTTTGTTGCAGAATGTGATGGTGACCCATCAATCATGAACTAGCACTACTACTACTATGATGACGATAGAGAAGATGATGATAAACACTAAAAGGAGGGAGAGAGAGAGAGAGAGAGAGAGAGAGAGAGAGAGAGAGAAAGGGTTAGGTCAAGCTGGTGGACTGAATACTCATTCCAGCCAGCTCTACATCATTGTAAACATCAGGACAGATATTCAAGAAAATCCATAGCATTGCTGGAAGACAGAGTGTTGTCTTCATTGGACCAGAAACCATGAGGATTTCTTGGAAAATGGATGGCAGATTAGGTCATGTTGAAGGGGGTGCCCACAGTCCACAGATCAGGCAAGTGAGGTCTGCCACAAAAGGAGGGAACAGCTCTGGGGCTGTCCCAAAGTGCGGTGTACTGGACAAGGAAAGCAAGATGGGCACCCCTGGGGTAGCACAGAGGTTGTGGTCAGAAGGACCAGCCTCCTTTCTCCTTGCCCCAGCACTTTTTGCCAGTGCAGGTAACACCAAGGCTTTGCCATGGACAGGGCACTTTATTTGTGTCCATGGTGAACTTAAGATGCACTGAGCTGTAAAGATTGGGAGAGGTTTGCAATGGCAGTGAGAAGGCAAAGCTGCCTCCAAGACTGCTCTGGGTCCTTTCTCTATGCTCTGGGCCCCGTCCACCCTAGAATGTGTCTTGTTATGCTCCTGGCTGCACACTTGGATAATGAGATACTCTACTTCCAAAAATGTGATTTTATATTAATTTTTCTGGTATGTACATATGGGCAGTCACATGTACCACTTACCAGATGGTGAAAAACTCTAATGAATTTCCATGGAGATGAAACCTGTGATGAAGTTGCCATGGTAACTAAGTTGTTTCTGAAAGGCCACATCACCTTGGAGAAGTAGGAAGCTCCTGTCAAGCACTTGCAGTTAGAGGCCAAATCACGGACCTTCCCATCAGGGCCAGGTGCTCTTTCAGTTTCCTTTATTTCTCCTTTCTTTCTTTTCTTTTCTTGTCATCCCCAAGGGCAGGAGGTTTTAATTTCAGTGACCTTGATTCAAGCTCTGGGCATGCCCCTAATAATCCATGGGGACCAAGTATCTGAGGGCCTTGAAGAGGTGTGAGGAAGTAGGCTCCTGACCCCTGTCTCTGGCTTGCTGCTGACTCGCTGTGTGATCTTGGACAAGTCACTTCTCTATTTTCCTCCTGTGCAAACTGAAGAAGCTGGACTAGTTAGTCTCTAAGATCATTCTGATTTTTTTCTGTCTCTTCCGTGATATTCAGCCTTGCTGGGCAGCCAGCCTCCCACCTCCGGCCTCCCCAGTAATAGGTCACCTGAGCTGTCTGTGGCGCTGAGCTGTCTGTGGTGACTGTTGGTCTCCTGGGCCAGTTTCCATTCTCAACATATTCTGGCTGTTCTCAGCACTCTTAGAGACTGCTGGATTCCGATCAGCTCTGTCAGAAGTCTGTTTGCAGCTGAGGAGGAGATTGCAGAGGGTGTTGGAGTTTGGACAGCACCAGAGGAGGAACCTGGAGATGTGCCTTAGCCTGACTCTGATACTGGCTCTCAGTGGGTTTTTGATGAAGCCACACTTCCTCTGTGAACTTTTGTTTTCTCGTGGAAGCAACCGGGGATAGTGACTAAGGTGATCCCTAAGACTTGATGGACACAGAAGAGTCTTGGACCTTGCCTGGGCTAGGGGAGAGAAGAGAGCCCATAAAGACTCAGATATTTCCACGACGGAGGTTGAGGGGAGGGACAAGGCACACTCCTCTGTCAGGAACATGTATCCTTTTGCCTGGAGGAAAAGACAGGCAGTGAGCAGATGCAGCACTTACATTTTCTACAATGACAACTGAACACGGAGGATGATTAGTGCTTGTTATGAAATGTGTCAAAACTATAATCAAATCCCCAAATATATCATCTGTCTACTTATCTGATCATCTTTCTAGAATCTACTTCCCTCCTTAGTAGCACAGGATGCAAAAACAAAAAGGGGAAAGCTTAAAGGGAGGTCACACTAGAAGAGACACAGCATGGGACACATCGTGATTTGCTCTGAAATGTCTTGTGTTTTTCACTCTTGCTCTCCCTCACCTGGCCGCATAATGTAGTGGTTGGGAGTGCAGAGTCCGTAATTAAGAAGCCCTTGATTCAAGCCCTGCTTCTGTTCCTGGTTAGCTGTGTGACATTCTTTCCAAGACTCAGTTTCCTCATTTGTAAAATGGGAGTTAGTTACACATACCTCTAAGTATTGTTGAAAGATTAAATAACATCATTTATGAAAAGATTAGCAAGCACAGTGTCAAGCACAAGTTGAAAGTGATTGCTTTGGTTATCTATGGCTGCATAAAGAAACAACCACAAAACTTTCTGGTTTGAAATGATAACCATTTTACTATCTCTCATGATCCTGCAGGTTGATTGGGCTCAGCTGGGCAGTCCTTCTGCTGCATGTCTGCTGGAACTGCAGCCATCTATAGGTTGACAGGCCAGAGTGTCCTAGTCTGGCCATTGGCGGGGACAGCTGGGAGGCTGGGCTCAGGCAAGACGGCTGGATATCTTTCCTCTCCTTGTAGTCTCAAGGCAACTCCTTCTCCAGGTGGCTTCTCCACAGTCTAGACAGCAGGATAGTTGGACTTACTGCGCGGAGGCTTTCTTCCGTAAAGTGCAAAGTAGAAGTTTTCAGAATCAGCACATTTTCTCTTCTGCTACATCATATTTACTAAAATGAGTTACAAGGCCAGTCCAGATTCAATGTGGTAGAAGACTACGCAGGGCATGAATATCGGGAGGCATGATTCATTGGGGGTGGGTGGGTGGGTATCTTTGGAACCAATTCAACATTAATCAATAAATGTTTATATTATTGGAACTCCAAGTATGCTCCACTCCCTTATCCCTTCTTAAAAAATATCTTGTGTTGGAACAAATATTTGTCGACTAAATAAAGTATTTTGGAATCATGTGGTCACCACCTAGCTATAGTCCTGTAGGATAGGAGTCATGTTTCTGTTTCTCCTATATCACCCCTCAGGCCTAGGACAGGGCTCTGCATACAGCAGGTATAAATAAAGTCTGCACATTTTCTTGGATATTAATATTTCTATGCCAGCTTTATTTTTGGTTAATATTTTCTTTGTGTATTTTTTCTTCAATCTGTTCCTTATAAGTTTTCCACATCATTATATTTTAGGAACATATCGTATAGCTAGATTTTTAAAAAATATAATCTTTTTTTTTTTTTTTTTTTTTGTGACCGGTAAGGGGATCGCAACCCTTGGTGTGGTGTCGCCGGCACTGTGCTCAGCCAGTGAGTGCACAGGCCATTCCTATATATAGGATCCGAACCCACGGCGGGAGCGCTGCTGTGCTCCCAAGCACTGCACTCTCTCGAGTGCACCACGGGGCCGGCCCAAAATATAATCTTTTTACTGGTGTGTTTCATCCGTTTTCATTTATTCTAATCACTAATATATTTGGATTTATTTCTACTGTCATATTTAGTGCTTTGATTTATGTTTACTTTTTTTTGGCAGCTGGCCAGTACAGAGATTGAACTCGGGACCTTAGTGTTACCAGCACCAACTTGAACCAACTGAGCTAACTGGCCAGCTTTGTGCTTTGTTTTTACCACTCTTTTTATTTGCTTCTTTTCCTTCTTTCATGCTTTCTACTGGTTTGGAAGTTATGTATTTTATTTCTGTTCTTTTAGTGGTTTCCCTACAATTGTTAACAGCATCCTTGTTGAAAAAGTCTGAAATTAACCAGTATCCCCACCTTCATCCCAGACAAAACCAGAACTTTAAATGTTTAAACTCTGATTACCTCTCCCATCTACAAAGTTATTTTTTCCTAGTATTTTTATTCCCACCTTGTACTTTTAACTCTCTCCAAAGTATTCATTATAAATGTCTTTTTATTTTTATTTTAAATTTACAGTAAAATTCAGTTTTTTGGTGTACTGTGCTATGAGCCTTAACAAATGTTTAGAGCTGTGTAATCACCAACACAACCAAGATACAGAACAGTTCTACCCCCAAAAAACTTGTTGCCACTTTGTAGTCAAACCCTCCTTCCTTCCCTTAACCCCTGACAACCACTGATGTGTTTGTTCTCTGTCCTTATGGTTTTTCTTTTCCTGAATTTCAAATAAATGGAATTGTATGATAAGTCTCCTTTTCCGTCCGGCTTCTTACACTTAGCTTAATGCATCTATGTTGTTTCATGTATCAGTAGTTCATTCCTTTTTATTGTTGAGTAGTAATACTCCATTGTATGATGTATCACAGGTTTTCAAAATTTAATATTTATTTTGATCTCAAGTTGAAAGATATTTGTGTTGTATCCAGTTTTTGATGATCATGAATAAAGCCAACATGAATATTCATGTACTGTCAGCCCTCCATATCTGCAGGTTCCACATCTGCAGATTCAACCAACCGTGGATCAAAAATATTCCAAAACATACCACAACAATAGATAATGCAAATTAAAAAAATATATAGTGCAACAACTATTTGAATAGCATTTACATTGTATTAGGTATTATAAGTAATCTAGAGATGATTTAAAGTATACGAAGGATGTGTGTAGGTTATATGCAAATACTGTTATTTTATATAAGGGAATTAAGCAACTGTGGATTTTGGTATCCCAGGGTGGACCTGGAACTATTCCCATGGAAACAGAGAGATGACTATACAGTTTTTTTGTGGATGTGTGAAAAAAAGCTTTCATTTCTCTTGGTAAACACCTAGAAAAGAGATTGCCGTGTCACAAAGAAAGTGTATGCTTCCCTCTATAAGAAACTTCTAAACTGTTTTCCATAGTAGCAGCTCCATTTTACATTCCCACCAGCAATGTATGAGTGTTCCAGTTGCTCCATATCCTTATCAGCACTTGGTATTGTCAGTTTTTTGTATTTTGTTTGTTTGTTATGTGTGCCTTTCTAGTACACATATGGTGGTACCTCATTGTGGGTTTAATTTGCATTTTCCTAAAGAATCTTTTCCTAGTGAGCATCTTTCTTTGTATCTTCCTGTGGCATAATCCTGCCAACAACACCAATTGTAGAGCTAGGGCTGGGTCTGAAGCTCATAGACCCCTCAAACCCCTTCACAAACCCTTCACATGCAGGTCTATGAGCTAGGTAACCGGCAAAATGGTCCTTGGAGCCGTGGTTGAAGAAGGAATAGTCTTTATTCAGCACACACAACACTACGAGCTAAGCAGTCCACAGAGAAACTCAGAATCTCCAAAACTGCTACTGGCAAGGTCCAAAGTAAAACTGAAACTGAGCAGCTGCCAGCAGAGTAAACGTGCTCTATTGTTAGAGGTAGCTCTCTGCCACCAGCCTGCTTCACAAAACTGCAGAACACACAAAAGCAATTAACTAGAAAGATACATGGGTGCACATGCACACTAACTCCACCCACACAACCTATTTACAAAAATGTGCTGCTCCAGCCCCTAGCCAGACCTAAGACAAGGGAGGCTGACTAAATTATTCTATTTTCCCCACACTTCCTAATAGCATCTTTTGATGTACTTATTTGCCATGCATATATCTTCTTTGGTAAAGTGTCTTTTGCTGGTGTTTTAAGTTGGTTTGCTTGTTTTCTTATCACTGAGTTTTGAGAATTCCTTCTATGTCTTGAGTACAAATCTTTGGTAGGTATATGATTTAGCAGATAGCATTCTGGTTTCTCATCACTGAATTTGGTCAGCATGCATCAGTCCCGAGAGGCTAGCTACTTCTGGGTGTCCTTGCTCAACTGAGTTTCTAGACCCTACTGCTAAGGACCAGACCTTGACTCCAGGGTTGCCACGCCGAAGTCACCCTGTGAGGTCTTGCCTGGGGACCCAGCCAGCTTTCCTCAGATGGCCTCTCTCTTGTGACTCTTCCTGCTCAGTCTAGAAAGGGAGGGAGAAAGCCAGCTCCAGGGGTGGGAAGAATGGCTTCTGAGGACCTCCAGGGATGGGGGAGGAATTTCCATGATTAGGGAGACAAAAAGGAAGGGAAAAGTTTTGGGGTGGAGGGTGGGATGGCAAAGGAGAGACCCTAGAATAGGAAAAGTGCTCAAGAAATGCTCTAGCTTAATCCCTTCTCCCCATAATTCAGTGTCCAGGGATTGCTATCCATGGGAGTTGGTATGAAAAATTTGGGGTGCCTTCCACCTCATAAAGTGAGGGACAATCATATGGCTAAACATTTACAATATTCATAAGCTCCTGAGAGTGGTTTTCTTCCAGAAATCTGGCTTCCAAGTGCAGGTGAGATCCTGCAGGAACTTCTTTCCTCTAGAGATGGAGTCAAACAAACTGCCTTTTTTCTTAGTTTCCAAGAGAAAGTTCAAAAATGTCTCCTTTTCCCAAAGATTTTGATGCAAGCTGTGATCCAGGATCTGCAAAATAGCCAATGGCTCTTGAGCTCAACCAAAGAGAAATAGAAGTCGGCGGTGGGGGAGGAGGTTGGATTTGGGTTTTTTCCAAAAAGAAAGCAGAGTGCTTTTCCTTTCTGAGCCAAACTTATTTTTTAACAAATTAGAAATTAGAGGTTGTACACTTTGCTGCCTGCCTCTGAGCTCAGTCTGTCCATCTGTCTATCTGTCTGTCTGCTGGTAGGAAGCAGAGGACGCTTCTGGTGCCATCTCCCTGGTCTCTCTCTCTGGCCACACCCTAGGTTCCCATCACACTCCTTACACTGACTCACACCCAACCTAGGAGATGTCTCTGCCCGTTCAAGCTGCACACGCACAACACTCATGACTGCACAGCCATACAGAGACCTCTTGTCTTTGCACTGGACTTTGTGGTGATAAAAAGCATTTCCTGTCTCATGCTATTCACTCAGCCCTGGAGAAATTCTTCGAGGTAGTGATGTTGGAGGTAGGGCCCGGGGGGCCTGGGAGTTGACCTCAACCCACCCAGTCCTCTTACATAGTTAAGAATTCAAGGGCAGAGTCACAGCAGACAGTGAAGGCAAGTTTAATATAACAGTTAAGAAATACAGGTTCCACAGAGAGAGTGTGGCATAGCTCCAGAGACTAAGCAGGGCTCACACCAAGTTTAACATAGAAGTAAGTTCAGTACAGACATCAAGTCTAACACAAAGGCAAGAAAAACATACCTAAAGTTCAGTATAAAGTGCCACCTGGCCCAAGAGAACAAGCAGCTGCTTGCTGAGAGTAAGTTACATACAAAGTAAAATATACACACTTCGCCCAGCAAAGTGCACACTACCTCCAGCAAAGTGAGCAACAACCTGCCTTCAGCTGGGATTTGACTTCTATAGTTTTTCTATCTAATGAATATTCAATCAAGGGGGTGGTTCCCAGGTATATTCACCAGAATGTTCTGCACTCTCTATTGAGCATGCCCAGCCACTGGACTGCATAAGCCAGACCCTCTGTGGTCTCATTTTCCCTCTGTTGGTGCTAAAAAATAGGTCTAACTGGCAACAGTAACTTTCTTCTGCGGAGAGCTCAGAGGAGGGGTCTGAGACCTCAGGAAGTGGCTGGAAACCCAGAGGAGTGTCCTGAAACCCGAGCCCAGGGAAACTCAGCACATCCTGTATCAGTAGCTTGTACATTTCACTGCCATGGGGCAGGGGTGGGGGGGGGTGACTGAGGGGTCTACATAGCAAAAGTCTGAAGGAGGCAGCCTAGGCTACAGCTCAGTTCTCCCAACCCATATCATGTGTGAGCTTTTTATGGATGGGACTCGGTCTTCAGAGAGACTCAGACTCCCCAGAGCCTTTGATTTCCCAGGTAGTTGGGTCCACTCCTCACCCCACTCCAGCCCTCTGGAGGCTGGGGAGAACTCTTGTCCACAGAGGTGGGGAGATGGGCAGTGTGCGGATGGACCAGCCCTCACCCCTGAGCCTGCACATCCTTCTGGAGAGTTCCACACCCAGGCCTTGGAGCAGCTCATCTTTAAGGCTCTTCCCAGATCCCACTTCGAATGGCTCCTGGCTTAGTCAGGCTCTGAGATGCCTTGGTTCCTGCCATCAGCAGTTCCTCAGTTTAAGTGTCAAAGGAAGCCATTCTGTGAGCCCCCACGCACGTCTCCCACCCCCAGAGTCTTCTTTGCTAGCTCCTGCTGTGGCAACTGTCAAGAGAGTATTTTGGGGTAATTGTTGCCATGGAGACCCTGTCTTGAGCTATTGTGCAAATGTATCCCATCTTTCTCCTTATTTGGTGTGTGATATGGATGCCTGTAGAATGTTGAGGTTGAAGACCTCACTTCTCTCCCTTGCCCTCCAGTCGATGCCAATGGAAAGAAAGTCCTGGACAGCTGAGGACAAGGAGGTCTCCATAGGATATGGGTGCTTTCTGTGGGATATGCCTACTCTCCATGGGATATGGGTGGGGTGGCCCAGAGCCAATGACATTGGCAGCAACCAACTTCCAAAGCAGCAGCCAACTCCTGGAGCCATCAGCCCTTGGTGGAGAACTGAGCCAGAGCTCCCATCCCCTTTCTCCTAGAGAAAAAGCCTATCTAAACGTTGAGGAACCGCTCAATCGGATCCCCAACTCCCTCCCACTTCCCTAACAGTACCATGCACAAGGAACTCCACTGCAGGATCCTGGGTGAGTGACTTGCCTCCATTTCCCCAGAGCGCTCACCTCCCACATGCAGATGTCTGGATCATTAGCATTATTTTTATCATGTCTCTCTCCTGTCCAAGATCTGGCCAATTTCCCTATCACTTTTTCTACAAAATACAGATTCAACCTGCATTTAAGGGCTTCCCTTAATTCCCTCCTCTCCCAGCAAATGAACCAACATTGATGTCCTCTCCACCTCATCCCTACCCACCTCTGCTCTCTGCTCTGTGTGGCTCAGACTCAGCTCTGGTGGTGACCTTGCCCACCTCACACCTGCCGCCTTTACATGGGCTATTCTTCTTGCCTGGCTTTCCCTGACTCTTCTGGGAATCCATCACCTCCTGCAAGACCTTGCATTAGCATCCTTCCTCAACAGCTGATCACTGTGCTGTTGAAAAAGCTTTAGTCTTGGGATGAAGGTAGGGAGATAGCAAGACAGGGCAGCAGTGATATCCTCTCTTGCCGCCACTGGCAGCATCACACGCTACTCCCATCCAAGTGGAACCATGAGACAGTAAACACACGGCCACCCCCTCAGAGTCTTCTTGGACTTGACAAGCTTCCCAGTAAAGAGATTCATCATTACACAACAATCAAGGAGCAAGAGAAACAAGGAAAGCTTGTAAGGCAGAATCCTGACCTTATGTGGGGAAGAGATTTCTGCTGACATGCTACACAGGTGGGGACAAGATCTTAATTAAAATATTGCAGGAGCTGCTGCATAACAGATTCTGATCCAGGACTAATCTCACGGGCTGTTAATCAGTTTTTCCCTGAAGGTTAAGATGGACCTTCCTGCTAACTGCTCACTATTACCCTCTTCTTCCCACTCTCCAACTCTCCAAGGTTGTGGTGCAGACTCCATATTTTCCTATCTTGCCAGTGAGGCTCCATGAGGCACGTAGAGATGATTCAAGCTTGTCTATCTCCTGGTCTGATGGTGGAGACACAGCCCCTGTTCTGCAGAGCTCTTCAGTCAGTTGGTGGGGGTGGGATGGAGCTGAGTGAAGTTGGGGTGGGAGAGATGAGACACACACAGCTATGCTCAAATGACACTAGAAACCAAGTTCAGCTGGATCAAAGTGTTAATAAAAGTGAGTCATTGCAAAGGTAGTTAGAATGACAGAGGTAAGACCTGGTTTGGAAGGCTTCCTGCAGGAGGTGAGTGCTGAAGGAATGGTTGGGTGAAGAGGAGAATGGATTCCTCTGAATAGACTGCTTCAGAAGTGAGAGTTTGTTCCTTAATGTGTCTAGTTCAGACATTGTCTTTTCAAGCTCTTATTTGACTCTTGAGATAAGAATTTGGGGGCTCAAAGTCATTTGAAGATTTATTGTGTGCCAGCTTTTCATATAGCATCTTATTATGTGGGGAAGCCTGGAAGAGGAGAGCAAAGACAGGCAAAGACATGGTTTCGGTCTTGCAGAGGGTTCCATTCAGGGCTCTTTCACTGCAAGAAGCAGAAACCCAGGCAAACTGGCTTAAGTGGGGAAGGGATTTATTGGCTCCCCAAATTGGGTAGTTCTGAGGCATCAGGCATGAGTCAGTCCAGGGTCTTAATTGATAATCGTCTTTATCTCTCTCTCTCCCTCTCTGCCCCTCTGTCTGTCTATGTCTATCTCTGTTTCTTAGAGGGCTTCATTTTTTAGCCTCTCTGCAGGGCTAGGATAAAAGCCTCGAGGTTAAGATGTCTCGATCTCAGTGACAGTTAGGATTAGGGCTCAAGGGGCCATACCAGATGAGTCTTTTCTTTTCGAAACCTTTCCCCAGAAGTCTCCCCCAGCAACTTCTGCCCACGTCTTATTGACCAGAACTGCCTATGAAATGACCAACTCTAGCTGCAAGAAGGTCTGGAGAGACAAATATTTTGGACTTCTATTTAGATCAACGAAATTGGAGTTTTGTCAGTGAGAGCCAGGGGGAGAATGGATATCAGCCAAGGAACCAGCTGTGTCTATAGGAATACCGAGGAAGATTGTCATCGGCTCTGTGTGGTCACCCCTGAACCAGCCGCAGAGCCTCCTGACAGAGAGCTCTGACTGACCAGGCCTGCTTCAGGTGCTTACCGCTGTTGGAACGGGCAGCCATAGCCGAATCCCATGGAACAGGTTTCCACAGGAAGAAGAGAATGTCACCAGCAAGAGGAGAGAGGGCTTGTAATCCAAAGAGTGGATGCTGGGCAGATAAACAACATACGCCCACTAGAAGAATTTTCTGGCATAGGAAAAAAAATACTAAAAAATAGCTTCAGAAAAAAAACATAGCATCAGGAATCGCCCCCTTCCCTGACACAATATATCTGAAGTTATGTAGCAGGAACCAAATATAGCTACTCAGAGGATGCAGAGAAAAACGGTTTAGAAAGGAAGACTTCCTGGTGGGAGTGAGTGTGGAGCTGGGCTGTGAAGGAGATGTCTAGGGAGGAGGAGCAGGAGGCAGAACCCGGAGGCAAAGCAGCACGCGGAGGCCAGGAGCAGGGCTGGCTGGGAGCAAGGGAGGATGGGGCCTGGAGGGCTTTTCCTCCCCCAGTGTACCTGGGCCCTAGAAAGCTGGAGGCTCCCTTTTCCCCTTGGGTCAGTAGCTGGCTTTGGAGCAGCCCTCGTTAGCCGTACCTTGGCCTGGGAGGTTGGGCAGAGGGGAGTGGGGAAGCTCTGCATTGCTAAGCTCCAAAGGAGAGGACGGAGGTGGCTCCAACATGGGAGCAAAAGAGAGCCACCAAGAGCAGTTTCCTGGTTCCCAATCCAATCAAGAAGTGATGATATGGTTGTTTGCAAGGGCTATGCTGGTTACCAGGCACCTCCCAGAAGGCTCTATCTGGCAGCTCGACAACCTACTGCTAAACTTGGGATCTGGAGCTGTGAGCTGTTGCCACAGCTGGGCGAGGAGCCCAGGCTCAGACAGCTGGGGTGGGAATCTTTAAGGATGAAAATAATGGGTAAGGAGCTTGCTGTTGTCATGGAAAGTGACTCTGGGTGGATGAGACATGGTTCAATGGGTAACCTGTGGGAAGAATGTCACCACTACCAGGCTTCACTGTGGGTGGCTAGCAGGCACCTCTGGAACCCGCTGTTCCAGCCATGCTTATGGGCTCTGTCCACCTCTGTCTGCCTCCTCCTAGGGACATCACAGTCTGGCAATGTCAGTGCCAGTTTATGACAATGTCTGAGGAGTCTGGGGAGATGCCCTCAAGCCAGAAAATCTTTAGCAAGGCTCCTGCCACCCTGAGTTAGCTGTGCGTGGCAGAAATATGATACAGTGCCAGGCCATGGGTCTGTAGCTGGGGGGAGGGCCACAGACTAGGGTTAGGCCAGGGTGGCATGGTGAGAATGTCCCTGGGCAGCAGAGTAAAATGGCAAGAGCGCTGGATTGGGAATAGGTGACCTCCACTCTGATTTCAGATCTGTCATCACCAACTGGCTGGGTAACCCTTGGCAAGTCACTCTCCCCTAGAAAGATGGGCTTGGTGGTCCCTAAGACCCCTTCCAGCCCTCCTTTTTCTTTATCTTGGGATTTGGAATTGAACAGTTTTGATCTCATCAGACCCATGTCTCAGCCCACCAAACCACCCCATCATGGCACAGAATGCTCCCCACAGAGACCACTCCAGCCCTTCTCAGGCCACTGAGCAAGGTCCATGGCAGGCAAGATGCTGGGTTGACAACCCCTATCCTGCCAGCCTTTGCTGCTTGGTGCTATCTTGCCCCCCTGCTCAGAAGTGTCTGAGCCCACACAGAAGTTCTTGAAGCTTGTGCCTGCCCCCGAATGCTTTTGCAGACAGACTTAATAAGCTGCCTGTTGCAATTACTCTTCCATTGCCAATAGGTGCTATTTTAAATTGGGCCTTTCCCTTGGACGAGCGTGAAGGAAAAAGCAATTTGCAGTATGGGCTTCCGGCTCTGGCATTGAGCGTACACTTAATGATTCCATTTTCCCTCCCCTCCCTCTCCTTGTCCTTTTCTTTCCCCTCCTCTCCACCCCCTCCCTCCTGGCCCTTTCTCTCTGTCTCTGCTGCCTCCTTGGCCAGCTGCATCTTCCCCACCCTACAAGGGGCAGAAGAGAGTGTGAGCTGGCGTCCCTTAGGGAGGAAAGAGGACCCAAGAATCCTGCTGAAGGTGAGGGATAGGAAAGAGAAGTGACTCAGGGCTGCTACCAGCTCCTGTGACTCTTTCAGAGATATTGAAAAATACTGCCACGGCAACAACTAAGAAAAAGGACCTCAAGTTCCTACAATATGGAAGTGACTTCTCGCCTGCTTTCATCCAGACCATCTCCATGAAGCCCTTTGGCATCCCTGTGGGGTACGATTTCCTCTCTTCAGTATGCACTGCTCACTCCAATTCCAACCAATATTTATTAAGTGCCTACTGGGTGGGCAGAGAGCAATGAGCCTGCTCTCAGGCACCCGAGGCTGACCCCAGCCTGCCTCTCCAGCCTTTCTTCCCCCGCATGCCCCACCCCAAGCCTGTGCTCCAGCCACAGAATTCTGCTGTCCTTCCCAGAGCATAGTCCTCTGCTCGGGCTATTCCCTCTGCTGGGACCTCCCTCCTAGGGTCCCCCAGTCAAGTCTGACTCATCTGAGATTCAGCTCACAAGCCTTCCCCAGTTTCCCAGGGTAAGTACATGCTACTTCTGCAGTGGCCCAAAGTACCTTGTACCTATGGTGACAGAGTTTGTGCATTCTATCGCCGTGAGCTGCTTTGTGTGTCTTCTCAGCTAGATGTGTGCATTATTCAAGGGGAGTGCGGCAGATCGTACTTTCTAAAGACAGCTGCACCCTTGTGTTTATTCCATACCACCTGCTCTGCTTTCAGTGTGTCCAACACTCTTCCCACTGAGAGGTAGCTGGAAGCCTGCCACTGCCACAGCCAAAGGAAAATGGCAGAATGGTGCCCCACAACATCGGAGGCTTGGTCATAAAAAGGATACAGGTTGTACCTGGCTCTCTCCCTTGGGATGCTCATCCTTGGATTCTGCCACCATGATGTGAAGAAGCTTCATGGAGAAGCTTCGTGTAGGTGTTCCAGTGGGTGGCCCCAGCCCAGGGCTCAGCCAACATCAGGTGCCAGACATGTTGATGAATCTTCAGATGATTCTCCTCCCCACCCTTGGAATCTTCCAGCTGAGGCCCTAGACAGCACAAAGCAGAGGCAAGCTATCCCAGCCATGCCCTGTCCCAAATCTTAGAACCCATGAGGTGTAACAACTGAGTCTGAGGTGTAACAACTGAGTCTTGTTGTTTTAGGACCCTGTGTTTTGTGGCCCTTTGCTACACAGCAATAGATCCCTAATGCTGGTGGGGCCTTGTTGAACTGTGTTTGCACTCCAAGGCCCAGTCCTGAATGAATGGACATCAGCAGGCAACAATTCCTCTCTGGCCTGTCAATCATCATTCTTTCTTTCTTACATCCTGTCCCAACAGTTCCACTGCTCTCAGGGAACCTAGGCTGTCCCAAGCCTGCCCCCGAAGACATCACTGAGCCTTAAATCAGCAAGCCCTGCAGGCTGCACCAGACGCACAAGTTCTTACTGCTTAGCTACTTGGAGTCAGGATTTCTGGACCTGCAGCCCAGAGTATCCTCATTGACCCACGTGCCTGATCTTTTTTGTCTTCACCACAGTTCTGTGAAGGAGGCCATTGGTATCATTCCCATTTCACATACAAGGACACTGAGGCTGTCAGAGAAGGAGAGAGTGAGTACTAATAAGTAATAAAGTGAGGATTTGAATTCAGGTCTTCTGATGCCAAACTCAATATTATGTCCACAACATTATAGTTTGTAACAATAAAGTCTAACAGGCAAATACTTGCAGTGCTTTCTTTGGGGATATCAGATCCTCGACTAATGGTTAACCAGCTAAATAAAAAGGGATCAGACCCAGGTCTTAGGCAATGCTTATTAACAACAACAAAATTTTGGTTACCATCTTTTTATGTCCCAGGCTGTGTGGTCAGCACTTGGTATGCATCGCAGTGTTCACTGGCCACAGCCACCCTGTGAGATGGGCAATACCCATCCTTCTCAGGTAAGAGGACAGAGGCTTGGGAGAGGTGATGGGACTTGCCCAAAGCCCCACAACGAATAAGGGGCTGAGCTGATCTTCGTGCCCAGGCCTACTTGATTCCTTACAAATCACTTCTGTGAGGAAAGTGGAGTTGGTTTGGTCAGGCCCCCTCACCTCATATCCGGCTGGGTATGAATCAGCACATTCTTTGTAAACAAGTTATGTAGGAGTAGAGTTAGTGCGCATGCACACCTGGGTACCCCTTGGCTTGTTGCCGCTTTTGTGTACTTTAGGTATGGAAGGCAGCTGCTCTGAACCACTTGTCAGCAGAGCTCGCATCTAAAAATAAATCATGTCCACTTTGCTGGTGTATTAGTCTGGGTTCTCCAGAGAGACAGAATCAATAGGATATGTTATAATTATATGAGAGGGATTTATTAGGGGAATTAGCTCACGTGGCTATGAAGAAAAATCCCATGATAGGCCATCTATAAACTGGATGCCGGTAGCGTGGCTCAGTCCAAGTCCAAAGGCCTCAGAACCAGGGAGGCTGATGGTGTCCGTTGTGTAAGTTCTGGAACCCAAAAGCTGAAGAGTCTCGAGCTCTGATTTCCACGGACAGGAGAGAAGAGTGTGTCCCAGCTCCAGCGGATCGAGAGAGAGCTTCACCTCTTTCCTCTGTCTTTGTTCTCTCCGGAACCCCAGTGGATTGGATGGTTCCCACCCACACTGAGGGTGGGTCTTTCACACCCAGGCCCCTCAGACTCTCATGCTAATCTCTGCTGGAAACACCCTCACGGATACACCTAAAAAGACAGCTTTACCAGGTTTCTCAGCATTCCTTCATCTAACCAAGTTGACACCTAGAATTAACCTTCACAAGTCCACCCCTTGTCAACTTGGTGTCCATACTATCTTCTTAAATCACACTTAATTTTCAAATGGTACAATAACATAAAAGTTTTGCCTAACATGATACATTATCCTGCATACAACCGGAAACACATTAATCCCTTTCCAAGAAGAAAAAGGTAAAGTCCTTAAATGATATTTACCCTTTTCTCAATATCCCATAACTTAAAATTGCAAATACTATGAAGTAAGGTTAACAACATTTAAATGCTGGTATAAAGTCAGTAAGTCTCATGGTACATGATAGAGAACAAGAGGAACAAAACCAAAGATAATTGCTTAATATGTGTACAATATGTACATAGAGACATATTCTTAACGCAACAGGGAGAACAATTACAATCCTCGTTTCTGTAACTGGTCACGTGGTTGAAGCTGGTATTTATAACTTCCTTCTTCTGCTATCCATTCTGTATTCCCTTTGCCTTCAGCAAGCACCTCAGCAGGTCGTGGTTCTTTACCTGGTGGAGTGACCCAAACCTTCATCCCTGAAGAGTCTGGGCCATTTATCGTCTTGCCTGGATTTGGTTGTTGTAATTTTCCACCGACCTTAATCACAGGGCACGGTAGTACTAAGAGACGTCCTAAGGGATCTCCTGTATTCCAGACATAATCTTCCTAACCTCCATTGTGAAGGAGTAGTCCAACTTCCCCTTGGTGATCTGGGTCAGTCACTCCAGCCAACACAGTCACTCCTTTCTTAGCCTGTTGATTCAGAGGCATGAGGGGCCCAAAGTGACCAGGTGGCAGCCTTAACTTCCAGTTCAATGGGATCATTTTTGTGTCTCCTGATGGAAGCATTCCCCCCTCTGGGACCAAGACCTGTAGAGCAGCAGAGCATAAAGTTGTGGGGACAGGAAGCAAAAATTTTTCTAATGGGTACCTAGGGGTAATTGTTAGTGGTTCCACTTCCGTCATCCCTTGATTCCTGGACTCGTGAATCCTGGCTATGGGAGAGACAATGCCATATATTGGGTGCTGATTTAGAGCATATACAGCCTGCTGGAGAACTTTGCCCCAGCCCTGCAGGGTATTGGCACCAAGCTGGCACTGTAACTGTGACTTCAAAAGGCTATTCCATTGTTCTATCAGACCGGCTGCTTCAGGATGATGGGGAACATGGTAAGACCAGTGAATTTCATGAGCATGAGCCCATTGCTGCACTTCTTTAGCTGTGAAGTGAGTTCCTTGATCAGAAGCAATGCTGTGCGGAATGCCATGACGGTGAAAAAGGTATTCTGTGAGTCCACGGATGATAGCTGTGGCAGATGCATTTTGTGCTGGGAAGGCAAATCCATATCCAGAGTAAGTATCTATTCCAGTAAGGACAAAGCGCTGCCCCTTCTATGATGGAAGCGGTCCAATGGAATCAACCTGCCACCAGGTGGCTGGATGATCACCTCAGGGAATGGTGCCATATCAGAGGCTCAGTGTTGGTCTCTGATGCTGGCAGATTGGGCACTCAGTGGTCGCTGTAGCCAGATCGGCCTTGGTGAGCAGAAGTCCATGTTGCTGAGCCCATGCATAACCTCCATCCCTGCCACCATGGCCACTTTGCTCATGAGCCTACTATAGCCAACACAGCAGGGCTTCTGCCAGGACTCCAGAGCTGCAGGTCCACTGGTAACATGCAACACCAGCCTGGAAAAGCTGCAGGCACCAGTGCTGCCCACTGGGCTGCACCTGGCAGAGCTGTGGAAGCGAGGTTGCCAAAGGCTTTGGGGACCCAGATGCCCAATTGTACCCAGGATGCAGGACTTGGAGTCAAAGAACATTATTTTGGAGCTTTAAGACATAATGTCTGCCCTGCTGGGTTTCGGATTTGTTTGGGGCCTGTTTTTCCTTTCTTCTGGTCTATTCCTCCCTTTTGGAATGGGAATGTGTACTCAATGTCTGTTCCACCATTGTATCTTGGCAGTAGATAAATTTTGTTTTGTTTTTCAGGTTCACAGCTGGAAGGACTTTTGCTTTTGGTCTTAGATGAGATTTTGGACTTTTGACTTTTGAGTTGGTGCTGGAACAAGCTAAGACTTTTGGGACTGTTGGGGTGGAATGATTGTATTTTGTATGTGAGAGTGATATGAGTTTTGGGGGGCCAGGGGCAGAATGATGGAGTTTGGATGTGTTGTCCCCTCCAAAACTCATGTGGAAACAATCTCCAATGTGGCAGTGTTGGAAACTGATTGAGTCATGGAGGCGGATCTCTCATGAATGGATTAATGCTCTCACTGGGAGAGGGGGAATTAATGAGTGAGATCTCGCTCTATTAGTTCCCGTGAGAGCTCGTTGCTTAAAAAGACCCTGGCACCTTCTCTCTCTCTCTTGCTTCCTGTCGCCATGTGATCTGCTTGTACCCACCGGCTGCCTGCCACTTTCTGCCATGAGTAGAAGCAATCTGAGGCCCATGCAAGATGCAGCTGTCCCAGAATCATAAGCCAAATAAACTTCTTTTCTTTATAAATTACCCAGTTGCAGGTATTCTGTTATAGCAACACAAAATGGACTAAAATAGCTGGCAACTGCTCAGTTTTCCTTTCGCTTACCTGACTCAGGACCTGCACAGGACGGGCTAGAAGGGTCTGTGATCCAGCCCGACAATTGGCATAGTCAGCAGGATGAGCAGGTAAGGGAGCTACGAGCCCCTCAGGAGGGGGAGGACATGTGGCTGCCCTCAAGCATGTAGTATTCGGTGGCAGCATTCCTGTGGACTTGGCCTCTACTGGAAACAAGGGACCAAGTGGATGGGTCCCCCGAGATCATAGAGTTTCCCCCATAGAGGAAACTCTCAGGGTATTAAGCTCCATGGTGAAGGATAAGGAGTCCCGGAGAACGGCTGGCCAGATGGGCTGGTCATGGTTTGCTGTACTGTGAGCCAATATGGACCAGGCACTCCATGAGGCAGCATGGCAAAAGGTAGACATGCTGGAGAATGAAGTACAGTGACAGGTCACCCCTGACCCTGAAGCTGAGGATGATGATGACCCTGAGGGTGAGTTGGGAGAACCTGTGTGTCTCCTTGCATGATCCGTTGTGCATCAGAAACAGGGAAACCTCTAGCTGCTTGGCTCCTGCAGTTGTGGGACCTAGGGGTGGATGGCAAATGTACAGTGTGTGTTAACATTAGTGGATCCCGGCATGGAGTGTGGCCTGATATGTGTCAGCCCAGATGGATTTCTAGGGGCCACAGTGAGAGTGTTGATGGCTATGGAGGACATTCTATTAAAGTCAAAGCTGTGTCTTTGCTGCTGAGCATTGAAAGATTGCTCTTTCATGTATATACTGTGTATGTATCGCCTCTATCTGAATAAATCTTGGATATAGATGTGCTTTATGGGTTACACCTGTGAACAATGGCTGGAGAATTCCAGCTGCAGATACAGACAGTAAAGCCTGTGCTGCGGGGACATGTCAAGAATGAATCACAGGTGTTACCCAAGACAAGACGTGGTCAATGTGAAGCAGTATTGCTTGCTGGGAGGACATGCGGAGATAAATGCCACTATACTGGAACTGGAAAAGGTTGGCATCATTTGTCTTGCACACAGTCCCTTTAACACCCTGGTATGGCCTGTGAAAAAACCTGATGGCACCTGGAGGATGATTGTGGACTATCGAGAACTGAACAAAGTAGTTCCTCCTTTGCATGCAGCCGTGCCTTCAGTTCACAAGTTGACAGATCAGCTGATGACTCAGCTAGGAACTTATCATTATGTACTGGACCTTGCAAATGCTTTTTTCTCTATCCCAATCTCGGCTGATAGCCAAGATCAATTTGCCTTCACCTGGTAGGGAAGGCATTGGACTTTTCAGGTGTTGCCTCAGGGCTGCCTGCATAGCCCAACCATCTGTCATGGTTTAGTGGCTGAGGACCTAGCCAGCTGAACTAGGCCCAGCACGGTTACAATGTTTCATTACATAAATGATGTCTTACTAACCTCTGATTCTCTTGCAGGTTTAACCAAGGTGGCTCCAATGCTGCTGCTAGGTCATTGGAACAATATGAGTGGGCCATATATAAGGGTCTTACCCTTTGGATATGTACTTGGAAATATCAGCAGTGGCTTGTAGGTCACCGACACTTGTGGGGACAAGCCATGTGGCAAGACTTATGGGAATTAGGACATGGAAAGGAAGTAAGTGTTTTCCACATCACAGGACATTCCCCCTTAGCCAGTCCAGGCAATGATGAAGCTGATGCACTGGCTAAGGTAAGATGGCTGGAGAGAGCTCCAGCAGCTGATGTAGCTGGGTGGCTGCATTGGAGAATGCAGCATGCTGGCTGCAAGAACGTGTGGTTGATGGCTTGCTGGGTGCCGCATAAACCCAAGGAAAAATGCCCCTGATAGGCAGATGTACCCTTGATGGCTCGCCAGGTGCCGCATGCAGATAGGCAGAAAACCCGAGAGGAGGATGCTCCTGACATGGTGGCAGGTGGATCTTGTGGGATCACTGCCAAAGTCAGAGAACTAAAGTCAGGTATATCTTTACAGCCATTGATAGGGCTACTGGTCTTCTGTTTGTAAGGCTCTGCAAGGCCCCAGACCAGGCAAGCCCTGTTAAGGCATTGAAGAGCCTTATGGCCATGTACGGTTGACCCCTGGTCATAGAGAGTGATAATGGAACCCACTTTACTGGACATGAAGTACAGAAGTGAGCTTCTCAGTTGTCCATTCAGTGGAAGTTACGTGTGCTGTATCATCCCCAGGCAGTGGGAATGACTGAATGGTACAATGGTCTTCTGAAAAAGAGACTAAGGCTATCTGCCCAACATCCATCCCTGAAGGGCTGGACATGGTGGTTATACCCAACAGTCAGGGTCTTAAATGAGAGACCCTGTGAGGGCAGGCCTTTCCAGTGGAGGCTCTGTCGCATAGAGCTGCAGCACCTGTTCCAGTGACCGTTCTTTCCAGGATGGTACGCTGGCATATATTCTGCCAGAGGGATGAGAACTCCCTCTATTGGTGCCAATAACTTTGTTGTCTTTTTGCCCATAGTATTGTGGCTGCCAACACCATAGTTGACATATGCACTGAGTTTCCTACCAGCGTGGCTGCGGGATTCCTGTGGAAAATCACCCTAATGATGACTACTAACTGGACATGTGTATGGGTGGGGTTTTCATGGCTAATAGTTGAAAGGATGGAGCTATGGGGACAAACCTCAAGGTGTATTGAACGTACGGTAAGTACGGAGGTTATATGGATGCAAGGGTCAGCCATCCTCGCTAAGGGAACATCGTGGAAGATTACATAGATTGTACGGCGAGAGACCCTGAAGGGGTGGAGTGTGAGGAAAGTGGAGTTGGTTTGGTCAGGCCCGCTCACCTCATATCCACCTGGGTTTGATCCAGTACATCCTTTGTAAACAAGATACGTAAGAGTTAGTGCGCATGTTCACCTGTGTACCCCTTGGCTTGTTGCTGCTTTTGTGTACTTTCAGTATGGAAGGCAGCAGCTCTGAACCACTGGTCAGCAGAGGCCACGTCTAAAAATAAATCGTGTCCACTTTGCCAGAGACTGCTTGGTTTTCCTTTCATTTACCTGACTCAGGACCTGCACAGGATGGGGTAGAAGGGTCTGTGATACAGCCCGACAACTTCCATTTCCTGACTAGCACTCAAATACAAGAACCACCATTTGTATACGCACATGTACCACCATTATGAGGTAACTGTTATTATTCCCATTATACAGATGGGAAACTGAGGCTCCGGTGATTAAGCCCAAGGTTAGGCTCCTAATAAGGAGTAAAGTCAGGATTCTAAGCCACATCTGCCATCCCCATCTTGAACACCGTCTTACTCCTCCCCCACCCCATCATACTACATTGTATCTCAAAAGATTATGTCCAAGGTCCTTGGTGGTCAGGTACCCCTGGGAGAGTGGAACTTGTCCACACCCCACACCAGACTGACAGTTTCTCCTCTAGGTCTCATCAGCATGTCAACATCACAAGAATGAGCTGTGGGGAGTTCTCAGGTATGCGGAAGTGCTAGCTTCTGTCCCCTATGCCTCTGCCCAGTTGGTGGTTTCACCAGGTCTGGGGGTGGTGGGAGGGGAGTCCAGGTTGCTGGGTGCTCCTGGGAGAGAATGGCAACCCAGTGCCCCAGGACACCATGTCTCCTGCACACTTACACCCAAGAAGAGGCTGACCCCCTTCCTGAGCAGCAGCTTCTGGGTCCACAGAATCCAGGATGTGCCCAGGGATCCTTCCCCAGCCCTTCTGATTTCAGGATGACAGTGAAGGATCTCTACGTCTGCATTCACACCAGGGCCTCCTGGCTTTCCCCCATCTCCCCATCTCCTGCTTCCCACCCAAAGCTTCCCTATTCTTTCCATAGTCCACCCCAAACCCAGCCCGCTGAGAATGGAGCTCACACTCCTGCCTGTAAACCGGCCCCCCTCCCCATCTTCCCCAGAAACACCAGTCAGTACCACCCTCTGGTCTGCTCAAGGCCTCCCCCTCCAGCAAGCCGCCTCCAACACTCCCGCCCCTCTGGATCTGCTCTCGAGCCTCTGAATGTAAGTCTCTGATATCTTAGGGCCGAGCCCGTGGCGCACTCGGGAGAGTGTGGCGCTGGGAGCTCAGCAACGCTCCCGCCGCGGGTTCGGATCCTATATAGGACTGGCCGGTGCGCTCACTGGCTGAGTGCCAGTCACGAAAAGGACAAAAAAAAAAAAAAAGAAAAAAAAAAAAAAAAAAAAGTCTCTGATATCTAACCCACTTGCTGGCCACCTAATTGCTGCCTCATGACATCTCTCATAATTATTAGATTGACTTTTTAGTGTTAAAAAGGTGGGTTTTTAACATAAAACTGAGCTTGAGGTATACTTTTTTCCCCTTAGTGAATATCCTAGGTCTCCTACATCTTTAATTAAGTTGGTGGCCTTAGAAAATTTATTCCGAGGTGTTTTCTCATCCCGGGTGGTGGCCACAGCTACCATTCTGGAATTCAGCTCTGGGGGTTGCCTCCTGAGGGTCTCCCAAGGCCCCTGGTCTGAGGTAAGAGAGGCCCCTCAGCCACAGGTGAAAAGGAAATGGTTTCCTGGAAGAAGTCACCCCAGAGAGGGAACTAATGCCCACTCTATGCACACAGCAACAAGAACTTGGACAGCACCCGGGAGTGATCAAGGTTCTACCTTCGGGGTTTTGTTTTTTGACATTCTCAATGGATCTGGAGAGGTCCTGGGGCAGTGATGATTGTTCTCTCCTTCAAAGGTCCCCACGCCTCCATCCCTTGCCTCGGTCTCTGAACAAACCCTGGGCACGAGAAACTCTTAGAAGAGGACACCAAAAGGTGCCAGAGGTTGGGCTGTGCCCAAGCGGTCTTGGCTGAGAGAATGTGGAACCCATTCCCTGGGCAGGAAAGGGGAAGAAGAGAGTGGAATCGCTTTCCTTCTGCCCATCCCTTGCCTGTTGTCTCTGAGTTATCACCGCCCCAAAACTTCACCTCCATCTCAGGCCTCTGAGGCCTCGGAGCCCCGCAGTCTGGCCCGTCTGCCTGCAGCAGCTCTCCCGGTGCCCTCTGCGCTCCCCACGCTGCCTCTTCCCCTCAACTTCTCCTGCGACTCTTCTGTCCTTCAGCACATCATATGCCATCACCTTGCTCTCCCAGAAAGTCCCTCCTCGTTAATGCCCCAGTGACAGCTGCCCTCGACTGTCATGCCTCAGCCTTGGTGATTCTGCATGTTACTTGGTCCTCTGGTTGTTTCACTTGAGTAGATCTCGTCTTTTCTGCTGAACAGGAATCACACTGGGAATGCATTTAGAGCAGTGGCCTTGGAAAGTTAAAAATAATATTAAAAAAATCCTGAAGCGCAGTCCCCACTGCAGACCAAATAGCTCAGAGCCTCTTGGGGCAAGACCCACATCAGGACTTTTTAACCTCTCCAGGTGATTCTGGGAAGCAGCCACAGCTGAGAATCCCTGCTTCAGCCCTCTGGAGTCTGCCACAGCACTAGGGCATTTGGGCCTCGTGTCCACCCCTGGAAAGGACGTGGGAGCCACGTTACCCCATTCTAAGAGGAGAAAGCGGCCACTGAGAGAGGCACGTGCCATGTGGCTACCACTAGCAGGGCTGTTTGCTGCTGCCCCCTACGGCTGCAGGGTCATTTTCAGTCCCTTCTGCCTGCCCTAAGACAGCAGCATGATGCAGGGCCCTGGAGCTGGGCACTGAATACGCGAAGATGAATGTCCCACCTGTGCTGTCACCCACTCTCTTCTGAGAAAGGTGAAGGACTTCCCTCCGGGCCTGGTCAAGCCTGTGTCAACCCTCCAGGAGGGGTCTCCATGTCACAGGTGGCTGGAAAGAGGGACAGTTGAGGCCACACTGATGGAATTGTTAAGTCAGGGAGTCAGCCCCCACAACTACAGTCCCCTCTTCCTGGGTGCCCTGCATTAGTCATGACCATCTTAGCCTTTAGCTTATCTAGGGTGACCAACCATCCAGTTTACTGTGGACTAAGGGGGTTAGCAGGATTCAGGACTTTTAGCTTTAAAACCTAAATAAGTTAGCCACTCTACTTGTCTCTCCCCAGTCCTGGTTGACACATTTTTCCTCATGGAGCCCCATGCCTGTCCTTTGACCAGTGCTGTTGTTGAGAGCCTGTGAGAACAGGGCCTGTGGCATCAGTGGCCCTGGCCACAACCACTTTGCCAGACCATTGCACCCATTTCCAAGTCTGTTACCTGCAGGGGCTGGGCTCGAGTGTCCTTCTGCAGGCCATGTTCCCAACAGCTACTGACGCTGACTACATGCACCGGATGCACAGAGGTCCCTGTGATGAAGAACAACTACCATTCCCCAGGCAACGTGCAGTGCTAGAGGTATGAGGCAGGGGGCGGGCAGGTTTCTTGGAGGTGACATGCTATTGCTTGGGTGGGTGTCTGTGGCACATCCCAGAAGAAACATCTTGTGCAAAAGTGCAGCTATGCAAACAAATGTGGCATGTTCTGGACGGCCAAGCAGTCCAGGGAGGTCGGAGCACCAGGCAGGGCATAGTGGGGAAGGCTGGGAGGTGAACTGAAGGGGCAGGTGGTGCCTGTCACACTGAGGTGCTTTATTTAGAAGACGGAGAGCATCAGTCAGTGAGGCTCATGTAGTGGCTAAGGATTTGGCTCCTTCTCAAATCAAATGGAAGAATTAGGCGCCCCCCCGCTCCACTGGTCTAGGGCAGTGATTCCCCTGGTGTGGCCAGAGGGAAATCGATGGGGGATGGCCTAGCCTGGGTTGACATTCTTGTGTTGGCACAATCATTGTCAGCCACACCTGGGCAGTTCCCGATGCTCAGGCTGCACCCCAGGCCAGTTAATCAGAACGGGCCAAGGTAAGATGCACACATGGGTAGTTTCAAAAGCTCCTGAGGGGATCCTGATGTAGAGCCAAGGTTGAGTGCCCTATGCTACAGAAACGTAGGGATGAGGCAGGGAGGGGCTGCTCTCAGAGAGTCTGCGGTGGGGAGCTTCCCCCCTGTACCTGAGGGAGCCAACTGCCCACCAGATTCACCTGCACCCTCCTCCTCTCCCATGTGCCACATGAAAGGAGGCAAAAAGGTGAGAATGACCGCCACACATTGAGAAATGCTTTCCACGCTTGCTTGCAATGTGTCTATGTGCTGAGGGAAGGACTGAGAGGGGAGGGGAGTCACAGGAATTTGAACTAGCAAGGATTTCAGAAATCCTTTGTGGCCATACTGAGAGCTCCAAGAAGAGCCCAGAGCTACTACTCAGCAGGGAACTTTGGATCTAAAAAGTCTACAGTCGTTTCCTCCTCTTCTAACTCCAGCAGGCCTTAGGCAGAGTGGAACTGGGGGCAGACCAGCCACAGATAGGGCTATGTTGCTCCCTAGTGGCAAGGCCTGAGAACAACTCCCGTTCTCCACTTCCAGAAGCTCCCCCAAATCCTCTCTTCCCCCTTCCAATCAGGAAAATATTCTAGATCATAGAACTTGACATGTAAGGTCTGAATAGTCTGCAACAAATGCCTTATAGCTCTGTCCTCAATGCTGGCAGGCCACGCTGCCTTGGTTCCTGCACACCTCTTGATGATTCCCCCACCCCACACACACCCCAGCAGAACATCTCAGGGGAAGTACAGGAGGCAAGTTAGTGCAGTGGTTATGAGCTTGGGTGATAAAACCAGCCGGATGGTAAAGTTACTAAAGCTCAGCCACCTTGTCTGCACAGGGCGATGATATGGGACCTAATTCAGAGTGTTTGTGAAGATTAGCCAGGATGAGCCAGGAAAATAACCTCGCCTGGCTTCCAGAAAGGGCTACGGGCAAGCTTGCAGGCAGTATTAAATGTCTGGGTTTCCCTTGAGCAAATACGATGCCCCCACCCCTCATTCAGACAGTAAAAGATCATGCTTCTCTTTGCTTTGGCTGCTGGTGCTCAAAGCCAACTTAGGGATTCCCTAGAGCATTTCTGTGGGGTTTTGTGACTTGCATTTGGGTTTCTTTCTCTTGGTACTGACATTCTACTCTGATTTGATTTGTTCTTGGTCCTCCCTTCTTCACATTTCATTGTTTTAGTTTATCCTATGGGTCTCCTCAAATCTTCTCCAGAATAAGGCAGGATATAAACAAACAAGACTTTATTTTGGACCTGACAACTTTTGCTCTTCACGTACATACACTGAGTTGGTTCAGCATATGTCTTCAAATTCTATCATCTCTGATTAAGACAAAAGCCTCTGTCTAGGAGACAGTGGTTCCAAAATACACACATCACAATTATTGTAGAGACTTAAAAAAATGTTCTAATTCAGAAGGCCTCAGGTAGGCCCCAGGAATCTGTCATTTTTAAGTGTCCCAGCTGCTTCTGAGCCCAGCCCCTGGCCACGGAGCAGTGTTTGAGAATCTCTGGCCTAGAAATATAAAAAATGGGATCGTTAGCTGTAACAATGAATGTCAAATCCCTTTACAAAATAGAATTTTCTAAATAAAATAAAGCTCAACTTTATTCAACTGATGGTTCAAAAACAATGGGTATAAATCCGAATTTGCAGATCAAACCACTTAAATTCACTGGTGCAAAAGACTTAGGGCAGCTGCACCTAAGAATTCACTCCTGACTCCACTAGAGGGCGCTCCTTCCCCGGCCTGGGATCCTTCCCTTACCCACGGGGGGTGGTGGTGGTGGGGGGCAGTATGTGTGGAGACACTTGTACCCAGTTAGGCCAAGGTGTGTTTCTCACGGGACACTGAAAGCGAATGTGTGAGAGAAGGTAGTCACGTGGGGACACGCAGTCTCAGTGTTCCTGGGTGTCCAGACACACTGGCTGCTGTTCCCTAGCCCTAGGCAGTAAAGATCCACAACCCACCACCCCCATGATTTTTATTCCAAAGTAGGAAGAACTGGCTCTGAAGGTGTGGCAGGAAGGTTCATCGAGGCCAACAATCGCTATAAAGGCAAGTGTGGAAATACACTGGAGTATGCTACAAAAAGCTGTCACGTCAGCCAATACAGGGTGGGGTTTCTGCCTCCCGGAATTCAAGCCCAAATGGCTCAGCTGCTCCCTGCAGGCCTTCCTCCAAAGTGTCTGGTGGCACGTGTGTTCAATACATGTTTAATATATAATTTCAGTGTAATTTACATCATAGTACAGGGTCATTGAAAGAAAATATAACAGGCATTCAATACCATACAGTATTGCGTGTCAGTCATATCCGATGAGGTCAATCGTTTATATTATGTAGAGGTTATATACTTCATATTATGTAGAAATCTTTAGAGGTTTGTTAAATAGATGTTTAAGGGTGTTTAAATGATATTCAGAAAAATTAATTGGGATTTTTGGATGGGATGTGAACACAATATTCATTTTTCTATTTAAAATAATGGAATATAAGCCCCTCTGGCCAAGTTTTTTCCAGCTGCCTGTGGAGCCACTTTGACTACAGGCTTTCAATTGTTCCAAAGAACAATCTGGAAGCTTCCAGAGTGATGAGAGGAGAAAAACACATCCTGGAGTTGTTAGCTAAGTGGACTAAGGGACCCAGGGCCAGAGTCCCAGAATGTCAGGGGCAGGGGAAGGGGGACCTTGGAGAGCTGAAAGGCCAACCCTCCCCATCTGACACAAGGGAAACTGTGGCCCCACCCGGGAAGGGACTGGCCAGGGCTGCATGATGAACTGGTAATTAGATGAAGCCAGATCTCCTGTCTCCAATGTCCATGCTTTTTCACTGCCCCTATCCTAAAACTGGTCTAGCCATCTCAATTACTGATGGGGAAACTGAGACCGCAGAGAAGAATGACTTGGCCAGGGTCACTCTGCAGGCTATGGCAGAGCTGGGAATAAAATAAGAGCATTCAGGCCTGTCAGCAGCCTTAGACACCGTCAAGCCCAACCCCTCATTTATCTGTTGAGAAACCAGAAAGGGGAGCAAGGAATTGCATTTCCCAGGACATGGCTTTGCTGCCATTGATGTCCTGGGCTGGGTGGGTGGAGGTGCCACCAGTGAGCCTAGACCATAGGAGACAGTGTGGCTTAGGGGGAGAAGGGTGATTTGGTTTGAACGGCTGAGTGGGAGGTTCCCGTGGGACATGAGGTGATGGGCGAGTGGGGCTGGGTTGGGAGGGGGATCGGCACAGACAGCAGGGGCTGAGTCAGGAAATGGGGCTCTTCCAAGATCCCGGGTTAGAAGGTAGGTGATTCCAGAAGAGTGTTCAGGTACCTGTAAAGAAAGCACAGACTCAGTAAAAGTCTAGGGTTTTATTAGATTTGGATGGGAACTTGGGGATTAGTGAGTCCAATTCAGAAGGAGAGGAGGGAGGAGAAGAAGAAAGAATTAAACCCCCAAATAGAGTCTCAGAGCTTAAAAGGACCCCAACTTTTTACAGATAGGGAAACTGAGGCTCAGAGGGGTCAGGGACTTGGCCAAGGCCACAAGTCACAGTCAGGATCAAAACCAATCCCTCTTGTCCAGCTCTTTTCCCAATTTCAGCATATTGTCCACTGACAGCTGCTTTCTAGAATCCCTGTAAACGGAGGGAGCAGCTGGCTCTTTCCCAGAATCTGAGCCCTTTCATGTGTCTGCGTGAGCTCCCCGAGGTCACCCCTGCAGGGAAGGTTGCTCCATCCACAGACCTTCCTGGCTCTCAGCCTTGTGTCTCAGCTCCCAGACCAAATGTTCTCCTTCCACCAGCATCTCCCCTAAGCTCCAGGGTTGCTGGCCGAGACTCACCCCTGGGCCCCCCAAGACAGGGGCCCCAAAATAGCCCCAGTCGACTCACTTGGGCAGATAATGTCTTCAAAGGAAGCTGAGGCCTTGAGGTTTCTAATCCTTTTCTTACCCACAGAGTGCAGTTTCCTTTTTTAGAACATGAAATCAGAGGATGCAGCTCCTTGCCTCTCCATGAATAGACTGTCTCCCAGGCACAGAATTCCAGGAACCGGAGGGGCCCCAGAGACGCCCAGCCTCGGGCCTTTCAAGGTTGGCTTCAAGGGAAGAGCACGTCCCTTGCAGGGTGACTGGAGCTGGTTCCAAGAATCTGAAAAATTCATCCTGGCACTAAGGCTGATGCAGCTCTGGCCCCAAAGGAATCTTGGGGAGATTTCCCACAACCTTACTCCCCCATCTTCTATCATCCACACTGACTCATTTGCCCCTTCATTTAACAAGTATTTATTGAGCACCTACTATGTGCCAAGCCTGTTCTAGGCACTAGAACTTTTCAGATACAGCAGATAAAACAAAGATCCCTGCTCTCAAGAAATTAACATTTGGGGGCTACCCAATTAGTTCAGCTGGTTAAAGCAGTGTTATAACATCAAGGTCAAGGGTTTGGATCCCCATACCAACCAGCCACCAAAAAAAAAAGAAGAAGAAAAGAAAAGAAATTAATATTTTAAGAAGAGGGGAATGGTTAAGAGACTTCTGTTTTATTTTTTATATATCTGGAGGCAGGAGGGTATAGAGCTTTGGTGGTGGAAGAACCTGAGTTTAAACCTGCTCTGTTATGTGATCTGGGGTTGCTGTTTTAACTTCTCTGAGCCACAGTCTCCTCAATCCTACAGTAGACATAAAAATTCCTACCTTATCCTCAAACAGTTAAATATAGGGTTAAACATATGATCCAGCAAGTCTACCCCTAGATTATATACCCGAGGGAAATAAAAACATATGTCCACACAAAAATTTGTACAAGAGTGTTTATAGCAGCAGTATTCATAGTAGCCAGAAAGTAGAAGCAATTCAAATGTCTGTCAATTAAAATGTGGTATATCCATACAATGGAGTATTATTCAGCAATAAGAAGGAATGAAGTACTGATACATGCCAAAATATGGATGAACCTTGAAAACATTATGCTAAGTGAAAGAAGTCAGGCACAAAAGACCACATATTGTGTGTTTCCATTTATATGAAATACCCAGAATAGGCAAATCCATAGATACAGAAAGTAGATTAGTGGTTGCCTAGGGCTGAGGGCAATGCAGGAATTAAGGTATGATGGTTAAGGGGTGGGGGATTTCTTTTCAGGGTAATGAAAATGTTAGAAAATTGATTATGGTGATGGATGCACAATTCAATGAATATACTAAAAGCCATTGAATCGTACACTTTAAATGGGTGAGTTTTATGGTATATGTATTATATCTCAATAAACTTGTGAAATGAAAAAATCCGTACCAGCCAGCTGCCAAAAAAGAAAAGAAAGAAAAAGAAGGAAAGAAAGAAAAAATCCTAGTATGTATGGCTCTTTGGGGATTAGATGAGTGAGAATACAAGGTAGCTAACATGTCTGGCATTTGGTAGATATTCAGTAGATGCTGACTTTTCTTCTGTTGACAATCCTTAACAGCTGGTTTATACAACAGCTTAAAAATACGTTTGTTGTCAACATAAGAATGACATAACTTGGTAATCAGTGTTGTACCTTGAGCAGATGGTCCTTCCTTACCCAAGTCCCCGCCCTTCCTTTGTCTGTTGAAATTCTATGTGTATGAATATCATGACCCAGCTCAGATGTCACCTCTGTGAACCCTCCTTGTTGGTCCAACTAAGAATCCTAGTGCATTCTCTGTAGTGTCTCCAACAAGGGGCAATCAGAGGTAAGCTCTTGTCACTGTCTGACTTGTTTCCAAATTCTTTGTGAACACACAAAGAATCTGAAGTCCATCTGTCCCGCCCTCTGTGTCCAGCACAGTGGCAGCTGGCACAGAGGTGGTGATCCTGTCACAGAAGTGTTCACAACACACACACTGTCTCCCTTGTCACAGCGCCTATGGTGGGCAGAATTCTAAGGTGGCCTTCAGTACTTTTGCCTTCTGGTCTTAATCCTGTGATTATATGACAGAGGAATTTGGTAGATGTTCTTAAGGTTACTAGTCCAGCTGTGGAGATAAGTGGGCCTAACCTAATCACAGGAGCCCTTTAAAAGCAGAGTTTTCTTTGTCTGGTAGCACAAAAGACAGAGCGATTGGAAGCATGAGACAGATTTGACTGGAGGGAGGTTTTCCATTGCATAGCTGGAGGGCTGTTGGGCAGAACCTGAGATCCGCCACTAGGAACAGAGAGTGGCCCCCTGGCTAACAGTCAGAAGGAAAAGGAGGACCTTGGTCCTACGATCACAAGGACTTGAATGAGCTTGGAAGTGGATTCTTCCTCAGAGCCTCCAGGTGAGAGCCCAGCCCAGTCAATACCTTGACTTTGGCCTGGTGAGACCCTAAACAGAGAACCCAACTGGACCCACATGGACTTCTCCACAGAACTATGAGACAATAAATAGTTGTTATTTTAAACTGCTAAGTTTGTGGTAATTTGCTATGTAATAATAGAAATGAACACAGCACCCATCTCTGGAGAGTTTTATCTTTATTACACGTGAGGTGACCCAGAGAGGTGCAGTCACTTGTCCAGGATTGACATCAGTGGCAGGGCTGAGCCACAGCCTAGGGCAAGGACTGGCAAACATTTTGTGCAAGGGTCCAGATAGTAAGTATCTTAGGCTTTGTAGTCCATAGGGTGTCTGTCACACCTACTTAATTCTAACATTGTAGCACAAACGTAATATATAAAGAATGAACATGGCTATGTTCCAGTAAAATTTTATGGACACTAAAATCCGAATTTCATAGAATTTCATGTATCATGATTTTTTTTTCCAGCCATTAAAAATGTAAAAGCCATTCTTAGTTTGTGGCCATACAAAGACAGCAGCAGGCCAAGTTTGCCAGCACCCCGCAGGTGCCTGACTCCTAGCCCAAGGCGTCAGCGATTATACACAGGGGCTGGTAAAAAGGACTCTGGACACCAGGACTCTGCACCTCGTTCCCTGCTGTACTTCAGATTTGCTGTGCCACTTCAGGCAACTCACTTTTCTGGGCCTAAAATCAAAGCAGGGCAATGGTTTTCATAGGTTTTCTCTACCCACCCCCTACCCTCAAGGCTTTTTCCAGAAGAAAAGCTAACACTTTTAGCTTTTCTTCTGTCAATTTTTGATACTAACTCTAGTATCAAAAATTGACATAAAGGGCACCTGATCTGACTGGCTGGGAATGGGGCCAGAGTCCTTCCCCACTCCCTCCTACTCCACCTTCAGAAGCAGCGCCAGAATTTCTGCAGAACACAGTCAGTCTCCAAAACCTAAGTCTAAACCAGGGTTTCTCGATCTCAACACTTGACATCTGGGCTGGATAATTCTTTGCTGTGAGAGCTGTCCCGTGCATTGCAGGTCGCTACTAGTCACCAATAGCAACCTCCCCTACACCTGTGACAACAAAAAATGTCTCCATACATTGCTTAATGTCCCCTGGGAGGGTGGCATTGGGCAAAATTGCCCAGGTTGAGAACACTGGCCTAAGCCACCTTTTTCGTGAAGCCAAACCTCAGAATTCTGTTGCTATTTAGTGTTAAGAAATGTGCTCAAGGATCTTTCTTTAAAGATACTCCCAGAGACAGAGTTCACGGTTAAAAAAAAAAAAAAAGATACTCGCACTCCAGACCTTGACCAGCTTGGTTGCACTGCCAGCAGACCTTGAGACGTCTCCTACCCCTCAGTCTTCCTCCCTCCCTTTGGAAACGTGTTGCATTCCTAGGCAGGGGCCACAGCAAGCCACCATTACACAGCCCATGCTGTTCACAACCTATTTTCATGGTGGGCCTACTGTGTGCTGCTTTGAGATAGCATGGGGAAGGTGGGGACAGGGCACAAGATGTCCATACCTGTCCTCAAGATGCTGTCAATAGGGGAGCCAGATATATAAGCTAATAATTATCATGCACTGAGATATGGAAAAATGTTCATGGTAGATTGTGTTAAATGAAAAAATGGTTTACATTACTCTTTCAGAAGGAGAGAAGAAATCTAGGGTAATTGGGGGGGGAAGAGGGAGGGAGAGGGGGATGGGAAGAGATTGGACAAGGGGCATAAAGAATAATTATGATTTGTAACAGTATATATGCTAGTAATATTGATTTGATCAACATTTCTCAATATTGAACCCCCAAAATATGTATAATCAATTTTGATTCAATAAATAAAATAAATTTTAAAAAAAGAAAAAGAAAAAATGGCTTGTAATGCATGACCAGATTTTTGTAAAACACACACATTTGGGAAGAATTATGTAAAAATGTTGTGGTGGTTGGCTGTGTCTGGGCTGGGATGAGTCTTAAGACCCTGGAAAAGGACACTGTACCTCTGTACCGGCAGCAGGAGGTGGGGTAGGGAGAGAGGATGCTCTTCCAAGAAGATCATGAATTCTCTCATCTCTTCTACTTACAGATAAAATAATGACGATGATGATGATAGCTAATATTACTAAGCACTTACTATGAGCCACACACTGTGGCTAAGCACATTATATAATAACTCATTTAATCCTCATAACAACCCTAGGAGGCCTATCTGACTCTAGTGCTTATTTCTCATTGTCTCTAAGTACAGCTGCATTTAGGGAAATGTTTTTCTTCCTTTATTGGGTTGGAGACTGTTCTTTATCTGTGAAGAGGGGATAATCTGGTTTCTTTTAACTTATTGATATTTTAAATTTTTTCTGCAATGTCTAGCTATTTCTTTCCACTGGAAAAAAGGGAAGCCGTGTAGTTTTATTTTTGTCAGTGTGCTCATGGCTATGACGGATGAATCTGTGAAGTCCTGTGGGAGCCTGGAAGAGCAATCAGATCATTCTGCTTCAGGACACCGAGGAAAAGTCACTCAGAGAAGGTGACCTGTGACCTGAGTTTTAAGGGAAGTGCATGAGCTCACCAGGTGAAGCTGGTGAGAAGGAAGGACCTTTGTGGCCAAGGCGTGGCATCGTAACTGGGACACAGTGAGCAGTGAGCTCAGGAGTGACATGATGGGAGGCACAGGAAACGGGGCTGGGAGGTGGCCAGGGACCTAATCACAAGGGGTGGATGCTTAGCATCTGGGGCTGTTGTTACAAGGGCAGTGGGGAGCCACTGAAAGTTTCAGGCAGGTGAGGGACTGATTGGGATGCTGGTTAGAAATCTCAGGCTGGTATATGATGAAGGGCAGGCAGCTTGGGGGCAGAGAGACCAGTGAGAGGCAGTAGCAGCAGCCCAGGCTGTAACTGAGCAGGGGACAATGTGGCAAAAAAGAAGTGCATATGAGTCTGGAAGATTCAGACCAATGTGGATCTCAGCACTTCCTCTCCCTACTTGATTAGCTGTGAACCCTGGCAAGGCACTTCTCTCTGTGCCCCCATGACCTAGCTGAGGTGACACTTAGGTGGGAAAAGTGTCTGGCTGGTGACATGTAGTAAGTGAGTGCAAATGGTAGTCCCCTTTCCTGCTCCCTTGAAGTGGAAGATGGTGACCAATTTTCTCCTCTGAGTTGCCCAGCCGGTGCCAGGGAGAGTGTGAGGCTGCTTGTTCCAAGAAGGTATGCAGGTACCTCCAAGCCTGAGGGGCTCACCTTCACTGTGCCTGGGCACCATGGCAGACCTGATGGCTGGGACCCATTCCTGAAAAGGAAGGGAAGAGGAAGATGAAGTCAAAAGAACTGGGCCAGATCCCTGAGTTCCAATCAGCACCCAGTCCCAGCCCCCTCTCATCCCAGCTGTGCTGCATCTGGTGGTCCTGAGCCAAGTCACTCCTGGTCCCTGCTCTCAGGGAGGTCATCACAGATCATGGGAGATTCACAGATAGAGCCATTGTGTAATGCCAGAATGAACCCAGGCCAGCTCCTCAGGGATAAGTCTTGAAAGAAGTGCCATCGTCTCCATTTTATAGATAAGGAAACCGCAGCTTAAAGAGAAGAGTCTTCCAGCCTAGGAGTGGCTGATACAGGACAGAAACTCTGACTTGCCCAGTTCCAAGGCCTGAGTTTCCAGCCTGGGCCAGAGGAGTAGGGGAGGGCCCATCTTGAGCAATGAGGGGCCCACACCAGGCATGGATGCCTGCAGGGTGGATTGTCCCCACTTCCAGATGGAGGTCTGCCTGGTCCCTGTCTCAGCTCAGCTACTTCTGAGCTTTGTAGCTTACACAGGCCTTTGCCCCTCTCTAAGCCTCAGTTTCTTGCCATAAAATGTGGACATTTATACAGACGACACACGTAATGAAGAGGAAAAGAGATAACATATAATAAGACTTCACTAGCTAGAGGAGTCTGTGCTCAGAGAACTCTAATGCTCTTGGGTGAAATACTTCTTCAGAGACAAGGAATTTGGGCATCAGTGGACTGGGCCCTGCCACCAACGTATGACTCTCAGACAATGACTGTCCCTCTTTGAGCTTCAGATCTCCACTGGACAGGCTGCTCTGACCTTCTGTGGTCCTGGATGGGGAAGAGGGTTGGTCACCACCAGGCTCGTTGGGGAATCCTTCGCCATAGCTGAGGGCAGTCTTGCCCCAGGCCCCCGGCTTGTTGGAGCAGCAGGAAAGGCAAAACCTTTCCTGGTCCTGGAACCAGCTCGCTATGACCCACATGAATTTGTCAAGATTTAACCAGCCTGTGACTTTGTACATGCCACTCCTTCTGCTTGGACCTGTTGCCTCATTGCTGCCCTTCTAAGACAACTCAGATGTCATCCTATAGACACACACACCTGCACACACAGCGAACCTTACTTACATCCAGGCTCCCAAATCACCTGCCTGTGAAAACTGCACTGCTTAACTCACTAAATCCTCGCACCTGTGAGCTGGGGATCACCAGCCCTCCTCTGACACAGGAGGGAGGTTCAGAGAAGTCAGGGCACAGGGCTGGTGGGAGGCCACTGATCTCCACCCCACTCTCCCCGGCCTCTCACGCCCTGGGGCGGTGGCCTGGGGAAGGGGAAGCCTGTGCAAGCTGGTCATTACTACCGAGAATGTCTTTCTCCCCAGGCTGTGGGGTCACGAGGGCCCGGGAGGGCTTGCTCTCTGACTGACGGCTGTGAGAAGACAAAGCCGTTACGGGAAACACTTAGGCAAGTGACTCTTCCTCTTTGGGCCTCAATTTCCCTTTCTGTAAAATGGGTGAGAAGAGTCCTGAGCACCGCTGAGCGGCGATGGCTCTCGGGCTTTGTCTCCATTCTCAAGCCCGGCCCAGGGCGGTCGTGGGGGCGGGACGACCCTAAGGACAGGCGGTTCCCGAGCAGTTCGAGGGCGGTTCCGGTCCCCCGCGCCGGGAAGCCCCAACCCCCGGCCCTGTCGCTTTAAGGTCGGGCGGGGCGGGCCGAGCGCCGGCGCAACACCTGGAGCCCGGGAGTTCCCGCAGACCCCGCGGCCGGCGAGGGCGCGCATCCGAGGACAGCTGCGGCGGACGGCGGCCCCGGGGGCCCGGCCGCAGTCGGCCCAGCCCGGACCTCGGGGTGGCCCCCACGGGCAGTGGGGACGAAGCCGGGGCCCCGCGGGGCGCAGCCGCCCTCGGGTCCCACCGCCAGCTGCTCTGAACCGCGCCGGGCCCCCCGCGCTGCCCCGCGCCCGGCCGCCCGAGGTGGGTGGACACGCCGTCTCGCCCTCCCCCGGAGGCATCTCGGCTCCCTGTAGCGCAGACCCCGCCGGGACCCCCCGACCCCTGAGCCCGGTGGCTTGGTGGGCAGAGTCTGGACCGCCGGCTGTCCTGGGTTCTGTTTTGCTGGTGCCTCGGGTCCCGGCGCTCAGGGTCTCATTAACCCCGGCGGCTAGATGGGGATGGTTGGGGCCGCTTCTCGTTCAGGCAGTTTCTTCTTGACAGAAACTGGCACCTCCAGTGCCCTTGCCGGTAGCGTGGAGTGGGGGCAACGGCGGGGCCTCCGCGGCCCGGGCGGAAGGGCGGCGCTGCTGCCGGGAGCAGGGCCTCAATGCCCGCAGCCTTACCGAGGGCGCTGCGCCTTGTCAGGGCCAGAGCGAGGATTCGGCCGGCCCTGCTACTGCTGGGCAGCGGGGCAGGATGGAGCGGGAGGCAGCTACTCGGTGCTGCGGTGGAAATAAACATCGTAACGATAAGAGAGTACATGGTTTTCATGTATTTCAATTCTCACGGGCCATGTGGTGTTATTGTGCCCATTTTACAGAGGGGGCACTAAGGCATGGTGGAGTTACACAACTTGTCCGGGGTTGGAGCCAGGGTCATCGTCTGTCCAGCTCTGTGTCACTGTGCTTCACTTCCAGCTTGCTGTCTTGCCATCTCATCTTCGTAATCTGCTTTCCCCTGGGAGGCAGGGGTTTGAGGCCAGAGATGTTGAGCAGCCTGCCCAAGGTCACAGAGCTAACAGAAAGAACGGGAGCTGGGGGTGGGGTGTAGTAGGGGGAAGGCTTCTGGGAGGGGATGGTGTTTGGGCTGGGTCTTGAACAGGGGGTGAAACGAGGGCCCTGGATGGGAGCAGAGGGCTCCCCAGGTGGAGAGAGCAACAGGTCTTCTGGAGGCTCCCAGGGCAGGAGTTTGCGGAAGGGGGTGGAGGGAGATGGGGTCGGCCTGGCAGTTGCTGACTGAGTGCCAGGGTTGGAGTGGGACTTCTCTGGGGTTGGGGGAGTTTCCTGCCTGCCCTGGGGTTGGGATTGTGCTTTCCGAGGCAGAGAGCCCTTCCTTCCTCCCTCGCTAGGGTACAAGGAGGATCTAGAGGTGCACAAGTGTGAGGGGCAAATAAACTGCCTGAAGACCACCTCTTTGAAATGGTTCAGGGAGAGTCTTGGGGCAGGACACCCTGGTGATAATCAGTTGGAGCCCTGATCTGTAATAAAGGCTGTCCTTCATGCAGTGGATGTTGACAACCTCTGCCCCCTGGGGATAGCAGGTTGGCATGTGCCCTGCCTGCCATGGGGGATCCACATGGAGGGAGGGAGACCCACACAGGAGATGACCATGACACCACGTGAGAACACACTAAGGGCAATTGCAGGATTGTCTGAGGCCTGGAGGAGTTAAGTGGGGAGTGGGGGAAGCAGCCTGTGCCAAAGACTTACAAATGCACGTATTCACAACATGCTCTCAGCTTTACATGCTAAACAATATAGACAGACCTAGCTGTGCACACACACAGGGAGTTTGAGTCAGACTAGATCTGGGTCCAAATCCAGCACCAACCTTGAACAAATTGTCACTCTAGGGGCCCCAGTACAACGCTGTTGTGAGGATTAAGTGAAGGGACGCCTGTAAAGTGGTGCCCAGCCTGATAAGGGCCCAGCCCACATCTGCTGCCACCGTTGTCAGGTATACAGGCCAAGGGAGAGATGGACAGGGAACATCCACATGGGGTCCTGTTCATCTCTAAGGGGCAAGATTACTCATGATTTGCATTTTGCATTTTTATTCTCGTCTGTGGTTTTTTCCTTTTCCCACAATGAGCAACTATTGTTTTGATAAAAGATAAAAAGCATTGTAGGCTTCCTCATGCGGGCGTGCCCACATGTGAGTTCCTCTGGTGCTGAGGACTCTGCTGTACCTGGCTTTGGGCAAGGTCCTTCACCCTTTGGGGCTCAGTCTCCTCATTTGTAAAATGGGAATTTTTTCCTGCCCGATCAGCTCCGTTGTGGGGAGTCAGATGAGATGCTGGCTGTGAAGAACTGTCAAGTGCCGTTGCATACAGGCAGTGCATATTATTACTGTTCTTGATCTGCTTGTGTGTGCGTGTGGCCTCCCTCCCCAAGCTGGTTTCTCCTCTTGACAGCCTCTCCTAGCTGTCTGACTTTGGGAAGAGAGTAGTCAGGTTCTTCCTCTCCTTCCATGAAAATGCCCTGAACTGGAGACAGGAGGCAATTGCCCTAAAGACAGATTCACAGGAACAGAACTGCAGGTAATTTACAAATGGCGTTTCTCTATATGCTTCTACTGGTCTGGGAGTTCAGAAATATTGGGGTCCACTCCCAGAGCACCCCTTTTACATGTATACATTCTTTCTGTCACACACGCACGCACACGTGTTTCTAAACATGTTTGGGAACATGCCCTCTTGAAATCTACAGTTTCACCTGCCATATCTTGAACATTTTGCCATGCCCTTCAGTTCGCCTAGGAACATGCCTTTGAATGGCTGCAGATAAGGGCATCGTTTGGATGTACCATGTTTGGCTGGGCAAGCCCCCATTTGGAAGGGATTTCTGGTCATTGAAGTCTCCCTCAAGATCTGAGGGTTCCCCTTCCCCCTGCTTCACTGGCTCAGCTTCTGGGAGAGAGACAGCACCTCCACAAAGTCTCCCAGCAGCGTACTAGAGAGCCTGCCCTTTATACGATGAGGAAACAGGCCCAGAGCAGTTGAGAGGCTAACCCCAGGACACAGTTGGTGACTGCAGAGTGAGGATCAAAGCCAGGACTGTTCTCCATGGCCCTGTGCTGCAGCAGCTGGAGTCCTGTGTTCCCTCCCTCTCCCAGTTCTTCACAACTGGGAGGGAGGCTTTTTGCCCAATGAACATTTATCCAGCAACACTTTCTCTGAGAGGGCTTATTCAACAAAAGTTTACTGAGTTGCTATTATGTGCTAGGCACTGGGGGGGATATAGCAGTGAACAGGGCCAATATGGACCTTGCCCTCAGGGGTCTCATGGTCTGGTAGGGGGGATGAGTGAAGGAGGAATTAAACACAAAGATGTAAATGCTGGAGTGGAAGAAGGCCCAGGGGTCTTGGGCATTTCAAGTGTCATCAGAGAAGGCATCACAGGTGAGGGCTGAGCTGAGCCCTGAGGGGAGATAAGATAACGGGGAGTTCCTTGCAGAGGGAACAGTAGCTGAACTTATCCAGGGTCTTGGTATCTTCCTGTGTCAGATGGAGGTAATAGAATAGACCTCACAGGATTGTGACCAGGTGAAGTAAGGCGGTGCATAACCAGCAAGTCCCAATCGTGGCAGGCCTGAGGACCCGACAAGTGTTCACTCTTCTCCCTCCCAGCTTCTCATCAAGTAGTCACAGTGAGGAATCTTATACCTCTGGACTGGAGAGGCCCAGGGTGAACGTAGCCACACTTACTAAGGTCCTACTGTGTACCAGGTGTGGTACTAGGAAACTAATACATGTTATCTGTGACCTTCAAAATAGCCCTTCAAAGTCAGGGGCACATCTCCATTCCACAGATGAGGAAACTAAGGGACAGAGGAGTCAAATGACCTTCCCAAAGTTGCACAGTGACCTCAGACAGAGGAGGCCTGAAATCCAATCTCCAATATCTTTCATGTGGCCCATTTCCTCTTCTCTCTCCTGTGTGTGTGTCTAGATGTGTGACAGGAGCCGTGTGGCCTCCACCCTCCGCTATTGCATGACAGTCGGTGGCACAGTGGTTCTGGTGGCCGGGACACTCTGCTTCGCTTGGTGGAGCGAAGGGGATGCAGATGCCCAACCTGGCCAGCTGGTCCTACCCACTCAGCACCCCATGCCTGAGGCCACCAGGCCCCTGCTCAGGTCGGTCAGCTTCTTCTGCTGCGGTGCAGGTGGACTACTGCTGCTCTTCGGCCTGCTGTGGTCCATCAAGGCCAACACCCGGGGGCCACCCCGATGGGATCCATACCACATCTCCAGAGACCTTTACTACCTCACCGTGGAGTCATCAGAGAAGGACAGCTGCAGGTCAGCAGGGCAGGGTGGGGGCAGCACACCATCTGGCATTTGCTCAGCAAACTCTCATAGGGTTCCTCCTCTGCACCAGGCCTTGCCTTGTGCCCTGAGGATAGGGAAGCAGATCAGTGCAGTCCTGAAGGAGTTTAAAGCCCCTTGATAGAGGCAGATGATGACAAACCAGAGTAGTTAGAGCTGTGAAAGAAAGGCAGACATGGTCCTGTGGCAACAAAAAGAAACCTAGGAAGGCTTCCTGGAGACGGTGGCAGCTGAGCTCAGTGTTTATGGGGCAGAATAGCAGAAGGGTTAAGAGCTCAGGCACAAGAGTCCCACTGGGATCCTGTCCTGGTCTTATCACCGACTAGTAATGGGACTTTGGGTAGATCATGAAATTCCACTAAGTCTCAGCTTCCTCATCTGAAATAAAACAGAAACAACAGCAACAATAATAATCGCAAACACCTTGCCACGTGCCAGGCCTGTTCTAAGCGCTCTCATGTACTCGCTCACTTAATCTGAAGTGGGTACTGTTGTTCACTCCATTTACAGAGGAGGAAATGGAGGCATGGAGAGTTAAGTGACTTGCCCCAGGACATCCAGCTGGTGTGTGTCAAAGCCGGAACTTGAACCTAGGCAGTCTGGCCCCAGAGTCTGTGCTCTCATCCACTCACTACCTCAGGGGACACTTGGGGAAATTGAATGAGGTGATGTGTATGTAGAGCTTATTAGCCCAGTGACTGGCACACAGTAGGTACACAGAAAATGTCACCTTTTCCTCAAGTGGACACGGTGGAGAGGGGCATTTTAGGCAGGTGGCAGAGCATGTGCAAAGGGGGGGTGGTGGGGAGTGGAGACAAAATGTTGCATTGAGACAGCATTTCTCAACCTTTTTTCATTATCAGTACCTACCCCCCAGCCTTTTTAGACATTTTTCTAAATCCTCTCATATGAAATTTTAATAACGCAGATATACTGTGTACCTGTTTATGTTCTGTATCTATTGTACTTTATATATAAAGGGAGTATCAACACTCCCCAAGAACCAATTTTTGCCCTGCAGAGAATGCATGCAATGTGAAAGCCCTTATTACGTACTTACGTATTCAACAAAGCATCGAGTGTGCCTACATACCAGGGACCTGTATAGTTCATCTTCTGTCCTTCTGTCCCCTCCAAGGCAAGCAGTAGCATTGCCATCTGCAGAAGAGGAAGGCAAGGCATGCACAGCTGGAAGGTGGCGAGAGCCCCTGGCTGCAAGCTTGCGTTCTTCCCACGCCACTCCCAAAGCACTGTATTTGGGCATGTTAGGGGCTAATCTAGACTTCCGCGAGCTGCCCTGGGACCTGGATGGAAATTCATTCCGAGTTACAGAATGCAAGAGTATTCCCACTACTGGCCTGTGACTCCTTGAGGCTAGAGATGAGACAGTATTCAACAGAGGCCACTTGGTACAATATTCAGACCTTGGTTTGAATCTTGGGGACTATCCAGCCAAACCCTTTGCTTCTCAGGTGAGAAACTTGGGTCTCAGAGAAACCAAGTGACATACTGGGTCACACAGCGAGTTAGTGGTCAGTTGGAGCCAGGCCAGACCTTGGCATGCTCTGGACCAGAGCCTGTTCCTCCCAACCCAGCCTGGCATGAGTGCAGGGTGGTGGAGGGGGTGTTGTCTGTATACACAGCCGTGTTGATGCAACAGAGTCCAGGCCACAGCTGAGGCTGTCAGGTGGGACCACTCAGCCTTCATTCCCAGCAGGCGAGGGAGGAAGCCCACCTAGGAGGCGGCAGGGTGCTCCTAGCCTATTAGGCTCTGAGACTCAAGTCTTAGATTCAGAAACTGGGGTGCCTAGGTGTCGGGGAGGTTGCTTCTGCTAGTGGTGTTCTTTCCTGCCCCAGAGGCTGACTCAGCCCAGCTCTGCTGCCTGCAGAGCCCAGCATCTGGCCCCCATGGAGGAAGCCACTCTCCTATTCCTACTCCCAGGCACCTTGCTCTCTGGAGGTGCCTGGCTGTGGGTAATTCGGGTCAGAGACTAAGGACCCCTAGGCTGATGGCTTGGACAGGTCCCTTCCCCTTTGGGCCTCAGTTTCCCCATTTATTCATCTACTTAGTCCTTCATGCATTTTTGGTTTTTTGTTTGTTTTGCTTTGCTTTTTTTTGGCAGCTGGTCAGTACAGGGATCTGAACCCTTGACCTTGGTGTTACAAACACCACACTCTAATCAACTGAGCTAACTGGCTAGCTCCCTTCATGCATTTAACTACTATTTAGTATGCACCTATGGTGTGTTGGGTCCTATGCAGAGTACTGACAGTGCAACAGTGAGCAAAACAGACAAAACCCCTGCTTTCAGGAAGATCGTATCTTATATGCAAGCCCCTTAAGTGAGGTAGTTGGATGTGAGGGCTCCAGGGGCCTCTGCCCTGAGTACTACAGCAGTCTCTGCTCCTTCTTGTGTAAGTTGTGTGTCCTTGAGTATGTTACTTAGACCTTCTGAGCCATGTCTGATCCCTCATCTATCAGCTGGGCGTGACAGTCTTTCCCCTCCAATCGCTGTTAGGCTCAGATGAGATGACAGAGAGGTGTCCACACTGCAAAGTTTGTGCACACATTAGCTTTCTCTGCTCTTACTGTGCTTTCCAGTTTACTATGTACTCTCATGCCCACTGACTGATTTGAGCCTCAACTGCTTTTGAGGCAAGTGTAGGGATCTGGCCCGTTTTACCAATGAGAAAACTGAGGCGTCGAGCGATTAGGTGGCTTGGGGGAGAGGTGTGATAGCTACAGTTAGCTTGAGCTTTGCAATCAGGTAAAGCTGGGGCTTTGCCGTGTAGTTGATACATGACTTTTACTCATTCGTAAAATGGGTGACAGCTGTTACCCACTAGAGTTGTCATGAATATGAAATGAGATTAGAGAACTTAAGTGTTGGGCAAATAGTATTTCACTCCTTGTCCCTTTCCCCTTCTCCTGTTGTGTTTGCCTGACTCAGCTGAAGGGCAGTAGAGCTGATGCCAGGCCCAGGTCTCCTGCCCTGACCAGGCTCCAAAGAGAGGGGCAAGCCCCTGGCCTGGGTGGAGCTTCCTGCACATGGAGACCATAGTGGTAGGACTGCCACACACAACTGTAGAGGCGCCATATCCAGAATACACCACGAATGGAGCCCTCTCTGCAGCAGTGTGTGACATGGCTGCCCGGCACAGGGCCCCGAGTTCCTGGCATTCTAGATCGTGACCTTGGAGATGGGCTGGGTGGGCCCAGCTGGCCACTGAGATGACAGTTGGGCCACTCCACATCTGCCCTCTAAGAAAACTTCCTGCTGTGGGCTGAGCTCACCTGGCACCTGTTCCCTGCCCTGCCAGCTGTCGCCTGCTGGGGTGGCCCCAGTCATACCCAAAAGCTGTCTCATGTCTAGAGGGCTCTAAGAAGCTGGGGAGGGGCAGGGGTATGGTTGGGAAGTGAGCAGGGCAGGAGATGTGGGGGCTCTGGAAGCTTTATTACCCATGTTTTTCGAGTGTTGTTTTTTTATTTTTCTCTCTCCTGAATCTGTGAAAGGGGAATTATTATCTCTGTTTCACAGATGAGGAGAAAGAGGCTCAGAGAAGGTGTGAACACACCCCAAGTCGCCCAGTAATGGAATGCAGCTTACCTGCCTCTGGGAGCAATATTCTTTGTCCTGCCCTCATCTGCAAAGGATGCTGGGAGCTCAGAGGAGGCTGCCGGCTCTTGGGCTGTTTTCCAGAGAAGGAAGTTCTGTGAGAGTTCCCAGGAGACCCGGATGGGGAGCCCTATGTTTGGCTCCTGGCTAGTGCCCTGCATCACACTGGTACATAGGCTGGGGTTCAGATCCAGGGACCCCATCAGCTTGCTCTTTCCCCCTGGTCTGTGTCTGGGAGCAGCAAACCTGCCTCCCCAGTGGGCGACTCTGTGGGCTGCGGTAGGCTTGGGCTGAAAGAGAAATTGCCAGAGAAAGGCCAAGTCTCCAGTGAGCATTGGGTGTTCATGTGAGGGGGCAGAAGCAGCATGGCCCCTCCATCAGCCACCAGAGCAAGTCCCGTCCACTACCTCTTCTGTCCTCTGGGCCAGCCTCCCACCATCAGCCCCTCCCCCATCTAGACGGCAAGACCACTGGTGTGGATTAAACTGCTTCCCCCACCAGCTGCAAACTGAGGATCCGGGGCAAGTGGCTCAGGCTCTCTGAGCCTGACATGCAGGGGACCTGTGATAAGTTTTGTTGCCCCCACCCCTTCCTCATGAGGGACCTTTGAGATTTTGTTAATGGCTACTATTTAAGTGTCATTATTGTCCCCCATTTTACAGATGGCATGACTGAGGCCCCAATTAATGGAGTTACTGATCTCCCACCAAGAATGTGGCAGAGCAAGGAGTTGAGCCAGCCAGTGCCCAGACTCATAACTGTCCTGAGTGACTCAGTGTCAGAAGGGACCTTCAAGATCACCCAGTCAGCCCTATATCTGGCACTATTATCCCCAAAGTAGTAGCAGCCCAGACCGAAGATCAGTGACACTCAGGGTCAGTGATCAGGGTCCTGGTAGGGGAAGGGTCACTGGCTCCCTGGAGATGACCTGTCAGGGCTCTGAGAGGGCTGAGGGGCAGTCTCATTCCCATCAGCCTTGGTGTGGCTGGGATGCAGGTATCCTATTCTTGGAATCTGGCCTGCAGAACTTGGTCAGTGGAACCTCAGAAGATCTGGTCTCTGCCTCAGGTCCCTGTAGGGTGGTTCAGTTGGACAGGAGAAAGAGTCACAGGAAAGCTAAGCTGTCCCGAGATAGAAATGGTTGACTTGGTAGATAGTGAGCTCTCCATCCCTGGAGGTATGCAAGCAGAAGTAATCACTTGGCAGACATCATATCAAGGCCTCAGGCATCCAGATGGGCAGGAGAATTGAGGTCTTCCATTCTGTCCTGGCATTACAACTCTGATTTTGTAAAGGCTGTTTCAATAAGCTGAGAGTTTTCTGTCCATGGACCATCACTCAGTCTTTTAAAAAACATCCCCAAGAACCTGCTTTCAGCCTCTGGACACTCAGAACCAGTCCCTGCCCTAGGGGACCACCATCAGGGTCAGTGCAGTGACAAAGAAGAGTGCTGTGGGATCCCAGAGCAGGGAGTGGGAGCTTTGCTGAGGGAAGTATGGATCAGGGAAGCTTCCCAGAGGAGTCTCAAAGGACAAGTGAGGAGTGGCCACCAGAGAAGGGGTGAGGGAGACGGGAAGGACTTTCCCTGCAGAGAGAACTGAGCAGCAGGAGGAGGTGTGGTGGGCACCTACGGGGCACTAACGATACTGGGAGGGGAGGAAGGGGTAAGAGAGCTGAGGTTGTCAGGGCCCAGCCCATGCCAAGATTCAGTTGTGGATAAGGGGCACTGTGGAGCTGCAAAGGTTGGGACAGGCCACGAAGCCTTCGTCGTCTCCAGCCTTCCTTAGTCTCCCTAGCATGCAGTAGGTTTTTGCCCTAGCCGCTGCTAACAGCCTTTCTTCTTCTGTCCCTGTAGGACCCAGAAGGCGGTTGCCATCCCCACTTACGAGGAGGCTGTGTGCTGCCCACTGGCTGAGGGGCCCCCAACACCATCTGTGCACCCCATGGCAGGAGACCTGAAGTGCCATGGCCCAGAGGATGCCCTGCTTGTGTGCCAGCCCCTCTCACCTCCGCCCAGCTACGAGAGCATCGTCCTGTCTCTTGATACCATTTCTGGAGAAACAGCGCCTCGTGCTGAATCCTCCTGCCCAGGCCTGGTTCAAACTGCAGGGAGAGGAAGTTAAAGGCTCCTAGAAGGCCCTGAAGCCAGAGACAAAAATGATGAGCCTGTTCCAGTGTCCGAACAGTGCCTGGTGCATAGTAGGCACTCAACGAATGCTTGTTGCTGAGTGCTGTTTTATTTATCTATTGCTGTGTAGCAAACCACTCCAAAATTCGGTAGCTTAAAATAAATCCCATTTTATATGTCTCATGATTGTGTGGGTTGCCTGGGCCCAGTGGGGTGGTTCTGCCCCACGTGATTTCGGTGAGGCTGCAGTCATCAGGGGCCCAACTGGACCAGAACATCCAAGATGGCACACTCGAATGGCTGTCAGTGGGGAGATTTTATACAGATGAGAAAAACTGGGGCCCAGAGGCAGAGGCAGAGCTGGCCCAAGTTCACGGACTGAGTTTATAACTGAAAGAACATGGGCTTTCAATTCAGACCACTTGTGCACAGGTTCCACCATGTACCAGCTTAATGACTTTGGACAAGTGACTCTTCCTCTCTCTGCCTCAGTTTCCTCATCTGTAAAATAGGAGCTGGGAATTACGGTGGCACCAGCCCCTGCTTCATAGAGTTGAGTCATGAGTATTCAATGAGATGACAACAGTTGACATTGTGAGCTCACATCGCCACTGTAAGCTCAGTGCTAATGCATCAAATAATAATGCAGATTTCCTAGCCTTGTGCCAAGTGCCTATTAAGTATGCAGTGACTGTCACCTCCACCACATGCAAATTTGGCCTCTGCTCCCATACTTCCTGTGACAGGAAGCCTACTACCTCCCCTTACTTGCCAGATATGGCAGAAATGTCTGCTTTCTGTCCAGCTACATTCTGCTTCCCTATGTCTTCATCCCACCCCATTTCAGATAAGAAAACTGGCTCAATGACCTTCCCAGGGTCACAGAGCAAGCAGGCGCTCAGAGGCCTGGGGCTCAGTCAGCCGGATAAGGGTGGCATCCTGAGAGCCTACTGTGTGCTGGGCCAGGCCCTCTGCCACTGTCTCACATCCTCAAAGCCACTCTGCTACTGGTGCTGTACCCACTTAACAGGCAAGGAAACAGCCCCAGAGAGGTAAAATCACAGAGAACAAAGTCAGAGCCAGTGTTTCCTGCAGGTCTGGCTGGGCCCCGGGCCTGGGATCCTCCCACCTAGGCCTGGACCATTACAGTAGTCCCCCATCCATCTCCTTGCTTCTGCCTGTTCCCCCCTGGCCAGATCAGTTCTTCCCTGCAGTAGAACTGCTGCGTGGTTCCCAGCTCACTTTGAATAATGAAAGCCCTTACGTGGGTTGAGGGAGGGATTCAAAATCTGTCTGGGCCTGACCCTCCCTCCTAACCCTCTCCACCCCCACCACTCCCTCTCCTTAGCTCTCTGCTCTAGCCAGTCTCTCCCAGAGACTTTGCCCTTCCTCTCTCCAGAAGCTCTTTCCCAGGGCTGGCTCCTCAACTACCTGTGTATCTTTGGTAACCCTCTCCCTCCCCCATCACCAAATCCTGGATCCCCCTCCTGCACCTCCTTCCCTTCCTCTCCTCTCCAGTCACTGCTTCACCCTTCTGGATATTAGCCCAGAGCAATCTAGGAGTTTGGAAATTAGTTTTAGTTCTGCCTTGGCCCCTACCTTGCTGCATACCTTGCTGCATGACCTTGGGCTGGACACACACACACAGACACACACACACACACATCAGACCCTCTGCGGTTTCTAAAGGGTTAATGGGGGAACTCCTACCCCAAAGTGAGGAATTTCCCCCAGGGCAGGTGAGTTAATGAGTTGCAAGTGTGACTTGGAGCCACTACTTTTACTGGCAGGAACTGAAGGGGCAGGAGGTGAGGAGGGTCTGAAGACCAGAAAGACCTCTTCTGATCGACTCACCTGTGTCCTAACTGAAAGCCTTCAGGAGGGGCAGTAACTTTCTCAAGGTCACCAGTACCTTGGAGGCTGAGTCAGTGCCATGGAGACAGTCTCCTGACCAGAGTGAGTCGCTGTCCCCTACTGAGCCACAGAGGCCTCGCTGTGAATGGGGATCCTGTGCCCACTGGCAATGTGCCTGGTCACAGAGCCACATGAGGGCCAGATCTGCCACTCTGCAGCCTCCAGTAGGCACCAGAGTGGCACTTCCTTTCGGCTCTCTTTCCTTGTGGGCCTACCATCCCGTTTCTTCACCCACTACTCTGACCCCATCTTGTGCCGGCCACCAGAGTCTTGGATGTCAGGGGCCCTCACAGCTCAGGCCTCTCCCACTCTTTTCTTGGGCTCCTTCCAGGCTTCTGTTAACCTCTGGGTTGGCTTCCCAAAGGCCCTGGAGTGAGTGTGTATTCCAGGAGCAGCACTGAGCCAGGGTGAATGGGGTGGAGTGAGTGAGGGGAGGCCTGGTAGGAGATGAGCTTAGAGGGGTGATGGGCAGCTTATCTAGTGCCGCATAGGTCATCTTGAAGACTGGCTTTTACTCTGATAAGGCAGGGAGCTATTCCAGGGTTCTGAGCAGAGGAGTGACATGGTCTGACCTAGTGCTATGGGTTGGAAAGAGACTTCAGAGGTCAAGGATGGAAGCAGAGACCAACTAGGGGTAAAGAAATGATGGGGGCTCAGATCTGTTGTGATGAGCAGTTGTGAGGGCTGAGAGTGATTGAGTTCTTACGTCCTGGAGATAGAGCCAGCAATATGGGGCGTGAGAGAGGAGGTGAGCATGGTGGTCTGGGTGTCCAGGTGGGTGACCCGCATAATGAACTGGAAGGATGGAGTTGATGTTGGAGGAGGTCTGCGGAGGAGTATGCACTGGGGACCAGCCAGGGCATAGCACTGAGAGTTTTATCTCCAGCCACGTGTCCCTGGGTACTTGCCTCTGTGCCTTTGTGCTTTGCCTGGGATACCTGTCCTGCCCTGTCAGGACTCCAACTGGCTTCTCAAGGATCCCTTCTGTGAATCTGTCCCTTCACCCCCTACCCCCTCACTCAGTCTATCCCTCTCTTTGAGCACATGTTGGACCTCACACATATCTCAGAGGCTTTACCGAATTGCGCAGCAGAAGGTATGACCTAGTGCCATCAGAGCCCCCCGTGTTTATCGGAGTACCTTACACCACAGATCGTTCCATACATAGCAGGGCTCAACCAGACACTCACTGGGGACCTGGTTTGAATCCTAGCTCTGCTATTTACATGTTCTGCCCCCTTGGGTTGCTCACCTTGCCTTCATGGGCCTTAGTTTCTGCATCTGTCAAATGGGTGTGTTCTTTCCCCTCCCTGCCTCTGAGAGTCTTGTGGGGGTGGTTCCACTCCTATGAGCCCCAATTTCTTTCCACAGGAAGAAAACAGTGGTTAGCGCGCCCCCTGCTGGAAGATGACAGACTCCTCCCACCCCTCCCCCACTTTGCAGGGGAGGAAGGTAAAAGTCAGAAGGAGGCGGGAGGGGAGGGGAGGGGGTGGCGGGAAACGCCTATTGCCGAGCATTTCCAGTGTACCATACACGCATTTTCCCATTTAATTCTCACGACTCTATGGAAGAGGTTAGATTAGGCCCATTTGACTGAGAACCTGCTTGTCCCATAGTTTTTTACTCGTTGACACTCCCATTGTTTTTTTAATAGGAGAAGCGACTAAGAGAGAAAAGGGTCGTGTAGAGGAAAAAAACGTGACGGGAGGAGGGTAGTGCACCGGTGATCGCCAGGCGTCTCCGGAATGTCCAAAGACTGTGGCGGGGAGCGGGAGGGCGTCATCCCCCAACACAGTTTGGGAAGATCTTGACCAGTGCCTGCACTCCCGGGCTCGATTTCCTTGTCTGTGAAATGCGGGAGCTGCGGGGCAGAAGCACGACCCACACAGGATGTGAAAGCGCCTTGCCGAGCGCGTGCTACAACGGCCACCAGGGGGCGCAAGAGGCGTCAGCGGAGATCCATTCCTGCCGCTCGTCCAGGCCCCAGGACCAGGTAGGCTGAGGTCTCTCTGGGCCGCAGTCTCCTTTTCTGGGAGGGGCATCAGCTAGGTGACCCCGGATTCGTTGCTTCACTCTCTGAGCCTTTGTAAAATGATGATAATAATGTACATAGCACTTTCTTTTACCTTATGTCATTTCCCTGACAATACCTGGGAGGTAGTGTAATAACACCCACCTCTCCACCCCACCCCCATCCAGAGGTGGCAAAACTCAAGCCCGGAGCAGAGCAACCTAAGTTCACCCGGGGAATCAGACCTGAATGTGACCCGGTGACTCTCAGCCGTTTCCTGACCCCTCAGCAATCTCTCACGCAGTGTCCCCTGAGTTCTGTTCCAGGGGACCTCCTCTGCAAAGTACTATAAAGTGCAGCCTGGACTCATCTGAGGACTGGAGATGGCAGGTGTGCATGAAGGAGAACCTGCTGTTGGAAAAAGGGTCTGTGGGAAGGAACACCAGGCAGAGGGTACGGTGTGACATAGGTGTGGTGTTAGGCAACGAGCGCTGCCCGTGCTGGGGAGGCAGGAGACGGTGATGACCACACACAGGTAGATCCCCAAACCTAGGAAGTCAGGAAGCCAAGGGAAAGCCTTTCATCCTGCGTCAGCAATTCAACCCCATCAACACTCCAGTGAGTGTTCTCTTTTAGAGATTCCGATGGTCCTCATTTTCCTGTAATCCTGTAAAGGAATCTGATTTCTCCCATCGGCCAGTCCCCAAGACTGAAATAATTCCACCATCAGAATGTTATTCTTAGGATTAAAACTAAGCTAGGCTGCAAAGAATTGAGGAAATTGCTATCACACCCTGCAGGAGCATTAATTCACCAGAACCTTTCTGGGGGGCTTTTGAGGGAGGTGCTGGGCAGCTCATTATAAGCAGGTCTGGATGCTGCATAGCATATGAAGGGGACAGAGGGACCCAGAGAGGTCAGGTCCGCAGACAGTTCCAGTACTGGAGGTGCGATCACTACCCCTGTTTACAGAAGAGGAAACTGAGACACAGGCAGGTAACTTGATCAAGACCTCTGCCCCACAGTAGAGGAGACAGAATCCAAACCCAGGCAATGTGCCTTGCCACCAGAGCCCGCACTTCTAACCCTCCTGCTACAGTAATGCAGTATTGTGCTGTGGCACACAGCCTCTGCTCTGCCACTTCTAGCTGTGTGACCTTGGGCAAGTTACTTGTCTGTGCCTCAGTGTCCTCATCTGCAAAGTGGGATAGTAGTACCTGCTTCATGGGGTTCCCCTTAAATGAGTTAATAGCTGTAATATGTTTACAATAGTGTCATGCACGTAGTCTCCATCCAGTAAATATGGGCTATTATTCCTGAACCCCAGATGGGAACATGTCCTGGAAGAGACTAGAAATTCTTCAGGACTCTAGAATGCCAGGCTGCGGGATCCTGGAATCCTCCAGCAACATTCTAACATCTTTTGGCTGCAGAATTGTACCCTGCTTCCCATGGCTGGAAGGCGTGGGGCTGCCTGTCCACCCAGCTCAGCCCTACACTAGGCCAGTCAGGTGATGTTCAAAGCCTGGCTGGGGCCCAGCCCCTGTAACCTCCCCGCTCCCTCCCCTGCGTCCTCCCTCACTCAGATTTACACACACACACTCCAGGCCAGCAGGCCCAGAGGGACGATGAGAGGGCAGGAGTGAAGGTGGATGGGTGCACGGGTCCATTGAAGCGTGCCGCCCTGTTGAGCCGGTGGGCCCGGGGATGAGAGCTGGACCCAAAGGGATCCTGCCCTCCCTTTAACTCTAAGCATTGATTTGCAGTGACCCCAGAGCTGCATGCCTCCCTGTGTGAGCCTGTCTGGGTGTTTACGCTGGATTGCCGACACCCCGTCTGCTGTGGGAGCACAGGCCAAGGCCTGGCCGGGCAGCCATGGCTGATGAGAAGACCTTCCGCATTGGTTTCATTGTGCTGGGGCTTTTCCTGCTGGCCCTTGGGACATTCCTCATGAGCCATGATCGGCCCCAGGTCTACGGCACCTTCTATGCCATGGGTGGTATCATGGTGATCGGGGGAGTCATCTGGAGCATGTGCCAGTGCTACCCCAAGGTAGGTAGGGGTGGGGCTGGGTGGGGCCTGGTTGGCTGGGGCCAGGGGCCAGGAGGGCCAGTGGCTGTGCCTCAATTCCATTCATCAATCCCCCACCCTTCAATTGTCTTTTCATTAGTCCTGTGTTGACTCCCTGTTTCTTCTCTTTGCTCTCCTGGGCATCCATCCATCCATCCATCCACCCATCACTTATCATAAAGGTTGATCAGAAGCCCCCTTGATCTGCAGCCCTGAACCAGACACCATGGGGGAGACACAATGAGACACAACACACTATCCATGTGCTTGAAACACAAGTTAATGGGTGCTTCCCTCCTGCCAGGCACTCCTGCTTTCATGGGGCAGTTCAGCCCTCATCTTGAGCTTTTTGGTACCTTCTATCGTTCCATTTTATAGCGGAGCAGGCTGAGGCTCAGAAAGGTGAGGTCCTGTGGTGAGCGGCAGAGTTTAGATTGGAGCTCAGCTGTGTGTGACTTAAAGTGTAGCCCCCAACCTGGGGTCCTCTACCCTTGTGTCCCAGAGCTGCTGCGAGTTCTGGGGTGGGTCAGCTCTAACTTTGATGCCGTGCTGGGGGCAGTGCTCTGTTTTCTGGAGTCTTGATGTATTCCCAGCCTTATGAGTGATTTCGTGATGGGAAGAGCATTGGTTTGGGAGTTCCAGATTCTAGTTCCAGTTCTGTCCCAGACTCTCTGTGTGATCTGTTTTTCTGAGCCTTAGTTTTTTTAATCTGCAAAATGGGGCCCCAAGCCCCTATTTTGCACAGCCTTGCCAGGTTGTTATGAAGATCAGAGAAGAGATGGGATATAGGAATATTCTGTAAACTGTATAGTGTTATATTTAGGTGAAGGGCTGCCACTATTACGAATGGATATATTGGGAGTTGTAAACCTTCATTGCCCAAAGAGGTTGAGTGACTGTGCCAAGGTCACACAGCTGGTCAGAGACAGACCCAGGGAGACAAGGAGAGAAACATGGATTCGAACATGGGCTCCATCTCTAACTGCCTGGGGGAAGCCCCTTCCCTCTCTGAGCCTCTGTTTCCTCATTTGTGTACCTTAGGAGTCAGGATGATGGGGTGGGAAAGGGGAGTACATCCGGGGGCCCTGCTGGTCCTGACTTCTAGGGCTCCAGGCGCAGGCAGCCCCCAGCACCCCCAGTGCCCTCCTCTCCTCCCACCTGGGTGGCTGTGCTTAGGGGTTCAGGGGAGAGGGAGGAAGTTCCTGGGGCCTGGGCAGGCTCTCCACGGCCCTGCCCCCTCTGCGGGTCTGGCCTAGGCTGTCAGTGTGTTTGGTGCTGGGGCAGTCTGGGCTGGTTTATGGTCATTTACCAAGCAGTTTACAGTCAACTTGCCTCTGTCTGTGCAATGCTCTGAGCAGAGGTCACTGGAAGAAGAGGTCCTTGGGGCTAAGGCCACTCATGGCACCACTGCCATCATAATCCTCCTCCCAGTGAGGAGCCTGGGGGACAGCAGGCGACAGTGGGGGTATGGAGGGGAGCACCCTTCTTGCCCTCTCCCTTAATCAGAGGTGGCTCTGGGGTGGTGGGCAGAGCGACCAGAGTGGCCGTGGGGGGTGGGGAGAAAGCGTATTGCTTGGTATTAATGAGTAACTGTTGATAGATTCACGTGTTCGTGTGCTGTGGTGGCAGCTGGCGGGGTGGAAACGGCACATGTTTTAGTTCTGACAGGCCTAGATTCAGATCCCTGCTCCCTCATGTCCTACTTCTATGACGCTGGCAGAGGGAGTCCCCCCACCCTGAGCCTTGCATGGCCGAGTGGGAGAACCAGTGGGGTCTTGTGTGGGGGCGGGGGCTGGCATCGTGCCTGGCACAGAGCAGATGGGAAGGCACTGTTCTCAGGGGTGGTATTTGTGGCACTGGGCTGGTCTCTGTGTGTGCATGCAGGTGTGTATGGACTGGTGTGGGTCTGTGTGTGTGTGTGTGTGTGCGCACATGTTTCAGGTATGCAGGCTGTTAGAGCCAGCGCAGGTTGGCTCCACTGAAGGAAGGAAGGACAGAGTGTTGTAAGGAAGATGCTCAGGGGTGAGGCTCCCTGAGTAGGCCGAGAAGGTGTAGGTTAAGTAGAGGTTCCCCAGGCAGAGAAGATGGGGAAAGATGTTCCAGGCAGCAGAACAGCATGATCAAAGACGTGCAGTGAAAGCATGAGGCAAGTGGACCACCGTGGCTGCTGGAGGTGGAGGCAGGGGGTAGAGGTGGGGACGGGTGGGCTCGCTCCTCTGGGCCTGGGATGCCATGCTAAGGAATTTGGACCTTGCCCTTTAATTGATGGGACAAGAGAGGGACATGACCAGCTTTGCAGTTTGAGAAAGTTATCAGGCTGACATTCAGAAGGAGGAAGGTCTGGAGGCAGCCAGACCAGTGGGGAGGCTTCTCCTCTGGTCCAGGTGAGAGATGATGGTTGTCTGGACTAAGGCAGAATTTGAACCCAAGGCTGCAGGAACTGAGAAGACATTTCCAGTTCACCACTCATAGAGAACCTGCTATGGCTGGGCAGAGCACCAGCACTTCCGCCTAGGTCAGCTCACTGAATTTCTAAAGTAGACCTGGACACATTTGGTGGTCAACTGGGGCTCAGCATGAGAGAGGAGGAGGGTTCTGGGTAGGCCTCGTTGTGGATGCTAAGCCCCATAGCTGAGATGGAGCCAGGGAGCTGCGAGAAGGCGAGGAGTGTAGGAAGAGTAGGGCCTCTCCCTGTCTGCCTTCAGCCTCTGCGCGCAAGTCCCCATTCCCCACTCCTGCCTGCTCTGCTGGAGCCCCTACCAGGACCCTGGCCGGTGGTTAAAGGATCTGTCCTCTCCGTGGGCCTTCCTCCCTCTGCTCCCTCCCTCTGGGGACCTCTCAGTGTTCTGTCTGAACACACGTCTGACTGCGTACTCTCCTGCTGACGACTCCTCCAGGAGTTCTCCCTGCTTCTGCAAGCCTCCCCCTTGCTTCTGGACAAAGGCTGAGCTCCTTAGTCTAAGGTTCTGGGGGTCTCCATGGTCTGATCTCCCCTCTACAGCTCCAACTCCACCTGTCTCTCCTTATCAGAGGACTTGTGTTCTAAGAGGCTACATCCTCTTCTCCTTCTCCAGGCTCCTCATAATGGTGATGATAACTATGATGATGACAGTAGTGATGATGATGGTGATCACGATGGTGATGACATTGATGGTGAGGATGGTGATGGGGATGATGATGTTAGTGATGGTGATGGTGATAACACTGATGGTGATGATGGTGACGATGATGCTGCTGCTGGTGACTGGCCCATGAGGTAATGAGGCAGAGGAAGAGGCAGCTTCTAGGAAGTACAGAGCCAGCTGGCAAGTGCAGGGCATCCTTAGTGGGGATTGAAGACGCCCAGGCCCTGCCTTATTTCCAGATATCTGGAGGAAACTCTCCCCTCACTGGAGTTCTACCAACCCCTCCAACCATCACCCCATTCCCCCCATCAAGATGGAGCTTTCCTGGTGCAGACAAGTGTCTTCTACTCACTGCACTGGATGGGAAGGGAAAAAGGGGAGTGTTATTTATGGACCTGGTATAAGACAGTAGCGTCTCATCAAATATTTATTGAAAAAATTTTGGACTCAGAGAAGTCAGGTGCCTTAATCTTCAGTAGCATCAAGTTATTTACTGAGCAGTTACTATGTGCCAGGCACCATGCTGGAGGATTCCTTATACATTATCTCATGACTCCTCAGGCAATGCTAGGAAATAGGTATAATTAGCCTCATTTTTAAAAACTGTGGTAAGATCTACCTAATATAAAATTTACTGTCTTAACCATGTTTAAGTGCACAGTTCAGTGGCATTAAGTACATTCACATTGTTGTGCAACCAATCTCCAAAATTCTTTTCTTCTTGCAAAACTAATTGGATCCGTGAAACAATTCCCCTTCCCCGCCTCCCTCTAGCCCCTGGCAAGCACCATTCTGCTTCCCATCTCTATGATTTTGACTACACTAGGTACCTCAGATAAATGGAATCATGCAGTATTTGTCCTTTTGTGACTGGTTTATTGCACTTAGTGTAATGTTCTCAAGGTTCATTCATGTTGTAGCATGTGTCAAAATTTCCTTCCTTGTTAAGGCTGAGTAATATTCCATTGCATGTATATTCCACATTTTGTTTATCCATTCATCCATCAATGGACACTTGGGTTGCTTCCACCTTTTGGCTACTGTGAATAATGCTGCTATGAACATGGGTGTGCAAGAGTCTCTTCGGGGCTAGCCCCGTTATACAGGAGAGCACAGAGAAGCTCTTGGAGGAGGGATGACCCTCCTGGGGCTCACAGAGAGGACCTGGCAGAGAGAGGAAGGATCCCAAACTCCAAGAAGGCAGAGCTCCTTCTGCTTCAGTCCACTGCCTTCTTTATGACCTGCCTTCCCCTCCACCACCCAGCGCTCACCTCCTGGTGCTGGACTTGCAGACACCTCGTGATCCTTCAAAGTTCAGGGACAGGGGCTGGTGGGCACAACCGCAACCATCCACTTCAACGTCCCCCACTGTAGCCTCTGTGCCAAGAAACACATGATAATGACCTCCTGCTCACTCATTCACCAGGTGTGGATGGAGCATCTACTACATGTCAGGCATGTGCTGGGCACTGGATGAAGACCCTGGGAAGTGACAAGACGTGAGCTCCCCAGGGCAGGGTTATTTGTTTCTTTCACTCACCACTGCCACTTAGTCCCTAAAAGAGGGCCTGCACACAGTAGGTGCTCAATAAATATTCAGCGAAAGAAGAGCCGGGGTGGGAGCAGGATCCCTCCACCCACTGGTGCTGCGCCCTGAGTAGGCCCCTCCACTGCAAGGGAGGCTCTCCCGGCCCTGGCTTCTCTCCCAGGTGTGTGGAGAGTTTGCGGATGCTCTGGGAGAGCAGCAGCTAAGGGCATGTAGGGCAGCCAGCCCCCTGCCCTGGTCAGCTGCAGAGAGGCTGTCTCCCCTTTGCCCTGCAGATTGCCTTTGTACCTGCTGACTCTGACTTCCAGGGCATCCTGTCCCCGAAGGCCCTGGGCCTGCTGGAGAACGGGCTTGCTGCCGAGATGAAGAGGTAGGTGCTGGGCCCACAGGGCAGGGGCACTGGGCCCCACAGGCCAACCTGCCCTGACTGAGGAGGGTGGAGGGAGAGGGGTGGGAGGTCTAACTAACAGACTGGCAGGCAAGGCCACCATCACCTGCCCTTGCTCCAGGTTCCAGCTTTGCCTTCCCACTTCCTGAGAACGTACCTTTAGAAGTCATGGGTTGTTTTGAACTCCCAATTCTGTGAGTTAGGCATTGTTATTCCCATTTTACAGATGAGGAACCCAAGGCTCAGGGAGTTTGCCTTGTCAGGGACAAAGTCCTGCACTGAATACAGGTTCTCAGTGAAACAGAAATCATACAGTAAAACTATGAAAAATACACTTTGCCCCATCTGTAGAATGGGGATACCAACAGTACTTATCTCCTAGGGCTTGGGGGAGGGTTAAGTGGGGTAACATGTGCAAAGTGCTAAGAACAGGACCTGGCACACAGGAGGTCTTCCGTAAGTGCCTTCTGTGTGCCGAGACTGGGTCGGGCACTTAGCACCCTCATCCCCCCACAGTCTTCATAGAAACACTGTGAGGTGGCAGGTGTTAGGCTCTTTATGCACAGGTGGAGCCTGAGGTTCAGAGAAGTGCAGTCACGAGCCCCAAACCTCATAAGGAGTCAGTGTTGGAGGCGGGACCTGAGCTCAGGCCTGACCTGGCCACAGACTCCCTCCCTCCCTGGGGAGTCAAGCCCTGGCTCACCAGGGCACAGCCAAGAGCATTCCGGCCTGGTGAGGTGGTGGGACCAACCAGCTCCCTGGGCTGTGACTCCAAGCTCAGAAGGCTGGGCTGCATGTCCCGAGTTTGTCGGGGCTCAGGGACTCTCTCTGCTTGGGGGCGGGGGTGATAATGGCGCTTTCTGCTCCTGGCATCCCAGTGGGAATGAAGTGATGAACTGTGGGTGGAGGTGGGGGCCAGCCCAAGCCCTGCCTCAGTGCTGTTACGTGGGGTGGGCTACCATCACAGAGCCGGGGCTCCAGCCACCTTGGGTTCTGGGTTCTTCCCTGTCACTTCCCAACTGTGTGACCATGGGCAAGGGACCTAGTCTCTAAACCTCACTTTCCAGAGGGACTGTAGCATGGCGATAGAGAACATGATGCCCAGAGCCCCAGTGCAACCACTTGGTGTCTGTCACCCTGGGTACAAGCCCATTAGAGTCCCTGTGCCTCAATTTCCTCACAGTGTCTCCTGGAGTTAAGGTGAGGATTAGATGAGCTAACCAGCAGAGACTGACAGGCAACGACACCCAAAAGCTGTGACCATTACTGCCGATGCGTCCTTATCTGTATGGTGGGAACGATAACTTCTGCCTCGAGGCGCTGTTGAGACTAGCAGGCGATGAGCATGAGGCCGTAGCCCGCTGCGTGGGAGCCGGCAGACTCAGTGCTAGCTGGTCATCATTTGTGACTGCTCCTCGTGGTTAACTTTGCAGACACCAAGTGAAGGGAACACTGGATTGAGAGTCAGACTCAGGGTCAGGCTGGAGCTCTGCCACTTAATTTACTTACCTTGGGCTTCCTCTTCCATGAAATGGGTACAGTGACATCCCCAAAAGGCTTCTTGTGAGGTTAGGGAAGACCACATGACCAGAGCGAACAGGGCAGGGAGGACACTGCTGTTTGTTGAGTGAATCTTCGCCCACCTGCCTGTTCTCTCTCCTGCTCTGCCTGCCGTGCCCCTCAGCCCCCAGCCCCCCTATGTCAGGCTGTGGGAGGAAGCCGCCTATGACCAGAGCCTGCCCGACTTCAGCCACATCCAGATGAAGGTTATGGGCTATAGTGAGGACCCCCGCCCCCTGCTGGCTGCCAAGCCGGGACAGCTGAAGCTAGGAACCAGCGATGGAGGAGAGGGTGGCCCTCGAGACGCTCAGGCCTGGATGGACGCTGCTGTGGTCGTCCACAGGGGCTTGGAGGAGAATGAGGGAGAGAGAAACCCAACTCAGAGCAGGTGAGTGTGCAGAGCTCAGGAGTGGGGATGCTGCCTAGTTCTGGGGTATAGGAGGAGAGGGGTGAGGGACTGCTGACAGGTGGTTGAGGACATTTGAGAGTAAGCAGAGGGCAGTGGAGGGTGCAGGACACTCTGAGAGGCAGCAAGCACAGCAGACAAATGTGTACGGGCTTGGAAGTCAGGTGGGCCTGGGTTCAAATCCCAGCTCCTCTGCTGTGTAACCTTGGCAAGTTTCTTACCCTCCTGAGTCTCAGTTTCCCTACATGGTAATAATCATTCCTCCTACACAGGGTTGTTGTGAGGTCTGGGTCAATGCATATGGTAGGCCCTTGCTCTCTCTGAATGCTTGTCATGAGTAGCAGGAGCCGGGAGCCAGAGGACCTGAGTTCAGATCCTGGCTCTGCTGCTGACCTGCTGTGTGACCTCAGGCAAGTCACTCCCCACCCACCCCCTGCCCCATCTGTCAGTGAACTGAGTTCCTCATTCATCCATTTATTTATTCTTTCATCAACAATACTGGGCATTTCTGGCCCTGCCAGACCTTGACTGGCCCCCTTTCAGGAGCTCCCAGTCCAATATGGGAGGCAGACAAGGGACAGAAGGACATGCTGGAGTGGCTGGTGTTGTGAGGGACCAGAGGAGAAGCACAAATGGTTGGAGAAGCGGATGAGTGACTTGGTTTGGAGAATAACATAAGAATAGCCCTGTTTCTTGAGCATCTATTGTGTGCCAGGCATCGTGCAAAGTGCTTTGCACATATTATCTGCCATAAACCTCAGAAACAACTGCAGGAGGGAATACTGTCATTTCCCCCAATTTACAGGGGAGGAAACAGGCTCAGAGAGGTGAGCTAACCTATCCTAGGCTTGTAGCTAGTGGCTGGGACTTAGAACCGAGCAGGTTGACTCAGCTGCCCTCTCCCTCACGGTCTTTACCCCGGCAGCCCCCCAGCCTGTCCCCAGGGCCCTGCACCCTTGGCCTCCTTCCAAGATGACCTGGACATGTGCTCCAGCGAAGGCAGCAGCCCCAGCCTGTCTCCACCTGATGGGGAGGAACCTCACACCCCAGCACAGGGGCCCTGGGCCTGCAGATGCCCACTGGACCGCTTCCATGACTTTGCCCTGATTGATGACACCCCTGCGTCGGAGGATGCGTCCCCCGAGGGGCAGCCCCGGGAGGTAGCCCTGCCCAACAACTGGCAGCAGTGCCCGAAGACAAAGGAGGAGGAGACTTCAGACACAGGTGCAGAGGAGCCCAAGGGGGAAGAGGAAGACCTGTACTATGGGCTGCCAGACAGCCCCGGGGACCCCCTCCCAGATACGGAACTGGGCTTGGAGCCTGACACACGGGACTGAAATGGAATTGCTCTCAAGTTCCTAGCCTGGCACTGCTGTTAACCCCTGTGTGACCTCACAGGGCGTCAGTTTCTCTATCTGCAAAATGGGTTTATAATGGAGGTTCGAATGAGGTGGGGGGCCCACGGGCATTTTGAGAACTGTAAAGAAATGCACAGGGAGGGGATGATTGCTGTCGATGGACTGTTGCTCTTCCAATAGCTAGTTTTCTTTGGAAAAACCTTTGAAGGTAAAATATGACTCATTGAGGAGATTTGCAGCAACTGGGCCCCTCAAGAGCCTTTCCCACCTCTCCTCAAAGCTGGTCTCCAACGGGGACCCTTCTTGGTGCTACTCCTGGGCCTCTGATCCTTTGTGAAGGCCTCTCAGGGTTTCTGTTCCTACTGAGCCTTTTAGTCCACCTGGCAGGTGGCATGATCCATCTTTGCTCAGAGCTGAGCACGTCTCCTCCCACCCACATCCCTCCTGTGGCTCCCATAGCTCCTTCTCCAGGAGCGACACCTACCGCAACCGCTCCTTCTGGCCTCCCGACTTTGTCCCTGGGCAGAGCCCCCATTCTCTCTGCTACTCCACTTCACAGCCCAGTCCCCACCTGCCCCCCATCCTGCTGCTCATGCCTTTGCCCGCGCCCTTCTCCTCCACCAGGATGCCCTTGGCTCCCTTGCCCTCTTGGAATTTGTGCTCATCCTTCAAACCCTTGCACTGATGACCCTCCCCTGGAGGCTTTTCCTGATGTCACCACCTCCTGGAACGAGGTAGTCCTTGCTCTTCTGTGACGCCTCTTGTCCTTGGGCACTTCTCACTGTGGCACGCCTGCCTGCCTGCCTCCTGCTCAAGGGTAGCCTCTTGGCTTTGCTGACCTTGGTATCTCTGGTGCCCAGCCCAGGGCTGGCCCAGGATCGGTGGTCATCAGGGGTGTGCAGGACTCGCCAGGACCAAGAACCTGCGCAGATAACATCACCCTTGCCCACTTCCCCAGCTCTTAGACTCATAGCGCTTTTACTCTCTGGCACTCAAACGTCTAAGTGGCCTGTATATAATCACAAAGCCAGGCAAAAAGCCCCAGAGTAACACTGCTTCCTCACTCCCCACCGCCACTCCTCTCCCCTCCCTTCAGAGTAAACTTGCATTGGTTTAGGGTTGTGGGCACAATCGAGCTTCCTGGTGTTAGTTCAGTTTGAATCAGGAGGCATTTACTGAGCATCTATGATGTGCCAAACACTAAGCTGGGATCTCTAGGGAGAGAGAGACACAAACTAGTTGTGCGGTCCTTGCCCTCAAAGGGTTCACAATCTAGTGAGCTTGATTTCTTGTGAGAGACAGAGCACAGAGCAGAGGCTGAGGCAGGAGCAGAGAAGTAAAAAACCAACACAGCAGAGGCAGCAAAGTGACACCCACGCAACCCCCAAGGCCATCGAGTGCAGTGGCAAATAGTTCTGCTGTCTCAGCAGCCCCTGAAGGTATCACTGTATTATAGTTCACAGAGTGACACATTATGCTGATCTCTGGAAAGCCCCTCTGTGCCCCAGCCCAGGGATGGTGACAGCCATGGAGAAAAGGGCAGTGACACTGCCTCGAACCAGGTCTGTACTCAGGGCTTGTACCCTGGGCACCTGAGAGTGGGAGACCTTCATCTGGGCTGGGCCTCTGGGCTGAGGTCAGGGGTCCTGGCCAAGGGAAGGAGATACCCCCGTGCTGGGTCAGAAGGCTCACCTCCTGAGTACACTGCCTCTTCTTTCAAGGTCATTTCTACCTCTGTAGTGAAGGGTGCCAGCGGGCACATCCTCTCTGCCGGTGTGACCAGGAACAGGTGTCACTTGGCTGAGTCTTCAGATGGTGTGATGTGTAGCATGCTCCTGTGCTCTGTCACTAAGGCGGGGAAGCCTGTGACCCACATCAGAGAGAGCCCAGCACCCATGGCTAAATAAAAAGTTTTTGACATTTAAAGGAGTCACCTTTACTCACCAGCAAATTCTTTTGTGTAACACCACCCATTCCCCCTCTGGGCAGGATAAATGGGCATCGCGCCCAGCTAGCCCCGTGGGCCCTCTCTGGAAAGTGAATACCAATCACGGTGGTGTGACTGTGGGGGCAGCCGTGTGGTGCTGAATGTCAGGAGTGGCCCCCATGCCCCTGAACCATAACTAAGGCAGGAGCTTGGACATAAACAAGAGACTCTGGCTGCCAGACCTGCCAGCAGAGAGATGCTAGCCCTGTCCCTGGGTGGTCCTCAGTGGGCTCGGGTCAGTGGAAAGAGATGGCGCCCCACATTTTGCTGCATGATGGGGACCACATGCCTACTACCCAGGATGCCTGCTGTCTCTGCTTAGTTACAAGCAGTGCACCCTTTCACTCTCAAACATACCCCATTGGGGTGATAAATGATATTTTCACCCACCAGCTCTGTGACCTTGGGCAAGTCTGGTTATTGCTGTGGACCTCAGTTCCCTCATGTGCAAGCGGGAGATGATGTACCCATGTCTCTGAATCTTGCAGGGGTTGTGTGGTGGGGGTATTTGATGGGATCCACCTGTCAATGCCCAGCAGCCAAAGACCACCAGGAGCACACTTGTAGTTAACAAGTTGGGTATGTCACCTGTCTCAGTAAGGGGAACAAGCAACACGGGAAACCACACAGTGTCTCTGAAAGAGGGTGCTAGAAAGGACTTGAGCTTGTGTTAGGTGATTTGGGGAAGGGTTTTAAGGAATTGGGACTTTGCCCCAGATTGGATGCTGTCAGAAGACAGGGCTAATTCTGTGACAGGGCAGCTTCATCAATCTTATCTAGGAAGAAGGAAGACTAGACCAAAGCTAAAGCTGTAGCTGGCAAAGCAGCAGTGGTCATCCTAGAGCCAGAGGAGGGGTGTTGGGTCATTTTTGTGGTTTGGACAATGTTCATGTTTTGCTGTGCTCAGTCGTGACTACCAAGTGGTTTTGATTTGTTTGGAGAACTGGGCTGCTGTTCTGAGGTCTCACTGCTCAGGGGGTCCTCCCCTGGAGCCTACTGGTGACTGTGGGGAGGTGTGGGGTAGGAGTGGAGTGTGCTGTGGATTGCATTGGAACGGAAGGGTCTGCAGCTTTTAAGTGTGAAGAGCAGGGGCAGGTGACTGATTCCTTCAGCTCTGGCCATTCCGAGCTCTGTGATCTGCCTCACAATGTATGACAGCGCCTGAAATCCCACCATTGGGCTTCATTCCCTTGGCCTTGCCAACTTTCAGTCTCCTTCAAGAACACAGTGCCTCTGGGATATCCCCTTCAGTTGGTTGACTGACTTGGGGGGGGGGCAAGGTGCTCATGAAGGTCCCCAGAAGTAGGTGGGGTGCTGGAAAGGCCAGAGGAGCCACCTTGGTATGGCAAACTCAGGGAGTCCAGCTTTCAGCCCCAGGCTCCAGATTTGTGTGCCAGGGTGGAAATTCCTGCTCTTGTTCACTCTCCTGTTAGATCAGAGGGACTTTGGAAGTTTCCACTCTCTGGGGAGGAACAGGACCTGGAGGGATGGCCCCTGCCCTTAACTGGGGAGGGATGGGCATGGGAAGACAGCAGTCCTGGGGGCAGGGAGCTTGGGCTCTGTCTACTGCTTAACCTGACCTTGGGCATACCACAGCCCTCCCTGGGCTTCTGTCCCTTTGCTCTGTATGATTCAGTGGAGGTGTGCAAGATCCACATCTACTCCCAGTCCTTGGGCACTGTGTGCCAGCCACTGTGCCAGGTGCCCTCACACTGTTACCCCATCTGGTGCCCAAAACAGCCCTGGAGGACAGATCTATCCACCCTGCATTGCAAGTGTTTGTTGTAAATCAGACTCTGAAGTCAGAAAGACCTGGATTTGCACTCAGCCTCTCCCAGTTTCTTGTTGTGTGACCTTGGACAAACCACTGCCCCTCTCAGTCTCAATGTCCATATTTATGCAGTGGGGATAATATCTACCTCTCAGGCTGTCATACAGGAGAACTAAGGGGTATGACACCCCCGTATGTCACAAGTACTAGAACAGTGTCAGGCTCCTTCCTTCCCTTGCTGGGTCTTGGTTCCTCATCTATGCAATGGGGATCAGCTCTGTCCTGCTTATAAATAAAGCAGTAGGTGAGTGGATTCACCAGGAAAAAGATACATGTAAAAGCTCCTTGCAAAGGGTAAAGGACAACTGCTGTGTGTTAGGTGCTGAGAGACAGGTAAGCTGGCAGCAAGTGACAGGGAGCTAAGGCACATATAAAATACCTCCTGCAGGAAGGGAGGATGGAGTCGTATGCTGAGCAAGAGAGACAACGTCCTGGGAACATGGAAGAGCAGGAGTGCTTGTGCCTGGTCAGACGAGGTAGCACCCAGAGTTCTTGAGCATCTGCTGAGTGTTGGGCGCTTCACACGTGTCGTCTCACTGAATTTAACACTCCCAGCAGCCCCAAGAGATGGGCATTAGGAGGTGTGAAGTGGAGTCCAAGTGCAGGTCCTCTGAGCCTCTGTTCTTTCCACTATGCACCTGGTCCACACATCATAAGACTCAATAATGCACTTGCTGTGCTGTGCTCACCTGATTTCATTTCATCCTCACAACTGCAAGGTTGGCGTGTTGTCCCCATTTTACAGATGAGAATACTCAGGCTGAGGGAGGCCAAAAAGTTTGCCTATCTTTCCAGAGAAGGGCTAAATGGAGGAGAGGAGGTATAGCTGCAGGGCCTCGCATTCCTGGCAGGAATTGTCCAGTAGCCCCAGAACATGCCCACCTTGGTGCGGACAGGAGAAAGCCACACACCAACAAATCAGGCAGCAAGGTTCTGCTGAACACCTGCCTGTGCCTTGCCCTGTGCTAGTGCCGAGGGAGACACATCCTTGCTCCCAATCTTCCGTGACTCCCTATTGCCCACAGGGTAAAGGTCAGATTCCTCAGCCTCGCATCTGAGGCCCTTCGTGATCTGATCCCAACCACTCTTTCCAGCTGAATCTTCCACCACTTCCCCCAGTTCCATAGCCCTGGAGTCCTGGCCTTTCATGCCACCCTGCCTTTGCTCAGGCTGTTTCCTCCGCCTGGATGCCCTTCATCCCCTTCTCAATCATTGCTTGAGGCTTGGCTCAAATTCTACCTGTCCCCTGGAGCCTGAACTGGCTCTGCTCTCCCCTCCCAGGGCACCATCCCTCCCCACTCCACCCTCTGCTCTGAGTCCTTCCCTTCCTATGTGACTAGCTGTGTGATTACCAGTCTCCCCACCTGGACTGAGGCCTCTTCCTACCCATATTTCTATCCCCAGGACTTAGCAGTAGCACGGAATAGTAGTGCTGGTGGAACAGAATGGAACTGAGCTGAACACTTGCCCACTCTGAAGGCTCGCTGGCCAGGTGCACAGACTACGAGCCCAGGGATGAAGAGCACAGCTTTGCAGTAATTGGCCCTGGGTTTGAGATTGGGCTTCCCCCCTGGCCAGCTCTGAGATTTTGGCCAAGAGACTTAGCCTCTCTGTGCCTCTACTTCCTTATCAATAAAATGGGGTTAACAATATCTACCTAAGAGGTGTGTTGTGAAGATTAGATGTGATAATGCATACTGAGTGTGCAGCGTGTGCCTGGCACCTGGTGAACCCTCAGCAAATGGGAGTTATTATTATCACTATCATTTGTAGAGATGAGGGGACATCAGGAGCCAGCGTAGACATGGAGTTGGCATCCAAGCACTGCATCATCAGCTCTTCCCAAATGCAGGTCAATGGACCTGGCTGGGCTGGTGGCATCAGACTCTCCTGGGAAGCTTTAATAATCTAGTGTCCTAGATTTGGACCTTTGGAGAGGTCTGGGATGGTCTGATTTTTGAACAAGTAAACCTGGTTATTCTAAAGTGCAGAAGGCTTTGGTTTTGTTTTGTTTGTTTTTTGTTTTTTCTAAATGGGTTATCAAGGACTGGTATAGCTGGAAGGCAACCCAGAGGAGGTAGGGGTTGCAAGCCAGGATTTAAACAGGTAGAAATAGGGGGTGAGGGTATCTCAGGCATGGGGCATGGCATAGCAAAACCCTGGAGGAGGGAAGGAGGAAGACGGGGTCTCAGAAACCTGGAGAAGACTGGCCTGGCTGGAGTGGCAGAGAACAGGTCAGAGAGGGAGGCTGGAGCTTGGTCACGAGGCTTCTTGAATTCCTGCCATGGATCTCAGATTTGATCTGACAGGCAAGGGGGATCCACTGATGGCTCTTGAGCAGAGGAGTGACATGAGGAAAGGAGTGTTTAGGGCATATACTGGTTAATAGATGCAAAAGGGAATGGGGGACATATTGGTGGCAAGAATGTTGGCTTATGCCCTCTGGTAGGCATTCAGTTCTCAACCTGTGTTGTGAAAGATTTTTTCCAACTGTGGCACTGATCCGCCAGCCTGGGGGCAGGGATGGTTAGATTTCATTCATTTGTCTGTTCATTCATTCATTTGTTCATTAGTTCATTTATCTGAGCTACAAGCACTCTCTAAGCATCTGCTTGGTGCCACCCCCTGTGCTAGGCACTGGGGATAGAGAGATGCGTCCGACCCATTCCTGTCTGGGGGGAGCCCCCACTCCCCTGGGAAAGCTGCAAAATGAACAGTGACAGGTCAGCATGGTCAGTGCTGAGCGGGGGGGAAGGGGGCAGGGAAGCACGGCTGGGATCTGACCCCACCTGGGGAGTCACCAAGAGCTTCTCAGGGAGGGGACTCACACCAAACTATGTCCTGCAGGAGTCACTAGGGAAGAGCAAGGAGGGAGAACAGCTTGGGCGAAGGCTAGGAGCTGTGAGTCAGCCTACCACATGCAAGGACTGACCTAGGGGTAGAGGTGAACGGGGTTTAGGATAGGCATGGAGGGTGGCTGGACAAGACATGGGTGGGAGAGTGGGTGGGACTGAGCCAGGATGGGCTGTAGGCGTTGCTCTGGAGTACATGGGAAACCCCAGTGGGTTGAATTGACAAGGTACAGCTATAGTTTCCACAGAAGGAGGACTTTGTAACACTCAGAGCTACCCAAAGAATGGGCAGTAATACTTCTGACAGAGTTTGCAATTCTTAACAAAGAGAGTACTAAAAAATCAGACAGGAAAAGAGAATTAGTTCACACACAGGAAAGATCTATGATCCCATAAATGAAAAAAAAAAAAAAAGAAATGAAAACATGGTCAGCTTCAGGAATAATCAGAGGAACGCAAATTAAAACAATAAGAAACCATGTTTCACCCATAACACTGGCAACATTTTGTAAAGATGATAATAAGAGGGGATGTTGGCAGAACGTGGAGGAAGATGGTTCTTTCTCACATAGCTGGTGGGAGTAGAAATGACAGGAGCTTTGGGGACGGCACTATGACAGTGTGTGTAAGTGCCTTCACAGGTGGGCTACCTCTTGATTCAGCAATTCCACATCTGGGAATTGCTAATTCATACTAGGAATTTATCCTAAGGAAATAATCCAACAAGTGTGCCAAGATGTGCTTGTAGAGGCTGTTTATTGTGGCATTGAAGATGAGAGTTAAGGTGTGAAAAGAATTTAAATGTCTAGGATAGGAGGCTGGCTAAATAATTATACTACAGCTGTGCAGGGGCTACTACTATATGGCCATTTGAAATGGTGACCCTCCTGATGGACTCAAATCCTCTTTCACCTGCTCTCGTAGCACCACATACTTCTCTCCTTTGTCGCACGTTATAATCATAATTTTACATTTCCTGGTGAATTTCTGCATCTCTTATTTGACACTAAGCTCCAGGGAGACAAGGACTCTATTATGTTCATTATTGTGTACTCAGTGCCCAGTTAAGTTCCTGGAATACTGTATGCTCTCAATAAATAGTTGTTAATTGAATGACTGAGTCTATATTTCTTGATGTAGAAAGATGTTCGTAACATATAATTAAGAGAAAGAGAGCAGATTATAAAACAGCATGCATGCTGTAGCAGACACTGTTAATTCCCTCCTTCCTTGATTTTGTCTGGGGGGACCACATACCCAATCTCAGTCAATAAATGATGATTGATCCAAAGCCAATTATGATAAACCTATTCTTTGCTGCTAGGGCTGGCCATGAGATCCAGTTCTGGTCAATGAGACCTAAAGAGAAATCTGTTGGGGGGCCACTTCAGAAAAAGATTTTGCTCTCCTAACAAAAACGCAGAAGTAAATGCCTTTTCTGGCCTTGAATACATATGTGGTGGCTGGAGCTGCAGCAGCTGTATTGCACCCCTGAGGGAAATTCTAAGAGAATCACAGAGATGGTGGACCTAACATTGTTGAACCAGTGAACTACAGTCAGCAACCACAGGCACTCTAGCTATGTGAGAAAAATTAACCTCTGTTTAAGCTACTGTACTTGCAGCTGAATGCACTCCCAGCAGACACAAAGTATGATCCCATATATATGTATGTGCAAATATGAACAGAGAAAAATTAAAGTGATTATCTCTGGGTGGTGGGATTCTCCTTCATATTTTTTATTTTATGAAGTTTTTTACAATAAGCATGTAAATAACAATTAGAAAAATAACTTTTTATATTCAGGAAATAATGATGCTGATTCTATTTAAAAAATAAATAAACACAATATTGGGTCCCCAGTAAGTAGTTCACTCTCATCTGATGAATGAATCCAAAGGAAGCTAGATGACAGCCTGTGGGCATCCTGGAGAACAGATTCAAGCACCAAGTGGGAGGTGGGACTTGACCTGTAAAGGTCCCCTCCCGAACAGTGTGTGATTCCAACCTGATGAGGGAGGCAGGGCAGACATCATGGTCCCAGGAAACAGATGACAACCTGAGGCTCTGTGAGGAGAGGTGATGTCCCTCAGCTCCCACAAGGACATGTCCATCCTCACCTGAGATTAGGCCCCCAGGCCTTCTCCACTGGCCAGCCTGCCAAGCTGGTTCTTGGCAGGATCAGGGCAGATGACCAGGAGGAAGGGGAAGGCCGAGGCCCCAGGAAGATGGGGCCACTGTGGTCTGCAGGTGGGGCCGACGGTCGGGATGCACCTGTATTGGCTATAAACACAGGTTTACGGGAAGTGGCTTTGCTGCCTCATCCCACAACAAACCCAGGTTTTCTCTGTGAAAGTGACCCTGGGAAAAAGCAGAGGAAAGAAGAAGAAAATGCCAGCCAAGAATGAAGTGGAAAATATCCTAGGGGAATGCTGTCGATTCTCTCAGCAAATGTCTAATGGCAGCAGCTCCTTTTACGTGCACACAGTGCCAGCCTGAGCCAAGTACATGTTAGCTAACCTGACCTTCCCCCATGAGGAAGGTGCTGTCACAAATGACTCAGACACAGAACTGCTCTGGAGGAGAAGCAGGGGTCAGGGACAAGCACAACTGACAAGGGCAGCGATGTTTTATTCTGGGGTGGGAGACCGTGGACTATCAGAGAAGGTTTTACAGCAGTGTTCTCTGCAGTGAGGAACTGGACATTAGCTGCGATGCCCGCCCTGCTTGCCTTTTCTTGTAGAATGAGACAGAAGTCTGGAGAAGCGAGGTGTCCCTCAGTGACTCCAGTTTTCTTATCTCTTCCTCTCCTTCCTTCTCCTCCCCTCTGCCTCCTTCATCCTCTGGATTATGAAGCTCAAATTATCTGCCTGAGCCTCAGTTTTCTCATCTAAATGATGGGGGACCAGCCAATGCCTCCCTGCCTCTTCCCAGGGAGCAGCTTTGATCTTCCCTGCCTGGGGTGGGCGATCTGCTGTCCCTATCATAGGACAGCAGTTCTGCCTGCCTGCCTCATAGGGCTGATGCCAGGCCTGGGGACCTTTGGGGACCTAGGTGGTTATTTGCTATGCTGGGTTTCAGAGCTTCTGATTATCCTCCCAGCTCAGATGGCTGATTTCCCTGCATCATTAACACTCTGCCCTGACCAGGCAGTTATATGGAAATATTTTGGCCTGGGGCTGAGGGCTAGTGGCCCCTGAAGCTGCCAATTGCACATTCCTCCTGCTCCCCATCCCACTTGCCCTGAGGCCCTGGGCTGCTGGGGATTCTTTCTTTTCACCCTTGACCACTTGATGCAAATTGGGTGCATGCCCTTGGGGTTCTTTGGATCTAAATTGCCAGTCCTGGTGACACAGGTGGGTGTTTAGTGTGTGGAGGGCACCATTGGACCATTGACGGCCCTGTCCTTCCTCTCTGGCCATGCCTGTCTGATGTCACAAATCCCTCTCCTTTGTGCTGTGAAACATAAAGCATTTTCAGATCTGTCATCTCATCTGGCCTCACATCTCCTTGGTGAGGTCAGACCTATTGTCACCATTTTAGTGATGAGTAACCTGAGGTTTGGAGAGAGGCAGGTTGTTTCCTAGGCTCACTCCATGGGTTTAGTAGCAGAGCTGGGAGAATTCATGTTCTGGATCCCAGCCAGGGTCCTGTCCCATCAAGGCCTGCTCTGCCTCCACAAGACCCCTCTCCTCATTCCCTCCCTCCCCACAGCCACTGTCACCATCTCCTCAGGACTGCATTCACCATTACATGGGCCCCTTGCTGGCCTTCAGAGGGATTTTCCTGAATGGCAGTTGGGCTCTAAAACCAGTCTCTCCAGACCAACAAAAATTGGTCTAAAGGAGGCCTTGGCTATAGAAGCTCCTGGTCCAGGGGCAGAGATGGTCACACAGAAACGGCAACATCCCGTGGCAAACAGGAGAGGAGCACAGGGGAAAGTTCAAGGAGTGCTGCCTGGAGGAGGTGACCCTTGAGGTGGGTCTCCAAGGATATGCAAGAGTTGCCAGGCAAAGAATGCTGGCAAGGGCAGCTAGGAGGAGGAGGGAACAGTGTGTATTAAGGCATGGACCCCCCCTGGTGGTTGCATAGTGCAGCTGGGTGACCTGTACCACTTGAGGCAGTGCCACATTTTCAGGGAGCTGATCTGTGTGGTTCCCACACTTTGGGCCACCTCAGGAAATCTCAGGGAGCTGATGGAATGCAGATTCCTGGGCCCAGTTCCTAGAGATTATGGGTCAGCCAGAGGAATCCGTGCTTCTCACAGGCTGCAGAATGACCCCACCCCACAGTTCTGATTCAGTGGTCCCTGGACCACTCACTCACTCTTGGAGAAACACAAGCAGGACAGAGAAGGCTTTGACCAGAGCCCTGTGGAGGGGCTGGGGTCGGGGGTAGAGGGGGATGAGCTGTAGGAAGAGCTGTAGCAGTTGCATGCTCCTGAACCACCCAGTTTAAAAGTGCGGTTCTCCACCTGTTTTCCCTACTGACACATTTTATCCCCTTCCCTTTTCGTTTTCCTCCAGAGCACTCATCCCCGCCTCACATGCTGAATGTTTGTCTACTCTGTCTACTGCCTGACTTGCTCTATTAGATGGCCACGTGACGAAGGGGGTTTTGTCCATCTGGTTCACTGCTGTAGCCCACTATCTGCAACACGTAAAGTGGTAGAGGGAATTTTTGTTCTGTTTTTTTTTTTTAATTTTAATTTTTTTTAGGGTGGAAGAGACCTGAGTGTGCTCAGAGGCTGGCAGGAAAAGGGGCGAGCAAGCCTTGGTGTGTACAACAGACCAAGACAGAGCCATCAGAGAACAGTTCCTGGAGGGGCCCAGGCAAAGCATCTGGGAGAGGCCCCCTGACTGCTACACATCTCTTTCCTTTAAGCCAGCAGAGAGGGAGGAGGTGCAGGGCTGGAGAGGGGTGCACGAGGTTGGTGCCAGGAAGACCCCACTGGTTTCCATCTTTTCCATGAAGTGGCAGGCAAGGGGCTTCCTGGGAAGAGAGGGGAGGGGAGTAGCGGGTGGAGGGTCCTGGATCGTGGTGGGCCTGGAGCGTTTCGTGTGTGTGTGTGTGTGTGTGTGTGTGTGTGTGTGTGTGTGTGTGTGTGTGTGTGTGAAAGCATTTACTGAGGCTGGTGCTCTGGTCATGACCCTCTTTTGTCCAGAAACTCCCGGGATCCCCCTACTCTCAGGAAGGGGCCATACCTTGCCTTGGCCTCAAGAGGCATTAAGAACCAGCCTCCAGTCCCAATGTCCCCAGCTGGGCCATGCACGGCTCCCTGGACATGCCACCCGTTACAACTGGACCACAAATGCCACATTCCCTCCTCCAGGAAGCCTGCCTGAATCCAGTGCCCGCTCACCTGACTGGGCTCCTGTAGCACCTAACCTGTCCCTTCCTGTGTGACTTGCCTCCTTCTGCCTCCTATCACACATGTATGTGTTCTTACCTGCCTCCCTACAGGCTCTGGAGGGCAGGGCTGGGTCTGATTCAGCTCAGGGGCTAGAGCAGCGGCCAGCAATTGCTGGGCTCTGCCCTTCCTGGACGGCTGTCTGGCCGCGGGTTCTCACACTGGGCACTGGCCGCCCTCTGCTGGCCCAGCTGGGCATGGCCACTGCTCCGGAGCAGCTAGAACTTCCTGGGAGAGGCCTGGTTCTCCTGGCCCGTCTCTTTCTCCATGGCTCCTTCCTTCCTGTCCTGACACCCTTCACTGTGCCCTGGAAATCCTGGCCCATCACCAGCACCCTCTTATCCTCAACAGCCTCTCGCAACATTTCCTTCCCTTCTTGCTCTGTCTAAAATCCCCCTGTCCCCTAAGGACACAGTCTCTTGCTTTCTTCTCCCACAGCCCTTTACCAGGGGCCTGAGGTTGGGACAGGGGTCCTCTTACTCCTCACCATCCTTCTCTCCTCCAGACTCAACACCAAAGCTCCTGTCATCGCATTACCCCTGGGGCCACAGCCCCTTAAGTACTGAAGACTCAGCTCCTGGCTCAGGGTCACATTCTCCTGCTGGGGGCCTTCCCCAAAACACATGGAGAACCCCCATCTCTGGACTCGCAGCCCCTCCACCTCCAGAGACCTTGCCTCCACCCTCCCTCAGCCACCCACTCCCACCCGTTCACTCGACCTGTGTCTCCTCCAGAACCTCAGCTTGGACACCCCCTCCTTTTTGACACCCACTTCCCACTTTTTCCAGCTGCCTCCCGACTCCAACACTCTTCATCAGCACCAGCTTCCCACCTGGACCTCCTGCTCCCCTCCTCGCCACCTCGCTTCTGCGGGCTTCGCCCTCGGGTCTGGCCTTGTCTCAGCCTTGCTCACACCAGCTGCCGGCCCCGCTGCTCATCCTGCTCACAGGCAGAACCGCACGTGCTCAAGGACAGCTGTCCACCTCTGCTCCCCACCCAGCGCCGAACGCAGCGGGAGAAACGCAGGAGCCTTCTGGTCCACTTCCCTTCCCCGCAGGCCTCCTCCACACCCACTCATGTCCTCAGTCCCTCCCTCTGCCACGCCTGTTTGTTTCATGCTGCATTTTCATAAAAACGTATATAATAGTTACACTTTGCAGGCGACATTCTAAGCATGTTACGAATATCAACTCATTTAATTCTCAGAAAACTCTGTGAGGTTCGTTCCACAATGATTATTGTTTCACGGTGGAGGAAATGAAAGCGTGGAAAGCGACTGAGAGACTTGCCCTGGAGCCCGTGCACCGTGCAATGCTGCCTTGTCCCCAATGGCACATCGCACCTTCTCCTTCCTCCTCAGACCTCCAAAGCCTCCCCCGTGTTTCCTGACAGCTGGTGACTTGCTTCCTATTTCAATGGGAAGATAGACGCAATCAAGAGAGAACCTCCACTAGCTCCCCCTGCACACCTACCCCGCTACCTTCCCTCCACCTTCCCATCCGTATGGCTAACGGGTCTGTGCCCCTGTCTTAAGGATAAAGCCTCCACCTTCTCATCTCCCTAAGAACCCTGCCTTCTCTGCATCTCCAGCTTTCCCTCTCTGCTGTGTCCTTCCCATCGGCCCATGTGCATGCTCTAGCAACTCCCATCTAGGAACAAAAACCTTTCCTGGCCTTGTGCTCCCTTCAGATGCAACCCATTTTCCTGCTCCTGTCATAGGAAAATTCCTGTACTGTACTCGCTGGCTGTGGTCAGTTCCTCTTCCGGTGTTCTCTCTAGAACCCTCTTCAATGGGGCCATTTTGGTGGTCTCCATGTTGGTAAATCTGATCATTGGACCCATCATCTTGTCTGCTAAATCAAATTTCTGGCCTCACCTTATGTCACCTATGGGCTGCATTTGGCCCAGTTGGTCACTTCCTCCTCCTGGACACACTCCCTTCGTGATCTCTGTTGAGTCCCCATCATTGATATGCTGACGACTCCCGCCCAGTTTGGACTCATGAGTCTCACTGCGATGTGGCATCTTCGATGTCTGGTGAACAGTTCAAATAGGTACAACCAGAACACGTCAGTTTCCCTGCTAAGCCTCTCCTCCCCTGGACTTCCCCAGCTCAGTAGGTAGCAACTCTGTCCTTCTAGTCGAGTAGGCCAAAACTTTCTCTCATATCCTGTGTCTAAATTGTCTGCAAACCCGACAGGCTCTACCTTCAGAATATACCCAGAATCCAGCTACTCTCACCACCCCACTGCTATCCCTGGTCCAAGCCACTGTCAGTGTGACTCACAGTCTCCTGGCTGGTTTCTCTGCTCTTACCCCAGGTTGCTACCGTCTATTTTCTAAATAGCAACCACAGCCATCCTTTAAAAATGTAAATCAGGTCACATCACTCCTCTGTTCAAAACCTGCCCTTTGCTCCCCACCTTCTCAGAGAAAAGCAAAGTCCGCACCATGCTCTACGAGCTCCTTGCAGGTTTGTACCCATGCTGGCCTCCTGACCGGCCTCTTCCTATGGTGATACAAACCTGTGACCTTGGTGTCACAAGGCTGTGCTCTAATCAACCGAGCTACCCAGCCAGCCCTAGCACTGGCCTATTTTAAAGTGCAGCTCTCCCACCCCGCTTCCCTACCAATACATTCTGTCTCCTCCCCTTTTCATTTTTCTCCATAGCATTTATCATCCTCTCACCCACTGTGTGTTTGACTTATTTGTTTATTACCTGTTTTTCTCTACTTACTCTACCCACTTACCTGGGGTGCAAGGATTCTGCCTATCTTGTTCATTGCTGTAACTCAGCATCTAGAACAGTCTTTGGCACATAGAAGGGGCCCACTAATTAATGAAATCAGCCATAAAATATACATGTCAGGCTCTGGCTGGGTGCTGGGGACACCAAGGTGACTCAGAGTCCCTGCTTATATTGAGTTCCCGGCCTCATGGGGAGACAGACACATTACCTGACAGTTAGACTTGCAGGAAGCCATTTATGTTTGCCACTTTCCGATGCAGCCCTTACTGCCTTTGGGAGGAGATACCTCAAGCAGACAGCCGCAGTCCCACCTCCCCCACTTCAGGCCTCCCACTCACCCGCCACTGCCCTGGAGCTGCATTAGCTGGGCCCCTGGGACTGCTAGACTTCAGGAGACAGCTGGAAGGGGAGTCTAGGTCCACTCTGACCCACAGCTGTGTGATGTGGACAAGGTTCTCTCCTCATCTATTAAATAAAGACAGTGGTCCCAGCTCAGTGTGCAGCACGGGGCTGGGGCACATGAGACAGGGAGAGTGAAAACACCTTGTGGACAAAGGTGAGGGGTTCCACGTGGCTAGAGAAGAGGTACCACATTTATTTTACAATTCCAAACATGATAGAACGATAGAACACAGACATCAAGACCCCTTATAATTCAGTTTGGGGTCTATACCTTACGTGTTGCTTTATCTATGCAGAGGCGAACATAAGGTATATGTATGCAACCACTTTATTGGAACGGGATCTTAACATACTGTTTAAAAGTTATTGATGTTGGGCATCTTTCTGTAGCCATATACAAATGTTTATTTCATTCTTTTTAACAGCTGCAAAATATTCCAGCACAGGAACAGACTAAAATCTGTCCCTCCATTTATGGATATTTGTGTTGCTGAACCATTGGAAGGATTTGGTGAGAGCAAAGAGAAGTATATGACACCCTGGCAGATCAAAGTGAAAGTTTTATTACAGAAGTTAGTAATGCTAGGAGGGGAGCAGCGCTAAGTGAATCAACATGTTGCAGTCAGAGCAGGATCACACCGCCCTAAGAAGCAGGAGATGGGGTGGCCACCAGGGCACAGGGCAGTGCTGGCCAGAGACCCCCGTGGTACGCAGAAGCAGGACCAGATGCAAACTTCCCAGCTGACCACACAACGGCTAGGCTGCTTACTTGTTCAGAGGCTGTTTTAACAGCAGTGCCCACCCATTACACAGCAGAATTTCTTACGAAGCAGTGTGCTCTTATCCTTTACCCCTTGCGCATTGGCCCAGTTCAGGCTTTGTCCTTGTACAGTGGGTGGACATCACAGGGGTCCTTGCTAGATTACGTTAGGGCCTCCACACACTTAGTTTCTCTCAGTTTTTCACAACGATCATTTTTGTACCTTTTTGTCCAATTGCCTAATTGTTTTCTTGGGATGCATTTCTGAGAAATAATATTGCTAGAATTCACGCACATTTTCACAGTTTGGAACTGATTGGAGGTATTAAAGGAGCGAAACAGACAGCCAGAAATAGATCCAAAGCCCTACGGGAATTTAGTTACTCAGATGTCATTTCTAATTAGTGGAGAAAAGATGGGTTATTGAATAAATGGTATTGGAGCAATGGGCTAGCCATCTGGAGAAAATAACCTCACTTGGTACAAAAATAAATTCCAGCTGAAGCCAAGATGTTTTAAAAATGCATTACAAAAGGAAAATTTTAATATTATCTTGATAAGGGGGAGGCCTTTCTAAGCACAGAACATCCAGAAATCATTAAATTAAAGACTGATACATTTGACTCAGTAAAAATTAAAATTTTCTATGAAAAATAATACCGTAAAGTCTAAAATCAGCCAACAAACTGGGAAAATAGATCTGCAACATATATAATAGACAACAGGCTAACTAGATACTACATATAAAAAGTTATTACAAATCATTAAACAAAAGATCAATAGCCAAATTTAAAAAATGGGCAAAGGACATGAAGAGACAGTTCAAAGACAAACAAAAGTGGATGATTTTTTAACATTGAAAGATCAAAGTGTTAGACAGCTCTCTGTGTTGGCCTGGGTGTGGCTGTGAGTGGTGGTCACCAGTGGTATTCACGAATATTCCCGTTTTCCTCCTTCTGGGCACTTGGTGCATTGCAGGTTCACCCCTTGGATGTAGGTGTGGGTATGTGACTTGCTCTGGAGGAGGAAACGTGAGGGGAAGTGGTGTGGGGCACTCCTGGGTGCAAGGTGCATGTGACTCAGTGTCCCGCTATGGATATGAAGATGTAGTTTAAGAACAGGATGTCTCATTCAAGTCATGAGGCCCCCACCTTCGATGCTGTCAATATATTTAGAGAACTACTGGTATAGTTGAGTCAGATACAAGACATCATTTTCCCGTTTTGATCAAAACACTCCTCATGGCCTACTTTTCTTTGTATTGGTCCTTTGGTGCTGGGAAGGCTCATTCTCAGGTAATCGTGTCCCACGTCAAGGGGTGGGGGGAGGGATGAAATTAGTTAGGCCAAATGAGGGCAACGCGCACGAAGTGGGGCCAGGAGCTTAGAAGAGATGTGCTATTTTATAACCAGTGTTTCCAATTGTATCTTGTTATAAAGAGAGAGCAAATTCTTAACCGAACTTAGTAAATAACCATATTGCCACGAAAATCATAAGGACACTCACAAACAGTTTTCAAATTTTGGAGGAATGAAGTAGAGGAAAAAAAGCAAATGCTTCCATCTTTGTTCATAAAAGTATATTTTACCAGATTGCTGTAATTTATAAATAACTTAAGAGAGAAGATTTCCTTAAATCTGGAAAACAAAACATTTAAGTAGAGAACCAAAAATGGTTTAAATAAAAGTCATAAAAGCATTATCTGTATCAATTATTTAATATCATGTAATTAATTTTTGCCTTGCTTGATCTTGATTAGCAGTTATAAACCCATCAGATTTCATATTAGAGTTCTGAAAAACTTATATTTTGTCCATTAATCTAAAATTTATTTGAAACCTATATTTAAGAGTACTTGTTATAGTCTTTTCCATGAATCCAATTGCAGATGCCTTTAGAGAAATATCAAAACTTCTTGCAACTTTACTAAGAGCGGATCAATACTTTAAGAAAACCTTGCCCTAATATGGAGGTGGGGGGATTTTCTGTATCAGTGTCTTTTTAACATCAAAACTCAATCTTTAGAAAGGCTTAGAAATAATTTCCTTAAAATTATAGCCAACTTAATCACACACAAAATTCTTTCCTAAATTCACCCTTCACAAACCATTACTGTGACTAAGACATTTCCATGACATGCTTCAGATTTCCTGTTTTGTTCTATATTTCCTGTTTCCTAAATAATCAGTTATTTTCCTTTAGGACAAAAGTTCACTATATGAGATTATTTCTCATATAAAATTATTCTCTTATCTTTTTAATCGTCCTAACCCAAACTACATCTTCATATCCATAGCTTTCTTCACATCTCTCTTCTCTTAGTTTCTGATTTCTTTCTATTTTGTTTCTATTTCTTTCCTAAATTTACCTTTTGATTTTGGAGATAATTCAGAAAACACAGTTGCTTTCGTTAAACCAAAAATACTAAATTAGTCTCATTTATCTAAGCATTGCATAATCAAAGATCATTCTGATTTAGGCTGGATTTATAACCTTAACTTTAAAAACCTCTAGCAGAGACATATATAATCCTGTTTGGCCAGTAATGTATTCTGATAATTCTGAAGACAGTTTTCATAGCAGTCTGATTTTCAAAGGAAAAAACTTTTTACTCTTTTTTTTTTTTTTCAGTTTCAAATGAGTTTTGGGTTAAATTCGCAAATACGACACTAGTCGAATTGTATAAGAAAACAATCTCTAAGTGGCCTTGAATTTTTAGTAACAAGCTCAGAATATACTATAAACAGTGTTTCTAAATAAGCTCTGTAACCTAAATATGGCTCATCTTTTCTTTGCCTGTAAGATATGTTAAAGCAAACAATTTTCTCTAGAAAAGAAAAGGGTTTCAACAATTTTTCTTGACTCTTTATTTTATGTGAAGGACTTTTAAAGTTTTGAGATAGTCTTAAATTAACTGTGATTAACTGTGCACACAGACAGATAAATTTTGTCCAGAAACCTAAGCCAATTATAAGTTTCAGGACCATAGTTTCTGTTTCTCAAGCTTGCCATGAGAAACTCAGACCAATTCTGTAGGATGCATCCTAAGGGGTCTGGAGCTCTCATTACCCATTTCCTAGATTGCTGACAAAATAATTCAAGCTGAGGTACAGTATACTAATTTAAAGATCCAGTCATTCCATTCTTTAGAATCATTCCATTCTTTAGAATCTAACACATACATTGGCCAAGCAGTATTACAAAATAAAACAAAACAAAACATTTTCTTTTTGGTGATTGGGTCTTTAATGCCCAAAAGGCACAAACTTAGTTACTCAAACACAAACAGATGGAGTGCTCCCAAACAAACTCCTTTGAGGAGAAAGCAGGTTATTAGTCCTCGAGTCATTTCTCACACCCAAAATGGTACCTTTAACAAACAAACAGTGTGGAAAGAGGATTCCTGGTGTACATACTGGTGGGACTTACCAGGTCAGAGCCCAGTGACCCCTTACTAATGCTGCCTTCCCCACCAAATGAAAGGCAGGGAATCAGTGGTAACCACTGCTGCTGGAAGATCAGGGTAAGTTCCCCAGAATCCCAGCCCCGGGGCCAGCCTACCCCGGCAGCCGGCACCCACAGGTGGATCCAGCCTTGCTCCCACAGGGTAAGCCCTGGTACCCTGCTGTAGCCGATCGCTCCACCTAGGGGGTGGTAGGGGGGATAGGCCAACCAGGACATTCAGCTCCCGGCTGAGGCTCACCAAAATCTGTTACTAAATCCAAGTCTGGCTGCCCACTGCCAGACAGAAACAAAAGACTCAAAAGTCAAATGTTGGTGAAAAGGGAAGTCAGCTTTTTTCAGGAATACCAGTGGCCTGAGGGAGATGCTAGACTAACCCATCTCCCCAGTAACCCTGAAGATGGCCAGACTAAAGCCATCTCAAAGACTCAGATTTACTGAGGGGTTCTTAAAGAGGAGGTTGAGGCAATGAAAAGCAGGAGAAGGAGATGTGAGCTGCGGGGGTTACGTGTAGGGGCCAGGCGCAAATTCTTGTCAAGGATCTGTCTGGTTTCTGTTCTTGTCCTTGATGTTACATTACGGTCCTTGATGTTATCTTAGGATTTTGTTTTTCTTCAAGATGGAATCAGCATAGCTTTATTAATGTCTTCCTTGGTTTCTCAGGGTCTGAAAAATAGCTCTACATACTTCTTGCTGCATAATCAAGGGTTGAAATATCAAGTAACCATGGGACAAAGAGGGAACTCAGAGAAATGCATGCTAGGAAAAAAACTGTGTGTGTGTTTTAAAAAATTTTTCCTACCAAAGCAGTTTTAGATCTTATAGTGGGTTGAATTATGTGCCCCCCAAACTCCCAGAAGCTTGAATTGTGTTCCCAAAATTTTATGTATTAGAAACTTAGCCCCCACTGTGACTGCTAAGAGGGTGGGAAATCCTATTATGGTAATTGAAAGGTGGGGCCTTGAAGAGGTGATTGGACTGTAGGACCGTGCAGTAGTGAATGGATTAAAAATGGTGCTCAGGGGAGTGGTTCTGAGGGCTTTAAAAGAACAGAAGACTCTGCCTTTCCCTCTCTCTGCTCTCTCTGCTTCCACCATCTTGCAATGTGAGACCCCTGGGTCACTGTCACCACCACCCGATGGACTTTGGACTTCTCAGCCTCAGAAACTGTAAGCAATAAATGTCATTTTTCTTTATAAATCACCCAGTTCCATGTATTTTGTTATAAGCAACATGAAATGGACTAATACAGGTGTATTAGTCCAAACATGGCTTCAGTCCTGCTCATTCCAATATTTAAAATGCTGATCCTGCCAAATTGCCCTACTTTATACTCACACCAATAGTGGCTGCAGACCCCAAGTTTTCGAGGTTGGAGAAGGTGGTCAGAGAGCATAAACAGTGCATTCTGTCTACTCATGCAGGCTGTGAATGGGAGTCTAGGCCTAGAAGACCATTTTGAGGGAAAGCAAAAGTGGAGGGAGGACATTTCTAGAGTGGCTTGCAGGGTGAGGAGAAAGAATGACAGCAGAAAAGGAATTTGGAGAGAGGAGGGGAGAGCAGACAGTGGACACAGGACATCCCTGGAGAGGCCAGATTGGGGTATGAGAGAGTCAGCTGAGGGCAGGAAGACAGTCCCTTCTGCCCTGAAAGAGGAAGGAAGGAGCAGGAAAGGATGGGTGTTGACCTCAAAAGTACTCTGGTGGAGAAGAGGACCTGGAGGGGGCTTCTGACTTACGCTGATTGCCTATAGCTTTGTGGGGAGCAGGCTGGTTATCAGCAGGCCAGGGTGTAGGGGACCGATCTGAAAAGAGAGAAGCAGTGATACAGCTGCTTTGGGCAACTTAAGGGGGGCACTTAGTGATGGATAAAAGCCCTGCCAAGTGGCAGGAGGCCCAGCTGGGTCTGCCGCCCCAAAGAGAGTGCAACGGAGGATGTGGGATGAGAAGTGACTGCCCCTTTGGTTCCATCTGTCACAGAGCCCACAGTGCCTGTGGGGCTTCCTTTCTCTCCCATTTCAATGTAAACACACCTAGTGCACACTGGACAGAAGCCCCCATCCTCAGTCTGGGGACACCCACGCCTCTCTGTGTGAGATGGGAGGTGCTCAGTTTCCATGGGTTTGGGTTACAAGACACCCCTCTGGGTTTCAAGCCACTCCCCAATCTCAGGCCCCTCATCTAGGCCCTCCCCTAGAGGAGAGTTACTGTTGCTTATTGCACCTATTTTTGGTACCAACACAGGGAGATCTAGACCACAAGGGGCAGATTTATGCAAATCCAGTAGCCTGAGCATGCTCAGAAGAAAGGAGTTATATAACCCTAGTACCTAAGCATGCTCAATAAAGTGGAATTTATCCTCTGAATGACCTTCCACCAGAGGCACTAAAGATCAGAAAATATTCTTGAATATGTTCAGAATTTGACCAATGAGATGCCCTAAAAAGAGACGAACTGAGCATGTGCAAACGTGTTACATAACCTGATACTTAACTGGGAACCAACCCCCCAGTTGAATATTCATTAGATAGCATAAATATGTATTAGCAAAACTATAAAAGTGGAATCCTGATAGGAAGCAGAGCTGTTCACCCTCTTGGGGCTAGCCTGCACTTCACCTGAGGTGTGTATTTCTATCTTTTTGTCTCAAACTTGCCTTTAGCAGGCTGCTGTCCATTCTAGAGCCAGCCTGCACTTTGTGAATGTGTATTTCTTACTTTCCTGTTAAACTTGGTGTGGGCCCTGCTCAGTCTCTGGAGCTATGCTGTACTCTCTCTGTGAAATCTGTATCTCTTATTCATTACATTAAACCTGTTCTCACTTTCTGCTGTGACTCAGCTCTTGAATTCATTCCTATGGCAGAGTCAAGAACCTGGTAAGAGGACAGGGTGGGTCGAGGCCGGCTGTTGGGCTGCCCAGACCCTCTCCTCCAGTATCATTTGCACGTGCTTCATCATCCTCTGGCTACACATGAAGACCCCCTGGTAGGTGAGAAGCTTAATGTCTCACAGGGGAGCATGGGGGAAAGCTTGCTCCCACCCTTATTTTTATAGGAGGAGGCCTTTGATGAGGAAGCTGCCAGAAGCACATTCAAATACAATTCCACTTACAGGCCACAGGAAGGAGAGCCATGAGCTACCTCTTTCAGCAAACAATGAGCTCCTACTTTTGCCAGGATTGTGGGATATTTGAAGGGGGAACAAAGAACAGGGGGTGACTCTGACTTCACCTCACAGAGGTCACCTCAACTCACTGGTCGCACAGTCTTTGTTTAATCGGCTCTCTGAAGTGAAGTCTTTCCAAACAAGGTAGAAAGGGCACTAACGCTAGACTCCAGGACCTGGATTTGGAGTAAGTCATTTCACTGAGAACCTGCTGCACATCTGCAAAGTGGGGTCACAAAGCCCCCCTTGTTTCTTCCCAGTATAGCCCTTCTGGGAAGAGCGAGGCTCAACTTAGCCACACACAGATCTGATGATGCCTGGAGCTGCTCTTTCTGCCCTGCATCCTGCTGCCTGGCACACAATAGATGTTCACAGGACACTTGTCCAGTTGAGTTCTTGGACATGGCGTGTAAAAGGAATCTTTGCAAATCGAATTGTTCGGAACACTGAGCTTTTGCCTACAATGGAATTTTTAAATGTACCTATGTAACATCTTTGCAGATTAAAAAACTGAATCTTTATAAAATAAATCCCTTGAAATGCATGCCAGCTGGAAATCAAAAGCAAGTAGTATCTTAGAGGGACGGCTGGAGGTGAGGTCGGTGTGCGGGGTGCACAAGGGCAGAGGCTGGAGAGGGGTCCAGGCTAAGTCCAGAAGGACGCCGAGTTGCGGGGGTGGTGAGAATTCGGGGGGCAGGGAGAAGTCCACAGTCAGATTGATTGGCAAGGGTCACCGGGGCGGCGAGGAGTGGAGCAGGGAGGAGTGGTTTAACATCGCTCTAGGGGAGGCGAGGAGGGTGACTGGCCGATGACAAGGCAGACCCCGGACACACCGACCGGGTGGGCCCAACAGATCTCGGAGTCCGGCATCGCACGCAGGGCTCGGGGTGAGCGGCCGAGAGGAGGCGCCTCCCGAGCGCCGGCCCACCTTCCAGCCCTATTAGAGTTTGGGGCTGTTAAGGCCTCCCTCTGAGCGTAATCTGACGCTATTTGGGGAGGGCGAGGCCGAAATCTGCTACTCTAGTCTGGGGGATCCGTTAATGTTTAATCAGATAGGATCGTCCGATGGGGCTCGGGTGGCGTGATCTCCGGCCCGGGTCTTCGAGCACCCACACCCTAGAAGGTTTCCGCCACGGCGTCGGGGCGCGCGCAGCTGAAGGCGGGCGCTGAGCGGCTCAGCTCGGGGTTCGAGCCTGGAGTAGTGACACTGCCCCGCGCTCCCGTGTACGTACCGTCCTCCCCGGCCACGAGGCACGAGGCGCTGCCGGCGCGGCCCCGGATCTCAGCGCCACGACGCAAACCTCTCCTGTGTCCCCGATGGGCACCGGCAGTTCCGGGCGGCCGTGGGCGCAGCTGCTGCCGTTGCTGCTGCTCCTGAGCCCTGGGGGTGCCGGCGCTCAGGAGGACGAGGACGGCGACTACGAGGAGCTGGTGCTCGCCTTGCGGTCCGAGGAGTACAGCCCGGCCGACGCGGCCCAGCACGTGGCCACCGCCACCTTCCATCGCTGCGCCAAGGTGCGCGCGCCCGGTGGGAGGTGCGGACAAAGCTGCCGCGGGACGGCTGCGATGCCGTCTCCTCTCTGGCCTCATTTTTCCCCATGTAAGGGAGGAGCTGGAGGGAAGGGTTCTGAGGGCCCTCTGCTCACCCAGCGGCGGGCTTGGCGCGATCGTGGGGACTGCTGGGACGGTAGCGGGGAAAGGGGGACGGCTGGCACTTTGGGGACACGCTGGGGCGCGCGGCCGCACTAGGTGGTGGGAAGGTTCGCGGGGCGTGGGGGACTGGGAGGCACGAGGTAGGAGCAGCAGAGCACTGCCGTGGTCGCCTGCCCGCGTTTCAGACATCTGCACCACCGCGGCTGGGTGGGTGAAGGGCTGAGCGCCTGGCACGCACTGAGGACGGCACCGGGCTGGCTGCTGTCGTGCGTTCTGACCTAGTTCGGGAAATGCGGGCAGTGGAGGGTGTGCGGTGGGGGTCTTGGAGAGATGGCACTACCCGAAACAGGGGTGAGATGGGAAGGAGAGGGGGCAGACGATGGGGGCGGGAGGCAATTTCTTCGTGCCACAGAACTCATCCTCAGTATTGCGTCTTTTTCGGCTGGAGAAAAGAACAAAACTAAAGGGGAAGGGGCGGAGTTATTCTCGAGGCCCCCTCGAGAGCGGGGGTCCCTGGGGCTCAGGCCGGGAGGGGCCGTTGGTGCTGGGGCGGAGGCTGAGCCCCGCGCCGCAGCCCCCCTGGCGGTCCGCGGAGGGGGGGGGGGGGACGCGGCCAGTTTCCTGAACTTCTCTGCCAGCACCTGGTCCTCGGGTTGCGGGCTGCTAGTTCCTTCCAGTTACAATCTTTCCCCGTGTAGTTCCGATGTCCGGGCTTGGGGTCAGACCTAGGGCTGAATCCTGGCTTTACCTCGCTAGCTGGGTGGTGCTTGGCAAGTCACTTAACCTTGAGCCTGCATTTCCCTATGTTTAACGGGGAGGTGACAATCCTTCTTCAAGGGTGGTTGTGAAGATTCAGTGTGCAGCAGGTGGGGAAATGAAGGGAAAAGAGCTGGGTTGAGCACATGAGTGACCTCCCGATGTAAGCCCAGGAAGATATCACTTGCAGGAAGTAGTTATGTCTCTGGCTGCAGTGTCATCTCTGGGTGGCACCCGTTTTGCTCCAAACTGCAGCTGCTGGGGCAGAGGGGGGAATTCTGCGGATAACAGTTACCTGGCCTCCTTTCTGCGAGAGTTTGCTGGGGTGAGGCCCTCACTCATGTCCCAGGCATCATGTCAGGCCCTTACTCAGCTCCCAGTGCCTCTTCCTTGCTCCCTGAGCCTTTCACCTTCTAGAGAGATGTTGCTGGTTTTGGCCAGGATAAGAAATGGCATTTCAAGTCACCACTGCCCCAAAATAACTGTTCTGAAAGTAGTTAGTACCCTATCCTGAGAGGTGAGTAAGCACAGGCTAGACAACCACCTGGTGGTATTTCTTCCCTGGTGGAAGTTTAGATCAGGAAACTAAAGTTCATTTACGAATTCATTCAATGGATATTTCATGGGAATCAAATTTAGAATGAAAATATTTTGAGCAAGCAAAGGATTTTAGACCAATCCTTTTATTTTAGTCATGAGAAACTGAGGCACAGAGAGAGGAGGTGCACTAGAGCTTGGCTTCCAGTAGAACTCTCATTTCACTGCACAGAGTACCCTCTCAGTTCATTAGATTTTCATTTAGCAGAGGGTATTTTAGATGGGTCTTTGAAGCATGAATAGGAGTTTAACAAATAAAGGTGGCAGGAGAATTTTATTCTTTAAGGGGAGGGGATAGCAGGAACAAAGGCACAGAGCTGGGAAAGGCAGAGGTGGAGCCTAGGGCACACATGTGCACAGTCCCTTATCCATCTTCTGAATTGTAAAATGTTCTGAAAACCAAAATGTTTTTGTAATTTATTTGATGGTAGAATCTGACCTGAACTGACATGAGATTATTTATATTCATTATTTATTCCACTTGTGTAAATATGACGTTCATATATTTTGCTGTGTAGATTACAGTATGCAGCTCCAGTTTCCTCTGAGCGAACTTCCTGATTGTTCATCATTACCTTTCTAAAATCCAAAGAAATTCTGAATTTCAAAACCCATGGTGCACATATAGAGATGTGGGAGATGAGTCTGCAGAGGTAGGTTGAGGCAGGGGCCAAGAAGGAGCATGGACTTTGGACTCTATCTGGCAGCCTGTGGGGAGCCACTGAAGGTTCTTGAGCAGGTGTGTCTGCTCGAGAGCAGTTGGAGGAGACAAGAGCTAGCTGCTAAGACTAAACAAATCTGCTCCTATAGACCATGCCTGGACTCTGTTTGAGAAGTGTTGCCTTTGCTGACTCCATCTGCATCTGCAGAGCATCCAGCTGGGTGCTTTACACAGCCTCCTCTCTTGGCCTTCCCGGAAGGCCTGTGCCGTAGGTATTACGGTCCCTACAATCCAGAGGAAACGTCTGAGGCTCAGAGAGGTTGAGTGACTTGCTCATGGCTGCACAGCCAGTAAATATTGGAGTTGGGGTCCAGGTCCACATTTTTCTGGCTCCAAAGCCTGTGAGTTTTCCCCTCTGGCCTGCCTCTGGGGAGAGTCATGGAGGTATTAGAATGGGGAGGAAGTGATTTATTCTGATTGGGGTATGGGGGAGGAAGGCGTAACTAGGAAGGTCTCCAGAAGGGAGTGGCCTTCGGGTGGGCCTTCAGGGGTGACCAAGCCTCAGAAGGGCCTATACAGAGCTAGGTGCAGGTACTGAGGAGAACCTGTTGTTGAGTGTAACCTACAGTTCCCATTTTTGTCTGACTGTCAAATTTGAAAGTGTTGTGTAAGCTATGTTAATAGTTGGCCTATATGTGGTTTTTGGGTTTTTTTGTGTGTGTTTGTTTGTTTGTTTGGTCCTAATCTGGTAACTTCTCTTTATAGCTTACTTTACTGGCTTTTTTTTTTTTGTAATTCTAGTTTGTTAATAAAGGTGTGATAAAGCACGCATAGAGTTTGTTGGTATTTGTAACCTATCACGTTACTCCTCCTTGCTTGGGGCCAGGACGCCTGGAGGCTGCCAGGCACCTATGTGGTGCTGCTGAAGGAAGGCACCCACCGTTCGCAGACGGAGCGCACTGCACGTCGCCTGCAGGCCCAAGCTGCCCTCCGCGGCTACCTCACCAAGGTCCTGCACATCTTCCACGACCTCTTTCCTGGCTTCCTGGTGAAGATGAGCGGTGATCTGCTGGACCTGGTGAGCTACCTTGCTGGATGTGGCACTTCTGATAGGGGTGTGCCGCCGCAGACACGCTGGGGACTGTCCTCAGTGTGTCCATCACTGAAAATCAGAAGGACACAGCCAACATTTATTGAGTACTTATTGGGTACTAAGCGTAGTGCCTAGTGGCTTTATGTATAGAATGCCCTTTAAGCCTGGCTGTACCCCCGTGGTATGACCATCTTCATTTGAAAGACGAGCAGACCGAGGTTCAGAAGGGACCACAGAGACAGCTAGCGGCGGAGCCTGGGATTAAACCCAGTGGTCGGCCTGCCAGCTGTTCTTGTGCTGATTCATCTGCTGCCTGTGGGAACCTGTAGGGACAAAGTCCTGGGACATTCAGTGAAATCTGAGTCATTTTATAAAAAGCATGACTCAAGGCTCCAAAATTCCTTTGAAGCTGATACTATCCAGAGTGATGTTCCTCCTCTAGGAAGAGGGTGGCCTTTCTCCCTCCAGCTCAACAAGGATGCTCATCTTTGGTGGAGGGGCAGAAAGGGGCCTGGGTAGCTGAGGACTTGTGGCCTCCTGTCTCCTCACCCTCGCCCTGGTGCTTCAAATGCACATCTTAAGAGCCTTTCTTGTTTTTGTGTCTGCCCTCACCTCCCAACCCACTCCCCTTCCCTGTCCTCTCACTTGATGAGAATGCATGGATCTCAACTTCATACTGACTCTCTACTTGGCTTGGGTGCTTCTCAGCCTCCTGCAGACACTGAGGCCCAGAGTGGGACAGGGTTTTGCCCAAGGCCACACAGCATGTGACTGGCAGGGTCAGAGTTTGGCCTGGCTCCACTGTGCGACTGCTGAACACCTACTGTGTGCCAAGTCCTATGGGGCAATGACAGGGATTAGACAGGGTCCCTGTCCTTAGGAACCCTTAGTCTAGTAGGGAGACTGACAAGTAAATGCCTTCGATCTGTCTGCTCAACACACATTTAACAAGCACCTACTGTGTGCTGCAGATACGAAGATGAAGCATCCCCAGGCTTTTCCCTGGAGCTCACAGTTAAGGAGGAGAGGCTGACCAGTGACTGCCAGTACAATTAACTGTGGTACAATGTGCTCAGCACAGTGGGGAGGAGCGAGTAAGGTGCCCACACAGTGCCAGGTGGTAAGCACGAGCCCCGAAGTCCAGGGCAGCTTCTCTGAGGAGAGGAGGCCGAGCTGAAGGCTACAGACATTTGCCCCCAAGAGCCGGCATCCCACCAGCCTGGGCTCAAGTCCCAGCTCAGCCCCTTACTGGTTTGTCTAATGTTGGGCAAATTCCCTCTACTCCCTGAGCCTCAATCTCCTTTCTGTGAGCCAGGCAAAATAACGGGAATAGTCATTTAAGGACTAAATGAGATCATGAAGTATTTAAGCAGATGCTAAGTACAGAAACTCACTGAGGTGTGGGTGGTTAAGGAGCCCCTGGGGATACTGAGGCACCTAGAGACTAGCTGTGGTGGGAAGCAGTTACCACCTCTAGTCTGAAGGGCAAGGAGAGGGAGTAGTTTTCCCCTACCCAGTGGGAGCTGGCAGCACGGAGGAGGGGCTGTCTATGGGGAGACATGCTCACCAAGGAGGCAGCCACTGCTGGAACCTGCACCAGAGCAGGGAGGGAGTGGAGCAGGCACACTCTGGTCCCCCAGACTCCTGCTGGTGCCCCCACTGGCTGAGCCCAACTGGAAGGTGCTGCAAAGGAGCCCAGTGCTGCAGTGAGCAGGGTCAGCCTCCCAGGCACTGAGCAAGCAGAGGAGGGTGGGGAACGGCTCTGGGACAAACAGACTTGCTGGTGCTGTTAGCATGATTTTGGCGTAGAGTCCAGGTCCTGAGCTTGTCCAGCCTGCCCAGAGCCTGGCATTGTCTAGCTCCCCAGGTGAGATGTCAAATTTAGAATCCTTCCCAAAAGGAATCCTCTGTGCCACCAGGCAGTGTTGGGCTCAGTTGCAGAGATATGGGAGCGCTGGGCTCCCCAGCCTGATCAGGGAGTGGGGAAATCTGGCTCCAAATCTGTCATCGGGTACCCAGAGGGAGTCTGCTGGGACAAGTGGGAGGATGCTGGGCTGGGATGTGGGCACCGTGTGGTCAGGTGGGGCAGGGCTGTGGTTGTGTTTGTCGCTGGTCAGATGGCTTAGGCAGATCTCCTGCCTTCTCTGGCTTCTGCAGGCTCTGAGGTTGCCCCGTGTCGAGTACGTCGAGGAGGACTCCTCTGTCTTTGCTCAGAGCATCCCGTGGAACCTGGAGCGGATTATCCCTGCACGATACCAGAAGGATGAATACCGCCCCCCCAGTAAGCTCCCCCTCTGTGCCCTGCCCCTCACCCTCCGGGCTGAATTCCCTTGCTCTGCTGTGGCTTGCCTCCCCACTGCCGATGGCCTCACTTCTCAGGGGCTTTGTAACTCAGCATACTCCGCCGACCACTTCATTTCTGTCCTGTTCCCACCCGCTATAGCCACCACTCCCTGCCTTCCTGTTGCTCCATGTAGAATGCGGGAGTCTTTTCCTTAGGTGATCCTCTCTTCCACCTTCTGAAAGTTCTTGTTTGCCTCTTCTCTCCATTTGGAATGGCTCGGCTGGTTGCACTTACCTGGGGAGAGAGTAGTCTGACCCTGACTCTCTCCAAGGGCCCACAGGTCTCCTAATGCACCACAGACAGGACCAGGCCCATTAAGAGGACAGACACAGCCCTGTCTGGGCTGCCCCCAGCTAGGTCTCTAGTCTCCTGTCTCTCCCTGCTCTGCCTGCCTGCCTCTAGCACCGTTAGACTTCCAGGGGCTACGCATGGGCCATGCCGTGTGTCCCCTCCTGGCCTTTCCTCCCGCTCTTCCATCTGCCTGGTCTGGACGGGGAGGGAGGAGGCGAGGCCAAAAAGAGGCATGGGTTCTGGCAGGGAAGACTGTAAGTGCACCTGGTTTGGGGAGAAGATTGGGGTTCTAGCTGGACCATGTTGAGTGTGAGGTGCCCATGGCAGCGGGTCTGGGCTCAGTGGAGTCTGGTGCTGGGACTCGGGTCTCAGGGTGGGCTCAGCCTCCAGCCCTTACTAGTTCTCATGGGATCGTAGGAAGCCAGTTCCCTCTCTGAGCCTTACCTTCCTCATCTGTAAAATGGGCACAATAATCCTGTCCCTGTCCTCCTCATGGGGTTGTTGTGAGGCTCTGGTGAGGTGAAGGATATGCAAACGCTTTTGGCACTGAAAGTTAGGGTGGCTTCTGAGTTGCTGTCATCAGGGCTTGTGGCCAGGGTAGGGAGGTCAGAGGTGTGTGTGTGTGGCACCATCTGGCAAGAGTGGCCGTGCAGAGAGGAGGGGCCTGGTCAGGTGGGGTGTGCTGCTTGGGCCTGGGCAGCCTGTGGCTCGCTAGAGGACAGGTGTCCTCTGCAGGAAGAGCCTGCCCCTCCCCACCCCAGGCTGCGCCTCTCCAAGTGGAGCCCTAGAGCCCCCTGCACTCCACATCCATGCCTCAGGGACTCCCAGAGCTGGCTAATGTTGGCAAGGGGGAGGGATACTGGGCAGAGGGTTGGAGAGACCCCAAGCCAAGCAGGAGAGAGTGGACTGTGCCCCCTAAATTGGATTCCTAGTGCTGCTGTAACAAAGTAGCACAAACTCGGTGGCATAAAACAAGAGAAGGTTATTCTCCTGCAATCTGGAGGCCAGAAGTCTGAACTCAAAGTGTGGGCCGGCTGCGCTCTCCCTGCGGGCTCTAGGGGAGTATCCTTCCTCGCCTCTTCCACCTCTGGTGGCTGCAGTGTTCCTTGGCTTGTGGCTCCATAATGCCCATCTCTGCTTCTATCTTCACATGGCCTTCTCTGTGTGTGTCTCTCTCCTCTTCATTCTCTTATTCGGACACTTATTGGATTTAGCATCCGCTGGATAATTCAGGATGATCTCATTTGGAGAGCCTTAACTTAATAACGTCTACAAAGACCCTTTTCCATATAAGGTCACAGCCACAGGTTGTGGGGTAACCCGGGGATGTGGACACTCCCCTGGGCCAGAAGGAGATATGGTCCTTTCCTCCCCCTTGGGGATGCCTATGGCAGTCTGACCCCTCACTTGCTCCTAGTGTGTGTGAGAAGAGGGAGGAATGGAAGGCAGGGGGTGGCTGGAGGAGGCCCCTCTAGAGCAGTTGGGCTAGGGTGGGGCGGGCTGGGCACCGTGCAGACAAGTGCAGGGTGGGCTGGCTGGACCCAGGAACAGACCCTTCATTCAAAGGGGACGGTGTCCAACCAGAGGAATGAACATGGACAGAGGCCCCGAGGCAAGAGAGAGTGTGGCCTGTATGGAAGGGGCAGAAGGCCATGGGCAGGGTCCTGGGCGGGGGTAGCTCCAGGATAGAGGTGACAGGAAGAACTTGGCTACAGTCTGAGCTTCTCAGGCATGGCAGGGGCTGGCTGGTGGGAGGGAGTGAGCTACCTGCTCCAGAGGTATGCAAGCAGGACTGGATGCCCACCTGCCAGAGGTGCAGAGCTTGTGACAGGGAACAACAGTAGGCCTCACCTCACATGGGGGTTTTAACAATAGGGGGATGCCTTCTAGGAAGGGCCCAGCAGGCAGGCACTGTGTCCTATTTGAGCTGGGCCCCTGCCCTTTTCCATCTCACTGGAAGCATGGGGATTTTTCTACAGACACCTCTGGCTTGTGCTTTTGCTCAGGGAGTGGTGGGGGCCGTGGGCTGGAGTGGATGCTCCATGCTGGGACCTTCTCTCCTAGCAGCATCTCACCAAGAGCCTTTGCCAGGGCCGCCTGCACCTGTTGGCCATGCTCGAAGCCTCCTGTCCTTTCCCTGTCCCAGCAGGACAGTGGGCTAGGGCCAGCTGGAAGGAACCACCTGTGTTTGGAAGGGTGAGAGCTGCCTCCCTGAGCCGCAAACCTCTGCTGGGCCCACTCCCCAGGCGCTTGGGTGTGACCTTGAAGTGGTCACTTCACCTCGAAGTGGGCCCCTGGAACAGCTCCTGGAGCAGATGGTGGTCCTGAACGTGGGTGGACCAAGGAGGGACTCTGGCCTGGGTTACCACAGCGGCATCCTCAGCTTCCTCCCCACCCACCATGAGGGGTCTGGACTTAAAGCCCACCAGGCACGCTCTCCCGCTAGCTGAGCGTTCATTCTGTGTAGGCTTTTGTCTATGAAACAGTCCCTGTGCTGTCCTCTGGATTAGCTTTTATCCCATCGGGCTGTCTGGTGATAGATCCATCTCTCCCGCCATCCTGGCAGCTCAAGGACAGATCCTAGGCTGATTCCTGAGCACCTGTGTCCCCAGCAGCCAGCCGGGGCCTCTTCTAGAAGGACACAGTCCAAGGCTTATGGTCCTGCAGGATCTGGCCTCTGCCCACCTCACTGGCCTCATCACGGGTCTGCCCCTTCGATGTTCCCGCTCAATATATACTGATTCCTCCAGGGTGACTGGCACCCTTTGGTCTCTGGATGTCCTCAGGTCTGAGCTCAGAGCCCTCTCGGCCCTACCGTTCCCAGTGTGGCACTGGGCGCTTGATAGGTGCCCACTGATGAATGAAAATTACTGGCACACTCGTAGGAGGGGTATGGGGTGTAGCGAGGAGCCTGCCTTGTCCCACATCCTAGGAGGGGAGGCAGACCGCTGGGCACCTGCCCCATTTGATATGGAAGTAACCAAAGTACTCACGGGTAGGGACCAGCAGAGCTTCCTGCGGAGACTGGAGGCCACAGGGCAGGGGGACAGCAGGACAGTGTACACATAGGCTGGCTCCTGACAGCTGGGTGAAGCCCAAATCTAGTAGCATGGTGGGATGGGAAGGCTAGGGACTGGGGTTTGATCTTGTCTGAAATTAGTAGGGGAGCTCAGAGCAGTCACTGAACCACTTTGTAATGGGCAGAATGATACATCCACCCAGAACCTGTGAGTGTGACTTTATTTGGAAAAAATGTTTTTGCAGTTGTACTTGAAGATCTTGAGATTAGATCATCCTGGATCATCCAGGGGGCTTTAAATCTAATGATGTGTCCTTACAAGGGAAAGGCAGAGGGAGATTTTGGACACATAGAGGAGGCCACGTGAAGATGGAGGCAGAGATTGGATGGTGTGTCCACAAGCTAAGCGATGCCAGCAGCCTCCAGAAGGAGGAAGAGGCGAGGAAGGATTCTCGTCCAGAGCCTTTGCAGTCGCAGAGAACACAGTCCAGCAGACACCTTGATCTTGGACTTCTGGCTTCCAGAACTGAGAGATAATAAATTTCTGTGGTTTGAAGCCACTGCGTTTGTGGTAATTTGTTACAGCAGCCGTAGGAGACGGATACTCCCAGCCTGTCATGAGATGAGCACCTACTCCTGCCCCTCCACTTTGTCCTGCACACACATCTCCCGTAGCAGGCCTCTTGCAGCTCTCATGCCATCTTGGTGCCTGCTTCCTGGGGAGTATGGACTGACCCGATGAGAATGATCGAGTGTGGGTGGTAGCAATGCTACCTCTCTGAGCAATGCGGGCCTGCTCAGATGGCCAGGCAGCCTTGTTACTCTCCATGTGTCCTGCAAATCTTGTCTGGATGCCTCTCAGGCTTGTGAACTGTGAAAGGCTATATAAATAGGGGCATGGTTTGTTTGACATCATAATATCTATTATGTTTAATGCTTATGTTGTTATTTTGTATGGATGTTAGTATTATGGAGCTGGGCCCCTTGGTTCACTTCGTGGCTCTGTTATTTGCCAGCTCTGTGGCCTTGGACAGTTACCTACCCTCTTTATGCCTCACTTTCCCTTTTATATTATTCCCTTTTATTATATCTTTTCTGTAAAGATATAATAGTATGGGCTCATGTGGAGTTTTTGAAGATTAAGTGAGTCAGTATATTTAAGTCAGTACATTTAAGGTGCTTACCACAGTGCCCGGGATGTGGTAAACAGTTTGTATGTGTTAACTGTAATGTTAACCTCATGGTTATTCTCTCCTCTTCTACAATGTCACTTGGAAAGGTGGAGGGGGCCTGGTGGAGGTGTATCTCTTAGACACGAGCATCCAGAGTGGCCACCGGGAAATTGAGGGCAGGGTCACAGTCACTGACTTTGAGAGCGTGCCCGAGGAGGACGGGACACGCTTCCACAGACAGGTAAGTATGGCCCTCAGGCAGGGGGGCTGCCCTGTCTCTCACCCCCTACCTGGAGGTGGGAGGGGACTGCCACTTCAAGAGTGTCATGGCTGCACTTCCAGCCTGGCCTCCCCAGCCATCACTGTCCCTTCCGGGCCTAGCAGTCTTGGGGTGGGGATGTCCATCTGTCCAGCCATGTGCTGCTATATTATGGGGTGGGTGGGCTTTCTAACGGGTCCTTGTGCTGGTCGAGCAGGCAAGCAAGTGTGATAGCCATGGCACCCACCTGGCAGGGGTGGTCAGTGGCCGGGATGCTGGCGTGGCCAAGGGCACCAGCCTGCGCAGCCTGCGTGTGCTCAACTGCCAAGGAAAGGGCACGGTCAGCAGCACCCTCATAGGTGAGTGATGGCTCCAGATGGTGCTGGTCCCTCTCTGTCTGGACCTGGCCCGGGAGGCAGCTTCTGCCCAGGGAGAACTAATGACTCCTGACCCAGGAGGCCGAGGCATCCTCTGCCCCAGAGCCAGAGAGACCCAGAGTGTCAAAGCTGGCAGGGCCCCCAGAGGTCATGAAGGCAGATGGATAAACCGAGGCCCAGAAAGGGCAGGGGCTCAGCCCAGGTAGATGACAGCCTTGACCCTGGGTCAGTGGTCGTTCCTCAGTTCTGCTCGCTCTCCTTTTCAAGCCCTTTAAAGTATTTATGTCTTTTGTCATGTTATCTCAGATTCCGATGGACCCCTGAGGTGATCTAAGCAAACTCTTCTTGCATACTTCTATGCATGCTTCTGCTTGCATACCTCTAAAACCAGGGGACTACTGCATGACTGATTGTGCCCAGTAGGTCACCCTGGCTAGGCAGACTGGGTGGAGAAACTGGCAGAGGACTTTTTCCAGACTTTTCAGTTTACTGTGTCCAGTCCACACGGTGGTCTCCAGTGAAGTTTAACTGAGAGCTAGGACTTGGGGGCCTGTGGACAGAGAAGAGGGAGGGAGCTCTCAGAGGAGCTTTGTCCTGTGGCCAGACACTGAGCAAAGTGCTTTGTACACCACATCCTGAGGCGGCATTGCGATACCTGTTAAACCATTGATTAAACCAGCCCAGAGAGGGGAGGTGACTTGCCCAAAGTCACATAGCTAGAGCTGGTGACCTCACTGGGGAAGGTGGTGGCTCTGGACAGTGACTTGACCTCCACTGCGAACCCCGGTCCCCTGGGTCAGTCACTGGCTCCTCAGCCGGCAGCGGCAGCCCATGGGCTTGTGTGAAAGGCTGAGAAGGTCCAGGAATCTGCCTTGTGCCCCACGAGCTCTGCCCCGAGACTTTCCTATTTAGAGCACAGGTTTTGATGTTCAGTTTTAAAGGCAAGAATCAATAACTCCTGCCCCATCAGGTGACCCCTCATGGCTGTCCCACCCCTTTATCGACCGACCTAGACTCTGGCAGGCCAGTTCCCAAAGGTCATTGTGCAGAAGGGAAGAACACCCCCTCTTTGGGGTCCTGGTCAGTGTGCAGAAAGGCCCAAGCACATTACCCGGGGCAGAGCAGTGGCTCAACAAACAGTAGCTATTCCTTTCATTGTCAATCCAGCTTCCTCCTCTGAGAGCAGATGATTGTCAAGTCTGAGCACAGAGATATGTACACAGCAGGTGCTTAATAACTGGCAATTGTAATTGTGGCTGTTACTCTTCACCTCCAGTTCCACTCACCTCCAGTTCCAGTGGAACTCACACCCAGTTCCACTCTGCTCCCTCCCTGGTGGGAGGGGCCTCACCAGCTGTCTCGTAGGAGGGGCATGGCCATGGGATTCCAACTCCCACATAGGGACATCCCAGAGGCATGGATCCAGAAGGTTCTGAGAAGCTGGCTGGGCCACACTCCCATTTGACAGAGCAAAAGCCAGAGCATGAGAAAAGAAGCTCTCAGCACCAGGCCCCCTAGCACATCAGGGTGAGAGCTGATGTTAGACTCCAGGTCTCCAGGCCATGGAGCCAGAGCTCACGGGCTGTGAGGGGTTAGAATCGTCACTGGGGACGGTAGCATGAGGCAGACCACGGTCTGCACACGGAGCTCTAAGATGGAGGATCAGAGTGCAGCCGGGTCAGAGGGAACCACACTCACAAGGGTAGAGGGTTAATGAGCCCCCCAGTTCCAGGAGGTGGAAAATTAATGGTCCCTGTTTTGCAGAGGGGTGGGGTCGCACAGCTGGTGAATGGGCTCCGGGACTCGCTTGCGTTTGTGTGGGCCCAAAACTGAGTCACAGCAAAGGGCACCTGAGCCAGGCCTGGGAGGGTGGAGGATTGTGAAGTCAGAGGTGCGGCGGAGGGGCCTGCTCTTTCCTCTGAGGACTTTACTTATCCGCTCAGTGCCTCCGTTTCTTGGAAAGGGATAACAACAGGGCCATTGAGAGGGTCCTGTAGGTTCATATATTTAGACACTTAGAAAGAGTCTGGTATGTGATACCTGGGAGTTGGCTAGTGTTATTGCTGCTGCCATTGTCAATAGACTTCCCATGTGTCTTAGCTGGGATTCTCCAGAGAAACAGAGCCAGTAGAATATATATACATATTTTGCAAGAGTTTTATTTAAGGAAATTGGCTCTCATGATGGTGGAGGCCGGCAAGTCTGAATGTTCAAGGCAGGCCAGGCGGGCTGGAATCCAAGTCCAAAGATGGTCTGGAAGCAGAGTTCCTTCTCCCTCCTGGGACCTCAGTCTGTCCTGAGAAGGCTTTCAACTTACTGGGTAAGGCCCACCCACATTATGAAAGATAATCTGCTTTATTCAGTCTTCTGACTTAAGTGTTAGTCACATCTAAAAACTACCTTTACAGCTGCAGTTAGACCAGTGTTTGACCAAACACTGGGGTACCAAGTTGACACATGTCACACGGTGCCTCTGTAGGAAGGGGCCAGAGGAGGGGAGCATGTCTCCTTAGGGCTGACCTTGGCTTTGTCCTCCCAGGTCTGGAGTTTATTCGGAAAAGCCAGCTGGCCGAGCCTGGGGGGCCACTGGTGGTGCTGCTGCCCCTGGTGAGCGGGTACAGCCGGGTCCTGAACACCGCCTGCCAGCGCCTGGCAGGGATGGGCGCAGTGCTGGTCGCCGCGGCTGGCAACTTCCGGGACGACGCCTGCCTCTACTCCCCAGCCTCGGCTCCCGAGGTAGGTGCTGCCGCCACTGTCCCCAGAGTGAGGGGAAGGTGGGCTGGCCGGCCCTCTGCGGGCTTCATGTGGTGCTTTCCTGGAGGCTGAACTGGCCTGGCTGGGAAGGAGTTGTCAGAGACCCCCTCGCGGGAGCCTGGGGAGAGCAGGGGCTGGAACCTCCATCCCAGGGTCTGTGACAGCAGCACCCTCAAGCCACCCCCACCACACCCACGTCCTGTCCTGGCCACTCTCGCTCCCGAAGGCCTCCTGGATCCCCGCCCCTTCTCCCTATCCCCAGGACCTTGGTCTTTGTCCAGACCAGGCCCCTATCAGCTCTTCCCTGGGCCCACAGGACAGTGTCCTTGGCTTTCCCCCACCCGCCCTTGCTTCCTCTCCTGGCCGCCCCACAAGGCCCCAGGGGCTGGGCCTAAATCAAAGGCCAGCGGCACATGCTCCTGCCCAGTACCCTCAGGGCCTCCCCATAGTCCAACTTCCCTGGCTGCCAAATCCAAAACTGCATGAAGCAAGCCAAACCCAGCAGTCTTCTCTGCCTTGCCCACTTTGTTTTCTTCATAGCACTTAAAACTGCCTAATAGTCTAATACATCAAATAGTTTCCTGTTTACTTTGTTGTCTGTCTCCCACACTAGAATGTAAACTCCATAGGGACTTGGTGCCTGGCATGTGGTAGGGACATGGGGAAGCAGGGGGGCGGGGGGTGCCTGGGGAGTCAGATTTCCCTCAGGAGGGGACATGTGAGTGGGATCCAAACAAGTGTATAGGAGACCAGCTGGCAAGGTCTCAGGCTGTCCCTGCAACCCCTCCCCTTGGCTCCTCTCTCTGCCACCCACCTCCTTACCTCTCCAGGTCATCACTGTTGGGGCCACCAATGCCCAGGACCAGCCAGTGACCCTGGGAACATTGGGGACCAATTTTGGCCACTGCGTGGACCTCTTTGCCCCAGGGGAGGACATCATCAGTGCCTCCAGCGACTGCAGCACCTGCTTTGTATCACAGAGTGGGACGTCACAGGCTGCTGCCCATGTGGCTGGTGAGTCACTGCCCTACCACCTCAGCCACCATGATTCCAACAGCCCCTTTGGCAGGCAGGGCCTGTGCCAGGGGACCAAAGATGAGGCAGACCTGATGGTGTCCTCAAGGACATTCAGTCTGATGGGGGAGGTAGGCGTGCAAACATGGAGCATGAGGTAGTCAGGGCTGTGTCGGAGGGAGCCCAGAAGAGGTATCTGTCCAGCCTGAGTGAAGGCTTCTTAGAGGAGGGACATTTGATCTGGGGTTTGGTAGATGAATAGGAGTTCACCTAGCAAACAAAACAGCAATTACCAAGGCCCAGAGGTGGGAGAGCAGGATACCTTGCTATTTGGCTTTTACCTAGAAAGAGATTGCCGGTGGCTTAATTTCTGGAAGAGCAGCTTGGTGTGTCAGTATGTGTGCATGTGTGTTTGTGTGTGTCTGTGTGCTAGCAGGAGTCCCCTTTTTGAGAAGGAGAGCCAGGCCACCACCATCTCTCTCTGCCCACCCCCACCTCCAGGCATTGCGGCCATGATGCTGACTGCTGAGCCCAAGCTCACCCTGGCTGAGCTGAGGCAGAGACTGATTCACTTCTCTGCCAAAGACGTCATCAATGAGGCCTGGTTCCCTGAGGACCAGAGGGTCCTGACCCCCAACCTGGTGGTCACACTGCCCCCCAGCACCCATGGAGCAGGTAAGCAGGATGGCAGGGTGGGCAGGGTCCAGACTGGGCTTGGGAGGTCTGTGTGACCTTGGCCTCTCTCTCCTCTCCCTCGTCTGGGTAAGGGAGAAGTGACCTTAAATAAGATCAAAGGAGAACAGGCTGTGACAGGGTTTGCAGGGTTTTTATAGCATGTTTTAATGGTTAAGCTGAATGTGTTCTTTAAGCCCCCTCTCCCCTACCACGAACTACAGATTTTTCTAGAGTTCCCTGGTGGAGGCTTTCCCTCCTCCCAACCATCCCCCCTCACCCCAGGGCCTTGTTGCAGGTGGACAGCTGTTGTGCAGAACTGTGTGGTCGGCACACTCGGGGCCTACTCGGATGGCCATGGCGGTGGCCCGCTGCGCCCCAGATGAGGAGCTGCTGAGCTGCTCCAGTTTCTCCAGGAGTGGGAAGCGGCGGGGAGAGCGCATTGAGGTGACCTGCGCCCCTCCGTTGTTTATGTGTGTCAGTGCACCAAGCAGGATTCTCACTTCCAGGCCCAGATCAGCCCCAAGCCCTCAGTGATCCCCAGCAAGCCCCTCCGTCCATTCTTGTGAGCTTAAAGCATTGGGCGAGGGCAGGGTGAGAGTGCATTCCATCTCACACAGTTGGGGCGCTGCTGAAGGGAGCCACACCAAGAAGTGTTCCCTGGGGGATGGCAGGACACCACTGATTGCTAGACCGATTTGCAGTGCCTGCCTCAGCAGTCTCAAGGGCATTTTCTACTCAGCTCTTCCGTGGTTCTGGGAGTTGAGGAATCTCAAACCAGCACAAAAGGGGAATTGATGTTCCTGCAGCAGGGTGATGAGCAGACATTTTGGTGGAAGGGCAGTGTCCAGCCAGGAGGCATGGGCAGGTGGGTGTTCCTGGCAGTGTCCGGAGTGCTTGTTCCAGACAGGCTAAGTGGGTTGGGCAGAGCAGGCTGGGTCCTCACTCTGCCATCTGCCCTATGTCTCCGTTTGAAAGCCACTTCCAGTGTCTGGAGCTGACCGTCAGCAGAACAGTCTGCCTTGGGCAGGTGTGAGTTCCTTGTCCCCAGAGGGATGGGAGAAGGGCTGGCTGGCCTCTGAAAGAGTTCACAGGGCTTGGACCAGGTGCTTCAGTCAACCCCTTCCAGCCCCTCATCCTGTGTTTCCAAAGCCCTTTCAAAGCAGGTTTCTGTTTCTATGTTTGGCCCTCAGGCTCGAGAGGGCAGGCGGGTCTGCCTGGCCCACAACGCATTTGGAGGTGAGGGTGTCTACGCCGTTGCCAGGTGCTGCCTGCTGCCCCGGGCCAACTGCAGCGTCTACACAGCTCCACCAGCTGGGGCCGGTGTGGGCACCCACATCCACTGCCACCCGCAGGGCCACGTCCTCACAGGTAGGAGGCTGCGCCCTGCCCTGGGGTGAGGATCAGAGGAATCCCTGCCTCCTTAGGTGCCCAGCCCCTACCAGACATGGTACTCATGAGCATGATCAGTCAGACTCTGCAGCCAAGTGCCCATTAGGAGCCTGGTTCTGCCACTTCCAAGCTGTGAGAGCCTGGGCAGGCGACTTTACTTCTCTGTCTCAGCTGCCTCCTCCGTAAGGGTGAGGAAGGTAGCAGCTGCCTCATGGGGCTGCCATGAGGTGGGTAACCTGTGGAGCTTAGGCCCGGAGCACGGTGGTACTTTACCAAAGGCAGGGCAGTGTAGGGGAGGCTCTGAGCCTGGATCTGAAAGTGGGGCAGACCTCAGTTTGAATTCCACTCTGCCATTCAACAGCTGTGTGAGTTACTTAACATCTCTGTGCCTCAGTTTCCTCATCAGTAAAATGGGGAGGATAGGCACCAAGCACTTAGCTTGGTGCCAGACAATATAAATTCTAGCTATTGTTATTCTTACTGTCATCACCCATTGCTTTAAAATCCATTCTCTGGTATAGTAACTATTGATGGGCCACCCTATGTCAAAAACATGCCCCGGCAGGTAGCAGGAAGTCAGATAGGAACTTTGTGGGGGATCAAGAGATGGTGCCCTCAGGTCAGCAGAAGGCTGAGCTGTTCTACATGGATGGAGCCTGGGATGTCCCAGGGACGGTTTGGGGAAACAGTGGGGAGCCAGCCTGACATAACTCACTCAGGAATTGGTTCTTGATTGAGTGTGCACTGGGGAGCCACTGAAGGTTTAGGAGCAGGGGAGTGAGCAGTCAGAAGCTGGCTGCAGGAAGAACAGCTGGCAGGCAGGATGGATTTGCAGTCAGGTGGCTGGTGCCCTTGTCCAGGGGAGAGGCTGAAAGGTCCAGTGAGCCTGTGGCCATGCTCCTGGGTCTTGGCTTGTTGGGAAATCCATCATGTTCCAATCACTCTCCTTTGGGAAAGTCTAGCAGATAAGCTCAAGGGCACGTGCCTATTTGAAGTCACGAGAGCCACAGAATCTCACTATCTATGAAACGCACCCGGAAGAGTCCCATTTTGCAGTTAAAGGAATGTAGCCTGGACCTGCTGAATGACTTCCCCAAGGCCACACAGCTAGGACACAGAGAAATCTAGTAACCGTGACCCTAATGTGTACGGAGCACTTGCCATGTGCTGGGAACTGAGCTGGGGCTTTACATATATGTCCTCGTTTTATCTTCACAGCATCCCTGTGAGTAGGTGCTGTTACTCTTTCCATTTTACAAATAGGGAAACTGAGGCTCAGTATAGCTGAGTAACCAATAGTGGAGGTTTCATGACCGGTGGGTGTGTCTGATTCCCAAGCCCATGGAAGGAGTCCCTGGGTGCCCCAAACAGACCCAGTCTCGCCCTGAACTTTTGCCTGGTGGCTGGATGGGGAGGGACCCGGGGGAGTTTGAGCTCCTGTTATAGCATTTCAGGCCATGGAGCCCCTGCCCCCTTGCTTCCCATCTCCGGGTGGAGAGGAGATGATGTTTTCCCTGAGACACTAAGGCTCTGAGGGGTTGGACAGCTCTCCCACGGTCACCTAGCAGGTCAGTGGCCGAGTTGAGTTGAGAACCCAGGAGTCCTGTTGCTCAGGCCAGCATCTCTTTTCTACCTTGAGTTGTTTCTGGATTTTCCAGCTCTTGCCTCAGACTGTAAAGATGGGGCCTGTGGGGGTATGGAGTGGAGACAGAGCATCCCCCAGCATTTTAGTATCTGAGCTGGCCTTCCTCTGCCCAGGTTGCAGCTCCCACTGGGAGGTGGAGGACATTGGCACCCACAGGTGGCCTATGCCGAGGCGACGAGGTCAGCCCGAGTGGTGTGTTGGCCACAAGGAGGCCAGCGTCCATGCTTCCTGCTGCCATGCCCCGGGGCTGGAGTGCAAAGTCAAGGAGCACGGGATCCTGGATCCTGGAGAGCAGGTGAGGGGGTGTGGGGGTGGCTGGGCCCCTGGTACTGGGGGTGGCCTGTGTCTGTCCTGTGCAGGTTCTCTGGGTCAGTGTTTGTGCTCCCACCATCCCGTCCTGCATCAGAGTGCTGGTTTGTGGGGCAGATGCTGTGGGTAGCTTTTGCCATTGTGTGCATAGCATGTGTGTGTGTGGCTGGGTTTATTTTTGCTTTTGTCCAGATTAGTAAGGATTACTACCTGGGCACCCAGCTCCCCTTTGCAGAGAATATGCAAAAATATGGCATACAGAGTTGCAATACCCATGCACTTCTGGATTGATCCATTTAACAAATCTGCTGGGAAGCTGCTTGGGGCCAGGAGCTCCCACTGGTCTCTGGGGACAGAGCTGACTCAGCCATGATGACCCAGAGGAGGGGACACCCAAGCTGAGTGCTGTAGGTTGAGGAGCATTTAGCATGGCCAGCAAGGCAAGGAAGGGCCCTGCCAAGAGGATGACGCTCTTGTCACGGAGCCTTTGGAGACCTGAGTGCAGACTCTGTAACTCTCCTTTTTATGACCTGTAGGAGCTTCTTAAAAGGAAGCCATAGGGAGTCCACTCTTAAATAAACTCAGACTAGGTTTTTAAATGTGCCAGATGTGGTGATTGTGGTCTGGATGTTTCATTCCTTGAGGTCAAGGACTGTTCCAGGTCCCCTTGCTCAGCATGCACCGAGGACTGCCATGTTCCTGGCACTGTTCCAGGTGCTGGGGACACAAACCCACCAAACGTCTCTGTTTTTCCCTTCTGGGGCATCCATTCTACTGGGCAAGAAGGACAGTAAACAAAATAAGTAAATTGTAGAGTGCTGAAAAGATGCTTTGGAGAAAAGGCAGGGAAAGGAATGGCAAGAGGGCAGGGGAGAGGCCAGGAGAGGCCTTGCTGAGGAGGTGGGGAAATGAGCCATGAGGACATCCCAGGGAACAGTGTTCCAGGTAGAGGGAACAGCCAGAGCAAAGCCCTGAGGTGGGAGTGTGCCCAGAGGGTGCCAGGAAGAGCCAGGAGACCAGTGAGGTGGGAGCGGAGCTAGTATGAGAGGGGGGCTCAGAGAGGGGGCCAGGGCCAGGTCATGTGGGGCCTGAGATCCACAGTCAGGACTTTGGTTTTTGCCCAAGAGACCTGGGAGCCATGCAGGGTTCTGAGCCCAGTGGGAGCGTGATCCGGCCTGGGTTAAAACAGGCTCATTCTGGCTGCCGAGCTGAGAAGACACTGTGGTAGGGAACAGGCTGAAGCTGGAGACGAGAGGCGCAGCTGCTCCGACAGTCCAGGCCTAGGTGGGGGCTCAGGCCAGGCGGGACATGTCCTAGGGGATACTGGCATCTGAAGGAGGAGCCACAGACCTGGTGGGTGATGTGGATGTGAGGACTAGAGGGTGGTTCAAAGTTTTTGCTGAGCTACGGGACAGATGGCGTTGCCATTAAGTGGGATGGAGAAGGCTGTGGGAGATGTCAATTTGCGGGGAACATGAGGAGTTTGGCATTGGCGTGTCAAACATCAGTCTGTGCCCCAGTGCCCCTGAAGGTGAGGCTTTGAAGCAGGAGTGTGTGGTCTGGTCAGTGATGGATGCAGAGCCTCTGGGGCAGGAGCTCCAGAACCATGGTCCAAGTGGGCTCCGAGTGAGAGCCGTTGCACTTGACCCCATGGAGCGTTGTTGGGAGGGAGGCGTGAAGTCCAGGTGGCATGGAGGGCCTGGCCCAGGCCTGCTGGACATGTGCTTTCTTCTTCTCCCTGGCACTGGCAGGTCACCGTGGCCTGTGAGGAGGGCTGGACCCTGACCGGCTGCAGTGCGCTCCTGGGAGCTTCCCACATCCTGGGGTCCTACGCCGTGGACAACACATGTGTGGTGAGGGTCTGGGACGTTGGTACAAGAGGCAGGACCAGTGAGGAGGCCACGGCAGCCACTGCCATCTGCTGCCGGAGCTGGTCCTCGGAGCAGGCCTCCCAGGAGCTCCAGTGACAGCCCCTTCCCAGGACAGGTACCTAGGGAGGGCTCAGGGGCTGGGCTTTGAGATGGTCCTCCATGGCCTGAACCTGAGGGGACAGAGATAGCTCTACCTGCCAGGGTGGGCTCCTTGCACAGGACAACTCGATATCTCACCCCGATCACCCCCTCCTTGGGTGAAGGTGCTGGAAGCCCCCTGCCTCACTGTGGGGCCTCTGCTTGGTGTTCCACTATTAAAATGGGTGAAGCCGTGCTCAGCTCCTGTCAGCTGCTCCCAACGTGCCAGCACCTGTGGGCAGTTACCTTTCACTGAGCTCTTGCCATGTGACAGGGATTCAGTCCTAGAGTCTCCACGTGGACAGTATTCTTCCCATGGGCAGGACGGAAGGCACTGGGGGCTGCAAGGGAAGGTGGGGGTGGAAGGTGCTGATGGTCTTCACCTCCTCATCACTTTGGAGAAGCACCCTGGGTTCCCTGATTAATGGGGGATCAGTTTTCCACACCTCTCAGGGGGGTGGGGGACGAGGTCCAGCTGGAGACAGACATGTCCCAGGTGATCATGGGGCCAGGCCTTTGTCTCTCCCAGCTGCCCTGCTCTGCTGTTCCAGGTTTTGCTGGTCGCCCAGCATCGGCCTGCAGTGAGCTGTCACTGGAGCTACTTTTCAGTTGCAGTGGAGGGCTGCATGGCACAGGCACCATCTCACCCAGCCTCTCTGCTACCCCGCACAGCTCATGCTGGCACCCCCACTTTATAGAGGAAGAAACTGGGAACTACACGGGCATGCCTGCCAAGTTCACATGGCAGGCAGCAGGGAGCAGCAGGGAGTTGCCAGGAACCAACATCAGGCTGGCTCCGAGGCCAAGCTGCTTTTTACTTTACCAGGTGGGACGTCCCGTTTTCACAGGTAACAGTGAGGCTGGGAAAGGGAGCAGACCCAAGGAAGCATGGTGAGCGAGAGCCTCTGCCTCACCCTGCTTGCTGCCAGGCTGCTGCTCTGTGGGCATGGACTGTGACTAGGGTAGAGAGGCCTCTGATGGGGGTGGGGGAGAGCGTGACTGTCTCTCCTAGAGCACTGCCCCCGGCCCCTACCTGAATAAGCAAACAAGCATGAGTCTATCTTTTTGGTCTGTTTTCTCTGTTGCCTTTTTAAAGCAAGAAGCTTTTCTACGCCTCTGTTTTGCTTTTGTAACTTGAAGATATTTATTCTGGATTTTGTAGCATTTTTATTATATGGTGACTTTTTAAAATAAAAACAATTTTGTCATGGCTCTTGCCCGGATTTGATGGTGCCTGCTTATACCAGGCACTTGATAACTTTGTTGAATGGTTCAGTAAACCAAGTATTTGATGAGTACTTGTGTTTTGAGTACAAGTATTTGATGAGTACAGTCAGCCCTCATATCCGCAGGTTGTGCATCCATGTATCCAACCAACCTCGGACTGAAAACATTCAGAAAAATACAATAATAATACAAATAAAAAAAAATACGGTGTAACAACTATTTACATGGTATTTATATTGTTTTGAATATTATAAGTAATCTACAGATGATTTAAAGTACATGGGAGGGTGTGCATAGGTTATATGCAAATACTAAGCCATTTTACATGAGGGACTTGAGCATCCCTGGATTTTGGTATCCATGGGGTTGAGGGGGTTCTGGAACCAATCCCCCTCGGATACCGAGGGATGACTGTACTGGTAATGAGAACTTATTCCTTGTGCCTGTCCTAGGAATGAAATGAACGTCTTCCTGTAGCTTCCCTGAGTCCCCAACAGTTAGGGTGCCTCCTACTTGGCACCCTGTCCCCTTACAGCATTCTAGATGCTCTGTTGCTTGTGTCCACCACCAAGCTCTGAGCTCCCAATGCCCTTTTCATATTTCTCTCCCCAGTACCTGGCACGGAGTGAATGTTTATGGAATAAGTTAGGTATATGAGTGCCAGATGCTTTTATAATGAGTCACTGCCATGTCTGTGATTGTTGTTCACGATTTGAAATTAAGAACAGCTTTAGCTCTCTTTCTGATTTGCAAAGTATAATTATCCCATTCAATGTGGACATTATCCCCCTCTGAGGGTGGCAAGTAGCTGTCTTAAGCAAGGTCTGTCTCTACACAGCCCAAGTCATAAATAAGGGATCTGCCTGCAAAGGCAAAAATCCTCCCAAACTGTATTTTCTGACACTTTAGTGGTATACATGGAAAGCATTCAAGAGTTGACAGATGCTAATGGCTTGAATGTCAGAACTGTGTATCTATGCCCACTGGCACCTAGGCCTGCTATGCAATCCTACATGCCCGCTCTGGCACAGCATCAAGTGTCAGTTGGTTAGATATCCATACCCTGACAGCTCTGTGACTTGAGAGAAGTGAACAACTTGGTTCTTGAAGATGGTTGGCAGATGGTCACCAGGAGTGAGGAGAAATGGACATGGCCTACAGGAGGAGGAAGAAGATATGAACTAGCAAACAAGGAAGGGGGCCCAGTGAGCAACACAGGACACTAGGAATGAGACAGACTGGGCAAGTGGTGTCTAGCAAGTCACCCAGCTTGACCAGGGGATGTGATTCATCCTGGGGACTGCTTGGGAGAACTGAAAGCTACGGAGGAAATGTCTGTAGGCCATCAGCCTGAGTTTGGCATCCTTGTCCAAATTTTGCATATGAACCCTAAAACGGTCAGGCTATCCAGAGGAAAGAACAGCAAAAGGCTTAGAAGATCCATAGTCCCCCATTAAAGACCACATCCACACCATCAGAGTAAAGTAGTAAAAGGAATCACAGCACTGTTCCACACCAGGCCACAGGCCCATGGTGCCACCCCCACCCTATGGCCATAATCTGATATATGGAGAAAAATGTCGATGAGGCTCCAACTCTACATTTTTGAAAAATTTATTTTATATTTTTAGAAGCTAAGAACTCTGCCACACATGAACCAAATTTAGAATTAAGATTCTTCCCTAGTTTATCTACTTCCTTTTGAAATTTTATAAACAAGATTCTGTACACAAGAGGTAGCAGAGGAAAATTCCAGTCTGCTTGTTCCAAGCTCAAAAAGTAACTGCACACACCTCAATGTTAGCAGGGAGAGTGGGGCAAGACAGGGTAAGTCTGATGACATGGTGCTCTAGGTCCTAAAGTTTATTCTAGTTGTCAGTGACCATGTGAGTACTCCAGGAGAAGTCATGGGTGGATGCCCGTCGGGATGCTCGTTTGTTTTCTTTCCTGGGATGCCTGGAATGGGCGGAATCGGCCATCCTAGGATTGGCCTTCACTAAGGGAGCTTCTTGAAAACACACAGCATTGAGTTAATTGTGCAATTCCTGCTTGACTTGCAGACCATTCTGAAAGATTTATAAAAACATCTTCATCCAAAATATTGGCAGTAAAAATGACAACTCTTCCAAGGCAAGCCTGTCATAATTGTCACTCGGTTGTACTACATTAAAAAAAAGTCATCAGCAGGTTCATTGACTGCAGCCGTTGGAAATCAAGTGGTCACTGGCAAAGTGAAAACGATGTTCATTGCAGCAACAATGTAAGCAAAACTAACCAAGGCGTATAATACACCATAGTGACGGGCGATCCTGACGAAGCTTTACAGTGAGGACAGCAGGTGCTGGGGTGTGGAGGCGTTGTTTCCATAGGAAATAAAGGGACTAGAAGTGGCAATTTCACTCCTGAATTTGGGCTCCTGAGAGTGCAGTTGCCAGCGATGATATCCCAACACCTATCATCACCAGCATTTCAATGTCATGTCCCACACAATCTTTCCATGAGGAATGGGGTAGTGAGGTGAGGGTGGATAGGGGAAACAATAGCACATGGGGTATTCGTGTACTTGAAATCAATCTTAGAACATCACATTCAAAATTGCAAGAACATTGGAACCATATACAATGTGCCAGTCTCCTCTGTCCATTTCTCCGAGGGCCAGCTCTGCTCTTAAATGCTGGCCCTTCCATCTTCTCAGTGTAGCTGACAAAAAGCCTGCCGTTAAGTTACAGAATTATAAGCTGCAGCCTGACTGCACGGCATCTTCCACAGTTGAAGAGTGAAATGACTGGGTTACTGAATGCGTACGGCAATGAGAAGCTGTCTTCCTTGGCACGTGTCCACGCAAAATGCAAAAGCAACCAAAAAGGCACTTTGGGGCTGGCTGCGCCTCTTTGACTTGGCAACTGACAGTGACAACCTGGCACTTCCTAAGGCTCCCCTAGTTCTGTGCATGGCGAGTTGAAAATAAGGCAGGACATGTAACTAAAGGCAAAACAGGGCTGAAAATGTGTGCAAGCAACTCAAGATACAAAATTTACAAAATATATGAAATGTGTTGGTGTAATACCCCTTTCCCCCTCCCCCTGGCCAAAAAAGAGCTGGTTTCTAAAGTGAGCGAACGGTACTATACTTGGGGAATACAACTACAAGGATGATCGTTCAACTTCTTTCTAGTTATTTCTGGGAAAATAAATCTTAAACCTTGCCCATCTTTTCGTGTTAATTAGTCTTGTTGAGGAGAAACAAAGTCTTAAATTCCTTCTCTGCATTAAAGTTACTATGAAACTCACAAAGCAACGTCTCCCAACTCCAAAAATTTAACTTCATATACAACTAATACCATGGGTTTCAGCAATTATGTTTTAAGCAAAAGCAAATGATTGCAGATCACAGACTTAAGATTACAGTTTATTCAATATGTCTCCAAGCCTTAAAAAGATAATTTTATGAAGTCGAGCTCAATAAAATTATATCTTAAAGTGCTTTTTATTTTCCTGTTTTTAAAATTTGTTTTGGGAACAACTTATAACTTCTGTAGTGACTGATGTCAAAGAATGCACCCTGTACTTCCGGAGAAAACAGCGTTTTTTATTGCTCTTTTCAATCTCAATTATATACGAAAAATACCTTAAAGAGCTTAATAATTTCCCAATTTTTGATCCTGGTAACATTTCCTTAAGATCCAAGCTTATGCCCAGGGCTCTCATCCAGACCCATCTGAAAATCTATACAAATAGGAGACATATTAAATACAAAGGTCTGTGTAAACTGAATTCTTTAACTACTATTTTACAATGAAAAGGAATTTTATCACATATCTTTACACCATTTTAAATTGGATATTCCTATTCAGTGTTACTGAAGATTTAAAATTTGCCCCCACATATCTAAAGGCAGCTTGCTTTTTTTTTTCTTAAAATATAAAAACCAAATGAATTTCTTTTGTAGCATCATAGAGAAAGCAATAGCTTTACCCTCACTCTTGAATGTTCATTTAACAAAAAAGTCTGCCACCAGCTTTATTTCCTAAAATCTCCACAAAGAATGTTAATCCACATATGGATGGTGGCCCCGGACAGCTGATCCCCACGCTGGGAGGTCTCCCACTGCCAAACGGCTCCCAAACCTTCTAGTGGCCAAAGAACACTCTCTTGTCAAATGCACGGTCCTCCAGAGTCATGTCAGCTCTCCCAGTCCAATCTTCAGGCTCTTTTAAAGGTCTCAAGGATGAGATTCTGGGTTCAAAAGGTTGCTGAGCATCCAGTATTGTGACTTGACTCCTCCTCCGGTGCCGGGCATGCTCCTCTAAGGATCAACATCATCAAGGTCACTTCTTAGCTCGCCAATCATCATGGGGGATTCTGAACCCTGTGAAAAAGAAAAGGAAGTTAAAGTTCAGACAGTTTAAGTGAGAGGAAAAAAGGTTTCTACGCTGACTGACTTTTACTTTCATTCTGTAATTTAAACATGTCCTTACCTAGCAACTTAATTCAATGTTTATTAAAGGGTAATGAAACATACTAATAACTATTACACCTATCTGATGGGGACTCATGAATATGCAAAAGACTTTCATTTCTACGACTTCGTTTAGTCATTGGAACAACCCAGTGACTTACCTGAAGTCACAGTGCTGCTCTGCACCAGCGCAGGCAGGCTCTCGTTAGACCTGAGTGAGCCACCGCTGACGCCCACGCATGTGGGGTACTGTGCTCGCCTCTCTGAACTGTCCCTGCCACAGATGGGCTCTGGGTCATTCCTGGGTCTGAATTCTGCCTCTGTCACCAACAGTGTGGCTTTGGTTTATCACTGAACAGTTCTGAATACCTACCATGTACCGTGGGACTGATCTGGTTGGAGGTGGGGCGGGGGAGGAGCAGGTGACTTACATAAGCTGAGTAGGAATTAGGGTAAGCGGGAAGGGCCTGAGGTAGAAGAAACAAGGTATGTTTGATAAACTAAAATTCAGAAAATGTGGGGAGAGGTATGGGGACGCCAAATCAAGCAGGATTGTGGAGAGGATTTTGGCTTTTATCGTAACAGCAAAGGAAAGCCATTGAAAGGTTTAAACGAGCAACCTAGAGAGAAGCAAGAGTGGATGCAGGGGTTCTTACAGAGACCCAGGACCCAGGAGACTTCAAGTGCTCATGGCAGATGGAAGAGATGGATGAGCACTGTTTATAGGGTCAATCTGACATATGTTTAAAGGTCCACTGACTATAGCGTGAGGGAGCTGTCCGGGATGACGCTCAGGTCACAAGGGTGCTACTTATGAGATAAAGTACACTGATGGAATACCAGCGCCAGTGGGGGAGGTGAGGAGGGACTGGGTATGTAACTCAAGAGTTTGAAGTGTCCCTGGGACATATGAAGTGGAGATGTCAAGAACAAGAGAGCTGGAAGTTCATGTCTGGAACTCAGAAGAATCAAGGTCGTGGGTATGAATGAGAAAGTTCTGCGTGGGGGCAGAAGACATGGGATGGAGATATGAGGAACATTTACTGGTGGCCTAGAGGGGGCTGAACTGGAGGGGGCCTAGGGGACTCAGGGAGAACAGCCAGAAGGGTTTGAGAAAACTAGGAAAGTGAAATGTCATGGAAGCCTTGGAAGAGAGTTTCCAAGAGGGAGGAGTAGCCAGCAGTGTCAGACGCTGCTGGGCAGTCACCTAGGATGCGGATGGAAAATGGAGGCCACCTGTCACCCCCACTGCTGAGCTGGAGAGAAGGGGAGGGAGGCAGGCAGAAGAGGCTGATGAATAAGCGAAGGTAAGAGAATGGGGATAGGTAAACTTAGATCATTCTCTGGAGAGGTTTGGCTGTAAAGGGCAGGGGATAAGAGTGAAGAAGAGAGGCTTTTTTAAAGAGGACGGGACAGAACTGAGTGTGCTGAAACAGCACTGGCAAGGATCTGGCAGAGAAGGAAAGTTCAAGATAACAGAGAGAGAGAGAGAAATGGAGTGTAAAGTTCTGTTAAGATGGGAGGGACGGAGGCTAGAGGCCTCGGGTGGGAGGAAGCAAACTTCTCCACTGTCACAGGACAGGAAATGAGGACAAGGCAGATGCAGGGGCTGTAAGTTTGGGAACCAGTGGCTGCAGAAGCTCGTCTGATAGCTTTTATTTTCTCTGCAAATAAAGTAGGTGATGAGGGAAATTGCTGCGAGTGACGCTGGGTTAAGTCACATCACCATGATAAGCCTCAGTTACACCCTTCAGTAAAATCATGGTAACAGCAGGCCTCATGTGGTTATGAGGATCCAAAAGATGACATTTAAAAAAAAATGACATGTATTATGTCAGCAACACTCAATTCACAGGGGCCAACTCTGGCCAAGCACTGTGACAGGGCTACAAGGAGACTCATTAGGGAGGCCAGAGACCAGCGGAGAAGATGTAATACACATTCCTACACTTAGCTCAGTATTTTGCATATAGTAGGTGTGCCATACATATTTCCTTTCTTTTTCTACTACAGTGATCAGTATTAAAAATGTTATTTTTAAAAAGAATAAGCTTAAAAATGATTCTTTGACTCCCCTGACAAGTAGGTACATTTCAATAGGTATATTAGGCCTTGCCTAAAAGGGTCGACATTTCTAGGAAGGCTGGTGAAAGCAAGAGAGAGACTCTTAGGAACCCAGCAGAATGTAGTGAACAAGCTGGAAAGAATACACCTGTGGCCTGGCTTCATCATGACTGCCTCCAAGTTGGTCAGTGGCCAGCCATAGACTCCTCAAAGCCTTGTATTAATTTCACGTTGTGCTCGGAGCTGGTGTCTCTTTAGATGCACACTCCAGAGGAGGCATCTTTTTTCTCTGGATTATGGAGAATCTCTCTGGAAAGCTTAAGGGCAGATGCTGCCCTTTCACACAGGAAATGTCCTACACGTATACCTGCTGCAAATGCCTCTCTCCGTTTTCATTTGCAGGACTGCTCTCTGACCCATTGCTGCTTCCCGATTGCTCTTTTTCATTCAACAAAGCTGTGGCATATGCTAATGTGTCCTGCAGGAGATTTAAACACAAGAAGAAAAAGTTAGGGGTCGTTCAGAGGCAGCAGCAACCACCAGAGAAGACTACCCTTCATTGGACCTTTGACAGCTTTTGTGGCAGCCACTAGAGCACCCCCCCAACTTCTGTCCCCTGCTGAGACCAGGCTGACCAACCTGCACCACTTCCTTCTAGGCAAATGATTTGCACAGATTTGCTTAAGTGTACACCCATCTGCAGTCTTTTCAAAGAAATTCAGCCGTTTCTTCTGCTTGCTCTCATTTTCAACTCATACCTCACTTCCCTGAGGCTGCATTTCTGAGAAATATACTGAGAATCCTATGTAAGGGATTTCGAACCACATGAAAACAAAAGGCGACCCTCACCTGAGCTGAAATGGTCCGCTGAAAGGTTTTTCCAGTTGACGTTTCATTAGAGACATTACTCTGTGGTGTCCAATAATGTTCTGACATCTGAGATGAAAGGTCAAAAATGCCATCAGAGATGACAACCCCCATGAGTCCACTGTTTCTACCATATTAGAGTCTAAAAATCATCCAAAACAGGATATAAGTCTCCCCAGATCTTCCAATCACATCAGGAGATTCATGGAAGATTTCACTGCTACTCTCAAGACCTTGGTAAAATACTGCTTCTTATACAATCACCCCTACCTTTTCACCTACAAAGTTAAGATACATGTATACTAAGACACAAATTTAATGCATACAAGTAGGTATCAACTGTCCTAAAGAAATGCTTGAAGTCTGAAAATACTTTGAGGTCAGTCTCCAAATGAGGTTTAAGAAATTTTTCCTGATAAAATGTGTTGTTATTGATTCCTATGTCACAGCTAGAAAAGTTCAAAATTCAATGACCTTCTTCTGTAGCCACTGTACAGCCCAACTCCAGTGATGGGAATTCTCCTTGAAGTATTCTTTAGCAGCAGGACACCTGATTGAAGAGATTTTTATTAGTCAAATGCTTTCTTTGTAAATATACTTGTTTAATCTATAATAGATTTTTATTTTAAAACACAAATGCCACTTTCTTTAAAGCTCAGTTGTCTTTATACTACATTTCTACTTTGGATAGGTAGTGCATTCACATTTAAACTTCAAAAGGGAGTAAAAGGTAGGTGCATAGTGAAATGTTTCTCATCTATCTCTAAATCTCACCCACTCAGTTCTACTATAATTCAAAGCTGGAAAACAAAGAAAACAAAATCAAAAACTCACAACAAATTGTACATTTAATAAATTACCTCCATATAATCAATTTAGTTTTTAATTTTTGTGATCTGAATAAGAAAGAATGAGGTTATGGGACAAACAATTTTAAATTATAGACTTGGAGCCCTTCCTTCTCTTTCCATTTTTATTTGCACATCTAGAAAGCTGTCCTTCATATTTGAAGATAGTACTGAGGGTGATATTGTCATTACTGTGTATGTAAGAGGATGCGTGAAGCATGCAGAAGTTCATACAAAGACAGTGATAGTTGGACAGAGCATCTGCTGACATCATCACGTGGACTTGGAAAGGCCACTCTTAAGCAAATATCGATGATGACATGCTGCCAACGTCAAGTCTAATTAATGAACCCACAATTGTGGCAAGATGATATCCACCTGTGTCCATAATACTATGTCATCTGGATAATGCATGTTCATGCATTATTTCAATTGGGCTCTAATTTATGTCTGTTTAGGAAGCTCAAATGCAGCAGATTAAGCCCAACAGATTTCTCATTCTTATTCCAGGACAAATCCAAAGATGACAATGCCTGGGCCTAAAAATCAGCAAAAATCTAGAGCAAAATAAATTAAGCTGTAAAGAAAGCCCAGCATGAGGCTCAGTGATGGCAGTGCAGTGTGCTCCATAACCTTGGGTTATTATCTCACAGTCACTCTGATCATTTGTTTGCCCATGTACTACATAAGGGAGCTAAACCAGCAAACCACTGAGGTTCCTTCTGTCATCAAAAATCTCTGCTTTCCAACCATCCCTCAACAGACAAATGGATAAACAAAATGTGATATATACATACAATGATGTATTATTCAGCCTTGAAATGGAAGGAAACTCTGACACATGCTATAACGTGGAAGGACCTTAAAAACATTATGCTAAGTGAAATAAGCAAGTCATGTGAAGATATATACTGTATGATGCCACTTATATGAGGTACCTACAGTTGTCAAGTTCATGGAAACAGAAATTAGAATGGTGGTTGTCAGGGGCAGGGGGAAAGGAAAGGGGAAATGGGCAGTTAGTATTTAATGGGTAGAGTTTCAGTTTTGAAAGATGAAGAGTTCTGGAGGTGGTAATGGCTGTACAATGTTAATGTACTTAATGCTACTGAATTGAACCCTTAATGGTTAAAATGGTAAATTTTATGTTATGTATACTTTTACTACAGTCAAAAAAAAAAAAAAAAAAAAAAACCTTTGAAGACAATCAAGCCTGTGTTCAAGTCTTAGCTCTATGATTCTAGCTATATCTCACCTGTGAGTGATGACTAAATCCTGCAGCTAACCTTATAAGGTAGATACAAAGATTAAATAAGATAATACAGGCAAAGTACTAGGCACGGTGCCATGGCACACATGGTTCATATGTGCTCAAGAGCTACAGATGACATAACTTTGTCTCCTGAGAGGCTATTTTGAAGTTGGGGACCTAAAGCCTGAAAGAGTTGGTGGCTGGGTTATATTAATGAAGGTGAAGATGCATGAACTCTTGATCTCAAGGTCCCCAAACCTGCCTTGATTCCTGCCTTTGTGACACAAGGCCTGGTGGTTTAGCTTTTTTTTTCTTCTTGATTCCATAACATATGCTATTCTTTTAATACTCCCTTCTTCATAGTTTTTTGAGATCACTTGAATATGCCCTGACTGAGCTGGACTCTCTAGGTACCAAAACAACACAGATCTTTTTCCTGGTCACACTGACTTGTAATTACAACACCACTTCCTCCCTGAATTTTAAGTCAATACTTACTTTTGAGCAAGAGTTACAAGAAATTTGACACACTGGTAGCAGCGACTGCTGTCCACATGATTACTGTGGTGCATCAAAGCTAAGGAAGAGAAGGGGACACTTTAATAATAAAGCACTAAACTGAACGTGGGTCCAACTAATAACAAGCGCTCTTGTTCTGAAAGTTTATAAACTATTTTTATAAGCAGATAAGGAACAACTTAACTAAAAGCATGGTTTTGCACTTGACTCAACAGAATCTTCCAAATTCTAATGGGTGTAAACATTATTTAAATATGTTCAAAAAACATACATGGTAGTGAAAATTTGACTTTTAGGAGAACTGAAAAAGAGCTAAAATTTATGTTGGCTGATTATTCAACTAGAAGCTTCCAAACTTTTCCATATACCATGCTACTTAGAGAAGAGTAATTATAATACTTTTAGTTTGATAAATGAGAATTCATGGTATTAGTTCAGTTCAACAACTATTTCCTACTCTGTGTTTAAGGGATTTAAAAATAAATACTTGGTCCCTGCTTTTGAGGAGTTTACAGTTTTTATGTTCCAGAGAACCTGGGTGCTGCTCTGACTTGAGTACACTGTTCTAAAGGGGTGGCCTGGAGAGCTGTAGCTACAAAATTTAGCTTAACTCTCCTTTCTGAATAAAAGGAGGCCCTAAATCTCTTAATAACAAAATCTAAAATGACTCAGATTAACTGGCAATACAGGTGGCTGGTGAGAGTTGGATAAGACTATTTTTAACTAAACATTTAAAAAATACATGACTCATTAAAGCCAATTTAGCCTTCAGAATAAGAAAGCCCTGCCAAAAAACTTTTATGAGTAGTCAGTGGAAATTTGGGTACACTTTTACTGCAGTAAAAAGACAATTACATTTCACAAGGCTGACAACATCCTGAGTCTGAGATTTTAGTTATTTTCCTCCCCAATGGCTGTAGAGTGGATGAAAGATTTCCTGCATCAGAAAGTGGCATTTAGCTTGCTGGAAAAAAGCCACAGCACTCCTGAATCTTACCGGATCTGGTAAAAGGATCCCACACTACACCTTACTAAATAAGTAAGAGTGTCCAGGCAATAGATCTTTGGGTTTTAATTCTCCTGACTAGAATCAGGGAACCGAATGGCCTAACTGGACTTCTAATGTAGTACTCACTGATAAAAGCCAGGGGAGAGCAGCAGGAGGCAGAACCTGCCAGAACACCAGGCTATCTACATATTTTCTATAGACAATTGTCCATAAGGCCAGGCATACTTACCTAGTAATCCATTTTCTGTCTCAAACACAAATTTGACTCTCTCTACTTGTATGGGATCTTCAATGACCTGTGAAAGGAAGGAAACAAAGGTTGGTAAATAAAAAAAGGAACTTGTGTCATAGCTACTGATGCCTTCTTTATAATTCTACTCAAGAGATTAGTTTGTAACGTAACAAAACCCAGTACAAACAAATATTCTATCACCGCCATATATCTCAAACATATCTTAAATTTTAAATGAAGATGAAAAACTATTAATATTTAAAGATCCATTCATTTCCTATCTGATGTTCTTACCAACTATATCTAAAGTTATCTGTGGGTTATGAGGACATATATTTCATGATCCTAAGGACAAATGGCTTATGCTCTAACTTGTTTACTAAAAATGTGTTAAAGTTTTGCTGTTATATATACATAGGCTCTAAAAATTGATGTGAAAGTTTTTGCCAGGCTACACAGACCTGAATCTATGTCTTACTTGTTGCTGTATTTCTAGTTCTTGGCACCAGATTGTGCACCATGTAGTTAACTATAGGGATTTATTGTTAAATACACAGGCCTACCCTTGAGGAGCAACAATCTTCCCAAGTTTGTAAAACCACTAGGACCAAAAGGAGGTAAGGGAACAGAAAGATAGGCTTTTAAGAAATGGCATCCATGACATGTTTTCTTATTCAGAACCATTTATTAAATGCCTACTCTGTGCCAAGGCCTACATTAAATATTAAGGATCTAAAGAGAACACAGTCCCTCCCCTGGTCTAGTCTCTCTCATTAGCTCATAACCAGCCACCAAATTCTATAGATTCTCTTTCCAGAATACCTCTTGATCTGTCCCTTGCCCCCTTCTACCCTCAGCCTATTCCTTAGTATAAGCCTCATTATTTCACACTCAGATTACTGCCAGACTCCTATATGGTCTTCTTCTTTCTTTAGTCTGTCTTTCAAAACAGATGCCAGGGGAATCTTTCTAAAATACAAATCGAGTCATGCCACTCTCCTGCTTAAAACCCTTTCATGCTGCCCACTGGTGACAGTAGGGGTTGCAAACTTAAATGCCTTCAGATGCCAGGGAGACAACCAGAATGAGCAAGTGGGCTAAGCGTCAGACAACAGGAGCAGGGAGAGCAGTGGGCAATTGGCAACCACATGGCCCATCGAAGGGGCATGCTTTCACTGCTCTTGGTGACTGCTGCATGCAGCAAATGAGACCCATATGGCCAGAGCATTTGACTTTTCAAGATAGGCTGGAATCCAGAAATTTAAAAAAAACCAAAAAACCAAAAAACAATTTGGGTCAAACAAAACAAGCATACAGGTGGAACTCGGCACCAAGGCCCCCAGCGTGCAGCCACTGGCCTACAGGAAAAAGCCCACACACCCTGGCCCTTGTACCAGGAGTCTCTCACAATATGGTCTGGGTTTCTTTTCCCAAGCTCTACTCAGTGTCCACTCCTTCTTCTAGTGACACCATTTACTTACAACTCTGAGCTCCTCAGGAGTGTGGCAGAGAACAAGGGCTCTGGCGTCAGCTTGCTGGGCTCAGATCCTGGCTTGGCCGTAAACCCTGAACCTGCCAAGGGTGGCTTTGGGCAAATCACTCTACCTCTCTAAATCTCAGTTTCCAATAATATTGTATTTTGCTGAATATAACTGATTTTTCCCCTTGCTTTTCACGTTTCTGAAGTTGGAAAGCACCCTACAACTGATTATATTTCACAATTTCATGGTCCTCAAGAAATATTTTCAGTTGTACATATACAATCCATGGTGTCCATAGATCTGATAAAGTGTAAAACCAGCAATTTACCTCTCAGGGTTATCATGAAGCTTAAACATGGTAACATCTGTGCTCAGCCTGGTGACTTATTCACTGGAGGGCCGTGGGAAGGGTTAACCATCATCCCTTGCTCCTGCGCTCTCTGCACTATAATTGCTTATGTACTTGTCTGGCTCCCTCACTAAACTGTGAGATTCTAGGAGGTAGAGTTTTATTACTGCTCACCTCTAAATCAATAATGTAGAAAGCACATGACTGATATGAAGAGGACTCAATAAATGCAGACCAAATGAATGGAAAAGCAATAAAAAGGAATATAATTTATTATTTATAAACTCATGCTGACTAACAAACACCTAAATACAAGCGTATCAGAACATTTATGACTTACCAATATCTCATGAAGTAGTTGGAATGTATTCTTTAACTCATGGGGTGGAGCTGTTTCTAGTTGGTTCTGAAATATTTTTTAAAAGCATAAAAATTCCAGTAACTTTTCAGTGGAAAGCACATTGGAGTGTCAATCAACAATGCTGGAGCCAAGCCCTGGTCTACCACTACCTGCCTGACCTTGGGCAAGTCAATTCCCCTCTCTAGGCCTCAGTTTCTCCAAATGCTAAATCTGAGGACTGAAATAAACAATCTTTAAGGTCCTTCCAGCTGCAATACTCTGTGACACTTTACTAAGAAATTAGGAAGGAGGAGAGAGGAAGAAAGGAAAGGGGAGAATTTTAAGTCACTAAACAAACCCAAATTTACATACGAGGGTGCTTCAAGAAATTCATGGAAAGATTCACATTATCTTTTAATTCTATTTTCCATGAATTTTCTGAGGCACGTTCATATACACATATTCTATTTTGTTTTTCTCATATGCTGATGTAGCTACGAGAACGCAAATGAGAATGCTCTGAGGTACATATGCACATTAAAAAGTCAGCTTATGAAATAGAAAAATTGGCCAAGATACACGAAGTGAAGAAAGCCAGGTTCATGAAACTCACATTCCTTTGTGTATTTATACATCTATGAGGTATGACTATATGGAATAGGACAAATATATGAGAACAGGACACAGTTTTATGACACCATACTGCCAAGGTGCCAGAGGTGGTACTAAGTAAGCACTTTACATACACAGATACCTCATTAAATCTTCACAGACTGTGAATCAAGTCATATTTTTTCCCATTTTGTAGAAAAGAAAATTGCCCAAGGTCATATAATTAGTACACAGCAAAGAGAGGAACTTAGTCACCTCTGATAGAGGTCTGTACAGAAAAGGCCGAGGGCAAAACATATTTGAGTAAGAGCCTAATGACATAATCCACGAATCACCTGCTATTTGTTAACACTACATGTATCACCATTACAAGTACTGGTGTAGGAAAGAGGTATAGTAGAGATTCTGTGGGCAGGATCTAATAGGCTAAATTCATGCAAAGAGGCCTTGAAGGAAACATACCAATGTGACAGTATCGGTCCCTGAGGTAGAGTGGAGAAGAGGAGACAAGGATGACTAGTGGTGGTCAAAGTACACCTTGGTCTTATTTGTACACTTACATTTTTCACAAAAAGAATGTAGTATCTACGTAATTAGAAATTAAAGATTGAAAACTAATAAAAATGACACGTGTGCTTAAATGTTTTTCTAGTAATACTATAAAGGCAGTAAATAATGTGGTTAAGAGCACAGGCCCTGGATCCAGACTTCCTGGATTCAGACTCCCACTCTGCCACTTGCTTGTTTGTGGCCCTGGGCTAGTCACTCTGTGTCTCAGTTTCTTCAACAATGAAATGGTGATAATAATAGTATCTACCTTTTAGAACTACTTGAGAATCAAGTGAGTTAAATAAATATATACTTGGAATAGTGTTTGGCACCCAGTAGGTGCAACACGAGTAACAGTAATTACTGATAAGAGTTTCATAATTAACTATATCACTATTTCAGAAGGTGAGAAAAACCTACTTTTGATTTTTAAAATGTTGCCAGGGGAAATAATCTGAAATAGAAAAACCATTCTGCACAACAATGGCTGCCATACCATTGTTACTAACTATAAAGTATTATTCTGACTAATTAAAAATTAAGAGCTATGCAAATGTGCATCACTAGAAAGAGAATGTTTAAGTAAATTATGGTATATGAAAGAGTGAATTATTATAATCACAGATAACTTCTAATGATATGGGAAAATACTTATTATGTCAAATAAAAAAGTAAAAGACACAAAGGCATAAAGACAATAAAACCCCAATTATGTTAAAATACATTCATGGAAAATAAAAGGATATAGTAAATAAAATAAAGGACAAAATAAGAGAATGTTCATGGTGCTTATCACTGAATAGTAGGATTATGAGTTCTTTTTTTATTCTTCATTTTTAAAAAATGAGGCTACACAATTTTTATGAGTAGGAAAAACAATTCAGATTATGAAGAGCAGCATATTGCCTGGCTCTCTCCTAGTGCCTCAACTGAAGGCTGTCCGGCTATCACTAGTTTTATCTGAGGTCCTACCTTAATGAAATGCAGCATCGTGAAGGAGAAATGCTCATTACAGAAACAGCAGTACACCACCATCTCGATGAGTGCCAAGAGCGAGCCCGTCAGCTCCCGCAAGGCAAACATCACCTAGTGGGAGACAGAAGAGGAATAAGCTCTCCTCATCTCACAATTAACACAGTTGTTCCTGGCCTTAACTGAAATTTACCCAGATTTAAGATCATCAACACTGCCTTGAAACAGGGTTTCTTAACTGCTAGAGGTGTATGGGTAGACTTCAGTGTGTCTGAGCCTGTCTGAAATTTTACACAATTTTGTGCAGATGTGCACTTTTTTGGGGGAGAGAGCCACTTTCATCATATTTTCAGAGGCAAACGTCCCCAAAAGATTAAAATAATCACCGACAGATTTAAAAAAAAAAAAAAAAAAAAAGACATGTAGCACAGCATTGTTAATGTAATTTAAAAAGACAGTATGATATATTCATAAATTTGTATATATGTAAATCAGATTAAAGAAGAAGGATTGGAAGATTAAATTCACAAGAGGCGGTAGCTCTTGTGTAAAGGGAAGGTCGGCTGAGGATGGGCCACATGGCGTGTGCCACAATGCAGGGCCGTGAGAAGCCCACATCCATACTCCTGAGGTTTAAAATACACGTGAGTTTTAGAGTTGTAGTATTCCAGAACCAGGGACACATAAAAGAGAATGGGAACAAAACCCTCTGATAATAACCCCAAGTGATTTTGACTGGTGAAGTGCCATTTATCTCCTCCTGGGGCTTGAGGGGTAAGTGGCTGAGCTGGACCTAGAGGTCCAGTTCTTGGTTGAAGAGAAGACTAATAATTTTATCGTCTACTAATTATTTCTTTCTGACATATACATAAGAAGAAAAACTAATTTGAAAAAATCGTTTCTTCTCTTAACAATACTCCTCTTCATCAGAGTAACATGCAAAATACAACTAATAACAAAAGGCATTTTTCTTCAAATAAGAGAAAATAACTAAAATAAAAAAAATGGTTTTAGAATAACAAGTGCATACCTCTAGCAGGTAAGGTTTCCCTTCAGACAAGAACAGCAAGGCTTCTACTTCCTCGTGGAGGGGCAGCAGAGGACTCGAGGGAGCAATGCTAATAGGCGGCCGATGTCTGAATACGCCGGGAGCTTTAGGAGACCCAAGAAACAAAAGACAAAACAAAACCTTTTACGCTTGGTGTTGAGACAGACGTCCACAGGTAATGCACCTCTCCAAGATTCACACACATGGTTGCTAAGTACTTACACCCCTTCCCTCACAGCCTAATGGGGAAGACAGACACACAGAAGCAGATGTTACCTATTTCCTTCAATGCTTGGCTGAGATGTAGCTGTGGACTCCTAACAACTCCCACTCAAGACAATCTTTCAGAGATGTAAAAATATGAATAGTAAAAAATGCCCAAAGTTGCCACTGAAGAGACACTGGACAAGACACTTTTTGTTCCTCAAAAAACTGTCCCCAAAGAATGGCCAAGATAACTTATGCTAAGCAGAATCAACCCATGTGGATGGGGTTATCTCATTTGCTAAATGAAAACAAATATTCATTCTATAATTTTCTTTTACAAAACTGTCTGAGCTCATGAAATTAGGTAGTTTTGTCTTTTTAGATGAATGAATCAGAATTTAGGAAGCAAACTACCTTACAACCACCCAAGTGCTCCTCTCATGTCCCTTTACAGAGTCAATAGAATTGCTTTATCAGAATGATACCCTGTGATTTTGATCTAGTTTCCTTAGATCTTCCTGGCCAGAGGATATTAAAACCTTACTACAAATTAAAAAAAAAAAAAAAAAAAAAAAGAATACAATACATTGTTATTAACTATAGTCACCATGATGTACTAAATAGATCTCTTGAACTTGCAAAAAAACCCCGCCCAAAACAAAAACCCTTCTACAGCCTCTGGGGTCAGAGGCTTGCACTCATACTCTGGCTGCTATGCTACTTAAGCTGTGAGACCTTGGGGAAGATACTAAACCTCTCTGTATCTTAGTTTCCTCATCTATAAAAGGGGATAATACCCCTCATTGGTTTGCTGTGAGGATTAAACGCAATAAATATTAAGCACCACGTAAAAGCACAGCACACTGAAAACACTGAATACATTTCAGCTGCTCCGTTATATTACTGTTGGTGGTGGTACTGTCGTGACAAGGCCTAGGAACAGTATAAAAATTGTACGTGCACAAGTTGGGATGTTGGATAATCATATAGGACAGCCTGTGTTTTAGCCGTATTAAATGATGACTGTGCTATTGGTTCTGAGTAACAAAATAAGGAATGCTACCAACTATATCTTATATTCAAATATATCTCAATGACATAATTTACATCTGGATATGCTTTGTTTTTACAATGTACTTTAACATTTATCTCATTAATCCTTATTATACTTGGAGAGTTATGTTTTTAATATTTTCGTTTTGTATCGAGGACCAGAAAGGTCAGGGGGTTTGGTCAAGTTCACACAGCTAGGAGTCTCCAACCCATACCTTGGCTATTTTCCCCACTACATCAGTTCAAATTATAGCAATGAATGAACTCTGAATTATCCTTTAATCCTAGAGTGTTGTTTGCTTAATGCTTATATATCTCCCACCCCCAGATAAATGACTGATTCACTTTCTCTTGTGACAAACTAGTAAAATAAGGTAAAGGTGAACATGAATTAAAACAAAAATGTTAAGTGCTCCTCAAATGTCAAAAAGCCAAATGAGAAACAAGTAATATCCATTAAACTGCTAACATTATTATTCTTCACGCTAAACAAATTAATTTTCTCTTCATTTTTCTGATGTATTAAAGATACATTAAAGCTTACCAACGTTCCTTTGGGAAGAGACATCTGAATGCAAAACAAGTAATGCCACTGTATTGTGAAGATTCCCAAACTCTCGTGCTTGTGCTGAACTCCATCGACGTATCTGTCATCAGAGAAGATAAAGTTGATGTTAGCGTTTTGGTTAGAAATGACTTGAAAAGGAAAGGAGAGGATTTGCTGGTTCATGATATTTTGGGCCACAATTATTTCTCAATGCTTGATAGTAGAAGAGGTCAAAGTACAAAAAAGTTACAGGTTTTAGGCTAGCTCAAAGGGCTCCCCATCAGACATATTAACTCCTATTTTAAAACCAATCCATTCATGTATTCAGTTTAGGTACTGAGGGCTTACAATGTGCCAGGTAGTTTCCTGTACCTCAACACAGTGGGGAAACTCAAGCGCTGGCCTGCTTCTGCTACTCACTGTGCTGTACGAATGTGGGCAAGATCTTAACCATAACGGTATCTGACCTCTTCGTACAACGGCAGAGATAATACTACCTGTCTGCTTCGTGGTTGCGAGGACCAAATGAAATACTAAAGTGAAAATGTTCTCAAAAGTAAAAATATGTTCCATAAATGCGAACTAATATTAATTACATATGCAGCTGAATTACAGTGAATTTAAATCTGTTACCTGTGTCAACAGAGTCCCTGATATAGAAGAGCTTGAAATGAAGAAGGATTATTGTAAATCTCAACATAATATCCACACAGAGCATGCTATGGTGTCAGCACTTGTTTTTCAGTGCTCTAGAGTAAGAGCAGCAGGGTGAAATGACTGGAAGCTGAGAGGAGGCCTCAGTGGCAAGTCTGTCTCCCTTAACAAAGAAAGGAAGACACTGCCTACATAACGCATTACATATGGGGGAAAGGCTCTCTTTGGCTTGGAAACCACCAGAGCAAGGTCTGAGTCCCTGCTCCACCAATGGGTTGGCTTTGAGATTTTGAGCAAATTACTTGACATCTCTGTGCTTTAATTTTTTGCCCAAGAATGGGGACATAACTGCCTATTTTACTGAACTGTATCAAAAGTATACCACCATAAAGTGACCAGCTGTGCCTGGAACATAATAAACGCTCCATAAATAGTACTCAACATTACTGCATGCTAACATTTTACGTATTTTAAGTCTATCAAACAAAAGAAATATAACTAATGGAAAAAACACACCAATATAGGAACTTCAAACAAGGGAGTGATTTTTGGATATATCCAACTTTATTTTTATAAAACAAATTCCCTTTCATTTGAATAAGAGTGTTATACCTCCAACATCATTCAGTATGTAACAATACAACTTCACATTTGGATTATGGCCTTATTATCAGCAACTGACTTAAAACAGCCAATTACCACCAAAAGAGCTTTGTTCACAGCCCTGAGAAGAAGCTGAGGACCCCAATACCACCTATTCCTTGAAGGCTTTTGAAACCCCCCAGTCAGAATCTGTCTTTCCTTCCTATGACACTTACACTTCAAATTTTGACTGATATGCTACTCATTCATTTCCATTGGTTATTTATTAGATTCAAGTATGTGAGGAAGTTGTAAAAATAAGTGAACGCCAAAGAATTTTAAAATCTACATAGTGCTAGTACCTGGATGCTTATGAAATTAAAAATATTTATCACCTACAAAGAGAAACAAAGTGGCTATGGAAACCACGCCATTCCACTAGGAATATGAGAGCAGTCAGTACCTGATTGTTCTGCCGATTGGCCCCTAGGAGAAAGCTGATCATGTGTCGCAGAGCTGAGTGCCTCAGAAGAAGATCTGCAGCCCTAATACCTTGCTGTCACAATATAAGGAGAATGACAAATTATATTCCAATCCAGACAAAAATTTGTTTTAAAAACACAGCTAAATGAGAAGTTTTAAGAAGTCAATATATTTTTAAATGCTGTAATTTACATTTAAAAAGTACATGTTACAATCTAGTTTAAAAAACTCTTGAGCTTCACATTACTTCATAATGGCTACTAAACATAGCCACAAGTTTTAATGCTGATGACTACCACTCTCAATGAGTAACTACACCTACCTGTACTAGAATTCTTGCATGTACTATAATCCACAAATTAACACTCTTAAGAAGAAACACTCATAAAACCATACCATATAGAAGTTATATTGATCGGTGTGAAATTTTTCCATGTATACAATTTCTTTAGACTATAAATCTGCTATATTAGGAAAGAATATTAGAAAAAATAAAAAGTTACCTTTTGTACAAAAGTGTTGAACAGGAAAAAGTACTGAGCACAGTTTTTACAATTTTCTGGGACATCTTTATCCAATAGAGCAAGCAGTACTTCCAGTAACTGATGAATGCTCTTTAACTGGTTAGAGAAAAGATGAAATTACATAAAGAAAAAGAATGTAAGACAGACATTTGCAACAGGAGTAATCTGAAGTAAACCACCGTAAGAACAAAAGGAAAGTCTGATTGATACAATCCAGTGATGGATTTATGCTTTCAAGAGCAAAAACAGAATGATCAGTTTTACCTTCCAGGGAAAGACTGGTATTCTTAGTAACAGTTAAAAGGAAAGCTTAATTTCATTTCCTAGAGTTCATAGCCAAGGGCATGATTCTACTGCCTAATAGTCACATTTTCTCCAGAGCCAATTTCTCTCTCTTAAAAAAAAGGCAAGGTGTTTAGGAGACATATTTCTGAATCCCTCCCTCCACTATGCTACTCTTCACATAATCACAGATGCAAAGAATAAAAAACACAGACACAGGCATAAGGGCTAGAGATCAAGCCGATGGAGAGAATGGAGAGCAACAGCCTGACAGAATGACAACGGTGATGTCGACTCAACTGGGAACTTACTTGAGAGCCCGCTGACGCCTCATGGAAAGCTTTGAAAAACATTTTTATTTGTTTAGAGACCATTTTGGTTATGACATTGCTTCTTTCCCTCCCACCCCAACTGTTTTTGGATAAGTCCCTAGAAATTCATCTGTGCTCTGAGAATTAAGACCAGGCTTACTATTCTTCTTAGTTTGTTTCCTCTGTAGAGGGTATTCATAGACTTCTGAAATATTCCCAAACATCCTCTCACATCCATTATAAAAATTAGTACAGTAAAATGTAGCATTTACATAGCACTTCGTTTTCAAAGTACTTTACAATATAAGGTAGGTGGCAAGAGGCACCATTTTCATTATGGGGAAAAATAGACATGAAAATACATAAGTTGGATATTAGACAGAATTTGCTGAGGCAAATGGCTTCCATGCTAGGTCCCCCACGTGCTTCCTTTCCATCACCTGCTGCCCTGCCTTTAGAGCTTGGCAGGTGCTGTGCTATGACCCGACTCCATCTGCAGGAAGACTGCACTAATCCTGCTCTTATCCTTTGTTTGAGGTGGTACATGGGAGGAAGGGGGAGAGTGAGATGGTCCTTATGTTAAAGGTTCTTGATGCATCTTAGTAAACTTCTACAGGGGCACTTCAGAGACATGATATTTAAAATGTCCCATGCAGCTCCCAATGACCTGTCTTATATATTCTATATACAGGTAAGGGTTTGTTTGAAAAACTTCTGCTACTTAAGCTGATCAAAAACCACTGCCTTAGAGTAAACCTCAACTTCCTAATGATTCCTGGAATTGAAAGACAGCCTTCTCCTAGGACCTTCCTAAAGGGCATATTTATCTTCTTCATCACTCTGGACTGAGCAAAGCTCCTGAGCTTGTCTGCTCCAACAGCACATCCTGGGTCAGGCAATGCTGTAGGAACTAAGTGCTTGGGTGCCAGACACTGTAGCTGGATCAACCTCCTCCTTAAAGGACTTACTTAAGGTTGCATAGCAAAGTCAACACCTGAATCTGAAGCAGCAATACTTAGAATTTGTGTTTAGTTCATTGAGACACACTGCCTCCAGCCAATGTTTATAAAGAGCCAATTTGTTCTGAAAATAACATTTTTCAAAGTTTTCCATGTAGTGTCAGCTGTTTGAAACAGCAAACTTGGGAAGTAACTGCTGTATGTGCTAGGACTTGATAACAGATTGAAAAACCACATTTACAATATGTCATTTATTTCCCTAAGACTTAAAATCTTTGGGAATCAAGGATTGTAATAAACACCATGGTTTAACATGTGTGTATGTGGAATTATGAACCAGAAAATATGCTGCAGAAAATAAGGTTAGGAAGAAGAAAATCACAGGAATAGGAAGAAAGATTAGGGAACAATAGAGACCATGAAGGAACTATTTTGGCCAATGCCCCTGGACGAACGGCACTCTCTGGTTTGGCTGCCAACTGCAGGGTTAGATCAGGAAAACAGCTCATGAGGAAAGAGACAAAGCCAGGGGTGGCTTGAAATGTCTGTTGGTTTAGAGTAGATTCAGACTCTAGACTCAGGTTAGTCTCAGTTCAGACAGGTCTAACATAAATTCTTCAGGGAGGACTCTTTAAAGGGAGAGTTCTAGAGAGAAAATCTTGAAGCAGACCAAAGAAGACCTAATTCCTAACATACCCTGATTACTGGGATATGAGGAGGAAGGGAGAGAATGTCTTCTACCCTAGCATGTTTCAGAAAGGCAGTTCATAGAAGGTGCGTTTCACGTGGCAAAATTACCAGACTCTAATCCTAGGTTCTCTTTCTTATTTAATTTAAAACACTTGGTGAAATAGAATGTATAAGTAAAATTTTAAAAATGAGACTGACCTTATCCTGATAAAACAAGGCACTATCTAGGGTTTTCTCAAGAATGGTGGCCATGGCAACTCGCACTTCTCTCACGCTGCACTCCAACAAGAAAATCCTAAAATAAAGAGAAATATGGGATAAAAAAGCAAGATAGATTTCTGTAACCTCAACCTTCCCAACACAGGTCCCACGTAGTATCCAAGAAACAAATTAATTACTCAAGGATGTCAGTTCAACTCTCCTGAGAGCTCTAGCACTCACTCGCAGGCCCAGTGCAGCTCTCTGATGTCATTCCTGCTCATTCCAGTAACTGTTAATGTTACACATCAGCTGCCTAATTTGAACCAGACAGACATGGCTCTGTTCAAAATCCACTGAGGTTCTAAGTGCCCCAGTTTAAAAAATAACAAGTATTCCCATAATATTTAGCTCTAGAGGCTTGACCAGATTCAGGTACAATTCTTTTGGAAAGAATATGTCTGGGGAGTACTGTACATTTCCTATCACAGCACATCAGGAAGCACCGAGTGAATGCAAACAGATCCAGAATGTGGGGAATTTTACAGGACAAATGGGCAGTCTCCTCCTCAAATAAATGGCATGACAAAAAAAGAGGGCGGTGGAGCAAAGAAACTACTGAAGGTTTTTAAAAAGAGTCTTAAGAGACGTATAAACCAAAGGCAATATGTACACCTTGCTAGGTCATGATTTGTACAAACTCAATGGTAAAATGATATTTCTGAGACATCTGGGGGGAAATCTGAACATGGACTGGGTATAAGATGATATAAAGAAATTACTGTTAATTTTGTTTGCTGTGATAATAATAATGTGTTTACATTTTTTTAAAACTACCTGTTAGAGGTACATGCTGAAAAATTTATAGTAAAATTATACAAAGTCTAAAATTTACTTTAGAATACTTGAGGTTAAAAAAAAAAGCATAAATGTGTGAGAGAGAGTGTGTGTGTATGAGTTGGGATAGGTAATACAAGACTAGCAAAATGCTGACAACATGAGATGGGGAATGGGTATATAGGAGAGGGCCTATTTTTGTCTACTTTTGCATACATTTAAAAATTTCCACAATAAAAAGTTCTAAAAAGATGTAAAGTATCCTTCGTGTTAGTAGTTTTAATTTCCTTACGTCAATCTGTAAGCAATATTTACTACTTAATTAAATTTTTTACAATTATAGTTACATTTTAAAAATTGCCCAGAAAAGGACTATAGTGAGGGGCCGATCTAAAAGGCAATACCCTCTCCATATTTATAGTTACTAAAATATTAGTGCAGTATATATTTATATTTTAGTTGTAACAATGTTAACTAAGATATCTTAAAAGTTCTAAAGAAATCAGAGAAAAGAGATCATTAATTCTTTAAACATATGAAATCATAGCAATCGACAATAATGAGTAATAGGTCCTCATTAAGGAAGAGGCAAAAAAATTCAATCAACTCTACCAGGAAGAATTTAAATTAGGTAATTCACTGGGATTCCTGACCATTAGGAATATAAGAAGCCAAAGCATATTACCAAAGGAAATTAGAGTTTCTCTAGAGATATTTTAAGAGCAAGCCTGCTGGAATATAAGAAAATGAACAAAATATTTGCTATGTTCCTTCCAAATGGATGATGATTTTATGACACTGTAATGCCCAGCACAATAGTCAGGCATCCTGTTGGGAAAATATTTTGGAATTGAACTGAAAAAAAATAGCTGAAAGGATATCTCTAATGCAAACTCTAAAGGGACAGGCATATACACTTCAAAGGAATGTTTATTATTTCTCTCTTTCTGAAATATATGGATATATGCATGTATGCAGGAATAGATATTTGAGTGCTATTTGTCAGGCTCTTGTGTACAGGAGGGAACCAAACAGACCTGGCTTCTGCCTCAAGAAGCTGAGGTTTAGGGGAGGAGACAGGTGAAACAACAGGGAGTAGACTAATAGGGCAAACCTACTTGAGACTGGGTGACCGGGAACAGCCTCTCTGAGTGAGTGTTATTTAAGCTGACATCTGAAGGAGGAGCAGACAGTGTTCCAGATAGGAGGAGTAACAGGTGCAAGGATCTTCAGGCAGGAAAAAAAGCTCAGCACGTTCAAGGAACCAACAAGCCACTGTGGCTCAAGCCTGCTAGGCAAGGAGGAAGGAACATAAGGTAAGCCTGGAAGGACAAAGATCAGATGAAGAAGGGCCTCTGGGTTATGATGAAGATTTTGGATTTTCTTATGACTGTGATGGGAATCCACAGAAGGATTTTTAAGTGAGAAGTAATGTAATCTAGTTTGTTTCAATAAGAACACCCTCTTTTGCTGAATGAGGCAGACAGGAGGAAAGAGAAGTAGGCAAATAAATGTCTGGAGCGTAGACCTAGAGATGAAGGGGATACGGGACCAAGAGTCCTAATTAGATCTCTAACTTACCACCAGACTGTGATCCCCTTAAGGGATTTGCATTTCTGAATTTCCTGCTGTGTGTTCAAGTTGAGAGATACCAGGGAATGTGTGTATGCTGACAGAAGGGGCCTGACAGAATATTCTAGAAGGCAAAGACACAGAAAGTGACATAACTAAAGGCCAACTTCCTTGAGAAGATCTGCACATGTCAAGATTCATTTTGAGAGAGGACACTTCCACCATAATGACAGGAGGAAAGGAAAAGATGGGAACAGACTTTGGTAGGTGTGTGGTGTGCACCTTGTGCCAGTGGTTGAGGGAATGCTCACTTGTTGATCTGAACTTTCTCAGTGAGGTCTGAGGTCAGGTCAGAAGTGGGGTGAGCTGACAGGGGTGAGGAGAAGGTATGCCAAGGTAGAGTGAAGGAAGAACCCACTGGGGACAGAGGAGACAGGACACTGAAAAGTCAAGGCACTCGCTGGGTCTCCACATGAATGTTGAACTCCCAAAGAATAAGAGGAGCTGACAAGATGAGGATGATTGAGAATGAGGTGTAAACATCCATAGTGATTGGAGCATCTTGAATTTTTACCAGAAAAGCCCATTTTCAAAAATTATAGGTAATAGGTAAATGTACTATCATAGGTAACATAATACCAGTAGATTATTGAAAAAAAATTTTTTTAGCCAAATCCAAACAGAGACAATATTGTGGACTGTATAGCAACCTAGCACTGTTCACCTCTTTAACTCACCACTAGACTCTGAGTACCTGAGGGAAAGGACCTGCATTCCCAACTCCCGTGAGCCACACAGCAGGGGCTCAGGACCTGTTGGCCTGTGAGCACTCAGTGGGCAACCTGCCTTATACGCTCTCCCTGAGTCTAGTCCAAGAGAGATGATTTTGGAGTTAACTGAATAATTTCCTCACTGCTTCAGCATAAAGAGTTTAAAAGGGACTCCAATCAGAAAAATACTTCAAAATTGAAATAATAAGGGATATAAGAAACTTCACCTCTAAATCACTGAAAGAGAAATTTCTCTTAATTAACATCTTGACACTTACTTTATCAATTCTCGTCCTTCAGAACTAATAAAATATTCAACTAGCCACTGACAAGCATCAAAACTCTTTGAAAGTAATGCTTCAATAGTAGCAATCCACTCTTCAGTGTCAACCCTTTAAAAAAAAAAAGCAAAGACAGCAACGTTAGGAGTACAGTCCCAGCAAATAACCCCATGGAGTGTCACTCCACCTACCTACTTACTTACCTACCTACCTACCTACCTACCGTAGGAGGGATAAGTTAAATACTTATCTCCTAGCTATCTACTTATCTATTTACCTACCTACCTACCTGTGGTGGAGGGATAAGTTAAATACTTAATGACTGCCAACTAACATGGCTCAATGTACCCCAGAAGCCAATGCTTTGCACTCTTTGGTTAGTGTGGTGTGACTCTTCTTCCCTTCCCCTGAGAAAAAATGTGTGAAAAAGCTTAAGTCTGAAACTTTTATCTTCTGCATCTTCATCAAATAACTTCAACTGGAAAAAAAGGCCTGACCTACACCATTTTGCTTTGCTCAATTAATTTACATTTACAAAACGCCCACTTTCAGAATAGCTTACACAGACATTTTTATACTTTATTGCTATGACCATTAATGTCCTACTTTATGGAATAAAAATATTCAAGCAAAAAAACAGGTGTCATGAGTGGTATACCACCCATGACCTCACACCACTCTCCTTAAGACCCCCGATACCCAAAAATGGTAAATATAAGCAAAATGGAAACAGTGTGCAATGTGCAATCAGCACGAGCAACATTCACAAATAAAGGCAATGAACTAAATTTCTTTAGTCAATCCCATGCTAGACATTAAAAGAAACACACTATTTCCTCTTTTCCAATTGAAAAATAAAGATTGAGATCACTTAATCTATCTTTGATTATTACACATAAAAACAAAGTTGTCATTTTACTGTTTTCTTCTTAAGAGTTTCTTGACTGCAAAGTCTGTCCAAAAACCTCTTCATACTTGGAGAAGCTTCCTGTGCTGGGAGAAAACACTGAGAACGTCAACCGTCTAACTCTAGCTGGTCTCCTCACTGAGTCTCCCCTTACTCTAGGTATGTCCTACCACCCACTGCTCAACTACTCTTCATCCTTCACTCATTTATTCACAAAACAACTATTTTCCTAGAGCCTATAATGTGTCAAGCACCTTACTAGGAGCTGAAGATAAAAACCAATGACGTATAAGATGTAGTCAATGTCTAGAGCTTCTAAGGCATCACTCTGAACATACTTTCCTGTCCAAAAACCTTCCATGATCTCCCACTGAACAAAGCCCAAACTCCCTACTCTGGCACGCAGGGCACTCAATGAGTTTCAAACCCAACGTTCAGTCTCAACTCAAATGAGTCCCTTATATGTACAGTCATGCACAGCATAACGACATTTTGCTCAACTATGGACTGCATATATGACAACGGTTATAGCAACAGCCTAGGTGTGTAACAGGCTATACCACCTAGGTTTGTGTAAGTGCACTTTAGGACATTCACACAATGAAATCACCTAACAATGCATTTCTCAGAACGTATCTCCATCATTAAGCGTATGACTGTACTAGTAAAACACAATTAGTCATTCACAGTTCCATAGGCAAGTCTTGTTAATTACTCAGATTTTTCCTTTCCACGTAGAATGACTCCTCTGGGTTTCTCTATTTTTACCCTTCAAAATCCTCTGATAACATCAGTGTCTTTAAAGCCTACTCTAATCTCCATAACTGAATATTATTTTGCCCAATTCCCACAGATGTACAGAATTTATGCCTTCCCTCAGTTATCTCTTTTGTTTTATCTATTCTTCTCATTAGATTAGAAATTTCTTAAAGATAGAGACCATGTCTTAGTCATCTGAGTATATTTTGAAAAGCTGAATTTGTAAATTAACTTTAATTGAATTAACCAGTGTCTTTTGTCACAGACTATCAAAACATATCACTCCTCACCTGAGTTTTTTCTTTGTCCGTAGATAAGTTTGAAAAAGGAACTGAATGGCAAGCTGTAAGCTCACCTTTGCCATGCAAGGATAATATGGATGCTTTAATTTAGTCTAAGAGAGAGGGAGAAAAAAGAGGATTTTTTCACAGATGTCTTATAGATTATTATACGTTGTTATGAACTAAATAATGACACACATGATAAAGTTTAACACTAATTAGAAAAATCTAGCCAGTTCATTATAGGAATACTCCATTTAAATTCTAAAAAGGTTAAGAAAAAACATCCTCTTAATTTTTTTCAGGAAGTCCTCTCAAAACAGAGCCTGCAGACCACAAGATGTTAAGTAACCAAAAGACTAAGAACACTTTTTTCCCCTGACCGGTAAATTATAATCATGGTACTCAAGAAAAAGAAGTACTTGAAAGCTAATCTTGAGTCTGGTAATATCTGATTATAAATTAGGAAAAATTACTTTCCACAAAGCCCACGATCCATTGATGTGACCTCACTGCTACTCGATCTCAGAGCTACTATTAGATTCTTTATAAAATCGACATAAGGGCACTTAAAAAAGCCAGTATGTTGAAACCCATACCCACTTACAATCTATGTTACACATTCAGAATGCTTCCTGTATTTTAATACCACCCAATAAGTGACACATGGCGGGAAATTTTTTTTGCATCTAATCTGAATGCTAACAAGTGAGAATGAGGATGAGTCACTGAATGCTTTAGCTCAGATATTTAACCATAATCCTTTCTTAGTTCTTTAGTAACAATCCAACTAGCTACTTACAGCATTCAATGAAGCTAAAGACAAAACAAAACTGAAATAATCACTACTGTACACATCTCTATTCTTCATGAACTTGAGGTTTTCATCTCTCACCATCTATAAAGGAAAATTAGTAATTATTTTTAAGACACAGAGTAAAATACATGGAGGATATCTATACAGATATATTTAGGTAAAAAGGGTTTATAAAAAGTGAATTATGATTTATAATTCCCTTCTCTCAAGCTTTGAATTTTAAAACTCAATTTAATAATTGAATTTAAAAATTTTAATTTTAAAGAAGGAGAGACAAAATCTTCCTTCCAAATGTAAGATGCTGTAAAAGGGTGAACTATTATTCATTAAAATAAATCCTTTTGTGAAATTCAGGAAAATCACCATGTGAAGGACAAGCGAGTTCCAAGCTGACAGAAGGGACAAAGAGCTTTCCCAGTACAATTAACTCCACGCTTCCCTTGTAGCAGGTAGCTTCTCTTTTTTAATGAAAGACTCCACCTTTTTCTTAAATTCTCTGATTTAATTTAATTCTTAAATTCTCTGGCTACTTAGCTCTTGATTATTTAGGGTATAAATCTGCATTGGGTAGTTGGACTGTTCTGAATTTAAATCCTTGCTCTGTGACACTAGCAGGTTATCTCTCTTTTTCTGAGCCTGAGTTTTCCATCTGAAAAATGGTAATAAAACCTGGTATTCCACAAGAGTCTTTTAAGAATTAGAGATTTGTTTAAAGCACGTAGCACAGTGAAGGTGTTCAATAAACAGTGGTCATCATTGTCACATTAGCCTTACCGAAGCTCATGAGCCTTAACTTGTTTTCCTCTCTAGACAAGTTAATTTCAGCAATGTGTTTCTTTACTGCCTACTCCCTCCCCTCTGTTTATTTGTGACATCCCACAAGCACACAGCAGGTCAGTGACAGTGCTGGCCAATCCTGAGTGTGTATTCTTATTTGTGTTCTTACCGCTCTGTGGTCCTAGCTATACGGCCACCTCTGCAACCTGGCATGAAATTCATGAGACAGGGTGGGTAAGATTATGTGGCACTAGAGGTACAACTAACCCAGAAGAAGGCCAGCAGGAGTATTCTGGACCTACTGATGGACTTTGACATTTATATAGATTTTTCTCCCTTAGAATTTTACACAGTCCTTACCTGGTATATTCGAACAGGCATTTTCTCCACAAACAGTCCTTTCTTCTCGCCTTTTTTAACCAGCTTGGTTAAAAGAGAGAGCCGGTCATTGTTAGGCCTATGGGGCCGAGGAGAGGACTGAGGTGAAATTTCTGGGGAAGATGGAGCTGACCTAAGAGATGAATCAGAAAATTGTTTGTCTAGTATAAAGTGGCTATTGTGTTAGCAGTTATTAAAACTTGCCAAATTCACATAAACAGGGTAACAGATTTAAAAATAAATTGTTTCCTGATCCAATATATTAAAAGGTAAATTCACTGACAACAGGGCCTTTTTTTTAAAAAAAAAACCAAACTTTTGGACAGTGTTGGCACAGTACTATGGTTTGGATATTAAGTGTGCGAGGAAGAATTCATGGAATAATAAAATTAAAAGATAATATAAATATTTACATGAATTTTTTGAAGACCGCTCGTATTCAATAAATGCTGCCAAAATTTAAAAAAAAACAAACAAAAAACCACCTCATTCTAGATTGACAAAAAAAATCTCAGTTTTAGAATGAAAGTACTTACATGCATGTTTTTAAATGCATAATAACTTCTTGCTAAGGAAATAATGACCAGGGAGCAACAAGAAATAAAAGGGACTTATTTATTTTCTTTTTAGAATTCTTTTCAGGATTTCTTTCTAGCTTATAGTATATTTTCAAAGATGACAATAGCACTTACTGAAACCACGCAGCAAATTACATGGAAAAGAAACTTACAGAGAGAGGTCCTCAGCTTCCTGCCGTACAACACTGACACGACTTTTCTTTGGTAATACTGGGGAGTTTTGATCAGACACCCTTTGGTAGAAGAGCATATAGGCATTCCAGTATCTTCGGCGAACATCAGTATATGGGTTTGCTTGATAACAAGACATTAAGAAAGAAGTCTTTGTAAATAAAAAAGTTTTTCTTTCCTTGACAATTTAAAACAAAGAGCCCATAAATCCAGCCACTAACTACTTACTAAATTTGTTAAATGCAAAGGTGAATGAGGGTCATTTTAGAGAACTACTTAGAATGGAAGTCAGGGTATTTCAGTTCTCGAACTAAAACAGTTTGGTCATTTGGGAGGTGATATAAGGGGGTGCAGGGAGTAAGAGAGCTGTATGGTAATGAAGTAACGAAAGAAGGTAAATAGCCTAGAGAAATCTAAATTTAAGCAAAAGCGAAGTAACATTTAAAAATATGTTCTGTGGCATAGGATGACATTGTAATTGGCCTCACTTAACCATTTCTACAAAGATCGGCCAAATCTAGGTAAATTTTTATAACGATACTACATTCAACCCTCACAAGTTATCACCACCAGATGCATGACTACAATGGCATGGTACCAAAACTTAATATATTAGATCAAATACAAGTTGAAATTTATTTTATTTCTAATTTTTTTATTTTAAATGAATTTATTTTTAATATGGACATATTGATTGTACATATTCATGGGGTTCAATTATATTTCAATACATGCACACAATGTGTGATGATCAAAACAAGGTAATTAGCATATTCATCATCATAAAACTATATCATTTCTTTGTGATGAGAACATCTGATCTCCCAGCCATTTGAGAACATAGAGTAAATTATTGTTAAGTAAAGTTGCCTAGCACTACTGTATACCACTAGAACTTATTTTTCCTATCTAGCTATAATTTTGTGTGCATTACCCAACCTCTACCTAACCCTTCTTCCTTGTCCTCTCCTCAGCCTCTATTAACTACAATTCAAGTAGAAATTTAGAAATGCCCCTAGAAGATTTCAAAGTTAGGTTTTAGAAATGCCAAGCTCTCTGCAATATGATTTTTTCAAATACCAAATTCTGATTGGGTTTTGTGATGTACTTGTCCTCTTACTTTTCTTTTTCTGGGGTACGGGTTGCGGAGGGAAAGACTCCTGTGTCACATTACATAATAAATATGGTTTTGAAAGCACAGATGCTAGAAATGTCTTTTCTAACCATACCTCTACGTAAGTGAAAAGAAAATCTGAAACTTTTAGTGGACAACTACTTCTTTTGAAACTATTTTTAAAGATGAAATTCTATATTCATTACTTTCTCTCTGATATTCATTTCATCCTCTTTTACTCCCCCTCTCCCACCTATCACCCAAAGCTGTTGTATGGAATTACTAAAAAAACCTTTTTTATAAGCTGCTTGAACATTTTCATTTTGGTTACCAAAGAGTTTCTGGTTCTACAGCTAGAGCAGCAGTACTATAGAAAGAATAAAACTTATTTATATTTTCCTATAAAGAATACTACTCCCAATTTGATAAAAAACTATATATTAAAAAAATAAAACAAACAGAAAATATCCACTTGGAAATACTTACTTTGATCATAAACTTTTGGTCTATACTCTCCTCCAAAGCATTCATACTCCAGGGTCTCATCATTTAGGTCAAATTCTTCTATGACTGTGTCATTAAATTTATACCACTTTCCTTTTCCACAGCCCCTAGAGCCCAGAGATCAGACGAGGTTAAAAAACAGACATCCTCATTTCTAGCACTTATCTCTATGTATTTACTGCCTGCAAAAGCATCTGAAAATATCTAAGAAAAATGTAGCAACGGTTGTTTCAATTTCTAAAACAACTTTTCAAATTGAAGGGGTAAAAACAGTCACACCAAACTTTAAAAGTGCAAAATGAAGTAAGACCAAAGAGCAATGCAAGAGTTCCTTTGCGCCATAATGCTAAGTGTGGATGATGAAGTAGAGTCGGGAGAGCACAGGAGAGACTACATTAGAGCACAGTGAGTGAGCGCTGCCTCAGGAAACCCTTACCGCCTGTCCTTAATGAAGGAATAGTAGTGGCCTGCATGTGCCTGCCCACTGTGTACAATGACACCGACAAGCTCATAGTTTTCTGTGAGGGCAACTTTTTTTCGTGGGGATCCTCCACCTCCTTGATCCATACTTCGCCCATTTTCACCAACTTCAGAAGATGAATCCTGGCGAGCCATTCCTGAAACTGTGTAAGGCTCCATGTTTAGCATCCAGGGAAACTAGGTAAAAGCAAAAAGACCACATTACTGTTGATTAGTAATTTACACAGTAGTACCCACTTAAGTCAGATACAAATAAGAGAATGAGATTTCCTAATTTAAGCTAGGATGAACTACCTCTCCAATTCAACTACAAAATCTCAATTCAACTACAAAATCTGGGAAAATAAAAGCAGCTTCTGGTTTGAGCATTAAAGAAAGGGTTTTAGTTCACAGCTATCGCTAGGATGTCTTCTAGGAATAAAGGTTATTGCTTACAGATCTGCCTGTTCCACTAGCAGCAGCTGCTTAGAACAAGGGGCTGTGTACTCCTCATAATGCTGAGACCACAGTCTTTCACATAGTAGATGAAATTTGAAAATAGAAGAAGGGAAACATGAAAAAGGGAGTAAGGTTAATGGTTGTGGGAAATTTCAGGAAGAAAAAAGTTACCCTTATTTGTTCATCATATTTAATGGAGCGTCCACTCTCCCAATCAAATCCAAATCTCATTAGGTGAATTACCAAGACACTAGGCAAAGACTTAATACAGGTCCTTTTCACTGTTATTCTCTGAAGAAAAGCAAAAACCAATTATCTCCATGGAGAAAATAAAACAGCAAAGTAATTAATGCAAAGATCTTTCCCACCTATATGAAAACAAGTAATGACATAATATAATGAAAGTAACAACAGGAATTTAATATTCATTTTGCATAAACCAAAGACAGTAAATGAATAACAAATTAATTGTGTTTTTTAAAAACGGAAAATGTAATACCTTTTCTTTACACTTTTCACAGTAGTATGCATTACTTCCTTCTAGAACTTCCCCTCTAACAAACTGGTCCAAAGAAATTTCCAAACTCTGACAAGAAGTAACTCCTAGATTGAGAGCCATGAAAGCTTCCTCACGCTCATATCTGATTAGGAAATAATAGAAAACCCATGATCAATGCTGGAATTTAAAACCTTTGAAATTATCATGATACCTGAGCTTAAACACAGAACTACATTCATAATCTGTGCAATTAACA